>NC_080188.1:171906935-173156935 GCF_030028045.1 Hippopotamus amphibius kiboko | reverse complement strand
AGTAACATGCTTGCTGAAAATTCACAAATTCTTCAATACAAAGAAGAAGAGTCATTCCATCAGTTAATTTTATCATTTTCCCCCTCCACAATCATGAGAGAATTTAGGGGTTTTCTTTACATCTTGTGGAGACCTCTTATACCCCTAATGGTTACAAAAATCTATTGTTGGTCAACTAATTTCTGTTTAGCATGCATTTTTTTATACATCATAACCTGAGTTTCCAAATCCTTGCCTTTTTTTTTTATTTTAATACTTAAATTGTTCCATTAGCACAAAACATATATTAGGTAGCTTTGTTTTCTTTGTGAGAGGTTTCTTCAATCATTTAAGGGATAATTTATATCCTACTTTGTGTTATCTTTGGTTTTTCTTGAACAGCCAGGCCTGGATTTGGTGGGGGAAAAGAAGCTTCCAGTAGAAAGATGGCTTTTCTTTTTCTGGGCAGACCTTTCAGTCTTAGGTGAGGGATCCCTAAACTGCAAATAGAAACCCCTCACCGCATCCACTCTCCTCACAGGAGCAAGCAGAAAGCCCCTCTGACTGGCCTCTGGAGTGACACGAATGGAGGAGGAAATACAGCCTTTGCCAAGATGGAGGGCCAATCATTTGGGGAGGAAAGATGTTTCCCGTCTAGAGTTTCTAAGATTGGTTATAGATGATAAAACGAAGACGAAGGGACTTTTAAAAGTAGCCGGCTCGGCCTCTTTAATTACCCTGTCTAGAGAGAAAGTCTGTCATCAGGGTTGGAGTCTGGGACTGTTCAAGAGATTGATTGTAGGAAGATACTTTTGCGTCCCATCTAGATTGCTGCGGTTTTACTGGAATTGAGGCAGGCCATAAACCTATCAGTGACTCAAGAAAATTGAAGCAATTAAGCCTGCAGGTGCACCTATTTGTCATATTAATGACGGATCTGTGTTAATAAAAGTCACAGAAGGCTTCCGCACGGTGCTGCGTTCACGGCTGCGGGGGTGAAAGGACCTGGGGGCGGCGCTGCGGCTCCACCGCTGCCAAGGGGACACCAGGCTCCGGGGCAGGTGACCCCCACCCCCACCCAAGCTCCTCCCCTCCATTGGGCTCCAGCTTAGATGTTCTCTCCTGGGGGCTCCAATTCCAATCAAACTAGTTCATAGATGCATAATTTGACTCAGGTGAAGAAAATGCTAGTTGAAGAGACCTCGTTCGATGTGGAAAGAATATGATTTTCAGGCCTGGTTTTGCATTTGGACAGATCAGGTTTGAATATCAACTTTCTTTTTTATACTGGTTTGTCTTGAACAGGTTATTTAAGCCCAACAAGGATTATGATACCTACTCTAGAAAGTTGTGGTGAGCAGGCAATGAGGTCATAAATGAGCAAAGCTCTTAATACAGTGTCTTGGAGCTATGGCCACTGTAATGATTTCTCCTTTTCTGACCTTGAAAATATTTTAGCTCCTAGAAATTAATTTCCAGTCATTCCTCATAGGCTGCCAACTCCTTCAGGGTGAGGAATAGTATTAGGAAGGTTTAGGAAAAGATGGCTAGGCCAGTCACTAGGCACGCCAATCCTAGCACTTTGTCCCCGGCTCCTACCACAGGAAGCTGCCTCTCCCCCCACAGCCCCTTCCTCAAGCCCTTCTTTCCACAGGAGCCCCTCATCCAAGGGCAGCCTGTCTATAGACTGGACAGGGACCCACAATGTGGCCTGGCCCAGAAACTTGAGCTAATCAGATCCTCACTCTTAGGAATCCGAAGTAGGGAATGTGGAAGGAATCAGGTCTAAATCAGCAAAAGCAGAGCTCAGAGAGATGCACGGTAAAAGCACAGATGGGGAGTCTGGGCCATAAGGGCCACTTCAAGTTGGAGAGATGAAGAGACAGAAAAAAACATGCATAAGCAAAGCTCCGAGGCAGAAGAAAGACACTGAGCACAAAGGGAACTGCCAGGCAAGATGGCGGTGGGGGGGGGGAGTAGAAGGAGCAGATGCGAGGTGGGAGCTGAGGCACATTCATGCGGGACGACACAGGCAAGACCCAGAGCCCTTCGCGGAGCCCCCAGTGCCATCCTGGATCCAGGTTCACCTGCCTTGAGACCCGGGCAGAGCACGGCTCCGGTTGCCTTCGAGGTCACCACCTCCTGCTGCAGGAGTGAGTCCTGTACCGGGCAATGACAGGAGCCTACCCCCTGGGACGCGATCCGCTTCAGAGGACATGGAATGCTCTGAGCATTCCAAAGCCCTGGCCACTCACTGGATGGCCTTGATCACAGCACCCAGCCCAGGCCTCCCCTGATCACCTATTACATTTTACGAAAGAGATTTTTTTCCCCCCAGGACAGCAGGTAAATCCATATAACTCTTTATGAGAGAATCATTAAAAATGTTTGTTTAGGCAGTGAGAGAGTAAAGGGAAAGCTGTTTCTTCAGAATTGTGTCTTTTCAAAGTCTAGCTATGGCCTTGAGGTGTCTTTGTAATTTTGACTCCATCTGCAAAATGGGAGTCATGATAGCACAATGGCAGACCACACTCTGTTGCATCTGTAAGGCTGTGAAACACGCCAGCAGATAATGACACTGGAAAGGCAATGCATTCTTCTTTATTATAAAAGAAAAGATTTTCCTTTGCCAACCCACATACTTAACAGTCAGCAATAATGAGAAAGGAAACAAAAAAAGCACTGTATATGACAGCTAAAATCAGAATTTGATAAAATATTCTACTTCTAAAGGGACACTGTCAAGTAAAAAAAAATCAATTTGGGTAGAAAAAAATCTGGTTTGTTTATTAGTTTTGCTCCTAATGCCACCAAATGGACCTCAATCTGAAATGGCCTTTGAAATCAAATTTGCTGTTCTCCAATTCTGCAACTTACTCTTTATGCTAATTTGTCTGCACCTGCAGGGACAAAGAAACTGGCAGCATTGAACATGAGATCCAGGAAGAAAAAGCAACACAAAGATTCAGGAAATGAAACCAGGACTAAATCATATTAGGTGTATAAAGGTTGGACTTCTTATAAAACAAGGAAAGAGTGGATTGAATGTCTGAGAGAGTATTCCGACGTTAAAAAGGACAGATCCTTGTTGAAGGACCTGGTGTCCTTCCCACGTCCCAGAAGAATGGCAGCACGGGGTAAGGGGCAATTTGTAAGGCCAAGTGTTGGGGCCAAGCTGGGTCTCTCCCAGCCTTCAGGTCCCTTAATCATGGGGGTTATTATAAAAATGTCTCAAAGAGTTTCATCCTTCAGGAATTTAGGCTCTAGAAGTTCGGATTAATTCTCCCCTCCAATTAAAAAAATCTCGTTATTTAGGGCTCTATTTTGAAAGAAATATCACAATTTTAAGGAAAAGACCCAGTCACCATTTTCCCATTGTTTTTCATTACCTGGACCCCATTTCCCTTCTCCTGCTTCCCTGCTGCCACATTACCAGGTATGTTCTAAAGGTGCCTGAGAACCAAATTGAGTATCCCAGCCATCATAAAACCTAAAGACACAAGTACTACAAAGGAACTTAGAGATACTGTCCTCATTTTACAGATGCCCAGTCCTTCAAGGGCATAAATGCCACACACACCCCATTTAAAGTGTAACAAAAGCTCAAAGAGTTAAGTATTTTGCCCAAGGTCACACAGAGCATTAGCCCGTAAGAAATCCAGAGAAAGAATCTCAGATTGAGGCTCTTTCTGTTACACTGCCTCTCAAAATCCAGAAAAAAAAATTGAAAAGATTTTTTTTCATATTCTAAGATGCTTCTACTTTGAATATTTTCTCTATTGCTCTGTCCAGTATATTTAATTTTAGACTCTCTGCAATGTATAAAGCACTGTCAAAATTCACGTTCTGTCAACAGCCAGTAACTGTTGAGGTCCAATGAATGTTGTGAATGTTATGTGTTTAATGTTCAAGCAACAGTGTCAATTTCCACCTTGGAGTTATTAGACCTAGGGAAAAAAATCAATTTGGCAGGTAAAAGATTCAACAGCCACACTCCTACTGTCCTTCCTCCTCTCCTCTTAAGCATCTCTTCACTTCTCCATTTTCTGCCCTATCACCAGGGATAAAAGAATATTAGCATAACACATCCCCAAAAAAGACTTTATATAAAATTAAATAGAAAGGAAATCAATTTTTTATCTACTGCTTAATTTTCACTACACCAGCTGTTGTATCTCCTTTAGACCAATACCAGTTTCTTGTAGAAATAAGGTCACTTTTACGGTTAGTAATTGCATCAAATGCATTTCTGTAGAAATGACACAAATTCATTTATGAAGTAACTTTTTCATTAATTGAATGATTGTTGAGGAAAGTCTGTATGTCCCATATTTGTGAATATAAAGAGATGGGAAATAGGTTAATGGATTTTCTCAAAATCACACCACGTAAACAGGATAAGAGTTAGGGTTCACAGCTCCTACCTCTTTAGTCCAATTTGTTATTGGAGTCACAGAGGAAGGTCTTTTAGTGAAAATTCTTGAGATTTTATGTCCCTAATTCTGTTCTGTTTCCCTAGGGAGGAGGTGTAGTGAAGGGGAAAGAGAATGGACTTTAGAATCAGACAGACATAGTCAGACTTCCAACTCTGACATTTTCTAGTCATGTGATCCTAGGCAAGTTACATCACCTCGGAGCTTCTGTATCTTCATTTGTAAAATGTAGATAATAAAACACACTTCAAAGGGTGTGTGAGGGTTAAAAAGAGATCATATGTGAAGTGTACAGCAGGCACTCAATATGTGTGCACCTTTCCTGCCTGTATTTTTTTCTTGGACAATTAAACTATAATTGAGCTGCAAGAGAAAGATAAAGTCTAGAAGATGACAAAGTCTAGAAATTGAAGACTCGTCTTCACTTATTTCCAATTAGTTTGTGAGTTCTAATATTTCAACTTAAAGAAGATCAATTCTGTAGAGAAAATGCACTGATGGTACCAGGATCTTCTCCCTGGGCAGCATGTTCCATTGATCTTTCCATTCATAGCTCAATGCCATGTATCATTACCAAGACTTTATAATATATAGTAGGGAAAGCACGAACTGGAAGAATGAAAACCAGGGATCTCTCACTTGACTGGATCACTAGTGGGCTGTGTGTACTTTCATTCATTCATTCATTTCTTTTAAAAGTATTTTACTGTCATACCTTCATGCCAATGGCTAAAGGTTACAAATATGAATAAACCTGCCCAAAAGGAGTTTACATTCTAGAATGGGCAGAGGGAACAAAACAACAACTAAGAATGCAATAAAGGGGCTGTGGGGAGAAGTATACACAGGATGGAGTGAGGGAATAAGGAAAGAGTGGCCCATTCTTCCGAAGGAGAAGGCATCAGGATGGTTTGAAAGAAAACATGATATCTGCACTAAGCTTAAAGATAAGTGTGGTTTTCCCAGCACAGTGTGTGTGGTAAGGGGAAGGTACTCCATGATACAGAGCCGTGTAATAACAGCAAGGCACCCTCCTAGAACATCTAGACGGCACTTGGCAGGCTGTGCTATGCTGAAGAGCTCACTGGAGGCCAGATTATAGAGGACACTGTGTGGCATGCTTAAGAATTTGAACTGTATCCCCCAGGCAACAGGGAACAGAAAGACAAGACGTGATTTGGGCTTTTAAAAAGGTGCTTGTGGAATGTAAATACCAGAAAGGCTGAGATCACGGTCAGGGAGATGAACTACCGCAGTCTTCAAGCTAAGAGGGGTTAAGGGCTTGCCCCATGGAAAGGAGAAGCAGGAAAAGGCAGAGGCGTAATGCAAAGGGAGGAATCAACAGAGTGGATCACTGCTTGGATGTGAGGACAAGGGGAACGGAGGACATGTGAATAAGCCTAAGAGGCCAGGGTGAGGTTTACACCATTCACCTAGAGAGGCAACGTGGGATGGGGAGCAGGTTTGCTGGGGAGTGAAGGTCCAGACATGCTGAGTTTGAATTACATGTTAGACCTCCAGGTAGGGATGCCCCACACACAGGTGCATGGACACATCAGAAGGGCATGGGATTACCTCCTCTGTGGTCATGCACAGGTGATGGTGAGGTGAAGCCATGGGGATGGATGAACTCCCCTGTGAGTGTGCAGTGTGTAGAGGTCAGGGGCCACGGATGAGACCGGGGACAACACTGTCCTCCAAGGGAAAGGCTCCTCTGGGCCTCAGCTTCCTCTCTTGTTAAGTGAGAGGGACAGGTTTCTGGGCTCTCTTGGGTGACTTTCACCTCCACAATGCCTCATGTCCTGCCTTTTTATTTGGCTCCGGTTTTCACTCACAGATGGCTTTCTTTCTTTCTTCCACCTTTGTTATTTTTGGAAAAGGCTGTTTGAAGCTTAAGCTCCTCTGAAGTGGCCCCTTGATCTTTCTGTCATAAGGACACGCATACAAAGAGTACAGCAGGGAGACTTTGGAGCAGAAGAAAAGGCAAGCGGGAACCAGGGCCAGTCTCAGTGCCAGGATGTGACCCTTCTTGTGCCTTCAAAGGAGCCACAATAGCATGTATTGCCCTCCCACTCTTCGGTTGATCAGGGTAGGTGTTTTCGATACAAACCAGAAGAATAACACCAGCACCTTGTGTTCAATACTCCTTGCTTCCCTTCACTGCTCTCCCTCCTGATACTGGAGGAAGCTCTGCCACTACAGAGTGGCCTAAGGTATTGGGACTTCATTACTCGCTAGTAGATTTTGAATTATTAGGGCCATAACAGTTTCATTGGTCACATCCCCATTTATAATTTTACCCACTCTTCTGCTTATCAATGCAACGTATATCCTATTTTTCCACATCCCACTTGCATAAAGCACAGGTAGGTGTTCTCTGTGGAAAATACACCCAAATTCCTATTAAACTCAAGATAAAGAGGGGGAAATTCAATTTATTTCTTGTATACTGCCCGTTTCTCATTAGCCTTGACTTCTTAAGCCCTCAGGTTATGGGCCAGTGCTTATTTTCATGGCTGCATTACTAGATTTTATTACATTTGTACTGAGAGGCAAGATAGTCTCATTTTATATCTGGAGAAATAGGTTCAGTGACCTGATGACAACCACCGGCCGTGAATCAGTATATTTTCCTTCTTATGTGAGTCCAGAGCTGTATGTTTTTGGTTGCTGAGCAGAGTATAAAAGGTACTGCCGATCACATACAAATTCAACGCTAGTAATCTATTGCCCTCTCTCTGCCACCGCTCAGTATCAGGAGATGACAACCCTCTGGATTTTCTAAAATTCTGGTAGGAAATCTGTAGGTCCAAAAGCATCATTCTTTTCTCTACGCCAAATCAGGTCAGGTACCATTGAGGAAAAAATGTTTCATCTCATCCTTTAAAGTAAAAACATTGTTTTTAGGTATTGGAAATTACGAATTCCAAGTGTGAAGTCAGAAATGGATAAAAATGCAACCACTGGGCTTTTCCTGTGACGAGGTATTAGGTTTCTAACCTCTGGAATAAAAAATACTTTCCTCCTGCCAAGGCCCATTACATATCAGGAAAGCAACAGAAGAGTTCTTTCTCCCTTGTCTTTTTGTGGAGCTTTTCCCCAAATCCTCACTTGTCAACAAGGTGTCCTAAGTGGACCACTCTTGGCGATCACCACCTGGGGTCAGGCTATCAAGATTATAAGTGAAACACAGAACTGTAACGGAGTCTTAGCCCCACCCGGACCAAACCTCTGCAGGAAGTTCTTCTGCATCCGAAGCATCCAGACAAATGAGGGCCTGGACGTTTCTAGGGAGAAATGTTCTACATCCTCTAAATCCTCTTCACAGCATACTTATCCTACCTTACTAAAATGTTTTTCTTCTTTTGTCAGAGTAAATCCCCCTGTTGCTGTCATTTAAACCTGTTCCTTCCAGCTCTGTCTTCTGCGGAGATGGAAAGGAGCTATGTTGGAGCCTCCTAATGACATCTGCAGACAGATACATGACCACCGCCTCTGAGGTGCCAGAGGCCTCTGACTGCAAAGCACGGCGCTACTCAGGTTCCCCATCACGAGAGGGAGTGAAGTTCTCCCGGTCACACTCCTGAAACCAACAGGGAGCGAATGGTTGGAGGTGTCACAATTTCCACTCAGGAGGAAAGAACGGCAAATGACCACGTGGACCAAGGATGAGAGAACCAGCTAATTAAGCTTTACCACAATCCCAGGCCCTGCGTATCTCCCGCTAAAGGCACAAGCTGCTATGCAAGCTCCTACGTACAGTTTATGTATCTTCCCAATCACAGAGGTGCCAGAGAGTACGTCCCTCCCCAAATAAAAATTTCCAGAGTGGGTACATTCTGATCCCAACTCCTGTTTTCACAACGAAAACCTATTAACCCCATCCCAATCCAAGTATGGGAGAGGTGAATTCCAGTAATCTCCCTGCCCTTCACTTGAAGACTCATCCTGTCTTCACTTTTCCTTTCACATCCCTTCCAGCCAAGAGGGAAAGCATATTCTTTTTCTTCTCAAAGTTCAACCCCTCTCCCTGGGCCCTTAACTGCTCCCTTGCTTGCTACCTCTAAAGATTTTGCTCTACTCTCCTGTCCCTTTTACCTTCACTCTATCTTTCCAGTAATTCTTCCTCCTTGGTCTAAAATAATGCTAAAAGTCATCCTCACCTCCATCTCCTCCAGAAAAAAAGCAAAACAACAACAAAACACTTCTGATCTTGATTTTGACTTTTCTTATTAATTTTTTTCCTTTCCTTAACTGCTTAACCCTTCAAAAATTGAGCCTAAGAATTTATTTTTTCTACTCATTCTGTCTTTTACCCCTTAACCCATTAACATCTAGTTTTTCCTCAAATGATACAGGCTGTGAGCAGAAGAGCACTAGCATAAGATTCTATGAACTTCTGCCTGGGCCAAGAACCTCTTGAATACATGGCTTGGGCACAGCAAGTGATGGCTGAACAAATAAAGGCATGAACACAGGAAAGGGATGGGACAGCACAGACCAAGGACGACAATAGCATAAGGTTAGCGTAAGGAATGATCTTTATGGAATGACTGGTACTAATCCATGCCAGACACTGGTTTGGTGTTAGAAATATTTGTCTTATTTGATCACAGATAACTCTGGTTCTTAATTCGGTTCTCTTTTAATCATCCAAATGATACTGACCAAGTCAATGACCTTTTTCTGGAGCCTAGTTTCTTATCTATAAAACAAAGTGACTGGACTAGAGGATTTCTCATGCTCCTTGACACCCAAAAGATATGAGAGAAAAGCATTAGGTTATTTATGTTGGAGGAGAACTTATAGATGTAATAGTCCCCAGTTTCTAAGGCAGGCTTGCTTGCTTGCTCTCTTTCTTTCTTTCTTTCTATTTTAATTCGACATGGAACCTTGTATCATATTTTTCTTCCTGTTTACCAAAGTTATTTATTGGGTAATAATTTCTTTTTTTTTCCTTTTTATTCAAAGACAGATAACTGGGGTCATATGGCCCAGAGACAAGACCATAGGTTTTGAAAACAGGCAGTATGAATTTGAATCCCATTTTGAGACTTACTAGTCCTATGACCCTGGACAGGCTACTTAACGGAATAAGCCTAGATTCCTCACCTGTAAAATGCAGCTAAGGCAGTGAAGGGCGCCTGCAAAATTCCTGCCTCCAAGGATTTTTGTGAGAGGTGGTAGAGGTAAAAAGCCGGTCTCACAGAATGGCTGGCAGAGAGGAGACATGGAATAAGTGAGTATCCCTGGTTTTCTCTTTATCCTTTTCTTCAATAGCAAGGGCAAAGTTTCTATCAGGTTCTTAACAAACACTGAGTATACCTTGTAGGCACCCTTTACTCTTTCACTGGCTTCTAGGTGGGCTGGTGTCTTGCTCAGGAAATGACTGACCTGCTGGAATTCCCTCATTAAATGATGAAATAACAGGGTTTGGCCACCTGCCCAAGTTCGTGGTAATGTCAAAATCAGCAACCAGGTTGTTTCACTCTCCATGTGGTTCTTATTCTAGGTCCTCGGGATGCTCCTCGGGGCGTTCTCCACGGCTGATTTTGTGTTCCTCAGAAATGGAATATTTTTTCACTCAATAATTATGATCTGACACAAAGACTTTTCTGTATTATCAAGGCTGTCAGATGTCCTGTTCTTGCATAATAGCAGAGAAACCCTTCCCTTCTTCCAAGCACATCTTCTCTAGGGTTTTTCTTTCCTCCTTCTTGTCTCTCTAGTGGTATCTTCTCTGTAGTATCATGGATTGTTCAATCAACCCCTTTCTCCACCTTTAGCTTTCTTTCCATGTCGACTAGTTTTAGATATAAATATAAACTTCAGGAAGGGAAAAAGACTTAACCTTAAATACGTATATGTTGGAAAAAGAATTACTGCAAAAATATTCCTCTTAGAATTTAACTTGCAGACACTGGAATCCGTATAGATGCTCAGCACTAGAAAAGGGATGGATAAATGATAGTGTGGACACATGATGAAATACTATGTAATATTAAATACAATTAACCATCGTATGTTTCAAAGAACATTTAATGATGTGGCAAATCACTTACAATATAAAGTCAAATAATGTTTTTAAACTCTTTCTAAATTGTGTAAAATATGAGCTCAGTTTTCCAAAAAGAATTTTATATGAATAGAAAGTTGGCAAAACATGTAACAAATGTTTACAGTTCATTTCTGGAGAGTGGGGTTATGGGAGATTCTAAATTTCTTCTTTATGTGTTCTGTGTTTCTTCTAATTTTACTATGATTGATAAATAGTTTTTAATGAAAAGAAAATAATAGCTTTTATTTTGACATCATAGATTGTTAGGTATCTTCTATGGCAACTAATGTGAATACTCTGGGTGTTTTGTTTGTAAAACTGCCAAAGCTATTTGCATGGGCACAGACTATTACAGCCAGAGAGAACTAGAAAATAGCAACTATTCTCAAAATTTTTTCAACAGCAAAACTCTTTCTTCAAAAGAAACATTTAAAAAGATGCTTACTCTGATATGATAAAAGAAGAGTGGTTCTCATCTCAGCAGGGATAATGGGCTCCGAGTCCCATCATTCCCATCGTCCTGCCCTCCTGAAGGCAGCTGAAGCCTGTTAGTGAAATCCCTAGGACTCTGGGAGACACCGCTTGTAAAGATCCTGATTTGGTACAACCTCTCTGGGCTGCAAGTGAAGAATCAGGTACCAAGATGGGCAGTGACTTGAATGAATTCATCAGGGTTCCTGACCAGGGCAAACAGAAAACATTGCTTTTCAGACTCCTGAGCTGATTGCACGAGAAACTTGCCCAGAAAAGAAAAGCATCTTTCAGTGACGTTCTTCAGATACAAGACTAGAAACAGGACCTGTGATGCTGACCATGAGGAGCCAGCCATCCTCAGCAGTGCACTCAGCAAGCCCTATGTGGAATTCTTCCTGTTCAGCAAGAGTCTGAATGTTATTTATTATTTGGAGGTGACCATGGCCTCTTTTTCAACCTTCAGACTCTGTGAATCTCCTCTGATCCCCATCTCCACCTTCAGGCTGCCTAGGCTTACAAGAAATACTGGTAAATCCTTTCCCTCCGTTGCAATGAATCAATATCCCTGTGGTCTGCAGTCCTCAACCATGTTTCACACAGAGCTAGCTTTTGGATGGAAGCATAAAACCCCAAATTTTGCTGAAGCCGTTCGGAGAGCCCAAGGTGCTGGTGGGAGCTGGGGAGTGTTAATCCCCACTTGAGAGGCCAGCTCCTACTTTGGTAATTACATTTTGCTTCAAAAAAGTGTCCCTCCTGC
This sequence comes from Hippopotamus amphibius kiboko, assembly GCF_030028045.1. Taxonomy (NCBI): domain Eukaryota; kingdom Metazoa; phylum Chordata; class Mammalia; order Artiodactyla; family Hippopotamidae; genus Hippopotamus; species Hippopotamus amphibius. The sequence goes on along the minus strand of NC_080188.1, from coordinate 173,145,234 downwards.
TGCTGGTAGATGCAGTCTTCATTTTCACCTCTCTGAGTCAAGTTGGGAGTTAAGGTCTCTCTGAGGATGGCCTGCTGACCCTGGAGGTGGCTTCGTTCAGGGCATGGCTGCATTTCAGTACCGGCTGAGCTGGGCTCTCGGTCCTGTGGTTTGCTGAGCCGTTTGCAAAGAGCTTCAGATTAAAGAAGTTGTATACCTGTAAAGTATTATTATCACCTAATCTTTTTCAATCTTCAACTCCAGTCACAGTGATGAGGAACCAACCTCACGTGCCTCAGAGTTTCAGTTTAGTACAAGCCTAAAGGCTTGGATTTTGAAAATACATCTGAACCCCTCAGATGTGAGAGAATTGAACTGGAAATCTACTTAGGCACCTAAAGAGAATGGAAGGCTTCCTACTTCTACACATAGAGATGCCGGCCAGCCTGCAGCTTCTGCCACCAATAAGAAGATAAGACAAAGTTCTGTTGCCACAGCTGAATCATATTCACTTCTAAGGGTCCATCCAAGCTTTCTGGTGCTCCCCATTTCATAAGGGGTGAAACAGGCAGTTTTCTTGAGCTTGGGTATCAGGCCAATAAGCCAGAGACAAGAAGTTGGAACAGCTGTGACATTCACTACGTACCTGATTAGATACTTCACTGAATGTGGCTAGTGTCACCATCAGTAAAATCAAAAAGGCAGGCAGGACCTTCACAAGGGAAAAATTAATACGCTTTGGAGTTAACAACAAACAGAAGTAAAAACAAACAAAAAGAACAACAAACAAAAGCAACAACAAACAAAAGTAAAGTAACAAGAGGTGCTACTTTAATTTTTCTGAAAAATCCTACACTCTGTTGATATTACCTATTTAAAAAATTATTTTAAACATTTCTCTTTTAAAATACAGCATGCTTATTCTACGAAGTTAAACAACTGAGAAGTTTTCGAAGCAAAACTTCTGCCCCTCTGCCTTGCAATCCCACTCCTGGAAGTCATTAATATTAAAGCGCAGAATATATCTTTGCACATCCTTCTCCAAGCTCATATAAATATATACAAGCACATGTGGAGTTTTTCTTCCCTCTCACCTTTTTTTCCTTCTCTTCCTCCTTCCTTCCTTCCTCAACAAAACAGGGTAATCAAAACATCAATATTCTTCCATTAAGGTTGAGAAACCAGTAATACTCATTGGATATGAACTGCAAAGTCAGAACGAGCCAAATTATTGCCCATGTCTGTCCTCTCTCCACCCCCAACACACTCCCCTCCCCTTTATGGGAGGGACAGTGAGCAGATATGTGAACAGCGAGAAAGCAAGAGAGGATGGTGACTTTTCTTGGTTTATGTAACCAGCACAGCCAGTCTTTCTCAAAAGCAGAGAAAATGACCCAAGAGCCCTTGCCCTAACCTCATCAATGCAGAGGCGTGGAGCTCCGGGATCTCTGGATTTTGTCTGATGGCAGGAGTCTTCCCGCACGCCACCATGGTCCTTGATGGCTCCATGACAGTTTCTGGATTGTTTCTGAATGGGACTAGATTTGACCCTTCCAGTAACAAAAGCTCCTATGGAGGGCAGTTAAAGGCATTTGAATCATTTAGTTAATGTATTAATCTTTGTTTCATAGCTACGGAAGGGGACAGAGACAGAGACAGAGAAAGAGGCACCAGAGGGACACTATACCCTGAAAATTTTTGAGGCAAATAAGATCAACAAGTACAAGTACTCCTCAATTTTCAGAGTCCAGTTCACGGAACGCTAGAAACCTTACCTGATGCCTCCCAGGAGACACATACTTACCCACACCAGCCTCTCTCACGCACACTCGTAACTCACACAGAGACACAGCAGAAAGAGTTGCCGTCACTCACCCTATTCCCTCCTCCCCTGCACTGCCCCAGCCCAAACCCTGCTCCCTACGTGCATATCACACTCTCCCCAGCACTGGCTGAGGTTCTTCCACAATCCTACAAAGCCCATCAAAATTGACTCTTACAAAAGGCTGAAAATCAGAAATAGAAATTAGAAGTCACTGAAAACAGTCACCTTTCCCAGGGTGTTAACAGTCAGAGCTGAGCGAAGCTCTTACTTTGTTTAATAAAAACAGGGCATCCAAAAGCACACATTGGCCACATACTAGTTTAGCCCTGCTCACATGAGCATAAATGTACACACTTGCGGAGTGCGCGCACGTGCGCGCGCACACACACACACACTCTCCTCAATCACCACCATCACCCATGCAATACAAACAACACAACTCAATACAACACAACACAACACAAAGGCCCCAGCAATTTAAAAAGTTCTGACTTAGGCACCGTTAAACTGATAATCTCTGCAATCCATTTTTACCATAAGAGCCAACCATCACCATATGACAATGTCCTAGATGAAGGGAACTCACAGTCCCTACAATCAGTAACCCACACAACAGCACTTTGTTCATCTATTATATACATGTATAGATCTAAACATATATAGAGATATATATCACATTTACTATATTTATATAGTTTCTCTGTCCTCCCTTATTTAAAAGATCACTAACATTAGTTGAATATATGCTATGTGCTAGACATAGCCATTCTTTTACAAACATTAAATCATTTAATCTTCAAAAGAACTCCATGGTGTTGGTATTCTTATTATTCTTTTTAGACTGTGAGCTTCCTAAAGGACAAAGATCTCTGAGACAGTCTTATGTATGCAGTCCCTTGGTAGGGTGTCTAATAGATAAACCAGCAGGGTGGTTTGATAGATAATTAGCATCATGATGAAATCTTAAAACTAGAAGCGATTACAAAAGTCATCTAGATCCTATATCCATCTGATCATAAATTCCATTTAAACGGTCATCCACCTTGTGCCAACAAAGCTCAACGAACGCTCCACCTCTGAATAAAGACCACCCACCACGGGGAGCTCAGTTGAAATTCTCTCTACTTTTAGTCAAAACATCTTCTCTGAAGCCTCAACCCATCAATCCCTTGTATTCATTAGTCTTTTCCCATATCTACATGAAAGACCTTCAAATATTTGAAGTCTGCTCCCATGGTTCCCAGATCTTTTTCTGGTGAAACATATCTAGTTCATTCGATTATTCCTTATCCTTTCAACATGTTTTGGGGCTCCTTTAGCATCCTTTTTACATGCCCTTATTTTCAAGAGTGGATGGAGAGGGGGGCTAAACTCAAATGTGATTAGGGAGCAGGTGGGTAACATATGTGTGTGAGTCTGGCCCTGCTTGTGGTAATGAAGGAGTGATAGGGCTGGTGGGGAAAGAAGACGCACACCTTACCAAAATGCCTTCAAATGAGAACACAGACTTTGTGAAAGCCAAATTTAAGGTGTGTTTGGACTAGATTCACCCACTGAACTAGAATTCCTAAAACAAAGCAACCAGAACTGACCTCACAAGTCTAGGTGTCACTCGACCAGCTCAAAAAAATGATGTTAATCTCTCATTGGAGTAACTATACTTCTATTAATGCTGCAAACATTACATTAACCTTCTAGGATGTGACATTCTGTTGACTCACATCAGGCTCTCTGTGAACTAAAGTCTGGAGTTATTTTTATAGGGCTGTTATTAGTTGTTTTTCTTGAATGCAGTTTTAAGACTCTATGTTTTATTCCCACTAAATTTTACCTTGTCAGATTCAGCCCATCTTTCCAATCTGTCAAGATTCTTCTGGGTACTGACTTTACCATTTTTTGCCATCCAATGCAAATATTCCCCTTGCTAGTTTCATGTAACCTATAATTATTATAAGCATGCATTTTTATTGAGATATAATTCACATACCATAAAATCCACCCCTTTATATTGTAAATACAATCAATGATTTTTAATATATTTGCAAAGATATACAATCATCACCACTATCTAATCCCAGAAAATTTTCATCATGCAGAAAAGAAACTCTGTTCCCATTAGCAGTCCCTACCCCTCTTCCCTCCATCCTCTGGCAACCACTAATTTACCTTCTGTCTCTATAGACTTGCCTATTCTGGACATTCCATTTAAAGGGATTCTTATATGTCCTTTGTGTCTGGTTTCCTTCACTTAACATCATGTTTTTTTAAGATGCATCCATGTTGTAGCATTTATCAATTCTTTATTTCTATGGGCAAATACTAGTATATTGTATGGATATAGCACATTTTGTTTATTCATCCTTCAGTTAACATACACTTGGATTGTTTCTATTTTTGAATGTTATAAATAATGCTGCTATGAACACTCATGTGTAAGTTTTCTTGTGGACAGATGTTTTCAATTCCCTTGAATATATACCTAAAAGTAGAATGGCTAGGTCATATGGTAACTCTGTGTTTAGTTTTTTTGAAGAAATACCAAATTGTTTTCCACATCAGCTGAACAATTTTACATTCCAACCAGCAGTGTATGACGGTTCTGATTTCTCCACATCCTTGTCAACACTTATTATTGTTTGTTTTGATTATAGCTATCCCAGTGGCTATGAAGTGGTATTTCACTGTGGTTTTTATTTGTAGCTCCCTAAAGACTAATGCTGTATAGCATCTTTTCATGGGCTTATTGACCATTTGGATATCTTTAGAGAATGTCTATTCAAATCTCAGACCAATTTTTAGTTGGATTATTAGTCTTTTTGTCGTTGAATTGTAGGAGTTCTTTATATATTTTGGATACATAATTTTTAAGGTATTTTAGATACTTTATCAGATACATGATTTGCAAATATTTACTCTTACTCTGTGGGCTGTAATTTCAATTTCCTGATGTCATTCTTTGAAACACAAAAGTTTTGAATTTTGATGAAGTCCAATTTATCTAATTTTTTCCTTTGTTGCTTGTGCTTTCAGTGCCACAGTTAAGATGCATTGCCTAATCTAAGATCACAAAGACTTACACCTATGTTTTCTTCTAAAGGTTTTATAGTGTAGCTCTTACATTTATATATTAAGTCCACTTTGAGTTATTTTTTGCATATGGTGTGAGGTAAGGGTTCAACGTCATTCTTTTGCATGGGATATGCAGTTTTGCAGTTGTACCAGCACCATTTTCCCTATTGAATTGTCTTAGCACCCTTGTCAAAAATGAATTGTCTTTACGACTGTAGTTTTGTAGGACAAACATGTTTTTGAATGTTACAGAAATCAATTACAGAAATGTTGAACAAGACAGGACTGAGGAAGGAGCCCTGAGGCACTAGAATATAAGTCCCATGAAGGCAGGAGCTTTGTCTCCTTTCGTCACTAGTAAATCCTCAGTACCTAAGAAAGGGTCTGACACATGGTAAAGCTCTGAATAAATATCTGGTGACACTTAATGAATGATTGAATAAAAAATATGATTAGAATCCACTATCAAATTTCAACCACAAATGAATCTACTTAGTTGGGCCAGCATTCTGCCTTCTCCTTCCATCAAATCTGGAAAGCTTGTGTGGAAGACCTTGCCAAATATTTTGCTGAAGTCTAAAGGACACTTATTTTAATGCTCAGTGTCAGAATACCGTATGTGACATCCATCAACTTAGAGTTACCAAAAGAACAATGACTTAGACTATTCCTGGCACAGGCAGGACACCACCTGGTGACTTAAGAAGGAAATCCTCTCTTATCTATTCCTTTAAAACCATTATTACCAACTTAGAAGAATTTCAAAATCCTATTGCAACCACATTCATATCACCTGGTAGTTTAAGAACCTGTCTGGTAAGTTAATACTCTGAGATATCCCATTTGCCCTTTTTGGGAGAGCAAGCCCAGAAAGTAACAATGAAAAACAAGCAAAAGAAGACCCTGCACACACCCTCAATAGTGGCTCTTCTGAAGCTCTCCCTGCTTCTGAATGAAACTTAGATGATTGAAAGATGACAGCATGGGCAGATTTTATCAAAAAACGAAAAAAAACACCAACAAAGAAAAGGAGAGGTTTCAACTTTTCCCACAGATTAACGACTGAGTTTTATTTCTTTAAGTTCAATTTTTTTCTTGATTGTATGTGGCAGCTGACTTTTCAGCTGTGTCTTTGTATCATTGGACTGTTAGGTCTCTGAATTTCATTGAAGGTTTATATTCTGGGGTTTATGTTTTGGGTGCAGATCTGCATGCAAATACTGATACTGACATCAGCTCCCAAGAGAGCCTGCCTTGTAGAAATATTCTTGCCTGAAATCTCACGAACTTTCAGGCAACTCCTATAATTCAATCTCTCCAGCCTTATGTACTAATGCTGCCTCCTTGCTAAAAAAAAATCACAATTTTCATTTGAAATCACTATGAATTACCTCACTTAATCTTCTAAATTGAAATAGATATTATCCTCTGCTGTACAGATGAGAACAGCAAGACTGAGAGAAGTTAAGAAAATTATCAATTCATAATCAGAGGAGCCAAGACTCAAACCCAGGTCAGTCTGACACCAAACTGCATGCTCTTAGCCACTGTACATTCTGCCTCTCAAATGAATATAATGCACTATAAACGCACACAGGGTGGTTTTAAGTGAGGAGAGGCTGCCTGAACACGATTGTCTTCTGAGACAAATCCAACTGCCGCTCTCCCTCTAGATCCTTGCCCTGGTCTTTGGCAATTCAAATGCCCATAAGCTCAAGACCTCTGCCTTTTTTTTTCTTTTTGTACTTTTCACATTCTCAATATGTATTTTCATTCTCAATGTTTGCTTTGGGGGGGGGGCAAAAAAACTACTTCACGTGAAATCTACCTTCTCAACAAATTTTTAAGTGTACAGTACAGTATTGTTAACGATATACACACTGTTGGACAACAGAGCTCTAAAACTTTTTCATCTTGTATTTCTGAAACTCTGTACCCATGGAAAAGCAACTTCCCATTTCTTCCTCCCCCTGGTCGCTGGCATCTACCATTCTACTTTCTGTTTCTATGAGGTTTACTACTTTGAATACCTCATACAAATGGAACTATGCACTATTTGTCCTTCAGTAATGCCTTATTTTCATTTATTCATCAGTGGACATTTAGATTGTTCATATCTTGGCTATTGTTAATAATGCTGCAATGAACATGGAAATGCAAATATCTCTTCAAGATACTGTTTTCAATTATTTTGAATAAATACCCAGAAGGGGGATTGCTTATTATTTTTTTTAAACTCTTTATTGGAATATATTTGCTTTACACTCTTGTACCCGTCTCTGAGGTACACCAAAGTGAATCAGCTGCATTTACACACATATCCCCATATCCCCTCCCTCCCACGACTCCCCCCACCGTCCCCACCCTGGCCCTCCAAGGCATCTCCCATGAGGTTGATCTCTTTTTGTTACATAGCAACTTCCCACTAGCTATCTATTTTACAGCTAGTAGTGTAAATATGTCTATGCTACTCTCTCACCTCGTCCCAAATTCCCCTTTGCCCCTCACCTCAGCCCTGTGTCCTAAAGTCCATTCTCTACTTCTGTATCTCCACTCTGGCCTGTCACTTGCCTGTTTTATCAGTACCATTTCTTCAGATTCCATATATATGTGTTAGCATACAGTATTTCTTTTTCTCTTTCTGGCTTACTTCACTCTGTATGACAGATTCTAGGTCCATCCACCTCATGACATATAGTTCAATTTCATTCCTTTTTATGGCTGAGTAGTATTCCATTGTATATATGTGCCACATCTTCTTTATCCATTCATCTGTTGATGGGCATCTAGGTTGTTTCTGTGTCCTGGCTATTGTAAATAGTGCTGCAATGAACATTATGCTACTTGTTTCTTTTTGGATCATGGTTTTCTCTGGGTATATGCCCAGTAGTGGGATTACTGGGTCATATTAAAGACCTACATGTAAGGCCAGACACTATAAAACTCCTAAAGGAAAACATAGGCAGAACACTCTATCACATCCATCACAGCAAGATCCTTTTTGACCCACCTCCTAGAATCATGGAAATAAAATCAAGAATGAACAAATACGACCTCATGAAACTTAAAAGCTTTTGCACAGCAAAAGATACCATAAACAAGACAAGAAGACAACCCTCAGAATGGGAGAAAATACTTGCCAATGAAGCAATGGACAAAGGATTAATCTCCAAAATATACAAGCAGCTCATGCAACTTAATACCAAAAAAGCAAATAACCCAATCCACAAATGGGCAGAAGACCTAAACAGACTTTTCTCCAAAGAAGACATACAGAAGGCCAACAAGCACATGAAAAGATGCTCAACATCACTAATTATTAGAGAAATGCAGGTCCAAGCCACAATGAGGTATCACCTCACACCGGTCAGAATGGCCATCATCAAAAAATCTAGAGACAATAAATGTTGGAGAGGGTGTGGAAAAAAGGAAACTCTCCTGCACTGTTGGTGGGATTGTAAGCTGGTACAGCCACTATGGAAAACAGTTTGGAGGTTCCTTAAAAAACTAAAAATAGAGCTTGATTATTTTAAATAGCATTTCTACGTTTAATTTTTTGAGGAAACTTCATAATGTTTTCCATAGTGGCTGTACCATTTTACATTCCCACAAATGAGGACAAAGGGTTGAATTTCTCCACAGCATTACCAACACTCATTATTTTCTGTTGTTTTTTTTTAATGATAGCCATCTTAACAGGTGTGAAGTGATGGCTCATGATCTGCACTTCTCTGATGATTAATTATGTTGAGCATCTTTCATAAACCTGTTGACCATTTGTGTGTCTTGGAGAAATGTCTATTCAAGTTCTTAGCCTGTTTTTAAATGAAGTTATTTGGTTTTACCACTGGAGCTCCTTAATATTTTGGATATTAACCTCTTATCATACATATGGTTTGCAAATATTTTTCCCATTGCATAGGTTGTCTTTTCACTTTGTTGATTGTTTTCTTTGCTGTACAGAAGCTTTCCAGTTTGATGTGGTCCCACTTGTCTATTTTTGCTTGTTGCCTGTGTTTGATGTCATATCCAAGAAATGACTGCCATCACAAATCTTACGAAGATTTCCCCTCTATTTTCTTCAAGAAGTTTTATAGTTTCAAGTCTTATGCTTAAGTATTTAATCAACTTTGAGCTGATTTTTAACATAAGGGTCCAACTTCATTCTTTTGCACGTGGATATCCAGGTTTCCCAACACCATTTACTAAAGAAACTTTTCTTTCCTCATTATTTAGTCTTGGCAATCTTGTTAAAGATAATTCGACAGTGTGTGTTTGGGTCTAGTTCTAGACTCTATTCTGTTCCATTGGTCTATATGTCTGCCATTATGCCAATACCATACTGTTTGGATCAGCACACCTTTGTATAATGTTTTGAAGTCAAAATGGAAACACACCCCCTGTGCATGGATTGAAAGACTTTTAATATTGTTAAAATGTCCATACTCTTTAAAGTGATCTACAGATTCAATGCAATGCCAATTAAAAATTCCAACAGAATATTTTGCAGAAATAGGAAAAAAAATCCTAAAATTCAAATGGAAGCAAAAGGATCCTGATAGTCAAAACTATCTTGTGAAATAAGAACAAAGCAAAAGGAATGTTTTTATTCTTGTTGCTTCTTGCATGCAGATCAACCCCCTAACAACCACAGCAGGAATTTTTGCAGGTCTATGACACACTTTCTTTGAACACTAGCTTTGAGAGAAAACTTGGATGTCATTCAGATGCATGAATCCCAGATAACCAAAGCCTGCTTGAGCACCTCAAGTCCAATACAACTAACTTCTAAGAGTAAACCCAGTTTAGAACCATTCATACAGAAATCGTAACAGTTTCCTCATTCATCCCCAGTCTTGATAAAACTCCTTCATTTTTGCACATCAGTATCATTTCTCCAGTCATCACCACCACTGGGAAAATGCTGTGATATTTTCAAAGAAAAGTCCCATTATTATATTTTTTTCCCAAATGCCAAACACCTCCACCTTATTTCAGACGGAAATGTCTCCATATAGATTCAGCCTTAACAAGTGCAGCTCCCACGAAATCGGTGTTTGGGATTAGAACCTAGTTTAAATCCTAGTCTCATGAACTATCAGCTGTGTGTCCCTACACAACTCATTCAATAACTCTAAGCCTCAATTTCCTCACCTAATAGTGGCTATAGCAATGATACCTCTAACAAAGTTTTGTCATAAAGAGGAAATAAATAATACTGTGTCTGGCACTTAGGGAAGCCTGCATGATAGCTATTATTCTTATTTTATTATTATCATTATTTTGGTTTCGTTTTTCTTTATTTCTTTTTAAACTCCTAAATTCTATGGCTTCCAGGAAGCATCAGCGAAATGAAGTGCCATTTCTGTACACTTTCTAAAGCAAGATCTAGACCCACACACCGCAGAGAACGCCCCCAGCTGCTCTACCCGCGCAAAGCCACCAGCTGCTCTACCTGCGCAGCATGCAGGCCTCCAGGAGACCATGGGTACCACAGGGTCACGGCCCCTGGCTACGCACGCACCTGCCGGGCTGGGACCCACTTTAAGAGGCTTTCCTCCCAAGGCTCTGCCAGCAGCGCTGAACAGACAAAAGAAGCCCTCTGCACCGCCCACTGGGCCACGTGGTGGCCTCCCCCAGTTCCTGGCCAGGGGCAGCTCCTGGAGCAGGTGCGCAGGAACTCCCCGTGGACCCCGGCCCAGGCTTTGATGCGGCATTTTGGTTGGGGGCCGTCCTCATCCTGCCTTCCTCTTTGGTCTGGGGAGGCCCAGGGCCGGCTCACCTCTGGCAGCAACGCCCTGTAGCGTCCCCCCGAGTAAATGGCCTCTGGAGACAAGCTGCACTTTATGACACTAACTGGGCCGGCGGCGGCCGCACTACTCACACAGCGGACAGCAGGCAGAGGCCCAGGGCAGGGGGCCGCTGGGGTTTTCTTTTTTCCTTGTTTTAAATAGTTAATGCTCTTGGAAGGGCGGATTAGACACAGGTGTAGAAATCTCGGCCAAAGTCTTATGTGAAGGAAGTGACCCCACGGGGGCGGGAGGGGTGGGGGTGGGGCGCGGTTGGGGACAGCATCTCTGCTGGCCCTGCAGTCAGCATCCGGCTGTGGACAAGCTGGCCCCGAGGAGCCGCAGTGGGAGGAATCAGGGCCCACCGCTCCAGAGTCACTTGTGCGGTGCAGCGATTTTCTCTTTCTCCTCTGAAAGAAACAGCAGCACTTGGTATCGTCAGCCACCTCCACCTCCGCGGGGACTGTGATGGGCACACTGGAGTGACCAGCCGTGGTGTCGGCATTCAGCTCCCCGTTGGTGGCGTTCAGTGCCTGGTATTTGCTGTGTAGCAGGGCTTTGTCGCGAGCCTGAGGCCGCGAGGGCAGGTCGCTGTGGACTGTGCCACGGCAATAGGCAGGGGTTTCCTGGCCCAGTTGTACTCGAGGCCAAACATGAAGCACCTGCGGTCAGAGGTAGTGAAGAGCTTGCGCAGGTAGTCTTAGTCCGGTTTCTGGAAGAAGTCCAGGCACCGCACGTAGCGCCAGTACAACGCCATCTCCTCCCGGAAGCTCTCGCGGAGCATCTCAATGGGCGTGGCCTGCTTGGTGTCCCGGATTTTCTGGTCACGGTCCTTGAGCGTGTGGGCCCTGAGCCCCTGCCCCCGCAGGCTGCCATGCAGGAAGCACAGAAACATGTGGCCCAGCACGTCCAGGTCATCACAGCGGCTCTGTCCCTTGCCCAGGTGAGTGTTGATGCCCACGTAGCGCGCCGTGCTCTAGGGCTCACGGTAAGGGATGCGCTTCTTGGTCTCAGGGTCGATGGACTCCCTGGCTAGGCCGAAGTCAGTCGCTAATGTGGATGGCGTGCCGGCGCTTAGTGCCCGGCTGCCCCACCAGGAAGTTCTGGGGCTTAACGTCCCAGTAGATGAGGACCTTGGTGTGCACGTACTCCATGCTTGTGACCAGCTGGATTTCGATCATGAGCACCGTCTTGAGCGTGAACGTGTGGTCGCAGGAGTTGAACAGGTCCTCCAGGCCAGGCCCCAGCAGCTCCAGCACCATGGCATTTGTAGTACTTCCCCAACGGGCCAGAGTAATAGACCCGGGGGACGCCCTCTGCAGCGCTGAGCTGCTCTTAGAAGCACTACTCCAGGTGCAGCTGCGGCGCCCGAGACTTGATGGGCTCCGACTTGACAGCTAAGTATCGTTTGTATAGAGATTCTTTTCTAGCCGGAGCTCCCCAAAGTTGCTAACTGTTTTTAACTGGCTGTCTACTCTCCCCAGATCTCTTAAATGACCCAATCCATGATTTAGGTTCCAAGAGGTCATGAAGTGAACCCAGAGCACCTTCTATTAATGTTAAATGAGCCTGTAAATGCACGTTGGGCAGCAACTCAAAACCACTGTTAGCAGCTACTCTGAGGAAGTTTCTGTCTCTTAAAGGACCAGCTGCCCTTTCATAAAAGACCACTTTTTTCTATGAATAATACATATAATAGTAGGGAAGAAAACACATTTCCATTAAGCAATATCAATTCTCAACACACTGGATGTAATCTCTTATACCTCTATAATTAAAAATTAAACACAAAGTATTACGTTGAAGAAACTCCAAAGCTGATTTTGATGTACTCTCTTTTTTTTCTCCAAAAACATCATTCTTACCAGCCTTTCAATATAATTGTATTCCAGGGAAAAACAGGCAGGCAGAAAAGAATAAATCAACATATAATCTTCCTTTAAAGTCCTAGCTTATATTTTATGATGTGTATGGGCTGTTTAAAAAAAAATCAGGTCTGAAATTTTCCACAATGAACATATACTATATTCCATTATTTTGTTATTTTAAAAGGGAAAATCACATAAAGTATCAGGTCTGTAGTATTTTTAGACACAAGAGACTTTCATCGACTGTGCAGGTTTTCATTGACTGTAGGTTTCTGTAAACCTATTTCTGGATCTTAAGTCCCTGAAAAATAGCTAGTGCTTAATGAATATTTTTCTGAATAAATAAATACTAGTATTAAATATAAACACTAAGAAGATATTTGAGGTTGGGACAATTCAGTGTTTTGCCAGTATTACTGCCCAGTGGATTTTCCCCTCCTCTGCTCCACTTTCCTCCTTACTGAATAAAGAAAGAGCAATTTCAAGGAAATTATCACTGGGAAGTAGCAGAATTCTTACTGTTGGCCCTAATTCACTTAGGACAAGCATTCTCATCTTATTTACTTAAGCAAGTCCATGTAAAAGTCATTGAACTCAGAAAATAGGGCCATCTATCTCTTCTTAAGTTATGAAAGTAAAAATAATAATATTTAATTACAAGAAAAAATTTGGTTGTATGCATTTCGATCAACATACCGAAATTGGTTAAAATTCAAATCACAGGATTTCTAAAGCTGGAAAGATTCTTACATGTCTTGGAACCTAACCCTTCCTTTTTAAAATTGTGGAAGCTGAGGTAGAAGAAATTAAGAGATTGTCCCAAAGACACAGGACTAGTAAATGGCAGATAGACTTGTTCCCAGGTACCGAATTCCAATTTCAACACATATTCCATTTCGCCTTCCTCTACTATACACCCCTAGTGCTTTATGGACAGATAATGAAAAGTTAGTTAATGCAGATCATGACAATGATGAAATTTCACTGTGCTGGAAACAGGGAATGAGGTCGTTTAGCTGGCATTTGGTGATGCTTTTGTTAAGGTAGAACATCCATTATTTTCCATCTCTCTCTGCAAAAAAAAAAAAAAAACTACATGCTTTGCTAGAAAAAAAAAAAAAAGCCTTAGGCAACTAAATATCATTCATTAAAACATTTAAGACAAGTGACAGCTCCTAGTAATACATTTCCAGGACAGAACAAGCAGGATAAAGATAGCTTAGAAACTGCATACACATAGAATTTTTCTACTGATACCCTAATCCCCTACTGGCCAATTTTTAAAAGTGGGCTTTTATTGTACCATAAAAATGAACAAGCTGAGGCTTTCACATCCGGAGAAAGGTTGCTACCTGCATGGAAAATGTTTTGCCTTCAGGAGTCCAAGATGAGAGAAAACCATTATTACTCTTGGGAAAGGACAACTAACTATTGTGATAGAAGTGGTATTGAAACTCCATTTGTGAGTAGCACATAAACTACAGCTTGAGCAAAATGATTCCACTTCTAAGTATAAGATGATTACTGATGCAAGGTTGGTCTTGGGGTCCTTTCCCAATGTTACCACTGATATGATCTTGTCTTTTAAAAACCAAAGACCCAGCTTTGGAGAACTATTTGACAGTAGCTATGAAAGCTAAGCACGTGCATCTACTCTACACCAGAAATTCCTCTCATCATTGTATACCTAACCAAAATGCATTTATATATGAGTCAAAAGACGTGCACAAGAATGTTCATAGCAGCCCTATTCAAAATAGCCCTAAACTGGAAACTACCCAGGAGTAGGATGGGTAAATACATTGTGATATAGTCACACAACAGTATACCATTTTGCAGTGATAATGAGTAAGAGCTACTCTCAATACCACAAATTTTCACAAAAACATATTGTAGAGTAAAAGAAGCCACCTAGACAAAAAGTTTGCACTGTACGATTCTGTTATACAAAATTTAAAAGTGACCAAATTAATCTATGGTGTTACAAATCCAATCAATGCTTCCCCTTAGCAGGGTGGTGGTGGTGACTAGAAGGGGCACAAGGAGGACTTTTTTGCAGAGGGGGTGCTGATTCTGTTTTCTTTCTTCATAAGGATCCTGGTTATACAAGGTCGCTATCTTCGTTTAAATGCATTGACCTATATGCTTATGATTTGTAAGTTAATATGAGTGTATGTATGTGTCATTTTAAAAATCTGAAGCCCTAAACATTTTCCTATGGAAACATGATAGGGCGAGAGTGACACGTTAGTAGAAGAGACGTCCCATCAATAAGATAAAGAATGACTACTCCCACAGGCAGCCTTCCCTCCCTTGCCCTGTTTTTCCCTTATCATTGCTTATGAAACTGGTCATCAGCCTGTAAATGAGGAACACAAATGTAGCAATGTCACATTCTTATGCAGGAAGCAAGGCACTCACTTCTTTTTGCCCCGAGGCAGGACTGGGTCTCAGTTTTCATATACTAAAAATGGACCTATTAGGGTAATGAGTGAGTTCACGTCTGTCATTTCAAGTGGATTGCTGGCAGTCTGTGTTATCTGAGATGTGTCCCACTAATTAGAGAGAAATCAGATAAATTCAGGGAACATAGATCATGTGGGGACACAGACTAATTGGGCATTTGTCCTCTGTGCTCCATCTGTAAGTTCTGTTGAGGGAACACGGAGGTCTGTCCTTGAGATTTAATCAATGGAGGAAAGAATAAACTTTTAAGTACTTATTATGAGCCAAACAGTGTTAGGCATTTATATAATCTTCACAACAGCTCTCAAAGACAGGTACTGTTGGCCTCATTTTACAGAGAAGGAACCCAACTCTGAGCGAGCATCAAGGCTATGCAAGCTACGCTGCTACTAAATAAGGGAAGAGAGACTCAAATTTGGGACCCCTGACTCCTCAGGCTGTTTTCATACAGCACAGTTTCTATAGAGGTCATTGACCCTCTGACAAAATGTCTGCATGCCCTAGAGAAAAGAACCAAAGGATCCTTTTCAACTCTGCTTCAAGTCTATCCAAACACCAGGGAGTATTCCAAATGCGAGAAGAAACACAACCATCCTTTTGCCTGCAAAAAAAAAAAATCTTAAATAGCTGGGGTAGTGAAGGTATATATAAGTTTTGAATAATTATCATCACTCAGTCAGAACACTTTCTCAATCAAGCCCAATATTCTTTCATAAATTATGGTACCCAAGGGGTGGTCTATGAGATACCTTCCAAAAGGCAGGCCTCAAAAGTTTCAGTATCCATGTTCAATGTGTCTGACTTCCTTTAGACACAAGAAGGAATCACTCCTAGCACTATAGAACTGGCCAGTATCCAAAGAGGAAGAAACCAATGGTGCCAACCCAAAAGACTTCAGAGAAACCATAAACTGGATGTATTGCTTTGAGGTATCACAACTCCAGCTGGGAGCAGGCCTCCCCTGAAAGCTATCCCCTAGGCCTCACGGATGCTTCTATGACCTAGCATAAACATCTGATTCTCCCTACCTCAGCAAAAGGATTATAAGAATTCCCACCTGTCCTCGAAGGTGTTAAAAGAACCAGCTAATGTCTACAGAATGAAGTACCGCGTAAACGCTAAGTGAGCCCCAGTGCAGGGAGCCTTGAGCAATGCAGATTGGTGTCAGTCTTGCACAGATCACACATGTCCTCACCTCCCAACAGAGAAGGTTTGCGAGTGACCCCCTAGCTCATAATGAGACACAAAACAAACGCAAATGGATGATATAGAGATATATTTGGGGACTGAATGAAGAAGTCAGAAAACAACTGGAGTGAAATTTGCCAGGCTAGAAGAGATCTACAGTAGCCCTGCCCTGATTTTGCATACAAAATCACAGGAAGGGCATTTGTCCTCTGCATGCTCTTTGGCAGGGTCAACAGGACTGGGCACTGGGAGAGTTAACTGAACCCACACCAGAAGGCTGGTCAGGAGAAAGCAGCCACAGAGACTCTGAATTAAAACTGATCTAACTTGAGCAGAGGGAAGAGGATACACTGAGCTACAGAGATGGAGCAGCAGGAACTCAATGGGTATGCAAAAATAGCAAAGCAAGAGATAAATCAGACTTAATAGCTGGCTCCCGATCAGGTGACTCTCCTCTAGGGCTTCTTTCTGGTGGCAAGCAGAAGTGAATACTAAGAACAAGCTCCCAGGTTGTCAGTTAAGTCATTTTACATGTTTATCACACAGTCCTCTCACCAGCCCCTGAGAAGTGGGTATTACCATTTTTCAAGAAATGAGGATCAGAGTGACAAAGTAACTTGCCTAAGACAGTGTCGCCATCACTAAAATATAGGTCTGGCTGAGACAGGAGCCCTTGCTTGTTAAACTGGGTCCTCCATCTCTCATCACGGTTTCTCACGGTGTATACTAGCTCTGAGCGGATCCCTAGGCCAGCTCAGTAAGAAATCCAAACCATGGTACCTGGTTTTGTAGTTAAAGGGTATGGCCTGGAGTGCAGTACTCATCCACCAAGTGTTTGAGGAGGGCCTGCTATGGGCCAGGCTTGTGCTAGATATGAATAATGCAGAAAAAAGAAGACCCACTTCTTGACCTTGGTGACATCCATTGGCATCCAGAAGGCATGGTGGGGCAGCCATTCTCGGCAAGTTCTCCAGCACAGACCTCAGCCACAGTTGGCAAGATGTGGAAGCAACCACAGAGATTATGGATCCCTTGAAAGCCATCCTCAAAGAGCCCTTCAGCAAACAGAGGATATTCTTTAGTCTGAGTTTTGACAGTTCTTTGTTAATTTCCTGAGGATTATGGCTAAAAGCTGCTGCACATTCCTTTACTTTTAATTACAGTCCTACTGAAGGTTTGATTTAAAAAAAAAAAAAAAAACTAGTAAAATTACTGCAGAAGAGAAAAAGAGTTCTTAATAATTTATTCATAATGCTATTAAGACAAAGTCATGTTTTTTTGGGCTCTGCGTGTTTATGTTGTGACGCAGAAGTCAATAAGAGGGAGCTTTAGTAATATATAATATCTATTAATATTCTCCACATATGTTCACCAAACAGTGTCTCAGCATCAATAAAGGATTTCAATAATTAAAAAGTATAATTTTTCCCGATTTAACTATTTCCTATTAAAAGGATGCCACAGACACTTATACTGACGGCCTCTCATTCCCAGAAAAAGCAACTGCACTTTATGGGGAGAGAGAGAGAGAGTAGAATGAATGTTAGTCCAGGAAGGGACTCTTATCTCCATGCTGACACTAACTGCAAGTGACCTTGAGGTCTAGACCCTTCCCTCTTCATCTGTGCGATGAAAAGATTTAGATGAGGCGATGCCCACTTCTTCGCCAGCTTTCCAACTGTGAAATAGTATTCCCCTGGGCTTTATCTTTATCCCTTCTTGATCACCACTACCTTTTGTCAAGTATCATTTTGAAATGAGTTTCTTGTTTCCCAAATGGGCCTTGCTCTTCTACTACTTAGCCTGGCTCACGGAATTAATAGGCAGAATGGAGGCCCACTGGCTACAGAGACAAGCGATGGTTCCCTCTCCGACTTGCTGTTTGCCCTTGATCAGGGAGTCACTTAGGGATTCCAGCCCTATCATTTCCTCACTGATGGGGGATTATGTGACAGTACTTAGCTACCAGGAAGGAGTGAGAGAGGATTAAATAATATGCTTGTATGGGACTTAGCCAGTACTTGATGTTACACTGGATACTTGGTAATAATTACCTTTTGCGTCTCACAGAACTCACCTGAAATACCTTCCTGATGGAAGGCCTAAATGGTTCCATAAGAGGGTTAGTTCCTTTTCATTCCCCAAAAGAACTGTGCCACAAACTGAGACCTTAATATACCATTGCAAGCATGAATTTCCTTCACCTTGGCTCTTCAGAATCACTAAAGAATCATGACCACTATGTTTTACAATCTCAAATCATTTTCCCCATATTCCTTTATAGATAGATTCTTATGCTGTAAACATAAGGGGAAAATATCCTGTGGGTATTTGGACATTGTTAGGACTCCCTCTCCACTGTAACTAACTTGATCATCCCACTGTAAACTGGAAGAGAAAACATGGCTTCATGGAAAGAACTCACATTTAAGCAGGAAATCAAACTCAATGAGATGCTAATAATAATTATTGTTAGCATTGATTGAGAAATTAGTCTTTACCAGCAGTGTTCTGAGTAATTTTTACTTATCAGTTCCTTTGTTCCTCAAGAAAGCCCTAGGAGATTGTTATACTATGTTCATGTCCATTTCACTGTGTAAAGAACATGCAGCACAGGGAGGTTAAAAGCTTCAAAATGCCACATTTCTAGGAATTGGTGCACACCAGATTTAAACCCAAGCAATTTAGAGTCTGGGCTTTTAATTATGCTACTCTTCAGAGCTGTCAGAATGATCTGAAAAAATGTGTGTAGAGAACTGGCCATATTGAAAGCACTTAGTGAACAGTAATTTATATTATTTACATTAAAATAGCTGTTTTTGTAAGTGTTGTTGCTTTTCTCGATTGTTTATGACAGAGATTCATTCTTTATATTCCTCTTTTCCACTTTCAGTTCCTGTATCTTTAGTTCCACTGGCCTCATGGCTATTTCAGTCCACAGACTGAAGGCCCCCTGCCATCCACTGTCATCTCAGAGTGAACCTCCTCTCTATCCCATCTTGTAACTTCCCTAGGTCTGGCTTTCAGAGTTCAGCTTACAGATCTGTCAACTTACCGTTTGAAATAAAATTCAGAGGAACAAGTCCTTTGCCCTTGCCCTATACTTTCCTCACTATTTGTACAGCTTCAGCCTCTGATAAACTGGCCACTTATTTTATAAGTGCTGCTTATAAGTTGTGCTGAAATTCCATTGAACAATTCGGCCAAGGCTATGTTAAGGTACATCAAAATTGTAGTCCGTGATACCTTACCCTGTTAAAGGGAAGCTTACCCTAAGATTACAGACTCCTCATTTCCTGCACCTCACTGATCCCATCACCAAAACATCATCTGCTTCTTTGGCTCACGTGAGCATCAAGCTGAATGGTGTTCAAACAAATGATAGCAACAGTGAGGTGGATAGCAGGTCTTACAAGACACCATTCACAGAAGATAATCATAGTAATTTGCGGTCATCATTCCCTCACGAGTCCAGGAAAAAAGAGCAGCATTAAATCCCATATAGAAGGCAGACATTTTGAGACTTGGAGAAGTACATGGTACACCTGTGGCAAAGCCAAAAAATAGTGAAGTAGCAGATGGCAGGCCATCAGTGGAAAGATGGACCCTCCCACTACCTCACCTAAGTAATTTGGGGCAGCTGATAGTTTATCTAAAGGCCATTTTCAAATCATGCAGTGCTTTGCTCCTCAAAATGTGGTCCATGGACCAGCTGCATGGACATCACTTGGGAACATGTTAGAAATGAAGACTCTCAGGTCCCTCCCCAGACCTCCTGAGTCTGAATCAGCATTAGAAGCTGGTTATTCCTGAGGACATTACATATTAAGAGGTTCCGATGGGGGCTCATAGCTCAGGTTAAGACTGGCAGGCCTGACCTACCTATAAAATAGACTCCATTTTGAAGTTTCAGTGAAAAAGTACATATGATAATATAAAAGCAAAATGAAGAGAGGCTAAAAAATTTTAAAATTGTGCTCAGAATAAAGTTGCAACATTAAAAAAGAGATGGCAAGAGATCTACACGGAAACCCAATAGTAATATTCCATTTGCTGCTCTGGTACACAGTCTACTTTTCATCTTGTTCTGTGCCCAGAGAGGCTGACCCGTGTGACAGCAGAGAGATGAAGAAGGGTGAGATTCCCCAAGAGCCAGTCTTGGGGCTGGCCCTGTCCCTAGTGGAGGTCACAGTTCTATCCCAATAGCTCTCACCATTTCTGGGTTCTAGTAACTGCCTCCTTCTCTTCCCCTTCAGGCCTAAGGCTGGTCGCAACACTTTGCTGTTAATAGCTTCTGCATACTGCACTATTCCTTTTGTACCTTTTAAATAATCCCCCAGTAAATTCTATAAAACTCAGAGTATATAACTTGTTTTCTGCTGGAACCCTAATTGATAAGATTTAGACAAAACTGTTGGTTCAAAAAAAGAAAGGAGAGTGGAAAACATGAACCTATCATAGGGGAGGGGACTTAAAATATTGTATAAGAATAGTCCAGGGGAAAGAGGTTGCAGCGAATTTAACTAAGGGTCACGTTCCATCACACTTAGATGTCAGACACAGGAAACATGCTCTGAATGTGTTTAATAGTAAGCTTACCCCTCATCTGTTAAGGAATCCTAATTCTCAGAATGGTATTTCCACTGCATTTCAATCCAGATTCTCTGTCAAGTGCATCCTAGCTGTATCTTGTCAGAGCAACATCCCTTTAGATGCTCATCTGGCCTCCATCCACAAAACAGCCTTAGAAGGTAAATCATCTTCTGAAAGTGTCCCTTCTCCTTCCCTTCTCCCTAAAGTACAGAGCTGGTTGGATAAGCCACCTTTTTCCCTCTCGGTAAGATGTATCCTTTCCCGATCAACTTGTTCAGGTCCCCCATTCCTTTGTATAGTATGACCCCTATTTTCCAGAAGCCTCCAGAATTAGATATGAGCTAATTTCTTTCTGACTCCTTTATATCATAGACTATCAAATGTGTACAGCATTTGCCTATCTACAAAACCAAACACGACTCTACCCGAGTAGAGCTTGGCCCACACCGCTCCAGAGGGCCCACCTCTACAAGGAGTCAGCGTGACCGGACTGGTCAGGCAAAAAGGCTTTCTTGCAGCTCCTCATCCATCACTGCCACTCACATGTCAAGCTTATTCCTACCACATCCTCATTCTGTCCCTCTATCTAGAATCTTATCTCCAACCACCAGTTCTTAAGTAACTCTGTATCACCCAGCATTCAAGGCCCTTAGCAGGCTCACCTTCTTTGTAGTCTTCCCTGCAACTTTAAATCATAAACATGTCTTCCTTATCCAACTCCTTTGAAACTTCCTTGCTTCTAAGTGAGAATCCAGGGGTTTTCTGTAAGCAGAGCACATGTGTAAACATAAATGGATACACAGGGCAAGAAGATTCAAGCAGGACTTCTAGTTTCCTGGCTTAAGAGCCTCGGTGGAAGGTGCTATTGTTTATTCATTTCTTTAAATTAATTATTTTTGTCTCTTAGGCCTCCTTAATGTTTCTTCCCTCCCTCTCTCCCTCCTCCTTTTTTATGCCTTTGATTTTTTAGTGAAACTTGATCATTTGTCCTTCAGCATGTTCCACATTCTGGGTTTAGCTGATTGCTTTATGTGGTGTTTTTTTTTAACATGTTCCCTTACTTCTTTTTATCTTTTTAAAATTTGTAGTGAGATACACACAGTATGAAATTTAACATTTTAACTATTTTTAAGTGGACATTTCCAGGGCATTAAGTATATGCATGTTATTGTACAGTTATCACCACCACCCATCTCCAGAATTCTTCTCATCTTCCTAAACTGAACCTCTGTACACATTAAACAGTAACCCTCCCTTCCCCACACCTCCTTCCTCTCATTCCCTGGCAGTGAGCACTCTACTTTCTGTCTCTATGAATCTGACTACTCTAGGTACTTCACATAAATGGAATCATACAGTATCTGTCCTTTATGACTGGCTTATTTCACGTAGCATAATGTCCTCAAGGGTTATCCATGTTGTCGCTTGTGTCAGAATTTCCTTCTTTGTAAGGCTGGATAACATTCCATTATATATATGTAGCATGTGGTGTTTATCCATTTATCTGATGATGGGAACTTGAGTCCTCTCCACCTTATGGCTATTGTGAATAATGGTAGTGCCATTTATTGGGGTACGGAAGGTAAAGGGAGAAATGGTGAATTCAGTTTGGGGCATGTTAACTTTCATTGCCTGTGAGATATATAAATGCTTATGTTCGGTATACAAATACTATACATATGGCTTTTGAGTTCAGAAAAACATCTGGACTGGAGGAATAGATAGCAGTTGTAGGCATTTAGGTAGCAATGGAAACCAAGAGAGTAAGTGAGATCACCTATGGAGAACAGGCAGAAGGTCTAGGGCTGTGTCCTGAAGAAGGTGAGGTTTGGTGGTGAGGTAGAGAAGGATGAGCAAGAAAAGGAGACAGAATAGCATACAGAAAAATGGGCAGAAATTCAGCAGGGTGTGGAGTTGACTCCGAAGAACATCTGGAATAGATAGAGGATGTCAGGCCTCATCAGTTTGGTAAAAACTAAGATTGAGAATAGACATAGTGACATTCTTTAAATTATGAATATTAATTTTTCAAATATAGTATGCTACATTTAAAAGTATCTACTTAAAGCTTGCAGAAAATAGGCAGTAAATCTAAGAAACCCATTTGTTCAGGAAATAGTAGAGGAATATACATACTAAATCTAAGAAACCCATTTGTTCAGGAAATAGCAGAGGAATATAAATACGTACTAGGAAAGTGTGTGTAAAACCCCCAATGTTACATTTGTGACACATTGTTAGAAGATGTTTGAGACACCTGATAAAATTCTCAAAGTGGTTTTAAAGGAGATAAATTGTGTTTCACATACACAGACATGCATACATACACTATCCCAAGGGACAGACAACTTCACTGCATTGGATGTGAAAATGCTCTAGGATGGCATTTTTAAACTCCAGTGCTTAGCAGTACACTATCTATAAAAATCACTCTTAAGTAAGAAACGTGAGACATAGATTAGATTTCAGGAAAAGCTCTCTGTGACTGGAAATTGTTTAGAACTTTCAAAATTGTTGAATGCTAATTGGAACCAAGAGACCATAGAATATCTTCCTCTAACATTGTTTAAAAAGCAGAAATGGGTTCTCATCTGTCTGGCACTAAGTGCAGGCATGACTCAAGATAAAGAAGACAGACTTGAAGATCTCTCATGGGTCCTTCCTTTCATAATACTATATGATTCTCTCCACTGTTTTACCGCTTTTGGTGGAAAGAGCTTTCATCTTTCCAATTTTCAAACTACTAAAACAGATAGCCCAGCCAAGTTCCTCCAACTCACTGATTTTTCAACTTCCTTAAAAAGCTCAGCTGAAGGCATCTTTCATCTTTAATTATACTTCTGAATATTTTCCTCTTACACTACTTATTATCATTCACTTGTTATTTGCCCTCCCTTCTCCATCCTTTCCCTACCTTATTTATCTACCTATAAAACACATTAATATTTGATCCTTTCTCACTGAAGTCTAGTATTTTGAGAACTAAAAGGTGGTGGGGGAGTATGAACCATACATGACATGTGAAAAATTATTAATAAGAATTTTACTAGGTCATAATGTTATTTCTTTTGGCCAAAGGCCATCACAAGACTTATAGAGGAAAGATAATGTACAAAGGGGACTTTAAAATAAGTTATAAAGATCAAATGAGGACTAAGTTACATTGAGTTCCTACGTGTAAAAATAGTAACATTTCAAGGTTAATTTATTAAAACGAGTCATAAGACAAATTCCTCATTATACCCTTTGGCTGGAGTGTCTGCCATAACATTAGCTCTGATTCTGAAGTGGCCAGTGAGTAACAGAGGATCAAAAATTATGCACCTGTCCCTGACAGGCAAACCTTCCTTTTCCAGTGATATTCTAGAGTAAATCTTCGTTTTGATTATCCCCCCAAAATGGTTAAGAGTTATTTCTAGATACAAAGCAGAAGAAAATAAATATGTGTGAACATCAGCTGTGTGCAGAGTTCTGTGCTTACAGTGTGTATAGATTTTCACTTACTCTTTACAATGACCCTATTAGATAAGGATTTTTTAGTTCCATGTTCTACATAAGTTCACAGAGAGTAGATAACTCCTCCAGGTCCTACTTTAGTAAATGGCAGAACTAGAGTCTGAAACCAAGACTGTCACAGCCCAAAGCCCGAGCAGGTACACCACTGTCCACTTTAGAGAAGAGGAAATGTGAAAGGTCCTCTGATTCCAGGTTGCTTCTAATACAGGCTCAACAGACCAGGAAATAAGCCAGTATCTTGTCTTTAATTATGAAGTAGACATAATTTAGAAAAAGATTGCTGTGAAAGCCTGGCTGAGTTTGAGAGAGGTACGATCGATCAAGCAAAGTGAAATTCTGTGTAACCCTCCTGTAACACCTGAAAACACCAGTTTCTATAAAAGCTAGCCTTTTAGGAACAGGGGGCAGGGTATCTCTTGCAAAGGATTTTTAACAAGAAGACTTGGTAGCAGGGAGACCGTTTGTTCATTCATTCTCATTGCCAGTCACTTGATACGAATTAGCGCACTGAATTCTCACAGCCATGCTGGCATTATGATTTTATACTGGAGAGATTGTTTCAGAGGAATTACCTGGTCAGTGTCATTAAGAAATAGAGCTAAGAGCTGAATCTAGGGCTAAGTCCAAAGACCAAGCTTGCTCCACTGTAATGCCATGGAGAGAAGCAGCACTGAGGACAGCTAAGGCAGTGCTGCTCAGCCTTCAGTGTGCATATGAACCCCCTGGGATCTTGTTAATAACAACACATGTCTAGTTCACTAGGTGTGCAGTGGAGTCTTGGACTGCATTTCTGAAAGGCTCCCAGGTGATGCTGTGGCTGGTCTGCAACCACTTTTATGGGTAGAAATGATGACGTATTTACAAAGCAGTCCCTAAAAGTGTACACCCAAACAGGGTACTTTTCTGCTAGATGACTTCAGTGAAACTCTGTGCTTTCTAGAATATTCAGTTAGTGCTCTAAGTGATAGGATGGTGATCTTCTCTGCTGTAGGTGCTAAGATAGAGAGTGGGAACACATAAAAGACTGGGATGGGGGGTTAAATGTTGCCTATGTGTATCACCCCAAGCCCTCACCTCAGTTCTGCAAACATCTGGTCAACTGCTTGCCAGAGGAAAGATTCCACAGCAGCAGTAGGCAGTTCCATGTGTAAGGCAGAATTTTGCTATGTCTCCTATGATCTTGGAGGCCGCAATAGTTCTCACGTGAGCAGAATCCCATGTGACAGGCCCATACCCATCAGGTGCAACCCTCAGCCAGCAGAGGGGCTGGCCACCTGGAGGTGTTTGGTACAGTTGTTTTGTGACCCTTTACTGCGTCCCTCTGCTCTGCTTTGCATTTCACTCCTTCCCCACCCCACCCCCGTCCCCTCTCTTCCTCCCCTATAGGAGCCCAATGGCAAGCAACCCTCCTCCGTGTCTGAAATCAGGTGTCAAGGCTGCTGCCATGAAATGTTCTCTCTTTTAGTGGAAACCAAGTTCACAGCAAATTGCTCTGGTTCCCATTGGGGTCGCTTAGGTGTTTGCATAGTCTGTGGTGATTGCTTTATTTCAGCAGGAAAAAGAAATACTTATTACCATGTTTTTGCAGCTGACAGTGGCTTTTGTGTAGAGAATCTTTCACATCAAAGGAAGAGGGACTCTGTTGATGATACACACACCAGCTGTTTCCAGAACCACTTGCCCCTACCCACCACACCTCCTCTGCGGACAAGCTGAGTCCCTGCTCACCAGGAAATTGTTCCTTGAGGATACTCGGCCTTTACCTGTGTCCGGCAGGGGTGGGTGCCACCCAGATGACAACCAGACTGGGGACACTGACTCAAAGGCAGACGCAGATAATGAGGTCCGGTGGGGGAAATGGCTTCAAACTGCGCTCGATCAATATTGCCACAACGAGTGGATTTTGCTCCCTCCCAAAGAGTCAGCTCTGTGCTCTTCCTCTCACACCCCTAATGCCCTTGGGTCTGAGATTTAGGCTGGGAAGCGGGGTGGAGGAGAAAAGTGTGAGATGCAGACATCCCCCTATTCTAATACGATAGCTGCGTTACCTTTTATCTCTACATTTCACGCAGCTTAGACAGTCCCGGGGCAGCCCAGAATCCTTTTCTCTTTTCCCCTTTTCAAGTCAGTCTGTTATCATGCCCAGTGCTCATCTCATTAATTTTTTCCCCTACATCATCTCCTGCTCCTCCCTCTGCAATGACCTTTCTCCCCTGTGACTGGTTGTGAAAGTTCTCTTTCATTTTCTTTCTAAGGTAATCTTTGTAGAGCTAACTTTAACTAGCCGACCAATTCTTTCCCAAGCCTGTGTAAAGCATCCCATGCAAAGGGACACGCGAGAAGCCTGCAGCCCTCCCCTCTCTCCAGGCTTCTCTGCACACACTCAGCCTCTTCCCAGCGATGGCCTGGAAACTGCCTCTTTATTGCAAGGAGTTCAGACTCTGAGTGGCACGGGGCAGTCGGTTCTCCATAGGAGAAAATAAGTCATGACCACTGCATTTGCTCCATACCAGGCCATTAGCACCTAAGGTTGCTTCCAGCTTCCATGTGGCAGAAAGGAGGCCATTTTCTCCTCAGAACTAAAGAAGATCACATATAATATTAGGACATTCAAGCTTCAGCAAATAAAGTCTGAGAGAGCCAGGGCCAGCTGGGTGACGCGTGTTGCCATCCGTGTTCCGAAACTGGTTGTTTCCCATGGGAAGCATACACGACAATTCCAGCTGGGAAGAAAGCGTCCCCTGTCGTCCTCTTGACCTTGGATTTGTTCTCTTCCATACCTTCCTCTACTACCATCATTTCCTTTGGATGCACCAGTCCTGGTGCTAGCCTTGTATGAGTCTTTATTTTTCCTGTCTCCCCACTTCCCATGCACCTACCTGGTTTAAACTCACTTCTTTGCTCTCATTCACATGTGCTCAACCATCACCCTGGTTCCAGAAGCTGAGCTCTGCCCTGACACCAGTTTTCAGGCCCTCCCAGCCTTGCTGCACTCTCCCACTTCCGGCTACAGGATTCATCTGTATTCCATCACGTGCCCTGCATTAACAGAGTGTATAGACAAGTCCCACTCATCTCCATAATTATTTAGTGGGTGGAAAGGGAGTGGGGAGTTTCCCAAAGAAACCTAAGAGAGTGAGTTCAATTTAAAAGCACATAACTCTCTACATAGCAGGGAATAAACCTGATCGACAGTAAAATTGATATAGTAAACTAGAGATAGCAAAATTGGTCATATAAGTAAGTACAGTAAGTATTTAGATAAACTCTTAGGGGAACAGCCCCAAAGGATTGATGCCAAGAAATGATGGCTGGGAGGAGGGAAGACACCCCCTACCTACCTGAGTTAAATATCATTCAAGGCAAACATGTTACCTGACAGAACATGAAGGGAGTACAGCTTAGGAATTAAGTGTGTACTCTTTGGAGCCAGACCACCTAGGTTGGTTCCTTACTTTGCAATTACTAGCTGGGAGAGTATGGCAAGTTACTTAACTTTTTTGAGCCTCAGTTTCCTTGTATGTCACATAAGGACAATAATACCCATCATAAGGTTGATGAACTTCTTAAAAGAGAATAATGCAAAGTGCTTCGTTAGCACCATGCCTAATGCATACTAATTTTGTAATGGATATTCGTTTAAAACCCTTTGTTCTTACTATCAGAGCAGAATCTTGAGCCATGTGGACACTGGCTCTCACATGACACGAATGGCTCGCACGTACTTTTTGTTTTTTAATTGACCTTTATCTTTTGAGATGACTGTCGCATGACATGCTGTTGTAAGAAATAATAGAGAGAGAGCACATGTCCTTTACTCAGTTTCCCCCAATGGTAACATCTTGCAAAACTATACTATAGTATCACAGTATCACAGTCAGGATATTGACACTGATACAAAACACTGATCTTATTCAGAATTCCTGTTTTACTTGTGTGCATGTGTGCGTGTGTGCCTGTATCCTATGCAGGATCCCGTGTGGTTTCATGTATCCACCACCACAGTCAAGATGCACAACAATTGCATTACCACAAACATACTTTTTTTTTTTTTTTGGGCGGCATTTGGGTCTTTGTTGCTGCTTGTGGGCTTTTCAATAGTTGCTGTGAGCGGGGGCTACACTTCATTGTGGTGCACGGGCTTCTCACTGCAGCATCTTCTCTTGTGGAGCACATGCTCTAGGTGCGCCGGCTCAGTGCTGTGGCGCACGGGCTTAGTTGCTCCGCGGCATATGGGATCTTCCTGAACCAGGGATGGAACTCGTGTCCCCTGCATTGACAGGTGGATTCTTAGCCACTGTGCCACCAGGGGAGTCCCCGTACATTTCTTTAATCAAGTTTTCAAACGGCCTGATTTGGGTGGCCACAGTCAAAACGCTCCTTTTTGCCTTTCTTCCGGTTCCCGGGGTGTTTCTTCCGGTTCACGGTTGCCCATGAACTCTTCCTGACCCAGCTCTTTATCCTCCAGTGCACGTGGCTCAAGCCCAGCAGTGGAGCATCTGGCCACCAGAGAAGCAGAGCCCATGAGGAAGAGGAAGAAGGAGTGGACGAGGGGGAGACGGGATAAGAGGAGGACGGAGAGGAGAGGGAAGAATAAGAGCAAGGGCACAGGAGGAGGGAGGTGAAGGAGAGCAGGAGGAGGGGGAGGAGAAAAGCAGGAGGCATGGCAGCCCCTTCCATGCCCAGCAGACCAGGAGTGGCACCACTGTCTCCCCAGTCTTGATGCCCACTCTTTTCACCTGCAGGGACATACCTGGTAAACAGGTCAGCTCTGATTTGCTCTAATCCAGAGTATAAACAGAGCCTGTTCTGATTCATACTGAGGGTTTGAGTATAAACACAAGGCCCCAGGGGTTATAAACTTAGGCCCCCCCCAAATCCAGACCCTATTCTGGTGAAAATGAAATGGAAAGACACATATGGGGGAACACATATGCAACTTTTGTGAGACTGAAGTTCAGGTTTAAACAATTTTTACACTTATAAAAATAAAGTACCCTCATTATATAAAACTTGGAAAGTACCTAGAAATATAAAGAGCAAAATAATAATCATTCATAATCCTATCACCATAGATAACTATTGTTAATATTTCGGGGTATAATATTCCCTCAGGTCTTTTCTATACAAATATATCTATATGTGCAACATTTAATTTTGTAAAACCTGTATCTTGCAACATAGTGATTTGCATCCTGGATTTTCCCTGCAGCATCTTGTTGGGTTTCCTCCATGTTTTCGAATATGCTGGATACTGCATATGACGCACTCAGAAAGGCACAGTTTATTCAGCCAGTCCCCTACTCTTAGATATTTTGTCCACTTTTATTTCTCATTGTATTTTCATCAGTGTTGCTTTCACCATTTATGTGCAGTTGTCTTTTAGTCCTGTTTTTGAATGATTTTTTTTAAAGCAAAAAAACTAAGCATTTTTGTGTTGCCAGTGTGGTTTTCCATTCAGTGATATACCCAGATACCCAAGTTGATCTAATCATGGTGGTTGTGAGATTCCAGTATGAAGAGGGCTTTGAAATGTATAAAATCCTTTCTACTCACATTTCAACCAACTTCCTGTTTCTATAACAATAATTCTTTCCTGGCACTCTAACGACACAGGACAAGATAAAATCTTCAAATTTCAGGAAAGGAATAAAAAAATTTACTTGCTTCTGTTTGACTATATTTATTTGGTTAAGGAAAAAAAAGGGGGGAAATGTTCTTCCATTTGTTTCTATGCCAACTCTACTCTCTAGCTGCTCAAAACAAAGCAATCACATAAAATTCCATAAGATCCTTTCCCACATCAACTAATACCACTACCACTGTAGGTCCCAGGCACATTAACATTGGGCAGGGCATTATAATTCTGAAATACTTTTCATGGAAATCTTCTGGAGGACAAGGCACAAGATCCAATGACCTTCCAAAGTAACTCAACACCTAGAATTCCTAACACTTCCATGAAACCCAAATCTAGGACTACCAAGTTCTCACCCTGTCTGACCTGATTTTCCCCCTTCTTGGGACTATGCAGCCATCACCAGCTAATGGTGAGGCAGACACAGACAGACCATGATATCACCACATCTTCAACCTCACAGCATTTACAGAAAGAAGCCCTTTTTCCATAGATGAAATCTGAGACTGACAAACTGATCATCATTAGTGAGACTAAACCTCATCTTTATGTATTATGCTTGACATTATCACATTAAAACCGTGCTCACGTGCATTATTTTCTGTGTAGATAAAAGGTGTGTCTTATGCTTTTCTCAAAATCAAAATACTTTTCATATATTATAGAAACAACTAAGAGTTTATTGTTGTTACATAAAAGCTTCCCTCTCATGAGCTCGCTTCCCTTCATAAAAAATGTCTTTCCTCAGCTCTAATTTGCTCTGAAGCCAAACCCTCCTCTCTTTTCATTCACTGCCATATTTCTTAAGGAAGCACTATGCACTTGCGCTTCGTTTTGTCATCCAGTTTTTTCATCTTCCTGTGATGTTTCCTGCCTCCACCATTCTACTGAAATGACCGGTACCTCTTGACTGTCTAACCCAGTGGACTCTTACCAGCCTTCACCCTGCGTGATTTTCCACAAAACTCAGTTATTTGGTCACCCTCTCAATCAGAAAACACTCTTCTGTCTTCTTTGACTCTCCGTTTTCCTAATTTAGTTATGACTTCCCAGTTCTCAAGCTTGTGAGTTTCCTACACATGCAAAGATTCTGTGTCCCATCCTCATCAGTCTTGCTCTCCACACCCTTCCCTGGAGACCCAGGGCCTCTACTCTCTGTGTTTTAATTATTACCTTTATCCTAACGACTCCCACATCCTTCACTCTAGTCCTCCTGTCCCAAACTGAGCTCCACTCCCCAATTGTCCCTTTAAGTGAGTGTCCACATGAATTTCCCAAATGCACCTCAAATTCAACTTTTCCAAAAGCAGAGCCATTGTCTTTCTCTTCTCAGCTGCTCTCCACCCTCAACTTGGAAGCAACTCCGCCCGCAGAGTTCTGAGCCTTGGTGGATGGCAGTGCTAGCCAGCTGTTTATTTTGAAATATACAGGGGACATATCTGACCCTCGCCCTCACAGTTACTCAGTGACCAAGTTCTCTGGAGGTTTCCTTAGCCCCCCATTCAGTTCTTGTCCTTTCTCATGTCACTCTCAGCCTCAGTCTCATAGGTGTTCACTTGAGCTTCTGGAAAAGCTTTCTACCTTGCAACTCCTTCCTGAAATCCTTCCCGTTTCCTAACTTTCTCATCACGCCCAGAAACAAATGCTTAAAGCCCTGGTAGAGTCCCACTCACCAGCTCTCTGCTGAGGATCTGCTGTGTGCCAGGCCTGGGTTAGCCCTCAGGATGTGTGAGCCAACAAAAGGCAGATGAAAGCCTAGCCTGGTGGAGCCTGGGTCCTCCCGGGAGCACACAGACAGTAAGCAATAAGCATAACAGCATCGGTTCCCTCCCCAGACATCTTCACTGGCTACTCATTTCTGCCTACCCACCCCCACCCTAAAAATAAAATCCCAACTTTGGGGCATGATGACGTTCAAGATTCTCCAGAGCCAAGTGCCTGACGTCCAGGTGTCTCACCTGGTATCCCTCCTCACTGGACCATTCGCGTCTCCCAGGCACACCCGCCATAGCCCACCTCGCAGCCTTTGCCCAGGCTGTTTCCTCAGCCTGGATTGCCCTTCTCTCCCGTACCAACAAAATAGCCTTCATTCCTTGAAATTCTATGTGGATATTACTTTCTCTATAAAGCTTTTCTGTCCTGAAAGCCCTAGACACCCATTAAAATGAATCATTTCTTTTAGGCATGTTTACAGCATGTTTATTTATCCTATCAATCATTTTACACTTACAAAACATGTTGTGTGTGAGGCACAGTGCTAGATATAGACCTCTATATATATGCACATGTATATATATATATACACACACACAGCAGCTACTTCATTTTGTTCTGTATTGTATTTATTTATAAATCTCCAGCCTCCCTTCCATAAACACAGTAAATTGTAAGATTCCTCAGAATAGGACTTGTTCTTTTTTCATATGTATATCCCCACCACATTGTGTTGAACATAGCTGTTGAATGAATAAAAGACTAAGTATATATTAGTAGTAATATTGAGTGTGATGATGACAGTTGGATTATTTAGTGGGTCTAGGTAATAAAATAGTCTTTGTATAAAAGTGCAATCAGGTGAGGCGGTTTTCTTCTTTAAGGATGACGGGTGTTATTTTTCAATTATCACCAATTAATATGCAAGGAGTGTTCACAGGATGACTGGCACTGATCCTAGGGGGCTCTGTGGAATATTACTGAGATGAGCCTTGCTCTCCAGTGCTCTGAGAGATGGTATTTATCTTTACATTCTTGGTGTCAGTATGCAAATTAGTAAATCCCTTGGAGCATAAAGAAACCAGCTAGTTAAAGTAAAGACCACTAAGGTAGTTCTGAACAGGTATGTCTCTCTTTAAAAAAAGTCATTACGCAAAGAGTCCAACTGATGGTGGGATGTCTTAGGGAGAAAGTATTCTAATCCCCAAACAAATGAATTTTCAAATAGTTCACTATAAGCTGTCTTTAAGAATCAGCCCTGATCAGCCTCTGAGCCCCTCATGGCATTTGTTTTGCCAGCATTATCTCTCACATAATGCTAGAAATGCATTTTTCCCTTAAAGCGAGTGTATAAGTGAGCCCCATGAAGGATTGGGAAATTCTGTCCGTCCACAGACTTTAAATCAGTCCAAATTAGTGCTGCAGCCAGAACCTCAACAGCTGATGGGCAGAAGCTCCAGAGGGCAGAATCTAATGGGGGACGGGGTTGGTGGGGGGGGGGGGGTGTCTCAAAGACATCTCAAGAAACAAAATCATAATTTGCTTATTTCCTGCTTAATAGATGTTATCCCCAAAGGAATTCCCTTCTTCTCACATTCTCCACCTGCAAAACTCCTACTTACTTCTTTTTTGCCAGTTCTTGAATGTCATTATCACTGGCAAGCCTTCCCAACCCCTACCAAAGCTAGCTACACCCTCGTCTGTGCAGGTGCAACACCCAGCACATAAATGCTGAATGGCACAGATCTCCTGGGGTGGTAGCCTCATCAATGTCAAAGGCGATTTCTTATTCACCCCATTATCCCCAGAACCTACCCAGTGCTGGTGTCTAGGGAACGCTAAATAAACACAGAGAATTCATGTGTCAGATCAAGGAAGGAAAACGGCATTCACTACTGAATACAAGGATTCCTACCTACCACTGAGAATATATTTAATGTTAATAATCCAGGAAACCAAACTTCTCCTATTCCATTTTCTGGTTCGGCAACACTAGCTCCAGAGTGGGCTGTCACAGCTTTGCAGGCTGCAAGTGGGTTGCCATGGAAACAAGGTTCTGGTTGGAGGCTCTGGCTAAAGAGCCCTTCTCAACTCAAAGGAAGCTGCAGAAATGCAGAGGGTATTTTTGTTCCCCCTCCTCCTCTCTTTCTTTTCTCCCAAACCTTCCACTCACTCGAACAACTTGAAACCTGAACCCAGCTGAGTTCTGGGAGCCAGTTCTTCTGGAACTCCATATACTCCTGGAATGGCCTTGCCCACACAGAACAATGTGAGTCTAGCTCTGGACTCTTTTCAATGCCTTCTGTGCTTCCTTTATCTTTCCTTCTGCCTTTTGTTGTTGTTCTTGCTCCTTCCACCTTGTCTCATTCTCAACATCACAAAGAACTGCCCCAAGTATGTCCATCAGCAACCTACATCTTCTTGTCTATCATCAAGCAGAAGCCACCCCTCTGTCCTAAAATAGCAGGGAAATTAACATGGCAGATGTGGTGGGTTGAAAGAACCCTTTCCCTCGTACAGAAGCCAAGTACCTTGTTGCATGGTCCACTAGAGAGCCATGGTCAAAAACTTGATAAGTCATCCAGGAAACAGCCTCCTCCTCCCTGTTCTCTGTGGCACCAGGAAGCAGCAGTGTTTTTGCTGACGTTTATTTGCTCCCATCTACACCAAAAGAAGCAGCAACATGGCCTCAGAGCTGGAAAGTGGAGCCGCAGTGGATCTCCTGTCTCCAATCTCTAGGAAGGTCCCCTAGAAGTGTGTTTGTGTGATTCCTTGGTATTTAATTGAAGCTTTAAAATGAGGAGCTGTAACAGTGATACCTTAAAACATCCTCAACTACCCTGGTGAAATTTAAACACTGGGAAATTTTACATAAAGACAGTATGGAAACCAGGCACTGAGAAGCCTGACGGTGCCCTTGAGCCCCACTGGGTATGAAGTCACCCGCCCGCCATCTTTCCACAAAGGGCTTTCTCCTCTCCTCAGGCATCCCAAGGGGGTTTTCTTGCTCTGGATCCACACAAAGCTAAAAATCCAAGGCAAAACCCTGACAGAAACTTCCTTCCATAATCCAATTGAAAAGACCTTCCTAAGGCTAGTTCCCAGGAGTTATTTAATTCTCTCAGCTTCTGGGTTTCTTTTTCCTTTTCTTAAATAAGCTTATTCTTTTGATGCAGTATTCATGACTCCCAGACACAGGAGGGTCCTCCATCACAGAAAGACAGCACTTTCTTCTACAATGAGTTTCACCCTTCCTTCTCACTCACACAAGGCTCTGCCTCTCAGGTTGTCTCAGTTGGTGTCTGCCTTAGCTCTCCTCTTAGCTGCAGGAATTCGATGGGAGAAGCCCAGCCATTAGAAATGTCCAGCCATTAGAAAGAGGGCTTCCGTCTGACCGGACGATGTGTTCCAGCTGCACTGGGTGAAGACAGTTCCCTGGCACAGGCTCCTGTCTGCTGGTAGGGATCCTTAGCAAGGACCCCTCTGTCTCTTCTGAACTGAGCTCAGCAGATCTAACATCAATCTGTCCTCTGATCATGGTTTTGTTTGGTTCTGGCTTAGTTTATCATTGTCACTGCTGCCGCTGTCTTCCTCACATAAGGAGCAGCCATGCCAGTGTCAGACAGTGGTGTTGACCTTATACACTATGTAAACCACATGTGAGCTTTATGAGGATCTTCAGTTTTCAATCGTGACTCAGGATTAGGGCCACCAGCCATCCTCATAATCCTGCAGAGGCGAAGGGAGTTCTAGGTGCCTTATAGGAAAGACACTGGGTTAAAAGATCAAGAGATCTATTCTCCTAAAAAAAGCGGCCAGTGACCTTGAACAGGTGATACCCACCCTGTTTGCTCAGCAGGAAAATGGAAGGATGAGCCCAGGTGAACTTTAAGTCAGGAAAAGGGCATTGGTGGAGAAACATGGCCCTTGAAGTCGGATGGACCTGGGTGTGCTGTGGGATGACCGTGTGATAGTGGGCAAGATGCTGTCTCCTCTGAGCCTCAAATTTCTAATCTGCCCACTCTGACATTTTATGAGGTTTGGGGTGAACATTCAGAGACATAGCATTTTACCACTCACAGCAGAAAAGAAATGATCTGTGAAAGTTAGCATTTCCGCCTCCGTCTCCTTCCCTTCCAACTCCTCCAAAGCTTCTATTAGCTCTCACATCTGAGAGGTCTTGACATTAGGTGAAAAGACAGGCTATGGCAAATATTCTGCATGTGCCTTTCAAGAGTCTGGGTTTTGTGGTGAGGACCCTGATTTAACCCAGGAGGGAAGTTTAAACGTGTCAAGTTTGAAGCTGGGGGAGAATGGGAATGGTTCCCTTTTGGGGACCAGAACAGCTCATGGATGCTGTCAACAGGGTTGAAGCAGATGCAAGCAAATGAGAGGACCTCTCAACCCACTTAGCACACAGCTGGCAGCTTCATTTCTTGGCTCGAGCAGGGGCATAAATGCTGAGGGAAAGAAGTACCACTGCTACCTGAAGCACTTTGGGGTTATTGGGTTAAAAAATAGATCGATGGGGACCCTACTGTTACCTGCCAAATCCCATTCTCCTTGAGCCAAAGTGGTTTTAAAGTGAGTTGCAACGAGGAGGTAGTGAGGGTAAGCCCTGTGTTACCAAGGGACTGAGAGAAGCCCCGGGAGTTAATGTGGACCGCTCAGAGGCGTGGAGCTGGAGGGAGACAGGGACCAGAAGTGATGGGAGCCATGTCGCGCCTATTCTTCGAGAGCCAGAGCAGGATGCCACTCAAAGCAAAACTCAGTGAGTGGAGCTGTCTTTGCTTCCCGTCAACCCGATTAGCCATAATATCTGGGGACACTGGAGCAGAGCAACAGCAGCGCAGAAGTACTTGATTGGCACTAGAATGTGGCAGCAGGGCCCAGCCTCAACTGGCAAGGTCAAGGGTGCTAGAGAGAAGACGTTTAAGGAGTCAAGTGGGGCACTCCTATCTCTCTCCATCCTACTCCACCGCTCCCCAGCCCCCAACCCCACATTCAGCTCAGATGCCTACTGGTCAGGCGAGGGCCACACTCCTCCCCCTGATGATCTGACCACTCATGTCACCCCTTGTTTTTCTTCTTTTTTTTTTTTGCATGTGGCCACCCTACACGCCTTCTTACTTTATAGGGGCCTGCGTTCTGTCCAGACATTACCTAACTCCTCAGATTCCCACAAGGGAGGCGATGGGAATTCTCCTCCTTATTTCAAAGACCTGGAGGCAGAAATGCCCAAGATCTTCTCAAGCTGCTTGCAGTAAATTATGGAAAAGGCTGAGAGAGAAGATCCCTCCAGATAGCGAGACTCAAAACACTAAACTGCATTGCCTCTTCTGGACCCCACCTCCTTCTTCCTTGTAGGGATGATCACGGCTGAAGCACTCCTTGGACCACTGGCCCTCAGCTTCAAGGCCAGGACACCTCTTAACACCCTAGGGAATGTCTAGTGCAGGAGGCTCTGCCTCATTTTATTTTATTTATTAATTAATTAATTTATTTATTTTTGGCTGTGTTGGGTCTTTGTTGCTGCATGTAGGCTTTCTCTAGTTGTGAGCGGGGGCTACTCTTCGTTACAGTGCATGGGCTTCTCACTGCAGTGGCCTCTCTTGTTGCGGAGCACAGGCTCTAGGCACAAGGGCTTCAGTAGTTGTGGCACACGGGCTCAGTAGTTGTGGCTCATGGGCTCTAGAGTGCAAGCTCAGTAGTTGTGGCGCACAGGCTTAGTTGCTCCGCGGCATGTGGGATCTTCCCAGACCAGGGCTTGAACCCATGTCCCCTGCATTGGCAGGTGGATTCTTAACCACTGCGCAACCAGGGAAGTTCTTCCTCACTTATTTTAAAACCACACATAACCATATGCAGCTGGACTTGACCACAGGGTCTGTTACCAGTTGGGCGTGAAGAAACACATTCTTCTGCAAGGTTTCAGAGGGAGTCAAGGAAACCAGTGTATTCTGAATAGAAAGCATTGTTAGTGTCCTAAGCATACCCTCACATGCATGATATGGCTTCAACAGTCAGTGAGAAATATGGAAGGTCAACACAAATTTGCACAAAAAGTTTCAAAGCATTCATTTACAACCAAGGAGAAAAAGTGACCAAATAAAATCATTATTGGACTTCCATTTCCACTAATGACAATTAATATCCAACAACTGCCCAACGCCTTTTATGCTTTACTGAGTTCTTACATATCCATTGGAGCATCTGCTTCTCATCAGAACCGCAGAGAGGAGGTAGGGTAGGTATTATTTTTTCCTTTTTTACAGATGAGATAGGCAACAGAGGCTCCAAAATACACAACCCTAAGCCAGCATCCCAAAGATGGCGATCACAGACCATGGAAGGTGGACCCTCACATTCCTACCCCACTTTCCTACCCTTACCCCAACCCAGTGGCTCCCAGTGGCTCATGGGCTACTTCTTCCTTTGTGTTAGGAGTTCAGGATTCTTGACAGTAGACTTTCTCAACAGACAGCCGCTATTTATTTCAACCTGCCTCTTACCCACCCTGGCTCTGTGAGCTGATTACATCTTGGCTGGTGGTGCAGCCAGCAGTTGGCAAGGCCAAGACATGGGGAGGCCTCAGGATCCCCTTGTGAGCTAACCCCAGGCAGGAAACCAAATTCAGTGGCTAATCAGTGAGGAGACGAGAAGGAAGAGAAATAAGCCCCAGAGCTGCAAGTCTGTTTCCATCTTGCCTAGGAAAGGACAGGTCCATTGTGTAAAAAGTTTCATTTAAGCATTTACTTTTGTTGTCTCCTATAGAGATGTTTTCAAGGAAGCCTTGCAGCCACGTATCTGATTATCTCAGGGCTTTGGAAGCTGCTTCCCGCTGTGGGCTTGATTCTTCCTTCCAAGTAAACCACCATCCTCTTTCTAAGAAGCAGAGGGCATACTTCAGCATCTTTTTCCTGCCAGGTGAACACATGAGCTTAAAGCAGGTAGCCAGAATCCTGAGAAGGAGGCTCAACCTGCCAGTGGAGCCCCAACTCTCCTCACTTGCCCTGCATTTATGTAGTTTCATCTCGCTCCATCCTCACAAGAAGCGCCTGGGAGATAATGACACTGGAGCTGACAGAAGTTCAGTAGCATGTTCCCCACCAGCTGTTCAAGGCATTCTCACTCCGGCCTTTCCTCTGCCTCCTATTGCAGACGGATCCCCTCCCTCCAAATTCACTCCAAAGGAAAAAAGATGAAGGCTCTTGAGACCCCATCACAGATTTGGTGAGGGTGTGAGTGTGAGCTTGATGCTGCTTTGGCTAAACTCAGTGGTGTCACCTCAGATTTGATCTTGGGAGGAATTCAGTAATGAGGGATTTCTCTGTCTGATGTATACTGCCTGAAGCATTTTGCTAACAGCTACCACAGAAGCCACTGCCCAGAGGAACAAGAGGGCAAAGGTAGGGAAGGCAAATTCTTTTTTTTTTTTTTTTAAATCAAGTAGGAGAATAAGTTCTCTTTATCATCAATTAGAAGGTCTTTAGGATTCCCTGGCATGTTTTGATAGAGGAGGAGGGGGAGGGGGAGTGAGTGAGCACCACTAAAAGAGGCAGTAACTTTTATTACTCTCAGTGAAAATTAAGGACTGCTTTCATTATCCAAAAGCAATGAGGAAGCATTTTCACCTGGAGCTACAGTGAGCTCCCCCCATCCCGAGTCTGTCTGGATGGCAACACACACACTCTTCTCACCTGCCAGCCTACGACCCAGCAAGTGTTCACCAAGCATCACCTAAGTGCCGGGCATTGTGCTACACGCGGGGGCAACCAGAGAGTACCAGGCGACCTCATTCCAGTTCTCAAAAGGGCTTAAAATCTAGTTAGAGCAACGTGATTTATGTACAAACAAAGTGATTAGCAACCAATTCAGGAGAGCATAAAGCTGAGAATTTATGATAAAGACAGTAAATGTCAAATGATTTAAAGCAGTGAAAGGCCGCGAGGAATGAAGTGGTCAGAGAAGGCTTTATGGAGAAATGGGAATTGGCCTAAGCCTTTCGGTGCATGGATTTGGATAAACAGAGAGAGAAGAAAATCCAAGTATAGAGATTAACTTAAGCAAAGAACTAGAGTTCAGAATGAGTCTGATGAAACTAATATAGTTTATTATATTTGTGTTTCAAATGACTATGCAAAGATCAAGTGGATTGATTGCCCATTTAATTCCTCACTGGTTTGCAGAGGATAATTAAATGCTGAAAGACTGAGTATTGACAAAGGCAGAGTAATCTTTAAAGTGAACATCGTCCCTCTATCGGAATGCAGGATGCTTACCTAGATTTGGAGACAACAATTCTGCTGCACTGTCCACTTCTCCCCCAAGGGAAAAAGTCCCTGAAATTACCATGGATGTTGATGATAAAAATAGATATGTAAAGCCCTTTATATTGGCTCAGACCAGTGATCCACTCAGACCAGGATTCAGTCATTGAAAATGACACCAAGTGTATTAAAGGAAGGACAGTGCTGTCTTTTGTGATCTCAGTCTCAGCAGGTTAGGGCTAGTACCCTAAACACTCTCTTAATTTCCTCCTAGTAGCTCATTCTGGCTCCATAAAACATAAACTTACCTAAATTATCCTTCAGCCAATTTGTATTTTCTGACAGTATCACCTCTGAGGATAATATATTCTATGTGTTTACTACCCACTATATTAAGTCATAATAATACCCCCTTTCATTTCTCCCAAATTAAGTCTCTCCTTCAAGCTTCAAGGGATGCCCCTTATTTCTCATATTCCAAGATGCTGTGAACAAATCTATGTTCACATAATTAGAACTTCTCTTGGCTTTCACCTTTCTAAATGGAAGAGTGTTGAACCTATCCTGACATTACATATTTCTTCTACTTGCTTGTGGATTCTTGTTGATCTCCTCTGGTGCTTTCTTGTCTCCATTTCTTGCTGGCAGAGGTTCTTTATCACCATCCTCATCATCCTATCAGATACATTTTATTAACTTCTGACTCCCTTGGCCTCACCTGCCTCTGAGACCCGTAGCTGCGTGCGCCACCCCAGCTGTCCTTGTGGCAGATGAATTGACCTAAAGCAGCATGGAACAAATCTGTTACTGCCTGGGAGTGACAGATCTCCGCCTTGGCTGGGGACATACAACCAGGCTATCTAGCTGGACCCCTTGAGTCTTGGCCTCTCTTGCAACTTCCAGCTCAGATGGAGCACCACACTCTAGGGTATGAGACCTACCTTGCTGAGTGGGCACTGCAGGGGCAGGTTGATGCAACTGAGAAGCACAGGGAGCTAACTCCTCTGGTGCAGACTTTGACCAATGAAAGACGGGAAGGAGCCAGGCAGATAAATAATCTCTCCTTCCTCCCTTCGACAGACTGCTGCAGGGTGTGGTCCAACCGTGTCCAAAGACTTCCCATTTGGCAGAGCCAAATGTGTGTGCCAAGTGTGTGCTGTGTCTTCTCGCTGGCGTCATGAAGCAGTGGCCATTATGATAATCCATCATCTCACATCTCTTCTCATTCCTCCCTCTCTCATTCCCCTTCTCTGTACTTTTGTGGTCCTTGCCTTGCAAATAAAGCATCAGAACTTGGTCCTTAGGCCCTGTTTTCTAGAGCATCTGAGCTAAGGTAATCATCAAGAATACCAGTAAAGGTTTACTACGGATCTAGTGGATTCTGGGCTCTGTGATAGGTTCCAGTGATACCACAAGGAAAAAGACAGTGTGATTGGAGATTCAAGAAACATAGGAAAAAAGGTAAATAACATTTTAAAGCTAGCATGTGCCCCCTGCCAAAAAAACAGCACACATAACAAGCATCAGAGGCATTAAGAGGGGTAAACAATCACTGGAACCCTCAGACAAGCCTTGTGCAGGTAGGCCATAATTGTGTGGACAGTAAAGAATGAAGCTTTAAGTTTTTATGAAAGTTACCTTTCAATTCCCTCATCTAAATCTTCTCTGATATTCTGAAATGTATTTCTATTGGCTTGACATTCCTGTGTGTGGAAGGCTTTAATGTTGATTGCACACTAAAACACATTTCATTATGGTCTCTCCCTTCTATAAAAATATTAAAATGTTAAATTTAATATTTAAAAATTAAAAAATTTTTAAGATTTCGAAGTGGTAGTTTTTAGAAGACCCCACAGTTGATGCTTTTATTCCAAGAATCACCCATTGATCGTCTCCCTGACATCGAAGCCTGTTCTTCATCCCTGTCATAGTGTTTTCTGACATTCTGCCCTCACCCAGTGCCTTCTCCAGTCACACAGCTTTGGCACATCTGACCCATGGCACCTGGGTCTGAAGCCCCAGATCCTAACTGCCATACTGTCCTTCAACTCCAGATATGTCTTTGTATCCATTCAGTGACCCTCTCTTGATAAGCACTTCACCTCCTTCTTGCAGTGAAGGAATCTGAGGGCCCAGAGGTCCCTTCTGCATCTCTGTGGGCGTCCCTGACAGTTACCCAGGCAATCCACTGAATCAGGTTGCTCATACAGGAGCCATCTGACATATTCAACCCCCAGTTTCACAGTTCCACTCTCAAGTTCTTTCAAAGCTATTGGATGGATGGCATCCCATTTTGATGATTTATTTAAACAGTTTGTCAGGTCAACCACATCCTGTACACATACGATTCAAAACATAAATGTTTGCTGTAGATGTAATTTTTCATGTCAACTTATGCACCATCAGAAAATGACCTTTATTCCAGAGAGATGCAATTTCTTTACAAACAGTAACTCGCAATGCCCTGGTGAAGCAATCATCAAGTTCTAAAGAAAGATATAATAATAC
Source organism: Hippopotamus amphibius kiboko (assembly GCF_030028045.1). Taxonomy (NCBI): domain Eukaryota; kingdom Metazoa; phylum Chordata; class Mammalia; order Artiodactyla; family Hippopotamidae; genus Hippopotamus; species Hippopotamus amphibius. The sequence continues at coordinate 173,102,812 of NC_080188.1, read as the reverse complement.
AAAGATAATGTTTAGTTAAACAGCAAAAATGGTTGGGGGCCGTCAGCATTTCTTAATTGCAACCCTACATGAGAATTTAATGTTATTCACATAGTCTCTTGCCATTAGATGAATTTGAGCAAATACTACATTTCTGAAGAGGAGTCGTAACTTGGAAGTACAGTATTAAAAGAAAACAAAAACGGTATCCATTTCCCTCTTTGTACAAGCGTCTCTAGAGATTCTTTCTTGGATCTGTAAGCTATACTCACCCCAGATTTTCTTATTATGCACAATAGGAATTCAGTGCCTGGGACTGGCCTTTCCATGGTGAATTCAAAAACTGCAAACCACATTTAATTTTTGCTTAATTGAATCAAAATTCTAAAAGTCTAATATTTTTAGAGTTAAATTTTTGCCCTCAAAGTATCCATATATTGCTTTCAAAAGTCAAATAAGTTACTTTTAAAAGGTCCACAAATTTGAAAAAATTATTTCCCTTACTTTGGGGAATTCATAGTACCACTGCTGTTTTTGAAGTTGATACGTGTCTGTTTGTATGTGTGTGCAGCCAATACAAGATCCTATCATCAGCAACTCCTAAATTAAAATCTAGAAGAAACATCTGTGATAAAATGACTCTTCTCTTTCCTCTGTGATTTCAACAGTATGTTTATACTCTTTAGGTATTAGACAAGAATCAAAAGTGCCCTTTGGGGGCACTTGAGGGAAAGTTATTTAATTTGATAGAATGGATTGAAGAGAAACTGGAGAAGAGGGTAGAACTAGCAACCCAACCCAGTAAAGTCTGGATCAGTCACTGACCTTAGGACGTAGCAATCACTTGTCTCTGCTCTGAATATAATATGAGGGTTGGAATTTCTCATCAGCATGAAATAGGAATATAATAAACAGTCAAAAAAGAATTGTGAGTGTAAAAACAGAGAAAGAATCACCCTCTGTTTGTCAGAGGTGCAAAACAAGCTCCAGGGAAACATGGTGCCACCATCAGGCTTTAAGACCAAGTCAGTGAGCCCAGCTAGACCAGTAGATGAAGATGGTAGGATTAATCTTACTGGGGAAACAAAATAACAAGTAAGCTTCAGGAAATATAAAAAATCCCAGTAAGCATGTGTAAGGGATGAGGGTATAACTTCCAGGGCTGTATAACCATTGAGCTCATAGAACAAGCTGGTCTGAATTCCATGAGAGAAATTTACATCCAGGACAATACATGAATGAAAGATAATTATAGCTTCAACGTCAAATTAAAAATCAGTTTAAAGACAGGCAAATAGGTCAGGGAGATGAAACATGCAGAAATAAGACTAGAGAGCAGCTTTTGTAAGATCTGAAGATCCCAGCAAACAAGGAAGCAGGTTGTTGGAAAGGATCTATGCTGCTACCAGATCTACTGTTAACTGAAATCTTCCTCAGGCTGGAAGTCAGAATGTCTTTGTATGGTATGCACCTGAGGAAAGAGCTGAGTAAAGGAAAAAAAAAAAAAAAAAAAAACAAAAAACAAAAACAGGAAAATAGCAGTAACAACCTACCAAAAACAACAATAAAAAAGCACCTGCCATTTGCTGAGCCCCCAGGAGGTCTTAAAAGCTATGCTCCAGTCTCCTTGTTGTGCTTCTGTTTTTTAATGTTAATAAGAATCTTGCTATGTGAGGACTATTAGCTATATTTCACAGATGAGGAGACTAAGGCTCACAAAAGTTAACTAACTTGTCCCAAGGTCATAAATAGATGATCTCATTCATGGCTAAACCTTATTTTGCAAACTCATCTACTTTTTCAAATTCATTTGACTTTTTTCTAATATTTCTTCTTATTGAAGTTCTTTTTTCAAAACAGTAATCTTCCCATAGTTAATAAAGACCAGGGCTAAATCTTGCTGGATAGGGTGGTTTATGTAACCCTGGTTATAAGGTTAGGCTATCCCTCCAGAGTAGCCAGCCAGCAGGCACACCCTCCCCCCCAGCCCTATGGTGTGTCAATAAGGAGACTTTTAATGAGCAGCACAAAAGCAGACTGCTCCCTGTCTTCAGGAAGATGACTGCATGGCAGGGAAAATGGCATGGCACCCACATAATGCCTACACTTTTAAAGTTGTCCTGGCAGTACTTACTTGCTAATGATTTAGGGCCAGGAAAATATCGTGTCACCTCCCTACTTAGAAGCATTACCCTGCAGGTCACCAGATGCTGCTTTGTCACTTGCATTGAGGTCCCTGAGCTGGAAGCTGGTTTTCTGCACCCGCCAGAGTTAGCCTGGGTGAGGACCACGCCCTTCAGGTAATGCTCTAAAACCCCAAGATGCAGCTCATTAGGGACCATAGCTCATTAAGGCCCATCACACACTGTCAAGGGTAATTAAATCAGGGATTAGTGTCACCCAGAGAGTTTGGCATGAGCCTGGTCATGTTAAAGTGTTTGACACTGAATGGTGAAGGCAGACAAGGTTACCGTTAGCTCGTAGCATGGAACCTCCTCTCTGAGGCTTGCGGGGGCTGGCGGTTATGTCCCTCGAGCAGAAGAAAGCTACATATTTTAGTTTTCCTTGAATGTTTTTTCTGTACTCTGAGCCCCATTTTGCACTTATTGGATTTTTTAATTAAAGTACATGACAGATTTCACTCTTCAGATCCTATTTAAAAACACCTTCCACTCAATTCACCGGAAGTTGTTCTTGTCCATCCTCTGAGATGGATGGAGCTGCCTGAGTGGTCCTTGGTGTCTGTTAACTCGCTATCTGCCTCGGGTGCAGTGAAATGTGCCTCTCACATACCTCTTTAATGCAACCTTTCTGGAAAGCAACTGGGTAATATGTTCCAAGAACTTTAAAAATGCTCATATCCTTTTGATCGAGTGTATAATTACACTTCTGGGAATCTGTCAGAAGAAAATCATTAGAAATACAAAAGAAGTTTGTTATACCAAAGATGTTCACTGCAGCATTACGTATAAAAGCAAACAAATTGGAAATGACAATATTATTCAGTTCAAAACCAAACATCCACATGGTTAGAATATCATTGTTCATTTTATTCAACAAATATTCATTTGCTAGGCACTGAGAATTTAATAGTAAACCATCTGTACCTATCCACTGCATTCTCAGAATTTATCAAGTTAGTGTTTTTAGATTTTGATGATATGGGATTTGTTTAAAGTTTCAAGTGAAAACCCAAGATTTTCAATTATATGCACAATAGTATTTCAAGTAGGTAAAACTATGCTTAAAAAGAGGGAACATGTATGTCAACAGGGTTACCTGTTTGATGAGGTTTAGAGCAATTTTTTTTCTTCTGTATGCTTTCCTGTTTTTTTCTACCACAAATACTGTGAACATATATTACCTTTATAATTGAAGAAGGTAGGGAGAGTATTGCATTTCTAAAAACATGCAAACAAAGATAAAATATTCAACTCCTTTCCCCAGTAAGGAGGAAATATGATTCTTATCTTGGCTAAGAAGCCTCACTTCTTTCAGGCTACCAATTACTATTTTCCATTTGGATTTAATCATCACCAAGGAGAGATGATCAGGGAGCAGATGAAGTCACCAAAGAGGTATTGTGACAATCTACTTTCCCCATCCTGGAGCTTTATTTACACAGCTTTGTGATTCTGGGGCTGAATTCCTACATGCCTCCTGCTGACCCCAACATCTCCTAAGCTCACTCCATCAGAAGGAAAGTGCAGGTATACAAGCAAGAGGGGTTCAGTTCCCCATTAAGATCATACTTTCAACAAAACGTTCAAAATAAGACTCTGGAAGCAATAATCCAGAATTCCACCAAGGGCCAAGTATAAGCTGGGGTATAGCTGGGTGCCTGGACTCCAAAGGCCCTTATGGAAAAACAAAGCTAATATAATGCCTCTCTGCAAACCACCCAGTGCCTTGCCTTGGTATCTGTTCTAGCACTTGCTAAGCAAACTGCCTGTGTCGAACAGGTGTAATTGCTACAATGCCAACAAAGCTGTTCATTGAAGACCTGGAATCACATATGTTTGCTTCTGCAGATTCCAAGTAGGATTATACGTGTTGACAGATATAGGAAGATGTTTCACTGTTGGTATTCTTCCTCTTTGTGTCACCTGGCTTGGGGCAGATTCTCCAGCAAAAGAATCCTTTCAATTGATTACACAGTCTACTTTTAAAGATACCTTTTAGAGTGGCCCTAATATTCTGGAGTCATGAATGTACATACCTATCCCGTTGGATCTTGTTTTTAGTCACACACATCACCTTAGTTGTCCAACTGAGGTATCTGCAAGGATACCTAAGTAATTGACCTAAGTAATAACCAGAAGAAGAGCTATTCATCAACAGTTATGTGCTAGGCAATTCACTGTTGCTAAACTTTCCCACCATCCAAAGAAAACCTAGGCTCAGAGAAATTAAGTAATTCTGGATAGAATTCAGAACAGGGTCTGTCTGGATACAAAGTCCAAGCTCTTCCCTTTCCACAAAATTCTGTCACGTCAAAAAATACTAGTTTTTTTTGAGACTGAAACATTTCTCCTCTACCTAACAGAATGCATGGTACAAAATCCATGTGCCACATCACGACTGCCCTATAGTCCAAATACCTCATCATTACCTCTCTCTCCCCTCTAATTGGTGATAGGAAAGCAAGGATAGAGATGGTTGAAGCACAACAGTGGGGCAGGAATGGGGATTCTCTTATGATTAATATTACTTGCACATTGAATACCATCAGAACCAAGATGAAAGCCATTATTCTATCTGCAGTCCAGCTAATGTAAAGCATTTCTACTTATTCAAATGGATGAGTTCACAGGTTGGCCCTGTAATGGTCTAGTTTATTTTTATTTTTGAGGTGGGAAAAATGAGACAGAAGAATGTGACTACAGACTGCACACTTCTGAGAGCTGCATAAGGGTAAGGACTAGGTCCATTTGCTTTAGTTTATTTGCTAGTTTATTTATATATTGGTTTATTCAACAAACTTATCCTGTACCTACTATGTATCAGATGCTAGGGGGACAAAAATCATCTGAGCCTAGGATGATGCTGTGCCCACAGTAGCCACCCAGGGAATGTGCCTTGAAAGCATTTATTGATTATAGATAAGGGTAGCAGAAATGAGGGCACTGATGTCTGGATCCACAAATTCCAATCTGTTGCTCTAACACCTACAAAATTCATCATTCCGTGTATGTAGCTGGCCTCTGTGCTTCCAAGGAGCACTGAGATCCACAGATTAGTAATGGATTGCAAACACAAGAATGTCATTTCATCAACACTAAATGGGTTACATTTTCATTTCACTGAGTGCCTTCTTGCTTCCGAAACGTAGGCCCGGGAAAGCAGTCGCACCTCTCTGACCTCTGCACTGCTCATTATCCACTCCTGCTCCCTCTCACGGGTCTAATCAGCTCTTACAGTTCTGATCTTGTTAGAGAACACTGGTCTCCCACCCTGGAGTTCTGCCTAATTCACTACTGGGAGCAACCTGACCAGAGTTGAGAATCACCAGGTGTCTAGATTCCAACCAGATAATCTGGTTCTCTTCTGGGTCCCCTTCCCGCCAACCCAAGGACTGAATTTAGGCCAATACTAAACTGCCACATTTCAGTCTTACTAGTATTCAAAATGGAATAAAAAAAAGCTACCCTTCTTCATACCTTAAAAGGATACAAAGGGGATTTATGGTCTGACGTCTGCAAAAATCCTCAAAGAAAAATCCTCTAAAAAACAATGGATTTTTATTGCTTAAAATCTTGATTTTTTTCCTTAAGTTTTAAAAATGGCCTCCCTAGATGCTCCTATAGAATGCAAAGAGGAAGTATCAAGAGTGCATACAGGAGGGAAACTTTAGCAATAATGACCTATGAGAAGAGATGTAATTATTATTTTCACAAGAGTTGTGAGAAATGTCTTAGGAATTCCCAGAGGGATGTCCAAAGCTAACCATAGTGGTTAGTTATAAAAATGACCTGGAAAGCAACAAGATGCCAGGGAAGACATTATAGGAGATGAATAATAAAGAGGTTCAAGTGAATGACAGTGCAGGTCTTCTCTCTCCTTCCTTCCCCTCTCTCGCTGCCCTCCAATGCAATATTAATGGAAGAGCCTCCCCTGGGGTCCTCAGAGAACCTTTGCTGCACGCAGAGGGGCAGGCAGTTGTGCTTACTGCCACGGGAGGCTGCTTTCGCTACGTTGCCTAGGTCTCAGCAGCAAGGAATGCCAGTTCACATTAAGCTCTGTGCATCTTGTCACATCAGTAGTGGCCCTGAGCCAGCATGATGGGTGCCGGGATTCATTTGTGACCAAGGTGAGAGCCCATCTCAAAGAGGTACACTCATCAAATGAAAATGGCACCTGCTTATCCTGCCAGTAACCCATCACCAGCCCCCAGCGATCTTCTGCCCATCCAGCCTTACTTCCTGCATCCCCCAGATTCATTCCCGAGAGGCAGGAGGCAACAGGAAAAAGGATATGAGCAGTGGTGACCATCGGCATCCAAATAACAGAAGCTTAGAGGAAATGACATCTTGGCTACAGCAGAATTCACAGGGACCACAGCCCACTTGTTTCTAAAAACAGAAATCCAAGACCCAACAACAGTATGTGATTGAGCAGTGAGGCTAGAGTGGGGAAGGCGTGGGAACTGGGCTGGGCACAGACATCTGGTCACCACACTCTGTCTGTGCCTGCCCTAGAGTCTCCAGTCCTCACTTTCATCATTTGTGAAATATAGGCTTGGACTCAGTGATCTTCAAAATACTTCCCAGCTTTAACATTCTAAAACCTTGTCACTCCAAGTGTACCCATGGCCCAGCAGCACCCATGTATAGAGTATCACCTATAGCTTGTTAGAAATGGGATGCCTTGGTCCCCGCCCCAGAAGCACTTAAAGATACTCTGCATTTTAACAATATCTCCAGGTGATTCATATGCACATTAAAATTTTACAAGCGTGGTTCTGGAATATTTTATCACAGGTTTATAGAGAATCTGCCATCCTAACTTGAGAATTATAAAATAAAGCAAAACAAATGCCAGACTAGATGAACTGTCTTCTTTAAAAAGTATCACTATGGCCCATTAATAGGACCTGACACTGTGCTGAAATTTGTCATCAAATTAAATCCCATCCCACTCCAGGTTTGTGTTCACTGTTTGGCTCACAGCAGGCACCCCATGCTGCAGAAACAATCACTGCAGCCCTTGTGGCTGTTGTCAGGTGGGGTGTCCTGAGATTTTGAACATCTCAGCTGGCTTGCTTGAGGGTCTTTAGTCTTAGTGAATTTGGTTAAGTATCTCAATACAGTAAGTAGCCTTTAGACATGTCAAAGTATTGCATGAAGTATCAAACAGTGGTTTTAGGCAGCCCTCCATTTCTGGATGCAATTACGAGATTGTAACATGACTAAATTTGCAGTCATAATGGCTCTGTTTACCAACCCATAGGTTAGTCAGTCAGACAGTAATAAATAATTCCTCTCCTTCGTGTTATGTAGCCATGTGTGGCACGCTATTCACATGGAAATGGACACTTACAGAATTAAAAATGGTTGTATGAGAGTTTCTAAATGCCAGCACTACTGACATTTTGGACCTGACCATTCTTTGTTGCGGGGGCTGCCCTATGCATTGGAGGGTGTTTAGCAGCATCTCTGGCCTGAACCCACCAGATGCCTGTAGCAGTCATCATTCAGCTGTGGCATCCAGAACGTCTCCAGACATTGCCAAATGTTCCTTGGGGAGAGGGGATAAAATCACACTTGGTGAGAAGCACTGGACTAGAAACCACTAGTGAGGGTAATCAGGAAAGCATAAGGAAGAAGTCTATGGAGATGTGATTGGAAACAACCACATCACAAATGCTGAGCAATTATAATGATTGGGAGAAATAAAGAGGTATTAATAACACATGCAAGTCAATGGGCTAGTGAAGACAGGAGGAAGAATCAAGAGAGAGACATGATTCAGAAAGGAGAAACCAAGGAGAACCAGCTACCTCTAATTCCAGCAAACACTTTATATTGAAGAGCAGAGGTCCCGATCACAGGCTGTTTCTCAGCCATAGACGTTATTAACAAAGATGGAAATAATATAAGAGACAAAGTAAAAAGTTCAAGGAGGTCAGACAAGAAGGGCTGATACAGTATGAAAATATCACTTTGAAGTATTCTTTCTCAGAGGCAAGTCTGCTGCACACAGATTGATAAAATCTATAGCTGGAATGGGTGTTAGAGTCACCTCCTGCAATGCCGTCATTCTGCACATAACCCGCAGAGGCAAATGCACTTGTCCAAGGTCACAGCCACCTCAAGGCACAGGCTTGGTGTTAACTGTCTCTGATTGCCTGGCACCCCGAGCCGGGCCTGGAGAATACTAAGGACCAAGGATGGCTGGATACTCAAAGTGAACCTGGCTCTCCTGCCCCACAGCCTAATACTCCTTCTACCACGCTACTCTACCTGCTGGGATTTATGAGGATTTTTAGAGTGTGGAAAGTCTGTTAATGAAATGGTAACTGAAATAGCATCTAGTATATTGGAAAACATAAAACGTGCATCTATGGGTCTTCCAATAGAAAATGACAACGATATAGAATGAGGTTAAGATACCTCTCTCAGGGGAGAAAGGAGATGCCTTCCAGGGTACATTATCAGGGAGCAGAGCCTTCTGAGGCTAGAAGGGGCCTACAGTACCAGTACTCACTTCTCTATCCAGTCCCTGCCAGCCACCAGAGCAAGCTCCAGAACCCAGCCCAGGTCAGCTCTCCCCAGGAGAAGAGGGAACAGAGCCATGGGGAAAGAAGAGATGCTCCTTCTGAGCAAACATATCCTGTCACCTTAAAAATGCTAAATTTTGGTTTATGTTCAAGGTCAACCTTGTACCTGGCAGGTTGGGATTGCAGAATTTTCCTGCTCCAGAAAATCTCTCTGCTTACTGCTGCAGGAGATCTCTTATCATGGGACAAAGTTTCTTATACCATCATAAACTGAAAAAGCTGAAAATATAACTGCTGTTTGGGGTAACACATTGGTGAAAACCCATTCGCATTCAAGTACAATCAGTTAAATCAAAGAGTATGAATTGTATCAGGTCCTTCACAGCGTTTGTGGTGGGGTGGAGGCAGAGTCACTGAGGAATCAATCTCTGGTGGCTTGGGGCGGGGGGGAGGGAAAGCATAGAAAGAAGAGGCCACGGATGAGATATATTTAGAACACTTGGTCATTTTGCTGAGCCAACATGGCTCCCCTCTTCAACTGGACGGGGACAAATAGCTGTGTCCCAAGGTGGCTTTGTCATGCTAATGCACCCAGACAGCTCTGCTTCACAAGATTTAGAGGAGGTTTTTGTGAGTTTGTTTGCACCAAACTGAGCTTCCTTAGAAAGCTATCATTAATCAGGCTATCACTGACCAGAACCGGTACTTGGGAACTACCTGATTAAAGGCAGAGGAGAAGGTACAGCCTGGGTGGAGTCCAAGTGGGTAGCAAGAAGCAGCATCTCCTCGGTGCCAGACACTTCCAGCTTGCCTACAAAAGTGATTTCTTGCACTCTTAAGAGAAAAGTATTATCTCTACAATGCAGATGAGGCAGCCAGTGTTTAAGGGCTTTTGAATAAAACTTGGCTGTGGTCATTTAATGAATAACTGGTGGATTCTCTGACACCAGAGTTTATGCTCTTTCCACTCCACCATGCAGAAAAGCAAGAAAGAAAAGGACACGCCATTGAAAAAACCTTCCCGGTGTGAGGCACCAAAAGAGCTCAGAATTTAGTGAATCTCAGCAAGTGAGGACTCCTGCATTTATTCTGTAGTTACTGGACATCTTCAACGAGCAGAACATTGTTCTAGGCACCAATAAAGACAAGGGCTCTAACAAAAGATACATAAGAAATAGTACCTCCTATACATGGTCTTACCATCTAGCTGGGAGGAAAAATAAACACAGCAAATAGTTATGTAATATAAAATGATGCAAGTTAGATAATAAGAACTGTGGGACTTTGGAGATGAGGAGGAATATCTCTGTGAGACAGTGTAATTATGGAAAGCCTTTATCAAAGAGAGACTCATGCTGATCTTTGAAGAATAACTAGTATTTCAAGGAGTAAAGAAGGGGAAAAGAACATTCCAGAAAAAAAAGACATGATATGAACCAAGTCAGGACCAATGCACCTGTCCTGGACAGAAGCTCAGAGCTTGAATCAAGGAAGGCACTTTGGATGCAGTGGTGAGCACAGCCTTGCTGGAGCAGAGATATAGTGGGAATGACAGAATCTTGAATGTCAGAAAGTCTACTGGAAATGAGGGAAAAACCTACTGAGTCTGTAAGATTTATCTGATTGTAATTATTATTCTGATTTTACAAGTAGAATTTTACTTGACTTTTCAAAGTGGACAGAGATCCAGTGACTTTGTCTATAGAGAACATCAAAAGGGTATGACAAAGCCAGGAAAATGCTACTCATCTTTCTTATTTATCTTCCAGGGGCCCCACTGAGAAAACTTTCCCAACAGGATGAGTCACAAGTCCTTGATCTATTCCGTCTAAATATCCCAAGCACTTTCACTACTTTATCAGGGTATTTTTATCACCTACAAATATTCAATAAATCGCTTTAGGATAGATTTCCATATATAGCTGAGAGGTGTTTGCATTTGGCATAGAAAGGAGACGAGATACTGATACTCGTAAATAAGCCGAATCTCACTAGCCACCAAATGAGTGAGAGCATCCCCAGAACACTGCCATTTTGAGCTCATTTTTTTCCCTGTTGATCGCAACCAGGGAGAATCCTGAGAAACATATGGCTCCATAGCTACCTTTAAGCATATAACTGAACAAATGAATGAATGAATGAATGGACAAATGAATGAATGAATGAATCCATCACAGTGGTGATGCCAGAGGTAGCTGTGTCATAAGAAATACGTATTGGTCTCTGCTACTGGTTCCTGAACCAGTGCTCCTTAAATTCTTGTAATTTCCCAAGTGATGAGGGTAATAGGAATGTCTTACACAGAACTGCTAAATCCTCTGGAATTTCCTGGGTGTTGGAGCATCTTTTGTTCTAATGAGGTGACTCTTGGTGGGCTCCTGTGTGGGGACTGGTCACTAGGAAGATGAGGCCAGGATTATATGCTTGGCACTTTCAGCCCTACCCCTTGTCTGCAGGGAAAGGGAAAGGACCTGGAGATTGAGTTAGTAATGAATCATCCTACACAGTGAAGCCTCCATTAAAAACATCCCTAAAGTATGAGATTCCAAGAGCTCGTGGATGGTGAACATCCATGCGCCGGGAGAGTGGGGCACCACAGCTCCACGGGAACAGAAGCCCCTGTGCTTGGGACCCTTCCAGACCTCATCCTATGTATCTCTTCATCTGGATGTTCACCTGTTTCCTCTATTATATACTTCATAATGAACAGGCAAATGTAAGTAACTGTTTCCCTGAATTCTGTGAGCAATTATAGCAAATTATTGAAACTGAGGAGGGGGCTATGGGAACCCCAATCTATATAGCTGGTTGTTCAGAAGCACAGGTGACAACCTTGGACTTGCGACTAGCATCTCAAGTGGGGGCCAGTCTTATGGGACTGAGCCCTCAACCTGTGGGGTCTACAGGAACTCCAGGTAGTGTTATAATTAAATTGTAGGATACCCAGCTGGTGTCCAGAGAGTTGGAAAATTGGTTAGTGTGGGAAAAAACCCCACACATCTAGTGTCAGAAGCATTGTGAGTAGAATAAAAGAATGAGTGTTTTTCTTTTAGCAGTCAAATGCAATGAGAGTGTTTTTGAGAAGAATGAGAATTAAGCTAGCTGAAAACAGGTCTGTCAAGAATCCACCATAGCTGAGTAGACATTATAATCTTTTAAACTACTACCTTTCCTTTAATGGGTATGTACAGAGCTTCACCGTCTTAGGTCACGCAAGCATTCTCTCTCCCATCAAAGCATCCTCCTAACTTAGCCCCAAGCCTGCTGGTACAGAGTGGACACCTTATAAGTATTCTGTGGACAAGTGAATGAAAGAATCTCCCAAGTGCAATGTGCCCAGTTTACCACTTTATGGGAACCAAGGCTAACCTCCTTCACCCAGCATGTGTCAGCTCTCAGATACAGAACACTTCGCAAAGAGCATGGGCACGCTTCACTCGCCCCATCTGAAGCACGTATCCCTACTGTACACGTGGAGTCCTTGGGCACCCGCATGTGTGCCAGCTAACTGTTGTTTACAGCCATCCTTTACTCTCTATTCCTTATAAGAGTTCTTTCAGCTAAGTCAAGATTGTTCTCCCCATTGAGCAGATAGTGAAACCAAGAACCAGACGTGAGGCATTATGTCCAGGTACAAGCTAAGGTGAGAAGTCCTATTAAATGTAAAATGTCTGAGACTTCCCCGTGCTTTGGTTACAAGCACAGGCTTTGAGGTCAGAGGCTGAAGAATGAATTGTGCTCACGCTTTCTAGCTGTGTGATCTTGGGGAAACCACCCTTACCAAGCCTTAGTTTCTGCCTTAGTAAAACAGCACTTACTTTATAGAATTGTGGTGCTTGAGATCCTGGAGGTGAACACTCATACAGGACCTGGCGCGCAGTGAGTGTTGGGGAGGTCGGGGAGCCTCCCCTCCCCTGGATCTCTTCTTCCATATGGAAGGAGTCTCCATCAGGGGGGCACTGCTGGTCTCTCTGCCCTGCATTCCTGGTGTGGGTGGTGCGCATGGGATAAAGAGCTGTGCTCGCAGGCCTCAGCCCCCGCCACTCCTCGCTGTGTGTTTTTGATGTCTGCAGGCCTGAGGAAAGTGCACCTTCTGCTGTGCACGCCACTTTGTGTGAGCTGAGCGAGGCCAGCTCTATTTCTCAGGAGGCCTGACGTTTAGGAATGAAAGTTTAGCTAAAAAGAATGTCAGGCAAGCCTTTTGACCATCTCTAAGCCATGTCTCCCAGCATAGTTTTTTCAGTAATAAAGGTGATGCTTTCATATCCAGCTGCCTATCTTCTGCCTCTTAGTTGGACCTGAACTTGGGTGGGGGGGGGGGGGGGGACCATTCATTGGGTCCACTCAACCCCAACAATAAGTATTTCACAAATGGCACGTGGGGGCAAAACCAGAGCCTCGCTATGTGCTGCACTGTCTCACGTGACTGTAGGAAATGATGCAACAGTTTGTGTCAGTGTCAGCGGTTACAGGACATTACAGTGCACGAGTGTAGTAGCTTCCACCAGCTAAGTTCATATGAATAAATAAGCCAATGTACTGGATGCCCCTCGTGCTTCCAGGGGGCAGCATCAGCGTCTACCAGACTCACAGCAGCCACCAGAGGCGGTGCGCCTCATTATACCATGAACCCCAGCTCTAATGGTTATGTAGACGTGCTCTGATAACAGCTCCCTTTGGTCATATTTATTCTGTAGCAATTGTTGTTTGAGGCAATAAAAATAATAATCACACGTTGCCAGCAAACTTACAACTTCGAGGCAGGGTGGTCGGCAGCTGGCTCAGGGGTCAAATAGCTGTTGTATTTTTTTAAATTATGCTCGTAATGCCCATGCTGGTTACGTGACGAGCGAATCCAGGAAAAGAAATAAAAGAATGAAAAAACAAAGAAACAGTAAGAGCCAATGCAGAAATATAGTTCATACCCTTGACATTTAAAAATAAGAATCCTTCTCCTGTTATTCCTGAACACCCCAGGACTCAGTGTTACTTTGGAAGAGCAGCTGATGTGGAATGGTCTGGAAAGCCTGGCAAACAGAAACAGAAAAATACAGAAGGCTGTCAGGTAGCAGCTACCAATCAAATATTCCTTTATACATCACTGTCACTCTTCATGTCCAAGCTTTTGTATAAAAAATAAAATGGAAAAAGCAAGGTCATCTGAAAGTCAGTGAGACTGAGTCTAATTTCCTTGAGAAAGACTCTGGTTTAAAAAAAAACAATTCAAAAAGTATACCATGTACCATGTAACGAAAAACACTTTTTCTCTATCTGGAGGTCATTATTTAATTTAGCAAATTCCTGACTTCTATAAAGACGATGAAATTGGGGGACTTTAAGCCCCACGTCTCACCAGCTTTCACTCACTAACAATGAGAACACGCATGGGAAAGCAGGGAGAAAGGAGGGAGGAAATAGAAAAAGGAAGGCTGAGTTTCAAGACAAATTATTTAAAGTGATTTTGACTCCTGAGGGAGGAAGAAAGGCTGAACTTCAGAAGAGAGATGTGGTCAGCAAATTCCCTCCCAGATGAAACACAAGTCCTCCTAGGCTTCTGCACAGCCCTCATGGCTGTCTACACTCCTCAAATAGCTACCCTGCTCCAGAGTTCTCAGTAATCGCCTCTGCACAGAACCTGGGAGAACATAAAACTGCCAGGCGGCTGTGTGATTTACATGGTGACCTGAAGAGGAAAGCAGTTTTTGCATTTATGTTGGGGAAAACACATTAAGTGGATAATTTACATTTCCCTCTCAAATCTCCCTCTAGTATGGACATTTCCAAGTTTTTGTCCATGTCCAGTCTTAGGAAGAACATTAACTTCCATCATCACCACAATACTTATCCATCTGTATTGTAATGTGAGGATTCGAGGGAAGTCAGCTTTGCTATGGACATGGGCAGGGACACTATTCTAGCCTTGACCGTCACCAACCTACTGGATGGAGAACGCAGATCGCTCAGGAGTGGCACTTTGAAGAGGTAAAGCCTGTCCTGGGAAGCCAGTATCCAAGGAGTGTCTCCCAAGAGAGTAAGAAGGAGGAAGTAAATTCTTAAATTTCCAAGTCACGCATTTGCTTTGACAGAGTCCCAAATGTTACTCATTCAAGTAATACCTTTGTAATTTAATTCTGCCATGTCCACATACCATCTGAAATGTTAGTACTTTCATGTTTTTAAATTAAAATTTATTTTGTCAACTTTTTGCTTAATCTGAATCTTTGTGACAAAACCAATGAGATTATGTTTGATGTGCCTTTTATTTTCTAATATACATATTTTCTAATATATGTTTAAACGTTATATTTTAAAATGATAGGCCGTGTACCACCTAAAAATATTCTCATTACACTTGGGCAACATGTAAATTAGGAGAAGCTGAGTGAAGGGTGTATGGGCATTCTCTGAATTATTTTTTCAACCCTTCTGTAAGCCTAACACTATTTCAAAAAAAATGAGTTACCATTTATTGGGCAGTGCTGACATTGGACAAGATCCCACAGGTAAACAAAATGTCAAGTTTTCTTTCCTTTTAGGTTTGGCTAGAACTTCATCAAGTCCCAGTGGAAATTACAGTAATTACAAGTTTCCACACAGTATAACTTGCCATTGAAGAGGTCATGAGAAATTCTGGAGCATGCCCTCTAAGCCAGATTACCAGACTAAATATGAAAAATACTAAAGCTGAGACCAAAACAGGTTAGGAGCAAGAGTGGAGTCCAATGGTTTGATGTTATCTCTGAGCTGGTTTAATCCACTGGATAACAGCCCCAATGGTTTAGGGGTAACTGGTCCAATTTGGAGGTTTACTTCTAAAAACCCCATTAGATGCTTGGGAAAGTTATTACTGATCTCTCACATCACATAAGGAATCCACACAGTGTATAATGAGATTCTTGTTCCTTCCCATGAAGACACTTTAGACTAGAAAAGAATTTCCCAGTAGGTATGTCATATCATACTGGTATGCTGCAGATGGATAGCAGATGTGCTGTGATGTTCACCTCCAACCCTTAGGGTAACTGGTGGGATCTGGTGTAAGACACAGTCCCTAAACCCATCACCTCTGGCCATGAGAAGACATGTAATTTACTCTAGGGAGACAGAGATGATCTGCTGTGAAAAAGTTTGTGAAGCACTGACCTAGAAGCTTTCAGAGTGCCTTAAATTCCAAAATCTCTGAGTCTCCAAATATCTAATTCCCAGGATTGGGTAGTCCGGGACCAAGATTTAAGAAAGTTGGATTATTCATTAGATTGCTTTAACCTGCAACCTTAGAGAAATCAACTTTCAGCTCTGTTCCTCTGGTGAAAATGCCTTGGATTTTTAGTCTCTGTATTAGAGAAGCTCGAACTCTTCCATGTGGCTCTAAAACAATAAGCATCCCCCTTGCCTTTAATCTCCAGACCCCTGGGAAATAAACCAAAATTGCTTTAAATTTCATAGTCTCTCAATCAGCCTCCCCCGTGACCTTTAGGTAACGATAATGGTGCGTCTTCCAGGCTCACTGTCTATCCAAAACCTCAAAGAAGATGGCTAAAGAAAAGCACCTCTGAAAGCAGCTTTAGGCACCATGATTCAGAGATTTTTAATCAACCACCTTTCCTTCCTGATCTCTAGCAATTCCCCACATGGCTGAAGGGGATGAGGGCCAAACACAGCACAACCAATCGGTAGAGGTTATAGTGTGTGTGTAAAGCTCTGCCCTCCAAAGAAGCCGCAGGATACTCATTAAAATTCATTAACAAGAAGCAGCTGGAGTAGAAGGAGGAGCCCAAGAAACTTCATTCATTCATTCATCAAGCACTAAGTATCAGATATGCCCCAGCACTAGGCTCACAGGCTAGAAAAAAACAGGCATACAAAATAATGTGTTACTCTAAAGTGTTGTAACAGAAATGTAAACCAAGTGCTGCAGCACTCACATGAAAGATAATTAATTCTCCCTGGGATGTCAGGGTCAGTTCCCAGTAGAGGTGCCATATGAGGTAGGTCAGCGGTTCTCAAACATCTTGTCTCAGCAACCGTTTTCATCCTTAAAAATTATTGAGAACCACAAAGAGCTTTTGTTTAAGTGGGTTATATCCATCTATGTTTACCATATTGGAAGCTGGTCTGAGAAATGTCTTAAATATTTATTAATTCATTTAAAAACAGCAAGAGACCCACTACACGTTAACATAAACCATATATTTTATGAAAAAAGTATTTTTGTGATAAAAGAAATAGTGAGAAGAGTGACACCGTCTTACAATTTTTGCAACCCTTAAATATCCAGCTTAATAAAAGACAGGATTCTCATCTCTGCTTCTGCACTGAATATACCACAACATGTTATTCTGGCTACAGTACATGAAGAAAATCTTGCCTCACACAGAGATGAAGTTAGAAAAGGGAGGAGTATTTTCATAGCCATTTCAGAAAATTGTGGACAGTCTTCTTTGATACTACACCAAAACTTAATAAATATTAATGTCTTAAAGGTGAGTGGCAATGTGGAAACAGAAATCATACATTGAACACTGTGTTCATGCTTCAGTAAAATCCATTCCCATGTTGAAATTTAAACATATTTTCAACTCATTCATGGTTTTGAAACATTAGGCGCTGGTCATTTCGAAAATATCAGCTAATGGATTTACACAGATCTTCCAACTGCTGGCACGTTTCATGACACAGTTTCAAAAACTCTCATTCATTAACAGCAGTGCTGGTCTCCGGAGAAAAGTCTGTAAGTATTGGAAAGCTTTCAAGTTCACTGTGGCATTTACAAGTTTTTATAATTTTTTTTTCTCTTGAAAGCTTATTAGACTTTATCATTGGCTACAAATATTGTCAGTCATTTTCCATGCTCCCTTTGTTCATTTTCAAGAAAATGACAGCAAAATACCTATTACAATTCCTATTAAAAATACCCCAGTCTGCATAAATATAGTTTGCCTGTCCTCTCAAGCAAAAATTGTGGTATGAGACAAAGGGAGATAGTTCAGCTTCCAGCTCAAACAACCACAAGTGGTTGGAGCACTTCAGCTTGGAGCACAAGTGCTGTGTGTGTACTTCTCATTTTATAAGTTAGACTATGAAGAGGACATGTACTCAAGGGTCAGTATTTCACAAATTAATAATTTGTATTGCTTCATCTAGGATACCCCTAAGTAAAAGCAGATTAAAAAAAACTGCGGGTATGGTGACAAGGGTAGTGACAACTGGCATGGCATGTTGTCACTGCCTTAATTCCTATTAAGGCATCTGCAGTTTTTCCCACCACTGCTTACATATCATCAGTGCAAACATCACCTCAGTGGAAAACACAAGTAATATCTTAATATTATGAGGAAAATAGTTTTCACTTCATAGAGCCTCTGGAAAGGACCTCATCAATCCATGGGAAGATCTGTGGAACACTCTGAGAACTACTGAGCTAGACTTGAAGGCTCCTCAGGAGTTAGTCCAGTGAAGTTCAGTGGAACCAAGTTCAACATGCATTCTCAAAGGACATACTTCATGCCAAACTAGCACCGTGCTAGAATCTGAGGACAATGAGATGAATAAGAACTTGTGTGCCTTTAAGGAGTTTATCACATCATGGGATAGGCAAATGGGGAAGAAAATAATTTTAGAATGACAGTGTATTTCTAGGGAGGTCTGCGTGGAGTGCTATGAGAATACAGAAGAAGGGCAAAGAACCCACAGAAGAAGAGGTTGTATCTAAGATGTATACAGAAGGCTAAAAGAAATGAGGGGGAAATTTTAAAGAGAGAATGGTAGGTCACCATCCCCAAAGCAGGAAGTGGAAGGGAGTTGTTGAAGTGACTTTGAGGTGTCCTCCTCACCTTCCCTCTCCCCATGCAGTCTGGGAGTTTGACCCAAGCTCCAGGAATGGGCCCTGATTAGTTGAAGCAGATCAGTTATTGCATCCCTCTTGGTACAGAGATTGGTCCGGGGCTGGACAGGCTTAAGTCAACCCATGCCAAAGAATTGCAGGGAGAGCCTTGCAGGAGGCTGCTGGGAGAGACAGCTCTCAGAAGCAACCCTGACTCTTCCTCTGGATATTTTCCCATACTTTTCCATATGGATGTGATACCCAGAACTGCTGCAGCTCTCCACCAGTCTAAGGATGCAGTCCACCCAGGAGGCCAAAGCCCAGAGCACTGCAGAGACACATAGCTGGGGCCCTGAAAGAAGAAAGCCCGGTTACCACTTTCACTGACCTGAGCCTATGGATCCTTTTTATCATGTACATCAATTTAAGTTTTCTCTTACTTGCAATGGAAAAGTTCCAAATTAATATGAGGTGAATTTGAGATGATGCTAGAGATAGAGGAACCAGATCCTGGAGTACCTTTCGTGCCTTGCTAAGAATCCTGAGCAATCCTAGCAGGTTGTGGGAGTCGTTACTGTATTGTAAACTGGGAAACAGCAAGGCTTTTGAAATTGCCACCAGCTGATTTTGGAAAACCTCTTTCTACTTTTATGCCGTGGCCATACTGGCTTTCTTTCAGTTTTACAGGGTACCTCCCTACCTGTAAAGAGCTTGTACAATACCCAAGAAAAGGAGACAACTGCAGTGAAGATCAGCAGTGACAAATGCAACAGTGGACCATTAAGATAAGGATAGCAGAGTATTCCTTGGCTTTAACATTAGGAGGTCAGTGACAATGTCAATGCAGTGAAGCAGACAGGAAGCCAAAATCCACTGTGATTGGGGAGAGACTAATAAGGTACTCATTAAGAGAGTACACAAGTAAGTGGATGATTTTTTTTAAGATAGGAGAGATATGAATATTTTGATAGGCTGGAGGGAATGATCTAGGAAAAAGAAGGAGAGAGAGAAAGTCAGGATCTACAAGAGATGAATAAAAAATAGAGTGAGGCCCCAGAAGAGACAGAATTCTTGATTCTATAAAGACAGGATTGTGTCTTCTTTATTTCTCATTGAATCCTGAGAACCTAACATCATGACTGGTACTTGGCAGCTGCTCAAAACATAGTGAAAGTTGGGATGAGAAGCTAAGAATGAATATGCAAGAAGGTCTACAAGTTTGAGAGACAGAGTGTACAGAAATTATGTCTGAGAGCCTCAATTTTTTAGGTAGAGTATGAGGCAAGGTCTTATGCTACATGTAAAGATGTAGATATTAAGTTGGGTGCTTAACTGTCATTAAAAGTTTGAAATAGTCACTGAGGGCAATGAAAGGAGAGGTTTATCAAGGACAATAAAAAATTAACAAGCAAAGTTTAGGACCAAACTGAGATTAGAACCTAGATATTTATAATACTGCCAATCCATGCAGACTGGAATATTTATACACAGATCTCAGCGCTGAGTCCAGGGGTAGAAGTAGAGCATGTGGATTTAGGGGAATTGATCCATATTTGGACATTTAACTGATAGATGCTGGATGATGACAATAAGAAATGAAATTGAGGATTCTGATAAAAAGGTACTTCGGGAAAAGGAGGAAATGCCAGAAACATTCTAATAGACATGGGGGAAATAAAAAGATCAATGAAATGGTGAATTTCAAAGAACCAAAGATCAGTCAGAGGGAAAGGGAAAGCATGAGAGTTGGAAAGAAGAATCTGTGGTGTCACTAGGACCAGTTTCAGACTTGGAGAGTTCTAGGGATGAGGGGCTGTGATCATAGTTATGGGTGAATAAACTGGGAGTTTTGATGGTCAGTGGAGCTGTAGGAGTCAAGGAATCATAAAGCAGGAAACTGGATGTATTGTCTACATCAGGGGTTGACAAACCATGGTCTGTGGGCCGCTTGCCTACTTTTAAAAATAAAGTTTTCATGGAACACAGCCACAGCCACTTATTTACATATTGTCTATGGCTGCTTTTCTGCTACAAAGATATATTTGAGTAGTTGGAATGGAGCCTATGTGGCCTAAAAAGCCTAAAATATTTATTCTCTTGCCCTTTAAGAATAGGTTTGTTGACCTGGGTCTACATGGTTAATGATATGTTCTTGGGTAAAGAAAGCAAAACCAGAGGGGCAGTACCAAGTTCACTGGTGAAAGACCTAGAAGCTGATAAATGGAGACAACTAGGAGGGACAGAAGGTGATGAACCTGAAGATGTGTACTTCCAAAAAGGAGGTGTTTCCCGAAAGGAGAGTGGAATTGTATGGAGCTAGAAGGATGGTTCTTAACTTTTTTGAAACCCCTGTAACAAAGACTGCTATTGTCCCCCCAAAATCTTTGCCTTGCCTAGCTTTCCCTCTGCTCCCCACCCCTGCTCCTCCTCCCTTCCTTTCCCCTCCTCCTTCTCCTCCTTCTCTCTCTCCCTCTGTCTCTGTCTCTCTGTCTGTCTGTCTCTCTCTCCCATTTAACTCAAGCACATGGCCACCCAGCTAAAACTGCATTTCCCAGCATCATTTGTGGAGATTTGGCCCATGTAAACTTGGGAGTAGACAGGGTGTGTGCAATGTTTGCTTCATTTGCTTAAATTTTTAAAAACTAAGAAAATCTAAGACTAATCTCACTTAGGAATATTGATGATTGATGTGAAATATCCTAAATAAAATATTAACAAACAGAATCCAACAGCATATTAAAGGAATAATTCATCATTTACCATGTAAGAGTTGTTTTGGGAATGCAAAGATGGTTCAGTATTAGAAAGTCTATTTATATCATTTATCCTTTTAATAAATCTAAGAAAAATCATATGATTATCTCTATAGATACTGAAAAGATATTTTTAATTTTTAAAAAATAACTTTTGATAAGGAAAAAAAACTCAATTCTTTCTTAACATGGTAATTTTTATTTACCTTAACCCAAAAGCCATTGTCATAATCATAAGACAGCAGTGTTGTTTGCCATCAAAGTTAGGAAAAGAGAAAAATTCACATTATCACATTCTTATTTGACCTTGTATTGGCGTTAGTACCAGTGTCATTAGACAAGAGAATGAAATTAGAGGTAAAAACAAATTTAAGGGAAGGATATAAAATTATCAGTAATTGCATATGATATGTCTGTAGCTAAAATAGTCAGGAGATGCAACTAATACACTACTATGGCTAGAGATTCAGTAAGGTGATGGGGGTTAAAATTAATACACACATTGATAGCTTTCATATACACAAACATAATTGTTGAGAATATATATATATAAAGAAAATACTCCTTTTACAAAACCACAAAATGATAAAATACCTAGAAGGAAATTTAATAAGAGAAGTGCAAGAACTATATGAGGGGGGAAAATCCTTTAAAACTCGATGAAAGGACAGACTAGAAGACTTAAATAAATGGAAACATATCAAGTTCTTAAATAGAAAAGCTCAACATTGTAAGG
This sequence comes from Hippopotamus amphibius kiboko, assembly GCF_030028045.1. NCBI lineage: Eukaryota > Metazoa > Chordata > Mammalia > Artiodactyla > Hippopotamidae > Hippopotamus > Hippopotamus amphibius. The sequence goes on along the minus strand of NC_080188.1, from coordinate 173,080,802 downwards.
ATTTAATTAATTCCCCCTTAGTTAATTCAAAAATTTAACATGATTTCTAGCAAAAATATTACTAGTGTTTGTTAATCTTGTTATTTTATACACACACACACATACACAACACACGGGTGAATCAAAAAATCTGCACTCCAGTTATATTAACATTTCTATAAATTCTACAGCCAGAATGCAGATAATTTTTGATTCACCCTCATATGTGTAGAACTAGACAAGCTTCTTTGAAAGTTTATATTTTTTAAAAAAAGAAGAATGGCTAGGAGAATTCTGAAAAAGAATACTAGCAAAAGTGACTAGTCTTACCACATAATGAAACATACTACAGAGCTTTAATAATTAAAACAATATGATAGGCTCATGAATAATTTTATGTGGTAATAAAACAGAACAATAGTTCAGATAAACCTAAATATATTAAATAACTTAGTATAAGATAAAGGTGATATCTCAAGTCAGAGGGAAAGTCACAAACTACTTAATAAATGACACTGAGACATCCGAGTAACTGAGTTGCTAAAGTTGGTACTTCATACAGTACATCTGGATAAGGTTATAACTCATAGTGTATACCAGAATAAGTTCCAAACATATCAAATATTTAAATGCAACAAAAGAAACCACTGGCGTAGGAGGACAGAAATTAATAAATCCTTTTATAATCCTAAAGTGAGGAAGAACTTCCCCTAAGACGTAAGGTGTAGAAGCCAAAAATAATTAATAATTAAATTACGCAAAATTCAAAAGCTTCTGGAAAACCAACCAGCCAACCAACCAACCACCCAATAAAACAAAAACAGGTGAAATCAAAAGACATACATCCATCTGAGAAAAAATTTTCTTTGTAATTAGTATTTTAAAGTGCTGCTAAAAATGCAGGGTGAAATCACGAGATAGCACTTCATACTTAGTGGAATGACAAAAAAAAAAAAAAAGAACACAGGACAATGCCAAGCATTGGTAGAAGCATGGGGATATAGGAACCCTCAAATACTGCTGATGAGAGTGTGCACTGGGGCAGTCATTCTGAGCACAGTCTGACAGTACTTAGTCAAATTAAGTGTACATAATCTTAATGAACCAGCAGTTCTACTCCTGCTGTATATCCCAGAGAAATTTTCACAATGATCCTTGGGGAAATACGTATAAAAATGGTTATCACAGCATTATTTATACTGATGGGGAGCTGGACGCAATCTGGGCATACATCATTAAATGGATTGGTAAAATGTGGTAGATGCACATCATGGAATGCTAGACCTACTCTGTCCAATCAACCTTTCTGCAAGGAGGAAATGTTCTGTATATGCACTTTCAATATGATAGCCACTAGCCCCATGAGGTTATTTAAACACTAATTACTTAATTTTTCTTTAAAGAAAAAATTTGGTTCCTTAACAGCACTAGCTAAATTTCAAGTGCTAAAGAGTGACATGTGGCTAGGGACTACCATGTTGAATAGGCAGACATAGAACATTATCATTACTTCCGAGATTCAATTGGACAGTACAGTGCTGGGCTATATTCACATACAGTAACATGAATGGATCTTAAATACAGTGCTGACTGAAAAGAGGAAGAATCAGAATGTCATTATATCACATCACCATTTAGTTAAATTAAAAATATATGAACATGGGCTTCCCAGGTGGTGCAGTGGTTAAGAATCCGCCTGCCAATGCAGGAGACATAGGTTCGGTCCCTGATCCGGGAAGATCCCACATGCCACAGAGCGACAAAGGCCATGCACCACAACTACTGAGCCTGCACTCTAGAGCCCACAAGCCACAACTGTTGAGCCTATGTGTCACAACTACTGAAGCCTGTGCACCTAGAGCCTATGTTCTACAACAAGAGAAGCCACTGCAATGAGAAGCCTGCACACTGCAACAAAGAGTAGCCCCTGTTCACCGCAACTAGAGAAAGCCCGCGCAGCAACAAAGATCCAACACAGCCAAAATAAGTAAATTAATTAATTAATTAATTTAAATAAATTAAATAAATAAAGATTTAAAAATGTGCCTACAAATTTAAAAAAGCATATGTGAACACAAAAAACTATTCACATTTCACAAGAACATATTTTTAAAAAGATACACATTTTAAAAATTAGAATGTTGGCCTGTGAGGAAGGGTGGCTGGAAATTGGGAGGAGGGATAAAGAGGAACAAACAAGCCACTGAAAAGAGGAGGGCTTTCACAGACCTGTGATAAAATGTATTTTGGATTAAGGAGTATGATTAACTCAAACCTCTCCACTGAGATTACAAAAACAAAACAAAACAAAAAAGCCAGTACACACAAAAAATATGCTAATATTTGTAGCACTATTATTCTTAATTGTTAAAAACTGGAAGCAACCAATACGTCTTTCAGTAGGTGAATGGATAAACAAACTGTGGTACATCTACACAATATATTATTCAGCGCCAAAACAAATGAGCTAATGACATAAATAAAGATATGAATGAATCCTAAATGCATAATGCGAAGTAAAAGGGGCAAATCTGTGTAATTCCAACTATATGACATTCTGGAAGATGCAAAACAATAGTGAGAGTAAAAGCTCAGTGGTTGCCAGAGTTTGGGGGTAATGAAGAAAAAGGGTTGAATAGGTGAAGGGTGAAGGATTTTGTAGGGCAGTAAAACTATTTTGTATGATAATACAATGGTGGATATATGACACTGTATATTTGTTAAAACCCATAGAACTTTAGAGTACAAAGCGCCAACATTGATGTGTACAAATTGAGAGAAAACAAATCATTTAGGAGGTTGGGTGATTCCAGGATGGAATGCAGAATGTGACAAAACGCTAACTGTATCTTAAATACATGAAACAATTTCACTGGAATGGGTGAGAGGGGGAAGGTGCTGACCAAAGTAACTAAGTATCTAAGGATATGAGTGGAGTCTGTAAGACTAAAGGAATTGTACATAAGAGTTGTACTCTAACTGATAAAGTTTTTCCCCATGGGGTTATGAGTAAACAATTCTGATACTGCCATACATGTATAGTGGAACTGAACAGTTAAATAAATGGATAGAAGATAGTGGGAACCAGGTTTCTCACTGTTGAAGTGGATAAACAAGGGGAGGGGACTAGAATGATCCATGGATTAAAGATATTAGATGTTATTAGATAATTATATAATGGATGACAACTGCAGACATGAGTATGAAGTTATGCTTAATATAGATACAGATGGTTACACGTGGAAATATTTATAGATATGTGTATACATATGACTTAGTAACACACATAGAGTTCTTCACTCTGTTAACTGAGAGGGCCTAGAGGTAACAACACCCCAGTATAAATAAGCACACCCAGTCCCTAGATCTTGGTTTCTAACATCATTCTCGAATGAAGAGACTCGGGGCTCCTCAGAGAAATAGCTGATTCTAGGACCAGGCAGTGGTGGGAAGGGGAAGCAATACACAAGATGAGCTTGGAGCAGCCTGTAGTGATAGAAAATAACAAAGTGCTCAAAAATCAAAAACAAGACAAAAATCTATATGTATTAATGGGGTTAGGTCAAAGGAACACAGAAGCCAACTGAAAGAGCTCCCATTAGCCAAAGCTGGAACAATCTGAGCAACAAAATCAATACAATAGTATTGGATTATAACCCAAAGTATAAAATAAATATCCATGAGCCCTTATGATATAAATAAATGATTAAATACATTGATGAGCGATAAGAGACAATTCTCTCATATAGAATAATTCAAAATAATTTACATAGGTTCTCGGCTTTCAAAACAGTGAACCGTTAACTCCCTATTCCTTTTGTATGAGCTAAGCATAGTGAACTACCTTCAAAGAGAACAAGGTACAAAGGGGGAAAGAAGAGTAACTTTACATTGAAGAAAACTGACAGATTCAGCCAGGTGAGCGAGGTCAACAGGTCATAATGATAAAATGCACCCTTGACATGATGTGATAGAAATGAGTCTTTAACTCTGTGGCTTCCTCCCCCAAATTTATAGCCCTAGTCTAATCATGAGAAAAACATCAGATAAATCCAAATTGAGGGACATTCTACTGAAGAGGAAAGTTAGAAACTTACACTCAGCTAAAAATAACTCCATGCTTGTTTTGCTTTTGTGAAATATGCTTGCTGCACTGAGAAAAATAGAAAAACAGGATGACCTAACAGTCCAATGTAACTTTAAGATGTTTTGCTAAAAATGGAATGTTTTGCACCTGCTCTTGTAAGTTTCTGTTTGGAAACTTCCATGCTCTGTAAATATGTGCACCATTAAAGTAAAGCTCACCCTGAGTTCGGGGCCCAGAACTTTGGAGCCTTAGCTTGCCTGGGGCCGCCGGCTTAATAAACCTGAGTTCTCCAGCCCTCCGAGTGTGGTGCTTGGTTTCTGGACAGACTGATTTCTGCAACATTTCAACAGAACTAACCAGTACTCCTCAAAACTGTCAAGGTCATCAAAAACAAGTCTGAGAAACTCTCACAGTCAAGAGGTGACTTAAGATGTGACAACTAAATGTCAGGTAGGATTCTGGTGGGATCTTGGGACAGAAAGAGGATACTAGGTAAAAACTAAGGAAATCTGAATAAAGTATAGACTTTAGTTAATAATAACATGTCAATATTTGTTCTTTAATTGTAATAAATGTGTGATACTAATGTAAGATGTTAATAACAGGAGAAACTGGGTGCAGGGTACATGGGAACTCTCTGTACTATCTTCACAATTTTTCTCAAAATCTAAAACTGTTATAAAAATTGTTTACTTTTTTTAAAAAGGAAGAAAAATAGAAATCAAAACTGCCAGAATGTTTGAAGCCCCTCTTTTTTCCCTCCTCCTTCACGTTATCTTATCTTTCACCAGAGGCAACACCCATCCTTTGTGTTTTTCTGTTTCCTTGCTTTTCATGTAAATTGTACACTGGTAAGTATCCTAAACAATATGTGGTTATCTCGAATTTTATATAATTGAAATGGTGCCATTTGTATTTTTAAGCTAGTTGCTTATATTCACTTAATGATACATTTGTGAGGTTTACCCACGTTGGTATGTGTAGCTGCAACTCATTTATTATCATGGCTGGATAACATTCCACCAGGTAACTATAACACCTTGTACACTTCTAGCCTCCTGTTAACATGTTGGGTTGTTTCCGGGTTTTGCTACCACCAACAAGGCCACTACAAATGTTCTGGCATATACATGTAAGAATTCCTGTATAGTAAATACTGAGAATTGGGATTGCTTGGTCATAAAGCATGTACATTTTCAACTTTATAATATCAGGTTGCTTTACACAAGTCATCATGTCAATTTAGATTGCCATCAGCAACAAATTAATTTTTCCAAGTTTTGTTCCTTGGAAACTAGGAGATCAATAGAGGCACTTTTTTTTCTTTCAGTGTTTAAAGTGTATATGATTAAAAAAATATTAACCGTTTCATATTTATAATAAAAATGGTGATAGATGCCAAATTGTGGTATATTAAAAATCACCATAGGCCTTAACTTGTCCTGGGAGATTAACTTGCTCATAATAGAGCTTTTTCTGCCATCTGTGTACATGTATTTGAACTTGATATAGAAGTGAAGAAGTAAAGACTTGGCATATTCTTGCTGAAAAAGTGCTAAATTCTGTTCATAAACTGGCTTTAATCTGAGAAACTAGTAGACTTTAGACTTAATTACATTCCTTAAAAAGAAAGAAAGAGAGAAAGAAAGAAAGGAAAGAAAGAAAGAAAGAAAGAAAGAAAGAAAGAAAGAAAGAAAGAAAGAAAGAAAGAAAGAAGGAAATATATATTTACTATACCTAAATATATAATTTAAATATATATTTATATATATAAATATATATATTCTGTAAAACAAGACCTCAATCTTGCCTTCAAAGATACATAAAGAAATTAAGCTTGTATTTTACTTTTCCTTCAAAAACTTGAATTCAAATCATATCAGTATATCTAGAAGAGCATTTGAAATGTAAAATTCATCACTCTTGCATTCAAAATTCCTTTGATGTAAAAGCTACAGTTCTGTAGAGAAATGGTAAATAATAACTCTCTCAATACTATAAATTAGTGCATTCTGCTAGTATGAGTTATATAAGTGCTGAAGACCCTACCTTAAGATTGCTACTAATCATCCTCCCATGTCTTGGATGGGACTGCCACTCTATACGAATGTGTTTTCTGTTCACCCAGGCAGCTCACTGTAGCAGAGAGCAAAAGGAAGGAAAAGAAACAAATTTCCAAGTTTCTTCTTGAATGGGGAGATAGAGGGATGTGTGAAAAAAAAGTGGGATGTTTCCTATTAGGCACCATTCAGTGGTAAGCAGAAAACTATGTCTAATGTGATATTTGAAGCCAATCAGAAAGCTCAATAACTGCTATTCAAGCAGTGCCACTGGGCTCTGACAGTGAATTCTAAGCACAAGATCACCTGATACAAACTTCAGTGGCCTTGGTCAAGAAGCTGAGAAACCACAGTGCCTAACGGATGGCTCCATTCACAGTGGAACCTGCTCTCTGAGCTTCTCAGTTTGCATTTTCTGTGGGGCCCTTCTCAGAAGAGCACTGAACTTGTTATCTTAATCCCCATGTACCCTACCGTGTTCATCAAGGCTGTGGGTACCATAACACGTCATAAAACAGGGCTACCCAGACCTGGAAACTCTGAATCAAATAAGAATTCCCCACTTCTGCTTAGGTAAATATACCTGCTTAGGTAAATATTTCTTGATGAAGTTCACCCTCCTCTGCATTAAGGATTATGTGAGAAATCGCTCAGTAAACAAGGATATTCAAAAGGTATTTACATAGAAACCACAAAGGACGCCTTTATACAAACTGAGTGTTTTCCCTATTCTGACCATTGCCAGGGCTCCTTTTATTCAACCATGAAAAAGAACAGATTTTGAAAACTTTTAAGGTATATGAAGTAGTAACTAAGAGAAAGACAAATGTCACATTGACCTGAGTTCAAGTTATGGATCCTTAAGTTGTTAGCTATGTGACCCTGAGTAACTTACTTAATCTCTCCATCCTTACTCTTCTCCACTGTTGGAATACGTGGAGAGTCTGGAGGTGACACCAGATCTGTCTTCAAAGCCTGTACTTTTAACCACCACACTGGCCTGCTCCAGACACTTTAAATAGCACCCTGCATGCAGGAACTCACTCTATCTCGGCAGGCTGATTGATTTATCTTCAGGCATACCTTCTTCAATCAAAAGCCATGACAGCTAAAGCTAAACTCCAAGGCATAAGAGTAACAGCTTTCTTCACTAAGTTTTACACACGCTCAATAGTTGGGTCTGAAACAGAGGAGCATCCCCTTCAAATAGTAATGAGACTGATAAATAGGTTCTGTTCACGGCACTTCAGTGCAGAAGCCACACTTCATGTTAACCTGTTGTCTCAAAATCACATATGCCTCCAACACAGGGAAGGCTACTGTTTTGAAAGATGAGCCACAAACTTTTTTTAGTTAAGGTATGAAATTTTAATTGGCTAGTTCAGCAAAATTTTATATTCTCCTGAGAGGATAATAAGGCCTATGCATCTAAATATCTTGAATTAGGAACTGCAGTTATTTTGCCACATTACAGAAAGTTTTACAATACTTCTGAAAACGGGGGTTTAAATTACCTGGCTGAGAGGTACCAGATAAGTACCATAAAGAACAGGCTCAGCCGCAGTACAATCAATATTCATAGGAATATGGCCATCTAGAGATGGCATGCCTTGACTAAGAACATTCAAATTCAAAACTATGTGTAGCCAAACAAAACACATCTGAAAGTTACATATGGCCTTTTCACCAGAGTTTGCAAATCCTGCCTCAGAGAACAGGAGATAATGCCACCCCCTCCACTGCTCCTTAGAGTTATCCTATAAGCAAAATTGACAACAATTTTGATGGCTGAGATAGCCTCTGTGAGTCAGGCTTCAGTGCTTTCTAAGTTGAGTCAGCCCTCCCCTGTCTGGCTTTTAAGTGACAAGGCATGTTCCACTCTACAGAGCCAGGCAGGGTCCTCTCTACTCTCAGACCACCAGGCTAATCTCTGTACTGTGCCAAATGCATGCTAGTCCCACATTCATTCCTATCACCATCCTTGATGCATCCTTTCCATGACCTCAAATGGCTTCACCCTTCCTACGCCAAGCCAAATTTAACCTATCTTTAATTTTGTTCATTTGTGTGTGTGTGTGTTTTTTTTTTTTTTTAATCCATGCAAAGAGCACAGAAGAGGGGTGAATGAACTCAAACTACTTTGGTGGGGGTAGGGGAGGCTTCATAGAGAGGTGACATGTGTGCAGGGTATAGAAGGAAGAATGAATGCCAAGTGGAGGAGGGGGAAAGACCATTCTAGGCAGAGGGAGGAGCATGTGCAAAGTCTTGAAAGAGTCCTGAAAGCCGCGGCAGGCTTGCGGAGATAAGAGGCTGGAGAAGGCTATCCTCAGAAGGAGAAGATGCTTGTTTGCCTCACTGAAGTGATAGGACTTGATCCTGGAGACAAAAGGATCTGATTTTGGTCAAGGCCCCTAGTCAAGCTCAAATCTTCCACGGAGTTTGCTCTTATCATGCAAGTATCTCCTTCCTCTGCATCTCTATAGCCCTTAACAACCTTACTACACAATCAGGTGTCATTACTCACAGCTCTGAGGGCAGGGGCCTTTTTTTTATTTTTAAACTTCTGTATCCTAATAGTGCCTAAGAGTGCCAGGTAAGTAAATTCCCAGGACTGACTGACTCAAATTCCTCTACAGGATGGATTAAGCAAACCAGGTTCTAGAGATAAGAGTAGGGAAACCTCTAAATCAAAGTCACTACAGACCTTACTATTGGCCACAAGTGACAGGATCCAGGACTACAAAAATTAACTTCAAAAGCAACCACACTTGACTTCCATGAACCTGGACTCTTCTCCCTTTCTGCCCAGCTTTGCCCCACTACCCAAGCTGAGATTCACTCCTACTTCCCCTGGGGAATACTGGGCCAAAAGGGAAGGTACAGCACATCTCTGGTTCTGAACATACCCTGTTAAATGGGAGGGCAGGGGACAATCAATGCATTGAGCAAATGCATCTGGCCCTGAAATGAGAGAGTGTGTCTGCTCCTATGTGTAAATGCCAAGTTGCAGGAGGTTACCATAGCAACTCCAGCAGGGTGCTGCAGTGGGCAGCTTTGCACAGAGGTGCAGAAAACCCATTCTTTAACATCTGGGCTTTTGCTGTGCACACTGGATCCTCGTAGCCACATCATGGCTTTAGGCCCTGCTTTGGGATTCTGCAAAAAAGTGGAAATTTGAATACCTGCTAGTCCAGTCTTCCTTTTTTCATGCACCACACATGTCCCTCTGCATGCACAGTAAACACTGCATGCAGAGCCCAAAATAAGCTCTTTAGAAACATATAATTCCCTATATTCATTCTTACACATGATGATGAACAGATTGTACTTGCATATCAGCACGACTTCAACACAAAATTTACATCCACCGAATAACCCAGCAATTATACATTTTAATGAACAGCGTATCCACAGTGTCAGCATTCCCAGCCAGTACCGTTTTTATTGTGTTATTAGTACATTTTTAATGCAAAAATAAATAATGCCATTGGAACTATAGGTTTGGCTTAATGGGGTCTACTGAGCTGTACTCCAGGAACTGTAAACCAACTTTTCAACCAATTTTTCAAACCAGGCAATTTTTGAAATTGTTTTCCATAGGGTTGGGGAGTGGGGGTTTACTCATCCACTTCTTAATGTTTTATGTCTCATAAGGAAAGAGCATGAAGGGGATGTGAAATAGCATTCCATTTGTGGTTCTAACCTACATACAGCCATCAGGAAGCCATGTCCCTACAAAATGAACTTTAGTTGGTAGGACAGTCAATAGATGCAACACCTTCCTGGACATTTTCATTTTTTTTCTTGGATCCATAAACTTACTTGTGGTTATCTTTTAATTCTCTCCTGGGCACAATAAGAATGATTTATAGCAGAATTAAAGACATGGATTGCATGGTGGGCGTGCACAGCAGGGTGAGATGGATCTGCACATGGAGAAGTGAAGGAAATTTTAGTTAACAAAGTCACATGAACCTGTGGTACTTTGCAAGATGCTGGCTCAGGACTACAGTATCTTTGCAGCTTGGAAGTGAAAAAAGAGGGGTGGATTAGGAGTGATGTAGAAGTTCCAGTATCTGAAGGAGTTTTGTGGCCTAAGAAAATTAAAATAAGGATACCAAGAGAGAGGTGTAAACAAATAAACAAAGGAAGGAAGAGCTTCTTGGCCAGGGAGTCCATTCTTTGTGCAGGAATGCCTATCTGTCTGTCTAAGGGAGCTTGAGAACAAAGATGCCAATGTTAACAGACTACAGTTGGATGATTTCTTCATCCAAGGAATTGGAGATGTGGAGGTGTCTGTAACGAGGTGTCTGTTACATGTAAGCATGGAGGTAGAACTCGCCAGGATGGACACCAGGGGCGTAGGAAACTTGTGTTCTGAAGGAAGGCCAGAGAGTGTCAGCAACCTGGTGCAGATAAAGAACTCTCAGTGAGTGAATGGAGATCCAACCAGTGCAGGCGCCTGCCTAGGTGAGCACTGGATACTGTTTCATCTCCCCCAGGAGATGCTGTGGGTGGGGATGGGGGTCCCGGGGGTGTGAGGCAAGGAACTGAGCGTGTGTCCTGGGAGTGGTTAAAGGGCTTCTGGGAGTTGAGCTGGGAGAAGCCAAGAAGTGCTCTGTCGATGTGCTTCTGAATGAAAGCTGGGAGGTCAAAGCTGGGAAAGGTTTCAGAGAGGCTGCTGCAACCTGTTCCTTTGGGGCAGGGCGGCTGAGGGGAGGTGGAAGGCCCAGCCTTCGGGTCGGATTTGGGGAGAAGTCAGGTGCACTGACGCGGCTCTCGGCAAGTCCGTACGGAGAATGGTTTGGGAATGGGGCGGATCCAGGGAGGCAGAAGTGGGGGAAGGGAGGTCGCCGGCCAGTGGGTGTGGAGAGCGAGCCGGAGCTGGGGGGTGGGGGCTCCGGGCCAGCGCCTCGGGCCGCCTCGACCTCCCCAGGGACTCACCCAGCACGAAGTAGGGCAGCTCCGTGTTCTCCAGGTCGTCCACCACGACCATTTCTCCAGGGAAGTCGTTGCGTACGGAGAAGAGGAGCTTGGGCTCGGAGGCCGAGGCGCTGTGCATGATGCTCAGGTCGTTCTCGCGCAGGAAGGGCAGCGCCGACACCGTGATGCTCTTGAGCTTGCACTCCAGCTCCTTGGAAGGATCCACGTCGCCCGCGGCCGTGGCCAGCACCGCCGCCGGCCCCCAGCAGCAGGCGAGCAGGGCGCAGAGCCCGGCTAAAGCCATCTTGAGCCCCAGCCGCCTTCCTCCCAGCGCTGCGAAGGTGGGGGAGGCAGCGAGCGGGGAGGGAGCGAGCGAGCGAGCGCGGGAGGCGGGGGAGGTTGGGGAGGGGATGCGGAGCCGGGAAAGCCCTGGTCGCGGGACCGAGAGGCCGCTTGCCTGGTGCGGAGCTTAAACGCCCACGCCTGGAGAACCCGCGCTCTTTGTTTCCCGGAGCTGCTTATCTGGGGAAGGGAAAAGGGGGGTGGGGTGAGGTGGAGAGAGGAGAAAAGGAGAAGGAAGGACGTCGGAGGAAAGAGGAAGGGAGCTGAAGATTCTAGGGAATCAGGTCAGCCCCCAGCAGGCTGCCGGTGCTGCCGCCTTTCTCCTCCTTTGCAACCCCCAGCAGGAGCATGCTCCTGGCTATTAACTACCTGCACAGCAATTTTTTTTAACCGTTTTTGCAATGCAAAATCTTCCTTCTCGCATTATCTTTCAGATGGCTTGGGAAGGGCGCGCGCGCACACACACACACACACACACCCTTTAAAAGGTACTTCCTCAGAGCAGGTGATGGGGGTCTCTAGATGCAAATACGCCCCCAGTTATTTTGTAGATGTAGGTGGTCCCATTCTTATCTTTTTTACTCACGAAAATTGGATTTGTGTATTGGATAAGCGTGTGCTGGAATAAATGCTCGTGTGTATTATTACTCAGCACTAACTTTACAGAAATATTTATAGGAAACATTTCGTATGTAGATATAGATAGATCCTATGGATAACAAAGAAAAAAGCCAGTGTACTGTATACAGTGAAGCAGGAGACCAGAACTTTTATTTGCAATTTCTCTCTGCCTCTTCAGTTTCATTTCTGTTACCAATGTTATCTATGGTAAGCAATATAAAGATTTGGAGCATCCTATAATTGACAGAAAAAGTAGAGCTAGCTCAAAGAAATGTTGAGCTTTTAGTTTTAGAGAATCTAGTAAAGGGAACAGAGCTGGAAGAAAGTGTGAGAAAAACAGTTTCTAAGCACCCTTAACAAATGGAAAAGAAATCAAAGAATATTCTTGGGCATGGGCCAAGTCAATCCCAGCCCAATCAAGAGTAGAACAGGGTAGGTAACAACAGCAACATTAACAACAAAATCCTGTGTAAGTTTTGTTTCCATTGGTGCTGGACAGTGATACTTTAACAAAATGATGACAGTGTGCAATAAACTGTGGTAGAAAAGTGATGGTTGTATGTGCTGGTATCTGATGATTCACTGAACTTTCTCTCATGCGATAACCTACAACATATCAAAAGTTTGCAGAAACTAACACAACATTGTAAATCAACTATACTTCAATTTAGAAAAAAAAAGTTTGCCCATCCAACATCATTTATTCAATGCTGATTTAAATAGTAGGTGCTGTAAGACTATGTTATAAATAATTCCTAATATCTAGGAATTTAATGCACCACCCTTTTCAAAGAGGACCCCCACTTTAGAAACAATTTCATTTTCATTCTGGCTTGTGTCAATGTATTGGCATCTGGGAATGTGTGTCCTTTAAAAGAAAAGAAAAAAAAAGCTTCTGCCATATATTTCACAAGGTTACTCTAGCTGATGAATGGGAATAGAGTAAATGAGCCATATCTAAGGTCATGTTTAAGGAGTGAAAGACCTGCTTACCAGAAAAGAGAACAAAAATACTTTATTACCAGTTTTTTTTTTCTTAATTTGACATATCTGAGAACTAACCCAGAGACATATTATCATGTAGCATTGCAAACTGCTGCAAAAACCATTTATCAGCTAATGACCTTTCTAAAACTCATCTTCATAGGAGATACTGAGGGAGAGAAAGACCCCATGATGATACCTTTTTTACCTACTCTCTCTAGCATAGAAAAGCAGTATTAACTTAGTTACTCAAGGTTTACCATTGAAAAATTAGAGTGGATGACAAGAAAATACGCTTAGTCTTAGAATGTGAGAAATTGCATGAAACTACCAGATCATCTATTAGTCCAGTCTCTCATTTAACAGATGAAGAAGTTGAGGACCGTGAAATAGTGAGGTGTTTACCCAAGATCAATCTGCCAAGAAGGAGTGGGGGAGCTAAGGCCACAAACAAGATTTCTTTGCCTAGGGCTTTCTCCACTACACAGTTATGGGACATCTAGGTGTACCCATAGATAATTGCTGGACTTAATGACCCCCAGTAATTTATTCAGTAAACATCTGCACACCTACCGTATACTGTGCACTAGACTAAGCACAGGCAGATTCTAGGATCATACTCTTCCTTCTTTTGAGTAGCATATGATCTACTATTGTTTTGAAATCTTTCTTCCTCATGTTCTGAAGTGTCTTGAGTCATTTTAGAAAACCCAAGTGAACCATTTGGTGTTAATTTTCTGATAAGTCAATATCTACTTTACTTTGCCTTTTCGTAGTCATTTTTACATGCTTACAGTTTTACATGCTTTCTCATTCACAGTTACAAGAAAAAGAGTACATGGGTCAAATGTCCATTTAAAAGTGTATATCAAGTTGCAAAAACTTGGAATTGGTGTCTGAAGCTTTATAAACCTCTTTCTCTGTGGAAGAGTTAAGCAAGAGTTCAATGCAAATAAAAAGAGATTATATTGCCAGGGCGCTGCATTCCTGTAAAGAGGCATACGCTGTCACATGGCCTCCTCTTAGGGGATTAAATACCCAGAGGTGGCAGAGATGTTGAAGTTCACAGAGACCAGACCATCTCTTCTGTATGATGTTTTACATTTAAATGGGACTGGGAGAAATTTGTATGCATCTAAATAATTACCTTTGTGTACAGGCAACATGATGTAGTGAAACAATAGACTTGAGGTCATCTTAACTCCATAATTTACTTATTTGGAGATGAGCCTGGACCATTCTTATCTTCATTGCCCCCCTCAATAAAATGGGGCCAGTGATCTCTGCCCATCCCACATGCCACAGATAATATAAGTACAAGTACTTATACTTGTTTTCTCCTGAGGTTTCGCCTGAGGTCCAACTTCCTATATTCTAGTACCAATGGCCTTGCTCCTCGACTCATAATAGCTTTTAAATGCTTTCCTACCAGATTGATCTTCATGAAATCTTGCTTTCCTCATGCCATTCTAAAGTTTTTTTTCCTACAGGATAGAGTTCAAGTTTGAAAATTCAAAACCTCTTCCAAATGTCATACTATTCATTCTCTTAGATGTATTGCTTACTACACTATCTCATTCCCCTTCCCCCACAACACGCATACACATCCCCATCAAATTAAAGCCCGTTCTCCATGCTCACTCCTCCCACGCCATTCTGTCCACCGGGATGGCACCACTCAGTGTTCTCCAGACTGCCCCTTCTCTACAGGTGAATCTCAGGCCTTATCTATGTAGTGAGACCTTCCATCACTCCCTTCTCTCATAGCTCCTCTCACAGATTCCTTAGACACACACACACACACACATCACATTAGGAGGCCAAGGGCCATTTTCCAATACAGTGTCTTGCATCCAACATTCTTATTAGAAAAATAGAAACAATAATGCATGCTTTTTAGAATAGATGTCAGAAGGAAATTAGAATATGTATATAAAGAATCTAACAGTTTAGGCATTTAGTTGGTGCTCAGTAGTGATACTTTGCCATTATCTGCTCTTCAATTATTTCAGAAAGAAAATAGGCTTTAGAATTTGTTTCATGACTTTTTTTCCCAGTAGTAGCCAAAAGCAAACTAAGTGATTTATGCTCTTTGGTGTATACCCAGGATAAATGATTGTACAAATCCAAGAAAAGAACGTACAAGATCATTCATAGCAGGTTTACTCATAACAGACAAAAATGCAAACAAATATTCATCAATAGGAGAAGGGATAAATAGTATATAGTCATGCGATGGAATACTACACAGTAATAAAAAATAAACATGCAACTATGTGGGTGAATCTCGCAGACATAATAAGTGAATGAAACCAGACACAGAAGAGTGTATCCTGTAAGAGTCTATCAAGTTCAAGACTAAGTAACATTAATCTTTGGTGCTGGAAATCAGAATGGTGGTTATCTCTATGGGGAAGGGAGTTTTGACTGAGGATGTCAGGACGAGCTTCCTGGAAATGCTGTGGGTAGTGGTCATATGGATGCATATTTAGGCAAAAATTTATCAAACTGTACACTTTTGGAATTTTTTAATGTCTGTTATACCTCAATGAAGTGTTTTTTACATGGCTTAGGATTCCATAGGAGAAGAAAGCAGAGGCAAGTTTTTCTTTTTACAAGTTGTTTTCTTGTCTCCCAACTCTATGCCCCCTTTACTTCTCCTCTAGAGGTTTTGGAAATTTTAACTTTCTTTCCATCAAGATTGGTAATCATTTGTTCAACTACTCCTTTCATTTACCCACTCCCTTCTACTATTTTTATGAGTCTCAACATTCGGTGTCTTGTCATCTGGAACAAGTTCAGGGGGCCTCTGTCTCTAGGAAGCACAGGAGTAAATAACTCAGCAGGTGGACAGCAGCAGATTTGGACTTTCACTGTTTCACTTAGATATTTTATCCTGGGGACTGCTCGCTGACATGTTTTGTTAGCTTAGGCAGATACCTACAGTATGGAGAGGGAAGGTCAAACCTATATAAGATACAGAAAAGGGAATTGAGGTGAAAGAGATGGGGTGGGGCTAAGGGTATACACGTGAGAAATATTTCTAATTTTCCCCATTTATTCAGAACATCTGGCTCCCCGATGCTTTGTAGATAATCCTGAGCTATATACTACTTTGGCATTCATTAAACCTCTGCATACTTTTCTTTTTCCTAGTTCTTTACAAAAACCATCTTTAATGTTGCTCTCCATTTTTTAAATAAATGAAATTGAAACACTTCTCTCCCTTTTAGACTCTGTATTTTCCGCTCTGTATTTCCCCCGTCATACAAGTTAGTATGAACCCCTCAATGCCTTTGCCAGCTCCAACCCCCAGCTCTTCTGTTGGCTTCTTTCTTCAACTATTACTTTCCCATGCTCTGCCAAGATTTAGTGCAGTATACTAGTTAGCTGGACATAATTCAGTTTTGCATCCTCATTATGACATTAAGAATATATCTCACATTCTTTGGTTCAAAGTTAATATTTTCTTTCTTTACTCTTTCCTCCCCAACCCAGCCCCAACCTCTCTGTCTCTTTCTTTCTTACTCTTTCTCTCTCTCCTCTCAGTTCACAGGCTCAGCAACAGCACCTGCTTCACAGAAACACAGAAACAAGGCTGTTCCTGTTCTGATTTCTCTAGTCTTCCTTTAAAAACCAAGTGGAGATTCACAATCCCTCTTCCTGACACACACTGAAGTGAAAGGAGGCACGCAGAAGGAAAACACCACAGGCAAAACAATTCACTTTTTGGAAGCAGGACATGTTTTTCCCTTAATTTCTCCCCAGAAACCCGAAGTTCTTCTCTTTGTCTTTACAATCCTGGTTTGGGGACAGAATGTTTCTTGATTTAGCTGTTCGGAGTCTCTAAATTTGTTTCTCTCTGTACTCACTGAGTCCCTGACATCTTTTGCCTCTCTCTCCTGTATCTCTGGGGGGTGGGTGGGTGTGTGTGTGTGTGTGTGTGTGTGTGTGAGAGAGAGAGAGAGAGAGAGAGAGAGAGAGAGAGAGAGAGAGAGAGGATACACTGTGAGATAGGTGAGACAGGATACACTGTGAGATAGGTATTCTCACCTGGGGACTCCAATAATTAAGTAATACAGGACTGAGACCAAGAGGCTAAAATGCACAAAACAACCGAATAAAACCTCAACTTAGAAGGAAAATGGCTCAGATGGGTCCCTATCTCTGCAAGTTCTAGTTAAGCAAGCAAACAAGATGTTCTGGGACAACTGATGATCTTAACTCAGGAAGATTAGAAGAAATGTAATTAGCTCCCAAGCTTCCTCCTGTTCCTCAGCCTTCTTCCACTCTCTAACTTCCCAGTCGTTAATTTATCCAAGGCCCCCTTATCCACGCCAAAAAAGTCCCTGCTGCAAAGCTGGGAGGGTTAACAGAGCTGGTACCCCAGCCAGCCAGCCAGCTAACCAGAGAAGACAGCCGGTGAGGCCCCGAGCCCGCCCCCTGCCAGGCCGCCCAGCCAATGGGCGCTTGCGGGGAGTGTGGCGCTGCGTCCCATTGGTTGCTCACCTACGTGCATAAGAAAGAAAGAGAGAGGCAGGCAGGGGCGCATTGTTATCTTAAGACACTCAGCTGGTGTCTGAGTCTGCAGGTGAAACTGCTTAGGTACGGAGCACCGAGTCGGAGCAGGGACGCGCCGGGCTGCAGCCTGGGATGGAATCCACCCGCCTCGGAAGCTGCTCTGCCCGCGGCTGCTCGGGCAGCGCCTTTGCTAAGCTCGGAGGATCCCGTTAGCACTTGCCCAGGGATGTGCACCTGCCCTGCGCGGAGAGCGCCCGGGCAGGTCTGCAGAGAGCCGAGGGAGCGGTGAAGCAAGAGGAACTGTCTCTACCCATGTGCAAGGCAGTGATTCTGGGAGAGAGACAGGGCGAGTGAGTCTCTTTAGAGTTGGAAGGAAGACACGATCTTGGTTTTCTCTTCGGTGGAGAGACTGAGGACTCCTCGCGTCGGGATTGGCACTTTCCTTCCCTCTCCACCCGCGTGCGCCCCGGCCCAGCGTCGAAGCCTCACTTCAAACATGCTGTGGGTGCCGGGCATCCTTGCTGCTCAGCCGGAAGGCAGCAGGCAAGTGGTCTGACGGCAGCGGCGGCAGCAGCAGCAAAGCGCGGAGCAGGAGAATTTGAAAAGAGACATCCGCTCCCTCTCACACGCCGAGGGGGAGGCATTCACATTCCCCCAAATGAGAAGGAGCCACGAGAAATCATGAAGTAAGAACTTTGGAAAGCTGCCACTGGAGATGTTGCACAAAAACCTGGAATCTTTCAGGAGTCTCCTCCCAGTCGGTGGAGGTTTGGGGAGAAGCTGATACAGCCAGGAGGGCTCTTGCAAGGATTCAAGGTAACAGTGCAGGGTTTTGGTGATTTTTCTCCATCCCCTCTTCGTTGTTTTTTGGCGTGTCTCTTGGTAAGGGAATCGTTTTGCCCTCCTACAACCCTCTTGCCCTGGTGCCTGGCAGTTGCAGGCAGAGGGAATGTTTCCCCCTTCCCCCCTTAGTTTCTGTCTTGTGGAGCTGAGCTGACTTTAGGGTTTAGCTAGAGATCGTCCTGTTATTGCCTCCTGGTGTTGCATGGCTGTCACACGACTTGGGCACTCTGCCTGACCTATATTGCTTTTGGCTGGTTTAAGTCCTCAAAGTTAGTGTAACTCCCATTAGCTTCAGAAAATCTAATCGGGCTGCATAATTGCAGAGGCTGACGAGGACTTCTGCCTGCCCAGCCCATGCTGGACTGAACTGTACACGGTTACTGTGTTTGGGATGGACCCTAAAGAGCTGAGGTTGTGATACATGATACCCATGTTCACAGATATTCACATATTCCTAGAGCTATAGTCACATGTCCATAGAGCTCCCTGGCATGTCTGTAGAGGCCTGTCTCTTTTCTCCCATGTACATGTAGCCAAGAAAAAAAAAAAAAAAAGATTGAAGAATGAACCCTGTGGGTTTCAAACAGTCTCTCCGGGGTGGTGGCAGAAACCCCATTGACTGAGTTGAGCCTGGCAAGCGCGCTGGAGACACTGGCAAGAGCATTGCTGTGCTGGAAGGAGGGGCGCACTGAGATTATCTGGTGATCTCTCTCTCTCCCGGTTCTATGATCATCTGGGTACACAGTCTAATGCTGCCTGTGGTACGTGTGTGTGTGTGTGTATATATATGTGTGCTTGTGCTCACAGCTGTATGCAGGAAGCAGGCTGCCGCTAGCAGCATGCGTGTGCAGCCCTCTGCCCAGGCCCCAGATGCCTGGGGTGTTTTTTCCTAGTAGGAGCATGAACTTGGGAGCTGCTGTTTCAGCCCAGAGGAGTTTTCTGCTCACCAAACAGCCCTCTGCATGGTACATATTTATCCAGGGTGTACAGACCTAAGCCAAATATTAACTAATAATCAAGCTAAGGCACTGTAACGTGATCGAACAGACCCCTCCGTAAAGAACTGTGTGTGTGTGCTCTTCCTAGCTCTGGGAATCGGGTGCCCAGAGCAGGAGCAAATGTTTTGTTAAAAGGATAGCAGTTATAACAGGCCAGGCATCTAGCTGGGTAATCGGAGCTTTATCCGGCAGGGACGATGATCTGTCAGCACAGACCGATCAGGAGGATGAAAGGTATATTGTAAGTCAAGTATTTTTGTCTCTGTCCTTCTCCAGACATGTGCATGTTGAAGGGACACTCTTTCTGACCATGCTTCCCAGAATACTTGCAATGCCAGTATTAACCAAGCAGCTAAAGTATTTTACAAAAGCCCCCGGGGGGCAGTCTGATGACATCAGGCAACTGCAAAGTGATGCTGGAGTTTGTGTGTTTTCCCTCTTGACTTCACACAGTTATGTACATGTTATTTGTTTAAGGCAGGACCCTCTGGAGTTCCCTCCCATCCAGAATAAGTTGCTTTGCAGCACTGGGGGCATGAGCAAGCAATGCTGCCACAGCGATCCTGAAATCTTATCATAGATACTGCTTTATATATATGTATACACACACACACACACACACACACACACACACACACACACACACACCCCCCTTCTTTTTAGCTGTTGCCTACTCTTGGGAAGATGCATGCTTTACTTCTTTGAGGAGGGATATAATTTGAGTTGGTACAGAGCCTGGATACTGTGAAATGTTTGAGCGAAAGGAAGCAAATGTCAGACCACGGTCTTCCCTGCTGGAGGGCAGCTGGCACCAAAGGGTTCAACAGCTGTTGTGCAGCCATGGAGAAGACAGAAGCATCCCTGACTCTTGCATCTCCCTTCTCACCAGAAATGGGGCTGGCTTTGTCTCCCAGAATGGAGTGATGTGTGCTGCAGTGTGGCCACAAGAAAGGAGGAAAGGAGGGAAGGGCTGGGGAGGGAGGAGGGTTCCTGCTCTGCTAGCACTGGGCCAGGCTCATGCGTGGGGAGCATCTTCCCCATTTAGGCCCTTAAGATCGTCCTCTGGGTTTTCCCTTCTGGCCTCCTAACAGGTTGTTTACTGAGTAAGGCCAGAGGGCAAAGAACATCCCTGCGTCATCAACTCCTCCTGATCCCCTTTCCCAAGGCACAGGCTAGCCCCTGGGGAGCATCGCACAAAACCATCCCCTCTGAGACGGTGCTCCAAAACCCTTCCCCAGCTCACTAACAAGAGGTAATCTAGAGGGAATGGAGACATCTGTGTGGACACTTTCTGCCGAGTGGGATGCTTAGTGTTGCGGGTTCCCGGTTAGTGTTTTATTTTCCCCACTGTGCAGAGTATTTTTGACGATTCAACTCTTTTTCTTAAATAAGACCTTGCATACATTTTCTGATGGCATACTTTTCCACAGGGCTGAGAACATCTTAGGGAGCTCATCTAATTAATCCTCGCATGCCTTATTGTCTCATTTATCTTTGATTACCCTAAGAAGTAGAGCCAGAATGAGTTTAGCCTCCTTCGTGGAAAAGGGAGGGCAAAGGGCCTTGAAAAGATGAGCTGTTTTCCTCCGGGTCACACAGCAATGAAGGGAACCTGGGGAGTGGGGTCTGGGTCTCATCACTCCTAAACCAGCCCCAGCTTCCCGACTTCTAAGGAATGGTTTAATCTTAGGAACTGTGATTTGAGTCAGCTGTTCTGAACTTAACAGGAATGGGAGGTTGCAGTGACGTATAGGGCTTCGCTTCTGGTGCTGACCTAAGGGCTGTGAGGGTTAAAAGTCTTATAAGACCTTGCCTTTGCCCTCAATGATCTTACATTCTAGTTGGGAAAATAAACTTACATCTGGGAAAAAGGTAAATGACAACATACATTCTAAACAGCAGTTCAATACAAGAGATTCACTACGCTGACCTAATTAATCTACAATTGATTTGTAGAGATAATGAGAGCTATCAGTATTCCAAGGAGGGAGAATTTGAGTTGCGCCGTTGGGGATAGGGTGGGATTTGTTTGGAGAGGGAGAAATGGGAAAAAGATTCCAGTTGACAGAGAGACTGACTGCAGCACAACTGAGAAGACTGGAAACTTCAAGGCTTGCATGTTTCCTTGGGGTTTGCCCTAAGCCACTTCTCCACTTGGATCCTGGAAACAGCAGACACCTGGGTTAATTACTTGACGTGTATAGTGGTTTAGAGGAAGCTGCCCTCAGATCAGGCAGAGGGCTTTGAAATGTTGGACATCTCATTAGGCACAGAAAATTACCTAAGCCTTCTACCCAGCCTCAAGCCTAATCCATATATTATGGGAAAAATAGTGCTCAAGGTCAGGGAGCTTATCAACAGCACATCAAAAATTTTGGAGAAAGATATTGGGGGAAAGTAGGCAAATTTCAGGAGAACATGAGAAAATCTTCTCATATTTTTTTTTAGACAGAGTCTCCTAAGAGAGCCTTGATTTCCCTTCATTTCCTGTTTCCCCACCCAAATATCCCTATTGGGGTTTATTCAGAGCTGGCAAAACGCCAAAGCCCTCAGGCATTTAGCACGGAGGAGGAGATTTTCAATCTTAAGATTCTTGAGTGTGCCCATGTACATAACCTCTCATCTCCCCGCCATTTCCCTTTTAATAAAACATATGCTGTAGCAGTCACAAAGGAGGAGACCACAAAAGCAGGAGGGGTGGGTGCGGTATTGCCCGCAGCTGTACCATGAGGTACTGCGATTGCTCAGCTGAACAGCAGAGCGGGGGAGGTAGTCTGCCAGCCTGGGCAGCACCAAGGAAGGATGCAGGGCTGCATGGCACCAGGAGATGGCTCTGATGGGTCAGCCACATGCATTTGCTCCAGCAGTGAGCCTTGTTTCCTCGAGAAAAGGTCAAGGCAAAGCATAGGTCCTGTGAGAGAACTGGTGAAACCCCATTCCTTGGTCTTCACTGGTTGCTTGGATGGCCCCTTTGGACATGGACATTCCAGTGGGGAACTGAGAGTGGAATGACTTGCCTAAAGTCACCTGAAGTCATCACTGCTCTCAGGTCAAGAGGAAAATCCCCAAGAACCTGGTCTGTGTGCTCCACCCCAGGAGCTCCCTCTGGGGACAAGTCCTGAGGGATATGTCCGTTCTCTTGAAAATTCTCCCCTAGGCCTTGTTGGCACCTTTGTTTCCTGTGCTAAATGACCCTGCAGCTGGTCAGCGGGACGGAAGCATTTTCGGTTCATTGTCCATAAGTAACCGCTGCCACATTTGGGGGCTGAGGTGGAAGGCCAGGTCTATGGCGTGTGGTTGGTGCCAGTGGGCCAAAGCCTCTTCCGTTTGGGAGTGAAGAGAGAGGCAGCTCGGTTACACTTCAGACTGGGGGCTGCGGCGGATGGGTCTCATCTGATCTCTCTGGCAGCTGTTGCTGTGCCATGCAGATGGGAGGAAAGTTGAGGAACATCTCTACAACACGGCATCCTCAACAGCCAGTTCCATCATGCCTGTTACTGAAGCTCTCATGAAGTGCAGATATATCTGGAAAGCTGGATTGAGTGAAGGGAGGGCCACCTGCTATCTCATGGGCCTGAGCTCTGCGCTGCACTGTGCTATTCATGTGGTGGCCACTGGCCACGTGTAGCTCTTGGAGTACTTGGAGTGCATGTTGTCAGTGTGAAAATACATACTGAATTTTGAGGACGTGGCTGAAAAGAAAAGAATGTCAAATATCTCAGCATGGTTTCTTTTAATATTGATTACACATTAAAATGATAATATTCTGGGTGTATTGGGTTAAATAAAATATATTAAGATTAGTTTCACCCATTTCCTTTTCCTGTCTAATATGGCTGTTAGAAAAGTTAAAATTATCTATGTGGCTCATATTCTTTTGGGCACTGCTGGTGTAGCCTTGCAGAATAGTGAGAGCTAATGTGGAGAAAGGGCAGAGGCTTGAAACAAGAGGAGCCAGAAACATGAAAAGAGAGAACATGGAGGGAGGGATGGTGAGCAGTTCACAGAGCATCTGGGCATGTATTTCTTTTCTTTTTTTTTTTTTTAAGACTACATTTTTCTTTTCACTTATTTATTTTTGGCTGCATTAGGTCTTCATTGCTACATGCTGGCTTTCTCTAGTTGCGGTGAGCCGCAGCTACGCTTCGTTGCAGTGCACGGGCTTCTCATTGCAGTGTCTTCTCTGGTTGCAGTGCATGGGCTCTAGGCACGCGGGCTTCAGTAGTTGCGTAACTCAGGCTCAGTAGTTGTGCTGCACGGGCTTAGTTGCTCTGCGGCTTATGGGATCTTCCTGGACCAGGGATCGAACCTATGTCCCCTGCCTTGGCAGGCGGATTCCTAACTACTAAGCCGCCAGGGAAGTCCCAAGGCATGTATTTCTGAAATCAAAAGTTAAGGAGGGCACAGATAGCTTGAGTTGGCTTCTAATTGATGGAGACCTTATCAGCTGTGACTCAGCCCACCCTAAGCATTTGTGGAGCATTGCCGCTCCCAGTTCACATGCAAACAAGTAGGAGACCTGGGAGTTTTTATCCTACTATTTTTGTGTTTCTGCCTGACAGTAGAAATAAACCAAGTTAATTATCTTTAGGGTCTCACTCGGAAGTGTGAGGACACAGCAGTTGGGTTCAGCTGGGTCCATTTGACTTTCAAATCCCCTTCTTCCTTCTCACGTCTACCATATCATCATCTTTTCTTGAAAGAGTTGTCCTTCAAACCAGTCATGTTGATGGTGTGGTGGGGACAAGGAAAAGTCACTGTTATGTGTTAAGAGATTCTCTTGTGGACCTATCAGTAAGAAGAACAGGGAGAAGACATCATGGTTGAATTTTATTGAATGCTTCCAGATGTGAACACTGTAATTTCTTATCACTGTGATCCTATTATTACTCTTTGTTGTGATAAGGTTTGGCCACAACTGGAGCTCCTCACATTTGATCAGCATTCTATAGTTTATAGAATGCTTTACAAGCTTTCCACACCTGATTTTCACAACACCACCGTGGGGCGGTTAATACCTCGACTCAAATTTTTCCATCCTCTGCCCCCAAACTATCTTTATTATTTTATTTTCTGATCCCACTCTTTGTATGCATTTCATTCAAGGTTGCTTAATCAAACTGGTCTACTTACTGTTCCTCGTGTTCACTGTGTACAGTAAGGTTCGTTACTCACTGAGCCTTCATTTTATCATCTATTAAAAAAAGATAATGCCCCATCTCTCAATCTGTTGTTATAAATATTAAATGAGATAAAATACATAAGGAGCCAAACACAGTTCCAGGCACATGATAGATGCTTAACGTATGTCAACATCCTTTCCTACCAAGCATCCTTCACTTTGATCACCAAGATTAAAACCTCTAAAGATGAACTCGTTATGTACCCATTTCACACATAAAATGATTCCCCTCTTCAAATTCCCTGCTTTGGTTCATGAGACAACCAATCCTCCAGCGGCAAAATTAGGAAATACAGATTGTCCTGGGCTCTGCTTTCTCTCACACGCCCCCCCCATCCAGCAATCCCCGACTTGACAAGATCTACCTGCTGATGATTTCTCAAAGTCATCCTCCTCTCACCCCTCCTCCTGCCCCTCTCTGTTAGGCTCTCATCCCTCTCACCTGGACTTTCCCAATACTTGGTCTCCCTGTCTCCTCTTTTGAGGGCCGGCCAACCCAGCCTCCTCGCTGCAGCTGGGGTGATCTTTCAAACCGGTAAATTTGATTATGCTCTTTCCTTTATTGTGGTCCTCCAATAACTCCTCACTGCTGTCAGGATAAAACCCAAGTTTCTTAGCGTCACAAGCAGGAGTTCCTTCACGAGCTGGTCCATCAACCTCTCCTTGCATCTCTCCACTTGCCCCTGCTCATCCTTCAATATTCTGAGGCTGTTAGATGTGCTGTGTTGCTTTTCTAGAGAACTTTCCCTTGCCCTGTTCTCTGTTTCCTGAAGGTTACTGGGCTTTAAGACTCTGTAAGGATGATCTCCTCTGTGAAGACTTCCCTGACACTCCGCAAAGGAATTAACTGCCTCCTCCTTTACATCCTTGCACATCTCACACAAACTCTTGTTTTTGTACTATACCCACCACACTAGTGATTTGTTTATATGGCCCTCTCCTGCACTCAGAGGCAAGGTTGGGATTGGGGTTCCAAGACATATTTGTCAGGAACTATTTACTCAGTATGTTATGAATATGTGACAGGTACTCTTCTTGGGCACTGGGAATTCTTCAGTGAACAACAGATAAAAGCCTTGCCATCGGGATGCTTACGTTCTAGAGGGCAGATAGGATGATAATTATAATTATGATTATTATTGACATAGCTGATAATAGTACTTTATATGTTAGTACTTGGATGTGTCTTACACATAAGTACTTACGCTATAGTAGTACTTATGTGTAAGGCACTATACTGAAGGCTTTAACTCATTTCCTTCACATAATGCTTCAATAATTCCTATTTTAATAAATCTTATATTCCCATTTTACAGATGATGAAGGAGGTCCAGCAAGGTTAAACAATTTGTTCAAGCTACTAAGTGGAGTGGCTGACATTCTAAACCAGTTTAGATCCTGAGTCCATGATATCAATAAAGAAGACTATGTAGACAAATAAATGAGATAACTTCAGGTGCTGATAATGAAGTATCAAACTAGAGTAGAGCAGGAGAGGGTGACTGAGGTGGTGGTCTAGGAAGGTCTCTTCAAGAAGGGAACATTTACATTGGAAACTGATGTGTCAGCTGAGGAAGGTAGAAATCCCAGGATGGGGTAGCACCTGGGGATGTAAAGAAGAGGAACTGTGGACTCTGTAACAGGCTCTAGCTGCTGTGATGCCCACCCCCTACCCCACTGCTGAAGTTACCAGGCTTGGTCCCACAGCGGGGGGTGGGGAGCGGGAGGGAAGAGGGTGCTGGGAAGCAGCGAATTGCCCAAATGTTCACAGACCGCTCTCCCATCAGTCCACTTGTCCCTGCTGTTCTTTGGGGTTGACATCTCACGAGACATCTGGTTTGCTGCTCTCCTCAGAGGTAGGAGGTGTGGACACACACACGCACGGGCATCCCTGCTCTGCTGAACCACTTTATTTCACCTCTCTCCTGTGAATGACGTGTCACTCAGAACCTTAGTGAAGTGACAGGCACAGGCACAGCACAAAGGCTGGAGACAACCCAGAGGCATGAGCAAAAGGGGAAAAGAAAATTATTTTTTAACACGATGAGACGTGAATTGGACTGGAGGGAGAAATGGGAATTTGATCAGGGAGGGCCATCCAGAGGGGGGTGCTTCTGAGATGCTGTCAGTTGACCTGGATGGTAGTTTGCGCTATAATTTTTCATATACATGTATATATACATGCACATATACATACATACATATATATTCACATGCAAAACCACATATGTACACATACGTACATATGTATCTTCTCTATGAATATTACTGGTGATAATGTTAAAAAAATGAGTTGGAGAGCAGATAAAACAAGGCTGGGGCTAGTTCATACCTATTTAATACATATCTGAAGCTTACTTTATGATAAAAATTGTACTAGGCTTGTTTTTACTTATGTTACCTCATTTAATTTTCATTACAACATGATGAAGTAAGTATCATTCCTGTTTACAGACAGAACTTGAGGAAGACAAAGCCCAGAGGAGCTGACATATAACCCTGGGCTCTTGTGCCTGCACCACACCCTCTGCTTTCCACCCAGGAAAGTTCAGAAAGTCAGCAAGAGGGATCGAAAAGGACCCTGATTTCTGGGTCAGACAAACTTGGGCTTCAATCTAGTCTTGGTCACTCACTAGCTGAGTGACCTTGGATATGCTACACAACCTCTCTGAGCTTCAGTACCCCCAACTAGGAAAATGGAGAGGATATCCCCTTACATCATGAAGCACAAACAACATGACGATTAAAGACAATGATGGAAAAATATCAGCAAAGTACCTGCCACACAATGGGCATTCAGAAAATGGCAGCTGCTGGTTTTGTGTCCCCAAGTATTAAAGCTCATAAGACATTGACTTCCATGGAGAGCAGTGATGGCATTTAGCTGTGGTCAGTGAGAGTCAGGTACTAGCTTCGGTATTTGCTGTTAGATGCCAGTGCATCCAGAACTACCTGGCAATGGTTACCGTAGGTCAGTCACCGTGCTAAGTGCTTTCCAGGCATTGCTCATGTAATTGTCTAACAACCCTCTGAGAAGAGTTGTTATCTTCTGTTTATAGATGAAGAAATTAAAGTTCAGAGACATTAAATAACCCAAGGTCACACAGCTTGGAAGTGGCAGAGCTTAAATTTGAACTCAGATCCCAAAGCCCATGCTCTTCAACACTGGGCTTTCAATGTGATCGTTGTCTTAGGTCACATCCAGGGGAAAAGGCACCTTTGTGGTCAAGGTAAGGGTAACTGCTCCGAAGTCTCGGCTTAATTGGTTAGGAGTGGGACGGAAGCTCTGTTACCCTCTGGGGTATTTCTGGAGCAGGCTTAGAAGGTTGGTGCTCATTCAAAAATGCTGCAAAGTTTCAAGTGCAATGCTTTACACATATTGGGTACTTAAGATGTGTGGGCTAAATATTTTAAGTTCCTGTTTCTGAATACAGGTGTACTCCATTTTCAAAAGAGCAGGCTTGCAAAACAAATGAAATAAGAGCTGAGTGTCCTTAGGCTTGGAGGAAAGGTTTCCCTGAATTACACAAGGGTATATTAGCAGTGGTTTTAACCTTTTTAAAAAGCAGTAGAAGACTCTAATCAAATAAATCCTTACCTACAACCCCAGTATATGAAGCAGATAAAAGTGGACCTCCCTGACTGGAGCAGGCATGGGGGCCCGGATCTCCCCTACCGGTCACTTCTTTTCCCTCACCTGCAAGTGGTCCCTGAGACACCTCCTTGGAACCTAAAGGCTGTTCAAAAACACATTGAAAACCACCAGACTATAAAATTTCTTTAAAAAGCAAGATTTGTGATTCATTTAAAATAACAGGTGACATACTAAAATTGATTTTAAAATATAAGACTCTCATCAATGCCGACACACCTGTGAAGTTCAGGGAGCCTAGGACAAATTCCTCTTGTTCCCCATGTCCTCAGTGATTGTAGATACGTGAAATTCAGTGCCTATGAACAAATGCCTGCTGTGTGTCAGGCACAGCGTTAGGCACTGAATGTATCAATACCAGTAAGTTCTAACCACTCCCTAGGAAATAGATATCATTATTCCCATTTTAAAGATGAGAAAATTTAAGTACAGAGAGGTTAACTCAATTACTCAAGATCTCACAGCTAGAGTGACTAGTGGAGCTGGGATTTAAACCCAAGTCATAGGATGGGTAGGGAGCCAAAGTCTTGCCACCAACCGCTGCAGCCTATTCAAGCATGGATGGGGAGGAATAGTGCCTGTCACAAAATTTCTTACTTTTTTTCCAATACTCCTCAGTTGTGAGATTTTCAGAAAAACTCTTTGGACTCTCTGGCCTTCAATCACTCTGCTTTCATGGGGCACTCAAGTCTCCCAGGAGTCAGGCTGTGGTCCTCCCTCACCGTCCTTTCCCTTCCTTAACCCCAACCTTAGGGACGGTCTGGCCATCAGGGTCCAGCCCCAGTGGAAGGGGGCAGCGTGCTCTGTCCCTCACTCCTGAGCCCGGGCTGAGCCAGGGGCGATTCTGGCTCTGGCGGAGTCTGGTAGCCTGGAGATGGGGCTTCCTGGAAGAGTGTGGGGTGGGGCTGCAGAGGGAAGTCCTTGGAATCCCCTTGAGGTATAAGAATGCTTAAACACTCAGTGAGGAGTGTGGGGGCAGTTAATTTCTGCCTCCCCCTCACTCGGTGTTCAGCCATTTAGCATATAAATACGCCTGCCGGCAGGAGCAGGGGAGGTGCATGAGCGGTGTTCGGGCGGGTGATGGGGTCCTCGGGGGCTCCTCGCACACGCCTCTTCCCCTTTCCGCAATCCTCGCCTTTTGGGATTTGAGCCCTGAGGGATAACAGAGCAAGGTCAGCATCTTCCTGAAGCCTCGGGGCACTGGAGACCCCTAGAGGCAGAAGGCTGTGTTACAAGCCCCCTGACCAGGGAGGTGCAGGCGACGTTCTTGCCTGGAGGATGCTGAGCAGTGGCTGGAACCTTTCTTAAAACCCTGGCCTGTAAGTACAGTCCTGGCAAGCTCCAAAGGGACAACGGAGGACCTGTGTGTGTGTGTGTGTATGGGGGCGGGGGGGAGATGCATGTTAAAAGCAATGCTGTGGTCCTTCCCTTCCTCCCTGCCCCATCCATTCAACTCCCCACTGCCTCCATCAAAATGATCTTTTCCTCCAGGCCCTTCACACCTCTCAGTAACCTGATCAATTAATTTGTGCTGAAGTATTAATGACTAATGATGATTTAACGTACTGCCCTCTAAGTTAACACTTGAGCATTTCGAAAGAGAAATTTACAGATTTTAACCCAAGTAGGAGACCCTTGTTCTTCCCTTTTGAGAGGGACTGTAGGCCCCTCAAAAGGGACCATACTGTCAGCTGTCTATTCAGTGCATTTGCTGCATCACGTCTGATCTTAGCAAGGCCTGGAGGCATTATGCAGGGGCTCAAGCAGAATTTCCCACAGGCTTGCTCTAATCCACAGTCCTTAAAAACAGTGCCTTGAGCTGGTGGTGGGTGAACATAGGACACCTCATCTCCTCCTCTTCCTCCTCCATAGCTAAATGGGGATTTATTTGACTGAGAGAAACTCAAGGCAACTGAGCCCTTGACAACACACCTATAACCTTTGTTAAGAAGAGAAACCTGCAGTGTAAGAATTGGCCTAGATGCCTACTGATATCTCGATACCATGTCTGTAGAAGTTTAACATACTTTCACTTACAGATGAGATGACTCAGTCACCAAGAGAATTGGCTCAGGGGCTGCTAACCTGGGTTCAAGTCATTGGCAAGCTCTGCCACGTACTAGCTATGTGACCTTGCCAAGTTAGTTAACTGCGTAAGCCTCAGTTTCCACATCTGTAAAATGGGTATATTCTGTACTCATATCATGGGATAGTTTTGAGTATGAAGTGAAATAATACAGAATTAGCACTTCCTATAACGTCTGGTACATAGAGAGTGCTTGATAAGTGACTTCTTTTTCTTTATCATCTTTTTTTAAAATTTAAATTATTTTTGCCCTACCCCAAACTTTCAGTGCAGAACAGCATACACATGCAGCATTTATTATTTAAAAGGAGGTGTAGTAACCCAGCCTCTTAGGCGTGGTTGGCTTGATCATGAACTAAATTTCTCTCCAGGTGACAGCACTATATGAGATTTTTTTTTTCCTCTGCTTGGTTTCTTTAAATGTATCTCAAAAATGCAGTGAGCGAAATGGATTTGGCAGTGACTTAAAAAGATTTAATGCATTTTGGAAAGAAAAAAAAGCCACAACAAAAACTGGTTTGTTTCTGTGATATATGGTTCATGTGATATGACAAAAATCCATTTTTATGCTTAGGAAAGTTGGCTAATTTTAAAACAGTTGGCACATGCCATATGCATGTAGAGTCGTGATAAATTTTGCTCAGGCAAACAGCAGAACACAGGGCCAGTGAGAGCTCTGTTAGGGCTTTCGTCGGTGAAATTCTTATTTAGTGGCAGACCTGCTCCATGTAGGAGAGCAAAGTGAAATGGAAAATGGAGTCACTGTGGCCTCAGGTGCTAGAGTCAGATATCTGATCATAAAGATACCAACGACCGAGCTTGGGACACAGACGCTGTTGTCATGAAATTAGTGAGAAGAGACTGAGGAACCTACCACCATAGCAAGCTTTAGGTGCAAGAAAGTGGACAGTTTATTATAAAGATATTATCTGGATAAGAGAGGAGAAGAGTGCAAAGGACACTGAATTGTTGAGCCACCCTGATTTGGGGCAACTCCTGAGCTTTGCCTCCTCAATTTTCCCATTTGACATGTGGATGATTTTTAGACTTCAGATATTATAATGTCCTTTAGGATCCTCTGGCTTATAGCTCTGAATAAATAACACTGAAAGGGAGATTCTACAAATTTTCAGTTACTGCTGGTTAGGACAAAGAGATTACATGTGAAAATAAAATGCTATAAAAGTTGCACATGAAATAAGGAGTGATTATGAAGAGTTTCAGACAGAGATAAGCCCTCCACTGTCCTGATGTCCGTCTTGTAAATTCTTTCCACGTTCACACCTGTGTAGGTCAGCCAGATACCCATCCCCATTACAGCCTCATGATACACATTCTCTTTGACTCAAAAAAAGCCATCTTATTTTATTTATTTTATTTTATTTTATCTCAAGGGAATATTTAATTAGTGACTGCAGAGGAAAAAAGCTGAACAGCTCAGGGAAGGTTTATGGTTCAGGTCTGCAGGACTCAGCAATTTGACATTCTAATCCTGTTATTTCTCACCTTAAACTGAACAGAGTCAGCAGGGTTTTTTTTTCCTTCCCCTAATTCATCTCACTATAAGGTTTCCTTTCCCCTTACTTCCCACTCTCATCCTTTGCTTCATTTGCTTTGTCCTGTTTCCTACCGTATTTTTTTCCAGGATATCAAAAGCCAAAAAGAGTCTTCATTTGTAACTGAGCCATTTAAGAAAGAAATGAATTCTTCCTCTCCCCCTTTAATTCCTAGAATAAGCCCCCTGTATCCTATGTGAACTTGACTACTAAGGTGACTGTGGCCAAGGCTCTGTAATGATTCCAGGCAAGAGGCTAAGTGTCCCCAGTTCCCTTCTTAATTATAGACTGAAAATACCTTGAAGGCAGCATCTGGGCATTGCAGCCCCAGTTCCTTGGCCCAATACCTTACACAGGGAAAACTGTTACTGTTTATGCAATTAAACCAACAAACAAACCTCACTATCCCACTGTACCCACTTTTCATTAAAATAGGGGCTTCTGGGAAGTTAACAAGTCTTCTTCCTATTAAGGAAAATTTAGTATTCAAGATTTCAAATATATAGAATTCCAAAATTAGGAACATGTTTTCTTTAAGGTCGTGGTTCTCAAAATTTAATGTGCACCTGGGGAGCTTGTTAAAATGCAGAATCTTCCGCCCTGCCTTCAGAGTCTGATTCCGTAGGTCTTGTGCGAAATTCAGAAAACGGCATTTTAACAAGCAGATGATATAAAGACCACACTTTGAGAATCACCATTTTAAGGCAATCCAAATAAAATGTTACCCAACTCAGTTTGATAGAACGTTAATATCTGTTAAGTAGTTAATGGGTGTCACATAGAATAAAAGGTTCTGTGCTTAGAAAAGTTGAGGAACAGAGTAATCTTCCCCCTCATACACAATTGTAGGTTTATAATACATGTAGCAGGTTAGAAGTTTTGGAAAGTTCTACTGTGAAGAAATAGTTTCAGTTTTGTTTAACCAAATAGTTCCAGTATGCCTGGGCCTTGAAGCTTTTATTTATTTAAATTTAATTTATTGCTAAAAACTTATTAAATTTTTGATGAATTTGGTATGGAAAACATTGCCATAAGGGAGTGAGCAACACCTACTGGAAAAGGGTGATATTGCAGCCCAACTCTACTACAAATTAAATTTCCCAGGGAGAGAAAGAACAGAGTTTGGAGTTGGGGGAATCACTAACCGTGGGGGATGTCTTATAGTCTGGAGATGTGTTTGGTATAATAGCCATCATTTGTTAAGCGTTTACTGTTTCCCCGGCATGACTCTACATTTTATTTTTAATATGTACTAACTCATTTTCTTCTAAGAACAAGCCATGAATCAGATACTTTTATTATCCCCATTCACTGACGATGAAACTGACATACTGAGAGGTTAATCATTTGCTCAAGATCCCAGAGTTAGGAAGTGGTAGAGTGGGATTTGAACCCAGGCAGTCTGCCTCTAGAGCCTACCCTCCTAACTGCTCTATCAAACAGCCTTTCCTCCAGTAGAGAGGCTCCAGAAATGTATGCCCGGGAGGAATGACATCGCAAGCAGATATAACCTGTTCAGGAGCCATGCTACCTCAGTGCCTGACGATTCTCTCCTGCACACAAGGGCCTGTGATCATTGACCCTTATTCATCAGAGAATTTATTATAATGACCGCCCGAAACTCTGAAAGATTTTATTGTACTTAAACACAAAATATGCTTAGAGAAACAACCTGACAATGATGATTCATGGAGAGCAATTAGGCACAGAATTCTGTGCCTACCAAATCCCAAACTGAGTTGATGGTCTGACTATCCTGCCGACACACCTTGATATGGAATGCAGTAGCTGGCCCTTGTCTCTCCACCCCACTCTCAACTCCCTCATTGTTCCCAAGCATGGAAGGTATCCCTGAAGGGCCAAGCTGGCCTGGATGACACATTTCCAATGTTGGCTTTTGGCAAGTTACATCACCTCCTTGGCCCTCAGTTTTCGAATCTTAATGGAAATAAAGGAAAGGAGACTAATGATACCTACATTGTTATAAGGAATACATTTGGGTATATATGTGTATATATATAATACACAGTATATATACATGCGCTGTATGTTTACATATATACATATATTGTGTGTCTGTGTGTGTGTGTGTGTGTATATGTATATATAGAGATATATACAGTGCTTATGAACAGGGAAGGTGTTCAGCTTCTTGTTCCTGTACTGTTAGGGCCTGGGGATGACATGGTACAGTAGGAGACCTTTGAGGAAAAGTCAGTGCCTTCAAAGGTGTTAATATGGACATAAAGGGAGGTCAACGTTATGACCCTTGGGAGTGAGAAGAAATTGAGGAATGAGAGAGAATTGGCTCCAAGATCCTGGCTCTCTTCCAAAATGCATGTGGGATGTGGGTCACTGGGACTTATAATCCAACTAGGAATCCTGGTTACTTCGATTTCCTCCTTTGTAAAAATATGAATATTAGTTATAGGCATATTTCACTGGGGATCTCTGCATCTTCTTCATTAATGAATGCCAAAGTGTCACATGACAGGGAGAATTTTCCAACCCCGATTCCCTGAGAATTAACGTGTTCCAGGCATCACTTTAGACACCCTACAAAAGTAAACTATGTAAGCTGTCGCTTTTAAGATCAGGAAGCTGAGATTTAGGCAAGTTTGTTATCAGCCCGAGGTCACTTAAGTGGAAGAGGCAGAGTCTGAACCCAACCCAGATCTGTCTAACCCACATCCCTGATTCTTTCACTCAACCACTTGGAGAAGGCAGGGGAGGAAAGAAGGCAGGGGAGGACATCTGTGGACTTACTCTCCAGTAATGGGAGCTTAGAAAGAGCTACTCAAAATCACATCAGGATCTTTGGGAAATAAGCCTTCCCAGCACCCATTTTACACCAAATTCTGTGACTTCCTGAGTCAGCTGTTTCCTGCTGTGGTGTTCTGTACTCATCTCTTAACACAAAATGCTTGCGATGCCTCCAGGCTGACCATTAGCCATCAGCCCCAGAAGCCCAAATTGATATCTGGTATTAGTCCTTGGCTACTTCAAAGGTCTCCCTTTCTCATTCTGTTCCTCTGGACTCTGAACCCTGTGACTGTAATGGAAAGTTCTTTCTTCCTAACCTTAGCACATACACCCATCCAAATGGGTTCTCATGCAATTTTCCTTTGGATCAAGCCTCATAAATCCTGAGCACAGGGTCAGGAACAGAGCAAAGACAGAGCAGTCCATCCCCTGTGGCTTCACTTGAAGCCTGGATGATCAGCTGGTGAGAAGGAGGAGGGAAAGGAAAGGAGGGGAGTTTAACCAAAGTGGACCTTCTAGAGGCTTTCCTAACCACTCCTGTGTATAGAGAGAATCCTGCTCTTCTGCTTGTAAGGAGTAAATTTTCTGTTTCACTTATGTCTTCATACAATAAGTTGTTAAGATCATGGTCTCTGACAACTAGATTGGCTATAGATTTATCGTTTTTGGCTGAAGCTGAGCAGTGTGTACAGAGGGGTTCATAACATAATTCTTTCTAATTTTATATGTGTTTGGAAAAGTTCTACAATTACAAGGATAAAAAAGCAATGGATTCTGGGGTGAAAGAGTATTGAGCTGAAATTCCAACACAACAGCCACTTTCCTGCTGTGTTGTCTGGGTCAATGGTTTAAATTTTCTGAGCCTTTGTTTTCTTATCAATATAATGGAGTTAATATCTATCTAAAAGGATTATAGTGGAAATTAAATGAAATAATGAAATAACGAGCTTATCAGTGACAGGCCCAAAAAACTGCTCCATAAATAACAATGATCAGTGTTGTTGTTATTGTTTATCTTTGTTGTTAGTATCATTCTGTGAGTTCCTGATAGCAGGTACTGTAACTTGTTGAGTTTATTTTATTTAATTTACTTTAAAAATTTTATTTAAAAGATTTTTACATACTGGAGTATAGTTAATTTACAGTGTTGCTTTAGTTTCAAATGTACAACAAAGTGATTTAGTTATACATATACATATATCTATTCTTTTTCAGATTCTTTTCCCATTGAGGTTATTACAGAGTATTGAGTAGCGTTCCCTATGCTATACAGTATTTCCTCGTTGATTATCTAGTTTATGTATAGTAGTATGTATATGTTAATCCCAAACTCCTAATTTATCCCTTCTCCCACATTTCCCCTTTGGTGACCATAAATTTGTTTTCTAAGTCTGTGAGTCTGTTTCTATTTTGTAAATAAGTTCATTTGTATGGTTTTTTTTTATATTCCACATATAAATATCATATGATATTTGTCTTTCTCTGACTTACTTCACTTAGTATGATAATCTCTAGATCCATCCATGTTGCTGCAAATGGCATTATTTCATTCTTTTTTGTGGCTGAGTAACATTCTGTTGTATATATATATACCACATCTTCTTTATTCATTCATCTGTTGATGGATATTTAGGTTGCTTCCATGTCTTGGCTATTGTAAATAGTGCTGCAATGAACATTGGGGTGCATCTATCTTTTTGAAGTATGGTTTTCTCTGAATATATGCCCAGGAGTGGTATTGCTGGATCATATGGTAACTCTATTTTTAGTTTTTTAAGGAGCCTTCATACTGTTCTCCATAGTGGTTGTACCAATTTACATTCCCAACAACAGTTTAGGAGGGTTCCCTTTTCTCCACACCCTCTCCATCATTTACTGTTTGTAGACTTTTTGGTGATGGCCATTCTGACTGGTGTGAGGTGATATCTCATTGTAATTTTGATTTGCATTACTCTAATATTTAGTAATGTTGAGCATTTTTCATCTATTTTTTGGCCATCTGTATGTCTTCTATGGAGAAATGTCTCTTTAGATCTTCTGCCCATTTTTTGATTGAGTTGTGTGGGGTTTTTTGATATTGAGCTGCATGAGCTATTTGTGTATTTTGGAGATTAATTCCTTGTCAATTGCATCATTTGCAAATATTTTCTCCCATTCTTTTGGGGTTATCTTTTCATTTTGTTTGTGGTTTCCTTTGGTGTACAAAAGCTTTTAAGTTTAATTAGGTCCCATTTTTTATTTTTGTTTTTGTTTTCATTACTCTAGGAGGTTGATCCAAAAAAGATATCACTGCAATTTATGTCAAAGAACGTTCTGCCTGTTTTCCTCTAGGAGTTTTATAGTATTCAGTCTCATATTTAGGTGTTTTTTTGTTATTTTTTTCATGTGGCATGTGCGATCTTAGTTCCCCAACCAGGGATCGAACCCATGTCCCCTGCAGTGCAAGCACAGAGTCTTAACCACTGCATCCCCAGGGAAGTCCCACATTTAAGTCTCTAGTCCATTTTCAGTTTATTTTTGTATATGGTATTAGAGAATGTCCTAATTTCATCCTTCTACATGTAGCTGTTCAACTTTCCCAATACCACTTGCTGAAGAGATATTTTCCCATTGTATATCCTTGCCTCCTTTGTCAAAGGTTAATTAACCATAGATGTGTGGGTTTATTTCTGGGCTTTCTATCCTGTTCTATTGATCTATATGTCTGCTTTTGTGCCAGTACCATACTGTTTTGATTACTGTAGCTTTGTAATATAGTCTGAAGTCAAGGAGCCTGATTCCTCCAGCTCCATTTTTCTTTCTCAGGATTGCTTTGGCTGTTTGGGGTCCCTTGTGTTTCCATACAAATTTTAAATGTTTTTTTCTAGTTCTGTGAAAAATGCCATTGGTAGTTTGATAGGAATTGCATTGAATCTGTAGATTGCCTTGAGTAGTATAGTCATTTTGATAATATTGATTCTTCCAATCCAAGAACATGGTATATGTTTCCTTCTGTTTGTGTCATCTTTGATTTCTTTCCTTAGTGTCTTATAGTTTTCAGAGTACAAGTCCTTTGCCTCCTTAGGTAGGTTTATTCATAGGTATTTTGTTCTTTTTGATGTGATGATAAATAGGATTGTTCCCTTAATTTCACTTTCTGATTTTCATTGTTATAGAAATGCAACGGATTTCTGTGTATTAATTTTGTATCATGAAACTACCAGATTCATT
This sequence comes from Hippopotamus amphibius kiboko, assembly GCF_030028045.1. Classification (NCBI taxonomy): domain Eukaryota; kingdom Metazoa; phylum Chordata; class Mammalia; order Artiodactyla; family Hippopotamidae; genus Hippopotamus; species Hippopotamus amphibius. The sequence continues at coordinate 173,042,995 of NC_080188.1, read as the reverse complement.
GATGAGCTCTAGTAGTTTTCTTGTAGCATCCTAACAGTGACAGTTTTACTTCTTTTCCAACTTGGATTCCTTTTATTTTTCTTCTTTGATTGCTGTGGGTAGGGCTTCCAAAAGTATGTTGAATAAAAGTGGTGAGAGTGGGCATCCTTGTGTTTTTCCTGATCTTAGAAGAAATGCTTTCAGCTTTTCACCATTGAGTATGATATTAGCTGTGGGTTTTTCATATGCGGCCTGTATTATGTTGATGTATGTGCCTTCCATGTTCACTTTCTGGAGAGTTTTTATCATAAATGGATGTTGAATTTTATCAAAATCTTTCTGCATCTATTGAGGTGATCATATGGTTTTTATTTTTCAGTTTGTTAATGTAGTATATCACACTGATTGATTTGTGGATATTGAAAAATCTTTGCATCTCTGAGATAGATCCCACTTGATCATGGTGTATTATCTTTTAGTTTCATATTTGTTCTATCTAACTCAATTTCAAGCTCATACAATAAGAATAACAAATATTTATTGTTTCTCCAAGGTGCCAGGCACTTTCTAGGAGCTAGAGATATAGCAGTGAACCAAGTAGACAAAAATTTAAAATACTTGTCCTTATGGAGCTTATATTTTTGTAGGAGAGAGAAAAAAAACAAAAATCATAATAAATTAATGAGTTTATTTTTTGTTAGAAGGTAGTAAGCACTATAGGAAAAACAATAGCAGGGGAGATTGGAGAACTAGAGGAGGGTTGCAAGATTAAATGGGATAGTCAGGGTAGGGCTCAATGAAGAGGTGACATTTGAACAAAGACTACAGGAAGGTAAGGAAGTGAGCCATGTGAATATCTGGAAAATTTTTCCCATAGTGGGAAATTAATATATTTTGTCTAATAACTCTTTGATACCTATTCAACTTTTATAGTCCCTCTTAAGTTCTGAGATATGCATATTTTATCCCCGATAGCCTCCTTGATTGCTTAGAGCATGCATTATACTTTATATTTGTGCTAGTTCACAGAGCTCCTTACTCAGTACTATGTGTAAGTTAAGAATTCAGTGATTGTTTATAGAAAATAAGCCCACACCTATCTTTCCTGAGAAATCTGTTTTTTCTTTAAAAGTAGAAACTGCAGTGTATAAGTTTACAATAAAACTCATCCTTTCATCTGTACCTTTATAGAATACTCATCTTTTCTAAGTTTTATTAGCTTGATGTTTTCAATTAAGCTAACTCAGGACAAAGCACAAATTAATTGTAGGGAAATCTGTAGCTTAAGAGAATTCTTTGGGAATTGAAAAAGGTCAGGGTATAGGATTAGGGAGAAGCACAATTGATGTCTTTAATGCAGTCCTAACTGTCACAAAACATTTTTAAAAGTCTTATTGCAAATTGCATTTTAAAAGTCTTATTGAGAATTGCAGTTATACATTATGTGATCTTAAGTAAAAGCAGTAGTTCTAGTTAAATTCCAAAAATCCAAACAAATGACCAAAGAATGCTATTAAAAAAGCTTAAAAAAAAAGATACCTGAGGGGGAAAAAAAAGATTTTCTTATGATGCAGTCAGCAGGATTTTCTGTCATAGAGTTATCTGACAGGTGAGACCTGTTTGTCAACAAGGTCTGTTTAGTAATCAGATTCTTTAGTAACCAAACCTCCCAGAATAGGGCCCAATACAGCCCCACCTCTGGCCAAGCCCCTGTCCACAGTGAATGGCTAGAGAGAAGGCAGAATAATTCATCTGATCTCTTCCAGAGAAGAGTGGTGGCTGACAAAAGTAAATTACCACCAGGATGGTAAATACCATCAGGCTTGTTATAGGTCCAACCATTCAGAGGTACTGATCTGGTCTCCTTAATGCAGACCTACCCTGTCGGATGCTGAGGAATCTTTTTTTTTTCAAGCAGCTGTATCAGCATAAATGTTTCTCAACTTGGGACCCATGCAACATTGATCATTATTTTAAACAGAGGCCTTTACATTCAGATGTTTTGTCCCCATAGAGCCTGATGGAGTAATGCATTGTACAACTGCCATTCTCCAGAGAGACCCTCACAAAAGCAGGTTGTCTATCTCCTGTCTCCTCAGGCAACCTCATGAATAAACCATCTTAGTGTTAAGTCATGTGCATAAATAATTTAAGGCTAGGCTTGGGAGGGAAAAGGAAAGACGAGTGTGTGGGACACGATCACACCACCAGTAGTCTGTCAGCCAAGATTTGGGAGGGTCTTACAGCTTGGTAACAGGTGGTGCACCGATAAGTTTCAGCAGACCAGAAATTCCACTTGACCTTATTGTCCCCTTTCTGGAACTCAGTTGACAATGGGTGGGAACTGATACAATCTTAAGCTTCCTCAGCATGTTCCCAACTTCTGCTCCTCCATGAGGCTAACTCCAAACTAATGACCAGGGCACGTTTCCTCTGGACGTGAACTTGGCTCCTTAACTCCTTGTAGAGGGAACACCAGTCACAGGTCTTTTGACTCTTTCCACTAGGGAACTGCAGAAACACTAAGGAGAGAAGCTTGCCTCTCTTGTTTCTGATTGTGTGTTCTCACTCACTTTTCCTCACTAGACTGGACTTGTGTGGCATTTAAAAAATGTTCTTTCAAGTCTATTTACCCATCTGTCTCCTAGATCAGTCCCCATCCCTCAATCTTCTTCTCTTCCATGTATATTTCAAGTTTAGCTCTATCTGCTTATGTCACACTTCCCTCCAATCTCTTTCCCTTGTTCTTTGTCAGCCAGCAAAAAATCTCTCTCTTCTCATCTCCAAAACAGCCTACACACCATCTGTCGAAGTTGGCAGGCTCCTGTTCTCTCCTCTCTTTCTTCCCCTGGTGGGAGTCAGTCAAGAAAAGCATGTGGATCCCCTATGAAGCAGCTATAGGCAAACTGGACCCATCTGATGGTTCTGTCTTCCCTAATGACTGCAGTTTCATGAGATTGGAAGTGAGCTTTGAGTACCAGTCTGTCTACTTGAACCCAGGCAAAGAGATACACACAGGGTATGTTTAGGAGAACAGACTCTAGGGTCAGACAGTTTTGGTTTCAGTTTTGGGCTCTACTAGTTCTGTGATCTTGGGTGAGTCACTTAACACATCTAAGCATCCTCATATAGAAAATAGATATGTATCATCCTTGTAGGGCTTGCGATAAGGAGTGAGATAATTCAGAGCTTAGCCTGGCCTGTAAATGTTAGCTCTTATCATTGTGTCATCCCAAACTGATAAGCTAAAGCCCAATATTTCTCTCAAGAGTTAAGAGAAATATTCAACACTTTCATGTTGCAGAGCACCCTGGCTGTGTCAGTATCCAGAGAGCATCATCCCTCCAGGAAAGTATGTCTCTATTAGCTTTTTAGCCACAGAGCACTAATTTACTAACCAAGGACCTCATTACTGAGAAGCCCTATCAAAACATGTCCTAAATGAACAAGTAGTCATTTGCACCTAGAGCATTTCTGGGGCTAAATTTCAAAGAACAGCCAGGGCTTGTGTCATCAGGAAGGCATTCTAATGGCACACTCTGTTATCCAGAACTTTTCCTCTGGGAAATGCATTGGTTAAAACATTTCAAAGTAAACCGGCAAAAGCTCTGGAGACTATGAGGATGGGAACAAACTGCAGTAGTCCTTGGGGACATGGGATTTAATGGCCTGGGGGTCCCTTTCCAAATCTGATTCATTTGATTCATGTATCTTTCCCCTCTCATGTGTACAGAAGAAATCCAGACTGTAAACACCAAAAATGTGCTGCTCTCTAGGTGCATATTTTGAAGTGAAAAATTTGCAGTGAATAACCCTTACAAAAATCAGGTCTATTTTCTATGGTATATAACATAAGTAGTTCTTCTTATATTTTCTTTAATGCATATCATGGTTTAATCTTCAATTAAAAAAATAAAAGACTAATGAAAGACCATATTTCTTTCAAACAGTTTTAAAAGTGGCATCAATCAATTGGAATAATGAAAATAATGGGGAAACAACTTTAAGTGTGGGGTTCATGTTCTCAGTGGAGCAATTACTCCAATAATTGCTCTGCTATAAGCAGAGATAATAGGGGGTCTCCTGCGAACTTCATTTCCTCTCATTACTTCTTATTTTTGAAGGAGATTCCTCCCTGATCTTGCAACGTTAAGTGTTCTGATTTGAACCTCTTTTAACATGGGAAGTGTAAACCTTTTGCAGCTGAGACAAGAGGCCTGGCTTCCTTGACAGACCACTGCATATATCACCATGCCTCTCAGTATACTGGTACATGCCCACTTCAGCTGTGGATGGATGGGCCCGGTAATTATCAAAGGATTAGTCTGAGAGGGAAGTGATTTGCAGAAATAGAGATGAGATTAGAGAGACCCACTGTGAAAGCCGTCTGGTCCCAAACTCAGTCTAACATTTTCTTTTCTCTTACTACACTGCCTGGGTCTGTGCATATATGTTGGTTTGTGGAGAGGAAATGAGCCCATCCAAGTCCCACTCTTATTAAGAACATCACTCATCTCCCTGGTGCAACTGAGTTTCAACTTTTATTACTACCACTGACCAGTGGCCAGACCTTACGTTCCACTTTGGATTATTTAAAATGGTGGGTCAGAACATGAATAAATGCAGTTCACAAGACACTTAAAACTTATTTTACCCAAGCCTTCTTACAAATATCTCATTGGAGCAGTGAACAAGGGCAAAAGAGATCAGGTTTTACCCTACTCAGCCAATAATCAGAAATGAATACACAATCAGGTAATTGAAACCATAAGGTAAACAAGCAAAGACCCTGAATAACTTAAAAACCGATTAGATCTAGGGATATCCAAGACTGAATAGTCCAAGAATAACAAAGATTTGACTGAATGGTAAGAGCCAGCTTGCAAGGGCTGTAGGGTGAGCCCGTTTCAGTGGATGTAACTACCCAGCAATAGCCAACAACTGCCCACGTAGGGTAGAAGAGCCTGGTAAGAAGAAACCCACCTGGGCTGTGAGGCATAAACTGTTCATTGGACCAGTCTTGTGTCTAGATGCAGTGCAGTGAGGACTGGGGCAGGCTCTGGCCACCCTTCTCCTTCCTTCCTATAGGTTTCAATGTGGGGATCTCAATACATATGGTTCTTTTCACCCACCTGGAGGACAAAAGTATGGTTGGAAGATAAGAGCATGTTATGAGTGAAGGGAAGGAGCCAAACCTCCTCAATAACACTGTCATGTTTTTAAAGCAGTTTTGATTAGCAATAACAAATGCCTGGATTTGAGCAATTGCAAGTGATTTTCCAGGCTGTGAGGGGGAGGGATTAGAGAGACAATTAGACAAAATCATCTGTGTTATCTTATTGAAAGCAAATATCTGCCTTATGTTAATGGCATTTATAGGATCCACAGAGGTAATACTAATGGAATTATAGGGGATGTGGCCAGGAATGCCCAACAGGCAGCTATGGTAATTCAATTAGAAGAACCTTCAGGAACCATATAATTGCATGAAATTTGTAGTTTCCCCTTTGTTGGGCAATTTAACAAAATCTTTATTTATCAGTCTCTCTTTGCATGGGGAAAGAAATGAAAGTGTGTGCTTTCTTGAACTTGAGGGATGCCACTAAGCCATCCCTTGGGTAGAATTTAACAGTGAGAACCTTGCTGTGTCCAACATGTGCCCTCAACGAAGGCGAGGTCTTTTCAGCAGACACTGTTGAGGCATTCACAGAATGAATTGTTCTGTGCATGCATGTCTTTCCTGTCACATGGTGAAACTGTGTTTAAAAAGTATTAGCCTGCCTGTGCTGGAATGAGACCCAGCTGTCATCCACTCCAACCACCCCATTTTATTCAGGAGGCAACTAAAGCTCAGAGAAGTAGCTTGTTCAAGGTCACAGAGCTAGTTATGGGTGAAAGCTGCAAAGAGAACCCAGTTCCCATTCTTCCCAGTCCATGACCCTAGACTTTTCCATGCTACTATTGCAATAGAAATGCTGATGTTAGGACTAGACAGAGATCGACATGTGAAGGAGATGGCAGTGATGCTTATGAGATGTTTAACTGTATATCTTATTGTTTGTACCATGCAGAAAGGAATATCAATGACATTTTTTGTGTCCCATTATTATTCAGCAGAAGACACATGGGAGGGGTTTCATTTGGCTTGTGTTTTCTGTTTTCTCCAATAACATTTTTAAGGTAACTTGTAGAAAGCAGATTTTCTACTCAACACCCTAAAAATCTGCCTCTATCCTATGACTCAGTCCTGCTTCTTTCCATAAACAGGACATTTTACTTTGCCATTGTTCGGGCATCCACAATTCAAAGAGGATAGATAATGGGGTTCTTTCCCCTAATATGTTTCTGAGAATCCAGGTTGAGGCTGAGGACACTGTTCTGTGTCCCAGACTCCACCTCACCAGGATACCTAAAGGACAGAGTCACAAAGAAGATGAGAAGTAATCATTGGCCTCATATCAGGCAATAGGGATAAGATACATCCTTAATTTGCAGGCAGAATGTTGCATCTAACCATTTAGTGTATCAAATCTCCTTCTATCCCCTTTTTATTTTAATAAGCCTTCATTTTCCCCTCTCTCCTGAACAGCTACCCATGACTAAGAAGATTTAACTCTCTTTCCATACATATAGGGATGTCTTGTACATATTTGCATGTAGATAGGAAAGGCAGGACTATACAATGATGAGTTACGTGTGTGTGCCTGAGCACGTGTGGATATGACTGAAGCCAGTACGTCAGGACCTGCATTAGCCAATCAGGGCTGGCCCTCCAATAGCCTCTCTTTCTCTTGAGAGGCTCATCACTTTCAACAATGATACTCTACTAATTAGAACATCCTGGGTATCATTTTTATTTTTTACTTTATTTATTAATTTAGGTTGCATTGGGTCTTCATTGCTGTTCATGGGTTTCTTCTAGTTGTGGTGAGTGGGGGCTACTCTCCGTTGTGCTGTGTGGGCTTCTCAGTGAGGTGGCTTTCTCTTGTTGCAGAGTACGGGCTCTAGGCATGTGGGCTTTAATAGTTGCAGCACGTGGGCTCAGTAGTTGTGGCTCATGGGCTCTAGAGAGCAGGCTTACTAGTTGTGGTGCACGGGCTTAGTTGCTCCATGGCATGTGGGATCTTCCCGGACAAGGGCTTGAACCAGTGTCCCCTGCATTGGCAGGTGGATTTTTAACCACTGCACCACCAGGGAGGTCTTTGGGTATCCTTTTTAAAATATCACCTTTGGGCCTCATACCAAAATGTTTTCTACTCATTCGTTTACTTGTTCATTGTTTGATCAAACACCTTTCAGTCACTTATCGTATGTCAAGCAATACGGCAGAACCTGCAGGTATAAAATTTAAAAATGACATTTTCACCATTATTGAGGAGTTTTTGGCCCAGGGTTTCCCTAAATGTGTCCCACTCATCTTCACTGTCTTCTTTTTTATTCATCACATTTAGTTCTAAGTGACTTTTTATTTAAACATAAAATATTTCCTCAAAGGACAAATATTTGCCACCATTAATTATATTTACAGGGATGTGCTTCAGGTTTTGGAAACACTTCCAAAAATATTTTGGGTCATTGCCACATCCTTGGAATAAAACAGTGTACCTAAGGGACTTCTTTGATGAGCTGAATACTCTTTTTAGATGTTTAAATTCTAGCATATTTAACAAACTATTATTACAATTTAATCTTATTTTTTACTCTATTTCATATCTTTAAATATTTATGTACACCATTGGTTTTCATGCTTTTTTGACTCTTCTCACCATATGGACTGAACTTCAGGTGCTGACAGTGCACACACAGACAAACACAAACACTCACACACACACCTGATCCCAACAGGTCATGAAATAACATTCACTCTTACAAGGACGGGTGCTCTCTAATATTTTCTTTTTCTGTTTTTTTAAAGCCCTAACATAGCCCACTAACTTAGTTCATGGGACACTAAGGGGTCTTGACTACAGTGTAGGATACTTGGTCTGACACTGTCATTTTATTGTATTTTATTACATATGTGTAAACATTTCCCTAAATACAATACAGAAGAACTATCACATTTATTCCCCCAAATTACAATCTTCCAAAGTATCCTGCAAGTACTACTTTTAAAAACAGCTTTATTACACTTTTGGAGTACTTATTTATTTATTATTTAGCTAGCTAGCAATTGCTACTTTCTCTGTTTTTACCCTGTTCATGATTCCTGGGTGAAAAATAGTGTTGCCAATGCACCATGATGACTTTCTTCTTTCTACGTTTACCCCATCTCTGTGCTGTATTTATTTCTATGCTGATGGCATTTTCTTATTTAAGCATTTAACAGCTATATCAAAATAAGCATTAAATAAAATTAGCTTTACCACTTAATAATTCTTTTGTTATGCTGGGTGACACACTAATTGACTTTTCTTTTAACCTTATGACCCCCTTCACCCATTTGAAAATAGTATCGTTACTCTTTCATAGTTTAGTCTTATGTCTGCAGACTCAGATGTGGTCCTAGGCACACTTGCACAGGGCAAAGCATGTGTCTAGTGCCCTCTCTTTCCTTACAGCATCCTCTCCTCTTCTGTGCTCACTCCTTCCCTCAAAGCACCCGAGTCCTCCTAAGTTGTTTCCTTCTTATCTGGATTTGAACCTCAGTCCTGCCTCTTACTGGCTTTGTGCCTCTAAGCAAGTCATTTAAGTCCTCTCAACTAAAGTTTCTCCTACCATAAAATTGGAGAAAGTACAGGTTTCTGACTGTGGGCAGAATGCAGTCAATCCAACACCAACTCCTGCATGTAGGGAAGTGAGTCAATCCCTGGAAAGCGTCTAGGAGAAAGCCACGCCAGCCCAGGGATGTCAAGGAGTAGAGCAGACATCTCTGGCCAGCCATGGGACAGAGTATCCCCAAACCAACTGGAAAAAATGTTTGGAATCCAAGTCCTAGATGAGGAGCAAAGATGGCCTGTAGGTAGCATTGTTGATAACAGATCGGCCAAGACCAAAAAAAAACCCACCAGATGGCATTTTGCTGATTTGTTGCTTCTTTGAAAAGGGTTTGGTATATAACCCCCTCCCCAGGCTGTTGCCTCAAAGCATTTGTAAAGAATAATGATACCTTCCTCACTGGGTTATTTTAAGATTTTGATGACACACTGAGTATGGAAGTGCTTTGAAAAGTGTAAAGTGCTCTACAAATGCTAATTTCTGTATTTACCCCTTTTCAAAACTGTTCAAAGCTGGCAATTTATATTGGGATAAGAGAAACAAATTCATGGTCAGGAGTGGAAGCCTGATAATGTTGAATGAAATGCACATTTTAGTTGATTGCATTCTCCTCGCTCACTTATTTCCAGCTCAAGGTATTAGAATCACCTGATGAACTTTGAAGACTTATCAGCACCCAGGCCCTCTACCCAGAGATTCTGCACTGCTTGGTCAGGAGAGGGGCTCAGGTAGCAGCTTGGTGTAAAAGGTGATTCTAACGTGTTGTCAGAATTGAGAACCACTGTCAAAAGAAGAAATCTTGTGTGTTAGAATTGAGGGAAAAACCTAAATGATAACCAGACAACTGCTTTTAATGAGCTCAGGCAACCCTGCATATACTCTCACAGGCGCATGGGACTCCCTGCATTGATTTCTTCAATCAAAATATATTCATTGGGCAGCTGCTCTGTGTCAAGCATATTCTGAGAAATCAAAGGTAAATAATACACAGTTCCCATCCTTCAGCAGTCCAGTTCATGGAAGACATAGGCCTTTGTATAAGTTGTAAGTAGTTACGATTCCATGTGGTAAGTTCTATAATGGGGTATGGAGGCTATAGGTATAAGACTACAAATTCTACGAGGGAATATCAGGAAAGCTTTTCAGCAAATGTGAAATTTAAACTGAGTGATGACAAACATGTTCAATTTTGCCAGGTGGAGAATAATAATGATAGCTTATATTCATTGGGCAATTAGCATAGCTAGTCACTGCTCTGAACACCTTACCCTATAACTCATCGAATCATTCCAATGACAAACTTAGGAGGTAGGTACTAATATTCCCCCCATAGTATTACAGAAGTGGTTCTCTAAGTGCGGTGCCTCCAACAGTAGCAGCAGCATTGCTAGGGACCTTGTTAGAAATGCAGATTCTCAGCCCCACCCCAGACCTACTGACTGGGAAACTTTCTGGGTGGGTGGGCTTCAGTAACCTGTGTTTCAGTAAGCCCTCCAGCTGATTCTGATATACTCACATGCTGGAGAACCACTGCAATAGGGAAACTAAAACACAGGTTAAGTAACCTGCTCAGAGTCACTCAGAGATTAAATGGCAGACAGATTCAAAGTCAGGTGGCCTGGCTCCGAGTCCCCACTAGTAGTCCCCACTGTTAGAATTTGTAGTCTTATACCTATACCTATAACTTTTGTGCTGGGAGGAAAATTCTCAGCCCTTCTATGGGCTGAATTGTGTCCTCCCCAAATTCATATGTTGAAACTCTACCCCTAATGTGACTGTATCTGGAGAGCGGAGGAAATTAAGATTAAAGGAAGTCATAGGGTGGAACTCCAATATCATAGGACTGTGGCCTTGTAAGAAGAGAGAAAAATCTTCCTCTCCCTCCCTCTCCCCCCCCCCCCCCCCCCGTCACCATGTTAGGACACAGCAAGAAGGTGGGCATCCCCAGCCAGGAAGGGACCTCTCAATAGAACCCAACTATGCTTCCACTTTGATTTCAGACTTACAATTTCTGTTGTTTAAACTACCCAGCCTATGATATTTTGTTATAGCAGCTCAAGCTGACTAATACATACCTCCACCCAGGAAGAGGGAAGATCGTATGCAAAGGAGCAGAGACAAGAGAAAGCATGGAATATACCTAAAACATAGATGAATAGGATGAGGGATAAGCTGTTAGATGAGGGGAGCATGATGGAGCATGAGCTGTGACGAAAACTAAGGCATGAGAGTTTGAAGTCAGATACTGAAGGCCCTTATATGCAAGGGAAATGTGTCTAAACTTTTTCATGCGAGCAATGAGGGCACACTGAAAGATTTTAAGCAGATCAGATTTGCATTTCAGAACAATAACTATTAGGGGAGAAATGAATAATTATGCATCTGGTGATCTGAGGGGTAGATTGATGTGTTAGGAAACTACTGCATGATTCTAGTTTCAAAGCAAAGAAAACATAAAGTCATAGTTTGGGTCTCAAGTTTAAATATAAGATGCACTGAGATTAAGGTGCCTATGAAAAATGTATATAGAAATATATATATGTGTATAACATATAAACACATACATGCCTAGATTTATACGAGTCTGGATGGGAGAAAGTTGCTTAAAGACACAGAGTAAGCTGTCTATATTCTCATTTAGAGTAGAGAAACTGGAGAGGGAGGGAAGAAATAATATTTCCTTATACCTCTGTGTTATACTTGTTGCGATGAGCATGCAGTACCTATTTAATTTTTTAACAAACCCATTAATGATCACACATGCATGCAATTCTGGAGCTCAGGTGTGAGAACTCGGCCTGACGTGTAAATTTGGGCGACAGTGCTGTAGGGGTAACAGTGGAAACTGTGGGAGTTCAGAAACCTTGGAAATGAGGAGAAAAGTCCTCCAAGGATGGCAGGCGGAGACATACACTTTTTGAGGGCTGGGCAAGGAAAGCCTGGGAGCCTAGAAGGAGTTGCAGGAGAAGGGATGCCAAAAGAGTCCATGATCCCGAAGAGGCAGACTCATCACCCCTGGCAACCCCCAGCCTTCTTGACATGGAGCAGATGCTCAGTCGGCCATTCAGCAGCTAAGGAGTGAAAGAATATATTTTAGCAAGGGGAGTGACGTCCGTGTCCCACGTTACTGGAAGAGTCAGATGAGCTCTGCAAAACACCCTTTAAATTTGTCAATTAGAAGATTTCTGAGTCAAAGAAAAGCCATTTTTATTTTTATTTTCTTCTCTCTGTCATTTTTCAGATCTGACATCCCCTTTCCTACTCCTGAAAAAAAAAATACACACTCACAGATTCACCAACACATATCATGCACACCTAGATTCAAATGGATGTGGCATTCTATTTTTATCCCTGAGGTAATATTTTAGGAAAGAAAAAAAAAACCCTTAGATACTTTTCTCATTGCAAGTTGGGGGTAAAAGTGGGGGTAAGTGTCTGTAAAGATCTTTCACCCTTATTATAACAGTATTGCTCCCAAACGGTGAAGTCATAAACTTTTAATCTTGGCAGCATGATAATTCTCTTAGAGACAAGAGGAAACGTGAGGAAAATCAATGACCCTTTAGCAGCAGGGTGGTCGTTTGCGTTCCCAGCTTTGGCCACATGCATGGGAACATTTTCTGTTTGTCTTTTTGAGGGCAACTTTGCACAGCACGAGACCAGCAGAGAGAAGGATTGTCTGATCATTTTGACTATCAACTCCTCTGAGGCCAAAGTCACAGAGATGAGAGGAGACTGGAGGGCCACCAACCCTCCCCCAAATATCCCAGACAGATTGAATCGAGGGCTGTTAAGGATTCCATTCCCATAGTTCGTTACTCACAGCATCTGATCTAGATTTCCTTGTATTCAACGGGTCTCTGTCACGCTTCAGCTGAAGCCCTCTGCCTCATCTTTCTTTGGGGAAGATACAAAAATGACGGGAAGTTGTTGTATAACAAAGGGAGTTCAACTGGAGAATGGAAGATGCCTTAGAGGACTGGGATGGGGAGGGTGGGGGGGACTCGAAGGAGGGTGGGGGGGGAGTCGAGGGAGGGAGGGAATACGGGGATATGTATATAAAAACAGATGATTGAACTTGGTGTACCCCCCAAAAAATAATAAATAAATAAAATTTAAAAAAAATGATGGCATTTTCAGGGTAAAAAGTACTTCTTAGAATTCTAATTTTTAAATTTTTGTTTAGATTGAGAAATTCGGGATGCAGACATGTCTCAGGATTGTTGATGTTGTTGCACAAAAGCAGAGTAGGAAAGGGGTTAAAGAATATCTTCTTTTTTTAAAAAAAATGCACTGAATTCTAGAGCATGGCCAGACTTCTCTTTTTTCCTTATTCTTCCAACCAGTCAATGCATCAGTAGATACTGATGGCTCTACATGTAAAACATATAGAAAATTTGACCATTTTTCACCATCTCCATGGCTACCACCTCGGTCCAATCCACCATCACATTTTACCTGCTGGTTCTGACCTCTGAACAGGTCTCTGCTCCACCCAGGCATCCTAGAAGCTGCTCTCAACAAAGCAGCCAGAACAAGGCTGCTACAACATTATGTTACACTCAGATTAAAGCCTGAGTCCTTACAGGGTTTGATAGAATCTGGTTGTCTGTTACCTCTCTGACCTCGCTTCCTCCTCCTCTCTCACTCTCTCTCTGCCCTGTGGCCACTCCTGCCTCTTTGCCATTCCTGTAGCTGGCAAAGCAAGGTCCTGCCTACACTCACTCCTACCTGAACCTGGTATATTTTTACCCTCCAAATGCCCTCTTAAGTTCCCAATCAAGTCTTTGCTCAAATACACTATTCCTTGAATACTCTCTGTAAAACAGCAACCCTCACTGTTGCTCCCTATCCCCTTTCCCTGCTTTAATCTTTTTCATGGAACTGTTACTACCTGATAATTATGTGTATATTTGTTGATATACTTGCTGAGTGTACGTACCCTCCCCCATTAGGATGTAAATTAAAGAAGTAGTTGATTAGTGCATCTCATGTAGCAATTAGTCAATATTTTGTGGAATAAATACAAGCTACAAAAATAATATTTATTGTGTCTCATAGTGCATAACACAGGTTTTGAATAGAACTTGAACATCCAAGAGTTCTAGAAGCCTAAACTTATGATAGTGCATCTATACTTTCAGATTATTTTCTCCTGACTTGTCCCTTATTTAATTGGGATAGGCTTGAACAGGACTCTTCTGGCAATTTCAGCTTCAACAATTGGATAAAGGACTATCTCTTTAATAAAAGAGAAGGTGGAATGTTTCTTCAGTTTTCTTTTGAGACCCTAAAGTGGGTCCGTCCTTGTTACGGGAAGTCAGAGATTTTTGCATTGTACCTCTTGGCAGCCAACATGATAACTCACACATTGCCTTACGTGTAGTTGGTTGTCATTAAAAATAGTTTGCTTGAAGAGTAAAAATTGTTGGATATTTGTCTGGTTGTAGTCTGTTTTTCCCAAAGCCTTGGGCATGTTTGAAACTCCCATGCCTGACTGAGGGTCAGCCTTATAAATCTTGATCTAATTGGGATCTGTTGAGATGAGGTGAGATCCAATGCTCTAAACAAAAGTCATGTCCAATTCATTTCTCATTCATTCAGGGAATATTTCAAGTGCCTATTACGTATTAGATAATATGCTAGGTACTGGGGATAAATGATGAACCATGATGAGTCATGTTGCAGCCTTCACGGAACTTGTAGACTGGTAGCGGAGACAGACCTTTATCAAACAGTGATCCAAACAGTTATGTAAAATCAAAGCTGGTAAGTGCTATGAGTAAAAGAGACGTGATGTTACAGGTGGCTGTAATGGGGAATTGGACCCTGACAGGGAGATTCAAGGAAGGCTTCCTTAAAGGAGTGAATTGAGTAAGAGAGAACTAGAATAGAGCCCTCAAGGCAGAGGCATCATGAGGAGGAAATGCCCCGTGGGTGAAGGACATTAGACTGGTCTGGGGTCCTTAAGGTCTGCATGGCGGGTGCACAGAGCAGGGCAGAACGTACGGGGCTGGAGAAGTGAGTGAGGCCAGATCACTCATAGCTTCGTAGGTTATTTTGAGAACTCTTCAAATATATATCTGAAGAGGGATGGGAAGCCATGGAATGACTGATGTGTTTTGGGGTTGAGAGTAAGGAGGTATGTTAGTTTTCTATAGCTGCGTAACAAATCACCACAAGTCTAGTGACTTAAACCAACTCACATTAATTATTCCACAGTTTGCATGAGTCAGGAATCCAAGCGTGACTTAGCCAGATCCTCTGCTCAGGGTATCACAGTCAAGCTGTTGACCAGGCTGCATTGTCACCTGGAAGCTCAACTAGGGAAGAATCCACTTCCAAGCACTTTCAGCTTGTTGGCAGTATTGATTTCCTTGCAGTTATAGGTCTAAGGGCCCCAGCTTCTTACTGGCCGTCAGCTGGAGGCTACCCTCGGGTCCCTGCCCCATGGCCCTGCAGAGGCAGTTCAAGACATGGCTGTTTGCTTCTTCAAGGCTGCAGGAGAATCTCTGTCTGCAGTCTGCTAATATGGAGTCTTACATCATGTACTGTAATCATGGGAGTGACATCCTATCCCCTTTGCTGCATTCTACTGGTTAGATGTAAATTACAGATCCTCCCTGTATGCAGGGGGAAGGGAATTATACAAAGGTCTGACTCATAGGGTGTGTCCACCGCAGGAGGGAAGAAGATATGACAGATGTTCAGATCTGATGCATTATGCAGAGTGCATTGAAAGTCTAGATGAGAGATGATAGTTTAGGGTGGTGGCAGAGAGAACAAAGACTTACTTTTAACTCTGAGCATTATTTTAGAGGTCAAGTTAATGGAACTTAGTGGTGACTTACACCTAAGGGGCAAGGAAGAGGAAAGTGTCAAAAATGACTACCAGGGTCTATTGAATAAATAGATCAGTGGCACTAACACTGTCCACTCATTAAAATTCCTTGGGAGGCTTTAAAAACAAGTACTCTAGGACCTGACCCCAGGCTTTTAAAATCAGAATCTTTGGGAGAGTCCAGGCATTGGTATTTTTTTTCTTATTTTTTTTATTGAAGTATAGTTGGTTTAAAATGTTGTGTTAATTTCTGGTGTACAGCAAAATGATTCAGAGATATAGATATCGATTTAGATATAGATATACACACATATGCTTTTTTTCAGATTCTTTTCCATTATAGGTTATTACAAGATATTGAATATAATTCCCTGTGCTATACAGTAGGTCTTTGTGGTTTATTTTATATATAGTAATGTGGCATTGGTATTTTTAAAAAGATTTTACAAATGATTTCAATATGCACCCAGGGTTGAGAACCATGAGACTAGATGTATTATCTATCTATAGGAATAATCTATCTGATGTATTATCTGTCTGATAGGACACTTAAGATCATGAGGCTGGTTTTGAGTATGTTGAATTTGAGGAATTTTTGAGACATCTAGTTATTCCATTAGGTTGTATACAAATCATATGAGCTCAGGAGGGAGGCCTGGGCTGGAGGCATGAATTTCACATGATCTGTGGGTAACCTTCTTGCATAGCCACGTGTGAGGTCGAGGTTACCTAGTGGTAGAGTATGTGGTAAGAAGGGATAAAGGCCTGGAGCTGAGCTTTGAGAAACTCTGACATTTAATGACTGGGTATAGGAGTATGTGTCTACACGCAGTGGCCACAGAGAAAGCAGAAGAAGCAGAGTGTGGGGTCAAGGAGGCCAAGAGAAGAGAATGAGCCAGTGGTCAGTGATGTCCAATGAACTTATGGAAGTGAGCTGGGGGACACTCAGATGCTGGACTCTCTCCCCAATAAAGGAGGTTAGTTAGAAAGCTTTAATTACTTTTAATTGAATACTCAAACTAGCATCTGCAAACTTTTCCTCCTTTTTTCCTCATTACAAAGGTAATGACTGTAAAATGTAGGAAATTTAGGAAAAACAGATTAGCCCAAATGAAGGAAATTTAACTACCCATAAACCTACCAACAATGATAACAACAATTGGTATATATCTGTCTTTTTAAAGTTCTTTTTTAAGCAGATATACATTATTTTTTAACAGAATAATAACTTACATACTGGTTTATAATATATGTCGCTTAATATATCCTATACAATTTTCCATGTCATTAAATATTCTTACATAGCATATTTTCAAACGATCATTCTACTGAATTGTATGGACATGCCATAATTTGCTCCAGCAGTCTATTGTTTGACATTTGGGTGGTTTTGATTTTTCCACTATTATAAAGATGACAGTATAAAATAAAAGACATAATTGTGAATGTGAGGGGTCCAAAAAGCACTCAAAAGTTGGGATCCAATTTAGGAATAAGACAGGTAAAGATCAGCTTTATTTCTGAAAGGGATGAGTAGAGAATGTGACCTAGATCTGGAACTAAATCAGGCATAGACACCACAAGACTTCCCATCATGACCTCTTAAGCCGACCACCACGCAACAGAAGCAGAGCCTGCTCTGCTGACTTATTGGATGACAGAACAGGCAGCATGCATATCCACTGCAGGCAGATAGCTGGCAAAGAGAAAGAAGCCTAGAACTAACAGGGCCAGACCAGCTCTGTTCTTCTCTCAGACTCACAGTACAAACAATTCCCGGTGAGTACATCTCTTGGAGAAGTAGTCCCCATGTGGGGTAGCCAGCTCTCAAGATGGCCTTCAGTGATTCTCAGTTCTGGTATCCAAACCCTTGTGTAACCCCCTCCCATGGGGTATCACGCTTGGTCTACATGAGCAATAAACACAGCAAAAATGATGTGTGACTTCCAAGGCTAGGTCATAAAAGGCATTACAGCTTTTGCCTTGCTTTCCTTTGGATCACTCACTCAGAGGAAAGCCAGCTTCCATGTTGTGAGGATACTCAAGCTGTCCACAGAGAGGTCCATATGAAAAGGAACAGAGACCTCCAACCAACAGCCAGCAGCAACCAACCTGCCAGGCTGGAAAATGACTCAACTTAGACGTGGAGCCTCTTTCCCAAGTCAAACTTTCAGATGCCTATAGCCCTAGCTGACATCATGACTACAACCTCACAAGAGTCCCAGAGCCAGAACCGCCCAAATTCCTGACTCACAAAAATTGTATCAGATAGTAAATGTCTTTTTTAATTGTTTTCAACCACTAAGTTTTTGATAATCTGTTACACAGTAGTAGATAATTAATATACCTTAGAAACATAAATGGCTCTTTCTCTCTCCTAGTTGCCAACCAATAAACATCTTTGTAGCTGAATCTTTGTGCATATCTGAAATAATTGTCTAGATGTAGACATGCTAGATCAAAGAAAGAAAATGCAGAATTCCAGTGTTATATGGTTAAATCTTAAATGTGCTATTTTAGACATCATGGCATTGGCCTTAAAGTGTGTGGTCAAACCATCACTACTCTTGTCCCATTCACACACTTACCTGCAGGACTGTCTTTGTTTTCTGCATGGAGAGAGTGGGACGGGAACAGGAGGAAGGACAGAACAATAATAGGAGTCCCCAAAGATTGATAGGAAGCATGAGGGGTCCTAGGGCACGTGCTGACTTTTGGAGGATCACCTCTGTAAATATATCAGAAAGATGTACGTTTGTGAATGCTCCGTGTGGCAACACTGACAAATGAGACTTGATGCACTGACAGAAGTATTTGGTGTGTTAGATAGAAACACATTGAGAGATGGAAATTTGAAATTCCTGGAAAGAAGAAAAAGGACAGATGCTGAGCCCAGGAAAGAGATGCATGGAGAGAAGTGAGAGGAGGCAAGAATAAAAGAAACAAAGAGCCCCACAGCAATAGATAACACATATGGTGGTCGAGGAAGACATAACTACCACAGGAGAGGGAGATTTCAGCAATGATCTCACATAGCAAGCTGCTCCTGTTTATGGCCAGGAAGCTATAAAGTTCCAACAGTAGCAGCCTTGTGCTTTTCAAAGGCCTAATTTTAGAATACTCTTGATAGTGCCCCAGGAGTTGCTAGATCTGAATTAAAAACTCCAGGTCCCTCCCTCCCCCTTTTCTAAATAAAGGCTTATTGATTTACTAATGGCCTTTATATCCTGCTGAAAACAACTCTGTAGAAGAAGAAAGATGTTACCTAGAGCCAGAGAGGCTAACAGCTTGGAAAAACCCAAATTGCAGGTGGGCAGGTAGACAGAAGACAGGCTCTGAGAAAACTCAGTGCCTGAGACAAAGGGAGGGGAGAAATACAGGGTAGGAAGAGGCTTTGAAGAAGAAGAGTTAGGCTGCTGAAAATGTGTTGCCCTATAACCCAGATACGATTCAGATATGTAAGGACAGGCATGTGGAAGTCCTGTGCAGAAAATGATGTCCCTTGGGGGTTTGTTGAAACCACAGGTTTGTCAGAAGAGGGGAGGGGGGTGCAGTGAAGGGTCTCTGGGCTGAGTGGCAAAGACATGCCTTGGTTCTAGTCTCAAGTCTCCCTCAACAGGCTACATAAGCCTACATTTTGTAACCACACTCTGGACGCTGGTGCCCCCTCTATGAAACAAAGGGCCTTTCTTTCTATAAATCTAATATTCCAGTTGTCAGCCGCTGATGTGGTAGCCATCTTCCTGGGATTTTTTCTCTACCTGTATCATTTACAGTTTTTGTTTTTCTTTTTTTTTTTTTCTGGTTGGGTTCCTTCCCCTACTCCCTAAAGAAAGCTGGTTCCCAGGGCTGAGAGTTAGAACAGGCCCACACTGAAAGGATGGAGGATAACAGGAAGTGAGGGGAGTGGATCAGGAATCTGGAGTTGGAGGAGGAGGAGGCAGGAAAAGTAAGAAAAGGCAGAAATATAGATGCAAGGGGACAGAGAAGTCAGGTGGAGGGGCGGGCAGTGCCCAGAGCTGCGGAGATGTAGGGCCTCAAGGGAGAAATGGGCTGAGGAGGATAGAGCCGAGGGGTTACGACCTGGCTTCTGGATCCAGTCCGCCCACCCTGGCCATAAAATGCTGGCACCTTGAGAAATTACTTAATCTCTTTAGCTCCTAATTTCCTCATCCATAAAAAGGAAATAACAGAACACAATGCTATTTATTGTCCTGCAGACCAAGTGAGACAGCGTCTGTGAAGCAATGAGCACAACATCTGGCACCTGGTTATTACTCAATAAGTAGTCACCACAGGTACAAAAAAGTCTCTCCGGGTTGAAGATGTGGAAAGTTGTGGCGGGTTTGCAGAAGTCAAACTTAATGATGTCTATGGACTGGGGCGCTGGGCTATATGTGTGTAGGTTCAAGAGCTGTGTTGAGACAGGTTGAGGAGGGATAGTTTTATGTCTCTGAAATAAACTGAACAAACAACAAACAAATATTTTAAGAAGTGTGCTTACCATCCCCTCTCGCCAATGTGGTAGCAGGTACGACCCACTAACTGCTGATAACCGCCCTTCAGAGAAATATCTCCCGGGGACTGAATCTATACACCGTGTGCATGGCTCTCTGGGCCTTCCTCACAATGTTCTATAGTTGCATCGTAGCTTCAACTGTTTTAACACTGGCACGCTACCTCCGGGGCCTCTACTCTTGGGGTGTGTCAATGGTACCCAGCAATGTCCTTCATGATCAGACAAACTTACCTTTTTTTCTTTGCCCTTTGAGTCTTTTCTTGCGTATAGTCTCTACCTCTGTACAACTCTGCTGTGTTACAAAAAGGGAGGCTTAATTGTCATTCTGGAGGTGAAGAGAAAACACAGGACCTAACAAGGCCCCAGATGTGACTGAGCACACAGGTTGTGTTCCACTCAACAATGCAAGTCTAAGTCATTCACTTAGACTACAGCGTGAATGGTGTCTCTTGGTGTTGTGCAAGGACTATCTGAACCGGAGTATGGGGTCGCCCTCTCGGGGAAGAGAGGGTGCTCAGTCAAGATGAAAAAAAGAACCAAAACACAAGAACTGGGAGCATCTTTAATTGAAACTTCAGGGGACAGCAAGCACAGACAGCATATGGGTAATTGCTCCCCAGGCCCTCCATGCCAGCTGTGATGTCAGGAGGGCAGCTTCGCCCTGTGGGTGGCTCATTAGGGCAGAGAGTGAGGATGGATGGGGTGAGAAGGAAAGCCCTGTCCTGCTGAATCACCAATGCTGGTTCCAGGAGCTGCCTGGGCCATCCCCACAGGCTGCCTGGCCGAGGACTGAGCAAGCATGAGGCTGGAGAGTTGGCAGAATGTCAAGTGTGGTGGGGCCAGTTGAGAGCTGAAGGAGGGACATTTGTGAATGAGTGTGATGAATCGTGTCTGTTTGTTTCCACTAAACCCCAGCTCCCCCTCCCACAAGTGGAGCAACCAAGTGGTAGGCGCTGAGATGGCTGGAAGTGAAAGGATTGTCTCACCAGCTGTTCTCATTGGTGGTTGAAGCTCTCAAGTCAGAACAGCTAAGACTCGGTTCTCGCTCAGTTGGATAGATGATGAGAACAATGGAGAAGGAAGACTTCTTTTATTGCCTTACACTCATTTTTTTTTTAATTAGAAAAAGAGGGTTTTTTCTGATTACAAAACTAATGCTTTGTTTTATAGAAAATTTGGAAAAACAAAATCATAACAAAGACAATACAATGTATCCGTAATTGCATCACTTGGCAACAATTATCAATATAAATTCGCTTGCAACACTTTTCTCTCAGGAGAGCAAGGCATTTTGCGAATATTTTCTAATTCATTTGGCAGTGCAGGTGTGCGAGGGTTGGTTGGAAGTGGGTAGTGCATCCTTTTATTATCATTATGGGGAAGTCAAAATAGCAAATTCACTGACTTGTTCAGTCTTTGTGATGGCAGTGTCTTCCGTCCACTGGTTCTGGCCTCTAGTAATAAAAATAGCCTGAACGATGAACATTTGTCTAGCGCTTTTCAGTTGTAAAGAACTTTCCCTTGTGGTCCCTTTCTGCTATGTACCTTCCACATTTATTCACCTATGTTCTAGTTCATAGGCAGCCCTGATTTAAGGGAGATTAGCTTAGTAGCTGGAGGTGGAAAACCGGGAGCCAGGACTTCCGATCGCTTCACTTGTGTGGAATCATGCTTCACTCAAAATCTTCATGTCGAAGGCAGCAAAATGAAAGGAGTATACTGCTCCTCATAAAGTTATCGTGCGTCTGAGTATATGGGAATGGTATAACCAATGTGCGTGCACATGGGTATGTACATAGGAGCAGATGAATTGTGGACCTACCTAGCTGTGTGTTGTCCAATACGGCAGCCACTAGCCAAACGTGGCTCTTGAGCACCCCACAGGGGGCTCATGCAACTAAGAAACTCTTTTGAGTTGTTATTTAATTTTTTTTAATTAATTAATTATTTATTTACTGGCTGCATTGGGTCTTTGTTGCTGCGCGTGGGCTTTCTCTAGTTGCTGTGAGCCGGGGCTACTCTTCGTTGCAGGGCGTGGGCTTCTCATTGCAGTGGCTTCTCTTGTTGTGGGGCACGGGCTCTAGGCATGTGGGTTTCAGTAGTCAAAGCACATGGGCTCAGTAGTTGTGGCTCGTGGTCTCTAGAGCACAGGCTCAGTAGTTGTGGCACACAGGCTTAGTTGCTCTGAGGCATGTGGGATCTTCCCGGACCAGGGATCAAACCTGTGTCCCCTGCATTGGCAGGAGGATTCTTTTTTTTTTTTTTTGAAGGCTCTAACATGTGTACATGAATATTGTACAAGGTTAGAAATAAATAAGGCAATATCATACAGTCTTACCACAAATAAAAAGGAAGTCGTTGACCAAACCCCAAGAAACGCGATGGCTGAAGACGGCCCCTGTGCCCTCAGGAAGCAGGTAGGGTTTGGAACTGCTGATGGTGAAGGAGGTTCTGCTCATCCAGGGGGAGACCTCGCCGTTTCAGGACAGCCGAGGCCCCGATGGCGTCCCTCGGCTGCGGTGACAGCTGGCCACGTGTTCCGTGGCTTTGCCAGCGCACGTGGGGGGTCCCGCGGCTCTGTGGACCCGAGGTCCCGGCACGGCAAGGCTGGGCTCTCACCCCGGGGGCTCGGGGTCCATCTCGCTCAGGTCGATGTGAACTCTGCGCCCGTGGCTGCGGGAGCGACGCCCACCTCCTCACTGGCTGACGGCGGGGGTGTCCTCACCTTCAACCAGCTGCACCCCCTCATTTTTAAACAGAAACCTTGTGCTCTGAATCTTCCCGACTACCTTGCTTGCCTCGTCCATTTCTAAGGGGCCGCGTGGTCACACCGAGCCAACACAGGTGGCCCAGGATCCACTTTCCAGGTTCTGCCCTGAGCCCTGACTTCCCTCTGCAAAGCCCCCTTGGCCAGGTGACAGAGCATACCTGCAGGGTCATGATCCATGATGCTGTCCACCCCCTCCCGCCCTGCCCCGGGGTGGAAGCTCGGCCGTGACGAGCAGGTGGACGGCAGGGCCCTGGCCAGGGTCTCAGCCCCGCAGCCGGGCACAGACGTGCACACCTGCACGGGCCACGTGCTCCCTGGGCTCCGGAGGTGACTCGGTCCATGCCCTGTCTGTAAGGAGGAAGGTGAGGAAATTCAGCCACTCATCCAGGGCGTATCTGAGGAAAGACTGTCCACCTGCCCTCCTCTGTCACTGGCCTGTCCACACACAGCTAAGTGGCCGACCCTGCTGGCTACCCCCACACAGCAACAAGTCACACGCCCACAACAGGGACAGCCCGGGGGACACCACGAGCCAACCCCATGGGGCTCAGTCCAGAGTGAGCCCCTGTTCCCATTCTGAAAAGTCAGGACCCCCAGGGAGGGGGTAGAGCCCTTTAAGAGCAGTAAGGAGTGGGACCCCCAGGCCTGCTGACTCTACAAAGCTGGACTCCCCTGCAACCCACAGAACCGTCCTGGCTGCTATCGGAGCTCTGGGTCTCCGGACGGCCATCCCCCTACTGACTCGCCCGCCCAGAATCTTCCCTCCAGTTTAAAGCTGCCCTCCTCCCTGTGCTCTAGAGTCAAGGTCTCCAAGTCCAGCTATTTCTGGCCAGTCCCTTCTCACTGGCCCTACCAGACCCCTGCTCCCTCGCCCCCAACAGCCCATGCCATGGCTGCATTCTTCATCTCCATGGCAACCACAGAGATGCATTGGTAGGAGATTCCCAGACTCGCACAGAATCACTTGCAGTCATTTCCCCTGCAAATTGGAGCAGGGACATCTTTACTGACAGCCAGAAGCGAACTCCAAAACTCCACGTCCAGGAGACTGGTTCTGCCAGAGAAATGTCTTCCATCCAGGAAGCTTCCTCACGGTTGTGAGGTTCACTTGTTTTCAAAATCAATGAAGCCTCGCACTGTTGTTCAGCGTACAGGAACCCAAGACGCCACAGCAGAGAGGTAAGAAATGACACCGACCACCTTCTCTCCTTTGAACAAACACAGTGACGTGGGCAGAAAAGGGAATATCCAGGTTTTACAGGAGCCAATACGCTCAGCGGGGCAGGTGGAGAACGCACAGGCGGAAAAGGAACTATGCTGGTCAGAGAGATGTGGCTGCAGGGCTTCCAAGAATTCCAGAAGACCTGCCTCTGGCTCTTAGCAAAAACCCAATCTTGAAGAAAGCCAGTGGCCACCACCATCCATGCAGTGGGAGAGGAGCTTCTCAATTCTTCCCAAACTGTCCGCCTAAGGCCTGTCCAGCTCTGGCCCTGCCTAGAGAGTGGCAGGAGGATTCTTAACCACTGTGCCAACAGGGAAGTCCCAATTTTAATTAATTTAAATGTTAAAACTCATACTCCATTCAATGATTAGAAAAAAATTTAAGCATGTTTGAGATAACTTGTGTATGTGAATCTTTTTGGACTGTAAATTATTTCGAACCTAAATACAGAATCGAGTATTTCTGATGAAAAATTAGTGTCTACGTCGAGATGCACTGTAAGTGTAAAATACACCCCAGATTTCAGACTCAGTGTGAAAAAATGTAAAATATCTTGATAATTAATAATTTTCTCATATTAATGACATTTTCCAATGAAAATATTTTCGAGTCATTAGGTTAAATAAAATACATTACTAAAGTTAATTGCATCTATTTTATTTTACCTTTTGAATGCAGCTGTTAATCAATTTAAAATATTTATGTAGTTTGCATTATATTTTTATTGGCCAACACTGGATGCAGCCACCTGTAGCAAGTCCCCAGTTATATCTTCTAAGCTATGAACAATGAGGGTGTGTCTTAAAACTATGTATTAGACATTTCTCCTTGAGTTCCATAGACAAACGTATTTTATTTTTAATTTTTTAAAAATTCTTATTTATTTATTTGGTTGTGCCAGGTCTTAGTTGAAGCAGTCATGCTCCTTAGTTGCAAGTCACAGGCTCCTTAGCTGTGGCAGGTGGGCTCCTTAGTTGTGGCTCACCAACTGCTTAGTTGAGGTATGTGAGCTCTTAGTTGTGGCATACATGTGGGATCTAGTTCCTTGACCAGTGATCAAACCTGGGGCCCCTGCATTGGGAGAGTGGAGTCTTAACCCCTGAGCCACCAGGGATGCCCCGACCAACGTATTTTAGAGTCGTGGATTGGTAAATGGCTTAGGCGTCAACGTTAGAACAACTAGAGGTTCAGTGTGGGCTTCATCAGCTGTGTAACAATGTATGACTTTATTTTTCATTTTTCCTGTGTACATTATAATAATTTCAATCTTACAGGGAAGGTATACAAGAATACAAAGGACTCCCATATGCCCTTTCGCCAGAGACCCCATTCAAGGGTTGCAACTGACCCAGTAATGTCTCTTACCACAGAAGACCCAACCCGACTGCATGTGACACCAAGTTGTCATGTTGCTGCAGTGTCCTCCAATCAGGAACCATTGGTTCCTCAGACCTTCTCGGACCTTCACAACCTTAATATTTTTGAAGATCACAGGCTTGTTATTTATTTGTAGGATGTCCCTCAGTTCAGGTTTATCTGGTGTTTCCTCACGTTGAATTCAAGTTATGAATTTTTGGCCAGAATGTCATGGAAGTGATGTTGTGATCTCACTGGATGCTGCCAGGTGGACGTGATTTGTATTTGTCCAGTTTCTGGTGATGTTGACTTTGATCACTTGAGTAGGATGGTGGCTGCCAGGTTTGTTCACCATAAAGTTACTTTTTCTCTGTATCATTAATAAGTATTTCAAGGGAGATATTTTGAGACTGTGAAATACCATGTTCTTCACCAAATTTTACCTCCTAGTTGACACTGATTTATGTTTCTTGCCTGAGTGGATTATAACTGTGATAATGACTACCATGATTTCCTATCATTTTTCTACATTTATCATAAATTATTATTACAAGTTATTATTTAGTTACATACTCAATTATAAATTATGATTTTTCTATATTTACTTTTCTACATATATGTAAATGATGATTTTTTTCTAATTCCATTATTTTTCTACATTTATTAGGAATTTTGTTCTAAATGATTATTTAATTATGTAATCAATTAGAAATTATTATTTTTTCCTACATTTATTATAAATATCATATGGCTTCTTGGATTCCTATTTTAGTCAAAGGAATATAATCCATTACTCATTATTTATTCTGGCACTCAGATTCTCTCAGGAGTCATGAGAGGAAGCCTTTCAAGGAAGCTCTGTGTCCTTTTGACATGCACCCATCATTCTTTGGGTATTTTTTAATCCAGTGGTTTGCTGGAGCTGGCTTATACTGGTTTGTAAGAGCCCATCCTAAATTTTTCAGGAAATTTACAAGTACTAACTAACATCAAGTTAGTAGCTTAGAATGAAGCATGTTGGGAGTACTTATTTACTCCATGGAAACCGGCAAAAGCTACAGCCAGAACTTTT
The DNA here is from genome assembly GCF_030028045.1 of Hippopotamus amphibius kiboko. NCBI lineage: Eukaryota > Metazoa > Chordata > Mammalia > Artiodactyla > Hippopotamidae > Hippopotamus > Hippopotamus amphibius. The sequence continues at coordinate 173,016,518 of NC_080188.1, read as the reverse complement.
TCCTCCGAAGATCTAGTTGTTAAAAATTTGCCAGCACACACAAGGTTTCTGTCACAAAAATGTTCTAGACTCATCTGATATCTTAACTGCCACAGGCCTGTAATCATCATTTTCTCCAAAGATCCCTGATTCCTTTTAGGGAGAACAGGACTTAGAAACCAAGATCTTGAAGCAGGGTGAATTCTATAGGGTGTACTTGGGTGGACAGAACTGGGAAAGATTGCTTGTGCGTGTGTGTGTATACGTGTGCGTACACATACACTAGGAAACATGCATCATGTACCTATACGCATGTATACGCTCTAATTTTAAATAAACATTTTATTTTGGAGAATTTTATTTTATTTTTTATTTATTTTTTAAAATAAATTTATTTTTATTTTTGGCTGCGCTGGGTTTTCGTTGCTGTGCGCGGGCTTTCTCTAGTTGCAGAGAGTGGGGGCTACTCCTCCTTGTGGTGTGTGGGCTTCTCATGCTGCGGAGCACGGGCTCTAGGTGCTCGGGTTTCAGTAGTTGTGACACACAGGCTTAGTTGCTCCGCAGCATGTAGAATCTTCCCAGAGCAGGGATTGAACCCATGTCCCCTGCACTGGCAGATGGATTCTTAACCACTGCTCCACCTGGGAAATCCTGGAGTAATTTCAGACTTACAGAAAAATTAGAGCACAAGATTCCTGTGTATCCTTCACCCAGCTCCCCCTAATTTTATTTTATTTATTTTTTTTAATTGAAGTATAGTAGATTTACAATGTTGGGTTAATTTCTACTGTGCAGAGTGATTCAGTTATACATAATATACCTTCTTTTTTAATATTCTTTTCCATTATGGTTTTTTATCACAGGATGTTTAATATAGTTTCCTGTGGTATATGGTAGGACCTTGTTGTTTATCCATTCTAATAATAGCTTCCGTCTGCTAACCCCAACCTCCCACTCCATCCTTCCCCTATCCCCTACCTTGGCAACCACAAGTCTATTCTCTATGTCTGTGAGTTGGTTTCTGTTTCATAGATACATTCATTTGTGTCATATTTTAGATTCCACATATAAGTGATATCATATGGTATTTGTCTTTCTCTTTCTGACTGACTTTACTTAGTATGATAATCTCTAGGTTCATTCATGTTACTGCAAATGGCATTATTTCATTCATTTTTATGGCTGAGGAGTATTCCATTGTGTATATGTACCACATTTTCTTTATCCATTCATCTGTCAATGGACATTGAGATTGTTTCCATGTCCTAGCTATTGTGAATAGTGCTGCTATGAACATAGGGGTGCACGTGTCTTTTTGAATTATAGTTTTGTCCAGACGTATGTCCAGGAGTGGGATTGCTGGATCTTATGGTAATTCTATTTTCAGTTTCTTGAGGAACCTCCACACTGTTTTCCATAGTGGCTGCACCAGCTTACATTCTCATCAACAGTGTAGGAAGGTTCTCTTTTCTCCACACCCTCTCCAGTTTTTGTTATTTGTAGACTTTTTAATGATAGCCTTTTTGACTGGTGTGAGGTGGTAACTCATTGCAGTTTTGATTTGCATTTCTCTAATAATTACCAATGTTGAACATCTTTTCATGTGCCTATTGGCCATTTGTATGTCTTCTTTGCAGAAATGTCTATTTAGGTCTTATGCCCATTTTTCAATTGGATTGTTTGTCTTTTTGTTGTTGAGTTGTATGAGCTGTTTGTATATTTTGGAAATTAAGCTCTTGTTGGTCTCATCATTTGCAAATATTTTCTCTCATTCTGTAGTTTGTCTTTTTGCTTTGTTTATGGTTTCCATTGCTGTGCAAAAGCTTGTAAGTTTGATTAGGTCAACTTTATTTTTGTTTTTATTTCTATTACCTTGGGAGACTTACCTAAAAAAAATATTGGTACGATTTATATCAGAGAATGTTTTGCCTATAAGCTCTTCTAGAAGTTTTATGCTGTCATGTCTTATGTTTAAGTCTTTAAGCCATTTTGAATTTATTTTTATCTATGGTGTGAGGGTGTGTTCTAACTTCATTGATTTACTTGTGGCTGTGCAGCTTCCCCAACACCACTTGCTGAAGAGACTGTCTTTTCCCCATTGTTTATTCTTGCCTCCGTTGTCAAAGATTAATTGACCATAGATGTGTGGGTTTATTTCTGGGCCCTCTGTTCTGTTCCATTGATCCATATATCTGTTTTTGTGCCAATACCATGCTGTTTTGATTCCTGTAGCTTTGTAGTATTGTCTGAAGTCTGGGAGAGTTATGCCTCCTGCTTTGTTTCTGCATCTACTGAGATGATCATGTTTTTTGTTGTTTCTTTTGTTGATATGGTGTATCACATTGATTGATTTGCATGTGTTGAACCATCCTTGTGAACTTGGGATGAATCCCACTTGGTCATGGTGTATGATCTTTTTTACGTGTTGTTGGGTTTGGTTTGCTAATATTTTGTTGAGAATTTTTGTATCTACGTTCATCAAAGATATTGGCCTGTAATTTTCTTTTTTGGTGATATCTTTATCTGGTTTTGGTATCAGGGTGATGGTGGCTTCATAGAATATCTTTGGGAGTGTTCCCTCCTCCTCTTCAGTCTTTTGGAAGAGTTTGAGAAGGATTGGTATAAGTTCCTCTTCGCATGTTTGGTAGAATTTGCCTATGAAACCATTTAGTCCTGGACTTTTGTTTGTAGGGAGTTTTTTTAACTACAGATTCTATTTAACTTCTAGGGATTGGTCTGGTCAAATTATCTGTTTCTTCTTGGTTCAGTTTTGGTGGACTCTATGTTTCTAGAAACTTGTCCATTTCTTCTAGGCTGTCAGATTTGTTGGCATATTATTGTTCATACTATTCTCTTATAGTGTTTTTGTATTTCTGCGGTATCAGTTGTTATGTCTCCTTTTTCATCTCTTTTATTGTTTATTTGGGTTCTCTCTTTTCTTCTTGGTGAGCCTGGCCAGAGGTTTGTCAATTTTGTTTACCCTTTCAAAGAACCAGCTCTTGGTTTTATTGATTTTTTAATTTCTTTTTTTATCTCTATTTTACTATTTTCTCTCTGATCTTTATTATTTCCTTCCTTCTGCTAACTTTAGGTTTTTGTTTGTTCTTTTTCTAATTCTTTTAAGTGATAGATTAGGTTGTTTATTTGAGATTTTTCTTGTTTTTTGAGGAAGGCCTCATTGCTATGACCTTCCCTCTAAGAACTGTTCTTGTTGTATCCCATAGATTTTGTGTGGTTGCATTTTTATTGTCATTTGTCTCAAGGTATTTTTTTAATTTCCTCTTTGATTTCATCATTGACACATTGGTTTTTCTTAGTAGCATATTGTTTAGTCTCCATGTAATCATTTTTTTCTCATTTCTTTTTCTGCGGTTGATTTCTAGTTTCATGCAGCTTCCCCTAATTTTAATATCTTATGTAGCTGTGGGACATATATCAAAATTAATAAATTAACATTGGTGGAGTACTATTAACTAAACTACAAACTACTTAGGTTTCATCATTTTTTCCCACTAGTATCCTTGTTTCTGTTCCAGAATTCAATCCAGCATATCATCTTGTATTTAGCATGTGTGCATATACATGCACACACACACACTTTATCCATTTCTTTTAAAGAAATCAAAATCCAAAATCCTTCCATCTCTTCATCTATATATCCCTCTATTTCTCTACCTATGTTTAGAACCCCAAGTTTATACCTGTAATCCCAAGGCCACACCACAGGGTTTATTCTAGCTTTGGTATTTTCCATATTTATAATTTCCTTGACCATGAGAAACTTAGCTCCTATTATCCTCAATATACTTACTTATTGGCTAGATCCCCGTGTATGTAACCAATTTCCTTACTCCACTGGCCGCTGCCCCTTTCAACCACCTACTGCACATGAATTTAGACCCTTACTAGGTTGCCTCCATCACACAGGCCTGCCTATTGACTTTTTGACTGAATTAGAAAAGAAAAAAGGAAGGCAGGAAGTTATACACGTTTCTTAATCTCTTAGAATCTCATTTTCGTTATATTAATTGCTCAGGGATCAATAATATCCACCTTGTTGCAAGTAAAGTGCTTAGCACAGCATCCAGTAGGAAATAAGCACTCAATAAATAGGACTTGTACCACTTGACTGTTATTATTATCAAGGACCAGTTAAACATGAAGCAGGAGGCCCAGAAGGAGGGACTGTGAAGGTGAGTGATTTTGGTTTTTGCTGCCATGACAAATGTTGGGAAACTAGATATGCATGAAAAACTTACACCTAAAAAGTTGGTCTTCTATTATTCAGAGATGCTTTATGAGCCTGGGCTTATTCAAATTTGTTGGCATAAGTCAGAGCTTCTCAACCTCAGCACTACTGATGTTTGGGGTCAGGGAATTATTTGCTGTGGGGAGCTGTCCTGTGCATTATAGGATGTTTAACAGCTGCCTGGCTTTAACCCCCCTAGAAGTAGCAATCCTCTCTGAATTGTTCAAACTGAAAATTTCTCTAGAAATTGACAAAGGGCTCCTGGGGTCAAAATCTCTCCCTCTCTCCCTCACACACACACACACACACACATACACACACACACACACCAGGTGAGACCCACTAGTATAAATGGTTGGCTTTGTCTTAACTATATTCTCTGTTACCGTGTTTGAGAAATGGAATACTTGATTTAATCTTAAAATTCTTAACAAAGTTAATTTAAAGTGTTTTTCCAAAGATTTGGACTGAAAATCAATGACACAATCCAAAATTAGGATGAAAATAACTTAATCTCGGTTTTGATTTGGAAGTTGCACTGAATTGTGCACATATGCAAATCCTGGTCAGCCTAGACGCTTCCTCATGTGACTTTGGCTAATAAGGCTTGTCACAAGAAAATTGTAATGAGGATTTACATTCACCTTTCTTTCAAAGAAATCCAAGTACTACCTTGTAGTCTTTTCTCCCACAGTCCCCTTCATGCATTTTACATTCTAGCTACATGGAATGTTCTTTGTCCAACAAACATTAGTTGGAATAATGAGTAGATATTTATTAACTTTCCTAAAAGGAAGGAAGTGGGAAACTTAACACCACATCTTACAAAGGGCTTAACTTGTCAAAAATAGTTTAGGTAGTCAGTAGCAGTGTGAGCCACAATGAAGTGTGAATTAAGGTTTTTAAAGAATTGCTTTAGTTCTTCCATTGAAGTCTCTGAAAGCTTTTTGCACAAGGATCTCCAGATAGTGCCCAAATCCCTGCAGTCTGTCTAAGTCTACAGTCCCACCTTTCAGTGGAGAGAGAACTTGCTATTAAAGAATTGGAGAGGAACACTAAAAACAAACAGATAAAATTGGCAATTACATAAGTTAAAGTGATCAACACTAATAAAAATCTTATCTCCTCAGGATGACTCTGAAGACGCCCTAACTTCAAAGCACCCCTCCTTTGGTAACACCTCCTAGAGTAGGGGTTTCTGTGATCCAGGCAGGGCAGAGTGAGCTTTGCATCAACACAGAGGATTGCATGGCAATAAGCCTTCTCAGCTGAAGACTGATGAAGAGAGAGTGCTCAGTAAATTCTTTCAGGGTGCTGATTTTAGTGTAGGAATACCAGTTTCTGGTAAACTGCCATTATTAATTTAAGAGGTTGGTAATATACAAGCAACCTGTAGAAATGAATGCAAGGAAAGGCGAGTCATTTGGCTTGAGAACTGAAGAATGGACTCACGGGGATGAATAAACTTGCTCCCCCTCAGACAATCTTTCCAAACCACCGGTGGGCCTCAGACCATACTTTTAGAAATGGTGCCTTGAGACCATCAATCTCAAAAAGTTGACTGTGATTTCCTAGTCTACCTGGTAACCTCCAGGCGGGCTCCTGCCACCAGACCATACACACTACACCCAACACAGCAGACTTACCGAGTGCACCCACTTTGTCTCCTCATGCCAGCCTCTCCCCAGCTGCCTGCTAGTACCAGTCAAAAGCCTGCTGGAGAAAAAAGTCACCTTCATCCAAAAACAACTGAAAAACCACTCAGGGATGGGTTTCTTGGACCGTGCTACCGAAAGGGATAATGATTCTTTCTCAGTGTAACTTATTGACATTCATGGAGCAGCATATAGTTTATTTTAGCTAGAGTTTGGGATGTAGCATCTATATTTAATTCCACAGGCTGTCGGGCAACTCATATATTTACAAACACAATCCCGGAAACAATGCTGTTTGCTGATCACAGCTGCATCTGTAACATCTCTGGAGCTCTGTGCTGTTTGGCAGAGCTCAGGGCATTATCATTTTACATTTTGGTCTGTGCCAAGGCCCCAGTGGGGCAGAGCTTGGGCTAAAAGTTCAGATTTGGTGACAGGCATGGCAGAAAGCCAAGAGCAAGAGTAACTGTGAGGGCTGGGGGTCAGGATGGAGAATTCCTTGTCAGCCTCACCTGAGTGCTGCAGCCTGCACAGTGGTGAGCAGTTTCCCTGTGGTTGGCTTAGGCTCATTTTGGCTTCCCAGGCTTGAGAGCAGCACTTAAACTATCCTAGGTCTACAGAGACTGGCTGTGCTGGGAAGTGAGCTGGGTCTTCAGCAATGGAAGCCAGCCTGGTGGGAAGGAGGCAGGAACAGAGAAGGTTTCCTCTCTGGAGGATGGAAAGAGCTGTCTGCCAGGGATGACTAGGGGAGGTGCCTGGGGGAGGAAGGAAAGCACCTTCCTTGTTCTCAGGTCACATGGAGCTGCTGGGGTCTCATAATGAAGGAGTACAATGGAAATAGTTTTGAGGAAGGTTAATCTGCATGGAGATCAGGTTTTAAAGGCTTTGAAATGTCCAGCTTTTCATTTAGAGATTCTGTTTGATCGGCAGTGCCTTCTTTCTCTTTTCTGGAGACCCCTGCGACCTTAAGGGAAGTTCTTGGCCAGAGGGGCCACCCTAGTCTGCATACGGTGACCTGGGCTTTATCACATGAGGCTCTGGGCAAGCCTGACAGTTAGCTTGTCTCCCCAAGGAAAGTGCCAAGGACATCCGGCAGGCAAATCTGAAGCTTCTGCCACTGACAGATGAGTCTGTCCTTGAGGACTGAAGGGCTGGTTATCACACAGTAGAAACCTATAAATTGGGGGCCCTGAGGGGATGAAGCTTATGAGGTCTAATGTCAGTAAAGCTGTGTTTGTCTGGCGGGGGGCAGGAGGCGGTTATTGTTTTAAGCTCATTACAGGATCCTCAAGTCCTATGTTTTGTTGCTGCTCCATGAGGGCAAGTGTTGGGTCTGTCTTCTTCATCAGATTTACCACCATCACCTGATACAATCCTGGTGCATAGAAACTGCTTAATAGCTTAATAACGAATTGACTCTTCGATGGACAGAGGTAAGGGAGGGTGAGGAGAGCTGAGTGCTAGGTTTTAGCGTCGGGATATCTGAGTTTCACTTCTGCTTCATTGTGGAATGGCCTCCCGCAAGCCCCTTAGCCTCTCGCAGTCTCTACTCTTAAAGGTCTCAGATGAATGCAAGAACATTTAGCAATCATGATAGTAAGTACAAATCCTGATAGAGCTTACCTTTGCGCAAATCATAATTGACACTGTTAACCTGAGCCTATGCAGGGAGGCTCTCCCTATGCCGCACCTGTCTTAAGTCTAGCGGTGGGGGAATGCCTCGTGTACCTTGCTCATTCCGTGCCGCTTCTGGGGGTGACACCGCAGGTCGTATCCCAGAGCCTTCAGAGGACAATGTCGGTCAGGGTGTAACATCTGCCCGGGTGCACACGGGGAGTGATGGGCACTGCGGAAGCTCTGTGAAGCGCAACCAGTAGCATATTATAGGGGTTAAAAATGCGTGGTTAGGGTCTGTTGAGGCTGGCAGATTATCCCAACAAGAGAGGAGAATACACGTCATTCATCTGAACTGATAGCACTCCCACCCACCCTCCCCTTTGGGAATCTTCACCCCAGGATGTCTTGTTATTTCTTTGGTCTCCCTTCCTTTATAGTCAAAACAGGAGGTTTTGCATCAAGATGCTGTAGATGACAAGAACAAATAACACTTTCTGTGAGTTTTTACCACTGACACCCTCAGATTTATTTAAGAAAACATCTCTTCAATAGAGTTGGCCAATTAACCACTCAAATGGCTTGAAAACTTATTTAATGTCACTGCCTAATCACTTTATTAAATGTCACTGCTCCAACAGGCAAGAATGTCTGCTTTATCCCTCATTTCTCTTGCGCTTCACTCCCGTTCTAAAACACAGAGCCTCCTCCCAAAGAAGGCTACAATCTCAGGGCCTCGCCCCTTATATTTGTGGCCCTATCATTTGCCTAGAATTCAAAGATTTCTGCATTGGGCAGGACCATGGGGATCATCTCACCTCTTAAATCATTTTACTGATGACCAAAGGGAGGCTCCCGGGGGGAAGTGACTTGCTCCCAAGGGCACCGACTTGTAAGTGGCCAAGCCTGTGTGTCTTTATAGCTGTAAATCACGTAAGTGGTACAGTGAAGTGTAAATACTAGACGAGCTAGAGTAGGTAGACCCAGATCTGCCACTGACATACAAGACTCGTGCAGCTCACCTCTCTATTCCTAGCCTGTGTTCTCATCTATGAAAAGGGGATTCTAAAATCTGAGAAACAAAGATTGACCATCATTTTACTCTCTGTGCTTCATAAGCAGTAATGACCACACCAATGGAAAACGATGTCTCTTGGTATTTATTAATGACACTTGTTAACGACATCACCCATTTTAATTATAAATACTCCTTTCACATCTATTTCTCCTCTTCTTCTGGCCTCTAGCGATAGCTTAGCTATATCTTTACCTCCTCCGACATGTAGCCCCTCCCCTGCACAATATTTTTCAAAGAGGAAACTCTGCTTCTATCTCCCTTGCCCAGATTTAGTACCTGAGCAGCCGATGCCCTAGATCCCAATTGCTCTGTTGACACAGCTAGCATTTATGGAGATGGAGACCAAGAGGAGGACACAAGAGAGTCCCCAGAAGTCTTCAGCTGGGTGACGGTCTTGGTGGAAATGTGATTCTTATAAGCTCTCCCCTGTTGAAAACCGCACTGCCCACTTGCCGCGTGATTTTGTCTGCACCTGATTTTCTCAGCCAACAAAACTGGAACCCACTGAATTCATAGCTTGATGAACATATCTGAGCTAATGTTCTCACATGACTTATTCTACTTGTACCTTTGGGACAAAGATAATTTATTATTTGCATAGGAGTAAAACTCTGTCTTGAGTAGGGGCTAAGTAAATGGAATTATGTGGCTTTCACAAGTAAATTTCTAATTTTTTCCTCAGGGAGCTAGCTTAGCTGTGACTTTAACATATTCACATGTAACGTGGAGGGTTACTTTCACAGCCAGTTTTAGGACACAGTGGATAGCTAGGAGCATCATGGGGGAGGCGTGAATTGTTTCACCTGCTGAATATCAGCAGTACCAGCACAAGACGGAGACTCGAGACCACTGAGATTTGCTTGACGGGTTGCTGTTACAAAGTTTCTAGTAATATTATTTGTGGAGCATAAACAGGAAATGGCCAAAAGCTATCCTCCTTGAAAAGTCTAATTTTTACACAACTGTCAATGCAGCAATTATTTTGTCTTTTTTTTTTTTTTTTTAAGGCAAAGGAACATGTTCTACGTATTTTTTTAAGGAAAATCTTGAAACCTGTTTAAAACTTTTCTTTCTTAAAAAGAGTTGGTTTTTTTTTTTTTTTTTAGTCAAAATGTCTTCAGATTCTGAGAAAAACCAGTGAAACGGAAACCATATGATTGTGAGGCCAGGTTTTTCAGAGGCTCCGTCAGCAGTGAATTCAGGCGTTCTTGCTGTGCTCAGCAGACCCGGCCCAGCAATCAAAACCATTTGATTCTAAAGCTGATACTCCTATAACCAGGCAGGTTCCAGCACACTGTGAGCCCTGAAAAAGTGTAATTACAAACAAAGAATGACAAGAAGCACACATTGACTTAATATAGCTCGCTTCTTTCAAAGAGCACATGGCTTTTCGCACCCGTGCTCTCACCTGTCCTTAGAAATCCTTGGTTAGCAGGGGAGGCGGCTAACCAGCTCACACTGACGCCTCTGTGAAACGCATGGAATTGATCCATCATGTGTTTCTGAAGACTTGACTCTGTATGAGAGCTGGAGGTGTTCATACAAACAAAGACCAGGCCTTTGACCTTGAAGGGTCCATAACCTAGGCAGGGGTGATGTTACCTGGCTCAGTAGAGATGATCAGACTTAGGGGAGATGACCCCCATGACTCTGCTCAGTAAATTGCCATGCTGGCTTTTTCTCATGCTGAGAATAACCGCTAGTCCACTCCAGAAAGCACCAAGAACCCTCACGGTGTGCAGAATGAGAGAGAGGTCCTTTATGTGGCTATTATTTTTCAATTGCTGTGTATGTAATTACCACAAATTTGGTGACATAAAGCAATATGAATTCACTACGTACAGTTTCTGTGGGTCAGGAGTCCAGGTACAGGTTAGCTGGGTCCCCTGCTCAGGGTCTCACGCAGACTGAAATCAAGGTGCCCCTCAGGGAAGCAGTTCTCATTTAGGGCTCATGGTTCTCTTCTGGGCTCATGTGGTTGTTGGTGGAATTGGTTTTCTTGTGGTGGTACAACTGTGGTTCCCATTTTCTCACTGGCCGTTGTCTGGGAATTGTATTCATTTCCTAGAGGCCACCGACAGTCCCTTGCTGCATGGCCCCCACAGGCCGTACACAGCATGGCTGTTTGCTTTCTTCCAGGCCAGCAGGAGCCTGTCTCTCTGACACTTCACCTTCTTTTAGAGGTTCACCCGATTGGGCCAGGCCCACCCATAATACTTTTCCATTTGATTAACTCAAAGTCAACTGCTTAGTAACCTGATCATGGGAGGAGTATCCTATCAGAGTCACAGGGCCTGCCCACAATCAAAGGGAAGGTATTGTATAGGGCATACACACAAGGACTCAGGAATCTTGGGGACCATTCAGAAACCTGCACGCTGCAGGGTCCTACCCTTGTCAGTGCTTGTCCGCTGTACTGTGTTAGCGGCCTTGGCCTGTTGTGTCAAGCACTCCAGTTTCCAACATGTGCCTCCATCGATATTCCTTTAAAAAGAGAACCATATTTTATAAGAGGAACCAATCACTAAGGGTAGGTAGTGTTTGAGACAAATGTAACAAGCAGTTGCTTTCGCTGTGCTTAGCAGAGTGTCTGGCACTTAGGAGTCCTCAATTTCTGTTTGTCAAGCAATGAATGCATGGGTGATTAAATGAGAAATATTTCTGGCATCCTCATCAGATTATACCCCATGAAAATAAATGCCTACCCCCCGCCCCCATGGGCAAGGCTGATTCCTCCTTTTAGTTTATAGCACTTTTCTCCCCTTGGTTTAAAAGTAATGCCTGCTTATTATAAGAACACTTGGAAATGTTTCTTCTTTTTATGGTTTTATTTTTTATATTTAACTTTTTAATCCATCTGGAACTAATTTCCCAATATTACGTATAAAATAGTCCATCCCCTACGCATTTAATCTGTGATGCTTCTTCATACACACACACACACACACACACACACACATGCACACACACATGCTAAGTTCTTATGTATAATAAGGTCTATTTCTGAGCTAGTTGTTCTGTTTCATTGATCTGCCCACCCACTTTGTGTGCCAGTATCACCTAGTTAGTTAATGGAATTTTATAATGTTTTAAGATCTGGTAGGGCAGGTCACTGTTCTTCCTTCAGCCCCTCTATCCACCAGGTCATTAAGCATGGGTCTATCTTGCTGCCTGCTCTAGTGCCTTAGAGAGCCAAACATTCTTTGGCAAAGTCTGGACATGGAACCAGATCTAAGTTCATATTCTACCTTTACATCCTCCGAGCTCAATGCCTCTGAGTCTCAGGGAAATGTAAACTTGCAATAATAATGCTTATAGTAGAAACTTACTGTGAGAATTAACTGAGGAAACTTCTAAGAATCACCCAGTGCACAGTAGATGGTCAATACCTACTAATCGGAGTTGAGGAGTGACTCTGAAAGTCCAGGCACCTGTGCTTCTGTCCCTTCATCTTTACCGGCAGACACTGTAACTCATTTGAAAGCATCTTACACAAATGCTGAGGCTCGGATCGCTCAGACTCAGGACAGCTTTTAGGCTGGGAGTATCCAGGATTAAGACTTGGCTGCAGCCTTTTCAGGGTTTGCAATGGTCCGAGAAAGTCTGGTGGTTTTGTTGAACTGGAGCCATTCCAGAGTGGCCTGGGGGCCTGGGGGAGTGGGTGTGAGTCAAATGCTGAAGCCCACTTTACCTGGCCTTACAGGAGTCTGCAAGACAGGAAGTTGACACCCCTTGTGTCATCACAGGGAGCCCACCTCTGGACTTTGGCAGCCAGAGAAAGGCCTCAAAGCCATAAATTACAGGTGCTGGGGTTTGGAAGTCGTTCTAGTGCAGGGTGAGGTGGTACTGGTGAGGAAAGAGGGTCGAGACTCTGACAGCATGTGCTGGACACTGAAGACTGAAGAAATGAATTGGATTGCAGGAACCCCCACAGTACTGAGTCAGCCAGGAGCCTTGAAGGCCAAAATCTTACTTCTTTCCTGGCACTTTCCCTCCAACTCAGTGAGGGCAGGGCAGGAATTTACTCCTTCATTTCTTTAAGAAGTGTCTCTGAAGGCCTACTACGTGCTCTCAGGAACTAGGATAGAAGGATACAGAGCCCTGCCCTCAGAGAGCTTCCATACTACACAGTGAGGAGAAAGAGCACAGCAGCCATCCTTGTGTTCATGGACCTGCTCTCTGATGATGGCGGTAGGGCAATTTGATTTCCTGCTCTAACTCCATCCCTGCATGGCCTATTATAAAGGAATAGATGTTCAAAGCTAGAAATCCAGAGCCTGACTATTATCCAGTCAAGCCTCTTTCTTTTCTCTCTTTTTTTTAAAATAAGTATAATCCTACATTTGTTTTTTATTTTTTATTTACTTATTTATTTATTTATTTTGGGGTACACCAAGTTCAATCATCTGTTTTTTAAATTGAAGTATAGTTGATTTACAGTGTTGTGTTACTTTCAGGTGTACATAACAGTGATTCAGTTATTTATATATTATTTTCATTTCTAAAGTGTATATGTACTTTTTCAGATTCTTTTCCCTTATAGGTTATTACAAAATATTGAGTACAGTTCCTTGTGCTGTACAGTAGGTCCTTATTGGTTATCTATTTTACATATAGTAGTGTGTATATGCTAATTCCAAACTCCTAATTTCTCTCTCCCCCCTCCTCCTCTTTCCCCTTTGGCAACCATAAGTTTGTTTTCTATGTCTGTGGGTCTATTTCTGTTTTGTAAATAAGTTCATTTGTATCTTTTTTTTTTAGTTTCCACATGTAAGTGATATCATATTTGTCTGTGTCTGACTTACTTCACTTTGTATGATAATTTCTAGGTCCATCCACGTTGCTCCTAATTTCATTCTTTTTATTGCTGAGTAACATCCCATTGTCTATATGTACCACATCTTCTTTATCCATTCATTTGTCAGTGGACACTTAGGTTACTTCCTTGTCTTGACTATTGTAAATAGTGCTGCTATGAACATTGGGATGTATGTATCTTTTTGAATTATGGTTTTCTCTGGATATATGCCCAGAAATGGGATTGCTGGATCATATGGTAACTATTTTTAGTTTTACAAGGAACTTCCATACTGTTCTCCATAGTAAGCCTCTTTATTTTCTGTAAGGGATAACTAAACTCAGAGAAGGGAAGTCATTGGCCCAAGTTCACTTCACTGCTCTGCCCACAGTTCACCATCAGAAAAACGGGGTTGCTATTTGCTTTACATCAATCCTCTAGAGGCAAAACATGATCTCTGAGGCTATTACTAAAACAGAGTGAACATTTTTGAGAGAGGAAGACAAGTGGATGGTGTTGAGTCTACATAGGAAACAAGGAAGCAACACACTATAAGGATTAGAGTTAGACCACCTGAGGTTAAAATTCTGGTTTCTTCACTTAAAAGCTGCATGAAGTTAAGCAACTTTCATCATCTCTCGAAATCTCTTCTTCTCATCCGTAAAATGACAGCGGTGTTTCCTTTAGGATTAAGAATTAAATGAAATATACGTCAACACTTAGCTCAGTGCCTAGAATGAAGATGTGTTACTAGGATACAGGATTTCTAGAATGGGCCCTGCCCAAGGAGGTGTGATGCTCACAGACCCATGGGATCAGACCAGGGAGTGCAACTGACATCTCCTTGTTGTCCTTTTCCAGTTCCGGGAGCCCTGGAGGAGGAGCACCGAGCGGGGGAGCGTGGCGAGAGAATGAAGACACCAACCGCCTGGGAGAAGCATGAGGCGGCAGTGCGGCGCTCGGTGTAGAGGGCTTCGGCCGGTGGCGGCAGCCCCATGGGCAGCTCTGCTGGCACTGGGCCTGCCCGGCTGGGTGCTGGCTGTCTCGGCCACGGCGGCCGCTGTGGTCTCCGAGCATCATGCCTCCGCGGCCGGCCGGCCGCCCCTGGACTGGCTGCTCACAGATCGGGGCCCGTTCCACCGCGCGCAGGAGTACACCGACTTCGTGGAGCGCTACCGCCAGGGTTTCACCACCAGGTACAGGATCTACAGGTGAGTAGGGTTTCCCTCCGAAGCCAGCCTGACTCTGTGCGGGGCGCCAACCGCCAAGCCAGCTGGCAGGCACTAGCAGAGAGCCGGAGGAGCAGCAGGCAGGGAGAACAAGCTTGCCATGTTGGTTTTTTAAAAAAAGCAAGAAGAAAACACATACAAGCTGGAAAACCTGCTGATGCCTCCTGGGGAACTTAGCAAAAGGGTTTCTATTTATAGGTTGTGCTGCTTATAAATTGAGGACAAATCAGGCGGCATGGAGTCAGCATGGGGCTCGCGCTGCTGCAGGAGGTCAGAGTCAGATGCTGGGGCCGGGTTTTAACTAATGGGTGAGATACTTTTATGAGTTGTAATTACCTCGACATGCAAATGAAGGAAGGGCAGCTCCAGCTCCTGCCTTAGAGGTGGGGGGAGCCTCGCAGGGGCAGGGACGGGCCTGCCCTCACCCTGTCCACACCACAGCCTCCGCTGGCCTCGCACAAGGAAATAGTCTGTATTTCCCCCCTCTTGGCCCTTCCTCAGCAGCATGAGAGCTGAAAGTCAAACATGTGACCTGTGTGGTCCGTTTAACAAGGGATGAACCAGGTACAAATTCCTGGTGGCTGGACCAGGACTTCAAAAGCGTAAGGCTCCTTGAAACCCTCCTGTCGGGTGACCCAGTGAACCTCAGGGCTCCCTCGAGTGCATCCCTGAATTCAGCCTTCCCCTTCATCCCTCTGCTCAGTCTCCCCCTTAGAGTACCCCCCTTTTCCTCCTCACTTTGACTGTAGTCTTCAGACGACCCTGGGAGCTTTGCTAGCATTTTTTTTCTTTTATTAAAGATATTTATTTTCCAATTACTGACTCATTTCTAATGAAAGAGAGAGGGAAAAGATGAAAAAGCACAAAGAGAAACAGACCCAGAAAATCACCTATTCTTTTGCCATCTAGAGGTTGCTATTGGTAACCTTGGGCACATGCATCCCTAGTCATATGAACATACTAAAGGTTTTGGCCCTCTTGCTGGATCTAGCACTTTACATGCCTTATGTACATGAATTCATTTACTCCTTCTAATAACCCTCTGTTGGAAGAACAATTATTCTCCCCTTTTTACAGATGAGGAAGTTGAGGTCCAAAGAAGTTAAGGAACTTGCTGAGGGGCACACAGCTAGTAAATGGTGAAGCTAGCATTAGCTCCCAAGTAGTAGTCAGACTCCAAAGTCTGGGTTCTTAAATTACATTTAAAGAAATTATATTTTTCTGTTTGTAAGAGACATTTGTTTTTTGTTTTGTTTTACTTCTGCAATAACCATGCCGTCTGTTTAGGTTAGTATGGAGTCTCAGAAATAATAAATTAAGTTATTCAGCACTGGGAGAGTCCCAAAAGGTAAGCACCATTCACAGGGGCCAGCCTCCTGGTACACGATTCCTACACGCAGATGCAGACAAAGGGAAAAAATGAGGTATTTGAGGGGCTGGTGCTTCATGAGTGCAGAGGCATGCAGAAGCCATTTCTCTTCCAATCTGGGATTAGAAGGGATTGTAGGTCATACTCTCTGCTTCAGCAGCTTGGTTCTTGCCATCCTCCAAAGACTACGGTGGAAATTCTGCACAGGGCAACTGAGGCAGAGAGTGGCCAGCACAGGCTGGGAGTGGCTGAGCTAACACCTGCTCCAGTGAAAGAGGTTAACTCAACTCTCAGTAAGTATATAAGAAATTAGACCTGTGTCCCCCACAGATTTTCTATTCAGGGTGCTGCTTATCTTTATCAAAGAATTTCTCTCTTTCCATCCCTTCAAAAAAAAAAAAAAAAAAAAGAGGGGGAAAGCGAAAATCCACCCTAGAATGTGTTCAAGGAGTGAATCCCTCTAGTCTAGGAAAACAAGATTTAATTCACCTCACACTTTTCTGTTTACCCCAAATCTTTCAAAAGCACTGTTATCACCAAAAAAAAAAAAATGTATTTTAAAAGTATATTGGAATTGAAATGTCACGCTGGGAATCCCAACACCACCATTCACTTCAAAGGGCTATAGGAGCTAGAAGGAAAAAAGCACCCGTTTCCTTCTCCCCTCCGCAGATTTTTCTTGTCATCAAGCCCCAGCCCCAAGGCTGGCAACCACTGAATGCCTGGGTGGCAGCTCAGAGCTGGAATCACTTCTGCACCGCCACCCATTCTATCAGTCGGGAATGGTTTTTTGATCATTTAATGTGACAAGCTCTTACACTGTGCCGTTCTGTTTCTCCGGGGTCAGTTATTGCACGTGAACCTGTACTTGGGGAAACAGTAACCGGTCATTCTGTCAGGAATGCAGCGCTCTGACTTGCAGCCCCGGGGTGGGGCGATGGGAGAACGGTCACACACGGCTGCGCCAGGAGCATTCCAGGAGTCCTGCTTTTTGTTACTAAGCAAAATGGTGGATCCGCGGATACAAGCGTTACAGGGCTCTGTGTTATCCCCATGGGAACTCACTCTTATCCCTTCCCCTGTTCTCTCTAACGCTAATTGCCTCTAGCAAATTCAAGGCCTTGCTTACTGTGACTAGAGCAGGTCACAGAAAACTGGTAAAACATACATTGAGGGTCATCCCCAATGACTAGAAGGGCATTTTGTCCAGAAGGGCAGAGGGAGAAAGAGCTTACAGAGAATATCAGAAATGCTCTGTGGTGAAATATTGGGTCTTGAACAGAATTAGTCTTTTATTCAATTCTTTGAGAAAGCTTTTAGTACATGGGGAGCATATGGTATCCACATGTGCTTTCCATGTAAGAAAGGAGGTGAGCTGTGGTGGGGGAAGAATAAGACTTCCCAATGGGGCTAGAATATTCAGAGCAGAATTACATGAAGCTCTCTTACACAGCAGAAGACAGACCCTTCTTCTCTTCTAACTGTGTTTGAACATGTAACGATTACACAGTCAGGTTCTAACATAAAGCTCTGAATCCCACCTATTATTTGGAAATCACAGTATGCTCTCTGTTGGAGATGACTGGTTGTTCTAGAATAGCTATGGCCCCTCTAACCATGGGTCCCCAGAGATTGCTGCTCTGTCCATAAGTTTGTATTCACGTAGGAATAGATGCTTCAGGGTGAAAATTCTGGATCCAGAAGGCCTGAACTAATCTGGTGACTTCTAATCCTGGAGCTACAGCTTACTAGCTGTATAACATTGGATGAATTATTTAATTTCTTTGTTCCCCAATTTCCTTATTTGTAAAATTAGGGCAATAATAGTGCCCACCTAATGGATTGATGTGAAAATTAAATGGGTTAATTGATGTAAAACACTTAGAACAGTGCTTAATAAATATTACCTATTATTAGAGTATCCTCAACAAATATTAACCGATGCAAAAATTATAATGAGATGAGAGCCATGGGTACTATCTTTGTGATAACATCTGCTGAGGGCTTAGCATTCGACAACTTACATTAGAAGGAGAAAAAAAAATGTTCTCTTGCTTTCTTTTTTAAAGCATATTAACCTTAACTCCTCAGTCTCTCTCTCTGCTGGGAGAGGAACTCAACAAGAGAATGAATGAAACTTCTTTGGGGCACACTCTTACTGCTCTCATAGACTACCAGAAAGAGCTAGATCACTCCCAGCATGTTTTAGAGTCACCACAGGGAATGATCTTCCTCCTAAAGTCAGAGGTTGCCAACTGAGCAGATCTTCCTTAAGATGTCCTACAGAAGCCAGTCACTGGTCTCTGCCAGCTCCCTGGTCCCAGGGGTGACACGAGCAGTCTCAGGATGGCGCCATTATGAGAAGAGAGACAGTATACATTCTTGTGAAAAGTTTCTAAATAACAGGATGGGCTTGGCCATCTCACCCAGTTTTTGGCAAGCTTTTAAATTCCATTAGCCGACCACCCAGCACATCCTCAAGCCCTGTCACATCTGAGCTATCAGCCCATTTCTCAGACACTGTCTCTTAGCAGGCTAGTGGTACGAGCTCTAAGAGCAGAGATCCTGTCTCAGATTCCATTTGTGACCCCCAACTGCCCGCCTTTGCTTCACTCTGTAGCCCCCAGTAACATAAACACTTAAGGGATCAACCTCTCACAGCAGCCTTGGGAGGCAGATGGGGGCTATTAGGGTTCAAGGTAGTGAGATGGACTTGTTCAAGGTCAGAGAGGTAGCCAGTCACAGCCAGAAATAGCACTCAGAGCTCCTGACTTGAAGTCTCCTGCTCGTTACTCTAGACCACACCACTTCCCTTTGACTGGTAAGTGCATCTTCATCGTAACAGGCAACCTAATCAGGCACCTAAATTGAGCTGATGCAAATGTAAATATGGTTTCTCGAAACACTCTAGCGGTAACGTTCCGTCCTCTCTTTGCTACAAATCAAAGTAATGAGCAGTCTGTTTTTTTTTTTTTAATTTCTTTTTGTATTAAGGCTTTAATAGAGAGATAATCATGGGACTGGAAAAAATCCAAGCCACTATGATGAAACACTTAAAACTCGGAAAGAATAAATTAAAATTAAGAGAGAAAGTTAGAAATCATTCAGAACAATGAGTATAATATGGTGGTTGGGAGAAAAACAAGGCCAGGTATAATTCCAAATTATTGACCTTAGTCATTAACACCTCCATTTCTATCTGCCTCTCTTTTTAGAAAATAAGTGTCTGGAGGTATCTTAGAAGTCTTTTGGGAGGGGGAAAAAAAAAACAAACCAAAAAATAAATAGATATCTTCATTTTTAAAAAAGACCATTATATTCTCACCATATTCTGAGCAAAATTTGCAAATTTTGAGAACCAAAGTAGAACATAGCTTAAAACCAAGAGGTTGGAGTGGTACCCAAAGGTAGGCAGTGTTGAAGCAGGAATGTGTTTTAGCAGATGCATCTGGAAACATCCAAAAGGGCAGGCTGGGATAGAATCAGATGATGTGCTGAATGAGGGCAGTTAAGGGAAAAGAACCTTTCTACAGGCACCAGAGCAATTACCGTAAGAAAAGATAATCTGTTAATAACTAATCAGGATGAAAAATAAGGTTTGGCAATAGCTTACATGTGAAGGAAATGAGAAACAGGCAAAACCAAATATTTTATCCAGACTGCTCCAAGTGTGGTCGTGTACCAGCAGCATTGGCATTACCTGAGAGCTTGTAAAAATGACAGAACCTCAAGTCTCACCCTGACCTACAAAATCAGAATCTGCATTTTGACAGGAGCTCCACATGAACAGTATGACATTAAAGCTTAATTACACTCAGTGCTTGGGAAACAGACAGGAGAGCAGGAATGGCCAGGGTGGAGGAGGACAGAAGGCTTAATGGTAAGGCAGCATCCGCCATGATGCACTTGAGGTACTGAGAATATTTACAGGAGATGTTACAGATGAAATAGGATAGTAGTCATGCGAGGTTAAATTTAGGAATGATTAGTGCCAAGGCACATGAACTCATAAGAGTAGAGCCAGCAGCTGGGAGAAGAGTTTAAAAGCAGAAAAGGCTGGAGGGCCTAGAACCAGCCTGTGGGTGCCTCCTGGGAGATGGAGAGGTGAGGAAGCAGCGAGCAGCTGTGGAAGCAATCACAGAAGGAGCTCCAGGGCTGATTTATCATCCGGACCACGTCTCATGGACTAACAAATACTGATTTGAATAAACAGCGAACCCTGGGAGAGGCACCATCTCCAATTAAGAGATCACAATCCACATAAATAAATGGCAACCAAAGGCAACCTGAGTCTACCTGGGTACATCCCAGTGAGTTCCTAGGTGTTCATTACAGCTGCGGAGGTACAGAAAGGTTGTGTTATCAAACAGCTGCAGGGAACCACAAGGGAAGCTGTGGTTCTCAGGTGGATGGGACAGGCAGAGGAAGAGGTAAGCTCTGCTGGAGAAGTGACCATCACCCCAGCAAACTGGTTGATCTCTGCCCTTCACACTGGGTTTATATTTTGACAAGAGAGTTTTTTAGGATGGAAAGAGAGGAAGAAATAGTATGCAAACTGGAGCAAAACAAATTAGAGTGCAATCAGAGGCAGTGCAGAATGATGAGCCTGCAGTCCAGTCACAGGTATCATTTCTTGGTCCACAGAGGTGAGGAGGTGGGAGAGGGACAGAATGAAACATCTAGAATTTGCTTTCCTCAAGAGTTCAGTGCTGGCTAAATGTATAGCTGAATATCTGACATAAACTTATCTAGGCTGTAGACCCAGCAGAAGGCCAAGGAATTTTATTCCAGAAGTGTCTGGATGATGAGACCCACAAGGGCACATGGGCCCTTGGATGGGACCTTGCAGATCGTCAACCTTGTGCAGCATCCTGTCTCCATCTTAACATGAAAACATCCCGCCCCAGTGCAGCCGACCTATGTGAATGAGGCAGTGTGCTGCTCACTTGGAGGAAGGAGAAAGAGCACATAAACAGACTCTGATAATTCAAGAGTGTAAGAAGAGCAATATTCATTCAATCTGTTGTATTGAAGGCCGACTCTGCGCTTATGCTTCTACAAGATTCTGCTAATAAACCATGAATGGGGAGGACAGTTCTTGATTTGTTGGAACTCACAGACAAGTACCTTTGGAGAAAGTGCTAGGTCACTCTGCACAGAAAGGTCAAGGAAAGCCAGAGTAAAAGGGGATGCATCAGCCAGACTCTGATGGCTGAGTGGGGGCTCTCCAGGTGGAGAGCTTGGGGAAGGGTGCTGTGGACCCAGGAGCAGTATAACCAAAGTTGTGGGAGTTCCAGGTGTGCTTTAGGAACTGAGCAGCCAGTCCCACGTGTCCATTATAAATGCCAAGAAGCCTGTGACTGTCCCATCTCCACCTGCTCTGCCCCACTGTGTTATTTCTGCTATACTTTGTCCCTCCAAAATGCCAAAAGGGTCTCCTAGACACTGATTTCTTCCAAGGGGCAATTTTAAAAGCCTCTCACCTGGAGGGGCATGTCATTTTCCTGTATTAGCAGTGAGTAAAATGAAGTAAAAGTAATTGCATATCTGGAGAAGGTAGGACCAAAGGCAATTCCTTGCATTTCTACCTTGGGAAAATGGAATGTGAATATGCACCTGGTGAGAAAATGATAAGCAGTGATTTGAGGTCTTATAAAGCCACTAGTTCAACTGAAAATTCAGCATCACTTATGCTTAGAAAATTGAATTTAGAGTAAGCTTCCCATACCATGTGTTTGCTTACTTGGTCTTCTTGCGAGTATTTATAGAGCATCTACTTTGTGCAAAGCATTATTCTGGGCACCATAGCAGGCTACAAAAGATAGAGGAAACAGGGTTCTACTGATTTCCAGGAGTTCAGCTGTCCAGTTTGAGTGACAGCACACACACGGAGAAAACACATTGGAATGTAGCATCTCAGGCTCTGGGGAGAAGAAGATACTTAGGACATTCTCAGTGACTGATGGATAGATTTGGTCCATGGATGCCACATCAGAATGAATTCTCAGGATGTCAGTCCCACATTCCTCCAGGACAAAATGACTCTTGCCCCAGGTTTTCCTGTGTGTCCTAGGACTATTTCTAGGTCATCCACCTGGCTTGAGATAGGTTTGCAAAGATGGTCTGTGAAGAGAAAATGTAAAAATAAAAATGTGCAAGAAATTCAGGGAAAATCCAGGAAGGCCAAGGGGAGAAAGCTAGTTCAGTTTTGTTTCCAGATGAGATTTAGTAGCGAGATCTTGAGTCAGTCAGGCAGAGAAAAAGAGGATTAATTTTTGCTTTGAGAAATAATTAATTTTATTCATGAATGAATTGCTACTTAGAGACATGTGTATGTAGAAAGGAGTGAGGTAGGCTTCATCTAGAAACCGTCACGACACAGATGCAGGCAGACAGGGACACAGGCTTGCCACGTGGTCGTCTTTTCATATTTTTTCTCCTCAAGAGAAGAGCTTTTTCTGGGTCAGGGATTCTCAATTTTTTTCTCTATTCAGCTTCTGCCACATTTATCCCACCTCAGGGCTTCCCACATCTCCCACAGGAAAATTATTTCAGTCCACATTGCTTAAAACAGTGAGTGGCATGTGGTGGGGCATTTAGTCAGTCTGTGCATGTTTATTACCTCTGTGTGCTGGCCACTCCCCAAGTGCTGGGACACAGCTGTGAATGAGACACGGCCCAGGCCTCAGGGAGCTCTGTCCTCAAGGAAGATAGACCCACGGGAACAAGTGATTGAAAGTGGGCTGAGGTCTGTGAAGCCCTCCAATGTGCTGTGTGTGAGTTTGGTTCCCATGCCAATCATCCATCTTCTCCTCCGGGATTAGAAACAGAGGAGTGTGCTCGCATGGTGTTCAAAGCAAGTGGAACAAATTGATTGCCATAAACCTGGGCTGGAGATGAAGGTTTGGACCTGAGTCTGAGACAAGGATTTCTATCCCCACAATCTATCCCGGACTCAAAGACAGCTGGAGCCTTCTTGTCTTTCAGACTGATTTGCCCAATCCTACATGAGGCAACTAAAAAAGGCATCACTGGATACTGTGGATGGGCAGGTGGCCTCAGATGGAGCTCCACCAGCTGAGCAGGATGAAACCCTCAGAGGGACTGTCGACTGGAGGGTGTGGCTGTCCGAGAGACAAAAGCTTTTTGTGAGCAGGGATCTCAAGGCATTGACTACATAGTATGGAAGTGTGGACCAGAGGGCATCAGGCTCTCCCCTGTCTCCCCAGTTTCTTCATGGGATGAAAGGAGTAAGGGGGCAAAGAAAACAGATTGTTTTGGGAGGGCAAATGTGTAATTTAGAAAAAAGTAAAGTATCCCCTCTATGTTATGACTTAATAATAACAATAATAAATAATAGTGACTATACATATGGAGTGGTCACAATATACCCAACATCTTACTAAGTGCATAATAATATGTATACACATATGCTAAAGTTATTCTTATGAGAAATGTACAAGGGAGATACCTTGTATACCTGTTTTACAGATGAAGACACTGAGTTTTACAGGGTGTCACACAACTGGTAAGAGGAGGAACCAGCACTCAACCCATACAATAGAGGATCTGACCATTAAATTATTATTGAATCAAATACATAATCTGAGCCTGGTAATCTTAATGCTGCAAGAGAAATGGTGTCTCCACTTGTAACCACCTGTGCTCTCTGCCCCTCCCACTCTTTCTCCTGGCATTCTAGCAGACCTTTGGGATGGAGAAAATGGGTCTCAGGGGGCTGGAAGGTGTCTCATCCCACTCAAAGACCCTGTAGCTTCCAGCAGGGTTCTCCATCTAAACCTGGGCTCTGGGGAGCCCCTTCTGGGAAGAAGCTACAGGTGAACCTTCCTGAAGCAGGTCACCCACAGAGAATATTGTATGTGTTGGCTTTGCACTGCCACTGTATTTCTATCAGGGTATGGCGTAAATCAAATTTCTGTAAATCAAATCCTCTGCTGGAGGGACACTTAATGCCATTTCCAAAATGCAGTATCTTATTTTTTGCCTGGCAATGGATTATAAAAATTCAGTGCTAAGTCAACCTCCAGCCCCTTACTTGAGGATCGGGTAGCTACTGATTTATAAAACACAGATATCCACTAGGAAATGTCTTATATTTCAAGAAATATTTTCATACAGCCAGAAGAAACCTTTGGTGATGCAAATAACCTGTGCTTATTGGGCTACTTTGCAAATTTGGAGTTTCATATAATGACAAGATTGGTATGTGCTCTGGGTCACTCCCACTTACCTTTTGCATCCACAGCACATCATGGTATCAGATGAAGCAGTGAAAGAGACCTAGAGGCTAGGACTCCCAAGTCAGCTTTAGGACTTGCAGGTATAGGGTGGGTAGGTTACAGCTGCTATGCCCGGGCTGTGGCTTAGAGAGGATGCAAGAATCTGGCACAGCTCCCTCTGCCTGCTGTGTTTTCCCCTCTGCACCTGTTTAATGCTCCCTGGTTCTGCCACCATGCGAGGCTCTCCCCTGAGCCCAGAAACGTGCCTCTTTCTCCCTCTCCCTGCAAAGAACAAACAAGCTCTGGACGTCAGAATGGGTCAGAGTGAACAAGAAGTCTCACTGGCCAGGCAGGAGGCCCTGGTGGGAGAAAAAGGAGGTAGTCAGAACCAGCGCTGCACTGAGCCCTTCATTACCAGCCTTGGTGCCTGGGAGGATTCTCATTTTCCTTGTGTGCCAGGAGAGCCTGTGCCTCACCTGGGGACACACTAGTGATGGAGGAGGAAGAGGAAGAAAGACTCTTTGGGGAGTGAGTTCTCCTGCAATTCACAGAGGCAGGTAAACACCTAATGATCCCTCGACAGGGGTCACAGAGTTGGTTTACTAGTAACAGAGGTAAACTTCAGCTTGGTGAGCCAGCCTTTGCTTAGCTGCGTTCTGTTTATGTTCTGAAGTGTGAGTCTGATAAAGACCAGGTGGAGAGGAAGGGAGGCTATGCGAGTCTTTGAATATCAGCCTCGGTCATCTGGAAACTCACACTCAGATGGGACTTGATAGAAGAAAAGTGGCTCTAGAGGCTGATAATACGTTCTTTTGCCTCCTGTTACCACTAAGTAGGGCAGTGTCCATTCTGGTGTCTCCAGGCCAGGAGACTAAATTAGGGAACCACAGATTTAGTGGTTGTCCTGGAATAAGAGGCCACAGCTGCAAAATCAGTGTCTGAGGATGCAAGGAAACCTGGGGATATGGGATGGCAGAACAGAATCAAGGTGCTCGGATCTGTGAATTAGAAGGAAAGTTGATTTCTATTTTTTATTGAAGTATAATTGATTTACAGTGTTTTGTTTCAGTTATAGAGCACAGTGATTCATATATATATATACACACATATATATATATTCTTTTTTAGATTTGTTTCCATTATGGTTTATTACAAGATGTTTAATATTATTCCCTGTGCTATACAGTAGGTCCTTGTTGTTTATGTATTTTATATATAGTAGTGTCTTTCTGTCAATCCCAAACTCATAATTTATACCTCCCACCCACCTTTCCCCTTTAATAACCATAAGTTTTCTATTTCTGTGAGTCTGTTTCTGTTTTGTATATAAATTCATTTGTATCATTTTTTAGATTCCACATGGAATTGATATCATACGATATTTGTCTTTCTCTGTCTCACTTATTTCATTTAGTATGATAATCTCTAGGTCCATCCATGTTGCTACAAATGGCATTATTTCATTCTTTTTAATGGCTGAGTAATATTCCATTGTGTATATATATATATATATCATATTTTCTTTACCATTCATCTGTCGATGGACACTTAGGTTGCTTCCATGTCTTGGCTATTGTAAATAGTGCTGCTATGAACGTTGGGGGTGCATGTATCTTTTTGAATTAGAGATTTCTCCAGATATATACCCAGGAGTGGGATTGTAGGATCATAAAGTAATTCTATTTTTAGTTTTTAAGGAACCTCCATACTGTATTCCATAGTGGCTGCACCAATTTACATTCCCACCAACAGCATAGGAAGGTTCCAGAAGGAAACTTTAAAATCACTTATTTCCTACCGAAGGCAGACAACCACTCTACAGATCCCCAAGAAGATACCTTGGCTTGGGCAGGTCCAGTTCTATGTGTTCTCTGAAGCCAATTTCCATTCAATAGGCCAAAACACTCTATGATTCCTTTTGAAATTGAATCTCAGTATTTCTTTCCATAATTCCACTTATTGGTCCTAACTCTGCTTCCTCCTGTTTCTCTAGAATAAGCATAAATTCCTCCTCTTCACAAAAAGGTCTCCAGATATTTGAAGATAATTAGTATTCTCCCTGCTTCTTAGACTTGTTAGCACAGTGTGACTTCCCTCCAGATGTTCTTTTCTCTCTCTCTCCCCTCATCTCACAGTCTCTCTCTCAAACTGTCCTTGTTTTTTTCCTCTAACTTTCCCTTTTCTGTCTTATCTTCATGAAATCATTCAGGACCAAAACTCCTATCCAGTCACTCTGTCAGAACCAAGGGCCTCAGAGTTCTCCTGGGTCCTGGAAAACAAGGAAAGGGATAATAAATATGAAATTGATGTTGACATAAGGTTTGCTTCCTGAACCAATTCTGGCTCCTGGAGAGCTTGCATGCTCACCTTTCAAAATCCTCAAGAATTCTGTCACAGATCAGTATCACTTCACCATTCTGGAGTTTCTCAGACCAGGCGTTTTCCTCTCCACAGATTTATTTAACTTCTTGCATTCTGTGCAGTTCTTGAAAATTAGTGATGGTAGTTCTCAGCCACGGGCACATCTCAGAAAATGTGGTTACTCTGCTCGGGACCTGATACATCAGCTCTATAAGAGAAGTTGGAGGAGATGGTTCAAGATGGTGGAGTAGGAGGACATACACCCACTCCCTCTTGCAAGAGCACTGGAATTACAACTAACTGCTGAACAATCATTTACAGAAAGACACTGGAACTCACCAAAAAAGATACCCCACATCCAGAGACAAAGGAGAAGCCACAATGAGATGGTAGGAGGGGCGCATCACATTAAAATCAAGCCCCATAAATGCTGGGTGGGTGACACACAAGCTGGAGAACAGTTATACTGCAGAAGTCCACTCACTAAAGTAGGATTCTGAGCCCCAGGTCAGGCTTCCCAACCTGGGGGCCCATCAACGGGAGGAGGAATCCCCAGAGAATCAGACTTTGAAAGCCAGTGGGATTTGATTGAAGGACTTTCACAGGACTGGGGAAACAGAGACTCCACTCTTGGAGGGCACACAAAAAAGTGTGCTCACCAGGACCCAGGGGGAAGGAGCAGTGACCCCACAGGGGACTGAACCAGACCTACCTGCTGGTGTTGGAGGGTTGCCTGCAGAGGTGGGGGGCAGCTGTGGTTCACCGAGGAGACAGGGACACTGGTGGCAGGGGATCTGGGAAGTGCTCATTGGTGTGAGCCCTCCCAGAATCCACCATTAGCCCCACCAAAGAGCCTGTAAGCTCCAGTGCTGGGTCACCTCAGGCCAAAAAACCAACAAGGTGGGAACACAGCCCCACCCATTAACAGACGAGCAGATTAAAGTTTTACTGAGCTCCACCCACCAAATCAGATTAAAGTTTTACTGAGGTCCTCCCACCCAGCCCAACCCACCATCAGTCCCTCCCATCAGGAAGCATGCATGAGCCGCCTAGACAGCTTCCTCCGCAAGAGGACAGACAGCAGTATCAAGCAGTATCAGCAGTATTTCATCTTGTGGAACTGAAAACCACAGCCACAGAAAGACAGAGAAAATGAAAAAGCAGAAGACTTTGTACCAGATGAAGGGACAGGATAAAACCCCAGAAAAACAACTAAATGAAGAGGAGATAGGCACCCTTCCAGAAAAAGAATTCAGAATAATGATGGTGAAGATGATCCAGGACTTTGAAAAAAGACTGGATGCAAAGATCAAAAAGTTACAAGAAAAGTTTACCAAAGATCTAGAAGAATTAAAGAACAAACAGAGATATGCAACACAATAAGTGAAATGAAAAATACACTAGAAGGAACCAATAGCAGATTAACTGAGGCAGAAGGGTGAATAAGTGACCTGGAAGACAGAATGGTGATAATCACTGACGCAGAAAAGAATGAAGAAAAACGAATGAAAAGAACTGAAGACAGCCTAAGAGACCTCTGGGACAATGTTAAACACACCAACATTTGCATTATAGGGGTCCCAGAAGGAGAAGAGAGAGAGAAAAGACCCAAGAAAATATTGGAAGAGATTATAGTTGAAAACTTCCCTAACATGGGAAAGGAAATAGCTACCCAAGTCCAGGAAGTGCAGAGAGTCCCAGGCAGGATAAACCCAAGGAGAAACACACCAAGACACATAGTAGTGAAACTGACAAAAATTAAAGACAGAGAATACTTATTAAAAGCAACAAGGGAAAAATGACAAATAACATACAAGGGAACTCCCATAAGGTTAACAGCTGATTTCTCAGCAGAAACTCTGCAAGCCAGAAGGGAGTGGCATGATATATTTAAAGTGATGAAAGGGAAGAACCTACAACCAGAATATTCTACCCAGCAAGAATCTCATTCAGATTCGACAGAGAAATCAAAAGCTTTATAGACAAGCAACAGCTAAGAGATTCAGCACCACCAAACCAGCCCTACAACAAATGCTGAAGGAACTTCTCTAAGTGGGAAATATAAGAGAAGAAAAGGACCTACAAAAACAGAAACAAAACAATTAAGAAAATGGTAATAGGAACATACTTATTGATAATTACCTTGAATGTAAATGGACTAAATGCACCAACCAAAAGACACAGTCTGGTGGAATGGATACAAAAACAAGACCCATATATATGCTGTCTACAAGAGACCCACTTCAGGCCTAGGGACACAAAGAGACTGAAAGTAAGGGGATGGAAAAAGATATTCCATGCAAGTGGCAATCAAAAGAAAGCTGGAGTAGTGATACTCATATCAGATAAAATAGACTTTAAAATAAAAAATGTTACAAGAAACAAAAAAAGACACTACATAAAGATCAAGGATCAATCCAAGAAGAAGAGATAACACTTATAAATATATATGCACCCAATATAAGAGTACCTCAATACATAAGGCAAATGCTAACAACTATGTAAGAGGAAATTGACAGTAACACAATCATAGTGGGGGACTTTAACACCCCACTTACACCAATGGACAGATCATCCACACAGAAAATTAATAAGGAAACACAAGCTTTAAATGACACAATAAATCAGCTTGATTTAACAGATACCTATAGGACATTACATCCAAAACCAGCAGATTACGTTCTTCTCAAGTGAACGTGGAATGTTCTCCAGAATAGATCACATTTTGGGTCATAAATCAAGCCTTGGTAAATTCAAGAAAATTGAAATTGTATCAAGCATCCTTTCTGACCACAACGCTATGGGATTAGAAATCAATTACAGGAAAAAAACTGTAAAAAACACAAACACATGGAGGCTAAACAATATGCTACTAAATAACCAAGAGATCACTGAAGAAATCAAAGAGGAAATCAGAAAATACCTAGAGACAAGTGACAATGAAAACACAATGATCCAAAAGCTATGGGATGCAGCAAAGGCAGTTCTAAGAGGGAATTTTATAGTAATACAATCCTACCTCAAGAAACAAGAAAAATCCTAAATAAACAATCTAACCTTACACCTAAAGAAACTAGAGAAAGAAGAGCAAAACCCAAAGTTAGCAGATGGAGAGAAATCATAAAGATCAGAGCAGAAATAAATGAAATAGGAACAAAGAAAACAATAGCAAAAATCAATAAAACTAAAAGCTGCTTCTTTGAGAAGATAAGTAAAATCGATAGGCCTCTAGCAAGACTCATCAAGAAAAAGAGGGAGAGGACTCAAATCAATAAAATTAGAAATGAAACAAGAGAAGTTACAATGGACACCTCAGAAATAAAAAGCACCATAAGACTACTACAAGCAACTATATGCCAATAAAATGGACAACCTGGATGAAATGGACAGATTCTTAGAAAGGTATAACCTTCCAAGACTGAATCAGGAAGAAATAGAAAATATGATCAGACCAATTACAAGTAATGAAATTGAAACTGTGATTAAAAATCTCCCAACAAACAAAAGTCCAGGACCAGATGGATTCACAGGGGAATTTATCAAACATTTAGAGAAGAGCTAACACCCATCCTTCTCAAGCTCTTCCAAAACATTGCAGAGGAAGGAACACTCCCAAACTCATTCTAGGAGGCCACCATCACCCTGTTACCAAAACCAGACAAAGATACTACAAAAAAAGAAAACTACAGACCAATATCACTGATGAATATAGATGCAAAAATCCTCAACAAAATACTAGCCAATAGAATCCAACAACACATTAAAAGGATCACACACCATGATCAAGTGGGGTTTATCCCGGGAATGCAAGGATTCTTCAATATATGCAAATCAGTCAATGTGATACACCATATTAACAAATTGAAGGACAAAAACCACATCATCATTTCAATAGATGCAGGAAAAGCTTTTGACAAAATTCAACACTCATTTATGATCAAAACTCTCCAGAAGGTGGGCATAGAGGGAACCTACCTCAACATAATAAAGGCCATATACAACAAACCCACAGCAAACATCATTCTCAATGGTGAAAAACTGAAATCGTTCCCTCTAAGGTCAGGAACAAGGCAAGGATGTCCACTCTCTCCACTACTATTCAACATAGTTTTGGAAATCCTTGCCACAGCAATCAGAGAAGAAAAAGAAAAGGAATCCAAATTGGAAAAGAAGTAAAACTGTCACTGTTCACAGATGGCATGATACTATACATAGAAAATCCTAAAGATGCCACCAGAAAACTACTTCAGCTAATCAATGAATTTGGGAAAGTTGCAGGATACAAAATTAACACACAGAAGTCTCTTGCATTTCTATACACTAACAATGAAAGATCAGAAAGAGAAATTAAGGAAACAATCCCATTCACCATTGCAACAAAAAGATTAGAATACCTAGGAATAAACCTAACCAAGGAGGTAAAAGACCTGTATTCTGAAAACTTTTAAGACACTAATGAAAGAAATCAAAGATGACACAAACAAATGGAGGGACATACCATGTTTTTGGATTGAAAGAATCAACATTGTGAAAATGACTGTACTACCCAAAGCAATTTACATATTCAATGCAATCCCGATCAAATTACCAATGGTATTTTTCACAGAACTAGAACAAGAAATTTTACGATGTGTATGGAAACACAAAAGACCCCAAATAGCCAAAGCAATCTTGAGAAGGAAAGATGGAGTTGGTGGAATCAAGCTTCCTGACTTCAAACTATGCTACAAGGCTACAGTGTTCAAGACAGTCTGGTACTGGCACAAAAACAGAAATATAGATCAATGGAACAGCATAGAAAGCCCAGAGATAAACTATGGTCAACTAATCTATGACAAAGGAGGCAAGGATATACAATGGAGAAAAGGCAGCCTCTTCAATAAGTGGTGCTAGGAAAACTGGACAGCTACATGTAAAAGAATGAAATGAGAATACTCCTTAACACCATACACAAAAATAAACTCCAAATGGATTAAAGACCTAAATGTAAGGCCAGACATTATAAAAATCCTAGAGGAAAACATAGGAAGAAACACTCTTCGACATAAATCACAGCAAGATCTTTTTTGATCCACCCCTTAGAGTAATGGAAATAAAAACAAAAATAAATAAGTGGGGCCTAATGAAACTTCAAAGCTTCTGCACAGCAAAAGAAACTATAAACAAGACGAAAAGACAACCCTCAGAATGGGAGAAAATATTTGCAAACGAATCAACAAAGGATTAATCTCCAAAATATATAAACAGTTCATCCAGCTCAATATCAAAAAAACAAACAACCCAATCAAAAAATGGGCAGAAGACCTAAACAGGCATTTCTCCAAAGAAGACATACGGATGGCCAAGAGGCACATGAAAAGCTGCTCAGCATCACTAATTATTAGAGAAATGCAAATCAAAACTACAATGAAGTATCACCTCACCCAGGTTAGAATGGGCTTCATCAGAAAATCTACAAACAGTAAATGCTGGAGAGGGTGTGGAGAAAAGGGAACTCTCTTGTACTGTTGTAATGTAAATTGATACAGCCACTATGGAGAACAGTATGGAGGTTCCTTGCAAAGCTAAAAACAGAGTCACCATATGGCACAGCAATCCCAGTGCTGAGCATATACCCAGAGAACACCATAATTCAAAAAGACACATGCACTCCAATGTTCATTGC
Organism: Hippopotamus amphibius kiboko; assembly: GCF_030028045.1. Classification (NCBI taxonomy): domain Eukaryota; kingdom Metazoa; phylum Chordata; class Mammalia; order Artiodactyla; family Hippopotamidae; genus Hippopotamus; species Hippopotamus amphibius. Next base: position 172,984,281 of record NC_080188.1, on the reverse strand, counting down.
AGCACTATTTACAATAGCCAGGACATGGAAGCAACCTAAATGTCCATCAACAGATGAATGGATAAAAAAATGTACATATATCGAATGGAATATTACTCAGCTGTAAAAAGCAATGAAACTGGGACATTTATAGAGACATGGATAGACCTAGAGACTGTCATACAGCGTGAAATGAGTCAGAAGGAGAAAAACAAATATTGTATATTAACACATATGCGGACTATAGACAAATGGTACAAATCAGCCGGTTTGCAAGGCAGAAATAGAGACACAGATGTAGAGGACAAACATATGGACACCAAGTGGGGAAAGCGGGGATGGTTGGGAAGGAATGAATTGGGAGATTAGGATACCAAATAGTACACTCTAAATATGTGCAGTTTATTGTATGTTAACTGTATCTCAATAAAAGTTCTTTAAAAAAAAAGGAAAGAAAAGTGGGAGATATGTTCTGAGTTTATGGTGAGAGAATATAGGTTTTTCATTCAAGTGAACTGTAGGGAAAAAAATCCTAACTTTTTCCTCACCTTCTCAAAGAATTGCGCCTCCCACTTGATTTGATTTCGTACACCTAGACTTAGTTTGTGGTAAAGTCATAGCCAGAACTGCACTTGTCCTGTTTTCTACTACACTCATTACATCTCCTGTATTCTTTGCTGTGCTTCCCAACACGACCGGCCGCCTGGCCACTGGAACTCATGCCTCTTCCCCGTCTTCCATTTGACTTGTATGGCTTCCATCTCAGAACTGCCTTTCAAAGCTAGCCTCTTCTCTCTTGTCCTGGCTTCATCACTTGGCCTTTTCTCTCTTCTCCAATCCAACCTGCCTAAAATCCTCTATTGGTCCCTCTGGGCCCAAAGGAGAAAACCCAAACTTGTTTTCTTAGCATCAAAGTCTCTTCTAAATCCATCCATTCATTATTTCAACAATTATCCCATGAATACTGACCTTGTGCCCTGCTTATGCCTCATCATTTCTTCCTGCTTATCCTCTATTCCAGTCTCAGTGAATGTCTCCAGATTTGCCCAGACACAGAGCCTTCCTTATATCCCACGTGTCTTCCCATGTCCTATTCCCTCTTCCTGCAAAGCTCTTTCCATTTTCTCTGCCAGCTGAACTCTGACTCACCTTTTGAACCCGTCTAAATATCATCTCCCTATAGCATCTTCTTTGGCTCCCGTGAGCAAGTTAATTATTCCTACTTCTGGTTCCCCATCAATCTGTTCATATTTCTGCTTTAGAACTTATTTTGTGCATTTAATTATTTATTTGTTTGCCTATCTCTGTTCGCTCTTCACTTGGCTCTGAGCTCCTCCAGGCAACAAACACATTTATTTCATTTCTGTATCCCCAGATCCCAGTACCATATGTACCACATGTAAGGATATAATAAGAGAATTAAGTCACTCATTAAGAGTAGGGTGTTCTGGGACTGAATTAGATGAAGCAGAAAGCAAGTAGGTGAGGTTCCAGGCTCTGCAGTCATACTACGTGGGTTTAAATTGCACAGTTCCAGCTGTGCGAACTTGTACAAGTTGTTTTGTGTCTGAGCCTCATATTTCTCAACAGTCAAATGGGTAGAATAATAGGAATTTTTTATAAGCTTATTTGGTGATAACTAAAAAATAAATTTGGTTTATTTAAAGATAAATATTCTTCTTGTGAGGGGTCTCCTGAGAATAAATATGGAAAACCATAGAGTGGAAAATCTTGAGGAAGGAAGAGAAAATGAAGAGAGAATAATTGAGAAAGATGAAACAAAGAAGGGGAAGCCTTACTCTGCCAAACTCTTTCTACTGCGATCTTCATGCATTAATCAAATTTATCACTTAAAATCTACATTTTGTTCTTTTTAACTGTAGCCTGAGTTAATCTATTCATTGATTTTATAGTTACAGATAGTCCCAAATAAATCCTTAATGGTGACAGATGCTTTCCCTGTAGAACCCAACTCAAACAGCATGATCCCATAGCATTAAAGTCAAGGCCTCAAGACCAACATCATTTCCATCTAGACTCACAATACAAGGACGAGAGACCTCATATGGGAATGTTACTGAACTGGGGAGATATGGGAGAACGGATGTTTGACCACATAGGTAATAAAATCAGATCATTGAAAGGGACCCTTATCCAGATAGGCAGTAAAATCAAGAGTGAAGATTATTTGCCAGGCTGCAATATGAGATTGACATGATCAAGATGGAATTAGAGAAGGCTAACTTTTAGAACAAACAGTCCCCAAATCTCAGTGACTTCATACAAGTTTATTTTTTTGCTCATGTCCAATGCAATTTGTGATAGGGTTAAAAGGAGATTGCCTCATAGAATCATTCAAAAACAAGAGTCTATCTATCCAGCCACTCTGTCACCACCTAGGGTCTCAGAGTTCCTGTCAGGGTCCTGGTAAACAAGAGAGAGAGCATGAAAGATTTCATGGGAAGTCTTCTGGGCTAGGCCTGCGTTCACATTCCACTGGCCAAAACTCAGTCATGTGACTACACTTAAATGCAGAGGTAGCTGGGAAAAACTATCTGTGAGCCCAGGAAGAAAATCGCTTAGAGAAACAACTTCCCAGTCTCTGCTACAGGGGTGAAATGCAAGAAAAAGGGGAAATGCAAAGCCCTAAATTTAAGTTCAAAATGTCAACTTCACAAATATAGGATATAGGAGTCCTGGATTAGCGGTGGGAAAAAGATATCTGGGGTTGGAAGACTGGGGATGGGGGAGTCTGGTCTACCATGAGATTACTGTTAGCCAAGAATATTTTTGTCTCAAAAAAGGAATGCAATATTCAGGTGTATTAGTAGAGGAAATACATATAGTAGAAAGATCACAGACTATCTTCACTTTTGGTTGGTTATGTGTCCTTGACTAAGATGCTTAAATTATCTGAGTCTCAAGCTTGCTCAGGTACAAAATAAGACAAGCTTGTAGCGTGTGTCATTGTATCAGTTAATTATTGCCACAATTATGGATATAAAAATATCCCCCAAACTCAGTAGTTTAAAACAGTAATTTTTCTCACTCAGCATCTGTAGGTTGGCTGAGTTAGCTATGCTTCAGATTGTGGGTCTGCAAGGGGGGCATTCTATCTTTCCTCCAGTGATGCTTATTATGGGTCTCAGGCTGGAAGGGCAGCATCTTTCAGCATCTAGCAGCTAATACATGGAGGGAGCAGTTCTCATGGTGAGGGCAGGGATGCAACAGAGAGAATGGAAATATGCAATCTGGGGCCCAGAATTGGCACCTGTCACTTCTGTCCATATTCCTTTGTCCAGAGCAAAGCCATTGATATTGGGCTTAATTAGCCAAGCCCAGTATCAATGGGGGATGGAAATAAGCTCCATTCATGTGAGTGAGTGATGCTGCAAAGTTGCATGTCAAAGGGCATTGTAATACAGGCGAGAATGAGGAGTCTACCCACTGACATTTACAAGATTGTGGTGATGACTGAAAAATATGTAAAGCATCCAGTCCCATGACTGGCAACATAGGGGCTCAGTAAATTAACACTATGATGATAGTTATAATGATGATGATACCAAAGGTATTCAGATATTATATCTTAGTGTACTCTTGGTGGCTTAGAACACATCTACTGGATTGTGTTTAATTTTGGTTGCCATCTTTAAAAAGAAATACATTGACAAACTAGATAGCAAGCAGAGAAGGTTAAAGCATGAGGGACTAGGAATCTAGAAACTGTATTGAAGGAACTAAACATAGTTCATCCAAAGAAGAATAGCCCACATAAAAAGTACATGCACCCAAATACCAGAAGGCCTATCTCATTGCAAAAGGAATAAACTTGTAGAATAATGGAAGGAGCTGCCAGTCAGAGGGAATTTTCTTGGGGTTAAGTAGATAATAGGAAGCCCTCGGACATTTGCTGGGGAGAAACCTGACTGGGCTGTCAGCTTGCTGAGCCAAGACAAGCACAGGAGGTGAAGAGTAGTGAAGAAAGCGATTTTCTCCACAGTTAAAAAGATGAGCTGTGGGGAGCAGGTTGGGAGGTCAGAGCAGAACTGGGGTTTCTGTGCCTCGGAAAACACTGGTCTTAGCTCCCTTTTCAATTCCTTCTGGCCTCATAGATTCACTGGTCCTTCACTTCAGTGTGTGTGCTGTACATCCTGTTGATTCTACAAACACACCACTCTCAGCACCCTCTCCAAACCCCTGAGCCCCAGCTGGGCAGTGTGAGATTCGCCAAACAGTGATCTCTTCCTCCTTCTTTAAGCTTGAGTCTCCCCTCCCCATTTCTCCCAATCAGCCTTAATTAAACTGTTTGAAAGCTACAGCTTGATTTTAATTAGAGCAAAATTGGGAAGATTAGAATGAAATTGGCCAATCATTGTTTACGGACCGTTGTTTGAGAACACAGCAGGCTGCTGAATTACCTCCATGCCAGGCTTCTTGAATTCTTCTAGTGGGTGGACCGGGGCACTGGGGCGTGGGGGAGAGCTGGCCTTCTTTCTGCTTTTGTGCCTCCTAGAGTTGCAGGGGATGAGATATTATTTAACCATATGTTCCTGGATTGAAGCCTTTGTGCCTGGTGATTTCTCCCAGCCACAGTGGTAAACGAGGCAAAAGAATTTCCTGGAAAGTATGACAAAGGTGTACAGTGGTCTTTGAACTTGAGCACAGGTCACAGACAAAGGCAGAAAATCATTTGTGGCATGGTGTGGGTTCTCATCAAACTCTACCACTGAACAACTGAGACTTGGTCCCTTTTCTCAGTTTCTCTGTCTCTTCGTTTGTTCACTTCTAAAAGGTTCATAGTTGAGTAGTGATAACTCTACTTCCTCTTTCTTGAGGTCCTTGCATTGATAAAATTGTTGAGCTTGTGTAAAAATTGTGTACAATTTTTTAAATAAAACTAAAGGAAAGCTCTACACCAATATAAGAGATTATGGTTTTATTATAATTTCTTTTTATAGCTCAGATTAATCATGTCTTATTCATTATAGCAGTAAAGACTCTAATAGCCAAGTACATTACAGTAATCTGCTATTGAGATGGAAGTCTTCTGATGATGTGATGTATCTAGAAATACTGCCTTCTGTGCAGGAGCCAAAGCATGATATATCCCTCAGCCTGTGAAATATCCAGCTCAAGAACATAAAACCATCTTAACTGAGTCACTGAAGTAAATAACTGGCATCCCTCAATGTATATGTTGGCTTTGACTATTCTCCTTCATGTGAATTTTCTAAGGCGAAGAATATGAGCCCTATGAAAAAGAAAACATGATAATGTCTTAGCTTGATGGATGGACTTCTATGAAGAGAGAAGTAGCCCCAGATGCAAGGTGTATTGGTAGAAAGATAGATGAAGAAAGAGAAGTCTTCTTTCCTAGAACTCTAGGAAAATCAGCAGTCCAACACTCAGTGTTTATTGCGACTCCTGCGTCAAATTGGCAAGTGTCAAGCTAGTTGGGAAAAGACAACTCTCCGGGAGAAAGGTGGGCTCTGAGAACAAAGACATTTGCATCTATCTAGTACTAGTTGGTATGTGAGAAATTTTCCAATGGTCATTGGTTGACAGTTTACATAGACAAAGTCAAGTCACTGTAAAAATGGCAAGAAACCTATTTTTGTCTTTGGCATAAGGCCAATCCATCTTTTTTTGCTCCAATAATGACTTGTCCTGTGTCTTCCTTCATTTTTCATGGAAAATCAGTCATATTTTTTTCTTACAAGTGTGGTTCATATCAAAACAACCTTTTAGAGGATGATAGCTCAGTCCCTTTCAGCAATAAAAGTTGGAGGAGGGTACCCCCAAAAGAGAGGTTGTTGGAAACAGATCAGGAGGGCGAAAGACTAGAGAAGGGCAACATTCCCGAGCACGACAGCCCACTTCTGCCATTGTGCTCAAAGTGGGGCCTGGCGCTCGGCCTCCTGGGCTCAGTGGTGGCCTTAAGACTTCTCCCCAGCTTCTCACATAGTACCAGAACCTCTTCCAAGAACTGCTGCCTGAGTGAGCAGGTGATGAGCGGCTCTGCTGGAAACAGCATTGAATCCCTCCCTGGTAAACCCATGCTGGATTCTAACTCAGGGGGAACCAATAGGCTCCAAGCACTCAGGGGCACAGTGACACCGGGACAGGATGGTGGAAGCCTGCAGGGGTGCCACAGCAGAGGGGGTGGGCCGAGCTGCATACTCAGGATACAAAATGTGATTTTCCAAATGGCAGCCATATTGGTGGTCTTGGAAATGAGCCTAAATGTGCTTCCCACACAGAGAGGGGGAGACATGTCTATTGGAAAACTGGCAACAATGATCCGGCTGTAAGCAGGAGGTCTCAGTACAACCACCCATATTGTAGGTTGCAGTGTTCCTTACTAGTAGGTTTCTGCCTCATTGAGGTATAGTTTTGTTTTTGGTTTTAAACTATGGATTTAAAAAAAAAAGAAATACTTTCTTCTTTAAGGTTTCATTGGGAGGGAAGCTTCATAGATCATGACTCTCCAAGGGGGCCGGATCAATGGTCCCAGTTTATGAGCCCCAAAAGTGGTTCTTCAGCATGTGGCTGCTGGAAACCGCACCTGGATGGAAGCTCCTGGTGGTGCTCTGTCTTTCAGGGCTAAGAATGCAGGACTCTGTTGGGGGGCGGGGCGGGGCAGGGCAGAGGGTACTTTTGCTGGCAGTTCTTGTTGAGCTTGTGTGTCGAGGAGGAACACAGTGCTGCAGGGGGTTGGTGACATTACAGCCAATAGCTACAATGTGGAGGCATCCCTTTTCATTTACATCTTTCAAATTGGGAACACCTTGTAGCCATTTAATATTCTAATCGGAGACCCTTTTGCTTCAGATCCAGAGCTGGCCTGGTCCCCAAGCCCTGCTGATGCTCCCGTTGCCTGAGGCTTGGCACAGGGCTGTGGTTCAGCTTTGCTGTCGCAGGCCCCTTTGGATTCCAGAAAATCCCTAAATTGATGTACGACCAGAAGCATCATGTATTGGCAATCTGGACCGTTAGCGTTAAGCAGTTTGGGACAGAGATCACTGACCATCACTTCTGAATATAGATACATAGAGATGGGTTTTTTTTTTTTTTATGTCTACAGTATTCTCAGTGTCAGTGTGTATGTTCCTATAACACAGTGGATTTTACGCTCCAACCTGGATTATACCTTTCCTAAACTTTATTTTGGTTATGAATGATTTTATGGGTATGTTAATCCTTTGACAGAAATATGTGAGATTCACTCTAAGGTAATTTAAAATGCAATAGAAAATGGCCTAACTTCTGTTAATTATAACACCTTTTTGAAGTGCTGCCTGAACACCTTTGCAGGCAGAGTCCACATCGGAGAACTCTGGTCACCCTTGGTTTAACCTGTGAACCGTTTATGTAGTGGCGTCTGCTGCTTTAAGGGCCCTTTCCATATGGGCTTCACTAGTGCTTAAAATGTTTGCTTTCTCATACTGTTAACTGTGAAACAAACACAGTGGGAGAAGATTTTAGGAGAAATGGCTAAATTGAAATGGAAATTTACTTGATGTCTTAATTGAAACAAAGATGATGGCTTAATTGAAGTAGTATGTGTTAATATAATTGATATAGAGAAAACATCCTTTTCCTAGGGAAAAAAAAAGAGCCTTGATTATTTTATTATGAAAAAAACCAACTAAATGGAAAATCGGAAATAAACATTTATTCTCTGAATAGCTCAGGCTGCCTTCCAGTATTGCCTTCTGAGGTTTTCAGATGCTGGAAAGAACCAGGTTAATAAGTTCTGTAAGCACATTTTTTTTTTTTTTTTTTTTTACCGCTCTGGCTCAAACTCCATTCACAGATGTTTCCCCCATTACTTTGATTCAGTGAAGGGCCCCAAAGGGCAGGCAGGAAACAAAGTGAAGTAGAAGAGAAAAAGCACTGGGTGCCCTCAGAGCCTGAAACTTCCTGCAGCCAGCTGAGGCCTTATGCTTAATTCTGAGTTGACACCCCACCAGTTTATGGAAGTGGGTTTTGTTTATGTTTTGGGAGGGTGTTTTTTTCCCAGTGAGATTTTCCTACCCCCTCACTTACACACACACACACACACACACACACACACACACACTCTCTCTCTCTGTCTCTCTCTCTCTCTTCTACTCACAGACTTGTGATTGCCCCTTTGACTTTCACAGGGGTGGTGGTATAACAGGGTGGTAAATACTGTAGATTCTGGGGGCAGAAAGCCGGTGCTTAAATCCTGACTCTGCCACCTATCAAGTGTTACCTACTGGGCAAATGATCTGTGCCCCAATTTCCTTGTCCATAAAATGAGGATAATTGTATTTTACCTCTTATTAGGAGTGTTTTGAATATTACATTGGTTAATACTTGCAAGATACTTGGAATGCCTGGCACATGCTAAGAATTCATTAAATGTTAACCATTATTTTTTATTATTGGCTCATAAAAAGCTTCCTAAGACAGTATCATTCATTTTCGAAGTCGTTTGTTATTCTGTGTTATGATTTCCAGAGCAGCCATAGGAACTGGAATCAGGCCTTTGTCTCTGACTCCTTGCATGGTACCCTATGTATAGAATTGATTTTTTTTTTCTAGGGTTCAATTTCTCCTCCTGCAAATGGGTGTATTGAAACTACCTTCATCCAAAAAAGGTTTTGCTTTGGTGTATATGTTGCACTATGTTTTGGATATACAGTACATTCCTGTTTTGTGTAGATAATTAAAAGAATTAAGTGTTCTAGGTAATGAAAATATCTGTTAAAAGATAGTAAACATTTAAAAAGCACTAGGATGAAATAAAATACACTTAATTGAATGTACACAAAGGAAAATAGTGTTATAGAAACAGCAGTATGGCATTGACCTGGGTTTTGATCAGAGCTCAGCCACTTACTGTGTGACTTTGTGCAAGTTATTTTCTTAACTTCTCTGGGTCTCATTGTTGCCACTCTCATCATCATCATCGTTGCTGTTACTAGCACTGGGATAGGGTTAGGACACTAGATTTTGTTCTGGTTCTAGTGCCAAATGGTTATATATTGCTTTGGGGAAACCACTTCCCTCTTTGTTTCATGATTTTCTTATAATGTAAGAGGAATGGAATAGATTTCCTCAACCGCTAGGCATGCTGGCACGTGGTGGTGCTGCAAATGGATTACAGGTGTGTCCATATATTGATTCCCCTCAACTCTTGGGGCAGTTGGACAGGGTCTGGGGCAGCAGGACACCCTGTGCTTGTCTCCTCAGTCCTGAAAAGCCTCATTCATTGATCCCAGTGCATCACATACAGAGAATTTTCAATATCCACGGAAACATGAAAAAGGTTGGCAAATAGTATTCAAGTGTTTCTTCTAATTCTAATAGCCCAGATTTCCCTCTTGGTAGTCGTGTGACATCAGGCAAAGTACTTAGCTTTCTGAGCTTCAGTATATTCATTCTCTTAAGTAAGATAAACTCAAAACTTTGGTTTGGATAAAATATGAGATATAATAAAATATGTCAAGTCTGATGTTGGACAAAGGAAGATGAAGACTAAGGAAAAGTACAAAACTTCAAGATCGTTGCCTCTTTGGGGTCTTTAACACTGTGAGTGTGGCAGAAATTGTTCTTAGATTTAACATAGAGGATTGGAGCTGTTGATCTTTAACACTGGGTGTAAAGCACTACCAAAGCATAAGAAAATATCATCAGTGCCTCGAGTTATATATTAAAAAAATGCACAAAAGTATGCCCGCAAGTTACATTTTTATAAGTCAAATCTAATTTTCCCATTGATAGGTGTACACACTTAGAATGCTTTACTTTTATTTCACAACAATCACTAATTGGTTGTTGCTTTTATGTATTCTCATCACTAACTTTTTTTTAAATCGTTTCAATAATTTGCAAACAACTAAAGGATTAGGAGAGCTGTGACATAAAATAAATGGTTGTTTATTTTAAATAAATAAAATAAATGAGAGATTCAGTCATTCAACCAAAATCTATTGAATATCTACTATTGTTCTCTTTTACAACATCTAGCATTGTTCTGTTGCTGTTGAGTAAGACAGAAGGAATCAATCCTGATCTCATAGAGTTTAGGTTCTAATGGGAGAGAAAGAGAATTGGAAATATATGTCAGGTAGTGATAAGTGCTAAAAAAGATATGTAAAGCAGAGCATGTTGGGGGCGGGGGGACGTGCTCTTTTAGATGGGATGCTCAGGGAAAAAGCTTCTTGTAGGAGATACTGTTCAGCAGTCCTGAATGAAATGTACTGAGCAAGCAATGTGACCACAATTTTTATTTATTAGATTTAATTAAAGTGGGAGTCACCTCTTTGGTAAAGTGGTCTTTCCTTTCAGTGAGGGGCTTTCACCATTGTAGAAACTGTGGAAAATGGAAGAATACCTGCCTTTTCCACCCCCTAACAAACTAAGTGATACTATAGAAATTCTTTTTTTACTTTCTGAAGTCTAGGTGTGGCCTACAACAAAGCAGGGAGAATGGGTTTGGTGCCAAGATTCATGTCAGGGAGCTTATTGCCTATGTTTTCTTCCAGGAGTTTTATAATATCAGGCCTTGAGTTCAAGTCTTTAATCTATTTTGAGTTGATTTTGTGTATGATGTATGATAGGGTTCCAATCTAACTCTTTAGCATGTGGTTATCCACTTTTCCCATTATCATTCCCATTATGTCAAAGGAGACTATCCATTCCTCATTGAATATTCTTGGCTTCTCTGTCATAAAATAATTGACCATATATGTGTGGGTTCATTTCTGGGCTATTTTGTTCCTTTGATCAATGTGACTGTTTTATGTCAGTATCATACTGTTTTGATTACTATGGCTTTGTAGTATAATTTGAAACAAGCATGATACTTGCAGCTTTGTTATTCTTTCTCAGGATTGCTGTGGCTATTCATGCTATTTTGTGGTTCCATACTAATTTTAGGATTGTTTTATCTATTTTGTAAAAAATGCTATTGGAATCTTTATAAGGATTGCAGTGAATCTGTAGGTTGCTTTGGGTCATATGGACATTTTAACAATACTGATTTTTCCAATCCACAAGCATAGAATATTTTTCCATTTATTTGTGTCTTTTTAATTTCTTTCATCAGTGAATTACAGTTTTCAGTGTATGAGTCTCACCTCCTTGGTTAAATTTATTCCTAGGTATTTGATTCTTTTTGATGCAATTGTAAATGGGATTGTTTCCTTATTTTCTCTTTGTGCTATTTTGCTATTAGTTTATAGAAATGCAACAGATTTTTGTATTTATATTTTATATCCTTCATCTTTACTGAATTTATTAGTTCTAACAGTTTTTGATAGAGTCTTTAGGATTTTCTATATATAATATTATGCCATCTGCAAATAGGGACCGTTTTACTTATTTCTTTCTAATTTGGATGACTTTTCTTTCTTGCCTAATTGCCCTGGCTAGTAGTTCCAGTAATATAGTGGATAAAAGTGGTGAGAAATGGGCAATGTTGTCTTATTCCAGATCTTAGAGAAAAAGCTCTTAGCTTATCATTAAGTATGATATTATCTGTGGACTTGTCATTTGTGGCCTTTATTATGTTATGTTCCCTCTATACACATTTTGTTGAGAGTTTTTTCATAAATGGATGTTGAATTTTGTCAAATGCTTTTTCTTCATCTATTGAGATGATCATATGATTTTTATCCTTTGTTTTGTTAATGTGGTGTATCACATTGATTGATTTGCTGATGTTGAACTGTCCTTGAATCCCTGGAATAAATTCTACTTGACCAAAATGTATGATCCTTGTAATGTTGAATTCAATTTGCTAATATTTTGTTGAGGATTTTTGCATCTATGTTTATAAAGGGTATTGGCCTGTAATTTTATTTTCTTATAATGTTCTTGTCTGGTTTTGGTATAAGTGTATGGGTGGCCTCATAGAATGAGTATGAAAATCTTTTTCCTATTTTTTGGAAGAGTTTAAGAAAGATTGGTATTAATTCTTTAAATGTTTGGTAGAATTTGCCATTGAAGCCATCTGGTCCTGGGCTTTTGTTTGTTGTGAGGTTTTTGATGATTAATTCAATCTCTTTATTAGTAATTAGACTGTTAAGATTTTCTATTTCTTCATGATTCTGTCTTGGTAGGTTATATATATGTTTCTAGAAATGTATCCATTCTCTCTAGGTTGTTCATTTTTGTGTATAATTGTTCATAGTAGTCTCTTATGCTCCTTTGTGTGGTATCAGTTGTAATGTCTTTTCATTTCTAATTTTATTTACTTGAGTCTTCTTTCCTTTTTTGACTTGGTCAGTCTAGCTAACAATTTGTCTATTTTTTTTTTTAACCTTTCAAAAAACAGCCTTTGGTTTCTTTGGTCTTTTCTATTGTCTTTTCAGTCTCTATGTCATTTATTTTCACAATCTTTGTTATTTTCTTCCTTCTACTAACTTTGGCCTTACTTTGTTGTTCTTTTCTAGTTCCTTGAGGTGTAAAGTTAGGTTGTTTATGTAAGATCTTTGTTTTTTATTAATGTAGCCATTTATTGCTATAAACTTCCCCTTAGAACTGCTTTTACTAAGCCCCACAGGTTTTTGTATTTGTGTTTCCATTTTCATTTGTCTCAAAATATTTTTGATATCTTCTTTGACCTGTTGGTTGTTCAGGAGCATGTGGTTTAACCTCCATGTATTTATGAATTTTCCAGTTTTCTTCTCATAATTGATTTCTAATTTCATACCATTGTAGTCAGAAAAGATGTGTGTTATGATTTTAGTCTTTTTAAATTTATAAAGATTTGTTTTGTGGTCTAACATATGATCTCTCCTGGAGAACGTTCCATGTGCCTTTGAGAAGTATATTCTGCAGCTGGAGGGGATGTTCTGTAAACATCTGTCATGTCCATCTGGTCTAACATGTAGTTTAATGTTTCTTTGCTGATTTCTGTCTGGATGATCTATCCATTATTGAAAGTGGGGTATGGAAGGTGCCTTCTATTATTGTATTGCTGTCTGTTTCTCCCTTCAGAATGTTAATATTTGCTTTACATATTTTGGTGCTCCTATGTTGGGTGCATAAATATTTATATATGTTATATTTTCTTGATGAATTGATCCCTTTATCATTATATAATGACCTTCTTTGTCTCTTATTGTAGTCTTTGGCTTTACATCTATTTTGTCAGAAATAAGCTACACTATCTTTCTTTTGGTTTCCATTTGCATGGGATATCTTTTTCCATCCCTTCACTTTCAGTATATGTGTTCTTAAAGCTGAAATGAGTCTTGTAAGCAGAACATGGTTGGGTCTTAGTTTTTTGTGTTTGTTTTTAAATCTATTAAGCTGCTCTATGTCTTTGATTGGCCATCTAGCCAATAAGAAGTGAGATCAAGCAACTGTTCTTTATGCTGCAGTGGGATTTGGGATAGAAAATACTTTTGACAGATATCCTGTACTTTAATTAAAGTTTAGCATTTCCTCCACAAAGGAAATAAAAGATAATGCATTATTATGAACTTGCCTGCTTAGATAAATAAAGGCACACAGTGGGAATTTTAAAAGGCTTTGTGGGAACCATGAATTATTAGTCATCCCTTTTCCTTTCTTTCCCTGGTAATGTTTGGCACATGCCCCTCCTCTCTGTCTTAGTTTCTAGAATTAGATAGGGGACTTCTATAGCCTCAAATGGGCATGGATTTTTGTTTATTTATTTTGAATTATTTTTTTTCTGTGGTCTTGTCATTCGTACTTCATGGATTTGGGGGGAGTTTTAGACCAAGGCTTAGCACTGTCATGAAAAGCAGAGTTGGGATGGGTTGAGAAAGTTGAGAAAACTTTACATTTTGTGGTTTTCTAAGGCTATGGAGCTTATCTTTACTAGTATAATTTGGGAGACAATGGAAAAGCACTCTTTTGCTAATGGATGTGATCATTTAAATTTCATCCTTTAAAATACAAATATTTCAGTGAAGAGAAAAGCATGAAGATTAAAATCCCAGATGGAACTGGAAAGGAATTTTGCCATTTTCAAGAACAGAGCTTCTCAAAATGTGCATCCTCTTAGTTCTTTTCAGGATGTCCATGTTGACATTTGCAGTAAAGGTACAAAAGCAATGGTGAATGAAACTGCTGGCATTGTAACTTAAATAAAGGCAGTCTCATCAAATGATACTAGTAGTCATGTATTCATCATTACATACTTGAACCTAAACACACACATACATGCATGCTAGCTTCATGAATGTCCTTGAAGCAGTAAAATTTACTAATTTTATTGGATCTTGATCCATGAGTACGTCTTTTTAATATGCTGTATGATGAAATGAAAAGTACATATAAAGCATGTTTAAGGTTACCAAAGAATGATGGCCTCAGAGAAAAATACTTTTGTGATTGAGTTGTGAATTGAACTAGCCACTTTTTTCATGGGACTGAATTTTTCTTGAAAGAACAACCAACAGACAAACTATTGTTGCTCAGCTTTTAGTGTTTGGCAGACATTTTCTCAAAAAAAAAAAAAAAAAAAAGAAAAGAATACAGCAAGCCTGCCTCTTCAAGGAAAATAACTGACAGTATTTGTTACCAATGAAAAAAATTTAAGCTTTCAAATGAAATTTGGAATTTTGAAAAACTTGTATTTGTCATCATCAGGTTGACAGCTTTCCAATATTTAAAGACTTTTCTGATGAGACTTGTGGTGATATTAACAAATATGATGTTTTGATATGGTATAATAAAAAGTGTCAAAATATGGAAGATCTGAATAACTCAGTGGTCCCTTATTTTCCAGATGGATGACCAATACATGATGTTACAAAATCATAAAGAGTAAAAAGATCCATTCAAAGTACAATATAGAACACTGGATTTTAATGTAACTGAGTATGAAAAGTTTATTGATATGGTCAGATTCCAGCTCGTAATTAACCTTTAAGAAGGTACATTTGTTGAGTTTAGTGTGGTACCAAAGAAGAATATTGACAATTATCACAACAGATTGAACACAGAAGAAAATACAAGAATGCAGCTCTCTTCTGCTAAGCCAGAAACTCAAGAGATTTGCCAAAAGGCAAAGCAATGTCATTCTTCTTACTAAATCTGTTTTGTTGTGGAACATATAGTGATTGTCATACAAATGTTATTTATATTATATATAATGGATTTATTTCTGTTATCTTTAAATGAAATAATACATTTAAATTTTCTCAGTTTTAATTGCTAAAGTGGTAACTATCATTAGATGTAAGGCACATAAATACAGAGACACAATCATTTTTAAGAGTGTGAGAGGGTCCTGAGACTGAAAAGTTTGAGAACTGTTGTTTGAAACCAACTTTCTGACTTTAAAAATGGGTAGCAGAGGCCATGAGGTGACTCATCCCGAGTTGCAATTGTGACTAGATCTTATTTCAGCAAACCACTTCCAATATTTTCACTGTTTGTCTTTCTTTTATTACACTACTATCATTACTGCCTTCAGGTAAATAAGTCACTCTCCAATGAGAAATCTGGGTGGGAGCATATTCTGAAGGAGGTCAGCTGAGGTAGTGTTTTCTTACTGCTTGGGAGCCAGAGGGCCTCTTGCAGGTTCTGGTCCCTCCATCTGCAGAGATGCGTGCTGAGGGGAGACGAGGGGGTGCAAGTGGAGGAAGAATACTACCTGCTTCCAATTTTCTGCCTCTTGCTCCAAAATACAGTGAGATTTTCCTTGTCCCTTGACTTTTCCTCCAGGGAGTTTGCACGTTGGAAAGTGAACAACCTGGCTTTAGAAAGGAAGGACTTCTTTAGTTTGCCGTTGCCTCTTGCCCCAGAGTTTATCCGGAACATCCGCCTCCTTGGAAGGAGACCCAACCTGCAACAGGTCACTGAAAACCTGATCAAAAAGTATGGCACTCACTTCTTACTTTCTGCCACTCTTGGAGGTAAGCAATACCATGACGCTACACTCATTGGTTGCCAGGTCATCAAAAATAGTTTCGGGACCCATTGACTATAGCTTCAATACTCTTCATGGGTCTGTTATTCTTCCTGGCCTATTATTGACTGGGAAACGTTTTCTTCCTGGTTCATTTGTCAACAGTGTAATCTCTGGACATCCAAATTCACCCCAGAACATTGCTATTTGTTCATAAGCATTCTCCTGGGGAGGGGGTGTGGGATAAGGAGGTTGGGGGACAGACTCCTTCTAAGCACTTGCCAGCAGGGGGCGCTCCCAGTTTTCTTTTGACTGAGCCATCTAACCCTGAGGTTTCTCCATATCCCAATTCTGGCTGTGGCTACAATAGTCAGACCTATAGGCAAAGAAGTCAATGTCCGTTGAGCCCCTGACTTCTCTGCTTCCACTCTATAGAGACTAGTAACCAGCCAAACCAATTCCAGTGATTCTGGGCTGGATGGAGGCAAAGGTAGCAGGGGAATGGCGCAACCTACGGCTAGGACCCAGTGCAGAATCGAGAGCTGGGAAGAGGCAGTATTCTCTCTGCCCTGGGAAGAGGAAAGCAGGATTTATTATAACATTTAGCCCACTGTCTGATGGACAAAAAGGAACTCTCCAAGGGTTCAGGCCAGCTGCTGGTGGGTGGTAGGTGTTGAGTGTTTGATGGGGAGAAGGGAGGTTGAGCTTCAAGGCTTTTGCCCTTTCTTAGGGAGCAGAAATATCCACAGTGACTTCTTATAAACAACTTGAAAGAGAGAATTTTATCTTCCCCATGGAGGTAGATCGCCTGAGACAGAGATCAATAGAGGATGTTAAATGGATGAGCTGGAGGGGCGGGGCTGAGCTTTGGGAGATTACAGAAGGAAGGAGGAGGAGGGCCTCTCTGGCAGTGGTGCCCTTATCCTGGGGCACAGTCTGATGAAATTGTTCTGAACATGGTGGAGCTGGGAAGAGGCCGTCAGCAGGGGCCACGGGCTCCCTCTTAGCTTGGTCTCCCCTGGCGAAGCCTTTCAGATTCTTCTTGGTAGGGGATTAGGGATCCAAAGCCCTCACCAGTGCACCCGTGTTGTTTGCTACAGGAGAAGAATCCCTGACCATTTTTGTGGACAAGCGGAAACTGAGCCGAAAGTCAGAGACGGCAGGAAGTGTCCCTGTAGTTGGGGGCAGTGGGAACAGCTCTGCCGTGTCCCTGGAGACCCTGCACCAGCTGGCGGCCTCCTACTTCATCGACAGAGAGAGCACCCTGAGACGGCTGCACCATATCCAGATAGCCACAGGGGCCATCAAGGTAAGGGCCTGAGTGGCCCTGGGGGAGGGAGGGCAGACAGGCAGAGAAACCAAGGGGGAGGGTTGGATGTTCGCCGGCTCCATGGCAGCCAGGCCTGGCTGACAGAAGTGGGAAAGAAGCTTTCTGATGTGAGCACAGCCCTAAACCAGCTCTGAAACATGGTCTGCGTCTTCCTTCTGCGGCAAATAGTCACGTGGCATCTAACCTGAGGCAGGCTCTAGCTGAGGGACTGTGGTGAAAGGTGACGAGGGCCCTGCTCTCCAGAGGTTACATTCTAGTGGGGGAATGAAGGTAATAAACAAGTAAAAATCAGCAAAGTAATTCCAGATGATAATATAAAGAAAAGACCTAGTCGTGGGTATAGGTTTCCTGACGTGAGAGAGGAACAGCTAGTATTCGCCAGATGGGTCGAGGGAGAGCACTCTGGGTTTAGACTTTCAGGCTGAGATCTGAACCCTTAGAAGTCAGCTGTATGTAGATCCAAGGGAAGGGTGTTCAGGCAGGGGGAGCAGTAAGTGCTAAGGCCCTGAGGCAGGAACCAGTGTGGTACCTTAATGAAACACAGAGAAGACTGCTGTGACTGCAGTGAGGTGAGCAAGAAGATGCTGGTACAAGATGAAGTTCAGACGTAGGCTGGACCCACACCACACGGCTATGATGAGGAATTTTAATATGTCAAAGTGCAATAGAAAACAGAGGAGTGATATGATTTCACGTGTGTTTGAAAAAGCTCAATAGTTACTGTAACTTTAATAACTATAACCTCCATCCCATGTTCTTTACTGACATCCAGAAGATTTCTAGCACAGCTCACGTTGTTTGAGGGAAGAGAAGTCTAGCGAAGATACTTGAGAACACTGGATATTCTACTTCTAAATATAAAGTTTAGGATGTTGAGGAGAAGTCAGTCTTGTCTTACATCCTGCTTTTATCCCATCCAAGACTCACAAGGAAGTTTTATCCTTCGTTCATTCAGTCATTTGTTCAATAAGTGTTTTTAATTTTTTTTAATTTTACATTTTAGTTGATTCACAATGTTGTGTTAGTTTCAGGTGTACAGTAAAGTTATGCATATTCATATATCTATTCTGTTTCAGGTTCTTTTCCCATATAGTTTATGACAGGGTATTGAGTATAGTTCCCTATGCTATACAGTAGGTCCTTGTTGATTATCTGCTTGACATATTGTAGTGTACATATGCCAATCCCAATCTTACTCAATACCTACATGTGTCAGGCACTGTTCTGGGTACTGAGAATCCAAGAGTGAACAAAACATGTAAAGTCCCTGCCCTCGTGAAGCTGAAATTCTAGTCGTGGAGACATCATTAAATACATATATAGTGTCAGGCGGGATTAATGGTGTAAGCACATGGAGCCAGAGAAGAGGATATAGGGGCATGGGGACATGGGACTTTAGGGTAAGACCAGACAGAGGTCTGAATGAAGCGAGGGAGTGAGCCACATGGGTACCTTGAGTGAGCGCATTCTAGACAGAGCGGGGAGTGAGTGCAGCTGCCCTGAAGTGGGAGTGTGCTTGGTATGATCCAGGAGCACCTGTAGTGTAGCTGGAAGGGAGTCAAAAGAGGGGTGGGGGGGGGGCAGATGAGGCTACAGTAGTCACAGGGGCCAGATCATAAGGGTATTACCTACCGACTAGGGAAGAGAGGAGAAAGAGGAGGGATCCTGGAGACGAGTGCAGTCGTTACTGCCCTGGTCAAGGTGAGAAACAAACGACGGTGGCCTGGACAAAGCTGGTGCTATAGAGCTTGTGAGAAGTTCGCAGGTCCAGGTTTTGATGGTAGACCCTATCCAGGGTGGGCTAAGAAATTGGAGGAAAGGAGTCAAGATTAACCATGAGATTTTTGGCCTGAGCAACCTGATGAACAGTGATTTCATTAACTGAGAAGGATGACACTGGGGGAAGGTGCAGATCTGAAATAAATGAATTAAGAGTTCAATTTTAGACATATTGGATTTGACATTCCTATTAAATATCTAACAGGCAGTTGGATATAAACACTAGGATTTCAAGAAAAAGGTCATGATTGGAGATTTAAGTTTGGCGTACAAGTATATCCATATGTGTAGTTGGTATTTAAAACTATGGGAAAGGATGAGATGAGATCACTTGAGGACTGAATGCAGCTAATCAAGTGGCCCTAGGGCTTTGCATTTTGAAGCACATCAATTCTCAGAAATGGGCCAGAGGAGATAGGTTCAACAAAGGAGGCTGAGATAGAGCATAAAAGTATGAAGAAAACCAAGCTGGATCACAAAGCCATGTGGAGAAAGTGATTCACAGAAGAAGGTGCAGGCAACTGTAGAGCCGTCAGATTGAGAACTGACCTTCAAGTTGGCAACAGGGAGGTAACTAGTAACCTAGATAAGAGTAGTTTCAGTGGCATGAAGGGTACAAAAGGATGAGTGGAGAAGGTTCAAGAGAGAGAGCACAGTGAGGCATCAGAATAGTAGAGATAATCCTTTAAAGGTCTTGCTGTAAAGGCAAATAGAAAAAATAGGTGATAGCTAGAGACTGATGTGGGGTCAGGGGAGCTTGTGTTTTTGTTTTTAAAATGGGAGATACTCCAGAATATTGGTATGTTGATTACCATGACTCAGTAGGGAGGGGGAAAGCGACAGTGCAGGAGAGACAGGAGATCATTGCAGAAGCAGGCAAGCAGGTGGGAGAGGTTGCTATTCCAGGCACAAGTGGAGCCACAGGTCTCACGCAGGAGCCTGAACACTTCATCCTTTGTAGCAGGAGGTGGTACAGAGCACACAGCACACATGCAGTGAGATGGCAGATGTGGTGGTGAGACGATGTGGATGTTCTTTTGTGATTTATTCCATTTCCTTGATGAAAAAAGCAAAGTCTGTGGCTAACCAGAAGAAGGAATTGTTGAGAAAAGAATGCATGAAATGGTTGTTCAGAGAGTTAAGGTTGTCAGTTGACTAGTTGGGCAGCACCGAAGGCCCATTTTACACTCATGGTCATAATTATAACATGAGACCAGTCAGCAGGGTTGTGAGTTTTATCAGCTACATTCAGCACTTCATGTTCAGACGGGCGTGGGATAGATGGAGAGTTGGATTTAACCAAGGTGTGTGTGTGTTTGTGTACAAGATAAAGAAAAAATAGGCAAGGTAGTTGAGAGTATATAGAAAGGAGTGATTACAGTGATGGATCTAGGGATTTGAGACCGTAGGAGATGATAGGAAGTGAAAAGTTGGCCAGATCAAAAGATTGGAAGTCCAAGTAGGTTTGATGACTTGCAATAGGAAGGAGACTAGAGGAGGTACAAGTGAGTGTGTGATGCTTAATATTGCAATTACAGAGGGTCGGGTTCTGGGGCACAGCCATGGGCATGGGAGGCTAAGATGGGGTTGGGTAGAGGGCAAGATAAGGAGGTGAGGAGGCCAGGGCACTGGGAGCCCAGGGTATTAGAGGGTCACCTACATGGATGCTGAAGTCAGGAGGAATGATATAGACCTGGTGGTGGTGAGCAAGCTAAATACAGAAAATCCTCAGTGAGGGAGGGGGAGGAACAAGAAAAATAGATGGCAACACAGAGGAATAGTGGATGGTAGTCCTGATGGTTAGAGAGCAAGGAGGACCAATGTTCAGGACATCATGGTGGAAGACCCACCTTACTTCATGCCAGTGTAAGCTGTGGGAAGGCAAACAGCCACTTCTAGAGAAGACTGCAAGGGAAACCGTGTCCTCAGGAGCTGCTAGGTTGTGCTTAGAACAAAAAGGTGAAGCAGACTCTTGAGAAGAGATTGAGGTTATAGATGTCCTTGCAGAGGACGGAGCATGAGATTCAGAGAGCATGATGGAGGTTAAGTGAAGAGAAGGGGTCAGATTAGGGAATGTCCAGTGTCTACAGTGAGAGTCTGAGAGAGGAGGAAGACAGATGTTCAGATGGACTACGGTACATTTGGGAGGCTGGTATCTTAGCTTAAAATGATAAAAGGAGGACTGTAGTAGCACAGAGTGGGTTTTACCAAGAAGGCAGAACTCTATGGAAGCCTCTCTCCCCCATCAGTCCTCTAGTGGGTTGTGTCAAAGTTGCAGAAGAATTGGTTTATCCATTCACAAAAGGTAGGCCTGGATCAATAACTCCATGGTCCCAATAATGTCCCTTCCTATCCTTTGACCTGACCAACTTTTCACTTCCTATCACCCCTTCATGGCCTCATTGTCTTTTTGCCCAACTTAGATCTCTCGAGCCATAACTATAATCACTCACTTGCATGTGTCTTTAGCTTACCCTTGGCATCCTCTTCACGCCCGCGACCATTCTGGTAATTCAGAACCTTATCAACTCTTACCTGATTTTCTTGCATTACTGGTCCATTCCCATCCACTCTCAGCTCTGCTCCCTGATTCACCATCTGTGCTGCTTGCATGAGTACAAATCGTCACATCGTATCATTCCCCTGCTTAAAATCCTTCAGTGGTTCCTGACTGTGTATCGGATGACCACCGCCTCCCATCCAGGGTGGTAGTGTGAGGCACTGGAAAGAACCCAAGACTCTGAGCTCTGTCACTGCTCGTGGCAAGGCTTTGAACAAATTACCAAGCTTCTCTGAACCCCAGTTTGCTCCTTCTAAAATTGTTGAACAGTTAGGATAATTTGTAACATGAAGGATTTCTGGGAAGGTCAAGTAAGAAAATAGAGAGAGAGCATAAGCCACAGCACAACTGGCCCTTGAATGGAGTTAATTCCTCTCCTTAACAAAATGGGAAGGCAATTGAAGACCTACTAGCCCTATCGTCTTTTTAGTTTCAGCTCCAAACAATCCTTTTACACTCTTCTTAACCCTTGTTTCCCCCCTCAACCCTTTACTTACCATTTATGCCATGTAAGCCAGTCCTACCTACCTCCTAGTCTTTGTTTAATATGCCATGCTCTCGTGTCTCCCTTCCCTGGTCCCTGCTGTCTGTTTTGCTTGCAATGCTTGCCTGTTCACCGGAGTGGCTCTTCCTAACCCTTTTCTGCTTGGCCCAAAAAGGTAACTCTTTTGTGAAGCCTTTCCTGACTCCCAAGGTAGTTCAATGCCCCTTTTCAGTGTTTCAAGCACATGCCTCCTCTATAGGGACTATCATTTAAACTGATTGCTGGCTAACATAAGGGCCTCTGAGACTATGAGGAGGACTGGGTCTTAGGCATCTTTGCCTAAGAGTTCCCAGTAAGAGTAAAGAGCTTGCCACATTATGGGTCATGAGTAAATGTTGGTTGGGTGAATGAATGAATGAGCCACTGACCCCGCTTTTCACATGGATTGGGCTCTTCTCAGTGTGTGTACAAGTGCATAGAAGCATGTTGAGTTGAAAGAAACAAGGTAGCTTGAGTATCAAGATGGTTTGTTAGGAGGACTCTGGTGAAGGACACCATAGATCTCTAAGAACAAGACACTAGACCCAATCCAGACACGTGGGCATCGTAAAAGGACAGTAACAATCCCAGGTTACTCTGTTTCTTGTTGGAACACGTCTCTACTTTTTCATCTCTACCTGCTTCGTCTTTCCACTTCTCTTGTTGAAATTCTTTCCTCTGTTTATTCTAGACTTTCTGTAGACTTCAGCCTACATTTAGCTTTGTCTTGCTCTGAAGTTGACTCTGGCCCTGACTGAACATCATCTTTCTGTGTTATCTCTCAGCCAGTGTTATCAGGACAAGGACCTCTCTCTCGTTCACTGTAGTATCCTCAGTTCTTGGTACATAGTAGGTGCTTGATAATTATTCTGAATTTTGTAAGTGCCCACAAACACCCCTTAATTTTTTTTCTCTCATATCATAGTTCTAAATTCCCTGGAGAAAAAAATCTGGTTCAGGATCCACCTTAGTCCAACATAAAGAGTGGGAGTTACTTACTGGACTCACTTCTTTTGCAAAGACTGTGGGTGTTCGGGTGAGAGGTGGGCAGGCACTTAAGCCCACGTCTGTTATAGTGTCTGTAGATGCACGTTCTAGAACTAGAGCCACTGCCCATCTCCTCCAAAGAAGGGCCTCCATCCTTGGAAGCCTCTTCTTGGAACTCCTCAATCCCACGTGGAATGACACTTTTTTTTTTTTTTTTTTTTTTTTTTTTTTTTTTTTTGGCCCACGGGCTTAGTTGCTCCGCGGCATGTGGGATCTTCCTGGAGCTGGGATCGAACCCGTGACCTCTGCATTGGCAGGCAGATTCTTAACCACTGCGCCACCTAGGAAGCCCTCCCACGTGGAATGAGAGATGACCATTCAGCTTCCACTGAGCAGCTTGGCTGGGTTGTTCCTGTTGGGAGCATCATGGGAGTCTCCCCATGGGGTGCAGCTAAGAGAACCATGAAAAACACGGCACTGAGTGTCTTCTCCCACCTCTGCTCCCCCAAGCCCTCATCTCCACAGACCTTAGTGAGGTCTGCAGACTTGCGTGACCTGTCCGAGGACACACCCCTAGACTAAGGAGCAAAGGGAGGTGTTGGCGTCCCATCCCTCAGCTCTGCTCCCTTGACAGGGCTGACCTGATCATTTTGTCCTGACAGCAATGTGTCCCACAGGAGACCAGCTCTTTGCTTTAACACACAGCATTTGCAGATCCAGACAGCAAGAGCCCCCCGCAGCACACCCTTGCAAACTCGCACTCTTCTGCTGGTGCTGAAGCCCTGCCATCTACTTCCCTCTACTGAACGTGCCTTCGCAGGGGTGAAGCTGGCTTCCAGCATGGCCATTACTCGGGCTGGAGATAGGTGGGGGTGCTGGGTTCTGCCCAGCTACTCAGCCTTGGTGAAGGAAAAACCCTCGAGCATATCTTCCTGCTTCTTATTTAAGCTAAGGTGCTCTTACTTTCTACCTTTTGGTAGCAACTTCTTTTCACTAACGTGGAGAAAGAGGCCTCCTGCCCCCTTTTGTTTATCCAACACATGCACAAGACCTCACTGAACATCGCCCTCTGTTGCAAGGTTTACCCTGGTCAGCACGCACTTCTGTTACAGGATTTGTCACATTAGACTGCAGCTGTTTACATGCCCATCTCCACCTCCCCACACAAAACAGGAGAGCTTTAGAGCAGTGGGGACTCTGTCACATACGTACAGTTCCAGGTCCTTTCACAGTGTTGGGTGTGTGGTGAGACACTCACTAAAATGCCTGATAGCGGAAGGCAGGCTACCTGGGTTAGTGGGAGACAAACTCCCAAGTGAGAAGACCAGGGATTGGGTTTCAGCCTTAATACTTACTATTCCTATGACCCTGAGAAGTTAGTTATTGAACTGCATGACATGGACTTGCCAACTGTTTGACTCACCTGTACCCAGGGCTTATATTTAGCTGATATGGCCATATCAGTTCTTAAAATATTAAAACACTTCCATACAAGCTGGTAAATCGTCTTCATCCAATCTGCTGTGTGCCACCCTAACCACCTTTATCCCTCCCCTGGAACCCCAGGATCTCCCCTTATAGTAACCAAAGCACTAATGTAACTCAGGAGGCCCTCAGAACCCTGCTTTGGCACTACGGCTGGCACCTCTTCTGATTAGCGAGCATGCTCCTGTCCTACCTGCTGATACACACCGTGAGTAAGTAACATCTTGTAGCTATCACCCCTTACTCTACTGTAGGATGGGGGTGGCACCAAATGACATAGTTCACGTGAAAACACTTTGCAAACTGTAAAGGGCGGAATACGTATTCCTCCTGTCCATAATGCCCGGGAAGGGACCAGAGCCCTGAAGGAAGGGAGGGGCTTATTTCCTAGCTGTAGCTCACCCTCTACTTAACTGAAGGCTGAGGAAGGACTTGGAGGGGAGGGTTTGAGATGCTCACGGGCGGCCCGAAAAGAGCCCACACAAAAGTTCACGTGGATTGCAGGATGGCAAGAGGGAGCAGTTCTTGCAAGCATCCTTAAAGTGACTTGTCCACACTCCTCCCTGCAGCAGCCTGGGATTCAATATGCAGCTCTTTGAATCACACACACTTTCAGCCACGCTCTCCTGGCCGGCCCTGTTGCACATCATTAGAGCCCATTTTACTTGAGCTTAGCTTCGCTTAGCTTACCCCCCAGGTGGGACAAGAGCAGCCATGGAGTTAAGGGCGGGCGGGGAGAGCAGGCTCGCTGGAGTGAGGGTTTGCACAACCTGGCATTCATGGAAAATTGGATGTACTAATGAACCTGAGATCCATCAGGGCTTTCTGAAGGCAAGACCATCTCTGTCAACAGACCAATTAGCACACAATTATTTTCCCTTTCTGAAAGCTTATCTGAGGCGCTCTTTGAACGTGTGCGCCTGAGTGAGCTGCACTTTCCATTACCTCTGCGGGCCCTCTTTATAATCCGCCAAAGCTGTCTGCCTCTTCTACAGGGAGAGGCACGGGGTTCTCTGGACCAAACTGCCAGGGATTCTGGGACTTTCTTCACTCCGGGGGAGGGGTCCTCAGCTCATCCTGCTTATCAAGTCAGTGCTCAGGCAACATCTGCAAGAGGACCCTCTCCAGCTCACCTCCTCCTTCCCACCTCCTTGCTTCTCTAGGGAGGACAGAGGTGGCTCAGAACAGAGCAGCAGTGGAGAGAGCAATGACTTTGGGATCTAGTAAAACCCAAGTGAGCCTTCCTCACTCATGGAGATCTGGCTTGAGTCCTTCCCTCTAACTGGAAATGAGCAGGGGGAATCACAGTCTCTGTCTCTCCCTCATCCCCATCCTTGTGCCACAATTAACAAAGTGGAGCTACTCACATCCTTTTAATGACTTACCTAATTGATTGTCCTCTTGTAGAACTGACCTTTGGAAATAGCAAAGTAAAGGTCAGAAAATTGCATCAGAGCCAGCCCCAGAATGTTGAACAAGATGGCGGTGGGGTGGGGGGGTGGGGAGCAGATGGGTCTGTGATAGATCGGTGGGCACAGTGGTGGGATAAAGGGGAGGAAAGTGGCTGTGCTCTACTCCCTCCCTTGGGAATCATCTGACTTCTACATAAAGCATGTAGCTTTCTCCCTGCCTGGACCTGATGCTGGTGAGTGTTCAACTCAGAAGTGGGTGGATAGAAAAGCCAGAGCAGAACTCAGTGACAGTATGGTGGCCAGCTTACCTGGAGGCGGGGACAGGCACAGCTCCCAAATACCACACCCACCATCCCACTCTGCCCTTCAGCCCACCCCGTTCCAAGAGAGGCAGGCTTCCCCAGAAAAGCTGGGCTAGTCCTTGGCCACGGCTCTTCTTATAGGAATTTTTGCACCATGTAGATAAAGAAGACTCTACCTTGAAGTAAGCCTGGCTCTGCCTTCCCGCCGCAGTCTGACAGCTAGCCAGTCACCAACTCATTCAATAAAGAGACACTATTCAGCACCAAGTGCCCACCTGTGGAGGGAGGGAGGCCCATGTGTAACACTGGGATTATAGAAACATATTTCTACTTGTCTGTAAACTCCTTATGGTGGTGACTGTGTCTTACTCACTGTGAGATTTGGATTCTCCTTGAATATTTGATAAATGAGTAAATGAATGAAGGAATGCATAAACAAGTCAAATGAATCCTAGCCCTGCAGGTAACTAGCTGTTTGACCTTCAAGAAATCATTTAACCTAGCTGGCCTTGGTTTCCTCATCTGTAATATAAGGATAATAATATCTAAAGTCTTACACCATGTTTACATTCTGAAGGAAGGGCAGATCGCTAAAGTACTTTGGATGAACTGGTCTGTTTACACTTGTTTTTTAGAGTGATGTCATCTAAATGGGTTTAACCCATTTTAATTTTCTGCAGCCCTTTGACACGCCCTCACAGGAGACACAGAGGGCATTGAACTGGAGTCTGAGGACTCAGAAGTCAAAGTCCTCTTTCTGCTACTCTTGACAGCTCTGTGGCCTCGGGCACTGTAACTATCTGGACCTTGGTTTCCTTCTCTGAAGAGTGATGGTGGTGAGATTCGTCTCAGAGTTCATGTGGAGGTTAGATGGGATGATCTCGGAGGATGAGCTTGGAAACTGTGCAGAGATTTCCTGCCTCTGTCATGGCCTTGGTCCTGTTTCCCCTCCAGGCCGAGTCTTGCTGCTTCTTATGCACTGAGTCTGTTGCTGCCCCTTGGTTTTGGTCTGCAGTTACCTCTTTTTCTCCCAGTTCTGCCCTTTCCTCCCATCCCTATTCATCCTTCAAGACCAATTTATGAGTCACCTTCTCCAGGAAGCCTTCTCAGACTACTTTAAGCTATAAGGTTCTCTCCTGTCTCTCTCTTTACTGTATTAGTCAGTATCATACCATCTCTCACGTACTCTGTTCTACATGTATTTTTTAAGACTAAGTACACTAAATTCTCTTGAAATACATCACTTGCACTTTGGTATTCACCACGATAACTAGCAAGATGGCAGACAAATATGCTACACACTTTCAAGCCCATGGGGTTATAGATCATGTTGTCCCTTCTTTTTTTTTTTTTTTTGGCCACGCCATGTGGTTTGTGGGATCTTAGTTCCCTGACCAGGGATTGAACCCGGGCCCTCAGCAGTGAAAGGCCAGAGTCCTAACCACTGGACCACCAGGGAATTCCCATGCTGCCCCTTCTTTTTCTCAGAGTACCTTCCCTCCCTTCTCTTCCTGTCCACTTTCTACTCATCTTTAAGGACCAACTCAGTTGGTGTCTCCTCTGAAACTCCTTCCCTTGCTTAGAGCTGTGCTCTCCTCTGGGCTCATCATGACATGTTGCTTCTGCTCGATGTGGATGTGTGTCAGTCAGTTGGATGTGCACCTGCCTCCCGCACAGGTTGTAACTTTCTGGAGGACACACTACATAAGTTGTACACCTTTGTGCCCACCTCTCCGCCCCGCCCACCCCAAAGCCTGAAACAGATTACTCATACATTCTCTAATTTATTGAGTATTTACTATGTAGCAGACACCCTGTTAATTGCTATTGACAACATTTTGAGCAAAATAACTACGAACTTACCTCCGCGGACCCTTTAGTATGTAGAGGACCCAGGCTTTAATTAAAAACTCACAGAAAAGGATGAAAAACTGCAAGTTGTATGCTTGTTGCAGAGCAGAGGTGCCCAGAGCTAGGAGAGAAGGTCAGAGGTATCAGGGCCAACTTCCTTGAAGAACTCCAAGAAAGGTACTCTATGAATGTTTGATAAATTGTAGGGAATTGAACAGTGGCTGCTCAATAAATACTCGTTGATTGGTTGATTGATTGTTGGCAAAGCCTCCGGAGAGACTGAGAAGAAAGGGCCTCAGGTCCCCATCATTCTTATTACATAATTATTTCAGTGCATTTAAAGCTCCCCATTTTTCATCTTATACTTTAAACATCAGGGAAAAACTGATAGGCCAACTTTATAATATTTTAAAATGACTCTATGCTGTTTGGGAATATTACATAGCTATAAGAGTTTATGTATATTTAATATACTTATTAAAATATGCAGTAAGCCCATGGCTGATTTTCTCTAAGGACGGCTCAGTGCCGAGGTGGGACTTAAATGTTTAATATTAATAATAATACTCATAACTCATATTTCTCTAGTGCTTTTCATCTTCGGGATCCCTAAAGCCTGTGAGCATCACATCAAGTGGATGCAGCTGGGTTCGAAGTGGGCTGACAGCATCCTCATCTGGCCTCCTCTCTTCCTCTGGGGGAGGGAAAGGGGGAACTCCAGCACGAAGGTCCAGCTTCCTCTGCTTACATTGAGTTTCCTCTTCCCAGACTCAAATTCCCTCTGGCTCCCTCTGGCAGGCTTCCACTTATGGACAACTGCTGCTGCCAGCCCTATACAGCTCATACTCCCTGTCTTAGAAGAAGGGGAGATGTAGCTTCGTACTCCCGGAGTAGGAAGACACATGCCCTTCCTCGGGCTAGTCCAGGACAGGACACAGAGACTGAGATTGGCTGACCGGAAGAGGGCAGTGCAAAGGGCGGTCTTGGCTTGTTATCTAAACCCACCCCCTGCCCTTCCTTCTCTAGGTCACAGAGACCAGGACCGGCCCCCTGGGCTGCAGCAACTACGACAACCTGGACTCGGTCAGCTCTGTCCTGGTACAGAGTCCGGAGAACAAAGTGCAGTTACTCGGTAAGGTGCCCTGTGATGTTTTCACACTTTTCATACCTAGTTTAAAAAAAAAAAAAGTTGGGTCACCAGAACGAAAAAGTCCTGCCTGCCTCATTTGGCTAAACCCTTCTGAAGACAAGAACTACCACTAGTTCTTGGACCTGTATTTAACAATTTTCCATCACTCTTTTGAGAAAATTTCTGACATGATTTACTTTATACCTCAACCATTGCCCAAACCACTCGACACCCAAATCCTCCCACCTCCCAGTCCTTCCTAAGACCTCTGTCACTATCTGACAGCAACAGCACATCCATCTTTATACACCTTGATCTAGTTTGGCGATCTCCTTTGTTGTCCAGAGAACCCTCTGCTTTATCCTAAGTACATGTTGGGGAATAGCTGGCCTTTGCAGAGTGGTTATGGGGCACTGTCTCTAGAGCAACTGAGAGATACACAAACTGTGGGACCATTGGTTACCCTGAGAGTGGTCCCTGATTTCTGTTACTAGTCTGCAGTCTTCAATTGGAGATCAAAGCCAGGAGAAGAGTTTGAGAGGAATGGGAGCCTCAGGCAGAGACAGAACAAGCAGAAACAGAAAAGTGAAAGGAAGGAGAACGAGACTAGGTCTGGAGGTTGGGAGATAAGGGGAGGCACTCAGTTCCTGCTCTCTGTCCCCCAAGCATCCTGGAGGCAGAGCTATGCAGACTGATTCAGACAGAGCTGTTTGGCAATGGGAAAAGTTCATTCTTCTTAAGGCCTGAATTGGACTGTGTTTAAGATATTATTGTCTTGGTATTATAAAATCCATAGCCCTCACCCAGGATCTATGATTACAAATTCCAGGCAACCTGAGCCAGAGGCAACCCCTCAATGCTTTAGGCATCAAGAAACATATAAAAAAGGGGGAAAGACTCCTATATTTTAAGCCACCCAATGCAATTAGCATCCCTCATCTCTTGGGTCCCCGGATGGGCTGGGTTTGTGTCTGGAAATTAGCGATGAGTGAAGTTCAGAGTGTCTGGTGGTTCATTTGGAATAGTTTATGCCACTTAATTTTATAGCCCATCACTCATGCAGACATTGCTCGGGGCACTTATTTTATGGCAATAGGAAATGTTATGGTGAGGAGGAGGGAGCTAATGGGGGAGGTGAAAGGAAAGGACTTGGAGAGGGCTGAGTGTTGAAAGCACGCGTATGTGGACAGGGTGTGTGGGGAGGGCTGCTCAAGTGCCACTGTGGGCACGTTGTCAAGAAAGGAAAAGTTAGGAGCCATTCAGAACAGGAGGTAGATCTCAGACAAGAACAAACATCTACTGCAGCTGCAATTCTAAGTTATATTTTGAGGTCTGCTCAGACTGGGATACGTACTTTGGGTTCTCTGATTTCCTGCCAAGGACAAGGTCAAGGGTGTGACAATAAAGAGCTAGCAGACATTTGACGAAAGGGGATCTCACCCCGTCCAGCAGTCCTCACGTCCCTCAGTCTCCTGGCACAGTTTCTCCCAGTGTCCCTATGGGGGGAGCCTCCTCAAATCAGGCCAGGCTGCAGCCAAAGGCATGCCTGTCCTTCATTCACCTCTTGATATGCTTCCAACAGCCACCCTCTGTGGCTTGAAGCCAAATAGGAGTCTATTCTGCTGCTGGTAAACCAGTATCCACCACAGATGGGTAGGAAAACTGAAGCTTGGAGCAATTTAGTGGATTATATTCAGGACCAGAGGCAGCTAATTAGAAAACTGAGAGACATTCATATCTATCCAGGCTTGACTGATCTTGGGGCATCTACCACCATCCTGCTTTCACATCTCCTTAAGGGTTAAATCCTGAGATGGGCAGCCAGTCCCAGTTACGCAGTATGACCCAATGGGACAAAGAGAGGGTCCGACACCAAGCTGACTTTACCAGCACTGTGACTATGGTCATCAGGCTTGGATTTCCTCATTATAAGAGCCTCAGTATGACCACAATGTTACTTGCAGTCATATATGGAAAGGGCTTGCTGTAGTGCCTGGCCGCTACACACCCACAACACTTGTCCCTACCTCCTAAGCAGAGTAGCCTCCTTGGTTATCAGAGCCAAGGTGGGAGGCCCAGTAGTGTCAGCATTCAGTAATATCCTAGGAGGTCTGCTGCTAATCTCAGAGATGCTAGAAACAGGATGGCTATTGGAGGCAGAGCAAAAAAGCCCATCAAGCCTTGATTCTTCCCCCACGAGGGCTATAAGCTCTTCCTTTATCTGAAATATCGTCCCATTTCCATCCTAGAAATGCTGACATGTAGCCAATAAGCCCTTTCATATGATATGCACACTCTCAATTTGGCTGATGTGAGGGGTTCAACTAAACCTTGAGCTTTGATGTGCCCCATCTGTCACTGGAGCAGCAGTAACCCTCTGTCCCAATCAGCTCTGCAGGATCAGGGCCTGGGGTGGCCATTCTTGGGCCCAGGATGCGCAAGTCAGCAGAACCCCAGCTGGGGACCCTGCAGCCTTGGGTGTGGGAAACCAAGTCCTCGCTGGTCCTGCCCAGGAGTTCCCCGACTCGTCCTTTCCTTAGGCTTGCAGGTGCTGCTGCCCGAGCACCTGCGTGAGCGCTTCGTGACCGCCGCGCTCAGCTACATCACGTGCAGCTCCGAGGGTGAGCTCATCTGCAAGGAGAATGACTGTTGGTGCAAGTGCAGTGCCACCTTCCCGGAATGCAACTGTCCTGATGCTGACATCCAGGCCATGGAAGACAGCCTGCTGCAGATCCAGGACTCCTGGGCCACTCACAACCGGCAGTTTGAGGAGTCAGGTGAGCCGTTGGTTAGCCCAGATTTCCTCCCTGTCAGTGGGAGGTGGCTGTGAGCTGCAGGGCAAGAACCCGGGGCACTCAGTTTGGCTCCTGGCTCAGCCACTTAACTGGGTCTGTGACCTCCCGCAGGTTATATCACCGCTCCAAATCTCAAGTCCTTTTCTTTTGTTGTATATGCAAACAGGCCTAATACCTACCAAAGAGATATGTTTCAAGAACTTAATAAGCGAAGGTAAATATAACTGAGGCCGTCGGCCTTGTCTGTCTTGTTTGCCACAGATCCCACAGTGCCTGCACATAAGGTGCGCAGTGAATATTTGGGGAATGGATGAGACTCATAGCATGTTTCTAAGAGGCACATAGTATATGCTGGTGATTACTTATTGCAGGTATAAGTGATATCAGTGTCACCTTGAGACTTAGATTCAGAGGACTTGGTTTTGAGTTCTTATTCTGTGTTATGGTTTGAATGTGTATATCCCCCTCCAAATCCATCTGCTGAAAATCTAATGCCCAAGGTGATGGTATCCGGAGGTGCTGACTTTGGGAGGTGAGCAGCTCATGAGAGCAGAGCCCTCATGAATAGGATTGGTGCTCATATAAAAGGGGCCCCAGAGAGATCCTTACCTCTTCCACCATGTGAAGACCCAGCAAGAATTCAGCCATCTGCAACCCAGAAGAAGGCCTTCGTCAGAACCTGCCAGCAGCATACTGATCTTGGACTTCCGGCCGCTGGAAATACATTTCTGATGTTTATAAGCTACCCAGTCTGTGGTATTTTGTTATAACATCTTGGACAGACCTAACACACTCTATTATTGATCCTTTGTATGACTTTCATTTAGCCATGTAGCTCCTCAGTGCCTCCATCTCCTCACCTGTACGAGAGGGAAAGTGATAATAGGTGGATGGAGGGCTCATATGGAACAAGGAGAATAAAATTAAAGAACTCTGCATGATATACTCATACATTTCAATACTAAATGAATAATAGTTACATGCATATGTCTCAAAAAACAATATTGGATAAAATGAAGTGAATGAGAAAGGTTATGTATTGTATACATATTTATATAATATACACAATACTATAATAATTTATTAACTATAATACATATTTAGTACTATTTATTTGATCTTTAAAAACATACTAGCCAATACTTAATATTTTTATGGATAAATATATTTCTAGAAAATGTTAAAAAAAATGATAATAAAACATTCAAGAGAGTAGTTACATCTAGATAAAGTTGGAGAGGGAAGTTTAGGGCCTTCAAGTATATTTGCTTTGCCTTGTTTCTTTAAAAACAATCTGAATTCAATATGGCAAAATGGCAAACTCTAGGTGGTAGGCACATGGGAGTTTATCTTGTTATTCTCTGTGCTGTTTTGTATACGCAAGTGTTGTATGAAAAGAACTATGTATATACTACTAGTTGCTAATCTCATTACTAGGTGTGGTTTTTCCAGTCATCTGGGTGGGGGCTGAAGATCCAGGGGCTTGAGAAATCAGAATGAGCTGAAGCCCTAGGCATTGCCATCTCCAGTCTTAGACAAGATGTTCAGTTGCTAAGGAGATCACATTCCGGCCCCGAGCTGCATTGGACCAGTCGTGGTGGGGTGTGTTAGGTAATGCTTGAGTATGTGGGAAAGGGCTTCGGGCTTTCAGCACTATGAATTCCTGCCAGTGAATGAAAGGGGCTATCCGGACCCCCACCAGGAGACCTGATGGTTGCAGGTCTCAAGTGAAAGCAGGTCCATCTGAGCATGAATTCAGAATACACGTTGTACCCAGGAAACT
This sequence comes from Hippopotamus amphibius kiboko, assembly GCF_030028045.1. NCBI lineage: Eukaryota > Metazoa > Chordata > Mammalia > Artiodactyla > Hippopotamidae > Hippopotamus > Hippopotamus amphibius. Next base: position 172,950,498 of record NC_080188.1, on the reverse strand, counting down.
CTGAGGAGAACTCAGACTTGCAGTAGGAACTACGAACTAGAAAGCACATTGCTCCTGGATTAGCTTCAAGAAAAAGAGGGGAATCTGGCCAAGAGGTGAATCTTGAAAGAGAGGAAAGGTGTTCTAGAGTCAGAAGGACATGGAGAGGAGAGAGGCTGGTCTTGGGACTGAAAGCCTTCTAAGAAGACTTCTGAGCTGGGCGCTCTCTCTTCTGTGCCTGCATTTGCCAGCCTTGCCCGCCCTTACCTTCACGAGTGCCTGACACCTTCCCTAAGATGCTGTGGGGTGACTGAAGAAGATTGTACATGAATCGTAAGGAGGTATAAAGGGCAAGAGAGATGCGTCCCAAGGTCACTGGCCACGTGGGTGGTGACAGAGATATGTTTTGAAATTCAGAAGCATGTTAGAAACAGGAAGGATGGGAAAGAATCCCGGAGCCATATCTTATGGCGTGTCAATCATCTCTCAATAAAGCTGTTTAAAAAGAAAGAAATGAAAGGGCCGGGGACAGTGGATGTGAAGCCACCTTCCTCATATAGTGACTGACGGGGAGGCTGAGTCTGGGGTGGGTGGGGTCCTTCTGCCCATCCAGGGTCTGTACAGCCCCCCTCAGCTCAGCCCTCGTGTCCTTACCCACAGAGGAATTCCAGGCCCTGCTGAAGAGGCTGCCGGAGGACAGGTTCCTGAACACCACAGCCATCTCCCAGTTCTGGGCCGTGGATTCCAGGCTCCAGCACCGCTACCAGCAGCTGGGAGCCAGCTTGAAAATGCTGTTCAAGAAGACCCATCGGATCGTCCGCCGGCTCTTCAACCTCTGCAAACGCTGCCACCGGCAGCCCCGCTTCCGCCTGCCCGCGGAGAGGTGAGCACCCCAGACCCCCAAGCCAGAGCCATGCCGCCCACAGCAGTCATTGGGGCGGGGACGACCCCGTCCAACACGGCAGAGCTGGGCGTGCTCATCCATACGTGGCCTCCTAGAGGCTCCTGTTATCTTGACCGACTTGCATGTCATTCTCAATTATGAGTTGTGTCTAAAGTGAGAGAGAGAGTAAAGAGACTCATTTTACTTTTATATAAATTATAGTTGATTCGAATGTCATTCTAATAATACTCTAATTCTCACTTACTCATTTCCATTTTAATAAGTCTTTTAGGAAAGAAAAGGGTCGAGTTAAAGCTTTTACACCAATTGCGTATGATGAGAAACACACACAGTCGATTATTTCCAACAAGCGACTCTGCTCTGAGTCACAGGAGGGGAGCGAGCTGAGAGGCCTTGTGCCCTAGGGAACAGAGTGGGGCTGTAACATCACAGGCCCTCATGCATCCATCCGCTCGTTCACACACGTATCCAACAAGCTTTTATTCATAAGTCCACCTTCTATGTCCTAATACTAAGCAGTGAGGGATATTTGTTAATTGGAGAGATAGAATAAATATACAGGAACATCAAAATTAGAAAATTAGAATTACTATGTGGCAGCTGCTTAAAGCTGCTTAAATTCGCGTTCATGGAACATAAATCAAAGGCCCGGTCTAATAATGGCAAAGGCCAGAGAGAAGAGCCACCCAGGAGGAGGACCTCTTGGCCAGATTGTGAAGGAGGAGATGGAAGTGAGCCAGAGGGTTCCAGGAGGGGGCGCTACCCTTGCAGCAACCCAGGAATGCACCTCTAACTGAGACACAGGTAACAAGAGGTGCGTGAGTGGAGGGGACAGACCAGCAAGGGCTTTTGAGAAAGGGTCATTTTTTTTTTTCCCCCAACAGATGGTTAGGAAATGCTTACCAGGCACTAGGACTGATCCTAGTTTCTGAGAGTATATGTTGGGGAATAATGCAGTGTCCCTGCTCTCATGGCAATTGCAGGGAAGCCATCTTTGAAAAAGTCAACAATAAATGCAGTCCATTTTGATACTGAACATTGCTGCGGATCACATCAAAGCAGGGTGATGTGATAGAGAGGGACTGGGTGGTGCTTTTGACAGGGGAGTCACAGAAGACCTCTTTGAGGAAGTATCATCAGAGCTGAAATCTAAATCCTAAGAGGGAGCCAGCCATAGAAAAGCCCTATCTTTGGTGGGAGAGTTGTAGAAAGGACAGAGACCGTGAAGGGGCAGAGAGGTTGGCACGACCTCGGAAAGTTTGGAGAGCCAGTTGTTGGAAGATCTATTTAAGAGTCTGAAAACCAGATTGGATACGAAAGACGCTGGAGACCTTCTGTAGGCTTTTGAATAAGGTAATGAGGTGGTACCTGGGAGGGATGAGCACAGGTTTGATGTCAAACCTTTCTGGTGCTGTTCCATCAGACACCCAGCCCCTGGCCCTGCTCGGTCATCCCAAAGTGGTACAGCTGGGTTTCCGTCACTCAGAGAACCTGGGACTTTTATCTCCCTCATCAGCTTCCCTGGCTATTTGTCAGTCTCCTGCCACACTCAGGGAAGCAGCAGTGTGTGGCTTCCTGTGGTTCTTGCTTCATTTTTATCTTCCCTCCCAAAGGTCCTTATCCTACTGGTGGAACCGTATCCAGTCCCTCCTCTACTGTGGAGAGAGCACCTTCCCTGGTACCTTCCTGGAACAGAGCCACAGCTGCACCTGCCCCTACGACCAGTCTTCCTGCCAGGGCCCCATCCCCTGTGCCTTGGGCGAAGGGCCCGCCTGTGCCCACTGTGCCCTGGACAACAGCACACGCTGCGGGAGCTGCAACCCGGGCTACGTGCTCGCCCAGGGCTTGTGCCGCCCCGAGGTGGCCGAGTCCCTGGAGAACTTTCTGGGGCTGGAGACAGACCTGCAGGACCTGGAGCTGAAGTACCTGCTGCAGAAGCGGGACAGCCGCATCGAAGTGCACTCCATCTTCATCAGCAACGACATGCGTCTGGGCAGCTGGTTCGACCCTTCCTGGAGGAAACGCATGCTGCTCACCCTGAAGAGCAACAAGTACAAGCCTGGGCTGGTGCACGTGATGCTGGCCCTGTCCCTGCAGATCTGCCTCACCAAGAACAGCACCCTGGAGCCTGTCATGGCCATCTACGTCAACCCCTTTGGGGGCAGCCACTCTGAGAGCTGGTTCATGCCCGTGAATGAGGGCAGCTTCCCCGACTGGGAAAGGACTAACGTGGACGCAGCTGCCCAGTGCCAAAACTGGACTATCACCTTGGGCAACAGGTGGAAGACCTTCTTTGAGACAGTCCATGTTTACCTACGGAGCCGAATCAAGTCCCTGGATGACAGCTCCAACGAGACAATCTACTACGAGCCTCTGGAGATGACCGATCCCTCCAAGAACTTGGGCTACATGAAAATCAACACCTTGCAGGTCTTTGGCTACAGCCTGCCCTTCGACCCGGATGCCATCCGGGACTTAATTCTCCAGTTAGACTACCCATATACTCAAGGTTCCCAGGACTCTGCCCTCTTGCAGCTCATCGAGCTTAGGGACCGGGTCAACCAGCTTTCTCCACCTGGCAAGGTGCGGCTTGACCTCTTCACCTGCTTGCTCCGGCATCGGCTCAAGCTGGCCAACAACGAGGTGGGCAGGATCCAGTCCTCCCTGAGGGCTTTCAACTCCAAGCTGCCAAACCCTGTGGAGTATGAGACGGGCAAACTCTGTAGCTAATGGGGGACCCACTCCAGCACCGGGCAGGGAGAGGATCCATGAATCCGGGGTGCAAAGATCATCTAAGCCCTCACCTTAGTGCCAACACGGTGCTCCCTTAAGACTGTCAGCACCCAGCAGATGGGACTTTGGGGCTTGGACTGAAGCAGGCAGGAGAGAAAGAAACAGCCACTGCACACATACACACACTCACCACGCGTGTGTGCACACATGCACAGAAACACACACACACACACTCGCACGGGGAGGCGACCACTCAGCAGCCTTGAATCTGTAAAGTCGGTGCTTTTTCAAATGAATGCAACTAAGGGAGAGGAGCCAAGGGAGAGATTCAGAAAAAGAACCAGCCAAACCATGCAACACACAAATCCTTAAAAGTGATTCTTAGCGTTCAAGAAAGCAAGAGGGAACAACCATGGGAGGGGTAGGAACGTCGCCTCCCCCTCCGTGGAGTCACTTTTATATTCTTTTTAACCAGATTTCTTAAAATGGCGTTGTTTCGTGATTCCCCACTTTGGTTCTTACTTTTTGTACGCTGTCTTCTCTGAGCCCTCCAGACACGGACTGCTCCTCAAGCCGGCTCCCTTGGGAAACAAGAAGCGACACCCACAGAGGACCCCTCAGGGCAGACAGGCAGCCCTGCTCCCCTCCCCCTCCCTCGGCCCCCTTGCTTCCTTGGCCTCCCCCATTTCAGGGCCTGGCTGCCTCCAAGTTTCCCTCATGGTCTAGCCAGAGCTCCCCTTCCAACAGCATCCTTTCTGTCCAAGAAAGCAGCTCTGTCAAGTTAGAGAGAGATGGTGTATAGGGAAATGTTCTTTTTTTAAAAAAAGAAAAACCAAAAAATATTTATCTTGTGATTGTTTTTCTTGTCCATCTACTCCAGCCACATGGACATATAAGTAAAAACGTGCCTGGTTTAATATATATATATTTTAAAAAGGCATTTTTTAGGGGAAAAATGAGAGAAAAGAGGGGCTGCCTGGATTTTTAAAAACTGCTGTGTGTGTGACATGTTGGTGTGCATGGATGGAGGATATTGCTGTGTAGGAGGCTGGCTGATCAGTGTACACACAAGTGAATGCGTGTCTGGTGTGACTCGTGTGTGTGTGTGTGTGTGTGTGTGTGTGTGTGTGTGTGTGTGTGTGTGTGTCTGAGAGAGAGAGAGAGAGACATTAAATAAAGAATGGAGTGAGACAGAGCTCTTTCAGAGAGTTATCTGGCTTGCCCGCTCCTTTTTTCCCAAGTGTGAGGGCTAACACACGTCCTACAGCCAGGATTGCACACTATCAGAGTAGTATGAAAGTTCTTGCTTTCCAGGGGAAATGCAGCCTTTGTGCTAGGGCAAATGCCTGCTAAAGGGGGTTCCTCTTTGCCTGCACTGCTGCGGACATCAGGAGAATTTTTCATACTCTGCGTCTTATGGTCTGGGATCGCCCTTTGAGGAAACTGGGAACCATGCAGACATGGCCTTAGTTTTCTCCATTCTGTCTGATTACTACTTTCCCAGCCTGAAAAGCAGGTTTGACATAAGCCACACAGAACAATGCATCATTCTCCCTTAGTGCCTCCCCCAGGTGGTATAGAAGCATTTCATAGCAAATCTTTCGGAGAACCAATTCTCCGTCTATTCTCCACATGCTGCAAGTACAATGCGTAGGCATGACAACCCCCATTTTATTCAGCCGAAAGTCACCACGTAAATACTAAGTACCTCATTCCCTACCTGTGGTACATCTCAGTTTGTACAGAATGAACTGGGAGACAGAAAGGATGGTCATGTCTCTCTGCCTAGAGCCATCTACGCTTATTGCTGCATAGAGAAGAATTCAGCATTCTATTACTACACCACCTATCCAGGAGGACCTGAAATCCTTGGTGGATAAGCCGCCTAGGGCACTTCTTTCTTCACAACTCCCCTGAAGGCTTCTAGTGTAGAAATTCAGAGGGATGGGATGATCTAAGGATGAACACACAGGTACCAGCTGCCTATTTCTGGTTCACCCACTGCTTGCTTTAGGGAGTTGCTATCCAGCTCCTCGTGTGTGGAAGATGGAACCTGCCGATGTCATTTTCATCAGTGGGGGTGCTGATGCGCCAGAGGAGTGTGCTTTTGTTGGGGAAGGGGTTGCAGCTGGTGGGAAGGCTTTGATACCTTTCCGGGGTGGGGTTTGAGATGTGTAAGGCGGATAGAAGAGTCTGATTGTAGCATTCTGAGTGTGCATGTCTACATGCTGTAGGGGCGGGTGGACAAAGGCTTTCACCCACAAACTAAAGACAATATTCAGGACAGGGAGGAAAGCAATTGAGAAAGTGCTGTGCACAGAATTAGCAGTTGGATCCTCAGTAGCATGAAAATAATTGTCCCAGAGGGAACTGAATCAGTAAACGAGGGCTCACATCCTACCCAAGCCAGTCCCACAGCTGAGGGGTGGGAAACCTCAGCTGTCAGTGTCTGAATCAGAGAGTGGACTGAGGGAAGAGGCCACCTATAGAGTTCTTAGGAAGGATGCTACGTCTCCTTATTTCAGACTCTCTGTCTTAGGAGGGCTCTGGGAAGATGCTGATGTGATATGGTTTTAGAAATATATGCATCCAGTTACAAAGATTTCCACTTCTTGCTTGCTTGAAGGTTTAAACCATGAAGCTGAGTGTATCAACTCCATCTAAAAGTACTGTTACATGTTGGTAAATATTTAGGAGTGCCCTTCTGAGCCCAGAAGCAAGCACCATATTGATAGAAGGTCGAAAAGGCATGAGTAAGTAATTACAGTAGTAGACGTTTATTTTTGACCTACTCACCTGTTATCTGTGATGGATGCCTGACTCCTCTGTTCCAAGATAGTGACGAGATATCTGGTGTAGAAGAGCTTGGATCAAAGCAACAGACCAAAGATTTGGCTTCTAGAAGGCAGGTGGGAGGAGAGGGGGAGTAAAGGATGGGCAGGATTTCTTAAGAGGCTTTTAAAGGCTTGAAACCATGAATTCAGCATGAGTTTCTCAGAAAGCTAGGCTGAGAAATGCCATAACAAGGAAAGGCTGTCCCCAAATTGTTGCCCTTAGAGTCTATAATAATCAGAAGATGCAAATCACCTATTCTTAGACACAGTTGCAAGCATTGTAATTAATTACCACTAGGTTGTCAATATTAGTGAACTCATTGTGGAATTAAAAGCCAAATCACAATTCAGTTACTGGATGTAATAATCGGAAATTCAAGCTTTAATTGTAACTCCAAAGAACTAATACATCAAATGCTAATCTGCCCTAATGCTTGAGACTAATACCTCTAATACTAAATAATATATTTAATACCTGCTGCTGATAATATAATGCATACTCATGCACCCATAGCCAAAAACAGACGTGAAGTCGCTTCAAATACTAGGCATCAGAAATAGTTCAGATCTGCTTCCTGGCTTCTTTTTACAAACATGAAAATATGGGTCATGATGGGCAGAGCTGCCTTATGAGTGGATGGAAGACGTCGCCTACATGGTGTCCTGCCCCAAAATATCACCTCCAGTGTCTGTAATTTCATCGTGTAAGTCTGCTCTCTTGCATATAAAAGAGATTTTTTTTTGCTATTATATTTTGTATGAAAATTAAAATGGCCTTAGGAAGAAATAAGTCTTAGAAGTTTAGCCCACTGACAAAATACAGGATTAGATCTTTGGAGTTGGAAGTTTTTTAGAGGTCATCCAGTCTACTGATTTCTGACATGAGGAAGAGGTGAAAGAACTTCCCCAAGGTCATATCTATTAGCAGGGCTAGGAATAGCAGTCTAATCTGCTTCCTTCTCTACCTCTCTCTGCCAGTAAATGACATCTGGGTCCTGGGAGATGACAGGGACCCAGTTCAGGGCTGGGGAATATGAGGGTGGAGGAGGGAAGACCATTTTCCAGGGAGCAGAATACTACTACTAAAGAGGTGAGAGTATTCTCACATTTTTTCCTGGGATTGGTTCGAGCAAAAATAATCACACAGTTGCTATAACAAACAAAAGAAAAAAGACCAAAATTTCTTGCCTGAGAAGCTTTATGCACAGAGTAGACACGTTTCCATCTAAGCTGGAGATAGGGTCATCAGGAAACTGGAAAGTGGATCCCTCTATCAGCTCAATGTTTTTTAATTACAGCATCCTGCCTCCTGTTTCTTGATATTTTCTATAGACCACCAATTAGACTTTAAATATCTTTACAAATCTGGTAATTTCGGCAAAACATCTTCCATGTAAAGGCTAGAGGCATCTGGGTACCACTAACCTCCAAAGGCCTCAGGCTGTACAGACACCATGGCAACACTCTGCTGTGCACTAAGAGTCCTTCTTCCAGCAAAGAGCAAGAGACCATGGACCAAAAGATCCATGCAAGACACAAGAGTAAGACCTTCACTCCAGACCTGGAAGGATAGATGGGAAAATTTAGTTATTATGACTGGGCTGTAGACACACACCTTTCTTCTGATTTTTTGTTCTGGTTCTGCCACCAGCCAGCTCTTTATCTGTGGGCAAGTCATTCCACTTCTCTGAGAGTTTGCTCCCCTGCGGATGAGGGAATTGGGTTTGCTATGCACGTACTAGGGGACCTTCTAGTGCTAACCTTTCATGATGTTAAAGCAGTGTGAGACAGAAGACACATAAGCCATCAGTCAGACAGACCTGGATCCCCATGTTGTCTCCACACGTATATCTAAGTGACCTTAGTTCTTGGTTTGTCCCCTTATTTGTAACCCAGTAGCTTCATCCCTAACTCCCTAAGACTTTTTCTTTCCTTTCTTTCTGAACACTTTCTTCCCTGCATACTTCTGTTCCACTCTCTAACATCCAGAATACACGTATACCTTCAGTTCTCTAAAACTCAGTTCCATTTCTTCCCTCTCTCCCTCCTTCCTTTTTCCTTCTTTTGTGCATTCGTCTGGGCCATGAAGAACTGTACAATATAATATGAGGGATAGGGACGCATAAACACATCAGAGTGGTGCATCCTCTAGCAGAGATGTGCAAAGTCTTGACAGAGCACAGAAAGGGAGCAAATCATTCCCTGGATGAGACACTGGTAACGCTTATGGTGAACCTTCTAATAACTATGGAAGCAATACTCCAGGTCTCCAGATGATTTACATAGTTATGAAGGAAAGATTTAACATATACTGTATGCCTCCCCCTCCCAGAGGGCAGAAGAGAGCAATGACAGTAGCAAAGCCCCACTGAAGGCACACACTACATCTGGCTGGTGCCCTTATTTGTAGCTCCTGAGTCCCATGTCAGCACCTTGTTATGCAGTCCAAGACACACTCAAGGTACTGCCATGGGAGATTTGTTGGTTAGAGGCCATGCCTCCTCCTGTGGAGGGTGAAGTGTTCCTAGAATCAAGGCTTCCCAACTTTAATGTGTGTATGATTCACCTGTGATTTGAATTCAGCTGGTCTGTGGGGGCCCAGATCCTGCACTTTTAAGAAGCTCCCATGCGATGCTGCTGCTGCTGGTCTGAAGGAGTAAACTCTTAGAGAGTATGCCAGTCATCTCCTGCAGTTCTAAGGACTCTTTAAAAAAAAAAAAAAAAAAAAAAGAAGCCTCCTAGGAAGCACAGGGGCTAAGGAAACAAAAGGTCAATGATATCTGGCCAGAAGGGCAAGGCCTCACTTATGAAAATCTTGGTGCTCCCCTAGGCTTTAATCTCTCTACCAGTTAGGAGGCAAGTGCCTGACCTATATACACCAGGAGTCTAAGAAAAGAGAGGAGAGAAAGAAGAAAGGAAACGTAACTAAATCAAAATCCTGTGGGCCGAGAGCTAGCTTGCTTGTGAATGTGTTTACAGGTAAGCAGCCCCACAGACCAGCTGAATCATGCTGGCTGAGTGAAGGGCTTTCCTCCTCAAGCCTATCAGAATAAATCTGTTCAGAAGTGGGACAGGGAGTACCTGTCACTCTATAGAAACATACATCAGATTAGATGATTAAATCTACAGCAGCAATGTGCAAGCACCTAGAGGCCCCAGACTTTAGACTGCGAAGGTGCCGTGCCACCTCTAGGCACCTAATCTAAGAAATGGAATGAATTATTTCTGTTTTCAATTCTGTCCTCCTCTCCTCCAGCCTGTGCGATTACTACCCTTGCATCATTAATAAAAACAGCCCCCAGAATTTATGTAGGGTCATTCTTCCTAGGATCTCAAACTTGGAGTAATGACTCCATCAACGTTATTTACTGAGCATTTTCAGATAGGAGATATAGGGAATAAAAAAAAAATCCACGTATTTAGTATGTACACTCCCTTAATTCAAAAATTTTGCAGATGACTTATAGAATGAAACTTGGGAGAGGCTATACAGCCAAGTGAAAGCAGAAGCTGGACTTGGCATGCTTTTTTGGAGTCAGGCTGCTTTGGTTCAAATCCCATCTCTGTCATTTACAATTGTGAGGGGCAGGATATGTCATTTCATCTCTTTCAGCCTCAGTTTGCACATCTGTAAAAGAGGGGCAATAACTGTGCGTCTGTCATAGGATGTTGTGATGGTCAAACAAGGTAAAGCATGTAAAGGGTAGAGCAAGCTCACAGTACACACTGCATTAGATAGTTTCTGTGTTTGGGGGAAAGGAAAGGGAAGGGAAGAGAAGCAAAGGAAAGTAAAAAGAAATATTCATACTACTCACTTGCAAAAGCAAACTTCTTCCTAGAAACAGAAACTTATCATCTGGGCCCTTACATCAGGGTCACTGGATAACATAATAGAAAAGGTCTTCAATTACAGTTTTGTGGTGGACATAGATAAACCATTCCAACAGATATTTCTTATATAGACCCTCTAAAAAAGCAGAGAATATGATAACATCACTCAACACCAAAATGCCTGCTCCTGGCTAGGTCACATGGCTCAGGTACATTGTTTCTGATAACTTATTACAGTGATAGAGTGATAGAGTATCACAGAGAATGGCTAGTTAACATGCCCATTAGACTGTCTCTTTCAAAGAGCACATCTTAAGTGCACTTCTAGCAAGTACCAGATTGCAGGCAATTCCTAGTTGAATTTCATGATGGGAAACCAGGGTATAGTACTACCATAACGTTTTTAGATACAGACATGAGGGAGGCAGAGTTTCTACACCAGTTATATAGAAGTAGAAGATGTGGCTAGGCAGAAAGGTGGGGAAATGTCCGAAGAGGTGGGAGCAGCTTGAGCCTAGGCACGTGTTCCTAGACACAGTGATGAGTTAGCCTGATGTTCATGTTCCAGATCCACCCTCCTGCCCTTCATTCTTTTTTTTTTCAAATAACAGTTTTATTGAGATGTAATTCACAAACCATAAAGTTTATCCCTGTCAAGTGTACAATTCAGTAGTTCTTATTCAAAAGGTTGCACATCAATCACTGCTCTCTAATTCCAGAACATTTACCTGACCCAAGAAAGAAATCCTGTATCCATTAGCAGTCACTCTGCATTCCTCCCTGACCCCCAGTCCTTGGCAACCACTAATCTCATTTCTGTTTCTATGGATTTGCCTATTCTGAACACTTCACATAAATGGAATCATATAATATATATGATTTTCTTTTCACTTTCTTGATAGTATCCTTTGAAGCACAAAGTTTAAAATTTTGATGAAGTCCAATTTATCTATTTTTTCTTTTGTTGCTTTGATGTTGTACCTAAAAACCTGTTGCTTAATCTAAGGTGACATAGATTTATACCTACGTTTTCTTCTAAGAGTCTTAGAGTTTTGGCTATTGCATTTAGACCTCTGATCCATTTTGAGTTAATTTTTGTATCTAGTTTGAGATGGGGTTGCCATCTTAATGGTATTCAACTTCATTCTTTCATATGTGTGTATCCAGTTGTCCCAACATTTGTTGAAAATATTTTTTCCCCGCCATGGAATTGTCTTAGCACATGTGTTAAAAATTTATTGACCATAAATGTATGGCTTGATTTTTAAACCCTCAACTCCATTTGATTGATCTATATGTCTATCTTAATGCCAGTACCACACTGTATTTATTACTGTAGCTTTGTAGTAATATTGGAAATCAGGAAATGTGTGACCTCCAATTTTTCCTCTGTCAAGATGTTATGACTATTCTGGGGTTTTTGAAGTTCAACTTGTCATTTTCTATGAAAAATGCAGCTGAAATTTGATAGGTATTGTGTTGAATCTGTAAATCAATTTGCCAAGTATTGCCATCTTAATGATATTAAATTTTCTGATCTATAAATATGGAATGTCTTTCCATTTAAATCTTTAATTTTTTTATATTTTGCAGCTTTTTTGGTCTTAAATTCTCACACTTCTACTAAATTTATTCCTAAATATTTTATTCTTTTTGATGCTATTATAAATGGGGTTGCTCTCTTAATTTCATTTTTGGATTGTTCATTGTTTGTATATAGAACTACAATAGATTTCCATATATTGATCTTACATTCTGAAACCTTGCTGAACTATTAAGTCCCAAATTATTTTGGTGGGTTCTTTAGAATTTTCCATTTACAAGGGCATATCATCTTCAAACATATTCTTACTATGCCCTTTATTCTAAATGACTCTTCTTCAGCCAATGCATTCTTGCTTTTGCTGTCAAGATGCATTCTTGCTCTTGTTGCCTCCTGTGAAAGCAAAAGAATTTTTTCTTTATGATCTTACTGGGAGCACCTGAGAAAATTGTTTTACTGCAGAGTCAGATTGGCCTACAGAAAAATCTATCACTCTCAGCACTATTTGTGGGCACACAAATGCATCCAAAAGCTAACATGGTAAAAAAAAAAAAAAAAAAAAAAGTGAGAATAATCAATACTGTAAAGTGTTTGTTCAAAGTTCTTAGCCCATCTCCAAAGTTCTCAGCTGCCTCCAAGGACCATTCAACAGCAGCAGTAACCTGATCAGCATGGGAAACCACGCTTAGCCTCCATACTTGTTCCCATGGCTGTTTAGTTCATGCATCCACTGTGTAGCACCAGAGTGACTAACGACGGATACTGGCTTTCACCAGCTGACCAAGTCATTCTAATTGTTTAGTCCTTCTTCCATAGTAGAAGTTCTCTGCTGAGTGTTAACATGCAGTTCAAAAGCCTTCATACTTCCTGTTCACTTCCATGCATATGCCTTTTTTCTAGGCTTATATGTCTTCAATTTTTCAGTCTTTCTCCTTTCAGGCCCTTGAACAACCAACCATGAGCTTATCTATATTTTATCTCAGGCCACTTCTCTTTCTACCCAAAGATGATGGCTAATTGCACCTAACATCAAAATTCTCCCCACTGAGAGCATTTGCCCTCATCACTGTCCATCACCACCACCCTAGAAATAAAGGTTGGTCTTTTTACTTCTCTGTTATCTGCTCATAAAGGCCTCCCATTAGGCCACAGATGTGAGCTATGGGAGATAAACTAATGCAACACTGTTGGATGGCATTTGACTCTGGGCCACCTGCTTCATTGGCTTCCTTGTGCTCTCCAGCTTTGTTTGTTCCCACTCTTTGATGTACTGTATCAATCTTAGAATGGATTGCTGCAGGACTAGCCCCGCCTTATGATTTGGTGGCTTTGACTGAACTCAGCTCATAATGGATACTCTGACCACAAGGTCATTGGCATCTCATAGTCAGAAGCTCTGTATTGACCAAAGCCAAGTAACTGCGTTCTAATGGTGATAGTCCTCTGTTGTAGATGGTAGGGACTTTCCTCAGAACCCCAGAGGTCCACATTGTGATTCTTCTGTTGGGGCTTTCCATAAACTACATAATATCTTTGCACACCAAAGATGCTGTTAGTCCTATAGGGTCTCCTGGGTGATATGGCTCAAGTGTCAAGACCACTTAATCACAGCCTGGTCCTTCCGCTGAGCATTCCTGCTTGAGACACTACTCAAAGTTCATAGGCTTTAATGATACCCAGTAAATGGGCCAGAAGTATTACCAGGCACAGGAATGCTCCTTCTAGAACATTCAAAGGCTGCTAAGATTTATGCTTTCTTAGTAGTGGGAGGTGTAATATATAACACTTTGTTGTTTAATTTGGAGAGGATTGTCTAGCTTTCTTCAGAACTTCAGATCCCTAAATATTTCATTAATGTGCTGGGATTCTAAAGCTTTAATCTTCACCCTCTAGAATGCATCTGTTTTGCCAAGGCTTCCAGCATACCTGCTACTTCTTGCTCATCTGGTCTGATTAGCATGACACTGTCAATATAATGGGCCAATGTGATGTCCTGTGGAAGGTCAGACACTTCATATCCCTTCTAGCAATATTATAACAGAGAGTCAAAGTGTTAATATAACCTGAGAAAAGATCATAATTGTATCCTCTTGTCCATCTCACATAAACATGAACTGTGTCTGGTCCTCTTTTCCTATAGGGATGGAAAAGAATGCACGCATCAGATCAACAGCCACTTAATATATGTTGGAGGTTATATTAACCTGCTTTAGTAAGATCATATCTGGCACAGAGCTGCAATTGTGGCCACTACTTGATTTGCAGTAGTGAATCATTCAGTTGCAATTCATTCCATTTTTATGTGAGACATTCTAGTGAATTAAGTGGGGATTTGTCAGTCCATTGCCCTTGTATTCTTTACCTCTTTGAAGGTAGCACTAATGTTTACTATTCTCCCCATGTTGCAATATTATTGTTTTATTTACTATCTTGGCTTGGGTGGAAGTTGCAGAGACTTCCATCCAGCTTTCACTACTATATTTCTTACTCCACAGGTTAAGGAACAAATGCCAAATCCAAGGATTTATGCCAAATACCAAGCATGTCAATTTCAATTATATGAGCAAATGACCATCAGCCACGTCCTTGAACCCTATAGACCCACTGTGAGCCAGCCCAAGGATTCCAGAATTTCATTTATTTCCTGGTTCACACAGCACCACTGTATGGCAATACTCTCCAAATTGGTCTTAGATTCAACTCTAACAGGAAGGGTATTTTGGCATATTGAAGAATTTGAGTATTTCCTTTTACCAAATACATGTCACTTAGTAAATAGCTGTAGTTCCTGAGAGAAGGACTAGAGAAATTTCAACTGAATACAATTGTAGGATTCCTTTTTGTAGGTAATCAGCCTCATAGGCATCTCTTTCTGCCCTCAATGTTCTGGTTCTGAGAACTGACCCAAGTACAAAAATTTGACAAAGTAGCAAGAATTTTAATTTGAGTGGTTTCCCTCGTTCCTTCTTATCATCCATCCTTGATACCTTTTGCTTGTGTAAACTAAGAAGTATCCCCTTTGCCTAATTATCCCCTAACTTGCCTCTGAAAACACCAAGTTCCCATTAATATCTTCATAGCTCTTTGGAGGTTAAATTTCCTCTCCAGCCCAACCCACTGGCCCTTGGATTTTGCCACATAATGTGGTATCTGTGGCCACCTTATTTCATTACAATAATTGCAGCTACCTTGCTTCTGAGGGTTTGAGTATCGCCACATGAACCTTTATTGTTTGGGGATCTAATCGAGCTATCAGGAAGCCCAGTTCTATATTAGCCTCTCCTATCATCAACCTTGATCTATAGAGAACTGTCATCACTAAGCTGATCCAACTTTCACCAGTGTATTCCCTATTGATATGACACTTGGAGTGTCCTTCAGGCCCTCCCATGGAACATATGCAGCTGGTGGGTTTCCAGTCTTAGAAAGTGTATACAGTCTAGTGTGCTAACTTCTTTGAAACTTTTGATCTATTCCTTCACCATACTCCATGGAAGTTCTAGCATTTCTACTTCACAATATGTGGACCCTGGCTTTTTCCAGATCCTAAAGCCCTCCTAGCAATAGATTGGTATCATCTCTTGGGTCTTTGTGAGTGTGTCAAATCAAATAAAAAGAAGATAGTTCCCTCATTGATAAGCTCTTGATTATCTACCCTTATGTTCTGTCTCTCTTGATCTAGTACTCCAGGGTTCAGTCCCATGCATATGCTACCAACTACTACAAGTCCCAATTAGCCATGCCCTGCAACCCCTTTGGTGTATGCCCTCTCTCTTTCCATAGCAGACTTAGCACATCTCCATTCTGGTTTACTGAGATTCAATCTTCCTTATTGGAATGACTGCCAAGAAGCCTGGTGGGAGTGATCCAGAAGCAGGCAAGCATTGTCTTACAAGGTGCATGCCTCATCTGGGGTCTCTGTTTTATCTTCAAGTCGAGAGAGAGGCACTGTCTTTTAACAAGGCAGCTGGGAGGAGGGAACTTCTGAAGGTACAGCAAGTCAAGGTCTTTAACTGCATCTACTTAGCCCATTCCAAGTCTCAGCATCCTACTCCTTCCCCATTAGGGCCCTGAATTTGGCATAGGAACTTACTGAGGCTGAGAATTCACTCCTATCTAAAGCTCTACTACTTTAATGATTAAATCCTGAACCTAGTTTTTTTTATTCTCTTGGTACATACTCTGGTTGCAGGAGATCTGGGTTTCCCTAAACACAGCTAAGGAGGCCCTCTAGCTTTCATATTTTGTCTTGAAATGGTGATTAATCATCTGAGCCTATCATTATGTATCTTTCAAAAATCAATGGTGCTCAGCAACAGCCACCCAATTCCATGGTGCTTATAATTACATTTCCCTTATCCCTTCAATCACGAGAAATACTGCACCAGGGCATGTATCCCCTTCTGTGGATATCCCATATCATTCTACTGCTGGTGAATGTTTTAACAATTACACAGAAATGTCCCTGATTTTAACAATTGCCCTGCTACAGCATCTCAGGGGCAAACGCTACTCCACCTACGCCAGAGAGTCAATGACTAACCCATCTCCGAAATCCCATTCTGAAAGTCAGCTTCCTAAAACTACTTTTTGTATTAATGAATTCTTAGGTGAGATGTTGCAAGCAGAAGCTTTAGTGGGAAGGATTCTTGAGGGATAGATACATAAGGAAGTGAAGATGGAAAGTTTGGGCAGAAGAAGAAGCTGACTTGTAATGAGGTGTAACTGAGACCTAAGCAGACTCTGTGAGGAGTTTGGGAGCTTGAATGGCCTTTCAGAGTTGTCCCAAATTGGGACAACTAGCAAGAGGGCTAGGCTTTTTAATTTCCAAGCAGGCAGTCATTAGCCATAGGTTACCCAGAAGGAGTTATCATGGGAAGAGGCATAACTTTGGACAAGTCAATTCCTAGTGAGAGGCACAGCTGTGACCTGTGAGCAGTCAGCAGTTAGTACTCTAAGAAGCAAGGGGATATGTCATCAACCCCGAAGAAGGAACCTCTGTAGCACATCATAACATCTGTTACAATGACCATCTCTGTTATCACCTAACTAGGATCACTGCCTGCATTTCACAGTATCTTACCAGACTGAAATCTCTGCACCTTTGCAGGGATAGTTGCTTATCCTAGACATTCAGGGTTGGTTTTTAAAGCAAAAAGAAAATACTCTGCTGCCATAGTACCACCACAAAAGATCCACCTAAGCTTGGCTGGCAAGTAGGGGCTGTGGGTGATCCTGTCAGGTATTTTCCCCATGAACATCTTTGCCACAAGCATTTTTGCCACATAACTAATCGGCCTTAAAGTGATTTTGTTGTAAAAGATAAAATAACATAATATAAAAGGACATAATGAAACATGAAGAATGAATAACAAAATCAAAAAGACTGTTGCAAAATGCAAAGTAATTGAATATATTTTAAATGGGTGCAGATTCATGGCAATGCTGTGCAAATAACGGATTTTATTTTGTGGGTTGTACTGAATCACTTGTCTTCCAAGTCTTTCATTCATAGTTCATCTATCTATCTCTCTATCTATCTATCTATCTATCTATCTATCTATCTATCTATCTATCTATCATCTATATTTTTTTTGTTGATTTGTCCCCTCATTTAGCATTGCACTTTTTCTTTTTCACTTAAATTTCTTCCTTCATTAAGAAGAGGTATCAGTTTCCAAATACCAGGATGCATGTTTGTAACTGAGCTTTGTATTGCATTGTGAAAGCCTCTGAACTGTTGATTGTCCTTAGCATCTTGTTAATTGCCCTTTCATAGACTTTCCAAAGTTCTATGGGAGATGTAGGCTCAACTTTGGATCTTTGGGGCCCTTGGCTTCATTCTCCTCCAATATAGTGTGTTTCAAAATAAGAAACCAACTCTTGGGGGTGAATCATTGTCATCTGACAGTTGGATAAAACTATCAATAACGTCACTAACTGGAAGGAATATTAACTCATCTCAATCAGTTGAAACCAAACTGTCAGACCAAAAACTATCAACCAGTTATTTTATCTTTCACAGCAAAATTGCCTCATGGCTAATTAATTATGTGGTGAAGATGTTTGTGGCAAAGATGTCTATAGTGAAAGTACCTAGAATCATGGATGACATGGTGCCAGTTAGTGATGGAAGGTTAGACTAGCCCTCCACTCTGCTGGCACTCTGGTTGTAGCACCTTTCCTTTCTTTGGCTCAAAAACTGATGAAACATGTCTGGAACACAAAGAGAAAAAATTTAGTTTGGCATTACAACTTTTTGACTATGACATTATGCTGATTAATAATCACCTTGAAACTACAGAGCATCACCCTCTAATTAAGGTTACCCCTCTCCTGCAGTCTCTTGACTCTCAAACCTCCAGTGTCAAGTAGGAGCCCAAAGCAGTCCATTTTATTCTCATCAGAGAAAGAGAAAGAGAGAGAAAGAGAGAATGACTGCAATGAAGACCGACTAGATGTTCAGCAAACCTTTTCCCTAATTCTCTTTCGCACATAGTTAGTCTGTATTTGCCAGCCTCCTGAAGATAAGTGCGGCCATAAGCCTGAACTCTGGACAAAGGAATTGGGCAGAGATGATGTACCTCCTCCCACACCTGGCCCATGGATGCTCCCAAATGCAATTCTCCTTTTTCTTTCCTCTGCTATGAGAAGGCAGCAAAGGGTTCTGAGGACTGAAGGTTAGAGCCATGAGATGTAAGGTACAAGGGTCCTTTGGCCTCTGCTTGGGTGAAAGCTGTCCAGGGGAGCTGCTCCTCTAAATTAAACTGTTACACAATCATTTGTTATGTTCTGCCAGTGGAATTTGGGGGGTGTTTGTTACAACAGTTGGCTTACGCTGACTAGTACAGAGATAAGCAAATTCATGTGAGTCAGAGAGAACCCAAGGGAACCTGAGCTGTGCTTCTCTCCAGCTCTAGGCATTAATTACTTGGTAACTTTTAAAAATTCACAGCACCCACCCAGTGACTTCAGCTGATCAAAATATTCATTTTGAAAGTGAACAAATATTCATCTAACATTTATGTTGGTGGAAATGTGAGGTAGGCCAGACTTTCCTGTGATCAAAAAGGCCTTAATGCAGCTGAGGTTTATTTGTAGCCTCTGTCTTACTCTTTGGACACCCCACATGGAAATGGAGTTCTCATGGAATAGAGAATGACCTATCTTCCTCCCTCCTACCCCCAGCCTCTTTCTTCAATACAAGCAACTCTGTCTGGAGGGCTATATCCTACACCTATTAGGACATGCTTTTTTTTTTTTTTTTAATTCCAAGGAACATAGGATCTGTTGATCTGTTCACAGGAGTTTTGCTGGGGGCATTCCCCAAGAGAGTAGAGTATGTGCACATCAACCTAAGTCAAGGGATGTGGGCTCCGGGGAAACATTCTTAGCCATGCCAGGCTGGCACTCTACAATGTTAGCACTCTTCCAGTTAAGCTGTTCAGTTCTCAATCATCTGGAGCTGTTGTCAACTGCTGGCTGCTGATAGTCAGAGTGGCTGCTGCCCGGAATGTCAGCAATTCTGCTTTTCTGCCTGTCTTGGATTGGCTTCAAGTATTCTTCTGGCCTCCCCATGACAGTCAGGAACTAACTTCTCTTCACTTGGGTGATATCAAGGGAGACACCTGAGAAGGTGCAGTGGGGCTATTATGCAGTAATTTCTTTTAGTGACTGTAGTCTATGCTTGATACTATACCATTCCAGTGCTTTAAACCCCACCTTATCCAAGTCAGATGTCAATTCTTGTTGCTGAAGAGAGCAAACAACTTGGGTAGTGGGGAGAATGCTGGCTGAGCATACTTCCCCTGCTAGCCTGGACTGGTGCTTTATATACATCATCTCAAAGAATCTTTGCATCACACAGGAAGGTAAATACTGTATCCTGATTTCACAAACAAAGAAGCTAGGAAAAGCTAAGTCACTTTCTCTCCATTCTCATTACCAACACCCTAGATTAGACACTTATTATCTTCCCCTGAACCTTGTAAAAGCCTGCCTCAGTTTTTCAGCATCTAGATCAGGGGTACCCAACCCCCAAGCCATGGACGGGTAAAGGGCCATGGCCTGTTAGGAACCAGGCTACACAGCAGGAGGTGGGCAGTGGGTGAGCGAGGGAACCCCATCACTTCCCATCTCTCGCATTACCACCTGAACTATCCCCCCACCCGCACCCCTCCATGGAAAAAATGTCTTCCAGGAAACCAGTCCCTGGTGCCAAAATGGTTTGGGACAGCAGCTCTAGATTCCATCCTCTAGATGTACATTGTTCAGTATTGCAGCCATTAGCCACTTGTGGCTCCTGAGCAAAGTGTGGCTAGAAAAATTGAGATGTGCTATAAGTATGAATTATGCACTGGATTTTGAGGACTTAGTGGAAAAAAAAGGAATATAAAATATCCCATTAATATTAATATTGATTACATGTTGAAATGGTTATAATGATTATATTTGAATATGTCAAGTCAAATAAAATATTCAAATTGGTTTTTCTTTTTCCTCTTCCTTTTTTAAGGTGGCTAATATCAAATTTAAAGTTACACGTGTGGCTTGCATTTGTGGTTCATAACATCTATGAATTGGATAGTGCAGAGGTTGACCAGAATGTTCTGTCTGAAGCACAAATGGACCGTGTTACTATCTTGCTCCAATAGCCAGTAGGATAAATTGCAAGGTCCTTAACAAGACCGACAAGACCCTCCCCTACCCATGTTCTGTTCCTCATTTCTCTCATGTCTCCGAACCCTCCACATTTAATTTTATGCTCCTGCCACCTCCAAGAGTGGGTAATTCCTCACCTACACTATAATGTTTCTAGCACCTCTGCTTTGTTTATGCTCTTCCCTCTGCCTGAAATAACTTTCTCCCAAAGAGACCCCTGGAAAACTGCTTCCTGTTTATCTTTGCAGACTTAATGACTCCTTCCAGAAGGCTTCTCTAACCCTTCTCCTTACCCCAGGGCCAGGCCTAGGGTAAGGCAGGCAGGGCCTCTATGGCACAAAATTTACAGAGCCTCTTCCACAAACCTAAGAGTAGTGCCTCAGCCAACCTGGCTCTGCGCTGCCTTGTTGGATATTCTCGCTCTTGGAGTAACGTCCCTGTGTAATCTATGGCTGCACTGCAATGTCTTAAAATTATCTCTGCATGTGATTGTTTTGAGGGTAGGGACTGATGCTTAATTATGAAACTGAGCAGGACCCTGTGGGGCTGCTGGGCATGAAAGCCTTTCTGTGGCCCCCATTTCTTGTTTGTAGGGAATAGGCTTCGGCCTCCATGACCTTCCCTGAGTCCCAAAGGGCAGATTGAACAATTGCTAATCAGGGAAGGGAGGTGATGCCGAGTCAAGGGCGGAGCAGCCAAGAAACAATAGTGCAGCCTTGGGGCAGGGTCTTGGTTCTGCCTCAAGGGATACATGTAACAGTATCTTTGAGCTCTTCTGCAGAAATAAAACCCCCAACAAATGGAATATGTCAACTATTTGAAGAAATCTTCTTTACTCTAGAGAGAAGGTCACAGATCCATAACCTCAAGAACCACAGAAGCTTATCAGGAGACCACCTGAGGCCAGATTAAAGGAGTGCAGGCCCTACACACACCCTGACCTTTATCAGCCACCCCACCCTTGAACTGCTGCTATGAAACTACTTACCAAATCCTCCCAGGTTGGGACACAAAGTTTCTAGGGCATGAGCTCAAGCCTGCTGTGTCCCCCTTTGCCTGGCAAAGCAATAAATCTAATTCTTTTCTACTTCATCCAAAACTCTGTCTCTGAGATTCAATTCAGTGCAAGTGCATGGAGGCTGAGTTTTTGACATCAGTCATTAGTGAAATCCCAGAAGCCTGCTTTCTACCAAAACATTGATTGTAACACTCATAAATAAAATTTTGTCCTGAATATCAATCTGTTGTTTTTCAGGCACTGTGCTACATACTGAGGATTCAATAATGATGTACTTCATGCCCTTTAAAAAAAAAATTACAAAACCCTGTTATACGCCCTCCACTTTCCTATCTGGAGGAGAAGTTTCCCAGGTTTGAAACACTGATTACCTGTGCCGCCAGCTAAAATAGAGATTCTCAGGTCCCATCCCAGAGTTTCTGAGTCTAGATCTGCAGTGAATCCAGATGTTCCATAGTCAAACTTAGAGAAACATTTCTCTTCTACATCCTTCATCCATTTATTTATTTGTTCATTTGACTATTATTGAGTGCCTACTCTGTGTAAGTCTTTGTGCCAGGGGCTGCCAGGGAAACAAAGATAAATCAGGGAAGAATAATGTCTTATAGACTCCTATAGTTTATGAAATGTCTCTGTATGTGCATTTTGTTTGATCAGGAGATAAGGCTTATTTGCTCAAAAATCACACATAAGTAGATAGTGGGAACTAGGATGAAGGTCACAGTGAGTAAACAGTGGGGACTAAGATGAAGGTCACATAATAAGTAGTGGAGACTGGAACCAAGGTTATATGGTAGTTAGTGGGAACTGGAATCAAGGTCACATAGTCAGTAGTGGAGACTGGGATCAAGGTCACAGTGAATGAGCACTGCGGACTAGGATGAAGGTCACATAATAAGTAGTGGGGACTGGGATCAAGGTCACATAGTCCTCAGGCAGTGGAAACTGGAATGGAGCCCAGCTATGTCTTCCCACTTGACACAAGAGTCTGCCCTGAAAAGGTGATCTTGAGATTCACTGGAATTTCTAACCTAGGAATCTGGGTCCAGCAGAAAGAAAGGAAGGAGGAGAAAGACAGGGGATCCTGGAAGCCGGTGAATATAGATGAGAAAAGGGGAGGGCCAGCTCATCCCTGGAGTGGCTGCTACTTAGCCTGAAGGCTGTGACACAGTCCCGAGGTGACAGGGGCCAAAGGGGGGTTCCTTGCACCTGTGTGCCTGGAGTGAGCTCTGGAAATCCCTCAACTTCCTCCTCCCCCTTGCCTCCTCCACTGCCACCCTTCCTAGCCCTGAGGCACCTCTCCTTTCCCAGCAAAAGAGGCTTGTCCTGAGAGGGGCTGACTCTCCTCCCACACAGCCACCTTATACCCGAGGCGCCCTCTTCCCCTGGTGACCAGGAGACCAGAGGACATGCCCCACCTCACTCCCCATATGGCTGGCAGCCTGCCACAGCCCCCACCCCACCCCCGGGCCAGCCCTCTCCTCTCCCGGGGCTGGGCTCCCAGGGCTCCAGGTTGTCAGTTAAGCAGACCTGACAGCTGACAGTTTTCCGGAACAGCCGGAGCCCGGTTAGCTTTCCTTCTCTTTTTTTCTGCTCTTCCTTTCCCCTGGTGTTGTTGCAAGACTGGAAGCCTGACTGGAATTTAAAGCAAGGCTTTGGGATAAAAATGTATGCTAGCACCAAGCTGTGCTCTCCCAGCCTCCTCCCTCAGATTGGCAGCTGCCCACTTTCCGGGTCTGAGAACAGAACACCTGCAAATTGTTAGAGGAAGGGTCTGGAGCAGGAAGGCGGGTGAGCAGTCACCGAGATGCTTGAGTAACCCTCTCTGTCTGGATGCCGATGGTCTTTATATTTGGGGCACAGGAGGGGCGGGAATCCTCCAGGGAAACGCCTGGAATCTGTCTTCCAGGTCCCAAATAGCATTTGTTCTCCTGAAGTCAGGGATGCCAGGAGGCCCCCATGCCTGCCACTAATCCATCCTCCTCCTGTTATCTGTCTGTTCCCCATCGGTCCCTGCTTAGTCCCTGCTTACAGCAGATAGATAAATAGATGGATAGATAAGAAGGAGAGACTCTAAACAGCTTAGATAAACTATCCTATCTACATCTCCAGGTCCAATCCATCAGTCCATGGCTCTGTCTATTGTGTTTGTGCTCTCTCTCTTTCTGCCACTTCAGCCCCCATTCACCATTCATCTGTCTTCCTTCTGCCCTACACTTTCGCCTTCCACCCCCATTTCCCAGCATCAGAATAAATCCGAAGCTGAGACTCCATGAGGTGTGTCCTTCCACTCCAGTTATCCCAGAAGGGTGGCCATGGGGGCTGAGGCTGGTGGCTTCCTAGGGTGCTCCTCTTCAAGGCATATGCAAATAGCCCTGTGAACACTCTTGGGGACAAACACCATGGGACGGGTCTGCTGCTGGGCTGGTCCCAAAGTCACAGATTTGCAAATAGAGCAAAAAGTTCCTTAATCTAGGCTCTCTTGGGATGAGGGAGGTGATGGGAGATGACAGAGGGCTGGTGTCAGGGAAGAAAAGGAAGGGTTTGTATATTGGTATACAAAACAACTTTATCACTTTTCAAGTGATTCAGACCAACTGGGTGAAGTGAGAGAGTAGGAGAAGAGACATAAAAGGTGGGGATTTTATGCATTTCATAACTGGTACTATTTGTTGAGATTCAGTTAATTTCTTTAGCTCCTCTAAATTTCAGACTTCACTTCTAACAGCATGAAGGGGCTATTCTGAACAATGACATTGGAGTGAGAAAATGGAGTGAAACTGCACGATATTAACGGTTTATAAAAATATCAACAATTTAAAAGAAAGATAGAAAGAAAAGGAAAAAAAGACTACACCCTCATCCAATCAAGAGTCTCTTTTGCATGCAGGCACAAACACAAAAAGTAGAACATCTTGCCCTTTCCTGGGGCTACCAGGTATCTAATTTTGTTTGGCTCAGAAAATACAGCAAATCTCAAGTTTCTTTCATTGCCCTTATGAAGACCATCATAATCCTATTCCCATAATCTATCCCAGGATTTGAGTCCTCAGCTGATGGCCCTGACACCTTTGGTGACTACACATCCCTCTGTTGACTTCTGGAGAGATGTGAGCAAAGGAAGGCAGCACCTCTATCTAGAAACTCTTTTTGAAAAGAATACAATACGATATGGGAAGACTTTGTTTAAACTGAAAAATATCAATTCTCTGATTAGCCTGATCCCCTGACACACAGGTCAGAGATGTGGGTCCACCCCCTTGCTCCTTGTAGGATGTGATCTGCCACAGGAGGGCAGCACCATCCTGGACCCTGTGAAGTTCACATCGAGGACCCAGAGGAAAAGAATAGCGGGGTTCCCAGCTGCTGCACCCCTTCTCCAGCAGAGCTCCTGACAGCTTCCAGAACTGCCTGGAGACCTGCCTCCCCATCACTGTTGGAGACTGCTGGTGACAAATGAGCAGAGCATCCTTGGAAGAGAGACACAGTAAAGACAGGAGGAGCAGGGCTGGTGGGGAGGCACTGTCACCCTCCAGGGCTAGAGAGACTCTGAATAAACCCCAAGGCCCCACTGTAGCCCAGGAAAATAAAGTACAGCTAACATTTTACTCACCCACCATTTAATAGACATTGGCTGGCTCAGTCTGGGAGCATGTGATATTTATTTATAAGCCAACACTGCAGAATATCAGCTGTCAATAAGTAATTACGAACCCTGAAGAAGAAGAAAGGCCCGTTCCCCAAGCCAGTCAGATGAATATATGAAAAGAAGTATTTTTTTAAATGGGAGAATGTTGCTTTCACATTATTTCAGAATAAAAAGTTCTGAATAAACATTATTTTAAGAAATAAAAGGGGGAGATCTAAGCCCTATATTTCTTGATTCTGATGCTGGGAAAATCATTTAGTGCTCCCGACTTCTATTGAGTTTATTTGTAAATGGGGAAATGAGGATGGTGCTGCCTTACCTTTTTGAGGACTGCGTCTCTGGAGGCCCCTCCCAACTGTCTGATCCATGAATCTGAGGTATTCAAGGACTCATCATTGAAGGGAAGAAAAGCTTCCTTCTTACTTTAAAGATAATCCCTGGAAAAGAGAAAAGCAAACAGTGAAGCAGAAAGACGAGTCTTCTTATATCTCTACTTATTCAAGTCAAAAAAGGAGAAATATAAGGCTTTAACTTATGGGCTTTGTGTTGACAAGAGAGCTCCTGAAAAGGAGTGCAGTGGAATAGATGAGCGCAGTGTCAGGCACATAGTAGGTGCACAATAAATGAATGGATAAATGAAGGAATGAGTGCATGAACTAAGAGGCCCTGAGTTGTGGCTGTCTCTGTACTTGCTACAAAGAGCATCTCTAGTAAAAGAAGTTGCAAAAATTCCATGGACATGTTTAAAAAGAAATTAGACTATTTACTGTGATGCTTTAGGAGTGGTTCTGGATGGAGAGAGTGAGAAAGGCTTGATCAGTTTATGAAGAAGCTGTATCACCTCTCTCAGGGAACTTGTTAAAAATACATATGCCCAGGTGCCACCTCGATCTACTGAATCGGAATCTCTAGGGAGGTGCCTGGCAACAATATTTAATAAGCTCCCAGCTGATTCTCAAGTAGCCAGCCATCAACAGTTCGGAGATCATCACGGGGGAACTATTGTTCTAGATGACACCTCAAGGGCCCTTCCAGTCCAAGGGTTTCATGATTCTGTGGAACTGACACTGGGGGTAGTGATCTAGGCAAGGAGAGTTCATTCATCCCACATTTACTGACCACATACTAGATGCCAAGTATTGGAAATATAACAGTAGAGAAGAAAGCATAGTCACGTTGCTATGGACTCTCACTGAGCAAAAACAACTTGACCTCCAGAGAAGACCAATAAATATATACCCCTACCATCTTCATCATGCAATAGGACAAGATTATTTTTCTTTCCATGTTGGTTCTTACAGAAAAAAAGTAATTACTTAGATTACATAAACTTTCACATTTAATAAAGTGCTTTTACTCACATGATACAATGAGGCAGTTATGGTTATTATCTTGATTTCCTAGATGAGACAACCAAGGCTTAGATAAGTTTAATTACTTCCCCAGCACCATTTAGCTTGTATGTAGGAGGACCAGGAATCCAATCCAGATTTTGAAACTCCAAATACAATGCTATTTTAACTATTCCTTAGAGACACTTCACCTGTGGAGTTTGGCTTAGATGTCCCTGTGAAATTGCTGTGGTTTTTTTTTTCATATTTTATCTGTGCAATAACATTATCTCCTAAGGCAAGGAAAGTGTCATCTTCTTTAGTAAAATAAACCTCATATCTACAAGAAGAAGGGCAGCTGGACTGATCGGACTTCATTTTCCCCCAAGATTCATCTTCCCTTGGTGAAATTTCCCAAAGTGTGTTCCTCAGAACACTAATCCTACAAAAATTTCCTGAAAGGAAGGTTGTTTTATCATAGAGAGCGCTTCACAACGCTTATCTCATCCTGGAGGTGTACCGTGCTTATAATGTATTAAATGCTGTGGTGAGTTAAATGGTGACCCTGCAAAAAGATATATTCACTTCCAAATCCCTGGAGCCTCTGAATATTACCTAATATGGCAGAAGATGTGATTAAATTAAGGATCTTGAGAGGACCACTTTATCCTGGGTGGGCTCTAAATGAAATCACATGTATCCTCATAAGAGGGAAACAGAAGGAGGTTCTCTCACACACACACAGAGAGAGAGAGAGAGAGAGAGAGAGAGAGAGAGAGAGGGGTGGGGGGGGGGGAGAAGATGCTGTGAAGATGGAGCAGAGAGAGATTTGAAGATGCTGGCCTTAGAGACTGGGGTGATGTCTCACAAGGCAAGAAATGTGGACACCCACCAGAGCTGAGAGAGGCAAGGAATGGATTCTCCCCTAGAAGTCATGGGGAGAACACAGCCCTGCCAGTACCTTGGTTTCAGCTCAGTGATACTGACTTCGGACTTCTGGGCTCCAGAACTGCAAGACGGCAAGCCGTGAGGTGTGTGGTAGTTTATTACAGGAGCCATAGAAACTAGTGAAAAGGCCTTGAGAAGTCTTACTAGGAGTCAACTCATTTAAGATGCTTCATCCAACATTCCTCAAACCTGGTAAACCATGGCATTCTTTTTCCCTATAAGGCTTATTCATATCCAAACAGAACTCACATTATATGCAACACACTTTGGAAAATGCTGCCTAAGGGACATCTTTTGTTAATTACTAGGGCAACCACTACGCATCTGGGGACAGAGCTGCTCCTACTTAATGCTCTGACCAAACATGAGCCAGGATTCTGTCCTGCCAACTCTGTCGCACAGCTAAGACCAGGGGGAGTATTTAAACAAGACTTTCTGAAGGCTGGGGATAACAAAAGAGGAAAGCCAAGAGGGATATAAAAATAAAACTAGATGATGCTACTGCCAAAGGACTTTGGGGGGAGGGTCCATTGGGGTACCCTGAAGGGATATTGCCTTGCCTAGCTCCTAGCCCCTGGCATATGGCCCCACATATAAACCCAACACCCTAGAGCATACTGAAATGCCTCTAGGCTTCACGCTAGAGAGCAAGGCCCATGCGTAAAGAGTCCTTCGGAGATGGCGCTTCTGCAATGACCAAGACTTAGACAATGGTTGACGGGCCTAATATAATACCTGTGTGCAACTATGGTGGGGTACCTCTGGTGTTAGTGCAGGAGATAAACATGGCAGAAGGCAAGGCGACCCACTCCTTCCTTTCACCTAGTTCCAGATGACAGCCTCATCCTCACCATGCATCTGTGCATAATCAAGGACCATGTCAAAAAAAGGAGGCATAAGGTCAGGGCAGTTTTCCCCCACCCTGGAAGGAAATGCCTCCCTCTTGCTTTGTAGGAGTTACATACAGAATTACGATAATGGGAAAGATGAATTTCATTACAGCCCCCGTTTCCAGCCTCCCTTCCCTAATATCTACTTGTTGTTACGACTATTAACATTATTTTACACACCTCTTCACATGAATGGTTGGCTGTAAAGCACCACTTGTTTTGCTTTATTGCCGTTTGCCTTACGTAGGCCATTAAGACTTTACCACTCAAGCACGGAGGCTTAATTTTATTTTTAAATTAGAAAGTTCTGTGACTCCTAGACATTCGTACACTCCAGCTAGAAGGTATTTGGCCTTTCTGTGGAGGGCAAAGGCCTTGGTGTCCTGGCCATTGGGCAAGGACATGCCCAAAAGACCACCGTGACGTTTTAACAGCTGCTAGGAATTCTCCTGGTTGTGGATTCTTAAGAAAAAAATTCAGAAAGAAAGCAAGAAACAGAGCAAGATAACTTCAAGATGGAAAGAATGTTTAGAAAAGAAGGAACCCACAAAGGACACGTGACAGACACAGAAGAAAAGTGGCTGCAGGCTCAAGAGGCCAGGTTTCAGAGCAATTACATAAAGCTAGACTGCCCAGGCTCTTCACTGAGCTGATTCCTCTTGACAAGGAAGGGAAAGGGGCCGGGGAGGGAAGCAGACTTATTGTCTCCACCATGCCACTGAATATTCTATGAATGCTCCTTTATGAGAGGGAGAACGGCTATGTGAACTCGATTGATATTCGTAATGTGCTGAAGCCAGCCTCCTGGTAATAGACTCTAAAAGCATTCACAAAAGCCTTAGCAAGGGGCGCTGAGAGGTGTGTGCATCTCTTCTTGAGATCTGAATGGAGTTCTTTTTTCAAAGAGTGACCTCAGGCTCATAGCAGGCCATTTCACCCGCAGAAGCTATAGAAGTGCTTTATTAATAAGCTGAACAAGGGAGCCCGAGGGGTACATCTTTAAAGAAGTTTCTATAATTTCCATTCGGTGATGGGAGAGGAAGCCACTGCTTCCCGCCAGGGTAAAGGATGGCAAGCTCCCCAGGCAGCCTTAAGAAGGAAGGAGAGTACACTCTGGGGGCTGGGAGGGTGGTCAGGAAAGGGAAAATGTCACTCTAGAGGCTGAGCAGCAGGTGACCCCCTCCTCTTTGGCTGAACACTCAGCAGCGTTGTGGATGTGCCTCAGAACTGTGACAGCTGGAAACAGGTGAGCTGGTGCACATAAAAGAACCCACCCCCGCCTCTGGAAGCATGGAAGCAATCTCCACTAACCTTTATATGAGGCATTTGTTCTCTTCCCATCATTGTCTCTGCCATTCTGAAGCCCTGGATTGAGCAAGCATCATAAATACCAACGTGCCAATTAAAAATGTAAGGATGCAAGCCTGACTGCGCCAAAGTCCGTTGGTCCTCAGTGGGACAGTGATCAAGGGGAGACGACTGAAATCTAATGGAGCCCCTTGCGGATCACCTGCCTCTACACATTGTTTCCTGCCATCATCACTGACCTCAAATGGGACCATCTGATGGGGAATGAGCTGTGCAATCCACAGACAGAGTCCACACCATATGGAACAGGCATTCCAATTGCCCATTGCAATACATAAAAACAATTCAGGATTCCAATTCGATTTCCCTGGCAATCGAGTTTAACTATCACTGGGCTCACTCTAATCGGATTCTGCTGCTGTATTTATTAAATATAAGTTGCTAAACATATGGCTTGAGGGATAGGTAATAGGATGTGGAGTCAGGCTTAGCAGGAGGGTCATTTTGCAGGTCTCCCCCAGGTATTCAAGGCCAGCAGTGTGAACCAGGCTATGGCTGCTCAGAGCCAATGAGGAATGGGTCTTCTTAGTCATGGAAGTGGGTTCTCTTAATGGTGTATGTAGTCGATTAGAAGTTATAACTAAGGAGGTCAAAGTTATGGGTTCAATCCTGGTGTCAGATAGCTCTGTCTCCTTTTTATTCAGCCAACATTTTAGAGAACAGCTATTGTTACCATGCCCAGAGCTAGGACTTGATGATACCAAGCTGTGCAAATCATGACCAATCTGCCTGCCTAGAAGCCACTCAGTCTTACGTGGGAAAAGGGCAGGAAGACAGACATTTTACTCTAGTGTGGTTCGTGCTGTAAAATAAATGTGCACAGATTGATATGTTTGGGAGCCAAGAAAGGGGAGCAATGAAAATATGTTTTCTGTTATCTGTACAGAGCTTTAGAGTTTACAATTTTTAAGCCTAACACAAAACTTAGAAGCGGAGGTGGAAGGAAGGAATTGAAATCAGAGGTTTTAATTGTCCAAGGGCATACAGCCAGTGAATCACTGTCACAGGAAAACACACTGCTCCCCTGAGCCTTGCCAACCAGTTCACACATGTGAATTGCTGACCACACACTGAGAGCCTGTTGGCTGATCAGGAAAACTCCCTCTCAAGACTCTTAGCTCAAAGCCCTCACCGATGACTGGTAGCAGCATCTTCATGGACTAAGCTAATCTATTTATTAATGATCTGGATGGGGGTCCTCATTATTTACGGTCCACTAGGCAGAACCCAGAATCCTGAGAAATGCATCGAGAAGTATAATTGTAAAGAGTGGCAGATAAACACACCTGCGTATCTCTGCATTTTCCTGAAACTCCACAAATAGGATGATTTTTTAAAGGCTGCGTACAGTCATAAGAGTCAAGAAAAATTAAGTGGGGAAAATGGCCACAAAATTTTAGTTCTAAAGAGAGTAGATGAACAAGTGGTAATAAACTTAGCATATCAGAGAAGGGCAAAACCAGAGCCTGCAGTGAGAAAAAACATCCAGAAGCAAGCAGGTCAGGACCCCAGAAGCCTAGAAAAGCCCAGGAATGGCAAGCAATGATACTTTTGGAAGTAAGAGTACAGGCAGAGCTAAAAACAAAAGGATTTGTTAAATATTTATGTAAGAAGCAAATAGGTTCCCAGATTCCCGTTATCATTCTGCAAAACTATGTGACTGTCAGCCCCAAGCCCAGTGGAAGTCCAGATGTGGAGTCTCTGAAGAGGGGCTCCTAGCTAAGGGACATGAGGCCCAGCGGAGGCAACGTACCGAAGAAAACAGTGGGTTGAAGGGAAGTCAGCAGAGTGTCCTGGAGGGTCTGGGCCCCTTACCCAGCTCAGTTCCAAGAACCCTGGCTGTCAGGTTTAGACCCCACCCCAGGCAAGAGATCAAGCAGCCCAAGACCTATATTACTCAGGGTCTCTACAACGAAACGTCTAACAGATTGCCTACAGTGAAACCCACCCATGCACAAGCCACGTGCAAACACCAGAGCATCTACTCAGCATTTTAAAAGATCCTGAAATGTTGGCGGAGAGCCTCAAGAAAGAAAGAAACCTAAATAAACAGGAAAAAAAATGCAGAGACAAACCAGGCAGCAACAAAGGATTTTCAAGGGAAAAAAAAAGCTGTAATTAATATTTTCAGAAAGATGGAAAGAAATAACAAGCATAATAACAAGAGCTGACACGCACTGAGCACTTACTATGTGCTGGGCAAGCGCTTTCAGAGTAACTTACTGAGTCTTCACAATAACCCTGCATGAAGTAGGTGCTGTTACTACTCCCATTTTACAGTTGAGGAAACCGAGACACAGAGGGTGTAAGTATGTTGTCAAATGTTAACACAGATGGTTAAGTAGTTGAGCTGCAGTTTGCGCCCAGGCAATCTGCTTGTTCAGTTTATAAGCTCAACCATCATGCAAACTATGCTGCTCTAAGAGGCCATAAAAAGGAACATTCAGAGAACACAAAAGAGTTACTGGGAATTAAAACTACAATTGCAGAAATGAAACATTCATTACTGAAAAATAAAGTCAAGGAAATCTTGCGGAAAGCCAAACCCACAGAGAGAGAACAAGAAAGAATAGGAGAGAATATATAAAAACAAATAAACAAAAGAACCCATTCCCCTGCCCCAGAATCTATAGGATCAACCCAGTAGTTCCATCTGAAAGAAAGAAAAACTTGGTGTTCCAGAAAAAGAAAAGAGAATGTGAGAGGAGGAAATTATTAGAGAAGTTATTTGAGAAAACTTCCCAGAACTGAAAGACCTGAGTTTGTAGAATGAAAGTACCTATCAGAATGAAAAAGGACATACAGACACAGTATTATGAAATTCCAGGGTTTCTGGGAAAATGATAAAAAAAAAAAATGCTTTCCAAAGAGAAAAAAATAGATTAAATATTAAAAACGGGATAAAAACAATCTGAGATTTTTTAATAGTCACATAGGAAACTAGAAGACAATGGATAGATGACTTCAAGTTCTGGAGGAAAAACTATTTCTGTGCTCAATCTATTAGAATAGAATAATGATTTTTTTCAGATATAAAAGTTATCTAAAATTTATCTCCAATTCATGTACCCTTTTTGGAAAGCTACTGGAGAGATCTGAGAGTCAAATGAGAAAGGGGGAAGAAAGGGATCTAGGAAATCAGGGACCCCAACACAAAGGAAAGTATAACTCCTGTGTGTACTGTAAGTTAAAGAAGCTGTCAGGAGGGCAGATGGAAGCAGAGCCAGGGAGCAACCATCTAATAACAGGAGAGGATGAAGGCTCCAGGGGGGATGCATCCAAGAAAAGCAGTGACAATGAGAGATCACGCCATGTAATTTGAAGCATTTGGGGAGATCTGGTTTGGGGATGAATTAAAGATATTTACATGTATACCTGATCAAAAAGATAATTTAGGCAAAGTATTCACTTCAGGGAAAAAATTGTACAAGAAAAAAAAAATCCTAATGTTCTGTATGACTCAGCAGTATAAGCACCTGATTCATAACCTCACAGTAAGTAACAATGTATGTTGATCCCATGAAACATCATGATATAACTGTAGTAGGAGAATGAAGGGAAGAGGGGTGTGTGTGCACATGCACACATGCCCGCACATGTGTGCATGTGTGTATGTGTGCATCAGAGAGTCAAACTTCAGTTTTTCACAGCAGAAAAATCAATGGATTATGCCCACCATTGAAAAACTAGCAGTGTAAGCATGTTATTTAAAATTATGGAGGTAACTACCAAAGGAAGGAATAAATAATTGAAAGTGATTGCCTCTGGGGAGTAAGAATCTAGGGCTGGGGCAAGGCACTGAGGGTTTGATTGCAAACCTCATAGAACCATTTGAGCTTTTTGAATGATGCACATCTTGTCAAAATTTAAATTTTTTTTTTTTTTTTTTAAAGAACAGTAATTGTCTTACTGAAGGCAGTATCCAATGGACACCAACTGGTCATTTTTCACTAGACTACTACAGCTCCTTTAACAAGAACGCTGCTCCCAACCAATTACTGGGAAGGTACTCAGCCTCCCTGTGCTGAAATTCAACCCTCAGTGGACTAGAGCTGGTTGGGCCTGGGTGATCTCATTTCTGCCAGCCACAAATGCCAAGATATTCACTGCTAATGGCTCCTCGGGGACACAGCAGGAAACACTGGGATCAGCAAGATCTCACTGCGTGTGAATCAGAGCGAGCCCAGTCTGCTTTCCCAAAGGATGAAGGGCTCTTTTCACTCTAACTAGGATCTTTTCCCCCTCTGCACAGGTTGTTTCCCAGCAACCACAATATCAGGAAAGGGGGATAGAGGTTTTGAATGAAATAGGGAATAGGTAACTTTTCTCATTGGTCTGAACCCAACAAGGTGGAATAGTTCTGTCCTTAACCTTATTAATCAGTAAGCCAAACAGCAAAAAATGGAATTTCTATGATGGAATGAGACACTATGGATAGATACAAAAGCAGCCAGTGAGCTTTACACACTAATGGAGGGACGGGGAATGCACGCGGGCCAGGCACGTACCTGCATGCATAGAACCACAACAGCGCGAGTTCAAAGACACAGTGATCAGCTAAGACAGGAGCCTAACTTAAATCCCGATGGACAGCGTTTCCCCTTGTACATCCAGTTTAGCCTTGACTGGATTAAAACCAAACCAGAGCTCTACCTTTCCCATGTCTTCCATGATTTCTCACGGGTGCCATTGGCTCGCACCATCCAAAGGGAAAAAATGTTGGTGAGGATCGGAACCCACGGTCTTTTCCACTTTATTGCAGCATCTCAGTTCTCCCTTTCTGCCTTCTCTAGTCCAAACACACAGGTAGGCTCAAACCTAAGTAGCTGTGGTTGGGGGACCACTTTATTTGGCTTCCAGTTTCCAAATGAAGGAATTGCCATTTGAGTAAGCCTCCTGGCCTCTGCTGGCCCATGGGAAGAAGAACGCCTTCTTTGTTTGGTGGGTTTGGGAGAAGGAATTGAGTCATGTGGTCCAGCCCTTCTTTTTTCTTTTTGTAGTGGCAGCCTGACCCAGGTCCAGCTGGGGAGGCTGGTATCTTCCAACCAGGCCTGCGTGGCCAAGTTGAATTCTGAGGTGTGTTAGCAAGCCACGTACCCAGAGAGCTAGGCCACACCCTCTGATCTGGCTTTTTTCAGCAACAAAGCTCCCGTTTTGATCTCCAACAGCCTATTGTTCCCTCATACTTCAGCAGTATCACATGTCTCCCACCAGGCTGCCTGCTGTTAGTTTCTAGAACATACCAAGCTGTCTCACCCTCTGGGCCTCTGGGCCTGCTGTCTCCTTTGCCTTCACGGGTTGGAACTTCCTCCTCCCAACTCTTTTTGTGACTGATTCCTTACTTTTCAGTTCTCCCAGGGAGGCCTTCCCAAACCACTCTATCTAGTAAGCCCATCTCTACTCATTTTTCTCAATCGTAGCTCCCTGTGTGTTGTCCTTATGGTGCTAATGACAGCATATATTATGTATTTATTGATGTATTGTGTTAAATCTTCCCTATAGGAGGAAAACTCTACGGGGCAAGGGCTTTATCTTCTTCTTTATTGTGTTTCCAGCACCTAGCATAAGCCTTGCACATACCAAGTCCTTAATAAGTATCTGCGGAATCAATGACTGAAGTTAATATTTTCTAGAAAAGAAGTTAATGTTTTCTACACGTTCGGGTGTTAAAGCATGGAATAGCTCTGTTGCTATTATTGGCCCATAGCTCAACAAATAATACTCCTTCAGGGATGTCTTTTCCTCTGCTTCATTAATTCACCAGTCAGCTTCTGATCAACAGTATGCTGATAGCACTGGGGCTTCCCAGAATAGAATGTGAACCCAGGTCTTACCTGGGACATTTTGACTTATCTGTCTTCTTTCCTCAACCTGTGACACAAGTCCTCATGCAGACTGTGTTTAGCTTCTACACAGTCCAGGCATCACTTCAGTTATTATTTGCCGTGTCATTCTAGTCAAACCTATCTTTTGGTTTTTTCACTCCTTTCTATTTTTTTTTGTTTTTTTAAAATTCATTTATTGGCTGCCTTGGGTCTTCGTTGCTGCATGCGGGCTTTCTCTAGTTGCGGTGAGTGGGGGCTAGTCTTTGCTGCAGTGTGCGGGCTTCTCATTGAGGTGGCTTCTCTTGTTGCGGAGCACGGGCTCTAGGTGCGTGGTCTTCAGTAGTTGTGGCTCGAGGGCTCAATAATTGTGGTTCATGGGCTCTCGAGCGCAGGCTCAGTAGTTGTGGTGCATAGGCTTAGTTGTTCCACAGCATATGGGATCTTCCCAGACCAGGGCTCGAACCTGTGTCCCCTGCACTGGCAGGAGGATTCTTAACCACTGTGCCACTAGGGAAGTCCTCTCTCCTTTCTTTTGGCATTCACTACACATCCAAGTTTGCTTTTGTTACTCTGTTTCTCTGTCCAAAGAGAAGTAGTACACTGCCTCTCAGCTCTTCCTCCAATTTAGAGATCATTTTTCCCTTGGGATTACTTCTTCATGGCTTCATACCACTTTGCATTTAAAAATTGATATCCATATTCCTTTAAAGATTTTAAAAAGTCATGAAGACACTCCATTTATATTTTAACAGAAACAGTCCTCATCCACAGCCTAGGTGGCTTCCCTGAAATTTTTAACCACAATTCTAGGAAGACTCTATGCTATCCCTTTATAGGGTTTGTGAGTGAAACTGCAGTTGGAAGGTACTAATGAGGTCAAAGGTTTCCCTCTAGTTCTAGAAATCTCTATGACCATCTGTCTTAGATTGTCCTGCCAGGACAAGGACAAGGCACAAAGCAAATCATGGGAGGTTTTGTTCTCACAAGATTTTTTAAGTTCAGCTCAACTATGCTTGACTTATAAGGCTCTTAGGTAGTTCAAAGTCATTCTTAGGCTTTCCTAGAACTAGTGTGAGAGGTAAAGTTTATAAAGGTTTTACCCATTGTGACTCATTGTCTCAAAAGCATTCTGCCTGTGAATCATACATATATAATCATACATATATATGAATCATGAAATATATATGAATATACATATGAATATATATGAAACCTATTTAAGGCAGAGCTGTAAATGGCCTTTGAATATGGAAAATTATATATCCAATTGCCAGTGGTGTTCCAAATTAGAACATACTAATTTGGGGTGTTTGCTTCAATCTTTCCTTCCTGAGAGGAGTGGTCTATGGACAGGCTGTCTTCCCAGTAGACTTTTCTGAATTTCAGGAAATTCTTATTCTTATTACCCTGAATTTCCTTGGACCTGAGCAGCCCAGAGCCTTAAATAGATGATAGAATGTAATATTCTGATTTAATACACAAATGGGCCTAAATGATATACCTAATGTTGTCCAGGTAGCCTAAGAAAACTACTGGCTGGATTCATGCTCTACACACGGAGAAAATACATAGCAAGATAAATACAACTGATTATCTTTCCTTTTTCTATATTTACCTTAACTTTAATTTTTTTCATCCTAATATCTTGTGAACTGGCATACTTCTATTATGTCAAAACTGTGTCTAACATTACAGACAGGCAAAAGCAATATTTATGTTGTCTTATGTGTTATTACATATCTGTACATATGCATATACATGTATAACATATATGCTTATCTATGTTTGTATATGTGTGTGTGTGTATATACACACACAGATTGAGAGATAATGCTATAATAAATGTTTGGGTCCAATAACATGCCCCTATCATGTCAGTGATCTGACAAAAATATTTTGTCTCCCATTTATTATGACTCATTAAGTCTCCTGGCTATAAATGTTGTTGAAAAATGTTCTGTGGTGAGAGATACAAGCTTATGGACAACAAATCTTGAAAGGAGAAGGTATGTCTGAAGATATGCTTAAGCTGAAGCTGTTGCTAGAGGCAACCTGAGTCACTGATTGCAAATAAAGTATTGATCAGAAAGACAGAAACTTGAAGGACTTCTTGAGGGGGGAGATATATATATATATATATATATATAGAGAGAGAGAGAGAGAGAGAGAGAGAGAGAGAGAGACACCTAGATACATAGATATATAGATATCTCAGAAAAAAAAAAAACTGCTGTCATTTCAGGGAAAATAGTCTTGAGGCTCTGTTATGTGACTTTTCTCACCCTTTCCATGTCAGCCTAGCCTATAGGAGAGAACACAGAAGGCTGTCAGGAAGAGCAGATCTGAGATGCAGAGATTTAAAAGACAAGTGAAATTTGTCCCCCTAATTCAAAAGAAGTCGGGTTGCTGGTAATAAACAGCTAGAGACACAATCAAGTCTCAGGATTCTGTCTCTCCTCAACCACTCTGCCCTGTGCCATTCCCAAGGAGTGGGATCTAACTGCCCCCATTGCCTACAGACAAGCAGTGTAAGCCATACGCTCCAGGCCTTCTCAGAGCAGTCCCAGACTCAAACTGACACCCTGTGAAAAAGAATACCTCAGCAGAAAGATCCCCAAAGGGATGAGGAGGACATCTCAGACCTCAGCTCAATAAATCCCTTGACTTGGGTGCCTTAGATTACATCATTCCTTCTTCACTATAAGATGGGGTAAGTCAGGGCGGAAGAGAGCAGAGAGGGCATCTGATTACTCCTGAGCCGAGCACCTAGCTCTAAACTCCAAACAGAGCGAACAGACCAATCACAAGCGGGATGAAGGAAAAGAAGTCCCTGGATCTCTGGCAGCCCCAGAGCCCCCTGAGGGGCTGCTGTTGCAAAAATCTCCAAAGTGACACACCAGTTCAGAAGAGCGGAACCACGATGGGATTCAGAGTTCATAACAAAGGAAGGAGGTAATTTTAATCAAGGTAGGAGGATAAGATGAGAATTAGATTACCATAATTTGTGAGAAATGCTCCATAAGAGCTTGTTCTTTCTGATTAGGTGCATCATCAATAAATTAGAAATTGATATTATAAAGTTGCTATATAAAATTGCCATAAATATATGATTACTTTCACGTAAGGCAAAATTTCTAGGATGTAAGTAATTTTGCCTGGCAATGTTCCAGGCACATGGTAGGTTTACTAAATATATGTTGAATTAATGAACTGCTGAATGAATAAGCTATTATCTGTATTTTTAACCTCAGAATCTTATATTAGTGGCTGCATCACTAATTGTAAGCAAAGTTTCAGATGCAAAGAAATGTAACAATATTCAAGTATGAGTAAGTACTACTGGCAAGGGGTCTGTGGGTTTGTTTTATTTTGTTTGTGTTTAACAAGAAATATGCTAATGATAGATTGTATAACAGACTGTGTTATTATCCTAGGTGATCAGGAGAGCCAAAAAATAAAAATGATCTCAGAAGTCCTATCTTATCTATTTGGAATTTATCTTGGCTGCTAGAGCATTTTCTCATATTTAGGACTTTGAAACAGTGAAACTCTTTTTATATTTATAATGTCCCTTGACTCATAAGTCACAGGAGAACTAATAACACTCTAAACTTTCCTAAAGAGTTTAAAGGAATATTTACTCTTTGGCGTCAGGAAATGAGCATATAGGTCCAGTGGGCTTTCGGAGCCACCTCCTCACTGACACGGATGGACTTTACTCCTCACAAAGAAGAGAACAGAGGGAGCTGACACAGGTTTTCTATTTCTTCCTCTAATGAATGCTATTTTCATTTGCGTTAGAGAGCAGTTCCCAAGAACACTAGTGACAAGATGAAGGTTCACTGGTTTCCTTTTTCCCTGACAGGTTCAAAAGTGCTGTGCAGGTGGCAAATTAGACTTGGCTCTCCATTAATTGGTAGGAAGAAACTTCTCTCCTGCTGTTCAGATTGTCACTGGGTCCTTTAGCACACACTGAAGTTTTATGGAATTATCATTATTATATTTATTGATGCCTCTGCTAGTGCTGTAGGCAGTATCTCTGAGAACATGGTGATGGGCTGATATCCATTAGAGCCCCTCTGAATGAATGTCTTAAAGTAACTAGAAACTGATCAGGTGAAGAGCAAACCAATTGATATAAATTCCAAGCGTTGGGTCTGGGTAAAGACCTTATTCTGTGGTTGTCTTTAAAGACTTTGAGAAAATAATTTAAAAAATAATATTGAGATGATAATGATTATGATGTGCAGGATGTAGGCAGCATAGTGTTTTACCTTTATTTTGGTCATTTGACCTACAGAGCAACCCTAAGATATGACTATTCATGGAACCCTGGGGAAGTAAGGGATTGGCCCAACTTCACACAGCTTGTAAGTGGTAAAGCCATTATTAAACCCCAGTTCATAACCAGAAGGCTTACAACAAAGCAAATCACAAAGATAGGAGCCTAGGTCCTTCCTTCCCAGGACATTCCAGCAAACAGAGTCAAAGCCTGCCGTGGTAAAACCAGATGGGATTTACACCCATGGAGGACAACTAAAGGAAGAAAAGAAGAGGAGAATGTGTCCTTCTAGAGGCTGGTGGTCTTTCCTTGGAATTCAGGGAAGATTTTCTTCTTTGACAGACCAGCCCTAGATCTGCTGTGGGGTAAAAGCATGAGAGTGAAGAAGGACACATGTGAAGTGTTGAACATTGTGATGGCTTTGTGATGTGTCAACTTGACTAAGCTAAACTACATTCCCCAAAATTCCCTTTCTAGTATGCTTCTGATCATGGTGGGCTACAAGGGAGATTCTTCCAGAAGAATTGGCATGTCAGAGGGAGACGGGAGCCACTTTGTAATATAAATACACCCCCTCCCAAGCATTTAATCAAACACTAGTCTACATACTACAGTGAAGGGATTTTTCAGATGCAATTAAATTCCCAAATCAGTTGATTTTCAGTTAATCAAAAGAAATTATTGTGGATGGGCCTGACTTAACTAGGTGGAAGCCTTTTGAAGACCAAGCCCTCCTTGAAGAGCAAAGATTCTGAGCAGTAAAGGAGAAAGTAAACAGTAAAATATTTCTACTTTCTGAGATCTCTATACTCACCTCATTGTTGCAGATCTGCTGACTCACCTCATTGGTATGAAGCAGCAGCTGGAGCTTCAACTGCTCTTTTTCCTTCCTGAGTGCCTCCCCGTGGACTTCAGGATCATGAAGCCAGCTCCTACACTGCCTAAGCCTATGCCTTGTAACTAACCACATATACGATTAACATATGCAAATACATATACATATATACACACACACATAGACATGTGAGGGCCAGTAGAAGCACAGCACATTTGAACACCAGCCCTGTCCACCAGTGAAATAGGCTTATATAAGGAGTTGCCTTTCCAGGAAAGGAGGGAACACTGGCTGGCACAGCATTCTAGGTAAAAGAACAAGTGGGAAAAATTAATATAAAGCCATATCCAACAGTGAGGGAGAGGGGGTTCTTTTCATGGAATAACATGTTGTATTAGTCTGCTTGGGCGGCCATAACAAAATACCATAGACTTGGTGGCTCAGACAATAGAAATGTATCTTCTCACAGTTCTGGAGGCTGGAATTCCAAGATCAAGCTGCCAGCAGGTTTGGTTTCAAGAAAAGCCTCCTCTTTCTGGCTTGTAGACAGCTGCCTTCTCACTGCATCCTCTCATGGTCTTTCCTCTGTGCGTGCAGAAAGAGAGAACTCTTCGGTGTCTCCTCTTCTGCTTATGAGGACACCAATCTTATCAGATTAGGGCCCAATCTCTTACAACCTCATTTAACCTTCACTACCTCCTCCAAGTCCCTATCTCCACATTCTGTCACATTAGAGAGTAAGGCTTCAACCTATGCAATTTGGAAGGACACAATTCAATGTATAATGCACATCTTGTGAACAGAAAGAAGAAAAATGTTTCCAAAATTAGGGAAGTTGAAGGACAGTCATTCCTACTAAGGATTAGCTAGTTATTGGTAAAAAAAAAAAAAAAAAAGAATTCTTCTATCTTTCAGGTTGTCATTGGGTAGCTCAGCACACGTTTTATTTGAGTTCCCTCCTTCCTTCTGGTTCCCACCAACCATGCAGAAAATCTGTCTTGTCTTTACCAGATTGTCTGCCAATACTGGTTTCCTCACTGTCTTCCAAAAGAAATCCAGTTCATGTTTGTTAATAGATTTTACTGAAGAATCATAAGAAAAACAGAAAGTAGAGTTTGTATTTCTCCCTTCCACCCCCAGAGCAAAATACCTCAAGTCTTCTCACCAGACATAACTCTCTTAGGCTCCTACTGTGGTCCTCATACAGAATTCCCACACCCAGAGTCAGCCTTTTTTCCCTCTAATGTCCCATGGAATTCTGCCTCTAATGTGAATACTCCATCAGGCTATTGTTATTTAATAAAACATAATTTTGAAGTCTAATCCCACCAACCTAAGTGATTTATCAAACAACATGCAGTGGTCTCCCTTGAAGAAGTTCTGGTAAAACATACTTTTCTCCATCTTGCTTCAAGAAAAATAGAATTGTTCGAGGAGTTTGATGCCTGTACAAGACAGGTGCACTCCGTCAAAAGGACACCCCCAAGTGGATGACTGTGGCACACCAGCTCGTTAGTCATGGGTGAGGGTGAGCTGATTCAGGCAGGGGACAAGGACAGAGGGAGAGGTCGGCTTCAAGCGACCAAAGACAAGCAGATATTGTTTCATGGAGGCCAGACTACGTTCTTCAAGGAAGGAGAAATGCAGCAAACCTGGTGCCATTATAGCCACCTGCCCCTAATCATCAAAGAGAAACAGGCGCTGTCTTGACAGTCTGTTGGGACAGTTGGGCTCACGGCATATCATGTAGCTCCCCTTGAAGGAATGCTCTTCGCTGCTCATAAAAATGGCTAATTTAACACAGCAGCAAATTAATAACGGAACATAACTTTGCCACAGCACCGAAGGCCTCACATTTGTCTGCTGCACTGTTGGGACACGCCCTCCCCATGTCCTTCCCTCATCTCATTACCCAAGTGCCTCTTCCCAGAACTCACTGAAAAGGGTAGCCTGTGGCACTCTCATACTTGGGTGCCTGAAAAATGCCTTAGCAATTCAGTGTGGAGAGGCAACATGGTATAAGAGGGAGAGTTTGGGGAATAGTGTGTGTGCATGTGCTTTGCTAATGAGATAGCACATCAATGTACATTTTATTTTTTATGAGTCAAGAGCCAAGGGTACTAGTACCCATTTTACTAATGATCCTCAGAAAGTCATTTGCCTCTTGAGAATTGAGTTTCCTTATGTGTAAAATGGTATTATTTAACTAAACACCCTCTAAGATTCATTCTGGATGAATAATGACCATCACCATAGTGATGACCTGGGATTTATTGCATGCCCGATATACCACGGCACTCTTCTAATCCTTGTACATGTACTATCTCATTTATTCCTCAAAACAATCTTATGAAAATATTATCACCCTCCCTGTTTTTCAAATTGAAAAAAACTGAGGCACATATG
Source organism: Hippopotamus amphibius kiboko (assembly GCF_030028045.1). Lineage (NCBI taxonomy): Eukaryota > Metazoa > Chordata > Mammalia > Artiodactyla > Hippopotamidae > Hippopotamus > Hippopotamus amphibius. Next base: position 172,907,461 of record NC_080188.1, on the reverse strand, counting down.
ACATCAAGTAGCTTGTCCAGAGTCATTCAGCTAAGGAGAAGAGCTAGGATTTTATCCCAGGCAATGTACCTCTTGTCCATATTCAGCCACTTTGCTATACTGCTATTATGAGTATGTTTTAATGATGTGCTCTATAAAAACAAAAACAAACAGACCAAAAAAAAAAAAAGAAAAAAGCTTTGAGATTGCAATACAACATAGTAAACACAGCCAGTATTAAGCTGTGGATGTTTTTAATGGTGATGGCAGATTCGTCATAACCCATTTTATGTTCTTGTCCAGGTTTCTTATAACTAACATGGAACAGTTGGCACAGGGTTAGAAGCACAAACTCATGTCGTGAAACAGACACAGCTAACTGGAGTACCCAGGAATGAACCCTTGACCTTGGGCACTTGATCATTTGGAAATATTTCACGTTCCGTTTTTGACAGATATTTGTTCACACTGTGCCTGGAGAACCAGGCTCTGAGATCACCAGCACTGACTGTGTTGGTGGCCTGCTCATGGGCAAATGGCATCTTGTCTCACCTTCACCTTGGGAACCATCCAAAGGTGCAAGACAAAATTCAAAAAAGGCAGCCTTTCACTCAGTACTTAGAGACGTCTCAGAGCATCAGCTTTGGGTTAGCTCCAATCCCTACTACAGCCAAGCACATTTTCCATACCCTGAATGGCTTTCCCCTTCTGCCTGCCAACCCCTAACCCACTCACCCTCCAGAAGAGACATCAATTTATCCCTCTTTGAACTTGTATAGTATTGTCAGTTCTGCATCAGAGTTTAGTCTCTGATTATAAGTTTTATCCTGCTGCTCTGTGGCTGTTTCACATGTAGTTGAATCTCATTTGCACTAACAGGTACCTTGGAGAAAAGGAGGCATACCTCTCTCATTCCTCCATAGTACCTGGGTCAGTGATGCACTGAGCACATGGTTCTGTTACTACCAGCAAAATATTTGCTGACTTAGATTGAAAGGAGGAACTGCATACAGGGACCATCTTTTGAAGAGCTTTAGAATTCAGGAGTCTTTGTAGAAATGAGAACTCCTGATCACTGTTTGTGTGGAGGCTCCTATGGGCCTAACTCTCTATCGGCATGGACACAACTTCCATTTCTTCAGACTGCAAAATCAACAAAGGCTTTTAAAGAATAAATGCCATCTGGGAATGACACTAGCACAAAAACTTGGGAAGTGAAACAGTCAGCCATCGCTAACTCAATTCCAATTACGATGGTAGAAAACCAAGCAAAAAGTTAGATTCCCACCGGCATCTCCTCAGGAAGGAACAAAGGTCAGGTCTAAGACAGTCACTCCTGGACAACAACACAGGAAGTGGGAAGGCACGAAAGTAGGAACACCAAAAAAGGAAGGGAGAAAGCCACTGGAAAACATGTCATTAGGCCAAGCTTCGGGGATGCCTCTTGAGTTATATTTCTGTGATGACAATGTGAATATGTAGATTCAAGATATTGCATTTCCTCGAGTAGGAGACACCAGATAACACCTCATCAGTTTACAATCTAAAGGAGCCAAGGACTCTCCTTGTGTTGTCCTGATCTTCTGATTGGCATTCTAGGCCTCAATAGAATAGTGATGTCTTAATTTGAAGAAACTCCTTTTGAATCATCCATCTCCTTCTGTAAAGCCATTGTAACTATGGTTCTCAGAGAGGACTTACTGGGTTGAAGGGATGTTTGTGCACCTTCCCTTCACAAAGTTTCCTAGGGTGAACAGTGGAACATCTGAAATGCTTAGCCAAGTATATGTGTGCAGAGTTTCTCCTACGTGTGTCTGTGCTCAAGTAGGGGTAGAGCAGAAGAGAGACCATTTGATTATATGCATGAGGTTGACTGTGAAACAAATGTAGGCAGTCCTGAGCCAAATGTCCATTGCTGTCCAAGGCATCTGCAAACCACATTTGTTTTTTGGCTGTGATGGAAAGGGGTTGGCTCTCTCTGTCTTGTCTTCCTTTACTGCCCTGATCCCCTGAGCTAGAGGAAGGTATTGCCATTGATGTCTTTCCCAGGTACGGTTTGTTGTTTTTCTTTGTAGATTTTATGCATTGACAGCCAAAAGCCTTGAGTAAGGAAATAATTCTTTAGGAACAAAAAAGCTCTTTTGTTTGTGACATTTAGGACATCAAGCAGAATGGTCTTTCCAGATAAAGTTGGCTGGTGATGGGAAGAGTGGCATCTACGGGTCATAAAGCACCATGTCTGTACATATTTCCAGCCGACAGGCACTGACTCTGTGTGCCAATTCCATGTGTTAATGTCACTACTTCCTTCTCCACGGGGCATCCAAGTCTCTTTGCTGAATCATTCTGCCTGTGGTACTTCCTGTTGGTGGAGCTGGGAAGGAAGAGTGCACTGACCTGAACACCTTCTCCAATGAGTTTATTTTTCAGTTGGCTATTTCTAAATGCTTAAACTTTTCTAACAAGCAAGACAAAAAGGTAGAACAAAAGGAAATAAACAGCAGCTAACTATACATTTTTTTTTTTTACTGGAGTCAGAATTTAGAATCTGATTGGGTATTGAATCTGGCCCTAATGCATATTTTTTTTAAGAGTTTTATTGAGATATAATTGACATACAATAAACTGTGTATATTTAAAGTGTACAATTTGATTTTTATCTTATTAGTCATCTATCTTCTACGTATCATAATGCCTATGTTCAACAAACGTTTTAGAATATAACAACTACGACAGGAAAGTCCCGAGCCTCCAGTGGTAACAGAGGTGTCACAGACTAAGTGGTAACAGAGGTGTCACAGACAAACTTTAGCCTAGTGCTGAAAGAGGAGCACCCTGTCACAGTGATTGGACCGTGGATGGAGACCTCTGCCCCTTTCTGCTAATATTGTCATAGCTCCCAAACAATGTGTCCTTCCCACACCCAGGACATTTCTATGATCTTTCATTGTCATGAGAAAATATATACAGAAGTCATCTTTTTAAGTCCAAACTGGAATTATCTCCCAGGGATTTGGTAAAAGAAATAGTCTGGGTTATTTTTTTTTGGTGGGGGGGGGGGGGGGGGAGGGGGAGGAGGGTAGGGAGAAAGGATGAGAGGAAGAGAGGGTGTTTTCCCACATTTTACTGACACTCTTGTAAGAGGGACAAAAAAAGTTACATAAAGATTAGGAAAAATATGAGCTTCTGACCCACTTTTTCCCCAAGATATTGGGCAGCTGTAAATCTGGATTGAGCGATGCGTCAATGAAGTCTGGTCACCTTCACTGATTTGCATAAATAGAGTATCATTGTGAGCAGTGATTTTTAAAATTGTTTTAATTTTTATGTGCTTTATAACTTTAGGTTAGGTTTTTAAAAAATAAAATGTAGGGCAACAAAAGGAAGTTGGAAATGCATATTTTCCTTAAGTAAAATTAGTGCAAATCTTTAATAATATTTATTCAAAATATGTCACATCAGAAAAAAGTCTGTCTTTGGAGTGTCTCTCTGATGCTCCCCTCAGAGTCCATAACTCAGAATTGCCTCAGTCTAAAAATATTTCATAATTCTGATGCTACAAGGGCAGAGTATTCAGTCTGAGGTAGAAGATTCTGAAGACAGACATAAGAGGCGCTTTCAATTATAGGGACTCTTATTACACAAGGGATGGTGATCTTATGTTCTCTATTCCTAATGAAAAGAAAATGAAAAAGAAAAAAAAAACCTGAATAAGAAAAAGCTATAGGTAGACATAAGGAAGAATTAGCTAACAGTGAGGTTTGTGAAAAATGAGAGTGAATGAGGGGTATTTTCTTTTCTCCCTTCTTGAATAGTATCTGGGTTAGAAGACACCAATATCCTAGAGGGGGCTTAGGAGAGTTCCACCTCAGTGCAAGGGAGGGACCAGGATGTCTAACTCACCAAGTCTAAGTAACCAAAAAACAAAACGATAGTGCAAGTGTTCACAAACTTTGGTGTCAGGCAAAAGCATTTGGGGAGTTTGTTTAAAATAACTCTCCCACAGCCCCTTTCCAGAAGTGGTGATACAGTGGATTTGGGGTGGTCTCTGGAAATCTGTATTGATTTTGAAGCATACCAAAGCTTGAGAAGCACAGATGTAGCGTTGAGGCCACTGACTTAGGTTCCAGGAGCCTGCGTTCCTCCCGCTAGTCTGTCCCTATTTCATTAAATGATCCTGCCAAGCAGCAGCTTCTTTGCCTGAAAAATCCATACTTCATTTGATCCTTCTGTCCTATGAGAAAAGAGCTGCAGAAGGTTTTCTAAGGTAGAAAAGCACTTTACAAATCTGATGGCATATTCTTTTTATCAAATTTTACATCCCTCATTAATCACTCTCTGAAATTAATCAAAGAAAGTCTTCTCTTCTCTCAGCTAATTTTATACATGGAATTTCAAATCCACAGATACTAATTAGGAGGCTGCCCTGTGTGCAGACCTATAGAACCCTGTCTGCTACTTCCCACCTTTGTGATCTCAGGCAAATTATTCAAATTATCTGAGTTTCTATAACCTCATTTGTGAAATGCAGATGCTTTTACTTGCCTCCCTGGTTGTCATGAGATTAAAATCTGTAAAATTCTTGCTACCCTTACAGGAGTCTGGTTCTTCTCCCCCACAAATCTTTTCCATCCTCTTTCAACATTTCCTTCTCCTAATTTTTTTTTTAATTGGGATATAGTTGTTTTACAGCATTGTGTTAGTTTCTACTATACAGCAAAGTGGAGTTCCCTGTGCTATAACAGGTTCTCATTAGTTATCTATTTTACACCTATTAGTGTATACATGTCAATGCCAGTCTCCCAATTCATCTCACCCCTGCTCCTTCCCCTACTTTTGAATGTGACTGTCTTGTGGCAGAGACTGAAAGGCAAGCCTGGATTGGAAAAAGTGAGGTTAATAGAAAGTTACCCAGAATGAACAGAAATAAGCCTTTTACTTTCTCCAAAAGCCCAACAGGTATCTCATTTTATTTACATATATCTCAGTGTGTATACACGCACACACACACACACGCACACACCAAGAAAGGAGCCAGTGGTGCCTGTCCCTCGGTGTGTGGTGAGGGACACAGAATTCCCTTGGGGCTTCTGCAAACCCAACTTTAGTGAGAACTCAAGGCCCTTGAGCAAACAGAACACATGGAATTTCCAGAGGCTTCTGTAATGGTGTTTACAAAGCAAACAAAAGTATATTCAGTCGGGTCTTTTCTGGCCTCAGCTCTGGAATGATCTTTGCCCTCTTTCTGCTAAGAAGGGACTTAGGGGAGAAAATGGAAGCTGTAGTGTCAGACGAGAACAATGGTGCCATGTTTTAGGTGGGATTTTAAAAATTACAGCTATGGAACATTCATCCATAAAAATCTCTGGCATCAACAGAGACCAGACATGGCAGATGCCTTTCTTTTCTTTTTTTCTTTTTTGGCGGTGGGTGGGGGAGTCCTGTTGTTTAAAATAGGTCAGTGAATATGCTGCCTGTTGTTGGCACAACTGCAGTCCTCACAGAGAGTATGATACCCAACCAGAAATGGCCTACTCTTTTCTTTTATTGCATACAAGCTCAACGTGATGGGAGAAACATCCTTGAAACGTCAACCTGAGAGTGTCTTTGTAGGAGGTGGTGGCATTGCCATATGACAATTAACTGAGTAGTTGGGCAGTTGCTTTTGAACCCACCCTTATATCTGGAATACTTACTGGCAGAAAAGATCCTGTGGCAGAGGCTGGCTGGTCACTTCCTCCAGGCTCGGGGTGTGACAGGTAATCAGACTGAAGACCAGACTCCCTGGAGTGACACCTGAGGGCTTTCCTGATGTGCCACTGGCCTGTCTCTCCAACTTATCCTTCCTGCTCCCCGCCTCCACAACTCACTGTAGCCCTTACTGAAAGAAAGAAAGAAAGAAAGAAAGAAAGAAAGAAAGAAAGAAAGAAAGAAAGAATGAAGCTTTTCAAGCAGCTTCTTAAAAGCAAAATCCTACCCTCCGCCCTACCCCCATATCTCAGAACTCTACATTTTGGAAGATGGAGCTACAGTACTTTGCTCTAGAACCAAGAAGTTTTTGGGGGTAAGCATTTGATGACAAATGATCCTTTGAGTTTATGTGAGACAAATACTCTAATCCCATTCCCCACCCACAGATATAGGGTATTTGTAAGTATAGACTGAATGTTTGTGTTCCCTCAAAAATTCATGTGTTGAAGCCCTAATCCCCAGTGTGATGGCATTTGGAGATGAGGCCTTTGGGAGATACATTAGAGTTAGATTAGGTCATGAGACGATCTCATGATGGGATTAATGCCCTTATGAGAAGAAAAAGAGATACGAGATCTTTGCCTGCCATGTGAGGATACAGCAAGAAGGCAGCCATCTGCAAGGGAGCCCCCACCAAACAGAACCAGCTAGCACCTTGATCTCAGATTTCCCAGCCTCAAGAACTGTGAGAAATAAATTTCTGTTGTTTAAGCCACCCAGTTCATGATATTTTGTTATAGCAGCCTAAGCAGACTAAGACAGAAACTGGTATTGATCGTTGGGTGCTGCTGTAACAAATACCTAAAAATGTGGAAGTGGCTGTGGAACTCGGTGAAGAGGAGGAGCTGGAAGAATTTCGAGATGCCTGCTGGAAAGAGCCAATATTGCCATGAAAGGAGAGTTAAAAGTATTCTGGTGAGGGCTCAGACCATGTGGGAGCAATGGACTTGGCCATCTTCCTTGAAGGCTTTGAGAACTGCTCACAACTATGGTTCCTGTATATGGAGGCCCCTGGGTAGCATGGGCAATGGTGGAAGGGCAGGAGGACTGGATCTTCCTTGCATTGGTGGCAAAGCCTGGCTTCTAGGTGCCAGCTTTTAAAGGGGGGAAGAATTCTGGAAAGCCAATCTGGCATCTGTTGGAAGTTTGGAAAATCGAAAATTTTAAATGGAGAGAGAAAATTGCTGGGGAATCCTGCAAGAGATAAAAGTGGGGAAAATGGAGAGAGAGAGGGCAAGTAAAGGAGCTTGTTTGAACTTTAAAGGAGAGTCATTCTGTCCTGGGGTGTTTTTAAGAGTTATCAGAGAAAATGGCTCATGTGATTGGAGGGGCTGAGAACTCCTTTGCTAATCTTCCCTGCCACCAGACCCCGCCCTCCAGCTTGTGATAATACTTGTAGTCATCCAACAAGTAGTGACATCTCTTTCTGGTGCCTTCAGCATCATGCTAAGCCTTCTGGGCCATGTAGAAACTGTAGGAGACACAGGTATATACCCAAGTCATTTACAGCCTCACAGAGGAAACAAGGTCCATTTCATGTGCAAACAAGCACACAAAAACCAGAACACAATACTAGGCAGTACCGTTCACAAAGTGCTCTAGATGGTGGCTCTTTGCTGCATATTAGAGTCCGTTGGGGAACTTTTAAAAATCCTGAGCCCAGGCCATACCCCATAGAAATGAAATTAGAATCTCTGGGAGTGAATAGAGACACAGATGTAGGGAACAAACATATGGACACCAAGGGGAGAAAGAAAGGGGGAGGGGTTGGGGTGGGATGAATTGGGAGATTGGGATTGCCATATATACATTACTAATAAGGAAAAAATATCAAGTTGTACACTTTAAATATATGCAGTAAAAAAAGAAAAAAAGAATCTCTGGGAGTGGGACCCAGTCATCGGTGTACTTTAGTTGCCCAGGTGATTCCAATATCATACAACCAAGTTTGAGAAACCATGCTGAAGAAAGAACATTATCTACAACTGAAAAATATCCAAGCTGTCCATTCATTAGCTCTGTAACCCTGGAAGAGCCAGTGAACATCCTGGGTCCTGACTATTCCAGAGATTTTTTAAGTCCAATGAAGGGCACATTATGTCTCCAATGATTAGCATAATGACTGCCACATAGAAGGTACCCAATAAAGATGTATTTATTTGAAAGGATAATATATGAAGAGTTATTTAATAAGCTTGCAAATTAATAATGGTACTAATTGCAAAAGATAGTTTAGTGATAATATTAGTGGTAAAGTTTGTGGTGATTCAGATTCCAAGGTAGAGTTAAGCCCCAGTGTTTAACATGGTGGATGTACATAACAGTGTTTCACACATGTTTGCTAAGTTGAGAAGTGCCTTGGATGGACTGGAAGAATCAAGAGTAAAGCTTTTTAGTTCACCTTGGGAAATTGCCTGCTTCATTGCTCTGGTCTCTGTCCATCTGTCCATGTACCACTGAGATGCCAAGCCAATAAGCCTATGGCAGAGGTCCAGGAAAGTACAGAGGGTATGGGAGAGTGAGAGAGAGAGAGGATGAGCAGGAGGGGAGGGAGTAAGAGGTAAGGATTCTTGGGAAAAAGGGAAGAGAAGGGGTGTGACAGCAATAAAGAGAAGGGATTAAAAAAGTTTGGGAGGATGGAGAGTGACAGAAGAGACGGAAACATGCTGGATGGGCTCAGTGGTTTAAGGCGACGAGATGACGATAAGGGTTTGGTTTTATGATGACTTGAAGGTCCCAGGAGATGGAAGCAGAGGAGAGAGGGGGTTGTACTTGTAAAAGGAGCTGATAAACAGTAAGAATTCAGAGAACGTGGCTATATAGCCCACCAAGAACAAGCCAGGTTTTACTTTCCTGACACTTTGAAAGCGTGAAGTTTGTTAAATTGCCTCCCATTCCTGAAAAAGCCCAGGCAGGCAGCTCCCTGTGGAACTCGCGTTAACCCTCGTGCTCCACCGCCAGAAACATGAGCTCACTCCACTCATCTGTCTGCAGTCCTAGCAAGCACCATCAAACTTTATGAGGCTTGTTACAAGCAAATTACATGGGAAGCTGCAAAAGATGGGGGGGGGGAGGAGGATGGCAGCGGGGGGCCAAGTACTCTGCCAGGGAAAGGGGGGCAGGGGTAAGGAGGCTGGGCCCAGCCTTGACTTGGAAGGCGTTGAGCCCATCACTAAGCAGCTGGCAGCTCCCGCCTCCAGGGCCCAATTTTCCAAGTGATGGCGTGAGCGTTCACACCTGCACTGGCTGGGACCGAGGCCCTCCCTCCACAGAGTTAATGGAGCAAGCAGAACCCAGGAATGCTTTTGGCCACGACAACAATTTCTCTCCTCCTGGGCCCCACCTTCTCCACTGGCAGAGCAGGTTTCTCCACGGCTGCTCGGCTCCTCGTCAGCGTCTCCTTCCCAGGCCTCTCTGCTGCTGACGGGTGCAGTTCCCCCCGCCCCCCAGCTAGGCAGCCTCAGGGAAACCTGCTGCAAGACACAAAAGAATCCCAGCACCTTTCCCCTTAGATGAGCAGCTGGTCTCAACCCCTCCTCACGGGCGTCCTCTTCCCCTTCCCAAGAGACAGACCCAAAACTATGTACTTTTTCCCCTGCAACACAACCCTGGACGATTCTCTCTACAGTTTTTGGCTTCCCTTGGTATATTCTGCTGGAAATAGACTGGGGATGGAATAACTAGAACTATCCCAAGAGCTAGGATTCCTGTGGCTTGGCGTAGCTCTTACAGAGAGAAGCAAAAACTCACACAGATAATTTTGCTTGGACACTTTCCTATAGCAACGGCCCCTTGGAGAGTCTCCATAACCAGGGTTCCTCTCTCTTCAGTACTACACAGTTTGTATGCACACGTGCACACACGCGCGCACACACACACACACACACATCCAGGTGAAAACATGCTCACTCACAATCTTGCTGAAACAGGACCAAATCAGTGTCCAAACAGGCCTTATGGTTTTGGGGTAATTTAAGAGATGAATGCAGGGTAAGTTCAACCTGGGCAGAGTTTTGGACAGATGCTTTAGACCAGTCTGAAATGCAGGAAACCAGGGAAGCAAAGGAAAGATGCTATGTGAATATTGTTATATAAATTTTCTCTCCCGGCACAGCCTGAGGTGGTTAGATGCTGTTTCTATCCAATGGGAACTCCTTAAGCTCTCCCACTAATGCTGGAAAAACATTCACTTAACAGGCTTGTCCAAACAATTCCCTTTTTAATTCAGACATGATGAACTGCAGGGGGGAAGCAGAGCCCCAGGGCTGTCCGCCTCAATACCATCACTCCTGACAGGGCACAGAGCCACACGTCCACCTCAGCGGTCCATTAAAAAGCCTGATGGGGAAACTGTGTTTATGGTCAGGTTACAGAACAGGCGGGAAGCAATTAATGCCTTCCCCGTAGCCCCTTGTCTTCTATTTTCTCTCCTTCCCAACGCCCACACAACATGAGCACACTGAGCCACCTGCATCCCTGGCCTTAAATGCTCTTTGACAAACTCTTTCTCTGGCGTACCCACCTCCTTGCACAATGGTTCTTTCGGAGTGCACCTTGCAGGAGAAACCATATTCACACGTGGACCACTCACTCACACTCCCTCTCAGATTGCAGCTAGACCCACAGCCTTTCCTTCTTTTCCATCCACATTTTTGTCTAAACACATTCATTAGCCATTTCATCTCCTTGACCTTGAACGTGCTCCCATCTTCCTTACAGGCACAGCTATTCTGAAAAACCTCCCTGCCTCGCCCCCGTGCTTAACAGACCCAACCCTCTGTCAAGGCTCTTATCTCCCTTCACCTTTCAGTGGCCAATTCAGAGCCGTCTCCCCACTTCCTGGCATTCACAAGAAGCTTCTACACGAGGCAGTCTTATAACTATTTTATCACTCCCTCTCTCTCTCAGTATATTCCTGTCCTTCCAACTGAACTAGATTCCCCTGAGCTAAAAAACCTGCCTTTGGATTATGTAACAAGTTCCTCAGGGAATACATGAGGATTCAGCCAGTCACTTAAAAGTAAAGCAAACTGCCAAAAAAAACCCGCAAAAAAACCTATTTAAAAAAATGGCTAGTTTACACAGGAACCTAATTAAAGAAGGATCTACTTGGTGGAAAGTAGTGGGAATTGAGGCAATTCTAGGTTGGGTAATGTTAGTTTCTTGTCCAACAGCCATTTTGCAAGTGTTAACGGGATAAAAAATGCCATTGAGGAAAACATGCATCTTTGAATACCTAATATGTGCTTCACGAGGTACACCAACTGTGTCAAATATAGCAGTATTCGCTGCAGCAATCCAAAATATATACCGCAAGTGTGATTAATTAGCCAAAGACTATCTATACCATATGCTATCAAACATTCACTATTATGATGAAGTTTAATAACATCACATATCACACGGTGATTAATATACATTCAATTATTCAAATATGGCTGTGCTGTGCTTATAGTTTCTTTGTAAGAAATGGAAATCATTGTAACACATTCCACACATACTTCCATATATAACTTTATTTTTCTGTGGTATTTCAAAAGGCTGGATATGGTCCCCATGTGATTGCTCACACGAAAATCTCACGTACATTGAATTCCCCGGGCAGGCTGGTTTCCAAAAAGAGCAGCGTGAGATATGGGGGGAATGCAGGTGGCTGAGGGGGCAGAGCAGAGTAGGAGAGAGAACTGGAAGGCTTTCTGTACCTGTTTTGGCAGCCCTGGCCCTCGATTTACCAGAAAAGATACACAATAACAAAGAACTGCTAAGCACTTCTTGTTGGGGAAATTGAGACCACCAAATCCAACTGACAGGCCAGGGTTTAAGACACTATCTAGTGCAGGGGTCAGCAGAGAGCAAATCCGCCAGTAAAGGGGAAGGTTGTAAATTTTTTCGATTTGGGGGCCATGTGGCTTCTGTCACACGTGCTCCACTCTGCCGCTGGGGTGCAAAGGCACAGGTAGTCAATAACCAATGGGCAGAGCTACATTCCAAGAAAACTTTCTCTCTGGACACTGATATTTGGATTTCATATAATTTTCATATGGCACAAAAATATTATTCCTTGGTTGATTTTTTTCATTCAAATATGCAGAAACGATTTGTAACTCATGGGCTGTGGAAAAACAGGTGGTGGTCTGGTTTTGGCTCATGGGCTGCGGTTTGCTGATTCTGATTTCGAGTGTTTTAAGGCAGACATTTACTGACTCTGTAAGTCCCTCCTTGCCCTGCCTTCTTCTCTCACCCTCCTCTACCTCCTTCCCTCTCTTTTTTCTCCATCTCCCAGCTTCTGCCTGCTCCACCTCTAACAGTTATCAAGGGCATCCTGACATGCCGGATACGTTCTCTCTGTGTCTATGGAATCTTTTTTCCGTTTTGTTATTGTTGTGTAGAGTGGGGATTTCTGTTATTTCTTCTAGGAAAAGAATGCCACTGAAGAGATGCCTCTCCGGACATCCTCATCAAAGAAGCTGCTGCTTCCCATGTCCAGAGGATGGGAACTCTTTACTCCTGTTTGGGAGTGGGGAAGGTGCAAAAGCCTTCACACAACTGGCGCCTTAGCATCAGTGATGTCTCTCTACATGTTCCTACAAGACAACCACAGCCAACCCTTCGGGGAGTGTGTGGAGGAGGACAGGGATCTGGTCAGTCATTTGGGGCCCTGAATAGGGTCTCACAAAGCACGAGTACAAACACCCACTTCCCGTACCAATGCCCTGCTGGGGAATCTCCAGATTCCACTTTGACATTCATCTTGTACTTGTGAGCTGGAGGTAAAAGGGAGATATTTAGAGGCTGGCTGCATCCTGTCTCTGAGTTCCTCATCCAGGAGCACAGAGTTAGCATTGGAAGTGGACCTCCATGGGTATTGCGTGTGAACACTGAACAGCGTACATTTTGCCTCAGGCCAGCCCTGACCTCTACAGGCTATAAGTACTTACCAGAGCTAAATAATATGTGAGGGGCCAAGCAAAGTGCTATATTACCCCCAATTTACAGAGAGAGACACTGAGATTCAAAGTTAGGAAGTAAAATGTCCACAGTTAGAATTTGAGATAAAGCCGCAGCAGAAAGTCACAAAGACTTCTATCAGCAGTCCTTTGTCTCTATTACAGGAGTCCTATGTGAATATGTGTTACTTTATTTGTCCTCAGTGAACATTCTTGCATTTTTATAGCCATAACATTTGCCAAAATGCAACGGCACGAAGTCAATTAACGTAATACTCCAAGCAGCCTGCTCTTCCACCCCCAGGTTCAGGGTGGAAGAAATTCGACTAGATCTGAAACAAGCAAAACTACGGAACTAAAGACAAGTACCTGTTGTAAACAAAAAGTCTTGGTCCCTGCTCTGGTGCTGTCCTTTCCCCATGACCCATGCTCTCCGCTTAATGATACTTGCCTGCAGAGAAACCAATCAGCGAGGGGAGGTTCCTGAGAGCTGGAGAAAGTCTGAAAATGTTCATAGCATTTTAAATCTCTCTCCATAGTCTGATACCACTGCAAGCCCACACTCTCCCTCCAACTAGTTATTTCTAACAACAGCAAAACGACAGCAGCACCGCTATAGGGATGGGCAGCTGGGAAGGGCTGTACAAATCACCAAACCTCCCTTCTCCCTGCAAGCAGACAAGCAAAGCACCCTTCCTTTGCACGGAGAACTCATCCCTCCAAGGGCCTAGAATCCATATCAGTATTAACCAATTGGTCAAATCCACTAGAACTGTTGGAGAAACAATAATGCCTCACTACTCTGCACTGCAATCACAAGAGGTCAAGATGGATTTAATCAAAGCTCACATTATGTGGGCAAAAGACAGGAAACAATATAAAAAATAAAACTGATATGTGGAAAGGAATAATGATCGGCCAGTGTCTAGTAACTTTGAATCAAGACACAGGCTCCCATGAAGAGCAGCTAGGACTTCCAAGATACATCCGGGAAGACCCCAGCAGGAGTTTGTAATGATATTCCTCTAAAGTGTGAGTTATACGTTAAGCAAATGTTCTCAAATATTTCATGAACTAAGCTCTCAAAAGCCAACTGTTGACCTTGTGTGTTTCCCTTTGAAAGAGCCAGAAAGTATGATTGGCCCAGTATTAAAGACATCGGAAAGGGGAGATGAGTTTACCCAAATCACAAATTAAAAGACAAGCCTTGCAAGGCCAGTTGAACAGAATTATGCCTAAGCAACTCTTTAAAGAAATGGTTCTAACCTTTAAGACTCAAATGAGAATGCAGTTTACTCTTGGACAACGTGGAGCCCCGGCCACTCCTGGTGCAGTAAAAATCCAAGTTACAGTCTGTTCTGGGCGTCTGTGGTTCTGCATCTGCAGATTCAACCAGCCTCGGATCGTGTACTACTGTAGTACACATTTACTTTTTATTTTTTTGGCCACACCACAGCAGGTAGGATCTTAGTTCCCCAACCAGGGATCGAACCTGTGCCCCCTGCAGTGGGAGTGCAGAGTCTTAACCACTGGGGCGCCGGGTTAGTCCCTGTTGTATGCATTTAGTGAAAAAAATCCACATGTAAATGGACCCACACAAGTTCAAATCCATGTTGTTCAAGGGTCAACTTTCTTCCTAAGTTCCTCATGGGAAGCTTTCAATTGATTCCAACTCTTCAGAGGCAGCAATGAAAAAATGTTGACATGAAGTATCAGGCAGTCAGAGTCACCTGAGCCCTGACCCGGGAGGAACATATCAGTACTCACTGCAGATGTATCTACTTTCATAAATCCATATATTCCTTCATGCAAACATTTATTTGAACACCTACCTGTACCAGGCTTTATAGTAGGAGCCAGGGAAACAAGCAAACAAACAAAAACTATTCGAACATCAATTAGCTTATAATCTAATATGGAAACTGACATGAAAATAAACAATTATAACACAATTAGATAATGCCTACAAAAAAGATGTGTAACAGAAATAGTTACTATTTGTGTCAAGCTCAGTAAGAGACTTAGGGACAGATTATTTATATTATTTACATAAAATTTAAAAGACGTGAGAGCCTAGGATAAGTGCCTTAATCTTCCTAGGAAGGTCAGGGAAGGCTTCTCAGAGGAGATACTATTGGGTTGGCCACAGTTTGTTCCAGTTTTTCCATAACATCTTATGGAAAAACCCAGATGAACTTTGTGGCCAACCCAATATTTAAGTTGACCAAAAAGGCATAAAGGCTGCTTCCCAGACAGAAGAGACAGCACACACAGAGGCATGGAGACACAAGAAAGCATGGTGCATGCAAACAACTACTAGTAGATCAGAAGCTTCTGGAGGAACTCAGCAAAGTGAGAATCTCCCCTAAATGACACCTCCCTCTATGGAGATAAGTGATTCTTAAAACTCTGACCGCTTGTCTCCAGTGGGAGGCGTGGATACCCCATCTGACCTCTTGCAGATCTGTGAATAACCTCTCCATACCCCTTTTCCTTACACGGTCTTTATCCTTACCATGCCAGTGATGATCTGCTCTGATAGAAGTGACAGACTGCACTCTGGTTTTCCAACCCATAGGCAGAGACAGGCCAAGCAGCATTGCCACAGGCCTGCACTGTACTCATAACCTGGACCACAGGCAGGGGTACACACGCTCTGAAGTCCTAGGGTCCAAGCATGTTTCCCTGCTGCTATGTCGAACCCTCCTTCCTAGATATCTGCTATTTCTTCTGACTAGGAAAGCAGCACTTTGAGACACAGTCTGACGCAGTGGGAAGAACACTGGGTTAGCAGTGAGGTGGTCTAAGGACCTCTGTGAGTCTACCATTAATTAGCACGGTTCTTCTGCCGTGTCTCTTAACCTCTCTGGACCTTGGTTTCCACATCTGTAGAAGGGATGGATTGGCGTCGATGACTCCCATGGTCTTCTCTAGCTCTAAGATTCTCTGAGTTATTGCTCCTCAGGGAACACAATGGGTAGAGGTTGTCACCATACTCACAGTCTGGCCAGACTCTTTGTCACGAAAGATTATTCTAGAACAGAGGCTGGCAAACTACAGCCCACGGGTCACCGCCGGTCTGCAGCCTGTTTTTGTATAGCCTGCAAGCTGAGAATGCTTTGCACATTTAAAAAAAAATGAAAATAAAAAAGAACAAAAATAAAACAGAAGGGACTATATGTGTCTCACAAAGCCTAATATGCTTACTATTTGGTCCTTTACACAAACAACTTTGCCGACCTCTGCTCTAGAACACCCAGAAACTGTGCATATCGGAGGCTTCAGCCATTTAATATTCTGGAAAAGCAGTATGTCCTAATGGTGATCATTTTCTTTACATTCTTGCCATTGGTCTGTGTTCCAACCCCCTGGCTCTGGGTGGGCTCTGTGAGTGCTTTGTTCAATAGGACACTGAGGACATGTACTAAGCCAGTGCTGGGGCCCAGGCCTTGAGAAATTGGCAGTTTCCTTTTTCTGTCTCTTGAGACACTCTCTCTGGGAGTCTGGAGTGGCATCCCTGGAACGGTGACAGATATATGAACTGAAGCTGTCTTGGGCCCTCCAGATGGGCTCATCTGCTAGCTGAACACCACCAAGGATCCTCCGTCAGCATCACAAGGAACAGAAGAATTATCAAGACTTGTCTAAATTTATGACCCACAAAATCTGCACATGTAATAAAATGACTGTTGGGTAGACACTCTATGTTTTGGGGTAGTTTGTTATATAGTAAGAGATAACTGGAATAGGACCAGTGTGGGGTGCTTATGAAATATATACCAGGAGCCTCCTGTGTCTTGGATGGGGCCCCAAATCTGTATTTTAATAAGGCCCTTCAGGTAATTCAGATCCTCAAACAAGTTCGAGAATTAATCTTTATAGTGACTCTGTTCTGGTAGCATGATTTTTTGGGATGTACTTGGGATTGTGAAAAAAGCATCTAGATTCCTCAGGTGTACCTACTGCGGGACTCTAGGTATGGCCTGGATCTGCCCACAGCCCACTCCCCAATACTAGTCACCTCCAAGACACTGAGTCCCTTATTTGGACAGAACACTACCCAAGACACTGTGGGCACTGGATTGATTGCAAATACTTGAAGGCCAGCTCTTGGTGTCATTTGTCATCATGTCCCTAGCATCTAGCATACATCCTAGCCAGGTACAAAGTATTTGCTTAATACATGTTTATGGGTTAAAAGCAAATGATAATTGTCATACATTTACTGATTATTTACTTCATTCCAGCACTTAGTTTTCTATGATTATTTCATTTAATCCTCACAGCGATACTGAGAGGTAGTTGTCATTTGCTTTATCATAAAAATAGCAGACGTAAAGTTCGGAGAATGAATTTGCCCAAGGTAGCTGGTAGAATAGCTATTCAGATAGGAGGCTTGACTTCAGTGCTCTTAACCAGCTCTGTCCGCAGACTGCTGTAGGAATGCATGAGAGCTGTATCAGCTGCCTGTTGCTTCACAGCAAATAACCACATACTTAATGGCTTTAAAAAACCCATTCATTAGCTCATAGTTCTGTATGTCAGAGGTCCCAGCATGGTGTGGCTGGGTTCCCCGCACATGGGTCACCCAAGGCTAAAATCAAAGTGTCAGCCAGCCTGCCGTCTCATCTGAAATTCAGGGTCCTTGTCTAAGTTCACGTGGTTGTGGCAGAATTCAGTCACTTGTGGTGCTAAGGCCCCTGTTTCACTGTTGACTATCAACCACGGGCTACTCTCAGCTCCTAGAGGTCACCCATTTTCCTCATTCCCTGGCCTCTCCTTCTTCAAAGCCAGCAGTGGAGAATCTCCCTGGTGTTAAATCCCTCTCACACTTCAAACTCTTTAGGAAGAGTCCAGTGCCTTTCAAGGGTTCCTCTGATTGGGTCTGACTTCTCCAGGATACTCTCCTTTTTTTAAAGTCGACTGATTTTGGATCTTAATTACATCTGTACGGTCCCTTCACAACACCCTTCAAATATGATCCCTTCACTTAGATTAGTGTTTGCCTGAATAGGTGAGAGAAAGATGGGGATCTTGGGGACCATCTTGGAATTCTGCTGAACACAAGAGCACAGAGCAGGAACAGACTGGCAAATAGAGGCTGCTTCATCGGTGTGTCCTCTTGCAAAGATTTTCTCTTTCTCTGTACTCAGAGGCCCCAGTAGAGAGAGATCCTTTCTGGAAACTCAAGGCAGATGATTATACAGTGGCTTCTTAATCTGAGAGTGGGGTTTGGGGAGGAGGGAGTGCTGGCCCACAAAACAATGCCCCTGCATATTAATGTGCTGTACAAAGGTAGAGAGGCTGTGAAGAGTGGTACCCCATGCTGGTTCCCTGTCTTTCTCCTCTTAATAAGGTCTCTGTGGAGAGCATTCGCCCCAGAGGTGTGAGCTGGGCAGGGTCTGAGTTTGCCTTTCCCCCCACATCCCTGTGTTCTCTGCAAAATCTGCTGCTTTTGCAAGAGAAGTTGATTACTGAATAATGAATTATGATTCTTTTTTCATTTTCCAGTCCTCTTCAGAAATGTGCTGCTACTTTGCTACTTATTGAGGCTCAAAATGGAAAGAAAAAGAGAAGATTCTTCTTTCATCCAGAGAAGCTGAGACAAAAAAACATAATCTTACCTAACAACTCCATCTCATTCCCGGGGATGATAGTAATAATTGTTTTAATTAATTCATTTTCTAACTTCGGAGTAATTTCATTTCTTCCTTGACTGGATAATAATGTCTCCAATGAAGTGAAGCTTCACTAAACAATACCAGGCAGGGCCACTTGGTCAGGTCAAAAAAGTCCCTGCCCTCTTGGCGGGGGCAGGGAGGGGACATACCCTGGAAATGAGTATTCCACTCAAATAGAATAGAGCTGTTCCTGCCTCAGAGGCCAGCGGTGTGCTCGGAAGTTCTCCCAGGGCCATGGTGGAGGCTGCCCTGTACATCACAGATGTGGGAGTTCTACCCAATATGAGATTTATTCTCCCAGGAAGATGGGATGCATGCAGGGACCTTGCCATGAGAGAGGAGGCAGGTAGCCATTGGTGAGGAAGGGGTAATGCTACAGGCTAGAACTCATACATAGCAGAGTAAACAGGAGACTGAAGGTGGCATCATGAAAACTGACCTGTGACGCAAGACCAGTTCTGAAGTTACTGCAACCCGAAATGAGTACCTGAGGGAGGCCAAGCTGACAAATGGCTGGTTCCGGGATGAGACTGCTTCAGAGGCTTCTTCAAGGGCCAGTTACAAGCTGCACAGCATCAGTGAGGTTCCACTGTAGGGATCTCAGTGTGTGTGAGCGTAGGTGTGTGAAGGTGAGGGTGTGTATGAGTCTGAGTGGGTGTGTGTATGTGTGAGAGGGTGCAGTGAGGGTGAGTGTGAGTGTGAGTATGTTTGTGTGATGCTGGAAGGAATCCTGACACAAGCCAGGTTGCCTGAGGGACCTTTACACCTTTACAACAGATTAAAATCCCCAAGGAGAAGGAATGGCAGGACCTGGCAGGGCAGTGGCGGGGAGAAGCGGGAATGGATTCAGCACTTAGCGAACAGACACAACTGAATCGGGTGACTGGGGGAGGAGGGGGTGGGGGAGTCAGGAGGCATCTGAGCTTCTGGCTCGAGCAGCTGGGTGAATAGAGGCCCCATTAACATAGAGAATAGAGAAAAATGGGAGCAAGGTTGATAGGACATCATTTGAAATGAGTATATGCTTTTGAGGAAACCACACGGGTCTTCAAGAAATACTTCCTGTCCTCTGCAAAAGCCTTAGGTCTGCCATCATCCACAGCCTGAACTACCAAGAATATCATTTCATGCTTTACTCATCATTTCCCGTCTCTCGATCTGCCTTCCTCTGTGTCT
This sequence comes from Hippopotamus amphibius kiboko, assembly GCF_030028045.1. NCBI lineage: Eukaryota > Metazoa > Chordata > Mammalia > Artiodactyla > Hippopotamidae > Hippopotamus > Hippopotamus amphibius. Next base: position 172,887,927 of record NC_080188.1, on the reverse strand, counting down.
ATGAAACTTCTCCTTCTGTACTGCTTTTCAAGTGTTGCTTTTTCCCCCTACTGATCTTGTGTACCCTTTCTATACAGCCAGCATTATCTCCACATTTTGTCAGCCCAAAACTGAATGCAAGCACAGCCAGGGCACCAGGAGATACCCCCAGCTGTTTGCTGATTTGAACTGCACTCAACTAAAGATCCAAGAGAGAGTAAAATTTTACGTAGTTTTTATATTGTGTAAAACTTTCTTAGCTTGATCCCTATTAAGGAAGCTCCAGAATATAAAAAAATAAATAAGTAGAATATAAAGTAACAGCCAGATCTTCTCTTGCTTGTGAGAGCTCTTGCCCCTCCCCATCATTAGCTTAATCAGGTAACTACCATCAGTAGAACCTGGCCCTCCACGTGAGCGGCTAACCCCTGGGGGGTTAAAAAAACTGCTGGGGATGGAGGGGTGATGAGATGAAACCACTCTCCAGCTTTAGTTAGAAACGTCAGGAAAGGACACGGAACATTGAGATTTTGAGACCAAGGGAATGGGAGAGGACAGCTTCCCTGAAAGGTGACCAGGCAGGCATGGGGCAGGACACATGACACATCGCTGTGTTGCAGGAGGCTCCAACTGAGAGAGAGACTGTCTTTTCAGATGGTCCATTACTGGAGGATTACAATTTTAAAAATTAACTAGCTCCCTTATGGGAGGGACCATATTGGAGACAATATGCTGCTTTGTTTCCTAGTTCTCTTCCGCGGCAAACAAGGCTCTAAAAAGGCTTTGCAGAACTAAATCATGAATCATGCAGGAGAGAGCAGTAAAGTCCAGATGAAGGACAGGCTTGCTGTAATAAACTCCCAAAAAACCTCAGGAAGGGTACCACTGGCAGGAGATGAAGGGTAAAACATTCTTCAGGAGGGGTCATGGAAATGTATAGAAAGACAAGGGCAAGGGGCTTCCCAGGTAGCACAGTGGTTAAGAATCCGCCTGCCAATGCAGGGGACACAGGTTTGAGCCCTGGTCTGGGAAGATCCCACATGCTGAACAGCAACTAAGCCCGTGCACCACAACTACTGAGCCTGTGCTCTAGAGCCCGCGAGCCACAACTACTGAGCCCATGCTCCACAACGACCGAAGCCTGAGCGCCTAGAGCCCATGCTCCGCAACAAGAGAAGCCACAGTAATAAGCCTGTGCACCACAAGGAAGAGTAGCTCTTGCTTGCCACAACTACAGAAAGCCCGCACACAGCAACAAAGATCCAACACAGCCACTAAATAAAAATAATTAATTAAAAAAAAAAAAAGACAAGGGCAAGAAATCCAAAGACTGAGAAAACTCGGGGCGAGGGAGGCAGGAGGATGAGGTTATAAGGAACAATAAGATAGGCCATGAATCTCATCCTGTGACTTGTGAAGACTCCTATAACCAGCCTGGAACACAGTGGGTGGGTGTGCCTTGAAGGGCATGTGGAGATCCTGCTTGCAGACACAGGTCAAATCAGCCTCTGGCAGCCCCAGCCTTTTTCTCTGGCACCTAGATCATCAGAGTCACAGAGATGAGCAGTCTTCTGACTCAGCCACCACAAAAGCAAAACTCTAGAGGGCCCAGGCAGGCCATGTGAGTGAGGGAACCCAGTGAGGCACAGGAAAAGCCATTCATCTGGATCTCTCGCTCGATGGAAACGTGGCTACAGACAAATATTTCTCCACCATTAAGAAATCTGCAGTGTGAGAGGATGGTCAAGGGCCCCTGGCACTCAGCCTCGGTGTCGGAAGCCAATACCGCATAGAGGGAGAGGTGGCAAGCTGGACGGTTCACGGTAATGGTGCGGCCACCCTCCCTACAGCCCACTGCCAGCAAAGGAGACAGAGTGTCCTACGGCTGCACATCTGATTGTCAAAAGAAGCTGTACTAATTTTTATATGATGTCTGCCAACTTAAAAATATTCAGATTTTTGAAAGGTACAAATAAAACACCAGGGAAGGTTGCATTCAACCTGCATGCAGTCAATTTAAAATCTCTGATCTGGTTCAATAGTCTCTCATTTTATAGAGCACAAAAGGGAGGCCCATGGCGAAGTGTCTGGCCCTCTGTTATACCGTGAGTTGGGGCCAAGACTACACCTAGAGCTTAGATCTCCCCTGCTCCAGGCCTCCTGCCATCTCCCTGCTTCTCTGGATGCCTTATCGTCCTCTCTGGGATTCTGTTTCAGCCTCTTATGCTGCCCCCTGGCTGTCAGCAGCATCACTGCATTACCCCACTCAGGAAGCTTTCTGTGCACACACGTATTCTATCAGCTGAAAGGAAATAAAGCAAAATGCATTACCCATTCCTTCAGGATCTAGAGTGGGTTAAACCACGGCCTGCTAAAGACATTCATGTCCGAATTCCCAGAATCTATAAATGCCATCTTATTTGGAAAGAGGATTTTTGCAGATGTTATTAAGTTAAAGATGTTGAGATGAGATCATTCTGGGTTAGCCACGAGGGCTCCAAACCCAACGACAAGCATCCTTATGAGAGGGAGGCAGAAGAATATTCAATAGACAAAAGAGGCGGAGGCAATGTGTGACCACAGAGGCAGAAGTTAGAGTGCTGTGGCCATAAGTCAAGGAATGCTGGCCGCCACCAGAAGCTGGAAGAGGCAAAGAGCAGATTTCCTCCAGGGCCTGCAGAGGAAGTACATCCTGGCCAAACCTTGATTTCAGACTTCTGGCCTCCAGACTGAGAGAGAATAAATTCTAATTTGTTACAGCAGCCACAGAAAACTAACACAGGACCCTTCCTTCTGCTAGGGAATGGGAATTCCTGTGATGTAATAGTAACAATGACTACCATTTGTTGCCTACTTCATTTACACCAGGCCCATATGTTTTTTCCAATCCTCGTACCCCTCTTTAAAACAGGTGTTATCTCCCCTCCCACCCCTCACCCCCACCCATCACACAAACAGGGAAACGGAGGCACCGAGAAGCCACACAGCTCCGAAGCAGTAGAGCCAAGATTTGAAGCCATGCTTTTTACTCTCACCCCCTTACTCATATGGAACTTCCTCGAATAAGCTCTTATAATAGTAAGCATCCTTAGCTCCAGAAAGTAGCTCTGAAGGGGGAACTCTCCTGTTGCTAGAACAGATCAGTGCAAACATTTTTCTTGAACATTGGCCAAGTTTTTTAGATTTAATATTTTAGGCTAAAGTATGCCCGTATTAAAGAAAGAGCTGTGCCTGGTGCACCGATCTGTGGGCCAATGCGCATCACTTCCAGCTGCAGGCACTGCTGAACTGTATCCCAAGATGAATCATCATGACGGGAGACTCTGTTCATGCATTAACTTCATTTTTTCAGACCTCTGGGAATAACCACCACACAAATGTATGAAGTCAGGGAAAAAAGAACTTCACACTAATAGAGCAGAGGCACAAGCAGAGATTAATCGGCACTGGGATAGATTTTACTAGAGAAAAGGGAAGTACCTGGGATCATATGATGTTTAAGTAACTAGAAATATTTTGAGGAGTCAATTCTGATCCAGAGAAATAAGACCTATGTGTGGATGGTAAATGGTAATCTTGAGTGATTAGATAATTGAATTTAATCTCTTTGAGCCTCAATTTGCAAGTCTGTAAAACGTAAGGATAGAAAGAACGTGTGCATATCATATGAGTCAAGATGTGGCATATGTCTGGTTCTCAACAACAACAGTTGTGAAGCTATTATTATTGCTGCTGTTAATTGTCCTGACTCTTCCCTAGTTTATTACACAAAATTTTAACTCAAATATTCTGTAAGAAGATATCACAGAAATTATCCAATCAACAGTTTAATTTCTCTTTTTATAGTTATACAGAGAATTGTAATTCTACACCTTTCAAATTATTCTTTAAAATAACTTGTGGCAAGCACCCATAAATTCACTCCACGTATAGTATTCTTTCAATTGACTTAGAGACGTGAAGGTAGACTTGTTAGAGGAAAAAAAATCTATAAAGGCTGCACTCATTCATCCACTAGATGTTTATGGAGGAATGTCTCCAGAATCAATGCAAAGCACAATAATTGCTCTAAGAGCTTTGAGTAAAATGCTATGGGATTATAAACAGAAAAAACACAGTCAAGTTTGTTAATTTAAAAAATTAAATGTGAATTCAAAAGAGGGAGAGTTCCTTTCTAATACTATATGGGGTTGGGGGAGAGGTGAAACGAATGATGGAAGAAAGTGTAGCATAAGAAGATGCACTCTGAACGATGTGGCTTTCTAGTTGAATCTTAAAGGAGAAGGCCGATTTCAACATGGGAAGCAAGGGTCTTCTACACAAAAAGATGGAGACTGACAATTTCTAGGTGACTGTGGGAAGCAGCAGATAAGATTGTTTTGATGGGGCAAAGAGTATATAAAAGTGAATATTTGATTTAATATTGGAAAGTTAGGTAATAGAGACCTCACATATGACCTGAGCATTTCGAACTCCATTTGTTAGACAGTGGATGTAATTAACATCCTTAGTAGAGGAGAGAGATAGTCAGAAATGGGCATTTTGTAACTTGGGTGTGTAGCCTGTGCTGGTGGGAATGGAAGCAGGGAGACCCGTCAGGAGGTAGCTGATAATCTAAGTGAGAGGAGAATGAATGTTCAGCTAGCTAGGAGAGAGTGGGACAGGAAGGGAGTGAAAGACAAGAAGGAGATAGCTGAAGGATGTGGTGGGCCAAGCAGGGATGCCCAAGAAACTCTTCTGGTAGTAACAAGAATAAGGAACACAGAACAAAGAGTAGACTTTTCTGGAAGAATTGATATGCTTAGTTTGGGATGCATAGGGATGCCCACAAACGAAAACAAAACAAAACATCCTTAGTTTAGAAGAAAGTTTGGCCCTGGAGACTCATGATAGTATTCTACAAAAGGTAATGGTTTATAGCCTTCAGAAAGCTCAAATCTCTAAGGGAGAATATAAAGGGAAAGAAAAGAAGGAGACAAGGACAGGCTTTGGAGGGCAACATCTCAGTTCCTGGGGGTCGGTATAAAATAACATCCAGAGAAAGGGCAGTCTGAGAAGTAGAAGGAAAATGAAATTTGTCCAATGTCTCTAGCCTTTGAAAATGAGGAAGGTAGAGATACTTTACAGACAAAGATCTAAAAGAAGCTGTGCTTTTGCCAATGATGTTTCTCTGTCTGGAGTGTCTACTCCACCCGCACTCTCCTCCATCTAGCCAATTCCAGCTCATCCATTAGGTTCATTAAGAATGCCACCTCCTCTGTGAAACCATCCTAAGCCAAGTCCCAAGAAAAATTGATCCTGTCCTCCGTCTCCTATAGGAATTCTCATTCTACATTATCATTGCTTCCAGTAATCGGTTGGTCATATGGTAGACCTTCTCTAAATGCTTGTTGATGGGAGCCAGGGCTAGGATTGAAGGCATAAGAGGAGGGGCTAGTCTTGGTCAGCAGGAATGATACTTTTCTTCTAAGACAGGAGACAAGGAAAGACTTGTAGGCTCAGTATCTAAGACCTACAGGCTTTTCAAGGGCTTCAAAAATATTTGGGACCAAAAAACAAACAAAAAAACCGCCAAAATCCCTCCAAAATGTGAAAAAAACTGAAAAGAAAAAATAATAAATGTTTAAGTATCTACAAATGTTATTATATCAAATAGTCAACAAAAATGAAAAGTGAAGTCTTCTATAGATATGTGTAAATGTGATTTCATGTGGGGTGTGGGTTCATTAAATACATACAAAATAGACAAACAGGTTTGGTATGGTTTGAGCTGGTGCATCCAACAGTATGCATGCCCAGAACCTGGGAAGACCTGAACCCCTCCTGAGAGAAGGCCACTGGAGGAATTTTGAAGCAGAGAGGAGAGAAGTAACAATGCATACTTTACAGGCCATCTATGCAGGCTGCTTTATTTCACCTACATCATTAAAATAAAGGCGTGATGTTATGGTAAAGACTGAGAAACTCAACCCATACAAGTATTCTCTTCCTGGAGCCTGGTTACTACCTTCAACTCATCCTTGTTTCATTTGCTGCAATGACTGACATGCAGACAGGTCTACCAATCATGTCCTTGACCTTCAGGAACAGAGAACAGTCATCTACTATTCTAGCAGTCTAGTGATCTCAGCCCAAACCTCACAAATAAATACTTGATTATTATAAAAAATTGAAGTTATTAATAAACAAATGTAGACAAAACAAGCTCTTCACAGCCACAAAGAATAATTATGATACTTTCAGAAACAAGCTACTACTTGCCAGGCAACTTGGTAGACAACTTCCAGCCTGCGGTAAATCTATACACTTAGCTTTGCTGTCTTTATAAAATACATTAACGAAGTAATAACAATATGGCTGCTGAGAAGATGCGATGTCTAGATGGAGCCCTAAGGGAATTTTATAAAGTAAAGCAATCAGATGAAGGTAAGCCATGCCTTTTCCCTTAAAAAAAATTCTATGGAGTTTTTTAAATTAATTTCAAATTTAAAAATTATTAAAATGGGACTACATGTACAAAATATAATCTCATTTATGAAAATGACACCCCCCAATCCTATTTCAAACCCAATTTTCAATACATGGAAGTTGTTCATGAACATCAGAGTCATATTAGCATACTCCTGTTAAAAATACCACCGTCTGTGGAGAAAATTAACTTTCTGAAGTATCCCTTAGGTGCAAAAATTATAGACTTTTTTAAAATTAGCCTTCAATTTTCTAAAATATATTGCTGGGTTTTCCTAAGACTGTACATTGAAATAAAACAGGCACTGTATATATAATATTAAATGTATATAAATTTAATGTAAATGTAGTCTTTCATGTAATTATGGTATGATAATTTTATGTTGCATATCTGACATATCAGTTTCTTCCCACATGCATCTTTCTCTCTGGTTATTTAAAATGGAAAATCTCACTGGTGTTTTATTACTGTATCTCTAAAAAGAGAAAGGCAGAGGCAACTGCCTTCCCTGGCAATCAACCGCTGCAACATTCTTTCCACATTTTCCTCATGAAATTGCATTCATGAAAAGAGGCAGGCATGGGGGAGGGGTGGGGTGAGAATTATAAGACACTGAATTGCGAGGGCAAAGATAAAGTCAGAAACCAAGGGTCATTTCAAGGGCCCTGCTTAATTTTTTTTTTTTTTAACCAAGCATCCTCTCAACCACCTGCGTGTCGTCCTGGATATAAAGCTGTGGCATGGACTATCTCCCTTCCCTGAAACACACCAAAGAATCAAGAATCTATGTCAGCTCCCCCAGACCGCGGTGGAGTTGGCAAAGGGGTGGCTATCAGGCTGAGTGACAGGGAGAGTCAGGCTGGTAGTCTGTAATTGCCCCATTTGCACTTTAATGGTTCTGTCTGCTGACTTCCATTTGGTAGAACTTCTATTAACGACCAACAGCTATGTACACAGCACTTACTGTGCTTTTTAAACTTTTAAAGCTGCTTAGAGCCACTTACACATTTGGGAAGAATTCCATTTGCAGAGACCACACTACTGCATTAGTTGGGTGAATGTGTGTTTTAAGGATTACATATTAATGAGACCAAGTAAAAGTTGGTCATTTGAACAACTGACCAGGCATGCAAATGCTGGGACTCTATGTACAAAAGGAAGTTCTTAATTGGGTCATTGATTTGCATAATTGAAACAAGTCCCTTGGTGCTCTGCTTCAGTCCAACCATGAAACTCACCAGACCATAGAGGAGGGTCTGCATGTCAATCAGAATGATGACAGATCTTACCCCTTCCCCTGCTCAAGCTGTACCTCCAGGTTATTTGGTTGTCTGCCCTGTGGTGGTAAGGGTGCACCCAGTATACTAGATCACTGAGGATTTTTCTCTTATGATCAAGTCTGGGGAAAGGCAGAGTCAGAGTCATCACTTTTGACAGTCTTGATTTCTTGACTACACTCGTTGAGCTCAGAGAAAGGGTATGGAAGGGAAGCCAAAACGTAGAAGTTAGGGGAATAGATTTTGATCTAAAGCTTGTGGCTACTTGATTGTGTAACTCTAATCAGCCATGTCCATTCGCCCTCCCTCAGAAGACCCAGGTAGAATGACCAGAGGTACCAAAGTGAGAGCCAAGGGAAAGGGTCTGGATGAGGTAAAACCACTTCCTAAAGCTCGAATGTGGCCGAGCTCATGAGAGCAGGTTTGGGGAACCATGCTCAAGTTATTAGAATGAATCACATGAAAGGGCCATTTCCTACGACAAAATAAGTGGCCTCTTTATATGGTTCAACTTAGTTATAAAGTGTGTGTTTTGCTGGAGTTTCCTAACTGGGTCTTAGAGTTTCTGATGCTCATGTCTTTCAATACATCCCATTTCCTCATCAAATTTTGGTTTTAAATAATAACTTTATAAGTAAACTGGAACAGCATTTGATAGCTTATGAATTGCTCCAACACATTTAATCTGACTGAATCCTCACGGCCTTATCAGAAAAAAACCCATTATCATTCCTTAGCTTCCAACACATGGCACTATTCTATTTACTCTTCCGTTCGTGGTCCATTCATTTTCAAACTTCCTAACAGGCTTTTTCCTGTGTTGGCTGCTTGTTTAAGGGTAAGTATTTCTCAAGGTTCAAGCCTCATTCCTCTTCTCTACCACAGAAACATCATCCATTTTTATACACATGACCTTCATATTTGTATCTCCTACCTGATCCTTTTCCCTAAACTCCACTTCTACCATTCAAACTGCCAGCTGGACACTTGGTACTTAATTTTCTAGCATCACCTCAAACTCAACAACTTTACAGCTGAATTCATCATTTCTTTTGCCTCCTCCCTTCACCCCTTGTGGCTCCTTCTTCTGACTTTTCTAATCCAGTTAATAGCACCATCATTCTTCCAGGCAACTAAGTTCAGTACGCCCATCATCTTGGACTCCTCTTGCTCCCTTGTCTTCCACATTTCATCAGTCACCAAGGTTTTCTGATTATTTCTTCATAATTTCTCTCTACCAACAGGGTCAGAGAATGGAGACAATCATAGGATAATTTACCTGTTATTACCTGAATATACTATTACCTCACTAGCCCAAGGAACACACAGATGAATTTCTCCATGTTCTGTAACACGTGTGCCCTAGATTTTCCTTTTCAAGTGGTAAGAAATCTTTAGTTCAAGAGCATCAAGTACAAAACAAGCAGACAAAAACCTCCCTGGGGCTCTTTGACTTGGGGTTGCTGGATTAGGGAACTGAGGTAGAGAGCGGCTTTTGGACAGTTTACTTGGGGAATCCAGACCTTAAATTTGCAACCCTAAATAAATGGGAGACCCCAAGGAAGAGTACAAAACTACAGAGGAAAATAGATTTGGCTCTGAGATCCTAATTTGCTGCAATTTCAAACATTATTTTAGCCCTCAGGACAAAGAAAGTGATACACTGCAACTGTCAAAACAACAACAAAGCAACCCCTACTCTATTTCTTTTTCTATTTCTTCTTCCTGAGCAGAGGTAAAGGAACATATTGCTAGTTTCAGACTGGGCTGATGAGAAAAAGAATGTAAAAGCTTAAATAAGTAAACTAAATTAATTAGATGATTGGGAGCATATTGCAAATGTGACCAACGACATGGACCATAACACAACACGATGTCGCCATGGAGCTGCTCAACACCCTTAGGTCTCTGTGGTAAAATTGTTAGAATAATCAAGTATACATACAATGCACGTAAAGGTTATAAAGAGAGATTAAGCCAGTGGACACAAGGGCTGATGTATACATTAGGAAGAGCAATGATATTTAATTTATTAAAACCATGTATGTCCAAGTAATGATTATAACCCTCACGTCATTTCCAAGGGACTGATAAAGCAAGAGGTTCAGAGAAGAGAAATTCATACCAGACAGACTTGGAATTGTGTTTTTTCCTCTGCCGATTACCATCTTACTTCATTTCTTTGGCTTCAACTTTCTCTCTACAACATGGGAATTAATGTCTACCTCATAGGCTGTGGGGATTTAATGAAACAATGCATGAAAGCACTTAGCTATAGTAAAGTTTAGTAAGAATCCAATTACTCATAGCTTTATCATCACAGTGTTATCACCCTGTTTTCATGTAAATATGCACAGAGACATCAAGTCTAGCTGTGGACAGTGCTTTTAGTTTAGGCAAATACTCATACTTCTTAACCAAGAGTCATGGATACACAGGTGGAATGTGGATGGAAGCTGTGAATTGGTAATCATTTTAGAAGGTGAGTGCAGAGCTCTTTTGTGTTTAAGCACAATAATTTAGTCTGAACAACTTACGATAACTTTCAGCAAATTATCATCCATTATGGCTTCTTACGTTATGGAGTACTCTAACGGAAGCATGATGTTTGCCATTCCTAAGCCTTAGCGTGAGTCTCATTTGATTCAGAGAGTCATGGCTGGTGTCCAGCCAAAGCAGGTCTCCCCAGCATCTTCTATATAAATGCCAGTGGTTTCCAAGGAGAAGACAAGAGGATGAATGCCTCAACATACCTACTTGAACTACTACAAAAGGGCACCTCAGTGGGATGCTTGTAATCTAGAAGAGAGACAGAATGAGAGAGAGAGAGTGAGACTTCTCCTGTGTATTCTTCTCATGAGATGGAAAGAATGGAGGATTCTCTTTTCAGGAACAGTAGCATGAAACCAGCACACTGTTCATCCAATACATAAGCAAAGTCTTGGAGAGGAAACCATAAAACTTAAATAATTCACAAGGAGAAGGCTTACAAGAGGTTAAAAAACTTTTGCAAATTATAAATATTTATATTATTATTGTTTATTCCAGAGATCAGAATTCGTTGAAGTTAAATGAATCATTAATGGGTTACTTCATGGTTTATCTTTGTATCATCATTAAATTTGAGAGTGTTCCCTTAAGTGTGCTGGAAGGCAAGATGGTTTCAGTTTTTTATATTTATTGTTATTGTTCTTTCATTAATACCACATGAATTATTTGTAAAGAATTATCAAAGGCACTAATGATACCAGGTTCCTCTTTTCCACTAACTATCTCAAGTGTAGAAACTTTGCATTTTCTTGAAATCCTTTTATAAAAAAAAAAAAACTGATTTCATTGGCCTTCAGTTGACCTCAAATTGATCCCTCCCACCCTCCAAAGAAGGTTAGGAGGAAGAAGAGGCTGGAGAGGGAGTGAGAAGTTGTGGTGGTCACAGCCCTTCCCTACTCCTGCCCAGAACTAGAGGAAGGAGCTCCAATAAGTAAATCAAGATAACACCACACCTATTGTTCCTTTGTCCTTTTATATACAACCACTTAAATTAGCTTTACATTCCCAGAAGGTAGGAATAAGGTCTATTTTCAAACTGTGTTCAGGATCTAGCACCTTGCTTAATCAATGTTAAATAGTAACAGTGCATTTTAATTGGCCTACTTTCAGAGCATCAGATTAAATTATTCTGCTAATTAATTGGTTGATCTCATATTTCACTTATATTGTCAGGTTATTATTTTTCCCTTAAGGGCTCAAGATACCACTGACAGTTCAAATACTTCTTCATTAATTACCATGTCTTAGATTCCACATAATCTTATTATAATTATTTTGATATCATATTTATTGAGGACCAGCATGTATTATGCGTGATTAAGAACAGAGAATTAGTTTCACCTCTTCTCACTAATGTGCACATTGGTACATTGCTCAAAATCCAATGGAAGGTGTACTTGGCTTGGCCGAGGAGAGCCTTCAATTAACTTTAATTGGTCAGACATTAAACTAGTTTCATGTAAGTGATCGATAAACGTTTTATAACATTGGATTAAGTTTCTGTTTCACCAGCCAAATGTTTCCTGTTAATCGCCTCATTCCGTCTTCCCTGGGTAGCTGTGATATATAACTAAACCAATCACTGCACTTTAAGAGAGAACCAGGCAAACTGGTAGTTTTTAAGAGAAGAGGAAGCGAGAGAGAGAAGGATTTGAAAGTCAACACAGGTCAAATGGTTAAAGGAACTGTGAGTTTAGCTTGGAAAACAGAAAATGTGGTGAGATATAAAAGCTACATGAAGTATCTGAAGAGTTTACACAGATAAGAAATGGATTAATTTCATGTAACAGAACAAAATCCAATGGGTGAATATTACAGGGAGAGAAAACTTTGCACAATATAAAAAAAAACTAAACAAAATGTTAGAATAATATATACGTTGAAGGACCGTTGTATAGAGTCCCCTGTCACTCATAGATAGGCTAAAGAGGCTCATTTTTAAAAATATGCAACAACTAATTATGAATGCCTACTATGTGAGACAAGTTTATAAGTAGAAGTGAATATGTCAAAGTACAGGCTGCCAAGGAGCTTAGGTTTTTATTGTGTGTTGGGTGTGTGTTGGGTGTGTGTGTGGTGGTTTGGGGGCAGTAACAGAAAATAAGCAGATAAAGCATTATGCTTGAGGTCATGGTAAATACTGTGCCGGGGCAGGAAAGTGGTCTGAGAGACAGTAGATAGGCCTAACCATGTTAGGGATTTCTGGGGCAGGGTGGAGAGTTAAGATTTTAATCTGAGTGCAGAGAACATTTGGAGGGTTTTCAGCAGCAAAGCCAAAATCTGATTTGTATTTTCAGAAACTCTGTCAGTTGTGTGGAGAATGGATTACGAAGGAGGAAAAGAATGGGAGCAGGGAGGCCTGCTAGGAGACCATTGGAGCAAGACAGGTGAAAGATGTGGGGGATGGATTTGGGAAAAGTTCCAGAGGTGGAGCTGCTGCAAGATAAGTGATGGATGAGGGATGGGTGGAAGGTGGTGCCCATTTCCAAGGGATGCTTGAGACAGGAATTGTTGCTTTAAATGGGAGGGTGGAAATGATGGTCTCCAAATGCCCTTTCAACCCTAAAGTTGTGTAATTGTATGGTAAAGTTTGGGTGTGGCAACTCTATATCCTCTGTCTAACCTTTGTACTAATACAGAAGCACTTATGTGAACAACAACACTGATGATGGGGCTGAAAAGGATACAACATCTATGTTCTAGGAGAGATGTTCTCTAGTTTTCTTTACTGCTATACCTCTATTGCCTAGCACAGTGCCTGGCGAATCATCAGAATCTGATAAATAGTTGGTGAGGGGCTGAATGAATAAAAGCATGAAAAGTTTCTAAATGTAGAATTTTTTGAATCTGTAGTAGACATTAAAAGTAATTAATCCCTACTAAATCGACTTTGCTCTTGTTATAATGTAAGAATTGCACTTGGTGCCAACACAAAGGATAAACAGTCACTTGCATACATGGGTGTCAAAGCTTAGGGACTGAAATGGGTTAGAATGCTCCTTTCTCTCAAATTCACAAATCTTTTTGTCTTTTCTTGCACAGTGATGCCAACTCCTCCCAAATAAAGAAAAATTAAAACAGGAATAAATAGCATGCTAATGTTAAGTAAAACTATTTGAATAGTACATTAAGGACATGTGTGCTAGGTGGACACGAGAGAAGGTTTCTGCCAAATTGTACTAAAACCCCAGGTTATCGGGGGAAGGGTGGGGGGAGAGGGACAGACTGGGAGATTTGGGATTGACATGTATACACTGCTGTATTTAAAACAGATAACCAACAAGGACCTACGGTACAGCACAGGAAACTCTGTTCAATATTACATAACAACCTGAATGGGAAAAGAATCTGAAAAAGAATAGATACACGTATATGTATAACTGAATCACTTTGTTGTACCCCTGAAACTAACACAACATTGTTAACCAACTATACTCCAATATAAAATAACAGTTTACAAAAAAAGCCCCAAAACCACAGTTGTCTACTAGAAACTATACAGTGAAGGATTGTACACAATTTGCCTGTAAGGCAAAAAAAAATGCTATTTCAAAAAACAAGAAGCACAGGGCCTACCTCCAAGCAGACCCTCAGTAAATGTCAGTAGGTTCTCAAAGTCTAAGTTCCTTGAGGATGAGAAAAATACACCAAGTGTGGTCTATCCTGACAAGATATTCAGCACTGCCTATGAAGCCCCTCTTCTTATGATTCTCATAGGAATTGGTCCATTGTGTCAAGGGCTCTACATACTTGCCTCGAACTCACTCTAGATAAATCGCTTCCTGGTGTTAATGATTTTTGTTAGATGTCTAACTACCTGGTGGGTTTCAAAGGCCCAGCAGTGGTCTTTCTTGAGGCTTGCTGTGCCTCCTCTCCCCCTTCTCCTGTCACTCATTGGACTGCTTCCTTTGTTTCACCTAATCCACAGTTTATTTGCCCCTCTTGTACTATGAGGCAGAGGGGAAAACAGCAATGACCCAACACTGATCTGCACTGGCCATAAACAGAAGTCGTTGTCAAGGCAACCGCACCAGAGAGTCCGGCATCCAGCCGTCATGATGTGAAAGGAGTTTCAGATGAGCTCGCTTGAGGGGCAAGGGGACCCTTCAGGAGGAAAGCTGGCCTGATAAAGGAACCAAGGAGTTGTCATTCCAAGTGATAGCTTTTTCTCTTTCTCAGTAAAGAGAAGACCTTGTGAAAGCCCTGAAAGACAGGCAGGCTAGGTAAACTAGATGGGATTTCAAAGGATCTCGTTCAATTAATCTGACTGCAGGCAGATCAGAACAGTTGTGCTTGTGGGTGCATGCAGAGGGAAGACTTTAGGGCAAGGAGACACAAGGAAAGGAGACAGGGCATGAAACACACTTCTGAACCCTGGTGTATACTCTAATAGGAGTGAACGCCTTCATTTCTACAATGCCTTTTGTCCAGGATCCTGCAAGCATAGCATAGACATTACCTCCCTGGGCTTCCAAACACCCCTGTGAGCTAAGGATCAAGGACAGGGATTATTTTACAGATGGAAAAACTGGCACTCAAAAGCAGCACATATGCCAAGGCCCCTTCACAAGGCAGTGGCACAGCCAGAAACAGGATGCAGGTAAAAATAACAACAATAAATTTCTTTCTTTCTTTCTTTCCTTTTTTCTTTTTTTCTTGCTCCTTAACATCTTCCCTGCTGGATCAAGATCTAGTTCACAAAACAACTTTAAAGAGTCAAAGTCTCCTTTTTGTCCCCAACACGGTGAGCTTATACACTCTGAATGCAATTGTCTAAGCCCTGACACTGTGGACTGAGAGGAGGGTCCAGGGTGGGCTTGTGGACTGCAGGGATCGTGTGAAAATGCCCCTGGACAGTACTGCAGCTGCTCTGGACTTCGCTCTTCTGGTTTACTGGCCGTACTTTTAGGGGATTCATTTTGGCACCTCCCAACCATGTGGATTCTCAATCTGGGAATCTTAATCAATCAAACAAATGTTTATTGATTGCCTGCCATGTTCAGACCTAGTGCTATGACTGAATAACACGTCAGCTTTGGTATGCTCCTGCCAAAGATACTATGTATCTAACACAGAGCCTTCCACAGAAGAAGTACTAAAAACATGTAGCGAAGAGTAAATAAACGAACAGGAAATGAAAATGAAGACACCATAGACCATATGGCGGAAGCAGAGTGCAGCAGAGTTCTGAAAAAGGTAGAGTAGGGAGGGCTTGAAGCCAGGCGAGTCTTAATCAGGGAAGGGTCCCTGAACCGACTGTCAGAGGCGTCTTCTCTGAATGGAATGATAAAGTGCGAGCCCCAGATGAAACAGACCCGTACACACATCATTTCACAGTGCCCTTCATATGCGCTTCGTGAAAACATGTGATAGATAAATGGATGGGTGACTTGACATCCTGAGACAATCATCTCATCATCATCATCATCATCTAATGTGATCTTTCATGCAACAAGAATTGATAGCTGATATTTAATAAATAAGTGAGACCTCTAAGCTCCCACACAGTACAGAAGGCCAAGATTTGGGGGGTGGGGTGAGTCTTGCTTCTGCCACTTACTACCCATATGGCCTCGGGACAAGACTCCAAGTCTATGTTTCCTCATTTATAAGATATGAATGAGATAATTATATTTTCCTCAGTGGTTTTGGTAAGGATGAAATTAAATAACACATGCAAAAATGCTTTGTAAAGTGTAAAGCAGTGTACAAATATCAGTCATTATTGCCATCAATAATGTAATTTAGCATATCATTAATTGATGTCATCTATTACATACGTTCCCCACCAAAGTCCTGTCATATATCATAGGTCACTTAAGATAAATAAGCCAAAGTTGATGTAAAATTATATTTCCCAAGGTCCAACAGTCAAAAGTAGAGCCATGGTTCAGACTCCTGGCCTGTGCCCCTTCCATGAGGCAGCTCCTAGAGGGCCCATTTAACAGATTCGTGTTGTAAGGTTAGAAGCTATATATTTGCCTTTCTCTCTTCTCTGGTCTCATCTCTCAGCATCACATCAACGCAGAGTTGGAAACATTTTTGTAGTCATTTCCTGTCTCTATCCTCACTCATGGCCAGATGCTGCTCCTCTTTCCTGAAGACGGTGGCATCACTTGGCCAACCTCCCAGCTCGAGTCCTTCCCCAACTACAATCCAGTCTGGACTCCGATATTAAATTATCTTCCTCAAGCATCAGGCGATCATGTGACTGCCCTTCTCAGACTCCTCAAGAAGCTTCTGATTGCTTCTTTTCCTAAAAGTCCCCTTTGTGGAGTTTGAACCTCTTACTGGACACCTTTCCACTTTTGCAGAGCCCAAAGGTTAGGTGGGGTGGGACTATGTCAGTTACCAGCTCTTTGCATGGTACCAGCCCCCACTAGACCCTCGATATGAATTTATTAACTTAGAGTCATACTGAACCCTGCAAAGTAACTGGCCTTCCCCAACTTCCCCTCTCAATCCTTACACACAAGCTCACAAATTCTCAACCATGCCTCGTATCCACAGATTCCATGGAATATATTGTATAACACTTGAAATAGGCAGCGCTTCCAGTGGGGGTGGTCATTTGTGATATTTGTCCTTCTTCTCCCTTCTTGTCCACCAGTAGCTGTCCTCTTATTCACCACCTTCCCTGGCTTGGCAGCAGGAACTTCCTCACCTACCAATCCCACACCTGAGTCCACTACCCTTCACACTTTGCACAATATACTTGCCATTAACCCACAGAACCTCCCCAGTCTTCTTCAGCAAACCAGGCCCTTCTCCCATTTAGAACTGTGCTCGAGTCCCTCCAGCAGGAGCCCCTCCAGACACCCTCACTGTATACGCTTCCATGGGGTCTACTGTATTTCAAAACGGGATTCTCTTCTGCAGCAGCCAATAGGTATTGCGTGCCTGTTGTTGACAGGTCTTAATATGAGATGCCAAGAAAGCTACCTGATGTGTGTTTTAGTCCCTGCCTTCAGAGACCTTAGGACAAAGTTGGTGATGTAAGAAATATGCCTCAAATAGTTATGTTGGCTTACAAGGTCCTTACATCTGTAGGTGTTTCTTTCCCACCCTTGCACGTGACTTATTTACACAGCTTGAGCCAGCTGCCCACTGCTTGTTTTCACGTCTGTGTTCCTTCTGCACGGTGCCTGTTTGTGAAGGTTTCTCTGAGTGTGTCACTTAAACTCAGAGGTATTTCTGTACACATTTTTTATGTATGCTCAAGCTCTCCTGCCAGAACCCAAGCTGTGTTAGAGTGTGTAATTAGGTGCTTCCTGTCACTCCACAGATTGTTACATGCAATGGCTTTCAGGAAGTGCTGGTGATGGAGGCTGGCTGAAAGAGGGCATCTGGCCCAGTTGTCATTGTCTCACACACACACACAGATATGGAAGTATTGACCTCAATTAGACTCTCAATGCTACCCTTTCCTGAGGAATACTAATCAACCCACATCAACTTCCTTGTGAGTGAGGGACTCCATAACTTAACCTGACACCAGATTTTGAGAAGTGACTGTGCCTGCAACCAGGTGCCTAGGGTCACAAAAATTGCTAGATCACTCACACTGCCCCTGCTCCACAATTTCACCACAGTACCTCAAGAAATTACTTTCTCCATTCCCTTCTAAATTTGTTCAGATTATGTTGTCTCTCCGATGCTTTCTTTACGTGATATACGCTACCTCTTACAGTTGATTGATTAATGGATTCATTCATTCAAAAATATCTGGCGAGCATCTCTCTGTGCTGTATGCTGATGATAAACGTGTGGTAGTCTCTGCTTTTAAATAGCTTACAGTCAAAAGATTTTTTAAAAATAGCTTACTAATGCGAAAAAACAGGCAAAAAAACAGGAAATCACAAAATGCAAAGATAAATGTTAGAAAAGGGTTCTGTTAAAGCTGATAAGAGGGTGACCTAATCCAGGAAGGGCTGAGTTTTTCAAAAAATAACCTCAAAATTTGACCTGAGGATGCGTAGGTCTTTAGTGAGGCACAGGAGGAAGGAGAGAAACACCTGAAGATGTAAGGACTTTGTAAGCCACAAAACTATTTTATGCCTATTTCTTGCATTATCAACTTCATTGTATGGTCCCCAAAGGCTTGGATGAAAACACACACCATGTTGCTTCCTTGGTACCTGATACTAAGACCTGTCTATAACAGGCACGTGCTATTACTGGCTACTTTGAAAGAGAATCCTGTTTTGATGTGTCTCCGTTGTCAAATTCTGAGGAAAAGTGCTAGCCCTCAGTGGGGATAGCCTGCTCATCCATTAGTTTAGTTGACAAGAAGATGGTCATAATATGCAGGAGATGGGGATGCCTCCACTCTTCCTTCCTCAGAGAGTCTAGTAGAGAATTAGACTTCTCCGCCCTCCACTATCCTCCCGCACACTGTCAATTTCCTGAAACTGGGAGGTGGTGAGAGCTGGGAAACCTAGCCACATCAGAACGTGATGGGAGGGACCTCCCTGGTGGTCCAGTGGTAAAGAATCTGTCCTGCAATGCAGGGGATGTGGGTTCAATCCCTGGTTAGGGAACTAAGATCCCACATGCCACAGGGCCTGTGTGTCACAACTACTGAGCTTGGGTGCTGCAACTATAGAGTCCACGCTCCCTGGAGCCCATGTGCCACAACTGGAGAAGAGAAAACCCCCATGCCACAACCAGAGAGAAGCCCACATGCTGCAGCGAAAAACCTTGCATGCCACAATGGAAGATCCCGCGTGCCTCAACAAAGATCTGGAGCAGCCAAATATTAATAATAATAATACATTATATAAATTAAATATTTAAAAAAAAGAGCATGAGGGGAGCTATGGCAGCTCAGGCAGGAGCAAAGAGATGGCAGCGTGATACCAGCATCCCCCCTTATTCTCTCTACTCAGTCATACCTGGCTCTTTACCAAGTCAGGCCACAAGCACTGCCCACTCTGGTCCCAACCTACTCAGGGCAAACCGCTCAGATGATTTACTCACAATCCAATGATGTAAACGTTGGAGAACATAGATTTTAAAACACTTGACTTTTCTGAAAATGCCTGGATAACGTGAGCTGTAAATAACTAATACTCAGCAAGTAAAACATGCTATCTGAACATTAGGGTTTTGGCTGTTAGGAGATTCTACCCATAAGTCTCCCAAGTCTCCTAGGGCAAGATTCTTTGCAAAGTCATTTTCAAGTACGCTAGGAAATTTATGGAGAGAAAAGGGAAAGACATGTATAAAGGCAACTGGGAAAAAACAGAGGTGAGAAAGTTAGTAACGTAAGCTCTTGATGCTATGCATACCTCCAGGCTGGTGTTCTGTTGAGGCACCACAGAACATGGAAAACAGTAAGATGAAAATAAAAGAATGTATATATGAGTATAACTGAGTCGCTTTGCTGTACAGCAGAGATTGGCACAACACTGTAAATCAACTATACTTTAATAAAAAATAAATAAAATAAACATATCCGATCACTAATAAACCAAAAATAAAATAAAATATTAAAACAAAAAAGGGAAAAATAGTTTAAAAAACAGATGAAATATAGACTAGAAATAAAAGACCAGAAACTTTAAAATGAGTTACAGACAACTGAAGGCAACAAGACAAAACAAAGATTTAAAATTTAGACTAAACATTTCAAATGATTAAGGGTTGAAAAATAAGGTGGAGCCAAATAACTGGTGAGAAAACAAAGAAAAGCCCTGAGCTATCAAGGCAATAGATTAAAATGTGGAGGTTAAAAGATGCAAGAGTATGATAAAGCTAAAATCCAAAGATAAACTTAGAGCTCTGGGGAAATGGGGCTAAGAATCAATAGAAAGAAAAAACAGGGGTGAATGTGGATGGTTGGGAGGGCAGAGAAGGAGAGAAAAAAGAAGAATGCTGGTGGGGGGAGGAAGATAAGAGGAGAGAGTCTGATGGGAGGGTCTTGAATCCTCGGCTTCTGAACAGAGAGTAGGCTGCTCAGACCACAGCATCCCTGCTACAGACTGGAGACAAATGCATCTAGAGTCAAATGCAGCCATTTCTACCTTGGCCCTGCAGGGCGCTTTTGGAGATTTCTGCCCCAATAACAGGCTACAGTTCCATTCTGTCTATGGGGAAGAGGAATAAGGCATAGATCTTCCAGAGCTGGGCCAGAGATAACAAACCTCTTCAGATCCCACAGATCTTAAGAGCTTTGATCATGTTTCCTTTTCCCAGAAGAAAAGCTCTACTCTAAGCCCTGCGTCAGCCTTGCATCAGAGCACCGGCCTGAGAGTCAGGAATCTGGTATTAATGACCCCACACTCCCCACACAGAGAGCTGACTGTTGCTACCAATTTCCTGAACACTCTGGCTTCCATCATTATGTCTGATGTAGAAAAAGTATCAGTAGCTAAATTATAACCAGTCCATCAAAACCGAGCTGGGGGCTTCCCTGGTGGCACAGTGGTTAAGAGTCTGCCTGCCGGTGCAGGGGACACGGGTTCAAGCTCCGGTCGGGGAGGATCCCACATGCTGCAGAGCAACTGAGCCCGAGTCCCACAACTACTGAAGCCCGCACGCCTAGAGCCCCTGCTCCGCAACAAGAAAAACCACCGCAATGAGAAGCCTGTGCAGTGCAACAAAGAGTAGACCCAACTCGCCACAACTAGACAAAGTCCACGTGCACCAATGAAGATCCAACACAGCCAAAAATAAAATAAATACATAAATACATAAATAAATATATTAAAAAAAAAGAAAAAAAAGACCCAACACAGCCAATAAATAAATAAATTAATTAATTAAAAAAAAAAGAGCTGGGCCAAGGAGACGCTGTCAGGTGAGCCTTTAGGATCTCCCTAGGTCCTGTCTCCCAGAGTCCCAGCTGTTTCCCCCCTTTCTGCTTCCCAGTTCTTGCTCCTGTTACCTCTGGAGACTGACCTGGCTGGTCTCATTACCTTCCAGTGCACACCCACCATTTGACCCTGCTTTTTGGATCACGAACTGAACTCAACATCTCTCTGGTTCTCTGGGACAATCCTAGATGTCTCAGTGTTGACCTTATTTCTGTGTAATGCTGGGTAGGGCAGCTTCTGTTTCTTCTGGTGATAACATACTCTGGTTCTAATTCTAACCAGCTGTCTTGGAGCATTGGTCACAAGGGAGATCAGGAGAGAGTGTGTGTGTTTGGTTTCACATAAACCCATCCTGACTTCTAGAAAAACAAAGCAAACGCATGCTGTATGAAGTATAAGCCAGTCGCATCATGTTCCTCTGTGAGGGGCAGGCCAATTCATTTTTTAAAATCAAGACACTTTAGGGGGAAGCAAATCTCTCATATTTCTCTTGTTCTTTGCCCTCGACTAATTCTTTGAAATGTAAAGACAGTACCATGGGAGAAATATGTCCTGGTATTACTAATGCAGAGAAATCCTGGGAAACAAGAGAAGGTTTTGTTAGCATTGAGGTGATGTCCATTCAGTGCTGTCATGCCAGACATTGCTTCCTGTCTCTTCACCTTAATAATGAGTTTCCAGATATCAAGTGAAGATTCCCTGAGTAATGCAACGGGAGAGGAATCCATCTGCGATACTGCAAGTGACAATACAGACCGATTTTCATGTTGCTTAAAGCACACGATATGCCATTCTTGTAACACAACAGCTCATAAAAACCTGTCCGTGGAAATGATGCTGGAGGAGCATACTAGCTCTAGAGTACCAAATCTTCCTCTTGGTAAACTACACTTGCAGACAGAGCAACTAATTAGGTCCCATGCGCTGAATGCAGAGGAACTTTAAAATAATCTTTTTTTTTTTTTTTCTGGGTGACCTGAGGCTGGAGAAAATAACCTGCAATTCAATGCAGACAACTGTGAAGTGCTATCTTCAGGCAAGGGATCCATGGAGTGAGCCTAGTGTGAGTGTGAAGTGGTAGACCCAACGGTCCCAGCAGCCCAGGCAAGTCAGTGAATGTTTTGCTTGGCTAGCGAGGACACCAGAGCATCCTCTTGACAAATGCTGACCTCCTTTGTAGATCTGGGTCAAGGTGGAGGAGGGAATATCTTTTGTTCATTAATCCCAGTGCTATTTATTTCCTCTGGGCCCAGATTAGTGTCCTTTCAAAGAAAGAGCCAGAAAAACAGTAATCAGCCTGTCAGGTTATCAGTTGAGGGCTCACAGCTGACAATTCAACAAAAGAGCAGTCACCCAAGGGAGGAATTAGGTAGGGATGTAGTCTCTTCTAAAATGCCAGAAATGTAAATTGGTGCAGCCACTATGAAGAACAGTATGGAGGTTCCTTAAAAAACTAAAAATAGAGTTTCCATGTAATCCTGAAATCCCACTCTTGGGTATATATCTGGAGAAAACTCTAATTCAAAAAGATACATACACCCCAATGTTTGCAGCAGCACTGTTTACAACAGCCAAGACGTGGAAACAACCTAAATGTCCATCAACAGATAAATGGATAAAGAAGATGCAGTACATATACACAATGGAATATTAGCCAGTAAAAAGAATGAAATAATGCCATTTGCAGCAACATGGATGGACCTGGAGATTATCATACCAAGTGAAGTAAGTCAGACAGAGAAAGACAAAGATCGTAAGATATCGCTTATATGCAGAATCTAAAAAAATGATAAAAATAAACTTACTTACAAAACTGAAATAGACTCACAGACATAGAAAACAAACTTATGGTTACCAAAGGGGAAAGGTTGGGGGGTAGGGATAAATTGGGAGTTTGGGATTGACATATACACACTACTATATTTAAAATAGATAACCAACAAGGATCTACTGTATAGCATGGGGAACTCTGCTCAATAATTTGTAATAACCTAAATGAGAAAAGAATTTGAAGAATAGATATATGTATATATATAACCAAATCACTTTGCTGTACACATGAAACTAACACAACGTTGTAAATCAACTATAGTCTGAAATAAAATAAAAATTAAAAAAATAAAAATAAATTCCCCCAATAGAAATGTGTATGTATATATATATATATATATATATAAAAGAATATATTGATCTATCTATCTATCTATTGAGAGAAAGGAGACAAAATGCAAATGTGGTAAAATAAAATAAAATTCCCAGATTTTCCCTTCACACAGAAGCCCCCACTCCAACTTTCAGGACAGCACACACACCCAGAAGTCAGAGGGTGCTCACCACTGCCCTGTGTGGATCATATCTGGATACAACTATATCTGAGCCTATAATAATAAGAAATATGTCTTATTATTCAGTTGAGTTTGGCATCCATGAAGTCGACACACATCAGATTCTTGACAACACCTCCGTTTCTCTTTCCAGGCTTTTCTTTTCATGGAAATCTAGAGCAATGCCTCAGCCTTCTTAGTGACTGAGGAGTCCAACTCCATTCTGTCTCAGTTTTGTAGAACCAGTGCTTAGTAGACGCACTTCCCATCCTCTCAAAACTCAGCTTGGACACATCCCTACATTTCATCAAGAGAACTTCCCTGAACCTCCTCTCCTGTGGAGATGAGTGCCGTCAACGACTGTTCAGCGTCTGTGTCTTCAGGCTTTTGTGAACATACTCTCAACCTTTTACATCTTCTTCTGTTATGAATTACTTCATGCATTTTGACTCTCAGTCAGAAAGTAACCGCACCCTAATTCATCTTCTTTAAGAATCTTCTCTCTGTTGGAAACACTAGATGAGGTTTTGCACTTCTCCTTAGAGGTCCAAGCACATGTTCCTTCTATACAGGGATTTTTCATCAGCAGAAGTAAACCACCTAGTATCATCTCCACACAAATATTTTAATAATCCAGCTTCTTTTCTAATACCTACTGGCCCAACAGTAGTGAGGTGAAAAGTGGGGATTCTTAATTCATAAAGATAATTAGGTTGAGGGAAAATTATTGAAGATGATAAAATGGTAAAAATAAAAAAGACAAATTTTAAAAACTGTGTTAAGGTGGAGTAAAATGTTAACTCAAACACTCCTTTTTAATCCTCAGTGTTGTTAATAAGTCACTTGATACAGAGGGACAGGAAGAGAAAGAGATGGGCTGAATTGAGGATAGTAAATCATTCACATTCCCACGGTGAGTGACAAGCCAAACATGAGATGATCCTTTTAGGAAGCCACTGGCTTGAATACATCAACCAGAGTATACTATTGTTTAAAAATAAAGAAGAAGTCAAGCAACTCAATTTCCTTTTACTAGTGGGATTCAGCCAGGGACATCTATTTTATTTTCAGATGCATGTATTATGGAAAGAGTCCACATGAGAGCCATGAATGTTACCATAATTCTTGAAGGGGCCATCAGGGAGAATGGGCTATGGAGCTGGATGACGGATGTGTACGTCCTTCTAGCAGTGCCACTTGTGAACAATGTGACAAGCACTGAAGTTCTGCATGCAGATTGCCGATACAACTGTTTGCATATAAATGTCTCTGTGCTCCAATATTGCCTGCCTGCCTTAAATTATCATTTCCTAGGTGCCTACCCAAAAGGCTTATCTGCTCTTGCCCAACATCTGATGGGCAATCAAGTAAATGTAACACGTTTCGACTTCTAGAATTGTGGAGCTGGAGGAAACCTTAGACATACTTTGTAACCCAATTCTTTTTTTTTTTAATAAATAAATAAATAAATTTATTTATTTATTTATTGGCTGTGTTGGGTCTTTGTTGCTGCACACGGGCTTTCTCTTGCGGCGAGCGGGTGTGTTGGCTTCTCATTGCGGTGGCCTCTCTTGTTGTGGAGCACAGGCTCTAGGCACGCGGGCTTCAGTAGTTGCGGCACATGGGCTCAACAGCTGTGGCTCACGGGCTCTAGAGCACAGGCTCAATAGTTGTGGCGCACGGGCTTAGTTGCTCCACAGCATGTGGTATCTTCCTGGGCAGGGATCGAACCCGTGTGCCCTGCATTGGCAGGCGGATTCTTACCCACTGTGCCACCTAGGAACCCCAATTCTTATTCAATAATATTGTCTTTCCCTCACATTAAAAAATTGACATATGCTTATTTTAAGGAATATGAAAAACAGTATGAAAATGAAATAACCTGTAATTCACTTATCAGATTTCTGCATTTCTTCTTAGGCTTTTTGGTGGGAGGATGGTGTATACACATATATTAATATTTGTGTATTTGGTAAATATATAAACGTGCACATATGTATATACACACACATATACATATGCACATACTCATACATACATTTTTAAGCTGCAAAATTAAGGTTGTACTATGAGTCCTGCTTTTAACAATACATACATGATGTGAATTTTCCTATATCAGTAAATATTCTTCAAAAGCCATAATTTAAAAAAGAGTAATTTAGTGAGGTGAAATACACACAACATGAAATTAACCATTTTAAAATGAGCATGTCACTGGCTTCTAGTATACCACCTCTATCTAGCTCTGGAATATTTCTGTCATTCTGAGACAAAACTCCACACCCAGTAAGCAGTTTTCCCCCATTCTTCCCTCTCCCGCCCCCAGAGCCTCGAAACTACCAATCTAGCTTCTGTCACTATGAGTTACCTATTCTGGATATTTCATATACATGCAATCAGACAACATGTGACCTTTTGCATCTGGCTTCCTTCCCTTAGCATAAATTTTTTGAGGTTCATCCACGTTGTAGGATGCGTCAGTACTTCATACATTTTTATGGCTGAAAAGTAGTCCACAGCATGCATATACCACAATTCGCTTTGTTATTCAACTATTAATGGGCATTTGGACTGTTTCTACCTTTTGGCTATTGTGAACATGTGTGTACATAAACTTTTTTGAGTGCTTGTTTTCAATTCTTTTGGGTATATACGAAGGAGAGGAATTACAGGATCATGTGGTAATTCTGTCTAACTTTTTAAGTAACCACCAAATTATTGTCCAGAACTTTTGGATCATTTTACATCTCCAGCAGCAATGCAGAGGGTTCTACTTTCTCCACTTCCTCACCAGCACTTGTTATCTTATCCAAAAAAAAAAAAAAAGCCACCTGTTACAGTGGGTATTAAGTGGTACACCATTATGGTAAAACCACAATTTTTAAATGTCATCTGGTTTTTCTATTATATATTAACCAGTCCCTACCTTGTTGTTGGCATTTAGGTTGTATTGAAATTGTCCCTACTGTAAATAGCTATATGATGAAATCCTTACACAATACATAAATCTTTAATTAAATCTCAGTATTGCCTTAATGAAAGTTTCTGGGGGCAGCCATCTGATTTTGCAGGTGAAGAAGCTGAGTTAACAGTTGCTGAGATCATAACTTGGGTTGCCTATACTTCAGCCAGTGCTTTCCATGGATTTTTTGATGAGGTTGGGTCAGTGTTTCACATGTCAGGTATGTTGCAAATTTGGTGGAACTCAGCTTTTTAAAAACAGTGAATTCTTCGGTGCAGGATCTGATGCTCTGTGGAACTGATGACTCCAAAGCTACTTCTAGCACTATTTTCACTTATTTTATTTTGCTCTAAATAGAGAAAGGGCTGTAAACACAGCAAAACACTATGTGCTCACACACAGTGTTATGTACCACTTAGCATCAATAAATTAACACACATCGCCGTAAATAAAGTCTACCATAACTCCATCAATTCTGCGTGTGCTACAGACTCCTAGTGGAGTGTGCTCAGCTCAATCACACTGGGTCAGGTTCCCTTCTATGACATTGTTTTTCCACCTCTGTGGTGTTCTGTGGGTAGGTAGGAGAATGACATTTAGATTTGTGCTATCATTGGTAGACCTCTATTTAAATGGCAATTTCAATGAGGTTTGAGCTGGTAAGAGAGTGAGATGCAATGATACATTTTGAAGTTTTTAGTGAGATCCCAAAAAGAAATATATCCAGCCACATACAGTGCATAAAACTACAGTCTGTTTCCCCTCTAATTGGTAATAAATGTAAATGTTTAGTTATGCCTGACTAGGGAACTATGAACAACACATCTGTCTGACTGCTTTTTCAGTCTTCACAAGGACTGCAGCATTTATACCATCTGTAGCTTGTGAAGGAAGAAAGGGACAGAGAGAAAGTGAGACTGAAATGTAGAGAATGGATATTACTAGAAGTGCATAGGGAATTGACTCATTCAACAAATATTTATTGAACATCTATTATGGCCTGGGAACTAGACAAGAAATAGAGGGAGATAATAAATATCTTCCCTTCATAAATTCTAAATTAACTGACGGGGTGAGGGCCAGGCAAATGAAGATGTAAATGTCAAATCTGTTACTGAAAATAAATTCTCTAGTATCTATTATTGGGTTGGGGTAAGAATGGGTTTCCTAACAGTGAACTCCAGGATTAAACAGGCCCACCTGCCCAGACACAGGCAGCACTGGAGGACGGCAGGCCTTGTCCACAAGGGCGAGTCCTGACTGTTTTTCTTAAGGCCTGGCCAGGAGCAGAGCAGAGAGTTCTCTGAAGGTCAGCAGGGCTGGGAGAGGAAAGAAGGGCGAGGGCAGGCTACTGGCTAGTCTTCCTCAGTCAGATAAGTGAGAGGGCAAGAGAGAAGGACCAGGACATACATACAAGTACTCTGACTCTCTGCCCTGCCTATAGGTTAGGGTCACCTGGGAGCTTTAGCAAAATCTAGATTCATCCCCAAACCCAGAGATTCTGATTCCACTGGACATGTACTGGGCATGGACATGGATTTTTTAAAAACTCCCCACATAATTTTAAATGAGCATTGCTTAATAGAAAGTGAGGGGAAAGGAGTCCCCCATTTCATTTCACACAGCCCTGAAGATACAATGATACGTAAGGGAGAGTTCCTATCTTCCGGAATCTCTCACTCTCCTGAGAGAGAAGTCATGAAAGCAACAACAATATTCTTTGCTCAGTGCCATGGGCACTCGGAGGGTGGAAAAACCACAGGCCCAGGGCTCCAGAGACCTTCCCAGGACCATGGGTGGCCTGGGTTTAGAAGATCACCCTTGCAGCTGTGGAAGAGACAACAAGAGGGAGGCAGATGGCCAAGAGGCCCCCATATGAAGTTATAATAGATCAAGAGAGAGAATAAAGTAAAAAGGGAGAAAGGCAGCAAGGGACACAGATTTCTCACTATTTAGCATCCTTCCAGGTTCAGACTTGGAATAACAAACCTTCCTTTCTCAAGCAGGCTGTCTGTGGTCTACCTTGGCCATATGTGTGGCCTCCACTGGGGGTTGTGGTACTGTGCTGAGAAGCTCAAGTCTCTTGGGCTTACAATGAGGCTTAGAGGAGAGGATGTCTGTCAAGTGCACAGTCTAGTGCCTGGCTCACGGTACACCCTTATTAGATGTTAGGTGCTACTGTTATTTGTTTTGAGAAGCCATGGAAGCTACAGCAACAAGGTCTTTCCTTGGCTTGTTTGCTTTGAGCTCTGACTCACCTGTGTGAAAGTAGAGATTTTTAATGGCTTACCACAAATTAACAGTTCTGCAGAAATTTCAGATGTTTTAGTCCATTGTTTGTTTCAAACATCAGTATTTGGCAAAAGAAAAAAAATGTTGTGGATTCCCAAACATTATGTCTTAATGAGTTTTAATGATCACCAGACCCTAAACCAGGATTCAAAACCAAACAAGTAGTTTTTCTTTTCATTTAACTCTCATAGCCAGCCTGTGAGGTGCATTTATAATCCCATTTCACAGATGAGAAGCTGAAGTTTGGAGAAGTTAAATAGTATTTCTAATGTCAGACAAAGGAAGGATGAAAAGCAGGGCTTTTGATTCCATATCCAGCTCTGTTTCAATTACATTACACCAAACTAACAGTGCTTATTGCCTTCAAGGACAAGAAGGAAAAGAAAGGTATGATTCTTAAGTCCTCCAGAAGTGCTGCCTACAAGTTGCCTTTGTGGTATATGGAGATAGGGTTTTACCAGTTTGAGAATACTTGCTATGCTCTACTTCCCAGAATAGTCATTGTTTCTTTTCTATATATTGGAAAAATTACTTACCTGAAAGAGAGAGTAAATTAATATTCACACCGTCTATGAATTTGTTCTTCTATGGGTCTATGGGGGACTCTGAAGACTATGGAAAAACGGAGAACTTTTTGACCCAGAGTAACTCTTTTCCCCAATTTAATTGCATGCCATGTCCCTTAGACAGTATCTTCCTTTTATGTTTCATGTGCCCGCAGACAATCCGTGGGAAATACCATGAAGAATGTTGGTCATAAATTCCTTAAATTTGCACTTGTGACTTGCATTTGATAGATGACTTTTGACCACATGAATGAATGAATGTTGGGGAAGATTGATATTGTTGAATCCAAAAGGTGGCAGAGATGCTATGCTTTACTGAGGGAACATTTTAGAGCATCCGAGGGTCCTACCAGCTGGAGTCTGACAGCACAAGGGAAAGCTGAGAAGGGAGGAGAGGTTTCCTCATCTCTCCCAGGGCCTGGTGAGAAAGCCCTTCACTGTGACTATAAATGCTTGATGCTGTTCCTCATCTTAATTTCAAATTGATTCTTTATTTTGCACCAGTTAGACATTGCGTGTTAGCAGCGCGGCACAATACCACTTGTCTTCCGGGCCTTCGCGGAGGTCATATCTTGGCAGCACTTCCAGCTGACTTGCAATTATCTTCACCTGGCTTTTAAGCTGAGACGAAGCAAGAGAGTAGCACAGACATATATATACTACCAACTGTAAAGTAGATAGCCAGTGGGAAGTTTTTATATAACAAAGGGAGTTCAACTCGAGGATGGAAAATGCCTTAGAGGACTGGGACAGGGACGGTGGCGGGGGGGGGGGGGGGGGAGTCAAGGGAGGGAGGGAATACGGGGATATGTGTATAAAAACAGATGACTGAACTTGGTGTACCCCCCCAAAAATAATAAATAAATAAAATTTTTTAAAAAAGGCATTTGACAAGGAAATTCACTGTAAAGAGAAGGAAATGGTCGCTCCACTTTTTCCCATGACTGATGTCAATGAAAGTGGTACCTCAAAGTAACTTCTTCCCAATTTGCAGCCTCAGTTCAATTCAGTACACATTAGTGGAGGTCATTCTCTATGTGGGACACTGTGATAGAGACTCTCAGAGTCTCAAGGATAAATGAGTCCTAAGCCATGTCTTCCAGATGGAAACATGGGAGCAGACACTAAGACAGGATACATAAATAACAAGAGAACACTGGAGTCTCTACTGCCTAACATCTAGCCACAGTTAGATGGCCTTGGACACATATCTTAGCATCCTCTTATTTAATATGGGTATAGTCACAGATAAAAAGGTAAAAGATAGAGTGGTTTGTGCTATAAATATATGCTAAGTCCTCTGAATCCTGCTGAGGTGGCATGAGAAATCATATTAGAAGTGTTTGGAATACAAGGCTTGAAATATCAGGAACTATGAATGATGAAGAACTACAAACACTTTCATTTTGTAAGACAGGGATATCTTGATGTTATCTTAGGTCTAAGAGGGCCATATCTAGAACTCTTAAAGTTTCCCCCTCTTAAAGGGTCTTTCAGAGCACTAAACTTTTGTGGAATACCTACTGTGTGCTGCCTGTTTAGCTGGGTTTGGGGAGTAGGTACTAAGATAATTAAGAGACATTTCCTGCCTTGAAGGAGTTTTCAACCTTGCAAGGGGTGCAAAAACTTATAATTTCGATAACCAATGTTGGGAAGTTAGGCAGAGAAGCACTGTCCTAGCAGAAAAGAGGAGTGCATAGCCCATGCAGAGGGTTCAAAAGGCTCCCTAAAGAAGCAGCTGTTCTTCCAGGCCTTGAAGGTTGATAGGCGAAGAAAGGTGTGAAGGGAAGTCCAGACAGAGGGAAAAGACCAGCCATGGATTGTAGAAGTATATGGTGTTTGAGGGGGAATTCCTAGTTTAGTTTTTCAGAATTAAGTGCAAGTCTGGGCATGGTGGATGCTGCTGGAAAGGTCAGGCTTATGGAGGTTTGGGTACTGTGGTAGGAAGTTTAGGTCTCATCATAAAGGAGCTGCACTGAAAGTCACTAGGACTGCAACACAGGGAACAGGGTTAGATGGAGCAAGGAAAATGGGGAGCCCAGTTCAGGAGGCCACAACTGAGAGATTTTGAAGGTGTGAGCTAGGCTATGACAATAAAGATGAAGGGAAGGGTAAAATTTCAGAGTTGGAAATTGATTGGGTGTGAATATTGGGGAAGAAGAAGGAGTCTAATGACTCTGAAGTTTAGTGCTTGGATGACAGGGTGGATGGTGGTATCATTTACAGGCACTGGAAACAGAAGAGAAGATTAGGGCAGGGAAAAAGAAGTCCACTTTGGGAGACGTGTTGAACTTGAGGCACCTATCGGACAACTGGGGGAGATGCCAAACAGGATGTTAGATGCACAAGTCTAAAGTTCAGAGGAGAGGCTAGGGCTGGAAATACAAGCAGAGAACTTGTCTTCTAATTCTCCTCTCTTAGATCAGAACTTGGGAAGTAGTAAGTAAGGAAGTAAATATTACAAGTCTAAAGGCTGACAACTTGGGGGCCATCAGGTAGAGCTATCTGCTACAGGAAAGTAGAATAAAAAAAATCTTTTAAGGTTTTCTATGGCTCAGGTTCTGCAGTACAGAAAAAAATACTTTGGGCCAGGACAGGAATTGGCTGTTAATCCTAGCCTGAAAGCATTTTTTCCTCACTACCTATTTTTGGTGTCATTCAGTTTATTTTTAGACACCATTGGAATTAACTTTGGAGAATCTTCTCTTGAAGTTTATCTGGGGAAGGTGACCTGGATAGTGAACTATCTGGAAATCCTTTCATATGAGGATTGATTTAAATACTTGCAGATATTTTTCCAGGAGAGAAACACACACACACACACACACACACGCGCGCACGCACACACACACACACACAGATGTTTGCATGCACGATAAAGGCATCTTCTAAATATTTAAAGGGGCATCACATAGAAGAAACAATTGATTTATTGAACATATCTCCAGCAGATCAATGAATGGAAGCTATATGCAGATAGAGTTAACATTTACTCAATAAATAACTATTAAGGACATACATTTAGTTGGCACTGTTTCTAGGTACGGGGATCTAATGAGGAACATGATAGATAAAGTCCCTTTTCTCCTGAAGTCCATATTGTAGTGATAGGCAGACAGATAGTCAACAAGACAATGACTTTAGATACGGGTAAGAAACTATGAGGAAAGGAGTATGTACAAAGAGAGAGAGAGTGGCCAAGGGGGGAGCACAAGGTGGAAGACATACTCCTCAGACTGGGTGCTGGAGAAGACCTTCCAAGGAAGTGACATGCTGAGATCAGAATGACAAGAAGAAGCCAGTATAAAGAAGAGCTTTCTGGGCAGTGTAAACATCAAGTGAAAGGCTGAAACTCAGGATTGAGCCTGGACTCTTGAGGACAAGAAAGTAGGCCAGTGTGGCTGAAGGAAGAGGAATGGGTATCAGATGAAGTCAGATAGGTAAACAGAGAAAACTCATACAAAGTTCCTCTTTTTTTTTGTCCCAAGTGTGGTGGGAGACTACGTTTTGTGGAAGTTTTGGACAGAATTTGTTCAGAAAGTAAAATGATCAAAATTCTATTTAAAATGATCACTCTGGCCATTGGGCATAGAATGGAGTATGGGGGATATGATGCTATAGCAGAATTCCACGGGACAAAAGACAGTAGCTTGAAGCAAGGTGGTAATATTGTAGAAAGAGAGAAATGGATGGATTCCAGAAACATTTAAAAATAGAAGTGGCAGGAGCTGCTGATGAACTGGATGTTTGCAGGGAGGTGTCAGTGAAGAAAAGGGAGAATTAAGGATGACTCTTGGGTTTTTGGCTAAACTACTCAATTGGATGGTGCTGCCCTTTATTGAGATGGAGAAATACTGGTAGGAGCAAATTGTGGACAATAAACAGGGTTAACAGTTATGGTCTGGATATACTCTGTTAAAATAGCAATTTGGACAAAAGCACCAAGCTGATCTCCCTATGCTATGCACCAACTTCCCACTAGCCATCTATTTTACATTTGGTAGTGTATTAGAAACTGGCTTGGGGATAGGATTAAGATGGCGGAGTAGGAGGACTTGCGCTCATTCCCTCTTGCAAGAGCACCGGAATTACAGCTAACTGCTGAACAATCATCGACAGAAAGACACTGGAACTCACCAAAAAGACACCCCACATCCGAAGACAAAGGAGAAGCCACAATGAGATGGTAGGAGGGGTGTAATTGTGTTAAAATCAAATCCCATAAATGCTGAGTGGGTGACTCACAAACTGGAGAACAGTTATACTGCAGAAGTTCACCCACTAAAGTGAGGGTTCTGAGCCCCATGTTAGGCTTCCCAACCTGGGAGTTCAGCAACGGGAGGGGGAATCCCCAGAGAATCAGACTTTGAGAGCCAGCGGGATTTCATTGCAGGACCTCCATAGGACTGGGGGAAACAGAGACTCCACTCTTGGAGGGCACACAAAAAAATGTGCTCACCAGGACCCAGGGGGACGGAGCAGTGACCCCATAGGGGACTGAACCAGACCTACCTGCTGGTGTTGGAGGGTTGCCTGCAGAGGTGGGGGGCAGCTGTGGCTCACCGAGGAGACAGGGGCACTGGCAGCAGGGGATCTGGGAAGTGCTCATTGGTGTGAGCCCTCCCAGAGTCCACCATTAGCTCCACCAAAGAGCCTGTAAGCTCCAGTACTAAGTAGCCTCAGGCCAAACAACTAACAAGGTGGGAACACAGCCCCACTCATTAGCAGACAAGCAGATTAAACTTTTACTGATCTCTGCCCACCAAATCAGATTAAAGTCTTACTGAGCTCCGCCCACCCAGCCCAACCCACCATCAGTCCCTCCCATCAGGAGGCATGCACGAGCCTCCTAGACAGCTTCCTCCACAAGAGGACAGACAGCAGTATCAAGCAGTATCAGCAGGATTTCATCTTGTGGAACTGAAAACCACAGCCACAGAAAGATAGAGAAAATGAAAAAGCAGAGGACTTTGTACCAGATGAAGGGACAGGAAAAAACCCCAGGAAAACAACTAAATGAAGAGGAGATAGGCACCCTTACAGAAAAAGAATTCAGAATAATGATGATGAAGATGATCCAGGACTTTGAAAAAAGACTGGATGCAAAGAACGAAAAGTTTACAAAAGACCTAGAAGAACTAAAGAACAAACAAACAGAGATATGCAACACAATAACTGAAATGAAAAATGCACTAGAAGGAAACAGTAGCAGATTAACTGAGGCAGAAGGGCGAATAAGTGACCTGGAAGACAGAATGGTGATAATCACTGATGAGGAAAAGAATAAGGAAGAAAGAATGAAAAGAACTGAAGACAGCCTAAGAGACCTCTGGGACAATGTTAAATGCACCAACATTCACATTATAGGGGTCCCAGAAGGAGAAGAGAGAGAGAGAAATGACCCGAGAAAATACTGGAAGAGATTATAGTTGAAAATTTCCCTAACATGGGAAAAGAAATAGCTACCCAAGTCCAGAAAGTGCAGAGAGTCCCAGACAGGATAAACCCAAGGAGAAACACACCAAGACATATAGTAGTCAAAGTGACAAAAGTTAAAGACAGAGAAAAGTTATTAAAAGCAACAAGGGAAAAACAACAAATAGCATACAAGGGAATCCCCATAAGGTTAACAGCTGATTTCTCAGCAGAAACTCTGTAAGCCAGAAGGGAGTGGCATGATATATTTCAAGTCATGAAAGGGAAGAACCTACAGCCAAGAATACTCTACCCAGCAAGGATCTCATTCAGATTTGAGGGAGAAATCAAAAGCTTTATAGACGAGCAACAGCTAAGAGAATTCAGCACCACCAAACCAGCCTTACAACAAATGCTGAAGGAACTTCTCTAAGCAGGAAACATAAGAGAAGAAAAGGACCTACAAAAACAAACACAAAACAATTAAGAACATGGTACTAGGAACATATATATCGATAATTACCTTGAATGTCGATAATTACCTTGAATGTAAATGGACTAAATGCCCCAACCAAAAGACACAGACTGGCTGAATGGATACAAAAACAAGACCCATATATATGCTGTCTCCAAGAGACCCACTTCAGACCTAGGGACAAATACAGATGGAAAGTGAGGGGATGGAAAAAGATATTCCATGCAAATGAAAATCAAAAGAAAGCTGGAGTAGCAATAGTCATATCAGATAAAATAGACTTTAAAATAAAAAAAGTTACAAGAGACAAGAAAGGACATTACATAAAGATCAAGGGATCCATCCAAGAAGAGGAGATAACAATTATAAATATATATGCACCCAACATAGGAGCACCGCAATACATAAGGCAAATGCTAACAACTATGAAAGAGGAAATGCAAGGCAGAAATAGAGACACAGATGTAGAGAACAAACACATGGACACCAAGTGGAAAAAGCGGGGAGGGTTGGGGGGGAATGAATTGGGAGATTGGGATACCAAATTATACACTCTAAATATATGCTGCTTATTGTCTGTTAACTGTATCTCAATAAAAGTACTTTTAAAAATAATCCCAATTTGACTCTCAAGGGGATACATCATATAGGAAGTTAGATATATGAGTCTGGAGTTCACAAGAGAGGTCATGGCTAGAGAAATGAAGATTGGAAGTCATCAACACATAGATGGGACATGAGCCATGGGACTAGAAGGAAATAAAAGAGATCCCAAAAGGGAGCTTTGGGGGCTTTTGGTATTTAGAGCTCAGTTAGAAAAGGCAGAGTCAGTAAAAGGGGTGATATAAGAGACAAATCAGGAGAGGGTAGAATAATGAAAATCAAAAGAAGAGAGTGTTTGGAGGAGAAGTCATTCCATTTAAGGAAAATTCCATGAAAATTAGATTTTTCCCTACCATGGAAGCAATCTCACAGTTCCTTGTGAGGACCTTACTGTTGCATATCTCTCTTCTTCTGGAAGAAGAAAACAACTGAACTTTACCAGCAGGCAAAGATCACCCAGGCCAGGACTGACGCTGAAGAAGGGACAGAGAGACATTGGTCGTTCAAGGCTCGGCCTCTGAGCAGTCTCGTTAGAGATATTACTGTGCCCTTGGAGACTCTTTTCCCTAATGCCGGGTCCCAGCCTTGTTCTCAGGTCTCAGGAATGTTTTTCTCGTCTATTGCAGGACTCTACCCTCCAGCTAGATTCTGATTCTTGCTGTCAGACCTCACCACCAACACCACCTCTATGATGGTCTCACTTCTTGAGTCCTTCCACCCATCATTATAACCATGGTCACTTCCTGATTATAAACCAACTCGCAAACTCACGTCCATGTGTCTTGTCAAACCAGAGTCTTAACCCTTGCCCAGCACCGCAGATCTTTCTAGACCCCACTGCTGAGTTGCATCTGGTCTGGGGCAACTCAGAGCACCAGAAGCTGGTTATAATCATCATGAGTGGCCAAGCTTAGGTGGGATGAAGAACCTGGAAACGGCCCTGCTCTTAGGAGGACACTTGTTCCACGTTGGAGGTGGGGGGTGGGGGAGATGGGAGTGGTAGGGACAGTCTTTGGGGACCTTTCCAACACCCAAGATTCCATAGTATCTTCAGATACCATGTAAAATAACAAATCCTAGGTTCATTTTTAGAGAATCATTTTAAAAGCAGACATTTAATGAAATAAAATCACATTTCTTTTTCCCTAGCATATGACTATTCTTATTCTGAAATCCTGTTTTTCTGTTTCTCTCATATGTTTTGTTTTGGGTTGAGGAAGCTCTTATTTTGCTGGTAGGATATTTTGCTTGAGGCTAGCATATTGCTACTCAGGCATAATTCCAAATGACAAGATTATACACCAGAGAGTTCAGATCCTTCTGGCCAAAACTGACCTAATATCTGCTTGCACACAGTAGGCATTCAGTAAATATTTAATGAGTTGAACAGAAACCTCTTAAAAAGTGGTATCCTTAGGCTTGTGCTGGTGTTCCTTACCAGGACCTCACAGAGGATGGGGAAAGGAGTTTTCCGAATTTTGTTTCTTCCCTTACTTATCCTCCTGTGAACGTGAAGATGACAGGTTGATGCTTTCTTATTTCTAACAAGAATGTTGACAAGAAATTATAAATTATAGATTGAGGAAATCTCAAAATACTTCTACACTTACTTAGAAAATGGCATTAGCTTAGGACGTCTGAATGTGAGATGGATTCATATGACATTTCCTTGTCCCCTGTGCCCAACCCATGGCCACACACATTGCAGTGTAGGCATGCGATGTCCAGGGTAGGGGAAGAACTGTATCTGACACCTAACACAAAAGTCATCAGTGAGTGGTCTCCATGTTTAGGTCGTGTGACCGACAGAGGGTTTCTAAACATTTAGAAGCCATGCATTCTCCAGTCTTTATTCTTCTCTACTGTACCGCTCTTGGCCTGCATCATTCATTTTTGTTACCTGCTAGGTGTGAGATGCTTTTCAATGTGCAAACCTGGTCTAAAACATGATAGAACAGGAAATATGGCAGTGCTTATAAATTGTCATACACAGGTTTTATTTGGACTGCAACAGCATAAACATCACAGAGTTTTAAGATAGAAACATGTAAACTATAACCAGTTTACAGAACAAGCTGCAGTAAGTAAGGAAAAGGCAGAAAGCAATGTTTTTCTCTCTCACCACTGCCCCATTATACTCCTTCTGTGGAGTTATTCTTCCCCACCACTGGGTGACTCTGGACAAATTCTTATTTTTTTCCATCACTCTCAGGCATTAATGAAAAACCTGGCTTATAAAGTATTTAGAAAGGCCAATCCAGTCTGATAGTGAAGCTTCAATTTCTCGTCCAATTGAAGTGCCCCACTGCTGGCCCCACACATCCGCTGGAGACTCATTCAGGTCCAGAAGTCTGGGATGAAGCAGGCTGAGATTGCTTTCTCCACTCTTTGTCTTCTTCTTTTATTTTTCTTCTCTCTTTCCAACCCTCTAAATCCTGTTTCTTACCCCCTTTTGGGCTGGACTCAAGAGAGGAGTGATCAGAGAAAAGGCTGCAATCCTGCTTTGCTGGTGTGTTTATATCACGGCATAAGGGTCGGCCCTCTGTGTGTCAGAAGCCCATGCTGAAGTCCTTCCCTTATAGATCACTTTTGTGGGTCCTTCACATATTCTTATTTGTGGGAAATATCCTCTCCAATGAGGTTTTTATGGTTCCCCCGTCATCCCTGGATTCTGGCCCATCAGCACAGGCTTTCTCTCTTGGAAATGGGACCTCATCTCTCCAGACTCTCCTATTGGGGAAGTTCCAGTTTGGAGATTCCTTAAAAAACTAAAAATGGAACTACCACATGACCCAGCAATTCCACTCCTAATTCAAAAACACACGTGCACTCCAGTGTTCATTGCAGCACTATTTACAATAGCCAGGACATGGAAGCAACCTAAATGCCCATCAACAGATGAATGGATAAAGAAAATGTGGCACATACATACAATGGAATATTACTCAGCCATAAAAAAGAATGAAATTGAGTTATTTGTAAAGAGGTGGATAGACCTAGAGTCTGTCATACAGAGCCAAGTAAGCCAGAAAGAGAAAAACAAATACCGTATGCTAACTCATATATAGGAAATCTAAAAAAAATGGTACTGATGAACCCAGTGACAGAGCAAGAATAAAGATGCAGATGTAGAGAATGGACTTGAGGACATGGTGGGGGTGGGTAGGAGGGGGCTGAAGGGGAAGCTGGGACGAAATGAGAGAGTAGCATTGACATATATACACTACCAAATATAAAATAGATAGCTAGTAGGAAGTTGCTGCATAACATAGAGAGATAAACTCGATGATGGATGATGACTTAGAGGGCAAGGATAGGGAGGGTGAGAGGCAGTCACAGGAGGGAGGGGATATGGGGATATATGTATAAATACAGCTGATTCACTTTGGTGTACCTCAAAAACTGGCATGACAGTGTAAAGCAATTATATTCCAATAAAGAGCTTAAAAAAAAGTCCTAAAACTACCTACTTTTTATGGGGTCTACATATGACCCACAGGGGAAAACATTTTGAATCTGGTGACTTTGGAAGTGCAAGTCATCCTCTGTGAAGCTCTTTTTGTTCTCTTACCAAACACTTTACCCAGCCCTTCATCTGTAGACTTCTTCAAGTGTAGTCAGGTAGGTCCCTGAGTGCCCCAAGCTTCAGGAAATACATATCAAGCTTCCCAAGTGGTTATATGAAGACTTTCCCTCATTGGCTTGAAGTGGAGGGGAAAGCACCCCTCTGAACTCTCATGTCTGGGGGGGAATAGCATACTGACTCTCTCCCAAGATTCCTCACTTGCTGTCAACTTCTCCTGTATTCCCTGGAATTGGTTGATGGCTAAGGGGACAAAACAGGTTTGGGTCTGCCTCTTTCTAGGCCCTGTACAAATGATGCCATGTCTTACTTCAGAATTCAGGAATACTCACCAAAGATTATTCTCAGATTTGGAGCCTAAGCAACAAAATAAGAGATGTAAGTACTCTTTACATCCTGCATCAATGAAATAAAAATTCTCCTACCAAAATCCAATCAATCTCTTTGCTTCTTCTTTGGATCCTGTTCCCTGTTGACTTTTAAAGGCATCCTCACCTTTTTTTCTACACAATCTCTCCCTTTCTACTGAAACCGTCCGGTCAGTATCAAGCAAGCTCCGTAATCTCCCATCTTAAAAAACAAACAAACAAAAAACTTTGGGAAGTCTCCCTTCACTCCACATACTCTATTATTGCAACATTTTTCTGCTCCTCTTCACAAACTTCCTAAAAGGTTTTTCTACACAAGCCATCTCCACTCTGTATATCAGCAATTCACTCTTCACGCAAAGCCTGCCTTCTATCTCCATCACTCAACAGAAACTACTCTTGTCAAAGTTAACAACCTCCATATTGCCAAGTGCAATCGACACTGTTCTCTCCTCATCTTTCTGAGTGTTTCACCAGCATTCAACCTGACAAACTTCCTACTAGAAACACTTTCCTCTTTTGTCCCCAGGATACCACACACTCCCAGATTTCCTCTTATTCACCTTTGTCAAATTTCCCCCTAAGTCTCTGCTCTTCTAATTGACCGAGACTGTTAGACTTCCCGAGCACCTCTTTCTGGGATGTATTCTCTTCACCAGTCTTTCCTGGGTGAGGATCTCCATTTCCATAGCTAGAAGTACCATCTATATTCTCATGGAAACAAAACTGCAATCTCCAGTCCAGACTTCCTTTCTACTCTCCACTTGC
Organism: Hippopotamus amphibius kiboko; assembly: GCF_030028045.1. Classification (NCBI taxonomy): domain Eukaryota; kingdom Metazoa; phylum Chordata; class Mammalia; order Artiodactyla; family Hippopotamidae; genus Hippopotamus; species Hippopotamus amphibius. Next base: position 172,847,479 of record NC_080188.1, on the reverse strand, counting down.
GTATTCAACTGTCTACTTAACTTGACATGCCACAGCCACCTCGCACCTCACATGCTCAAATCAGAAGCGAGTTTTCCTCACAAAGTTGTTTCCGTCTTCCCCATCTTCTCAGAAAACAACAATACCCTTCCTCTTTGTTGTGAAAGCCAAAAATCTGAGAAATGTTTTTCTTTTTCCTCTTTCGCCCCAAATGCAATTTACTCACACATTTTTTGAAGATCCATCATGTACCTAGCCCTGGGTACCCACCTTTCATTCTTTTCCAGTTCCTGTTGATTCTATCTCCAAAATGCATCTCTAATGTGGCTACATCTTTCCTTTTCCCCTGCTACCCCTTTAGTTCAAGCCTCCATCATTTCCAGCTCAACCATCACAATCGCCTTCTAACTGAGCTCCTTGCTTTCACCCTGACTCCAACCTCACGTCCATCCTTTTTTCACCCAGCCTCCACAGCAATTTTTAAAACATGATAATTTCCTTAAGTCCAAAATACCTTAATGTTTTGCAATTAATATAAAAGAGAATACCCACCTCAGGTAAGCCCTGGTTACCCAGCTCTGCTTTTCTTTTCTTTTTCAAGCATGGCTCCCATCCCTTACCTGCAACTCTCTAGCCATGTAGGCCATTAAGTCCTATGAAGAGATTCACCTCTTTCCTGCCACAGGGTGTCTGCACTTGCCATCCTCTTTACCATGTACGGCTTGTTCTCACCCTACAGGGCTCTGCATAAAGTCATCTCTTCAGACGTGCTGCCTCTTACCACCTTCTGCAATATTCCACTGCCATTCTCTATCTGGCTACTCTATTGTTCTTTCCTTTATAACTCTCCTCTTAGTTTGTAATTATTTACTCCTGTTTAACGTTTGTGATTCCCACAAGATGGTAAGTTCCACGAAGGTAGAAAATGTGTCTGACTTGCTCACAGTTGCATCCTTACCTTCTATGGGGTCTGATTGATAGAAGGCATGCAAGACAGTTTAGTTACATCAATGAATGGGTGAATATGAGCATATCTCACAGAGAGACATCTCACCCCGATTGCCTTTCTCAGTGCAATAGGTTTGGACATTATCACATGGGAGAAAGACATCAGAATATTGGAACCATTCATTCATTCCACAAATGTTTAAGGAATATTTATTTATTATGTGCCCAGCACCGTTGTCTTCACTGGGGATGCAGTTAACAAGGTATAAATGTAGTCTCTGCCCTCATGGAGCATTTGTTCTCATGGAGGAAAGAAATCACAATATATTTAACAATAAAGATATATTACCATGTCATTTCACAAAGATATATGTTAAGAAGAAAAGTAAAGCTGGCAACAGGATAGTAAATGACAGGAATGGGGCCATTTTCGACTGGGTGGTTGGTAAGGAAGTCCTCTCTGAAGAGGTGATGTGAGCAGAGATGCAGAGAAAGAGTATTTCTAATGAGGAAGCAGCAAATGTAAAAGCCCTGACACAGGGAGGAGTCTGAGAAGCTGAAGGAATAGAGGGAGGTTTGCAGACTGTGAGTGTGCAGTGAGATAAGACTAGGAGGAGATGAGGTTGGAGAGGTGGTTAAGGGGCTGACTACAGGGTGGGAGTCTTAGATGACATGGTAATATGTTGGAATTTTATTCTGAGGGTGATAGGAAACTTTGCAGGGGTTAGAGCAGGAGAGTAATGTGATCTCTTTGACATTTTAGACAGGCTCTCTGCCAGCTACCTGGGAGCTGACCAGAGGCCATGGTAGAAATAGGAAGCTGGGTTAGGAGGCTATTGTAGTAGTAGAGATGAGAAATGAGCAGTGGGCAAGAAGAAAAGTGCACAAATTGAGGACATCCTTTGACAGCAGAATCAAGACAGCCCACTGGTGGATAGGCTGTAGGTGTGAGGCACCGTGCGACGTTTGGGTCTGAGCAACTAGGTGAATACTGGTGCCATTTACTGTGAAAGGAAAACCTGAGGGAGAGCACCATGGAGGGGGTGGTGAAAAAACAGTTCTATTTGGCCATGTTATGTTTGAACTGTGTTGAAAATCAACATAAGCCAGTTTGATAATGCGCAACTCTTAGGTTCATTGTGGTACCCAACCATAGCCACGGAAAAAGTTGAAATGGATAAATCCATTAGTTGCCCCACAACCGCATTACCAAGTTATAAAGAGAGCAAGTCTCAGATCAGATTTTACCCCACATGCAGACATAACAAGTAGGCACAAAGCAATTTATGTACCTGCTTTGTAAGCCTGATGTAGTCCCAATTCACTGGCCTTCCAGTACTCCAAGTACTACAGTGCATGAGGCGTTCACCTAGCAGAGGATCATATTTCAGGGCAGTCAGACATCCAGAAACCCTTTGCCCTAATGGCTAGAAACAGTATTGCTTAAGAATCAAGTATAAGAATCAGGTACTATCCCTAAAGGTACAGCCTATCGGCCTTGTTAAATTCTTATATCTTGTTTTATATGGGCAGAGAATGTCCCTAAAATATTTTAGCCAATTCCCATATCTTGATTACCTCTAATTTGGCCTATGAAAGCCCATTTCTAACATCCATTATGCTGATTAACAAGCCACTAATTTCACAAATGAAAACCCAGTTTTGACTTCAGCATGCTAATTAGCAAAATGTCTGGTGCTGATCAGAGTTAAAGATAGCTGAAGTGCTTGTAGGAGCTGCCTCTGGAGAATGGCCTTTCTGTAATGAACCCAGCTGTAGCACACATTCCTGATTAGAGCAACTGTCTTTACCTTGAAGCAACTAATACCCACTTCTGGAGCATGCTGTCTCTGTTGCAGTATTATAAAGCAGAAGACAGACAACATCACAAGTTGCCTAGTAGACATCGACATGGAGGCTTCCTATAGGTGGATGGATACACAAGCAGGATGCTCAGGACTGCAGGAGTACAGCTCTGATTCCTCAGCATCTGGATGATATTGATGGCCATGGAACTAGAAGAGCTCATTCAGGGAGTGAGAACATATGAGAAGGAAAGAGGTCCACTGAGACCTGGGACACTCCAACATGTAGGGGTCAGTTAAAGGAGGAGGATATAGCCAAGGAGACCAAGAAGTGGCCAGTGATGTAAGCAGATGGCCAGAAAAGTTTGTTGACATGAAAGCTAAGTGAAAAAGTTTCCAAAAAGGAGAAATGACCAAATGTGTCAAATGTTCCAAGATACTAAGTAATGAGATTGAGAATTGACCATTGAGTTTACCCAGATTGAAATGACTGATATCCTGATAAGGGTGGTTCCCTCAGTAGCAGTGATAGAAACTCGATAGGAGTGAGTTAAGGAGAGAATGGAAAACAGAGAAGCAGAAACAGAGTTTGCACAACTCTCTGGAGTCATTTCCCATGGAAGGAAAAAGAGAAATGGAGTGGTAGTTGGAGAGTACAAGAGGTCTAACAGGTGTTAGCTTTGGTAGTGGTTGTTTTACTATGTGAGATACTATAGCCTGTTTGTATGCAGGCAGGAATGGTCCATTGCAGACAAGATAAGAAGTAGGGTGAGCACCTCCTTTTGACGCTATGCCATGTGTGGACACCGCTCCCACCCACTACTCCCACCCCAGTTAGTAAATTCCCTGTCACCAAATTTCCCCCCCTAGAGTAGAGTTGTAGGAGTTGCTTGGTGATTTATTGGGGAGGAAAAAAATTTCCGGAAGATTTAGAATTCTAAAATAAAAGACCACCAAGGAGTACATACTCCAGTCGTTGCACCTCTAGACCATGAGCCAGGAGTAGATGAGAGCCTTCTCTTATGTTACCTATTGGCAGTGGGTTTTGCCTGAGAAATGTTCTAATTGATCCGATCCTCAAGTCCCAAACCCTTCCTAACCACCTGTCATATCAGCCTCAGCAATTGCAGAAACAGCCTCTGGTAACAAGATTAGGAATGTGCGAGCGTCAGAGTGAAAATGAAGAGAAGAAGCATCCAACCATTAACCAGAGAGATGAACTCCATGCTCTACTGAGTGGGTGCTGAGTCTCTCTCCATCTCTTCCCGAGATCATGAATTATTATTAACTCGGAAGCCTCTGCGCAAAGGATCAACATGGCAGACCCAGACAAGCCCAGGAAGTAAGGACACTAAATGCAATCCTTTCCTCCCTCCCTACACTGAGGGCTCTGGCCCCCTGGTTGTGGGATTAGATATGTGCCCGACTGGCCTCACTCTCCCATCCAGTCATCACAGTCAATTCACTCCTGTGTTCCAGTGACCCTGAATAGGGACTTCAGGGTGAAATGTGACCTCACAAAGGCCCCCTCTATCCCTTTGGTGCTGCATCCATGCCCAGCTTGACTTAGCCAGGAACTCAGTATCTTTCTCCTGAAACTTTCTGCAGTCTTTTTGCTCCTAGCCTCTCCATTCTTCTATACTCCAGCTTACGGAGTTAATCATCCTGAGAGAAATTTTATCCCACAATCCCTGCTGTAAAATAAAAACTGCCCCTGGTTCTCCATTTCCTACAGACTGAAAACAAATACCTTACAAGGCATGCAAGACCCTTCCTAGATGGCCCCCATCTCTTTTAAGCCCTTTTCTCTCCTTTCACTTTGCTGCCACCTAACTGCCACCACAGGTGTCAAGGGTGTCTGGTCCTTGGGCAAAAGCACAAGGTGTTTCCTTTGCTGGAAACACACTCTGACCCTTCTCTGTCTCATGAGCTCTTATTTATCCATCAATACCCAGCTCAAATATCATTTCCCTCTGAATCCTACTGCTGTGGACTTTGTTGGTCACCCACCCAGCATCAATTTTCTTCCTCCTTTATACCACTTCCTCCTTTATACCATGCATATGACTCAAGAGCAGTTTATTTCAGGGAAGGGGTCTTTTTAGTTAAAACTCATCATGACAATCCCTTCCTCTACAAAGCTCCAGGTGAACACCATTGTCTCAAGAGCGAGTATATGATCTGAAATGACTGAAGGAAAGAAATGTTTTTCCACAGTTGGAGCAGAGTTTTTGCTCTCTTGCCTACTGGACACAAAGAAGCTGCTGGGCATTATCTTGTAGACAGTTAGGGAAGCTGAGGTCAAATTCAGCCCACAAAAGAGGGCAGAGCTGAGAGAAGAGCAGAGAAATGGAGCTGGTGCCCTGGCCAGACTATAACTTTTGCTTTCCATGACTTGGATGTTGTGTTTTGTTGAGATGATTTTCTCATTGTTTAACTCGATTTGAATTGGGTTTTCTAGTACTTGCAGCTGAATGTCTCCTACATAATGCATCCTCTCCCCCTTGCCTGGAGAGAGTTCACATTCTGCGATGTCTCCCTCCCCATAGGGCTTTGTCACAGCACACTTACAGACTGTGACCTCATCAATACCTGTGTATCTTCAGTGTCTTGTACAGTTCCCAGCACATCATAGACTGATGAATGTAAAAGGTATAACAAATGAATGGATAAATCCCTTGATAATCCTGAAAAGCCAATCCTATGAATCAGAAGTTATTAAGAGGAAGGCAATGAATGAGAAACAAAGAGAGAGAAGAGCCTCTTCAAAGAGAACAGGTTAATAACTGAAGAGATGTCAATGCTTTGGATTAATTAGCATCTTTAAACTCAGTTTCCTATTGTGGCTGTACTTGCAAGAGGAACAGGACACTGCAATAAAATCAAGGCAGGGAAATCCACCTAAGAGCCTAGAGAGAGTACAGATTTATTGTCGGATCAAATCTTGTCTCCAGAACTTACAGCAATTGGGCTTTGGGCAGCCTCTCTGAGCTTCACTTTCTTCTCTGTGCTTTCAGGATGATGCTATCTCACGGGGTTGCTTGAGGTTTAAACAAGGTTAAAATAAAAAGAATTTATCCTAGTACGTGGGTCACTAAATGCCTAAGATCATCCAGGGGAGTGTGGGATATAGGCAGGTTGTTATATGTTTGTTTGTTTTAACTGAGAAAGATTCTCTTCACAAAGAAGCTCTCTACTGTCATTCTCTTAAGATCCTTGATTTCTGTCTCGCCTCGTATCTGAGCTTAGCCCAGAAACAACTGTGGAAATGAAGGCAGGGCATCCCTTATGTTGTGACGGGAGCACTGTAGTGTGCTAGTTAAAACACACTGGAACAGAAGAAGTTGGAAGTTCAAGTAGGAAAAAAAGGATGGAAATGGCTACTTGCTGAACCCCTCTTCTAGCTGGGGCAGCTGTTCTCCAGCCTTGCATTCAGGGACATGGATGTAATTATGCCCATCTGACAAAAAAAAAAAAAGGGCTCCTAGATGTAGGGAGCCTAAGAACTTCCCCAAAGTCACACAGCTAATCAGGGATAGAGTTTCTACTCCAAGTACATTGGGTTTAAGAGCTCAAGAGGGAGGCCAGAAAGCCTGAGAATTAGAGAGAGTGTGGGGTCATAGTACACCAGAGTGGCGTCATAGGGAGTTGAGATGAGACCACACGATGGGTCTATTTGCATTTTTTTTCTGGGTCCTGAGAGAGAATGATCTGTTAGTACTTCAATCTGTTCCCTGCAGTCAGTGCAACAGTATACTCTGACAACCTGCATTTAGGCCAATCCACAGGGGGACGAGAAAAAATGAAGCAGGACTCTCAGAAATCATGTTCCTTACATGAAAATAGATCAGGCAGTGGGAGGGGGCGAACCAAAAATAGCCTCAGGGAGTGAGAGACAAAACATGTGAAACAGTGAAAGGGAGGCTGAGACAACTGTGATGTGGTGAAGAAAGGGCAGGATGCAGGTAGAGGAGCAGACAAGGGGAAGAGATGGAATGGTATTCTTTCAGGATTCTGTTAAACCAGCCATTCATCCCCTCAGGCAGATCGCTCCTAAAAAGATAGGGTATTTTAAATTAAGCCAGCTTAGTTAAAGCACCTTTTCCTTGGTAGTCTACCTGCCCTTCCAGGAACATCCATTTTCTGAAGAAAATAAATAGACAGATAGCTAGCTAGACAGACAGATAGACATTTTCCCCCAGATTTGAAATTAATGCATGTTTATTATATAAAATTTAGAAAGTATAGAAAACCATGATGAACAGAATCACTCATCCTACCACATAAATATTACCATTACTAGCATTTTATATATTGATTTCATGTCCCCCATATATATATATGTATGTTTGTGTGTGTTTAATGTATGTACATATATACACATATGTATATATTCATAAATGCTTCTGTTTGTTACTTTGCAGCATCATGGATATATGATATATGTCATCTTTAAATATATATGATATACATGTATATCATATATGTGTGTGTGTACTGAGGTAAATCCATGATGCTGCAAAGTAACAACCAGAAACATTTATGAGTCTCTAAATTCCTGAATAGAGATCCATGTTGCTGAGGCTCCTGAAGTCTCCAGAATTACCTGTGTTCTGGTTGACATCAGATTCTTACCTTCTAAGAGATTTTTCAGGCTTCATGTATGCCCTATTTCTTCTGCATCATAAAATAGATTTTAAAATGTTAAACACACACATTCCTCCAACTACCATCTCATTTTTCATCTCCACCTCTTGCGAGTACTGTCTTCATAGGTGGATGTCACTTCATCTCTAATTCATTCCTGTTTTAAAATGACTGTATATATAACATATAATTTATAGTTATGAATTCATTTTATTATGTATTACTCATTGAATTAAATAGTTATACCTATTGATTCATTATATAGTTATATATGATTAATAATTGCTTGTTTTAAAATTTTACTTCATGTACCGCCACATATTCAGCCCCAATTAGCATTATCTGTAGCTCTTTTCTCGGGGTTCATTTACTTTCTCCAGAAAAGACTACAGATTTCCTCTCCAGACCCGCCGGAGTCCTGGGAGGTAAATAGGAAAAGGAGGCTGGTGGCTTACTGTGCAACACGCATACTTTTACTTATTGCTCTTGTTTTAGCAATCACGTCACCACCTCTGCTGTCCACGGAACTCAAGGAAAATCTGGGGGTCTCACTGCTCTTCACACGACTTCTAGACAGTCCTCTCATTTTCAGCTCATCCCCTCAGTCCTGCTGTAGTAAACGGACCTAATTCTTCACCCTTCCCTTCACCCATGGCCCTTGTCACAAGACCTTGCAGTTCCTCTCACTCATCCCTTATATTTAGGCTGGGTTATGTGACTTTCTTTGGCCAGTACAATGAGGGCTGAGTGACAGTGCTGCAGTTCTGAGCTCAGTCCTCAAGAGGTCTAGAGTTGTGCTCCCATGCCTCCGCCCTCACCAGGGAAAGGCACGACTGTGCTCGCAAACTGAACTCCAGAAGGGGATATGGAGCACAGACGCCCTGGCAGAGGCGTCCCGGCGTGGCCAGCCTGGAGAAACACCCCCAGCCGACCCACAAATGCAGGTGCAATCCAGCTAATCTTCGGACATGCGAACAGAAGGTTCCTAAGGCTGCTGAGGTTTTATGATTGTTACACATTTTTACTCTGACTATACTTAATCTGTGCACTTTGCTTCTCCGATACTTAAGGTTTTTGGTGGGGTTGGTGGGAATATGATCTTTTTCTCTTTGTCATCTTCTTTTCAAATATTTACCACTTTTCCATCTGATCTTCATGTCTACATTTTGTTAATATCTCTCTTTCATTGTTTGGCACCCATTCTCTTTCCCGTCTCAACTACTTTTACCTTTTTTTTTTTTTTTTAAACTCCTTTATTGCCATTTTAAGGCTTATTTCAGGGTTGAGGAAATAAGAGATAAATATATGTGTTTAATCAGAAGATCCTTTTTCCTAAAACACTCTGCTCTCTTAGTATGACACAGACAATGCTTTTGTTCACCAAAAAATTTTTATTTTTCTCCTGGGTACAGACCTCCCAGCTGCTTGCATCTGGGTTCTGGCCTAGGGGACTAGTTCTGGCTAACAGAATGTGAGCAGAAATGATTTATGCCACTTTCATGACTCTCTCTTTTCCCCACTATCTTTTTTTTGGCTGCGCCACGCAAACTGTAGAATGCTAGTTCCCTGACCAGGGATAGAATCCTGGCCCCTGGCAGTGAGAACACGAAGTCCTAACCACTGGACTGCCAGGGAATTCCCTCACACTATCTTACATACAGTATGTTGATAGTAATTATTATTTAGTCTTTAGAGTACAGAATATCAGAGGGAATTTTGGCTGTGCTGGGAAAGGAATGAACATCCCCTACACATGGAAACGTGGGATTTTATAGCTCCCTATTTTGCGGAGAGGAAGAGTAACTTCTAATTCATGCAATATCTAAATGCATGCTGTTAGGTGAGTACATGATGCTGATATTGCTGTCGTTTAGGAGTTAAATATGGACAGAAGGGTATGTTTGGACACTGAAAATCCAAAGGAGTAGACAGATATTATTTATTAAACTTTGGGCCTTTGCTGCTATTTTCAGCTCTTCTCTCTACTTAAGGTTGCAAAGCCTAAAATAGCATTTTTCAGACTTCAAAGATAGTTTCCAATTAGAGTCTTCTAATTCAAGGCACTACTATGACTACCCTGGGTCCCACAGTAGGTTGTGAAGTCTAAACTACACCCGCACTGAGGAGTGGAGACACCACGGAGAGGTGCTGCTTTCTACTGACTGGTTATCGTTAGTCCAGCCAATCAGGTGACTCAAGGGAACCCATGTTACTTTTTCCTTATCCCACGTAATATTGAACTTCTGGACTCAGGTTCCTTGCCAGATGCTTTCCATGTACACTATGCCTCTCTGTTCATCTTGAGTGCAAATGTGTGAATTCAACAATCACAGCACCACGGTGCAGGAGCAGTATGGAGGTGATGGGATGACTCTAAGGTCCCTGCCAAGATGAGTGGCCCCAAATATGGGACAGACAGTAAGAATAATTCTAAAGAAGTCCCTCCCCTATTCAGAAGGAAACATCTGAAATTATGAGACAGCATGGGGGTACATAATAATGGAACTTGAATACTTCCAGAAGAATTGTCACCTAGGCCACTCCGAGTCCTTGTATGCTGACAATACCAACCCTTTTGCCTACTTCTGGTGCCTTCTGGCATACTCTACTGAATTGCGACACTTAGTACCCTGCCAGTGAAACTAGCAACAATGGATCATAGAATAAGAGACCGAGAAAACTATGCAAGATATCTCTTCTCTCTTCTGGAGTCACTGGAGGAGGCCTGATAGTTATGCTGTGAATTTTGTTAGCATTTTCTCATCCACTGGGCTACAGCTGCAGATGCTGTTGACCCAGCTACACTTTTTGGACTGAAAAATATGCCCCTACTGGCTGTTCTTAGGAATGAACTCCTTTGTCTGCCTTAGGTGGAAAGGACCTATCTCCTGAGGGTAGTCAACCAACCGTTACTAACCATCTTCCAATGTCTCTTAAAGCAATGCCAGTGACTAGCCTCATAGCTCTCAGGATTGAAATGGTATGTTTCTGACAGTGGGATATAGTGCATAGACATGAACTTTCAGAATCAGAAGGTAGGTTGAGGGCATCTCCTGCAGGACCCCAGTGAAGATCTATGGAAACTGGCTATAGCGCAGGGCTTCAACCAGTCAATGCTAGTCAACCAAAAGGCTTGGACCCCAGGAACCTTGTCAGATCATGGGAGGGTCTGATGCTTCTCCAACCCAGAATGCTAACGTAGGAAATCTTGCCAGTAATTCACCATGTCACACAGTCACAACCAAGTCTTAGATGCCAGTTCCTTGTTCACATCAAGAGTGGGGCTAGTGCTTCATTAACCATAAACATGGAGTTGGCAGAACTGGGCTAGAGCAAAAGTCTAACACTCACATTCTATTGAATAAATGCCACTGACTGTGCCACGTGAAAGGGTGATGCTTTCTCAGTCAGGTAGTTGAAAAGTCCCACAGCTCAAGGGCTAGAGTCCAATAATTGACCCTGATAAATTTCTGAGCCTTGACCAAGAATGTAACAAGCAGTGGGGAACCTGAATACCTGCAACAGTGCCCATATCCAAGAAGAAATTTTTCCCCCAAGAGATGCTGCTCTGACAAGCATAGTATGGTTCATGGTTGCTGTCTGCCCTGTTTTGCATGGTACTCGGTATTCAACTTTCGTCTTTTTCTCTCCCCATGCTCTCTCTCTTGATGACATCATCAATTTCTATGGTTTCAAACATCATCTATATGCTGACAGTTCTCAACTATATGCTGTACTTGTACCTTCAACTTCTCTGAACTCAGGAATTGCATCCCCAACTACACAGATGGGTATCTCCATCTGAATGTCTCAAAGACATCTCAGATCTGTTGTGTCCCAAACTGGAACACCTTATCTGTTTTTCTTCACTGCTACTAACTTTTTCTATGCAATTTTCCTCCCTATCACATGGACATCATCATCTCTTAAATGGAACAGATTCCACCTTTGCCTTCCTATATCCCATTCTTATGGCAGACAAAGTGACCTTTCAAAATGTAAACCAGGTCATCCTATCTCACTACTTATTTGTTTAGTGACTGAACAAATGGGAAATTCACACGATGTAAAAGGCCACCAACTACCTGCATGATGACACATCTCATCCTTCAAGACTCAACTTGAAAATCACCTTTTCCGACCACACTTCTTCACCATGTTATCTAAAGTCCTTATTCTTTAACAGAGTACCTTTCACAATTTGTAGTCATTTAGTTTGTTTGCTTAATTGTGAAAAGAGCCTGATTGTTCCATTAGCTCCATCAGGGCAAATATGGGCAGATTCCCTCAACGTCATTTTCCTAGACTTGGGACAATGACCAGTACATAGTGTAAGTTCTCAATACTTATGGAATAAAATAAATGACACATATCTAGTATGTCTTTTACTGAGCACATCCTCACAGCATTACTTGCCTTGTTGACTTTTGCTATTGTTTTCTCTCAATTGATGGCCATTTTTAAACAGTAACATATTTTAATCTAGGAGAGTTTAATATTTACTCAGTTAAGGAAAACCCGGCACATATGAAGATACAGATGCTGCAGTACTGATCAGATTAGCTCCCTGGCTCTGCAATTCACTCTTCAGCTTTCAATTTCAACACAATTAAAAACTGCTACAGGGCTTCCCTGGTGGCGCAGTGGTTGGGAATCTGCCTGCCAATGCAGGGGACGTAGGTTCGAGCCCTGATCCAGGAAGATCCCACATGCCTCAGAGCAACTAAGCCCGTGCGCCGCAACTACTGAGCCTGTGCCCTAGAGCCTGTGAGCCACAATTACTGAAGCCCGTGTGCCTAGAGTCCCTGCTCTGCAGCAAGAGAAGCCACCGCACTAAGAAGCCCATGCACCACAATGAAGAGTAGCCCCTGCTTTCTGCAACTACAGAAAGCCCATGGGCAGCAACAAAGACCCAATGCAACCAATAAATTAAAAATAAATAAATAAATAAATTAATTAATTTTAAAAAAGTGCTACATATAATAGGCCTTTGGTACTGCTTGAAAACAGTAAAACCATAAATATGGACTCTACCAGTGCCAAAGGGTTCCCTTTGCAATTGTGTATATATTAAGATTTGTATTTTAATAATGACTTATCATGCAATTATTATACATTCATTAGTCGTTTAGAGAATGTCTTCAAGTAACTTTTTCAAAAAGGATTAGTGGGTAGTATATTTACTAGTCCTATAAGAAAACATTTTGAATAACTGGCTGGGTATAAAATTGGGCCTAATAATCTTCTTTCGCACAGCTGCCAAAATTCCAGATGTTGTTCCATTGTGTCCCAGCATCTATTATTGATGGAAATCAGCTGTCACCAGTCTAATATCAATACCTCTGCAGATAAGCTGTCCATTTGTTCTCTTCATCTTGTCAGAGGTACTCATAGGATATTCTCCGCTCTTTATAATTCAAAATTGTGCTTGACTATATCTAGATGTAGGAATAATTTTATTAATTTTACCTACATAAGGAAGAATTTTTGGTCATCCCAATTTCTTAAATCAGGAAACATTTTCAATATTTTTTCTGATTTAATTTGGTTCCCATAGTTTGGGTTCCCTTTGGAGAAGCACTTTTTAATTACCTGGTAAAACTGCTCCCTTCTATCATCTACAGTCACAGTCTTCTTTCTCATTTTCTCCTATTTCATCTGCATATCTGGAGAGCTTCTTACGTTACTCTTGCAAATTGTGATTCCCTTTTCTCCCCCTCAGCATCAATTCTATTCCTAGGTGCCTCTGATGCAAACTTAACTTCTTCCACAGGAGACCCTGATTTATAGTTACTAGACTTGTACTTCCTCGTTCCCAAAATTTTTTATGACATTTCTTTTCATGTTCACAGTAATGATCTCAACTGGTATTAAAGATCATCTAATGACTGTGAATGACACCGTCACTAATGCTATTGCCACGCCAACTCAATTATCACACTTGGTTAGCTACTGAGGTATATCCTGCAAACATGCCTGAACTGTGAGAATCTCATTTACATACACTCTATAGTGAGACTCTTATTGAAATAAAAGAGCAAAGAATGAGCAGAGGAGAGGTAGAATATGGGCATCTCCTCTGAGGGAAACACTGCCTCTGAGAAGACCTAGCCCTGAAGATAAACAGAAGGTACATTTGGTTGGACATAAACTCACGCCAAAGAGCACAGATTAGGGAGTGGAGCAATGGCTGGATACCAGCCCTTACTTGCTCCCTTGGCTGGGCATCGTGCTGTGTACATAAAGCGCAAATGCACATGACAGCTCTGGTTCCAGTTTCTGCTAAGAGCTATCATTTCATGATCTGGTTGTGTGAGTAAATAAACTCATTGTTTGTTTGCTTAAAAGAATTCTATCACTTGCAGCTAAATAAAATTGATTTATCCGTACATATATTTATTCCTTCAAAGGCTAACAAATAAGGTGCAGAAAGTTTTGGAGTCAGCGATTGGCTGAGACAGGATAGGAAGTTTGAGAATAGCTGTTGTTGGTACAGCCTTAGGTAGTCTTACTAATGGGCACAGAGCATGTTGAGGAGTAACCTGTGAGCTGAGGTTACACACATCAGTCAAAGAACCTGCAATGAAGACAATGAGTCCCCAAGATACCATCTCACTGTACCTTAGGTTTGAGAATGAGGGCTACTTCCTTGATTACAAGGGCCAAGTTGGTAAGACAGAGTACAGTATATTTATACTACCTGAACATTCAGAAGGAAAGGACTTAAAAACAGATCTTCTAATTCACAATGTAGACCTTCCTGGTGACTACTTAGACCCAGTGAATCAGTCTAGTCACTGGGTCCCTACCTTTCCCCAGTGTGTATGTGTGTGTGCATGTGTGTGTGTGTTGGGGGGGACCATCCTACAAAAACCCTGTCTGACCCCTCTGTCTACAATTGAAAGGAAGGAAGGGAGGAAGGAAGGAACTGAAACATTCATAATAAGGTTTAAATAGTGATAGCAGATTAAAGTGCAACTTCTCTCAGAGATTGCTATATAATAAATAAGGGAGGGGAGTGCCAAGCTACTGGAATTAAGCTAAAAAGACAACTCCTTCAAGGAGCTGAATGTAAGTTATGCCTAGCAAAGTGCATAGCATAGGGTAGGCTTCCTGAGTAGGAAGATTCACTTTGAATGCACCAGCACGAGCTCAGGAATAACTGTAGGAATAACTGCCTACTCAGTCCACCTGAGTCTACATCTCTTCAGTAAAGCTACCCATGCCCATGTCTCAGAGGCTTTTGATTTGCCCTCTGTGTTCTCAACAGATGCACACATCTCTACTAGCACTTATATCTACTGTAATATTTTCCTCTATGTATGTCCTCAAGAGTTAAGAGTTTTTATCTTTGTATACTCAGTACCTGTCCATTACAAGTGAGTTTATTTATCTTTAATAAGTTAACCAACAAATGCAAGAAGGGAGGGAAAAAAGGAAGGGGAAGAAGGAAGGAAGGAAGGCAGAAAGGAGATCTCCTAGTCTGTCCATGTGAAACGTATAAAGAATTAGCAGAGTTCATGTAGCTCTGAGAGTTGAGATGTGTAGTTTGCTGCTGCAGCAGCTAACTCTGAGCACCCTTCTCCCAAGTCTGTGAAAATGAAAAGTGAAAGCAATCTATTCAGTTTGGAAGCTGTGACAGTTTCTTTCTGTGTAATAAACTATCTCCAAAATTAATGACTTAAGACAAACAAAATAGCCATTTACTTAGCTGTCAAGCTCATAGGCTGATTGATATAGACTGGCCTTAGCAGAGATGTTTGGCTAATCTTGGCTTGTACCCTCACATGCCTTTGACCAGCTAGGGGTCAGCTGGCCTAGGCTAGGTAAGGCTGTGACAGTGTTTACTCCATGCACCTCTAATTATCTTGGAACCTATGGGCTTGCTCATCTCATAGTAACGGCAGAGGTACAAGGACAAGCCTAATCATGTAAGCATTTTTAAGGCTCTGCTTGAGTTACGCCTGCTAACATCTCACTGACCAAAGGAATGAAGAACTGGGGCTATTAATGCAACCTACCTAATTGCATTAATCTAACTGACTAATCTAATGAAGAGGTTCTTCATTGTTGTGAGAGCAAATAATTATTTTAGAAGCACGTTGTAGACATATCATTGTTTGGCACAAATATAAATATTTATTTCTGGGGAGAAAAACAACTTCTAAAGCTTTCCTAGAAAGTCAAATTACCAATCACAGTTAAATCTCCTTTCATGAATCCAGAAGTGGTAATATATTAGTCAGTAATTTGGCAGGTCTAAGATTTTACCCTACTTGGATGCTAAGTAACAAGTTAACCTGCCATAGTTTCATGGATACGAGCAAAAGACATGAGACTCCTGGGTCAGAAACAAAGGATGTCTTGTTACTCACAGCAATAGCAGTAACCAGAGTATCATCATTTTTGTATCAATTCCCTGAGCCCAGTTCCCATAAAGCAATGCTGAGAGGGCCAAGTGACATCTGTGTACTCATTACTAGAGAGGAAAATTGAGCTTAGGAAACCCAAACCTTATAAACCTTATATAATGGATAGTAAGCATGCCTGCCCCTACTAGGAGAGAAAGAGACACTATCTCCATCTTCCAAGGCTTTGACTATACAACATCACTAAAAAGACAAGAATAAAGTCAGTCAGTGCTTCTTCTCACAAGACTTACATAAATGCAAGAGATCCATGGAGAATTGCATCCTGACTGACTAAAATAACCCTGGCTTCTCTGTGTAGACCTCAGCTACAGCCAGGATTCCATGCATTCCACAGCCAGGATTCCATGCATTCCATTCTGTGCTTTAATGTCTGTTTTTGGTACATACCCCAGCTGTGGACCCAGGGGCACATGCATAGACAGAGGAGTAGAGGCAAATATCAATCAATCTCTATCCTATGATCTATGATCACTAACTCCATTTAAGTCTGTGCTCTGCACTGACTGGTGGGACAAGCTGAAAGCAAAAGCTTCACTTTGGGTCTCAGTTATCCCATTTGAAAATAAATGGTAGGGTCAACACTTCTATTTACTTATTAGATCCTGTATCCTGGATTATGATACTCTTTCCTAGCAGCTGTGAGTGTTGATTGGTGATTCTCTCTGGGTAACTGCCCACAGCCAGACTGAAGCTGCTTCATTCAAGATGTTAAGCTATGCCCACCTCTGCCCTAAGAGGATCCAAAGACTGTTTGAAGGGAGAGCAGTGTACAAAAAGGCAACCCCTTTCCTTCAAGGTAGAACAACTCCATGGTGCAATTTATGTTCCAGAGCTCTGGTGGGATCAGGCTGAGACCAAATGCTTGCTTAGCTCTTTCCCCTGCCCTGTCTTACTTCCCTCATTCCCTTTCTCCTGAGAACATCCCCTCTATAAATCATGTGCACTCAAATCCCTGACTTGGTCTCTGATTTTAGGAGACCTAACCCAAGACAGAGAATAATAGCTGTCCCAGAGTACCATGATGAAATATAACTTTGGTAAAGTTCGGAGGTAAAAGAGTTATAGAATTTTTCCTACCATTTCTGACCCTAGCCCACAAAATTATTTTGTGTCCTAACTATGCTGGTATATGTGGCTGATCTTAAGTTGACTTTTCTTGGTCCACCAGACTCAAAAGTGTTGCAGACTCCTGCCTCCTGTTTAGATGGTCACGATCTATTCTAAAATAGGCCACATCATGTTCTGTGGTGACCTATATTAGCAAACTTCTGGGTCATCAGATAAGTCTTATAGTCTCCAAACAAAGCCATGTGACCTGCAGGGGTCTGTATGTATGTAGGCGAGAAAGGGAGAGAGAGAGGGAGAGGGAGGGAGGGAGAGAGAACAGGAAACCTGCCCTGCCACAGCAGTGCATATAACCACAGTAGACAAACTAAAGTAAAAATAATTTGCCAGGTTGAGCCTGGGAATAATGTCAGGAAAGAGAGTTATTCATTGAGATTGCTCTTAGCTTTCCGGTCACTGCACTTACCTGCTGCTACTACAACTTATACAAAAATCTATGTAGATACATACTAACAGTGCCCCTGGCGATGGCAATGCCCAGAAAGCTGTCTGCTGTCTTCATTGGCACCAATGCCACCATTAATGCTAGGCTGCTGCTTCTGGATGAATCAGCTTCCACTTTGGTTACAGAGTCAGTCATTTCTTAACCTATGTGGTTAAATGGTTCGGTGTAAGTACCAAACCATATACATCCTACCAAACTTTGAGTCATTTTTATGGTTTTCAAATTTCTGTTTCCAGCACCACTCTGAACTCCAAAATAAATTCATATGACCTTCTTCTTTGCCATGATAAATGTCTGGTCCATCCCTAGAACTCATCTTGACTGACACATTTTTGCCTCTAACCTGCTCTTTTGCCCTCCCTCCACCTGCCTCCACTTAGCTATCTTTCCCTTGAGTTCAATCAGCCCATCAGACTCATCAGAATTTTTCTGACATTTTTTTGCCACCTAAATAAAGACTATTCTGGACACAATGTACTGAAACCTTCAGTGTGACACTCCAATTGGCAGCATTTTTTATTAGTACAGAAGCCATGTCCCCAAAGTCGAACTAGCCGGGGTGAGCCGTGAGACTTCAGCTCATTTCAGCGACTTCCTTCTGCCCCCACCCTCACCCACATGTGCAAGGAGAGCTGTGTTCAGTCTTCACTAGTCAAAGAAGGCACATAACTGGTATAATCATCTAGATATTTGGGGCAAGGCTCATCTTTCACACATAACCATATATTTCCAATAGGTTCTCAACTCAAGCACAAGTAAAAGAGTAGAAAAATGGGCACGGAATCCCATTCCATCCATCCTAATAGATGTGGGAAGCATATTTGACTCCTCGACAGAGTCCTGTTTTAGAAGTGCAGAAGCTAGTCACCAGGATGCAAATACTTGTTGTTTGACGCAGCAAGGCAGCATCTGCACATTAGGAGACCTGCTAGCACAAATTTATTTCAGAAGAGAAGAAATTTGTGAGCAATTGGGGCTCAGAGTCATTTTACTTCTCAGGGCCTCAAAGGGAATCAGAGATGCAGCAAGGAGACAAGCACAGATGCTGCTCCAGTGCTTCTTCATTTAGAACATTCCAGTCATCAGAACACTGAGATGCACTTAGTTGCTGCTCTGAATTGTTGGGTTTTTTTTTTCATCTAAAAATATTTACTCTTTTGTCAGGGCTTAGAAAATCAAATTTCAAAAGCTCCTCCTTTCCCCTACCCCCATTTCTATAAACACTCACAACAATTCACGAACAGTCATGGATGAATAGATATATAGACTATTCTGTGGAAAACAGCACAGTGACAAAGGTTTCAGATTCTAGTGCTTGTAGTCAAGGAACAGAATTAAAAGTAAAACAACCGCCTCCACATCTAGTAATGAGGCAAGCAATTGTCGCTGGTGAAGCTGCCTCAGGGGCATCAACATACATTAGAAGGGCTTTTTTTTTTTTAATCTCATTTTACTTTGGTGTATGAACATGGCTAACACCCAAATTAAGACATCTATTTATGCTGTCAAGAAAAAGACATTTGTCCATATCATCCTGAAAACTAGAATGAATCATGAAATATTGATGAGACCGTAATTATAGAAGGTGAGAGTGCACAGAGTTCAGGAAGCAGAAACAATGGAAGAGTTTGTTTACCATTGTCCAAGAAAAAATGATACTGTAAGTGTTGAACACCATATTAATTACCTGGAGAGCTGTGCTCTAGAGTAAAGCAAGAGCAGAGTACAATCCTTGCACATTTCTTTTGTAATTTCACCCATGCTTTTGACCTCATTTATAGATATATGCTGATGACTCTCAAAGCAAGCTCCAGACCCGCTGGAAATTGCCACTTGGATATCCCACAGATGTTGCACGATTCATAAATCCAAAACTAAATTCAGTGCCTTCTTTTCCATGACCAAAATTTGGAGTTTCTTCTCACTCAACTGCCACATCCAATCAAATTCTATTGGTTCTTCCTCTGTAATATGGTCAAACTCCATCTCCAATATAAATCTTTCCATCCTAAATGCTACTACCTTAGTTCAAGTCTATATCGTGCATTATTTCAACAGTTTTCTAAATGGTTTCGCTGCCTCCAACTTTGTCTCCATCAATTTATTCTTCTTCAAACCTCTCTCCTCCCACCTACCCAAATGATGATGCCTTTGCCGGCAATGATTCATTATTTCCTTCAGGCTAACTCCCAAATGCTTTATACACTATCACCCCATCACACCTACCAAACCTGACATCTTATCATTCCCCTCCTTGTAGTATATACTCCACCATGCTGGACAATTTGTGGTTCCCTGGAGAAGCTACTCACTCTTTTTCTCACCACCTGCTCTGGCCCCTCCTCTTCTCTTTTACCTAACTATATCTCACTCATCTTTCAAGACTCGATTGAGACACACCTGGTTTGCAAACATCTAGCATTATTTAATGTTAAATACCACATATAGTAAAGGTCCTCTCTGACTAGGCTCAGCTCTTGAAGATAGGTACCATGTCTTGTGTGGCACATAACAATGGCTCAAGAGCAATATGCTTAATTTAAAAATTCTGGTCTTTTGTAGAGTATGTGACATTTCTTCTAAAATTTTTCAACTCCTTCTTAGTCTATGCTCTCTGAGAAACTTCAAATTACTATTCCTATACCCTGTTACCTTGATACTGGGAAGAAATCTAGAGAGTAAAAGCATCCATAATACGGTTAATGCATATTTTCATTATGAAAAAATAATCTGAGTTATCGCCAAAAATCTATGCTTAATCTCTCACCCTACATCAATTCTATAATTGCTTCCCTGAGATGAACTGATGAAGGTGAGAGGCTAAAATATCAAAGGAAAAGTCATACTTTTTCGTACCATGGTATACATCCCCAGGACGTAGGCCACGTGACCTTGCCAGAATGTTTTTACTGGTTTGACCTGTGCCCTATGGCTGACTAGCTTTAGGTGGCTGGTATCATACAAAAGATGAGACAACAGAGCAAGCTATGCTTCACATCAAGCAGTTAGGGAAATGGTGGCTGGAAGCGGGAATGGGGCAACAGACTTGCAGAGCCTTCTGCCTTTACCTCTGGAAACCATTCAAAGGTTTACATTTGATTTCCTACTGATACAAACAGGATCTCAAAGTAAATACCTTCCATCCCTCTCACAGATGTTCAGTCAGTGGGAATCTATCAGATACAAAGGAAGCCATCTGTCTTTTCCACACATGCCTATTGTTAAGAAATCTTGAGGGTCCTCTTAGCATTCGGTCCACTATGCCCACGGCAACAGGACAGGAGTAGCTTTTTTGGATCTGACCCTGAGCACTTGGAGAAAGCATTGAAGAAAATCAGACAAATGATAAAAACACAAACTCATATGTGTTAAAAAAAAAAGAAAGAAAGAAAGATAATGTCTTCAAAATTAGCAAATTACTGCACCTACCAATGCCAAGTCTCAGCCAGGAACTGTAGGTATATACAGACAAGAAACCGACAGTTTCCAAGTCTACCTTTTAGAGAGGCTAAAAGAGAAATGACCTATATTGAGGATTATTAAATATTAGAATGATCCATCCAGAGTGAGATATATAATCTCTTATTCTGAAAAGCTATAAAAAGAGAAGAGAGCCTGTCTACTTGGGATGCAAATTGTTGACCTGCCTGAGGCAGGGGAATGGACTCTATGGGCTCTCAGTTTCCCTCCTGGCCCCATGGTTCTATAAACACTTCTAATAGAAGATTTTCAGATATACCAAGTGATTTGTTTTTACATTATCCTCTAAGAAAAAAAATGCTAAAAGTCACTGGCAGGTGTCTCATTTGAGAGCCAAGTTTTCAGGAGAAAGGAAGCTTTTCCTCATGTGTGTAATACCCAGTGGCCATCCTGCAGACTTAACTGACACCTGCCAATGAGAGTCTAGAATAGAATTATAAATCAGGAGAACATATCCGGAGCAGCCATTCTTCCTAACAGTGACTAGGAACACATTCATGCCATCAGGCAACACAAGTCGATGCATGATAATAACAGTAATGTATTTGTTGCTAAAAATTTAACACTAAGATTTTGGAAGTTGAACAGAACCAAATATAAAAGACAACGGGAAAATCAATAAAAATGCCCAAACTCATAAAAGGAAAAAGGATTATGCCAGATTCTTCCACTCTTAAGGGAAATCAAAAAAGAGATATTTCCAAGAGAAATCCATGGGGTGAAAGTGTGACATTTTCATTCTAAAGCTTCTTGAGATGGGCTGTAAAAGGCAAATAAAATATAAAATTCCTAGGGAGAGGGTTCAAGATGACAGTGTAGGAAGATCCTGAATTTACCTCCTCCCACAGACACAACGAATCTACAACTACATATGGAATAATTCCCTCAGAAACAGCATGAAACTGGATGAACAGAGTCTCCACAGCAAAGGGTAAAAAGACAGCATCAAGATGGGTAGTAGAGGCAGAAATACAGGCTCCCTAAGAAAAGCCCATACCCCAGCTGCAGTGATCCACAAAGGTATAGATCTTTTCCATGAGCAGTAAGAGATGAGTCCCACATCAAGCACCCTGACACTTTGATCCTTTTTATTGGGTAGATGAACACCTACAACATTTGACTTTGAAAAGCAACAGAGAATATGCCCAGGAAAACTACAGACCTGCAGGGAACAGAAAACCTGGTCTTAAAGGGTTCACATGCAGACTCACTCAACCCCCAAACCAGTGCAAAAACACCATATTGCAAAGCACACAGACCATAGATGAAGGGGATGCCCTTACTAATTTTGAAGTCTCTGCCAAAGAGACAGGAATCATTTGAGTCACTCCCCAGGGAATAAGTCACTGTTGATTGCCATTTATGCACTCTCAGGCTACCTTATTAATACTAGAACTAACAGGAGCCATTTTGGAATTCTGCATCTAACCTATTATGCAAGTAGGGCAACCCTGCTGAGAACCCTGCCCACCAGCACCCCATGGCAGCTGCTGCTGGGCCCCACAGCTGGTCTGGGCCAGCCCCTCCACCAGTGCTCCATGACAGCTGCAGCTCCATAATAGGAGGGCACATGCAGCTCATGTAGGGGACAGAATTTGAGTGCCTGGCTCTGGTAGATAATCAGGGTTGAGCTTCTGAGCCCCACAGGTCATCTCCCAAATAAGACTACTCTTTCAAGACTGGGAGAGAGTTGATATACCTAATATATAGAAAAAAAAAAAAAAACAAAACAGAGAATTGAGCAAAATGAGGAGGCAGAGGAATATGTTCCAATCTAAAGAATAAGACAAAATCTCAGAAAAAGAACTAACCAAAATGGAGGTAAGCAATCTCTTTGATAAAGAGTTCAAAGTAATGGTCATAAAGGTGCTCACTGAAATCAGGAGAAGAATAAATGAACACAGTGGGCACTTCAAAGAGACAGACAATATAAGAAAGTACCAAACGGAAGTTATAACTAAACTGAAAAACACACTAGGGGGGTTCAACAGCAGACTGGGTGAGGTAGAAGAATGAATCAGTGAGCTGGAAGACAAAACAATGGAACTCATCCAGGCAGAGCAGCAATTCTTTTTTTTCAATTTTCAAAAAGTGCAGAAAATTTAAGGGACCTTTAGGACAACATCACATAGAATAACATTCACATTTTAGGAGTTCCAGAAGCAGAAGAAGGAAATGGTCAGAAAAATTATTTTATTTTATTTTTTAAATTTTTTACAGCTTTTTATTGGAATATAATTGCTTTACACTGTTGTGTTAGTTTTGGCTATACAACAAAGTGAATCAGCTGTATTTATACATATATCCCCATACATAATCCCCTTCCTCCCATGAATCCTTCCCACCCTCCCTATCTCACCCCTTTAAATCCTCACCAATCATCGAGTTGATCACCCTGTGCTATGCAGCAACTTTCCATTAGCTATCTATTTTACATTTGGTAGTATATATATGTCAATGCTACTCTCTCTCTTCATCCCAGTTTCCCCTTTGCACCCCACCCCTCACGTCCTCAAGTCCATTCTCTACATCTGCATCTTTATTCTTGCCCTGTCGCTGGGTTCATCAGTACCATTTTGTAGATCAGAAAAATTATTTTAAACAATAATGGCTGAAAACCTCCCTAATCTGGAAAAAGAAACAAACAGGTCCAGGAAGCCCAGAGATTTCCAAATAAGAAGAACCCAAAGAGACACAGAGCAAGACATATTATAATTAAAATGGTAAAACTTAAGGATAAAGAGAGAATCCTAAAAGCAGCAAGAGAAAAACAACTTGTTACATACAGGGGAAATGCCATAAGCAACTAGCAGATTTTCATCAGAAAATTTACAGGCCAGAAGGGAGTGGCATGACATATTCAAAGAGCCAAAAGAAAAAATAAAAAAAACTTCCAAATAAGAATTCTCTACCAAACAAGGTTATCATTCCCAATTGAAGGAGATCAAGAGTTTCCCAGATAGCAAAAGCTAAAGGAGTTCATCATCACTAAACCAGTCCTGCAAGAAATATTAAAGAGACTTTTGAAGCTGAAAGAAATGGCACTAATTAATAAGAAAACACAAAAGTAAAAATATCACCGGAAAAGTAAATATACAATAATGGTAGTAGATCAATCCTCTATAAAACAAGCATGATGGTTAAAAGACAAAAGTAGTAAAAATAACAAAAAATTTATAATAATCAGTTAAGGGTTGTATAAAATAAAAAGATGTAAAATGTGTTATCAAAAGCATAAAAAATGGTGAGGCGTGAAAAGATAAAGTTTTGGAATGTGTTCAAATTTAAGTTGTAAGGAACTTAAAACAAGCTACTACTTATATAGGATATTATATGTGAACCTCACAGTTAAAAGGAAAAAATTGATAGTAAATACACAAAAGAAAATAAGAAAGGAATCTAAACATAATACTAAAGAAAACTACCAAAACAGAGGGGAAGTGAGAAAGGGAAGGAGAAAGAAACAGAGAGGAACTACAAAAATAATTAACAAAATGTCAATAATTACATACATACCAATAATTACTTTAAAAGTAAATGGAGTAAATTCACCAATCAAAAGACACAGAGTGGCCAAATGCATTAAAAAAAAACTAAGATCCATCTATATACTGCCTATAAGAGACTCATTTCAGAAGAAAAAACACAGACTGAAAGTGAAGGGATGGAAAAAGATATTCCATGAGCAAATGGAATGAAAAGAAAGTTGGAGTAGCAATACTCATATCAGACTAAATAGACTTTGAAAAGGAGACTGTAATAACAGATAAAGAAAAGTATTACATGATGAGAAGGAGGTCAATCCAACAAAACATATGACATTTATATATGTATATGCACCCAACTGAGGATCAACAAGATACATAAAGCAAATGTTAATAGACTTAAAGGAAAAAAATTGAAAGCAATATAATAATAGTAGGGGACTTTAACATCCTAGACATTAATGGATAGATCATTCTAGACAGAAAATCAATAAGGAAATGTTGGCTGTAATGACACATTAGATCATATACACTTAATAGATCTATAGAGAACACTTCATCCATAAGCAGCATAACACATTCTTCTGCAGTGCACATGGAACATTCTCCAGGATAGATCACATGTTAGGTTATAAAACAAGTCTCAATAGATCCAAGAAGACTGAAATCATATCAAGCATTTTCTCCAACCACAATGGTATGAAATCATAAATCAATCACAAAAAAACAAAACAAAACATGGAGACTTCCCTGGTGGCTCAGTGGTTAAGAATCCACCTGCCAATGCAGGGGATATGGGTTCAATCCCTGATCTGGGAAGATCCCACATGCCTCAGAGCAACTAAGCCCATGCACCACAACTACTGAGCCTGTGCTCTACAGCCTGTGAGCCACAACTACTGAGCCCATGCACTGCAATTACTGAAGCCCACATGCCTAGAGCCCAAGTTTCAAGCTCTGAAACAAGAGAAGCCACTGCAATGAGAAGCTGAGGCACTGCAACAAAGAGTAGCCCCCACTCACCACAACTAGAGAAAGCCTGCACACAGCAACAAAGACCCAACACAGGCAAAAATAAATAAATTAAAAAAAAAAAAAACAGGAAAAACCACAAAAACATGGAGATTAAACAACATGCTACTGAACAATCAGCAGGTCATCTAAAAAACCAAATGAGAAATAAAAATATGCCTACAGACAAATGAAAACTGAAATATTACATACCAAAATCTAAGGAAGTTTATAGAAATACAGGCCCACCTCAAGAAATAAGTAAAATTCTAAGTAAACAATCTAACTTTAAATCTAAAGAACCTATAGAAATAAAAGCACAAAATTAGTAGAAGGAAGGAAATAATAACAGTGCATAAACAAACAAAAGATAGACTTACAAAATATCAATGAAAGTAAGAATTGTTTTTCGGAAAAGAAAAACAGAATTGATAAGCCTTTAGCCAGAATCATCAAGAGAAAAAGAGAGAGGACTCAAATAAATAAAAGCAGAGATGAAAGAGAAATTACAATGATACCACAAAAAATACAATTGCTCATAAGAGACTACTACAAAATTATATGCAAATTCATTGGACAGTAAAGAAATAGATAAGTTCCTGGAAACATAATCTTCTAAGACTGAATCATGAATAAATAGAAAATCTGAATAGACTGATTACTAGTAAGGACATTAAAACAGTAATAAAAGTCTCCCAAAAAACAAAAGCCTAGGACCAGACAGCGTCATTGGTGAATTCTACAAAACATTCAAAGAAGACTTAATTCCTATCCTTCAAAAACTCTTTTTAAAAACTGAAGAGAAAGGAAACCTACCAAACATATGAAGCCAGTATTACCCTTATACCAAAACCAAGCAAGGACACTACAAAAAAGAAAGTTGCAGGCCAATATCCTTAATTAAAACAGATGCAAAAATCTTCAACAAAATATTAGCAAACCAAATCCAACAATACATTAAAAGGATCATACACCACAGTCAAGTAGAATTTAGTCCAAGGATGCAAAGATGGTTTAACACCCACAAATTAATCAACATAATACATCACATTAGCAAAATGAAGGGAAAAATCATGTGATCATCTTAATAGAAGCAGAAAAAGAACTTGACAAAATTCAACATCCATTTATGATAAAAACTCTTAACAAAGTGGATATAGATGAAATCTACCTCAACATAATAAAGACCATGTGTAAAAAAAAAAAAAAAAAACACACAGCTAACATCATACTCGATGAAAGACTAAAGGCTTTTCCTCTAACATCAGGAAGAAGACAAGCATGCCCACTCTCACCACATTTATTCACTTGATATTGGAAGTTCTAGACAGTGCAATTAGGCTAGAAAAGTAAATAAAATGCATCCAAATTGGAGAGAAAGAAATAAAACCATTACTACTTGCAGATGACATATTATTATATGCAGAAAACCCTAAAGACTACACCAAAACTGGTGGAGCTAATCAATGAATTCAGAAAAGTTATAGGACACAAAATCAACATATGGAAATCTGTGGCATTTTATACATTAATAACAAACATCAGAAAGAGAAATTACAAAAACAATCCCATTTACAATTGCATCAAAAAGAATAACATACATAGCAATAAATTTTGACCAAGGAGGTGAAAGACCTGTACACTGAAAACTAAAAGTCTCTGATGAAAGAAATTAAAGAAAAATATGTCTTGTTCATGGATTAGAAGAATTAAAATCTTTAAAATGTCCATACTACCCAAAGCAATGTACAGACTCAATGTAATCTCTACCAAAATTCTGATGGTATATTTCACAGAACTAGGACAAAAAATTCTAAAATTTGTATGAAATCACAAAAGATCCTGAATACCCAAAACAATCTTGAGAAAGAAGAATGAAACTAGAGGTATCATGACCCCTGATTTCAAACTATACTACAAAATTACTATAGTACAGTAATCAAGCAGTATGGTCCTGACACAGAAACACAGATCAATGGAGCAGAATTGAGAGCCCAGAAATAAACTCACACAAATGTGGATAATTAATTTATGACAAAGAAATAAAAAATATGCAATTCAGAAACACATAGCCCTTCAATAAACTGTGCTGGGAAAGCTGGATAGCCACCTGCAAAAGAATGATACCAGACCCTTATCTTACACCATATATAAAAATTAATTCAAAATATATTAAAGACTTGAATGTAAAACTTGAAACCATACAATTTCTATGAGAAAACATAAGTGGTGACTTCATTGACTTTGGTCTTAGCAATGCTCTTGTGGAACTGACTCTAGCCTACCAAATGGAAGAAGGTGTTTACAAATCATATATCCAATAAGGGGTTAATATCCAAAATATATAAAGAACCCATACAATCCAACAACAAAAACAGACAAAAAATGATTTAAAAACGGCAGAGGATCTAAAGAGACATGCCAAGTGATATAAGTCAGATGGAAAAAGACAGACACTATATTATTTCACTCGTGGAATCTAAAAAAAGGCAAAACAAACAAAATAAAACAAAAATAAACTCAGCGAACAGATTAGTGGTTACTAATCTGCTAGTAAAAAGAGGGGCTGGGGGTGGCTGAAATGAGTGAAGGTGGTCAACTGTATGGTGATGGATGGCAGCTAGGCTTGTGGTGTACACAGATGTCGAATTATAATGCTGTACCACCTGGAATATATCATTCTATTCTATTCTATTTTAATTTTTAAGCTCTTCATTGGAATATAATTGCTTTACACTGCTGAGCCAGTTTCTGCTGTACAACAAAGTGAATCAGCTGTATTTATACATATATCCCCATATCGCCTCCCTCCCGTGACTCCTTCCCACCTTCCCTATCCCACCCCTGAGTTATCACCAATCATCGAGTTGATCTCCCTGTGTTATGCATCAGCTTCCCACTAGCTACTTATTTTACAGTTGGCAGTGTATATGTCAATGCTACTCTCTCACTTTGTCCCAGCTTCCCCTTCTCGCCCCCCTGCCCCACCCCCACGTCCTCAAGTCCATTCTCTACATCTGCATCTTTACTCTTGCCCTGCCACTGGGTTCATCAGTATCATTTTTTTATGGAATCTATATTTTAAAATTCTTAGAATTAGGAGGAGGAGCTCACTAAATTTTAAGATATATTTATAGATGCTTGACCATGATGACTGAAGTCCTACAAAATGTGAAATCATTAATGTATTCTCCACTCAGCATTCTTAACATGTATGTTTAATATTGCATGTAGTTATTTGGATACACTTATATCTATTCAGTAATTTCTGGCAATGAAGCAAAGTATCACCAGAAAAATATCCTGCTGTTATGAAGATGTATTACTTTAAAAACATAAATTAGAGGTTAAAATATATGTATCTGACAAATGTACATGAAATATTATATCTAACTGGTAAGTGAACTTGTTTTTAATAAATCCTTGAGTTTGTAGTAAATCTCCCTTTCAAGATTTTTTTAAATTACTTTATTGAGATACAGTTGACATACAACAAACTGCATATATTTAAAGTGTAAAATTTGATATTTTTTTTCTTATTAGTAATGTATATATGGCAATCCCAATCTCCCAGTTCATTCCCCCCGCAACCCTCCCCACTTTCCCCACTTGGTGTCCATATTCCATTTCAAGATTTTTAAAGTACTTTTCTAACATTACTGGTTAATTGCCACAAAACCAAAATTTGGAAGAAGGAATGAATTCGCTTCAGTTTTTAGGTGAGAAAACAGATTGTTGACCTGAAATCACTGGCTTTTCTCTGCCTCAGTAAAATAGG
The DNA here is from genome assembly GCF_030028045.1 of Hippopotamus amphibius kiboko. NCBI lineage: Eukaryota > Metazoa > Chordata > Mammalia > Artiodactyla > Hippopotamidae > Hippopotamus > Hippopotamus amphibius. The sequence continues at coordinate 172,818,344 of NC_080188.1, read as the reverse complement.
TTTTGAAGAACAATAACTAGGAGGTTGAAGAAGACAACGTTCCTCCTAGGGAACCTGTTCTGTCACCTTGCTCAATCTCCATGTACTTACAGCCCAGCCTTAGAGAGCAGCAGGGATTCAGAAATTCTGCACAAGTTCTTAATTGGTCCAGAAGGCATGGCCCTACTTTAGAGAGCTGTGCCAAACCTTGCAGTCTCCCACAGTCTAACAGCCCAGTCATCAGGCTCTTTCAGCCACAGAATGGCTACACAAAATCTAGGAATGCTGGACTGTGGAAATCTATGCAGCAGTTATAAATAACAACAAAATCCCAGCGTACTGACATATAAAGATTTCTGAGACATATTGCCTAGTGAGAAAAAGCAAGTTACAGTATGATATGTATCCATTATGGCATTCTTAATGTTAAAAACACAAACAACACAAGGGCCTTCTGCCCATACTTGGTTTATTGAAAAATCCAATTCATTGGGATGCAAATATGGAATTGTTTTATTTTTTTCAATAACTATCTTTAACGATGTTGAATCTCTGTGTTCAAACCCTTAATGATATGCAGGATAGAACTCATAGCTTTCTGATCATTTTTACATACTAATACTCCAGTTTAGTCCTATACTTGTATCCCAGTTTATTTTTTATTTTTTTAAGATTCAAACAACTTAATTTGCAATTCTGAACTCCCCAAATAGAGGTTATTTCTTGTACTGGTTTGTAGACCTTTGAAGTTGAGTGTATCTTATTAAGATTTTTATTCCTGAGTGTACCTAGCATGCTTTTTTTTTTAATAGGCAGAAGACCTAGATAGATATTTCTCCAAAGAAGACATGCAAATGACCAGGAGGTACATGAAAAGATGCTCACCATCGCTAATTATTAGAGAAATGCAAATCAAATCAAAACTACAATGAGATATCACACCAGTCAGAATGGCTATCATCAAAAAATCCAAAAACAATAAGTGATGCAGAGAAGGGAACCCTCCTACACTGTTGGTGGGAATGTAAATTGGTGCAGCCACTATGGAGAACAGTATGGAGGTTCCTTAAGAAATTAAAAATAGAGCTACCATGATCCTGAAATCCCACTCATGGACGTATACCGGGAGAAAAAACATGGTCCAAAAGGATACATTCACCTTAATGTTCTTTGCAGCACTGTTTACAATAGCCTAGACACAGAAGCAACTTAAATGTCCATCAACAGAGGAATGGGTAATGAAGATGTGGTACATACATACAATGGAATATTGCTCAGTCTTTATAAAAATGAATTAATGCCATTTGCAGCAACATGGATGGACCTAGAGATTGTCATACTCAGTGAAGTAAGTCAGGGAAAGAGGAATATCGTATGATATTGCTTATATGCAGAATCTTAAAAAAAATGATGCAAATGACCTTATTTACACAACAGAAACAGACTCAAAGACTTAGAGAACGAACTTATGTATCCCAGTTTAAATCATCAATCCTTTCCTTCTACCTCATTCAGCTTGAACCTGGCTGGGGAGCTTGGAGTGAGGAGGATGCCTGGTCTGTTCTTTTGCTTCTTCTCCTCCTCCTTCCTCTCCTAGGTCTCTTTTTCAGCTCCAATATACTGGAGTAGAAAGGTGGGATGAGAATTTCTGTGCCTCTAAAATCTTCTCTTGGTTGACACACTCTGACCTCTGTGGCCATTGAGCTGACAGGTATCTTTCTCAAGAAACATGAGTGACTTCTTCCTGAAAGAGACGAAAGTCTCTGATTTGACCTCTAATGACCCACCTTCCAAGTAGTACAGACCACATTCTCTTGTTGACAGGGTCTCCTCTTGTGGAAGTCAGCCATCTTGGTCAGAATAACAAGAGTGTTCAAGCCGCCTTCCTCCATGTCTACTTGAGGCGTAGATAACTCCTTTACCCTTGCCAAACCAAACAGCATGTAACTGCTTCACTTTGCCTTCTCTATCCAAATTTCTTTTCACCTTGTCCAAATAGGTGCTGAGTGAAGATCATCAAGTCCACTCCCTGAGCAGATGTCCCCTCAGGAAATTAGAAGTTAATCTCCTCTTCTTGTAGACACCTTCAAATATAAAAGTGATTTTCTTGGAGCCTTCTTCCTTTGAATTGAGGATTAGGCTAAAGCACCTCCTCTGATTCCCCATAGATATGGAAGGGAAAACCCACAGTATTCTCTCTAAACCAACAAATCACAACCCCACTTCCTTTCTTATACATCTTGAGGAGGGACTTACAGGGTGATGGTAGCAGGGTCACTTCTACTGCTTCTTAAAAAACCTGCAGGGAGATTCCCAATGTCTCCTGAGCTGCGTCAACATTTATCCTGTAATGTACACCTGTATGTTTGTAAAAACCAAATTGATTGACAATGTTCTCCTCTGGGTAGAAACATTGGATGATAAGCTGTGGTAAATGGGCTTTAGTTTGTCTGTACCAGTTGGGTTTTTGCAAAGAAGAATGCTTTTATATAGTTCATTCAATCATTGAAAAGAAAATTGGCTTGCTTCTAAATATACCATGGATGGTGTGACCAAGGAAGCTGAGGTTGGAGTCTCAAGCCTGATGACCATATTGTGCTAAACACTGTTGACTCTGCACTGATAGATTTTCTCAAAGTTTGATGGAGGAGCTGCACTTTCCCCAAGAGTATAAACTGGCAAGTGGAGCCGTGGGACACGGCACAGACTCTCTTCACCTACGTTGCTAAAGGGACACAGACTACAAGTCAATGTTTCTCTCCATGTTCCACCTGCTGCAATTCTGTGTGATCATCTGCTAGACTCTGACTAACGACAGCAGCAGAAACCCTGCAGGGTGGAAGGGGCACACAGAGGGAGAAGACAGCCTTGTTCTGCCATGCTGCGTGCCACATAGAGTTACCACTTGTTAGGTCTTCCTGACAAGCATTAGGAAGAGGGCTGGGAGGGGATTTAGTCAGCATGCAAGAGGCCTGGGATGCTCTCCTGTGTGTGATTCTGCACATCCAGAGTAAGAGAAGGTCCCCAAGGCACCTCTATTGGCAAGAAGAGGAAGTAATACAGCCAGTTTCTACCAGGGTGGCAATGGGCACATGAAAACACAGTTTTTACATCTTTGCCAAGACTTAAGAATCTCAGTAGATATCTGGAAAGGAGAGCAGTCTACTGTCTCTAGCAAGCTTCACTGACATTGGACAGAAGATTCAAAAGAGAGATAAAAAGAGAAATCTGAAAGTTACAGATAATAGCACAAGTAATGTGATTTTAGTTCAAGACAAGTTTACCCTAGAGAGTACAGATCTCTAAAAACTGTTCCAAAATTTCCCCCATGACCTTGTCCTTTAACATCAAATTACAAGAGAGCTGTGATTTTTGTTGTTGTTGTAGAAATTACATGTGTTCTTTCATTCCTAGCTTACTATCTGGGTTTCCATTATGATACCTCTTTGATCTAAGACATACAAAATTTGGTGCTGGAAAAAATTTTTAGAGATAATTCAGTACGGCCATCTCATTTTGCAAATATGAAAAAGGAAGATGTTAAGTTAGCTGCCTGAGGGCTCACTGTGTTTTAGCAAGAGAGGCAGTACTCAAATCCAGCTCCTCAGATTCCAAGGTCTGTCGTCTTTCACCACAAAAGTCTGCCTCTAGTGGCACAAAGGAGTAGTTCTGAAAGGTGTAATTTACCTTGAGGATTACTGTTCAAAATCAATGAAGAGAAAACTTAGTACACACTTATGAATTCTAAGTGTGTGTGTAGATACTTTTGTATCTCTGTGAATACAACATCTTCTGTGAAAAACAAAAATTTTGTATGTTCCTTTCAAATTAAAAACAAAAACAAAAACAAAATGGGGATGGTAAGGAAATAATAAGAGCATCTTAAATGTTTACAGATCATCAGTAACAATACTTTCACATACACATCTTCATCTGATTGCAACTGTGAGAGGCAAACAGCACCACCTTTCTTAGGCCCATTTTACAAATATGGAGACCAAGTTCAAGAGATGATGTGGATTGCCTAAAATCATAAAGAAACTGTCAGTTCCGACTCTTAGTTTAACTTTACTTCCATGTCATCAATCACATCTTTGTATTTTCCACAAATTTTTAACATCATAATTGACTACTTCACACCTGAACTTAATGTTTTATTCATCTCCACATGGATAAGCATCAGCTCAACCATGTGTTTATTTTCTGATGTGTCTGCTAGGATTTTATTATGAGAATACGGTGGATTGAAATTAACAGTCAGAAGCCACCCTGACTCAAGGAGGTTCACTATTCATTTTGTACTACTTCTCATTTTTTAACTTGGGCTGGATGCCTTTGGGGAAAGGTTTCAGTCTACGCAGACTCAGAGATACTATAGGAAGAGCATGGTCAACGACCCACAAGGGCATACTCCCAGCCCGACTCCTCCTGCTTCACCCCAAAGTCTTCTGCCTCTCTCCCACTCATTGCTCCCAACAAACACACACAAAGGCATCCATAATTGGCCCTGTGAACAGTACAACAGGTTAGCTACACCAGGCAGGACCTGACACATGGCTTGCTCAGCCTCTGGTGCTTCTTGCTTCTTACTTTCAATACACACCACTTGGCCATATTAATTTCTGTCACAGGGGGGAGAGATTGGTCAGTGAAATCTGAATGGGCTTTTCCTATTTATTGATACAATTTCGTGGCAAGAGCAATTTTCAGAGCTTATTTTCCACTCCATTGAATTCCATGTTACTGCAAATGAATATATTCCTCGGTCAGTGCAATGGCAAAACACAGTTGTAAGTGCTTTATGCTTCATTTGGATAAAGAGTTCAGGATATTACCAAACATAAAAGGAAGTTAAGGGCTATATTTCATTAGAAAGATGTCTCCCCTGTTAATAAAACCTGATGTTGGTAGTAGATGTGTAAAAAACCAGAGCAGAGACTTGCGGCTCTACTGGTATTCAATAAGGTAGCACAGTGGTTGCAAACATCACCCGAGGAGTATACCGCATCTCCAGTCAAACCAATATCAACACTCTAGCACGGGGATCAGGAGGAAACTGGATTGTACGTTTGCTGTTTCATAGAAAATTGAAAATCCCACCCCAAGGGCAAGGTATGTTCTCCTTCAGGCGATAGCTTTGCTGCCAATAAAGGAAGGCTCATGCTAACATCACTAACTGTAGGAGGTACCAGGTAAGCTCATTGTGGACTAATGTGTTGTGACCTTAAAAATGACCGCATGGATGCATTTCCTGTATTTTGTCTGTTTATTGGATATAGGAAAAGGTGGCACCATCTCATTTCTCAAATGGGATAACTCAGGAGCAGCCCCAGGAAAAATCGAAGAATTTAGTCTTTTATAAAAATGAGGTTGTTCTCAAATTAAAGACTCTGCAACATCATAAAGGATGAGGAGAGCACTCCTTTCTGCATCTGGACCCATCATCTAGTCTTCTCTGTGGCCCTGTCTCTGTAGTGTAAGATCCACAACATAACACTTTCCACCAAGTTGTAATGAATCCACACTGAAGCCGGTTGCTCGTTTTACTTAGCCACCAACACTTGAGACACAATAAGAATTACTGGCTTTTACAGGTGATACTAAGAATACTTTCAAAATCCAGGTTTTTTCAACAGGATAAAAATGTTCTCTTTTGTCAGTTACCTGACAGGTAAATTACATCCCATACGCCACTCTTATTAAGCTACCCTGCAACTCCCAAGTCCAAGTCAAAAGTTCGGACCTAACTCCTTCTTATCACCCTCTTGTTAGGCAGATTCACGGGCCTTGTCCTGCCCCTGCCCCTGACCTCCAAATTTCTGTTTCCTACTTTAGAGACAAGCTTTTATCTAAATTAACATTTCTAATGTCGAAGCTACTATATATCATCAAACTCATTTTTGTGTCACCTAAGAAGGTATGAGGTCTCCTAAGAGGAGGGTCATCTGTAGACCTTTGCCTCATCCACCTGCCTGTCTTACTTGTTTATGCCAAGAAAGCAGCTTCCAACCCAGGCATGTAACATTCTTTAGCACTTACTATGTGCCAGGCATTGTTCTCATGCTTTGCATGTATCAATACATTTAATTATTTCAATATCCCTCTTGAGGTGAGTGCTATTACTGTTCCTATCTTAGGGATGATGGATGGGAAATTTGAGCACACACAACTTATTTAAAGTCATTTATCTAAAAGGCAGTGGGTCCATACTTCCTATCTAGGCAGTCTCATTCCAGTTTCCGAGCTTTTCAGTCCCTTCCCAACGATCAGTACTCAGTGCATCAGATATGCTATGGCTTGTTCTAAGCCTCGATTCACTGCCTTTTACCTTCTGCTTAGCCTCAGTCCTCTCATCAGGCTTCATTTGTGCATAAATTCTGATTGTGGATACTGAGGTCTTCTTTAGCTATGTTCCTGCCTGTGCTTTCTGTCCAGCTGGGCCTTCTGAACATAAAGCCAGCCCTTCTAACTCAGGCTCTTAGCCCTTACCATGACGCTCAGCATGTCCAAACCCTCCACACAGTGACCTCAGGTGCAAAACCTAGCTCTGCCACTTACTGAACACGTTTTTTCAACTCTCTGAGCCTTATTTCCCCCATGCATAAAATGGGTATAATAATGCCCATCTTATGCAGTTGTCTAAGAATAAGATGACTTCTTATCTGGTCCCCTAATAGGGACCAGAAAAACATGATTTCCTTCTCCTTTTTCCTGAATATACTACCCAGCCTTGGCTTGGTGGTCAAGCATAGTTGTTCATGCTAACTCTATGATATCAATTTCTCCTAGAATAACAACTCACTAGAGAAAAACCAGCCAGAAATGAACGCTTTGGGCTTCAGGATTTAGTGAATTTGATTCAAAGTGCAGTAGTTTGGAAGTATTCACATCAAAGCCAGCTTGCAGATAGATCTCATCCAGATTTAGATTTAACACCTATATTTGGGAAAATTTGCATCCTTCCATAGGTAAGATAGTTTGTCATGATATTTTCCCTTGAGTTTTAGCAAAGGCATTTAAAAAGAAGTCCAAAAATCATTTTGTCTGAACTAAGAGAGAATAAAAAATCATTGGCTATATTTTAAAAATACAACTTGATCAGCACAGGCAAAGCCTCCCTGAAGAATCAGTGCAGATGACAACACTGGTTCTCATACAAAATTAGTGCTCAGTACTGATCTCCATGCTTCTTTTCCCAATTAACCTCCCCAATTATGATTTTCTACCCATTTTCCTTAACTTCGCCCGTGTGTTCTCATTTGAGATAAATGAACTGAAAATAAGATCACCAAGGAAGAACTCTGAAATATCACTAGCATTTGTCCAGGAAAAAAACATTTTTGGTTTTTAAGTATTTGTTCAGTATTCATGATATTCATGAGTTCATTTATACATTGTTTTAAAATAGACATTTATTGAGCACTCATTATGTGATGCTCACTGAGCTACATGCCAGACACTCAAAATTTTTAACCTGAAGACTCTTTCTCTCTGCAGGGAAGACCAAGATGTAAGAGAGAACTTTCATGACATTCATTAAGTGCAGCAGGACAGTAAAATGACTCTTTGATGTAGGCATCTGGAGAGTTGTTTGTTTTTCAAGTGACATCCAGAGTCACAACTTTGGGGCTGAGAGTTTATACTCCCAATCATCCACTATCTTACGTCAAGAATCCAGTATTCTCCCAAAGAATTGCAAGGATATGTTGAAAATCCTAATGAGAAAAGGGCATTCATGTGGGCATCATGAAGGAGACTTGTCATGATAGAAGGATGGGGCTTGGACCATGATGTGAGTAGGAGCATCAGCAGAGGAGCAGTGGGTACAGTGATGGATTCATCTCTCCTCGACAACGGTGAACAAGATCAGAGAAGAGCCATAGACAAAAAAAGTACCAGAAACTATTTGAGTACTTGACACTTAGACCGCCTTTCAACAGAGGGGGAGGAAAAAAATCCTAAACTGACTATTTATCCAAAAAAACTTGAGGAAAAAAATGGTAGTAGTGACTTTGTTACCTTAAGTAGGTAAGATTAAAAATCTCTCCCATTGGTAGAATTTGAGATTTATGATCTGAAGTAAATTCAGATATAAGGAAATAAAGTTCCATTTACACAGTAGAGTCTGTAGCTATGAAACTCATGCCATCTACATAATCATAGTGGGGTTTTTGTTGTTTTAATTGTACTAGACTGTGAGCTCCTTGGAAGAAAGATTTAGATTTGTTCATCTTTTGAAGAGTGGGCGGAGTATGGATTTTAGGACTAAATCAGGCATTTGATTGTTGGTGCTGTCATTTATTGTCTGTATAAACTTTTGGAGTTTCTGTTTCCTCATCTGGAAACTGTAGACCATGTAAATTACCGCATATTAAAGATGTTGTGAAGATTTAATTAAATAACGTGCAGAAGGGGCCTGGCACTCAGATGTTCAATTAATATATTTTCCCTGTATCTCCTCTTTCCTTGGCACACAGCAACGAACATAATACATACCAGATACTCAATAAACGTGTGGCTTTCCTCTGCCTGCAGCGCCCTCCCCACTTGCTTTGCCCAACATGATCCAGCATCTCTTTTTTTCTCCACTAGTACATTTCACGTGGATCTTAATTATATACACTATGTCCTCCCAGCAACTTAGTGAAGTTGTTAAAGTTAATATCCCCATGTTTGGGCTTCCCTGGTGGCACAGCAGTTAGGAATCGGCCTGCCAGTGCAGGGAGCACAGATTCGATCCCTGGTCTGGGAAGATCCCACATGCCGTGGAGCAACTAGGCCCATGTGCCACAACTACTGAGTCTGTGCTCTAGAGCCCACGAGCAACAACTGCTGAAGCCTGCGCGCCTAGAGCCCATGCTACACAACAAGAGAAGCCACCGCAATGAGAAGCCCATGCACCACAACGAAGAGTAGCCCCTGCTCACTGCAACTAGGGAAAGCTCATGCACAATTAATGAATACCCAACACAGCCAATTAATTAATTAAAAATTTATCCCCATGTTTCAGTTCAAGAAACTGAGGCATAGGATGGTTCAGTAACATCTTTCAAGTCACAGCTATTAAGATAACGGAAACAAGGCATTTCCAATTCCAGAGCCTATACCACTAACTACTTTCCTCTTCTGATTCCAGGTCCATCCAATTCCAAGCTCATACTCTACCATACTACCATACTCCCTTTCACAGATCAGTTTTTCTTCTTATAAATTCCTCATTTGGTTTGAGTCAGCTTTGTTGAAATTAAACTTTAAGTTCCACAGGAAAGAATTTTGTGATTCTGAGCTCCACAGAGCACTTTGGCATGCAGCCACTCTTTCAAATTTCTGCTAAATCAGCCAGTAAGGTCTTAGTGAGAACCAATATTTGGTCTTAAGTTCTGAAGGCTTCTGGAACTCCAACTGAGGATCTTGAGCCATGAAGACAGATGGGACAATGAAATTAGCCTAATCAGTGACATGCAGTTCTTTTAGATTTCTATTTTCTCCATGGAAAGTGAAGTACCAGCTCAGGCGCTGTGCTGTGATAGGGCTTGGCAGTCCAATCCAAGGAAGGAGAAGAATCCAAAGACACGTCCCTTCTCAAACAAAAACTTCCTTGGATCTTCTCTTTTATGAGATGACAATCAGCAGTGTTTCCTTATGTACCCTGAATGTCAAAGTGAGGCTCTCTCGGCCACTAAGGCTGCCATTTCCAGCACAGTGCAAACTCAAAGAGAGCAAGGCCCATTCACAAGTACCTCAAGTGCCTAGCACACGGCCTGGCACACTGTAGTTCTCAATAAATATTCACTGGATTAATAATTAGATGAATTAAAATGACAGCGTCTAGTGATTTTGAGCAGTGATCATCAGTGATGTGATGAAACTTGATGTGATCAACAACTGTAAAGTCTTTCTTTAAAAAATAAGAAAACTAGTCCACCATCTAAAACATTTCAAACAATGATTACAGTGAGAAGACAAAAATCACAGCCATGTCACCAATTAGTCTGTGTATGGGAAAGGGTCAGAATTTACCCAATTCAAACGAGCCCAGAATTTGCCAGAGTTACTTTGCTGATGATGAATGTCCAGGATGTGATGAATTGGTTCAGAGGTATCCTTCACTGTGGTGGGGGGATTGGCTGGTCTTTGGCAGCCCTGGGCTGATCCTGGTAGACATCCAATATAGGTGGGTTTTGGAGAGAAGCTCTAGCAAAGTGCTTAAGAGCTTGGGAGCTGGAATGAAACTGCCTAGATATGAAATGCAGACCTACTGATATATGGGCCTATTAGATATATGATTTTAAATAAGTTGCTTGTGAATTTCCCATTCATTGCCCATAAGATAGGTACAATAATATCACTAACCTCAGAGGGCTGTTGAAATAATTAAATATATTAATATGTATAAAGCATTAGAACAATGCCTGGCACACAGTAAGTGCTAAAATATGAGACAGTGTTATTGATAATTAGACAGTGTCTAATAACACTGTTGAAGAGGGAGAAAATCATGAAAATAAATCAATTTATTAGCCTTCATGAGAACTGCTCCACAAGTACAATGTAAAAATCATTGACTTAGAAATTACTTCCAGCTGTGCTATCTTGGACTCACTCCCTTATCTCTGTAGGATCCAGTTTCTTATCTGTAAAATGGAGTAGTAATATCTACCTCATAGAGTTGCTATGAGGACTAAACAACATCCTGTACAAGAAAAAGTGTGCCTGATACACAATGGCCAATGGATGTCTCTTCCCTTCCTAGCCAAACGGAGTCACTCTGCTCAAAGTCACTCAATGCTGCTGTTTTAAGAAACTTCAGAGAGTCACTGACACAGCTCAACCCACTGGCACAATGTACTGCAAAGTGGCTGAAGATGTGAATCAGAAAGAATAGTTAAAATTTCAGAAGCATAAAGTATGGGAGCAAAATCCTCTGGGTAAATAAGGGAAGACCAGAGTTAGGTGGACATGCATCAAAGTGCAGAAGAATCTCCATTCAATTTCTTCATCTATTCACCTCCATAAAAACTCTACTCTTGCCCTGTCCTCAAAGCTAAAAATGAGAATAATCCTTAGATAGGAGACTAACATTTAATTTTCTGGTGACCTATCATGTGAAGACAATAAATAGTTTTTATTTTTATTGTAACCATCTAATAAACATGAGGAATAGTGTTTTTCATTAAATCCTCAAGAGTGACCTGAAGATTTAACTAAATTATGCTGGGGATGGGTCTAAAAACATTTTTCCCCCACAGAGAGCAGCCACGTCTTGAAATTAAGGGCAAAGACCAGCAGATGAAGTCTCTGCAATTAATTCAAAATTGAAGAAGACCGTCTGGATCATAACAGGCAAGCTGCTCCTTTTAAGTCATTCCTATTCTTGGGTCAGGCCAAACAGGAGCTCTAATGAAGGGACTCTTCTTCACGTTCCTTAACACAGGTGGAACAAGGAATAGGCATTCTCCACTACTAAGGGTTAATTCTCCCTGGTCTACAAAGGCCTCTCTCTCTCTTCATTTTCCTTTTTCTCCCTCCCTCCCCTCAGCCATCACCACTCCCTCCTCCACCAACCCAAGGCAGTGCACCCAGATAACAGCATTCTAGGATGACAACAAAGACCCTCTAGGGTTCTCAAAGGCTGTCTTAATTCCAGGCAGCTTTGAGGTTGGAGTCAGTGAATCACTGTCTCACAAATACTCAGAGAGAAGCTTTAGAAATATTGCTCCCAATGAGTAGAAAAAGCCAAAACCTGACAAGTCTAAAAAACCAGCCTTATCCTCTCTTCTAGCAGCCAGAAATCAAATTGAATTGGACATAAAGAAGCACCATTCCTGTGTTTAAGTAACCACGTGACTTGGGACAAACCACTTCACTTCTCTGGGTCTCCATTTCCTCATCCGTAACGAGAGGAAACTGGATTATTAGATTAGATGGGTGATCATGGATTTTTCTTCCTTAAACATACTATGATTCTAAATATAGGAAAATTGTTTCATTTTTGAAACAAAATGAAAATTCATAATTTATTCACATAATTTGAGGACCCTAGCCATTTTATTTTTTAGCAAAAACATGTCTACACACCCCAATGTGTCTCACCTTTAGGGATCACATTCTTGGGGGCAGATGGGGTTAAATTTAGATTTTGTGTTTTTATACTGGGTGATAAGTTTCTTTAAAAACAATGTGATACATTTGGAAAGGGGGGTGGTTTGGAAGGATGGATGAAAGGGATATTATTGGTACAACTGTCCAGGAAGTAAGCTTCTAGTTGTCAGCGACAGGTGACCTATATTTACAATCTATTATTTACTACTGATATTTGTCCAACCTGTTGGAAGCAGATGCATACAGTTCCTATACTAAGGAGCAGATCAATGACAGTAATAAGTAACATTTACTTATTTCAGTGTTATCAGTTTTAACTAAAACATAAGCCTGGGTCAATTTAACAAGCACATCGACCAACACAGCACAACATCTGCACAGAGAGACTTGATGAGATTGTGAAAGGATCGAAATTTTTCCTGAAGCTTTGCTGAGTTTTACAAGAGACAGTTTATGGGCAGAGGAGAGAGCTAGCTTTGCTGAATGTACAAGATACATGCTACATTGAATACAGGTTTTTTCTTACCACATTACCAAGGTTGCTTACATAAGTTTGGGAAGATTGGAGGGTTCATTGAGTTAATATCAGGAATTATGAAAGTAGTTGAACCCGGGAAGAAGACCATAAATATGGCTACTGCTATTCTGAAGTCTAGACTACATCGCTGCAGTGGTCCCTAGTGTGCTATTTGGCATTCCTTTTAATTTCCCTCCAGTTGTAATGAGATAACCAAGGTTTATAATACAGTAAATGTATAATTAAATGCAGATGATATGGCATTCCTGGCAGTACAATTCAAAATGCTGGGTTTATACTAAATATCATGATCACTTTGAGCACAGATCTGTCGTCCAAGGAAATAAAATCTCTAGTAAATGGGTCACTTATAAAAGTCAATGCTATTACCTTTGGTGGTGATTGGGAAATTTAGCCATTTCAAGCATCTTTTATCGATTAATCCACTTAATAAATATTTGCTGGACACCTACTGTGTGTCAGACACTGTTCTGGGCCCTGAGCATGGAAAACTATATACCCACATGCACCTTACATTCTGTAGAGGAGACAGATGGTAAACAAATATATTAAAACACAGAAAACTTCTATATCAGGCTAAGTTCTATACAGAAAACAAGCAAGGAGATCTGATAGGAATAATGGAGAAAGGCAGTGTTTCTGACCTGTGCTACCAAAACAAACTGGATGACTGAGGAAGTTATCTAAGGAAACTTGTGCAAGATTTTTGGCTCCCTTATCTGAGGGACACACTACTGGTAGTTGCCACCTACAGCTGTCATGAGGGCTGGGGTAAGGCCTGAAATATACTCAGCTTTCACAGAGAAACAGCATGACACCCAGGGTTATGATTCAAAATACCTGGGCTCAATTCTCTCTTGTTTTTGGCCACACTGCACAGCATGCAGGATGCTAGTTCCCCTACCAGGGATTGAACCTGTGCCCCCTACAGTGGAAGGGTGGAGTCTTAACCACTGGACCACCAGGGAAGTCCCCCTAGACTCAATTCTTGGTTCTGCCAAGTGTTAACTGTGATTTAGGGCAAGTCAACTGCTATTATGGCTTTTCTCATACAAGGTGGATAATACCTGTTTTGCTTATTTCTATCATGGTGGAAGTGAGGAGCAAATTAACAAGAAATTCTAAAATGGTATACAAATGTTAGTTTGCTATTATTAATCAACCCTAGGCATTTCACATCCTTTCTCATACCTTCCAAATGCCAGCCATGAAGACATTATCCTGTTCTTTTCCTTCCGGCTTTCTACATAAAATGCCGGGAATGTAACTTTGCCTTCTAACAAAATGCACCCTCTGACATACAGTGTGTGCAAACTTCAATCTGCAAGCAAGAAAAGCATCTTAAGTGCTCTGCACATCAGGAGTTGGGAACATGTTTGCGAGTCGGTTGTTTTAGATCTTGGTGGTGACTTCTTTTCAGTGGTCAAGTTATATAAGGAAATAATCAGTAAATAGAAAGATTGCCTCATTATGCAAAGTGAAATACAATCTGCCTTAGAAAGGAGACTCATGCAGAGAAGCTTGCTGAACAGACACTGCCTCCAATTAAGCTCCGATTATAGAGCTGTACTTTAGTTGAAAATCCATTCTCCAGAATGGCTTAGATTTCAAGGGACGTGGTCAACATGATGATAATAATGATATCATGCTGTTTTCTATAATTTCTTTTCCCAAGGAACTTGGAGTACCATCCCGACATTGTCTTAGTGTTTATCTTCAAACGCAGTTGGGAGGATGAGGGGCGGAGATTCTTTTCTCTATACCTCCAGACAGGACCAATGGAGGTGGGGGGAGAGGTTGGAATCCTGTGGGGTTTGCCTGGGGAGCCAGGTTAGGAATTGAAGCCAGGTTCCAGGGGCTTCCTCACCAGTCTTACTGGTTAGTATCTTTGAAGTAGTGATGGGTATGTGGTGTTATACCAAAAGTTACAAATCATGGAGAAGCTGGTTAGGTCTCTGAGACAACAAAGATGTTAGTTGGAGAAAAAAAAAGCACCTGAATAAACATTGAACAAATACACGAACTAAATCCTGGAGGATCCAAGAGGCATCTCAAACATTACTGCTGTGTCCTACCATCTATGGTTCCAAAAGACCAACAATATATCAATACTGTATTTCATGAAATTGAAGGTGACAGTCAAGATGCACAATTATCTTTGCTTACCACTAAGGAAAAAAAAATCTGCCAATCAAAATTCGACACAGTGCTTTCTTAACACTAACTGTAGGACACATATTGATTTTAGAGGTGTTAGAATGTAGAGGACATGTGTCTTAGATTAACTGATAAATTCGTTTTTTTCCGCATACCCCTAAAAAGACACACAAGAGCTAGGGAAATCTCAGGAAATTGTGTAGCTAATTTGGTAACAAAATTTCAGGGTCTTCTCTATGAAGAAAAAACAAGGACTCTTCAGAAAAAAACAAGAGCTTGAGGGTGGATATGAAAGACACCTGCAAAATCATGCAGGGTACAGGTAAGGCACACAACACAAGGACCTGCTCACCAAATCCTAGAAACCCAGAATTAGTGGGAGATCCTATGAGCTTAAAGAAAGAAAATTCAGAAGCAAAAGGATGTGTTATTCCACTCAGTAGGCAGTCCACATAAGGAACTCATTACTCCAAGAGATAGTGCAAACTAAAAGAAGATACTTTGGTTCAAAAAAGTTTTAGATAAATTCATGGATGATAGATCCACAATGGAGTCCATCCTCTATACACTTAAATACTCTTATTAAGTCATCACTTCAGCTTTTTCTTTCTGTGCTAAATAGTGCTTCCTCTAGCTCTCCCAAATAGTTCCCATTTTCCAATCCTTCAATTTTATCTGTCCTCCTTTAAATCAATGGTCCCTTTAAATGAGTTTTTCCCCCTTTTAATGAGTCCTTGCAGACATCATGGGAAGTTCAGGTATCCCAAATCACTGTCAGAGTTTAAAGCTCTTTGAAGGCAGAGGCATATTATCTTTCTCTTCGAAACTTCACAGCATCCAGCACAGTGCCTGGGATACATTCTCCTTGGATGGATAAGCAAATGAATGAGTGAATGTGTGTAACTTCAGTTCTCTGGAACCCTTATTGAGACCTAGGTTGTCTAGGTGTCCCCATGCTCTGTGTGGATTGTTTATGTGTGGGTGTCTGGGGTCGGTATTGTGGGGAGGGGAGGGAACATGGGTTTAAATGAAGAGGGATTTGGGTCTGCTGCCAAATGCCCTGGATTCCCAAGTTTGGTTATAACTTCTACTACAACCATATTAAGCGGCACTTAGGGAACACGGGAGCTCAAACGAAGCCTATTAGTTTGGTGTCTGTTCTTGCCACAGGACTCAAGTTAAAAGAATAGAGTAGGTAGACAAGGGGTAGATTAGGTGTGACAAAGGGTTAAAAACACTAGGAGATAATAGACTTTGAAGACTGGCTTCACTTCCTCTGAAAGTAGAGGGTGTCCCTCTTGTTCATGGGTATGGAGTGTTGATGGAAATTCTCCTAATTAGAAAGACGGTCAGTAACCCAAAGGTGAATTTGGTGACCTGAACGAGAGTGATCCAACAAGCCTGAACTATATTCCAGTAGCACACGGGAGTAAAGCACATCAGTAGCATCATATAGGACACACATAAAGAAAAACTAGCTAATGTTTCTATGAACTCAAGGATCACGTTCTTTCGGCCTCCTTGTTCAGCAGTCTAGATTCCTGCTGATGGGGAAAAACTGAAGGAAAAATAGTCATTCACATATATACATGCATATGTGTGTATTTATTCCTTCAAAGCAGTTTTGTAACATCCTTTTGAGACAAGTTCTAAAACCTCACTTTGAAAACAAAAGCTCCTTTATGAACACATTTGTCTTTTCCCCTGTGACCTGAGTTAGCACTCATCATGTGTTCTTTATATACCATATTTATGGAAATGACATCATGTGAGAATGAAATACTTTATGGCTGGTAACCTCTGTCTTGTTACGTAGGATTTATGAGACCAGAGGGGCAGCCCTCCTCACTGGCCTTGGAGCCTGATGTCAACATTTACGCATTTTCCTTTCTTCCTTGTTAAGGAATTGAGGATTCATTTTATCTTGTGTTATCTATTGATTTTCTTTTCCTCCTGCTGTATTTGCTACACATTTTTTATAATGGATGAAATCTGATTACACACATGTTTTGTGATGTTTGCCTGGGTCTGTGTGCATGTCTGTCCCTATGTACTTGTGTGTGTGCACACATGCACGCACATGTACACTTGCATAAGCACTTGCATGTCTGTGTACCTAAGTGGTTGGGACTACTTGGGGCCACACAAGGGACAAATCCTAGTGCCAGATTTAAAAAAAAAATCATTTCTTCTAAGCACCCATCCCATTCATCCACTGTGCACCTGAAGTAGGTTTACATTCTTCAGGAAGCACAAAGGGAACGACTCCTTCCTGCTGTATACACTGGCCACATTTGTGAGTTTCCTAAACCTTCCCCCTCATTGAGCACCATTCATCTTCACATACATTTTGCCTCCACTATCCCTCATTGGACAACCTTGCTGCTGCCAGTTTCTGCATCTCTTATAGGACAATGCCAGGTCATTTGGTGTCCCTGAACTTCAAGACATAAGGTTTGTCTTCTATTAGGGTCAAAGATGGCTAGGGCTCAGTCTAGTAGACTAGAACCAGGAACTGTTCAAGACATTCATATTTATGGAACATCCTTCAAACATAGTGTGGAGGAAGAGGGAAGAGACAGAAAAATATGGAGACCTGTTGAGATCTAAGCTCTGCTTGCTTTGACAATCTTCAGAGGTACAAAAACAAAGTTTCTACTGTGTGCAAGGAACTGTTTTACATTCTCAGAGAACTTCCTTATCTACTACTATTCTAATATAAAATGACATTTTTAGTCCTCAATTTCCACATCTGTATTTTCTTACCTACATGTTATAGATGAAGAAACTGAAATGCAGAGGAGCTGAATGGCTGGCCCAAGAGCAATAATGGAGAATAATGGCAGAGTGTGGATTCAATCCCAGTCAAATACGGCAGTACAAAGTGATAGCTAGGAGCATGGCATCCAGAATCCAATGCGCTCGGATACCACAAGTGGCTTCTACTAACCTCCTCCCTAATGAGAGGTCTCTGAGTCTCAGTTACCTAATAAGTGGAATGGCTAATGAGAGTAGTTTCCACCTCATATGAGCTAAAGAAATGACTGAATGAGATAGTGAATGTAGAGTTGTAAGCAGAGTACCCAACCCATATTAAATTTACAGTAAGTTATTGATACTTTATTCTTATATTTTATATTATTATTCTCAAGGAAACCCTTTGGAAGTTTCACATTATCCCAGGAGATCACATGTTCATTTTGGTAACGTGCACAGAATTGGCAGATTACTCAGAAGAAAGGGAAAGGTAATTTTTCTGTGATAAATAAGCTTAGCATAAGGTGTTTATGAGCTGAAAATGTTTAATAAAGAGGCAATAGAAAAAAGTCACCAGATCAATTGCTACCTGGGGAAATAAAAAAAAATAAAGAAATATCTTTAATTACTTTTATAAGCTTCTAAATTCTAATAGTTACTGGGGTCCAGCCTTCCTCCCATCCCTTAAAAATTAATCCTGGTTTTGTTCTATATTCCAAACAGTGATGGTTCAAGCATTTTCCTCTGCTTTTATGAGATTTTCTACTCTGCTCTAAGTCTGGAACATTTTTACTTTAAAATCTGGCATCAGCCAGCTTCAGGGGAGGCGTAAGGAGGTTTCCAGAAAAATAAAGACCAAAATACTTATCCTTCAGATTTAGATCATGCTTCAGTTAGCTTTCACTCCAAAATCAACCACTCCAAGACTTAGAGGCTTAGAAACATCACCATTTATCTAACTCACAATCCCTCTACTGGTTCTTTTGGCCTGGACTGGGGTAGGCTCAGTGAATCCCAGCTAGAATTGCCACATTGTACTCAACTGAATGTTCTATTAACCTACCTCAACTCTCACAATGCCTGAGGGATACAAATGGAAAGCCGGAAGATGTTTTCTGAGTTAATAAATTGTTGAGTTAATGAATTAATGGATGAATAAGTGAAGTTATCTGCACTTGGCTCCTCTTGGATACTGTGTGATATAGGGCTCTGTCTTGGAGAACTGCAAAGAAATTATTTTCCCCAGCAACTTTCCAATGTTATCTCCTAGGCTGATCCAGTACATTCTGCCTCCCACTTAGAAACACACCTAGACCTGCAGTCCCTGAGCGCTGCGCCAAGAACATCATAAACGTCTCCCAATCATGACCTCTCCCAAGTATTCCCTTCCTTCTTTCCCTTTAAAATTCCCATTCTTTCAATTCTTTCCCACTTGATGGGAAGAACTACAAGGTCACATTGCAAGGGAATGGATACTGGGAGGACACTGTGGCCATTTCTGTTATCCACCACGGGTCACAATTTATGGATTCCAAACTGCACCATGCTATCCCAGGTCATTAGGTAGCATAGGAATGTTGCTGCGTAAATGAGAGCAGGCATCTCTTTCTAATACTCTTCTATTTTAAAAAAAAGCAAACAAAACAAAAAAAACACTACTGGATGTCAGCAATTCTCAACCTAAAATAGACGCCTCAGTCCCAGTCAAACAGCCTTTAAGCTCTTTAAAATGCATTCATCACAGACTGGAGAAGTGACAGACACACTCCTGAGAGGA
This sequence comes from Hippopotamus amphibius kiboko, assembly GCF_030028045.1. Taxonomy (NCBI): domain Eukaryota; kingdom Metazoa; phylum Chordata; class Mammalia; order Artiodactyla; family Hippopotamidae; genus Hippopotamus; species Hippopotamus amphibius. The sequence goes on along the minus strand of NC_080188.1, from coordinate 172,799,034 downwards.
ACTCCCAAGACAAAAATAGTCATCTGTCACTTAAGACAGGGGATGGCATGATGCTGGGAGGGGGAGCATAAGCTGAAGTGGAAGACCCTGTGCAGAAGCCTGCTCTGGGTCTCTACCCACTGCTCTGGGGCCTTGCAAAGAATGGGAGAAGCTGGAGACCCTGGTTCTTTGAAAGTTTGCTTTAAATGAGCTCGGTTTCTTACAGTGAATAATGGACTGGGCATGATTGATGGTGCAATTGGTTCTTTATTTAACTGACTGGAATTGGAGATAATGCTTGCTCCCCCTCCCAGGACCTGAAAGTGGGTAGACCATCGGCAGATCCCTATGCTAGGAAAGTTTTAATAGAAGGAGATGAGTGATGAAGCTCAAATGATCTGTTCTTTTCAGCTTCTGAGAGGCATTCTAACCTGTCACACATATACTTTCATATTCAGTCACAAAGGTCAGTACGATCAATTTCTAAAGATTCTGTTAACTCTTCTCCCTTCTCTCCATCCTCATGGCCCGCCTACTGACTTATTTCATGCCCTCATAGCTGCTGTTCACACTTCTAAAGAGCTTCCTGTCTCTTTCCTATTGATTCTGCCCTCTTTCTAAAACTCAGTTCTGACCATGTCACTTTCACGCTGTTTTCAGATCCCACACAGCTCTCAGGATCAAGTTCAGATATTTTGGCTATGTCCTCCCCTATTTCTCTCTTCTCCCACCTCCACACACACCTCTCTTCCTTCCACCCACGCTTCACCACACATTTTCAAAAGTCATTTGAAACTACTTGTGATTCCTTAAAATACACCAGGCTGCTTCAGGCTTCCAAGTCTTTGCACTTATTGTTCCCTCTTCCAGGAAAACACTCTCTCTGCCCCCACATCATCTAAGACTTACTCATTCTTCTAAAATCAGCTCAAGTATCACCTCTTCCAAGAAACCTTTCTCCAGCTTCCTAATCCGATATAGATGCTCCTCCTTTGTGCTCATCTTGCTACCTCCCTCGTGGCTTCAACACATTATACTGAAATGGATGTTCCGTTGGCCTGTCTCTGCCACCATTCTGAGTGATTTTGTCTTATGCAAGTCTCCTGGGGTTGAGCACAAAGTGAAAACTGACTAAATGTTTTCTTTTTTAATTGTTATTTTATTTATTGGCTGCATTGGGTCTTCATTGCTGCACGCAGGCTTTTGGTAGATGTGGAGAGCGGGGGCTACTCTTCATTGTGGTGCATAGGCTTCTCATTGTGGTGGCTTCTCTTGTTGTGGAGCATGGGATCTAGGAGCATGGGCTTCAGTAGTTGCAGCTTGTGGGCTCTAAAGCACAGGCTCAGTAGTTGCGGCGCATGGGCTTAGTTGCTCCGAGTTCTGTGGGATCTTCCTGGACCAGGTCTCGAACCCGTGTCCCCTGCATTGGCAGGTGGATTCTCAACCACTGCGCCACCAGGGAAGACTGCTAAATGGTTTTTGAGTGAATGAATGAGTGAAGTTACCAGCACTTGGATCATTTTAGACACTATATGACCCACGGCTCTATCCTGGAGAACAGAAGGTAATTGCTTTACTGTTGCCAGATTCTCCACCACCAATTCACTCTCTCTCGAGTTTATCCAGTACAATCCCCCTCCCAGTTAGATATGTGCTCAGACTCACCCTTGACAACCAAATCATGTAATTTCTCCCAAATTATCTCTTCATTTTTTTCTTTAAAACTTTCATTCTTTCAGTATCCTGAGATAAAGAAAACTGACAGGTAATATCATCCACAATATTTACAATGAAGTGGGAACAGCTGAAAATAATAACCCTTACAATTATATAGCATTTTATAGTTTATGAAACTTTCACTTTCATTGCCTTTGTCTTTCCAACAATCTTTGTGAGGTGGGCCACTCAGCTGCTCTCATTTCACTTTATACCTGAGAAGACTTCAGCTCACAGTTGTTTTGTTTTGTAACTTTGCCAGAATCATATAAGGAATAAGCGGTAGTACTTCAATTTATACTCTTTTTATTTCTCTATTTCATTTCTCAAAAGATTGTAGTATATAGTGAGAGTTAGTCATTAAGCAACGTTTGTGGAGTAAGAGATGCTGGAAACGCTTTACAAAACCACATTAATATGTTCATTAAGGGTCTTGGCTGATGCCCTGAAGTCCATGGCCTGCTCATCAAAACCCTGCAACTTCTCATCACATATAGATTTCTCCCAGAGCCTTCATCCAAGTCCATGACATAGTGGTCTGCCCTACAGATCTGCAGAGAGGGCACCCTAACTCTCAGGCCAAGTGTATGTGCAGCAAGAACCAGTGGGTCTAGAGTAAGTCAGTGAGTGGAGGAGGATAGAAGGAAAGAAGAAACAGGAATGGGTAGCTGAAAAACTCTAAGGAGTTCCAAACTCTAATCACTAACCTTGCACCAAAAGTATATGATTAAAGGTAGTAGAGATTATCACCCACTTCTATCAAAAGACTGTAAGCCCCTTTAGAGCAGGAAAGGTGGTTTATCCTTTCTCAGACACTGCATCAAGTCCCTCCCACCACCCCTACCAGCATCTTAACCACTTAGTTACTGATTGCCTCCTTCCACCATTTCATTCTGAAAAGGAATTTAGGTCATTTCTATGAATGTTGTTTAAAACCTGAGCTGAGATGATTCTCTAACTCTGGGGTCTGGTACCTTTATAAGGGGGAATTAACATTTCTGAAGAGAAAGATATTGGTTAACTGTAATGGATTCTGTATGTTTGTTGTTCATCTGTTTGTTTGTTTGTTTTTGTAGATCCCATGAAAGATTAGGTGTTCAGGAGAACAAACTTTGAGATGAAGTTTAGCGTGCAGAATGTTTGTTAGGAAGTGACTTTGGGATAACAACAGTGGAAAGGAGAGAAGCAAGTTGGATGGGGAAGAGGAGGAAATTGGGCTTTAATGGTGGTTGGAACAACCATCTCAGCCTACTCTACAGGGTAGCTGTGCAGCTAAAGTGACCCATCAGTGTTATCCTACTTTGGACTATAAAATGGCTGAGCCTTTATATCATTTCTGCTATCAATCATTGAATGTGGAATGCCTCAGATCACAGCAAAGTAGTTTTCTGCAGCTCAGGCAGTCTCTGAAGAGGCTGGCAGCTCAAGACTGCTCACAGCACTTCCTGCTATTAGTGCAACAAGTCACTTCTTACAAGAAATTTGGAAGGTACATGTCCATGTCCACTACAGCCCAACCCGTGCATCCCTTGGGACAACTTTTGCATATATTTTTGTGGAACAGCTTCTCTAGTATTTCAGTGGGCCTTTCTTCCTGTTGGAAATTTAGTGGCAGATACAAGACTAGGCTGAGGTAAGCAAGATAACTAGGGCACAAAATTTAAGGGGGTAAAAAAAAAGTCCCTCCTTAAATTCTGCCTCCTAGGTGCCTCACTCTTATTTTTGGACAGTTTTATTTATTTATAATTCACACACCACAAAATTCAAACTTTTAAAGTGTACATCTTAGTGATTTTTAGTTTTTGTGTTTAGTTTTTATATGGACATATGTTTTAGTTTTTCTTGGATCTATGAGTAGAATTTCTAGATCATGTGGAAACTCTAAACTTAGCTTTTCGAGGAACCATAAATCTATATTTTAAAGTGGTTGCACCATTTTTCATTTCCAAGGGTAATGTACAAGGATTCCAATTTTTCTACATTCTCACCAAAATTTGTTAATGTCCATCATTTTTGTTATCACTTAGTGTGTATGTGTAGTGATCTATTACTATGGTTTTGATTTCCATTTCCTTAATAACTAATGATGTTGAGCATCATTTCATGTACTTATGGCCATTTGTACATTGTTTTTGGAGAAATTTCTACCCAAATCCTTTGCCCATTTTAAAATTGCATTGTCTTTTTATTGTTGAATTGTAAAAGTCCTTTGTATATTCTGGAGACTAGATCTGTATCAGATATATAATTTCCAAATATTTTCTCCCATTATATGGCTTGCCTTTTCACTTTCTTGATGATGTCCTTTAAAGCACAAAGGAGTTTGTTGTTGTGTTATCATTTTAATGATATCCAATTTATCTATTTTTTTCTTTTGAAGATTTTGTTTTGGTGTCATGTCTTAGAAACTTTGCCTAATCCAGGTCATGGTTATTTACCTTATGTTTTCTTCTAAGAGTTTTGTATTTTTAGCTTTTACATTTAGGTATCACCTCAACTTTTAGATAATTTTTGTATTGAGTTAATGCTGACTTCATAGGATTGGTTGAGATGGATACCTTCCACTTCTAATTTTTTAAAGATTTTTTGAAGGTTTGGTATTAATTTTTCTTTCAACATTTTTCAGAGTTCACCAGTGAAGCCACCTGGGCCTGGGGCTTTTATAAAACTAATTTAATCTCACTACTTTGTTTACATATATTCATATTTTTATTTCTTCTCAATTCAGTTTCAGTAATTTTTATTTTTATAGGAATTTATCCATTTCATCTAGGTCATTTTATTTAATTTGTTGGCATATAATTATTTGTAATATTTTCTTATAATCCTTTGCACTTCTGTGAGGTTGTAGTAAAGTCCCCTTTGTCATTATTGATTTTAGTAAATTGAATCTTCTCCTTTTTTCACTTGGTCAGTCTGGCTAAAGATTTTCCTGACCAGGGCTTAATTTCCAAAATATACAAACAGCTCATACAACTCAACAACAACAACAACAAAAAACAACTTACTCAAAAAATGGGAAGAAAACCTAAATAGGCATTTCACCAAAGACGACATACAGATGGCCAATAGGTACATGAAAAGATGCTCAACTTCACTAATTATTAGGGAAATGCAAATCAAAACTACTATGTGGTAGCACCTCACACTGGTCAGAATGGTCATCACTAAAAAGCCTACAAATAATAAATGCTGGAGAGGGTGTGGAGAGAAAAGGGAACTCTCCTACACTGTTGGTGGGCATATAAATTGGTGCAGCCACTATGGAGTACAGCATGGAAGTTTCTTTTCTTTTCTTTTTTTTTTTTTGATTATGCATTAGGATGTAATGTACGACATGGTGACTATAGTTAACACTGTATTGCATATTTGAAAGTTGCTAAGAGAACAGATCTTTTTTATTTATGTATTTTTAATTTTTTAGCTATGCTGTGCAGCATGTGGGATCTTAGTTCCCTGACCAAGGATTGAAACTGTGCCCCCTGTATTGGAAGCACAGTCTTAACCACTGGACCATCAGGGAAGTCCCAGTATAGTAGTTTCTTAAAAAACTAAAAATAGAACTACCACATGATCCAGTGATCTCACTTTTGGGCATATACCCAGATAAAACTATAATTCAAAAAGATACATCACCACAATGTTTACAGAAGCATTATTTACAAAAGCCAAGACACAGAATCGACCTAAGTGTCCATCAACAGGTGAATGGATAAAGAAGATCTGGTGTATATACATAGTGGAATACTACTCAGCATAAAAAAGAATGAAACAATGCCATTTGCAGCAACATGGATGAACCTAGAGATTATGATGCTAAGTGAAGTAAGTCAGAGAAAGACAAACATCATATCAATTATATGTGGAATCTAAAAAAAATGATACAAATGAACTTATTTACAGAACAGAAATAGACTTATAGACATAGAAAACAAACTTATGGTTACCAAAGGGGAAAGGAGGAGGAGGGATAAATTAGGAGTTTGGGATTAAAATATACACACTGCTACATATAAAACAGATAACTAACAAGAATCTACTGTGTAGCACAGGAAACTCTACTTAATATCGTGTAAAAACTTATAATTGAATCTAAAAAAGAATATATAATTGAATCACTTTGTTCTATACCTGAAATTAACATAACATTGTAAATCAACTATATTTCAATGAAAATTAAAAAAAAATAAAGGGAAAAAACTAAAAATAGGTTGCCATATGATCCAGCAATCCCACTTCTAGGCATATATCCTGAAAGAACTCTAATTTGAAAAGATACATGCACCCCAATGTTCATGGCAGCACTATTTACAACAGCAAAGACATGGAAGCAACCTAAAGGTCCATGAAAGATGAATGGATAAAGAAGATGTGGTATATAGACACAATAGAATACTACTCAGCCATAAAAAAGAATGAAACAATGCCATTTGCAGCAACATGGATGAACCTGGAGACTATCATACTAAGCGAAGTAAGTCAGGCAGAGAAAGACCAATATTATATGTTATCACTTATATGTGGAATATAAAATATGATACAATGAACTTATTTACAAAACAGAAACAGACTTACAGACATAGAAAACACATATAGGGAAGTGAAGGAGTGGGACAAATTAGGAGTTTGGGATTAGCAGATACAAACTGCTATATATAAAACAGATAAACAACACGGTCCTACTGTATAGTATAAGGAAATATATTCAGTATCCTGTAATAAACCATAATGGAAAAGAATATGAAAAAATATACACATAACTTTTCTGTACACCAGAAACTAACACAACATTGTAAATCAACTATATTTCAATTAAAAATACTTTTTAAAAAGAATATAGAATGGTACCTGCATATAGTTCATTATTTTTATTATTGTAAAAGTAATGTAAAGGAAGAGTATTACTGCATAAAAGGAGTGCTAAACACTTAAAAACTAAAATATACTGTTAATAAAAGCATGGAAATTAAAAGATATTTAGGAATGAGCCTTATAAAACTTGCACAACATTTAATGAGATAATTACAAAATCTTATTGGAAAATAGTCAAGAAGACAATTAAATATAAAGATAAACCATGTTCATGGACTGGAAGATCATTAAGATATCAAATTTGCCTAAAATAAACAAAAAATAACCGGTTTAAAAAATATTTGTTAATTTTCTTGATCTTTCCAAGTAACCAACTTTCCTTTTCATTAATTTTCTCTATTGTTTTTTTATTCTCTATTTCATTTATTTCCATTCTATTCTTTATTATTTCCTTCCTTCTGTTTGTTTTGAATTTAGTTTGCTCTTCTTTTTCTAGCTTTTTAAGGTGGAAAGTTAGATTATTGATTTGAGATCTTTCTTCCTTTTTGATGTAAGTATTTGTAGCTATAAATTTCTTCTTAAGCCCTGTTTTAGCTGCATGCCATAAGTTTTAGCTGCATGCCATAAGTTTTAGCGTGTTGTGTTGCCATTTTCATTCATCCATCAGAAAATATTTTCTAATTTCCCTATGATTTCTTCTTTGACCCACTGGTTTTTGTGTTGTTTAATTTCCATATATTCATGAATTTCCCCAATTTTCTTCTGTTACTGATTTCTAATTTCATTCTGCTGTAGTTGAAGAACATAGTTTTTAAAATTTCAATCTTTTTAAATTATTGAGACTTGTTTTATTGCTTCACATATGATTTATCCTGGAGAATGTTTAGTGTGAAGAATGTGTATTATGCTATTATTGAATGGAGTGTTCTATTGAAGTCAGTTAGATCTAGTTGGAGTATAGTGTTGTTTAAATCTTATCTCCTTGTTAAGCTTGTGCCTAGTTCTCTACTATTAAAACTGGGGTATTAAAATTTCCAACTATTATTGTAGAATTGTGCATTTCTCCCTTTAATTCTGTCAGTTGTTTCTTCATGTATTGGGGGGCTCTGTTTTTAGGTTCATATATGTTTATAACTGTTACATCTTCATGACGGATTGCAGGTTCTTCCTTCTTAAGTACCCACTCTTTTCCAGAGTCATGAAAGTAAACAGTCATCACTTTCATGACCTTGAGAGAGACTATCTCCCTAAACTTTCCACCCTAGACACCTTGCTGGCTCATTCTATCCTGGCTCTGGTCAGTGGATTAACCACAGTTGGCCTCAGAGCCACAACTGATACTAACCATCTCCCTGCAATACTATTCATTGTAGAGTCCCCTCACCCTTAACTTGTTCTTCCCAGTGGCTTACCGGATGACGTACCACAGATTCTCATCCCTGAGTGGTATGAGTTCCTGATTACCATGTCTTTCTTGGGATAAGTATTCTTTACTTGTCCATTTACCATCACAACTGGACAACAGAGAACAAAGTACCACCTAAACAGATCACCTGTATGCCAAGTATCAATAGATTCCATAGATTAGATTCCATAACAGCAACAATACTTCCTCTTGGATCAGGGTCATTTACCCTTGCCAAGATTATGCCTCTTCTTGCTTGCTGATAGTTAGACACAGAGTATTCTAAGTGGTATTCCACAACTTACAGTTCAATGGGACTCTTGTTGATATCTTTCACATCACCTGGTAAAAGTATTTTCTGTTTGGGGAAAAAGATCTCTAACCCTGAAGATCCCAGAAGCAAAAATTCCCCAAGTGGGTTATTGGAAGTGATGGTAACCAGGGCCACACTTGCTTTGACCCTCTGGCTCCCAGACTCATGAATTCTTGCTAACAGAGACAGCATGTGAAGGTCTTGACTTCTGTAAGTTGGCCCCTGGATCTAATGTGAAGCTATATAGGATCCTATGTGAATGAATCAAACACTATAAGCCCTCAGGCAGTGATGTTGGCTGAGTCCCTGTAGGCAAGAATGGAATAGCTATTCCTAGAATATGTGTCTATTCCTGTCTGAATGAATCATTCTTTCTTCCAGGATGGAAGGGGCCCAATGCAGTCAGCTTTCCACCAAGTGTTCAGTTGATCTCCTCAACTGACAGTGCTATACGGGAGGCTATGCATTGATTTTCTTTGTGGGGGTTTGGATATTCGGTAGTGGCAATAACTAGATCAGCCTTGAAAAGTAGGAGGATCTTGGTCTATTGGTCCCGTGCAAAGCTTTCATCTCTGTAACTGTGATCACTTCCTTCATGTGACTAGTGGATTAGCACTGAGGTGACCAATGGCAGAGGCTGGTTAATATCAACTGGACAATTTATTTTGGTTGTTTGTTTAAAGTCTCTTCCATGATGGATGTTCTCTGGTGGGTTTCAACATGTAATCTTCATATTTTGTGTCCACTCCCATATATTTACCCACATGCCTCAATCCCACACTTCCTCAATCACACAAGCTTCACATTTTTTAATCTTTCAGGCTCCTCATCATCCACCCACATCATTTTCCACTGTCCATGAATCCATATAAATTCTAACTTTGGGCCACTTTTCCCTCAACACAAAGTGTATGACTGTGCTCAGACTGAAGTTCTGCCCATTGAGAGGATTTTTCTTTTTTCTTTCTCTTTCTTCCAGTTTTATTGAGATATAATTGACATACAGCACTGTGTAAGTTCAAGGTGTACTATATAAGGATCTGATTTACACACATCATGAAATGATTACCAAAATGGGTTTAATGAACATCCATCAACTCATACAGGTACAATATTAAAGAAATAGAAAAAAAATTTCTTCTTGTGATGAGTAGATTTGCAACAATTTTTATATATAATATACAGTAGTGTTATCTTTATCATGCTGTATATTACATCTCTACTACTTATTTATCTTATAACTATATTTCCCACACAGTACCTTTTGTCTGCCTTCATCCAATTCCCCCCTCCCCATCCCCTGCCTCTGATAACCATAAATCTGATTTCTTTTTCTATAAGTTTATTTGTTGAAGATAATTGACCTTCAACACTATGTAAGTTTCTGGTACACAACATAGAGATTTGATATTTCTATACATTTGAAAATGATCATCATGATAAATCTAGTTGTCATCTGTCACCAAAGAAAGATATTACATTATTATTGATTATATTTCTCACACTGTACATTTCATACCTGTAACTCACTTATTTTATAACTGTGTTTGTATCTCTTAATCTCCCTCTCCTATTTCTCTCCTCCTCCTATCCACCTCCCTTCTGGCAACCACATGTTTTTTCTCTGTATCTATGCTCTGTTGCTGTTTAGTTATGTTTATTTATTTTGCTTTTTCGTTTCCACATATAAATGAAATCATATTGTATTTATCTTTCTCTGTCTGACATTTCACTTAACATAATACCCTCTGGGTCCATTTGTGTTGTCACAAATGGCAAGATTTCATTCTTTTTTATGGCTGAAACATAAAACCACCTGACCATTGTATATATGCACCATACCTTCTTTATTGATTCATCTACTGATAGACACTTAGGTTGCTTTCATATCTTGCCTATTGTAAATAATAGTGCAATGAACATAGGGGTGCATATATATTTTTTTGAATTAGTATTTTCATTTTCTTCTGATAAATACCCAGAAGTAGGATTGCTGGATTGCATGGTAGTTTAATTTTAATTTTTTGAGGACTCCCCATAGTATTTTCCACAGTGACTTTACCAATTTACATTCTCACCAACAGTGCATGAGTGTTTGAGGAAAACTTTAACAGGGACAGAAAACCAAACACTGGCCAACTCCACAACCATATTCATGTAGCTAGGCCATGTTAACTTTTTTTCAGCAAGCGATACCTCATTTGGCATGCAGTTGCAGTAGGGATTACAATTTGGTTGAATTTGTGGTAGGATCAGTCTGGTTTTGTTACAAGTACCAGAGTAGTGACTTAAATAGAGATATGATGGGGCCCACCACTCCTGATTCCTTTAGATTCTTGATGGTAGCACAAACTTCTGTTTTCTCCATCCATGGAACACAATATTTTTTTTTTAATTTAACACCTTGCCCAGGGGTAGGGAAGTTTAGGCACTTGGACTTGACCTTCCCCGTTATTATAGAAAGCTCTTACCCCACTGGCCAAGGACTGAATGTGGAGGTTGCACCAATTAGCAATTACGCTTTTGGGGACTGGTGAAATTACAACAGGGTGATTCACAAACCCAAGGAACCAACAACAAACTAGACCTTTGTCAAAGACCATGTTTTACCTGACCACACCAGTCTCCGTCTTAACAGAAGGACCACAAAAATATTTCATGTTTCTAGGTATCAATGTTAACTCCAACATGGTATCCAACAGTCAATTAGTTGGGTATTCCCTTTCTACAATGTCCCTGAGTAAATTGCTATATATCCCTTTGGGGAAGACCCAGAGAAATCATTAATTTACTGCATAACTTGCTATGGTGTTGCAGTCTTTCATTCAAGAGGACCTATTTCCTCTTCAAGCAACAAGTTCACAAACCAAAAACTGGCTCAGGTCCAGAAAATGGACAAAGAATCATGACTTTTTATTTGGGTGACTGTCCTCAGCCTCTTGATTTCCTCTGATGGTACAAGTTGAGTAATGCCTTTGTTGGATGCACATCTATTCTGCCCCCAGGGATGCCAGTCTGTTAACAATTTATAACTCTATGTGGATCCCATTTTCTGGGCTGCCATTCCAACCTTGCCATTCCTTATGAAAATTACATCCACTTGGCTTCTCTCTGTAACGTACTGCCACCCGGCCTCAATTGTTTGTTATCCAATCATCCCATTGCTATCAATGAGCTTTGTCTTGTGATAGTTTCTCTTATCATTATCCATGACCTGTATATGAGAGGCAGCACTGAAATTGCTGATGCTGATGACCTTCGCATCAGAGCTTTCCTTGTGAACTTGGTAAATTGTATATCCTCTGGGTATTCCCAAGGAACATAATCATCTGGTGGTGATGTGGCTTTACACAGTACATCCATCTCAGCATGCCTACTTCCCCAAGTCTTTTAATAATTTCCTCCCTCTTCTTCCATGGAAATTCTGGCATTTCAGCCTCACTTAGTATGGGGCTATTGATTTTTCATGCTTCCAGACTTTGTAACAAGTCTGCCATATCACTGGGGTTCTTGACACAATATTAAAACCTGTATCTCAGAGGAATGGTCCTAATACAATAAAATTTCCCTAACCAGCCATATAGTTTAGTCCCCTTGATCAAGCACCCTCAGAATCCAGTCCCACACATACTCCCCAGCTCCTGTCAATACATTCTGGCTAATTCCTGCATCTCCTTTAAAGTATGGTCTCTATTCTTCCTTTGCAGGCTCTGTACACTTCTGGTTGCCAGTTATAGAGGTCTAGTGGCCAGGAGGGGAAATGGGGCAGATCCTGAGGACAGCACATGTTTCTCCAGGAAGAGGCTGCAGCATTTTCTTCAAGCAAGAAAGGGAATATGTTAGCTCTTAATAGGGATGGGTGGGCCACTTCTATAGGTTCAAAATGTTCAGAATAATCTAGAAATTTAAGATTATTAGAGGCATCTATTCATATGTCCCTATCCTACATGTCAGGGTCCCCTTCTTTCCTAATCAGAGTCCTGACCTTAGCATAATAGAGCTTCCTTGGTTGGGAGTTTAACCTTCTTTGGAGCTCAGTCACTTCACTGATTAAGTCCTGGTTTAGCTCCATAGCTTTTCTGCCCTCCCACTATATGAGATGAGAGTAGTCTATGAAAAGATCTTCTGGGTCTCACGTTGGTTTTGAAATTGCTTGTTAATCATTTTAACTCTTGTCTTTTTCCCTTATGCAGGGGTCAGCAAACTTTTTCTTTATAGGCTATATAATGAACATTTTAAGCTTTGAAGCCATAAAGTCTCTATCACAACTATTTGACTTGCTTTGTAGTGCAAAAGCAGCTATAAACAATATGTAAATGATAGGTAGGGCTTTGAGCCAATCAAACTTTATTTATAAAAACAGGCAGTGGGAAGAATTTCACCCATGGGCCATGGTTTGCTGTCTCCTAACTCATCGCATCAGTCAGGCTTAGCAATAGCCTCTCAATTCCATCGTTCTTCTAGTTACAATTTTCCCCATATTTCTCACACTTGATACATAGCGTTTCCTTCTGCTGGTATACCATCCAACCCTGGTGAAAGTCTTAACAACTGAACTTTCTCCTTGTATCAGGGACTATCTGTGCTCTGCTAGTGATGGAGTCCTCATTGCCACATGGGTAGTAAATCTTCTAGCTCCAAAATTCCATCTTAATACCTGCTTTCCTGGACTACCCTGGCACCAGCTGTCACTGGTTGAGTTCTCTGGGTAGCAGACTAAGATGAAGCTTAGTGTGGAGGATGCTCATTAGGGAAGCAACCATGGGAGGGGAAAGAAAGACTGGGTAGAGGGAGAAGCTGAGCTGCAACACAAACCCAACTGACAGCCTCAGCCAATCCCGTGAGAAGTTCTGGGGCTAAAATGTCCCAATGGAGTTGTCCTGCATTGACCTGAAGTGGCTAAGCATTTTTCCTCCCACCTCTCACAGTAATTAGGTGTATCATTTCAGGAAGGTATGGCCTTTGATGAGGTGCTCTCTCCAGCTGATCCAATCCGTAAATGGACTGAGAGCTGAAGGCTACCTGTGGATAGCACTCCTGCAGCTGGGGCAACAACTGCAGCTGACCCTTAAACAATGCAGGACTTAGAGGCCCAGACCCTCATTCCAGCTGAAAATCTGCATGTAATTAGAGTCAGCCCTCCATATTTTCAGTTCCTCATTATAGATGTGGTTCCTCCATATCCATAGTTCTACATCTGCAGATTCAACCAACCTTGGATAGTGTAGTACTGCACTGCATTGAAAACATTCATGTGTAAGTGGACCCACACGGTTCAAACCCTTGTTGTTCAAGGGTCAACTGTATTTCTTTGAAGGACTGGGTAGTGCATTTCTTTTTCTTTTTTTTCGTTTTAAACAAATGTTATTCTTTTTTTAAATAAATTTATTTATTTATTTATTGGCTGCGTTGGGTCTTTGTTGCTGCACGTGGGCTTTCTCTAGTTGCAGCAAGCGGGGGCTACTCTTTGTTGCAGTGCACTGGCTTCTCATTGCAGTGGCTTTTCTTGCAGATCACGGGCTCTAGGTATGTGGGCTTCAGTAGTTGCAGCACGTGAGCTCAACAGTTGTGGCTCATGGGCTCTGGAGCACAGGCTCAGTAGTTGCGGCACATGGGCTTAGTTGCTCCATGGCATGTGGGATCTTCCCAGACCATGGCTTGAACCCGTGCCCCTACATTGGCAGGTGGATTCTCAACCACTGAGCCATCAGGAAAGTCCAGGGTAGTGCATTTCTAAGTATATCACAGTCCTCAACTTTGCCCTTTTACCCACTGACCTTCCCCTTCCTGCTTCCCCTATCTGTTGGTCCTTTACCACCCATACTGGCTTTGCTGTTGCCTCTTTACTGATACTGGCTGCAGTACATTTCGTGGCACTTCTCACAAGGCCTGCACCCCAAGCTCCTTTCTTCTTTTGCTGACTGATACACAGATGTTTTGTCTGGCTATCACACTGATTTTCTACTTCTCTCAGAGTCAAATCCTTCATTAACAATGATTTGCAGTGTTATCTCTGCCGTACTCCCATTATGTTACTGAGCATGGTGAGTGGGTAAGCACTTATGGGAGGCTTTTAACAATATTTATACTTGTCTTCAAAAGCAAATAATTACAGACTTTTGGGGTTGGGAACAAAAGCTAACAGATAAATAAATTTAAAGCTTTGGTATAAATGGTCAGACGGTTGACAAAATAGTCTCCTGTTGAGTGGAACCAAGAGAGCCATCCAGAGATAAGTAGGCAGCACACAGCCCAGGCTAATTTGTCTGGTGCCCTGGGGAAGTCATCATGCTCTAACCCCACCTCCCAAGCCCTCAGCAGCCCATCTGTATACTAAGGAACAGAGCTATTCACCTCACTCCTGTCCCTTGGGAGTTTCATGACCATTAAAGATGCATGTTCCTTTGAAAAGGTGACACACAAGTAATACTATTTTAGAAGAAATAGAAAATCCTGTAGAAGGGGAAGGAAGAGATATTCAGGACAAAACTACAGAGGATGAGTTAGGTTTGAACATGGAGGAAGGAAAACAAAGAAAAATGAAAGATGAAGTGGAGAAATAGAATGGATGAAAAATAAAATATGGGCGAGGACACTGAAGAAAGAGGAGGAAGAAGAGAAAAGGAGAAAGCAGATGAAAAGAAGCATGACCACAAAGAGGAGGAAGAGGAGAAAGAGAAAAAAAAGGGGGTCAGGGAAGACTAGTTTGAGCTCTAAACTTCCAGCAGAGAAACATACTCCCTCTCACAAACCACATCACATCCAAATTGAGCCCGAATCTCATCACGGAAATAAAATTGGCAATCTAGAAAATGAAGATGGACGAGGAAGCCAATATCAGAATTTCCTCAAGTACAACCCTATCTTGCTCTTTATTTGTCTATTACAGCTTATTGGTGGAGATGCAAGCCTCCCCAGAATTCAGAAAGATAAGTCGAAATAGGTTCCTAGAAAAATCAGGAAAAA
This sequence comes from Hippopotamus amphibius kiboko, assembly GCF_030028045.1. NCBI lineage: Eukaryota > Metazoa > Chordata > Mammalia > Artiodactyla > Hippopotamidae > Hippopotamus > Hippopotamus amphibius. The sequence continues at coordinate 172,783,843 of NC_080188.1, read as the reverse complement.
AAACCCCACAAAAAACCAAAAAAAACCCTCCAGCTTTGAACAAAGAATAGAACTCACAGAGGCAGGAAATAAGCATGTAGATTCAGATCAGGTTCTCTGGTTTCCCATCCCACTCACCCCGTCATCTGAGCTGACATTGGGAAACTCAACCATTATCAGAAATTATTTTTAAGGTCAGGAGAGAGTTGCACATTACCTTCATCTGCAGATTTAATACTCCAAGAATGCCACAAGAAATTTAAGATAACTGGAATTATTTTTTAAATATAGCTTTATTGTGCTCCACTCCCCTGCCAGCAGTAAAGTGGACTCCTTAAATAGGCCTTGTAAAAGCAGATTATAAAAGCAAAGATCCAAGAGAAGCAGACATTTAAGCACCCCACCTGCTGTACACATGGGCCGCCAAGGACCTCTGAATGCGCACGCTAAGAGCAAGCACAGATTTTTATATTCGCTTTGCCTCAATTACACAGGTATCACACTCCCAGTCAATCTCCTTCACCTTTGGCAGTAATTATTCCCCATCTCAGCATTTACCCTCTTCTTCCCTTTCTTCTTGTATAATAGTTTTAGCTCTCCAGGGTGTAATCTTTTTTTTGATCCAGAGGACAGAATCAAATTTGGTTTTATAAAGAATCTCTCATGGCTAGAGCTCAGAGCACTTGAAAAGGCAATGCTGATGCACAATGGTGATTGGGGGAAAGGTTCTTACACCAACTTCTCTGTGTTTACTTGGGTAGGGAAGATTACCTGACCCATTTTTACCCAGGTGCTGGGGGTCTGAGTACAGCTCTATACAGATTAACCCCTGGATGATCCTACACCAAGGAAATGGACTTTCCTTCCCTTACATTGACTAGAAAGGAGCCAGTTGTGTTGACTGTTTTCTCACTTCATTTACCAGGTACTTGAAGTTCATGAGTTTGTGTCTGGAAATAGGGTGGGGTGGAAAGTGGGAGGGGGGTGTTAAAAGCTGTCTTAAAAGGAGAGAAGTAGTGAGGATGAGAAAGTCCTGAGGGTAGTATGGTTTGGAAAGTAATCTTAACATTTCCACTTATTAAATGCCTGTTATGTGCCAGGCACTTTATATAAATGATCTCTATTCAAGGTATGAGATTTAGGCCAAACCTGGGTTTTAATTTTAGTTCTGACTGTTATTAGCTGTGTGATCTTGACAAATTAGTTTGCATCTCTGCACCTTGGTTATCTCATCTGTTTATAGGGATAATAACGCCTACTTCACAAAATAATTGAGGAGGATTAGTGCTGCTTAATGGAAAATGATGGTAACGGTCTTCTTCAATCCAACTCTTCCATCTGTGCATTTTAAAAATGAGAAAACTGAGGCTCCAGAGAGTTTCAATAACTTGTTCAAGGACATAGATCCAGTGAAGAGCAGACCTGGGATTTGAACTCAACTCTACATGACTCTTTCCACTCTATAATGACACCTCAAAGCACCCAAGATAGTGTCCATGGCAACTGCAGAGCGACTTTGGTGGAGGTTTTTCTAGTTATCAGCATTATACCAGTTCAACTTCTAGGTATAAACATCTCCAACCCCTATTGCCGTTTAGAGCTTGGCTTAACTTGTTTCACTGACCTCCTGAGGTTTATTTTGGTCTAGTAAGAACAATTCACCAGAAAAAAAAGATGGCGGCGAAGTAGAGAGACAGGGAGTGCATCCCTCTCCACAGATGCATTGGGAATGCACGGAAGGACGCAGTGATTCCCACAGAGAACCAGCTGAACACCAGCAGACGGCCTCGGACACCAGACAGGGCTGCGGGGAGCCCGACATAGCCGGTAGGGAGGCATCTACGAGGGCTCAGAGAGGGTGAAGCAGCGGAGCTGTGGCAGACGGGAGGGAGTGAGAAACATACGGAGGGGCTGCAGCGCAGCTCAGGGTTCCCGGACCGAGACATCGATCCGCGGCTGAATGGAGGGTCCAGGAGCGGGAGCGTGGGAACCGGAGAGCTGGTTCAGGGTGAGAAACATTGTTGCCGGTAGGGTGACGGACCAAGAGGACAGGAGGGAGGAGGTCCGCGGAGAGGAGTGCCAGTCCCTGAGAGCTGCCCAGCCATAATGGCGGCTGGAGGCTGCAGGCTCCCGGGCAGGGGGGAGGAGCCGCGCAGGTAGCCTCTCCCTCTCTTTCGGCGCCTCTGCAACAGGCAGTGGAGAGACGCCCTGCGGGCCACCTAAGGCACTCAGGGATAACAAGCACCCTCAGGCGCTCGGGCGGGGCTAGATTAAAACCCCTTGCAATGCCAGCAGCAGGGAGGCTGCCAAGAGAAAAAAAAAAAAAAAACAACAACAGCATCAAAAAGAAAAAAAACTCCGAGAGAGGCCCAACTCTAAGACTTTCTGTTTACGCCTGAGCCACCAGCGCCCTCTGCAACAGGCACCTCCAAGCCTGACTGAAACAACAGTGCGCCACTGCTCACTCACTCCCAGGAGAAGGAGCCACTATTGTACCCTCTCCCTCCCCACACACCGAGGCTTACAGACGAACAATAAAGGAACCTCTGCTGGTCACAGAATAACGCGAAAAAAACCCAAGGCAAGGAGAAGGACACTTACAGCTGAGACACTAAGGAAACAGAAATAGTAGTATCAATACCTATTGAACTGGTCGATTCTGGGATCAGTTCTGGATTTTTTTTTTTTTCTTCTTTCTCTCTCTCTCTCTCTTTTTTTTTTTTTTTTTTTTTTTGATTTATTAAATACGATCTTAGCCCTAAGGGATCTACAAGTTTTATAACATAAATTTTAATGATATTTTTTATTCTTTTTTTTTTTTTTTGCCTTTTTATATACTTCTATATCTAGCTAAGTTTTTGGTAGTACGGACAAAATATCTCTCATACTTTCCTTTCATCCCTATCTTTTATACATTTCTATTCCTTTCTTTTTATTTGCATATTTCCAACCACAGTACGCTCTTCTGTTCCCCTTTCTTCCAGCCTTTTTAAGTTTATTTTATCTTAACATACTTATAAGCAACACTATCGGTCTGCTCAGACTCCTTGCTCTATTCTCCAGATGACGCACTGCCTTGGTATTTAATATTAGGCTTTTGTCTTTATCTTAGTTCTTAGTACAGTTGTCTAATTACATTCTGAGAATCTCCATTCGCTCTGGTGGTACTCCAGCTCTTTTCTATATTTGATCCTAGCTTACAAAATCTCCCTGGATTGATGTTTTTATGTGTAGGGTGTTATTTGTTGTTTGTTTGCTTTTGCTTTTGTCTCTGATTTGTTCTGTTTCAGTTGTCAATTTCTGCTGGGTTTCTCTTTGAATATCTGATAGCACACTGGGGTTCTGTCAGGTCTTTCTAGAGCCTTATGTCCTAACGGATTCAATAATTGTGTGTCTTATACATGTATGTGTTTCCTAGACTGAATATTCGTCTACTCCAATACTTGGACATTAGTCTGAGGCTTGGACAGTCTTCTATAAACACCTCTATCACCAGGACAAGGAACCTCAAAAGTTTGGACAACCATGAGGAAACAAAGAAACACCATGCAGGCAAAGGAGCAGGAAAAAAACCCACAAGACCAAATAAATGAGGAGGAAATAGGAAAAATGCCTGAAAAAGAATTTAGAGTCATGATAGTAAAAATGATACAAAATCTCAATAACAAAATAGAGAAAGTACAAGAAACAGTTCATAAGAACTCAGAAAAACAAACAGCAATGGATAACAAAATAACTGAAATTAAAAATACTGTAGATGCTATAACCAGCAGAATGACTGAGGCAGAAGAACGAATAAGTGAGTTGGAAGATAGAATGGGGGAAATAACTGCCACAGAGCAGGAAAAAGAAAAAAGAATAAAAAGATTAGAAGACAGTCTCAGAGACCTCAGGGATAACCTTAAACGTACCAACATTCGAATTATAGGCATCCCAGAAGAAGAAGAAAACAAGAAAGGGTCTGAGAAAATATTTGAAGAGGTTATAGTGGAAAACTTCCCCAACATGGGAAAGGAAATAATGAACCAAGTCCAAGAAGCACAGAGAGTCCCATACAGAATAAACCCAAGGAGAAATACACCAAGACACATATTAATCAAACTAATGACAATTAAACACAAAGAAAAAATATTCAAAGCAGCAAGAGAAAAGCAACAAACAACGTATAAGGGAAAACCCATAAGGATAACAGCTGACCTTTCTACAGAAACTCTGCAGGCCAGAAGGGAATGGCAGGATATCCTGAAAGTCCTGAAAGAGAGAAACCTACAGCCAAGAATACTCTACCCAGCAAGAATCTCATTCAGATTTGAGGGAGAAATCAAAAGCTTTCCAGACAAGCAAAAGTTAAGAGAATTCAGCACCACCAAACCAGCCTTACAACAAGTGCTAAGGGAACTTCTCTAAGTAGGACACACAAAAAAAGGAAAACACCTACAAATACAAACCCAAAACAATTAAGACAATGGTAATTGGAACACACATGTCAATAATCACTTTAAAAGTAAATGGATTAAATGCTCCAACCAAAAGACACAGACTGGCTGAGTGAATACAAAAACAAGACCCTTCTATATGCTGCCTACAAGAAACCCACTTCAGACCAAGGGATACATATAGACTGAAAGGAAAGGGATGGAAAAAGATATTCCATGCAAATGGAAGTCAAAAGAAAGCTGGAGTAGCAATACTCATATCAGACAAATTAGACTTGAAAGTAAAGACTATTACAAGAGACAAAGAAGGACACTACATCATGATCAAGGGATCCATTCAAGAAGAACATATCACAATGGTAAATATCTATGGCCCCAACATAGGAGCACCTCAATACATAAGGCAAATGCTAACAGCTATAAAAGGGGACGTCGACAGGAACACAATAATAGTGGGAGACTTGAACACCCCACTTACATCAATGGACAGATCATCCAAACAGAAAATAAATAAAGACACACAAGCTTTAAATGACACATTAGACCATCTCGACTTCATTGATATTTATAGGACATTTCACCCAAAAACGACAGACTACACGTTCTTCTCAAGTGCACACGGAACATTTTCCAGGATAGATCACATCTTGGGTCACAAATCAAACCTCAGCAAATTCAAGAAAATTGAAATCATATCAAGCATCTTCTCAGACCACAACGCCATGAGACTAGATATCAATTACAGGAAAAAAAAATGCAAAAAATACAAACACATGGAGGCTAAACAATTCACTCTTAAACAACCAAGAAATCACTAAAGAAATGAAAGAGGAAATCAAAAAATATCTAGAAACAAATGACAATGAAAACACAACAACCCAAAACCTATGGGATGCAGCAAAAGCAGTTCTAAGAGGGAAGTTGATAGCAATACAGTCCTACCTCAAGAAACAAGAAAATTATCAAATAAATAACCTAACCTTACACCTAAAGCAATTAGAAAAAGAAGAAGAAACCCCATAGTGAGCAGAAGGAAAGAAATCATAAAGATCAGAGCAGAAATAAATGAAAAAGAAAGGAAAGAAACCATAAGAAAAATAAATAAAACTAATAGCTGGTTCTTTGAGAAGATTAACGAAATTGATAAACCATTAACCAGACTCATCAAGAAAAAAAGGGAGAAGATGCAAATCAACAGAATTAGAAATGAAAAAGGAGACGTAACAACGGACACCTCAGAAATACAAAACATCATGAGAGACTACTACAAGCAACTATATGCCAATCAATTGGATAACCTGGAAGAAATAGATACATTCTTAGAAAAATTCAATCTTCCAAGACTGAACCAGGAAGAAATAGAAACCATGAACAGACCAATCACAAGTACGGAAATTGAGGCAGTGATTAAAAATCTCCCAACACACAAAAGCCCAGGACCAGATGGATTCATGGGTGAATTCTATCAAACATTTCGAGAAGAGCTAACACCTATCCTTCTCAAACTCTTCCAAAATATTGCAGAAGGCGGAGCACTCCCAAACTCATTCTACGAGGCCACCATCACCCTGATACCAAAACCAGGCAAAGATGTCACAAAAAAAGAAAACTACAGACCAATATCACTGATGAATATAGATGCAAAAATCCTCAACAAAATACTAGCTAACAGACTCCAACAGCACATTAAAATATCCTACACCATGATTAAGTGGGGTTTATCCCTGGGATGCAAGGATTCTTCAATATACGCAAATCAATCAATGTGATACATCATATCAACAAATTGAAGGATAAAAACCATATGATCATCTCAATAGATGCAGAAAAAGCTTTTGACAAAGTTCAACATCCATTTATGATAAAAGCTCTCCAGAAAATGGGCATAGAAGGAAATTACCTCAACATAATAAAAGCCATATATGAAAAACCAAAAGCCAACATCGTTCTCAATGGGGAAAAACTGGAAGAATTCCCTCTAAGAACAGGAACAAGACAAGGGTGTCCACTCTCACTACTATTATTCAACATAGTTTTGGAAGTTTTAGCCACAGCAATCAGAGAAGAAAAAGAAATCAAAGGAATCCAAACTGGAAAAGAAGAAGTAAAATTGTCACTCTTTGCAGATGACATGATATTATATATAGAAAACCCTAAAGACTCTACCAGAAAACTGCTAGCACTCATTGATGAGTTTAGTAAAGTAGCAGGATACAAAATTAATGCACAGAAATCTCTTGCATTCCTATACACTAACAACGGAAGAGCAGAAAGAGAAATTAAGGAAACTCTCCCATTCACCATTGCAACCAAAAGAATCAAATACCTAGGAATAAACCTGCCTAAGGAGGCAAAAGATCTGTATGCAGAAAACTTTAAGACATTGATGAAAGAAATCAAAGACGACACAAACAGATGGAGGGACATACACTGTTCCTGGATTGGAAGAATCAACATTGTGAAAATGTCTGTACTACCCAAAGCAATTTACAGATTCAGTGCAATCCCAATCAAATTACCAATGGCATTTTTCACAGAACTAGAACAAGAAATCTTACAATTTGTATGGAAACGCAAAAGACCCCGAATAGCCAAAGCCATCTTGAGAAGGAAAAATGGAGTTGGTGGAATCAGACTTCCTGACTTCAAACTATACTACAAGGCCATAGTGATCAAGACAGTATGGTACTGGCACAAAAATAGAAAGGAAGATCAATGGAATAGAATAGAGAACTCAGAAGTAAGCCCAAACACATATGGGCACCTTATCTTTGACAAAGGAGGCACGAGTATACAATGGAAAAAAGACAGCCTCTTCAATAAGTGGTGCTAGGAAAATTGGACAGCAACATGTAAAAGAATGAAATTAGAACAATTCCTAACACCATACACAAAAATCAACTCCAAATGGATTAAAGACCTACATGTAAGGCCAGACACTATCAAACTCCTAGAGGAAAACATAGGCAGAACACTCTTTGACATACATCAAAGCAACATCCTTTTTGACCCACCTCCTAGAATCAGGGAAATAAAATCAAGAATAAATGAATGGGACCTCATGAAACTTAAAAGCTTTTGCACAGCAAAACAAACCATAAACAAGACTAAAAGGCAACCCTCAGAATGGGAAAAAATAATTGCCTATGAAACAACGGACAAAGGATTAACCTCCAAAATATACAAGCAGCTCATGAAGCTTAATACCAAAAAAGCAAATAACCCAATCCACAAATGGGCAGAAGACCTAAATAGACATTTCTCCAAAGAAGACATACAGATGGCCAACAAACACAGGAAAAGATGCTCAACATCACTAATCATCAGAGAAATGCAAGTCAAAGCCACAATGAGGTATCACCTCACACCAATCAGAATGGCCATCATCACAAAGTCTGGAAACAACAAATGTTGGAGAGGGTGTGGAGAAAAGGGAACTCTCCTGCACTGTTGGTGGGACTGTAAGTTGGTACAGCCACTATGGAAAACAATTTGGAGGTTCCTTAAAAAACTACAAATAGAACTACCATATGATCCAGTAATCCCACTCCTGGGCATATACCCAAAGAAAACCATAATCCCAAAAGAGACTTGTACCATAATGTTTATTGCAGCACTATTTACAATAGCCAGGACATGGAAGCAACTGAAATGCCCATCAACAAATGAATGGATACAGAAGATGTGGCATATATATACAATGGAATATTACTCAGCTATAAAAAGGGATGAGATGGAGCTATATGTAATGAGGTGGATAGAACTACAATCTGTCATACAGAGTGAAGTAAGTCAGAAAGAGAAGGACAAATATTGTATGCTAACTCACATATATGGAATCTAAAAGTGGTACTGATGAACTCAGTGACAAGAACAAGGACGCAGATACAGAGAATGGACTGGAGAACTCGAGGTATGGGAGGGGGCGGGGGGTGAAGGGGAAACTGAGATGAAGCGAGAGAGTAGCACAGACATATATATACTACCAACTGTAAAATAGTCAGTGGGAAGTTGTTGTATAACAAAGGGAGTCCAGCTCGAGGATGGAAGATGCCTTGGAGGACTATGGCAGGGAGGGTGGGGGGGACTTGAGGGGGGGTGGTCGGGGAAGGGAGGGAGTACGGGGATGTGTGTATGGAAACAGATGATTGAACCTGGTGTACCCCCAAAAAAATAAAAAGAACAATACACCAGTAAAAAAATGAGTGATGGATAATTTTCTATCTTATAATAGGATTTTAGACATTAAACATGGAAGACTGATGAAATAGATTCCCAGTCACTGTGCTTGACCATTTTCCTCTACCAAGTCTCCTTTCTATTCATTTATTCAACTAATATTTATTGAGCACTTACCACATGTCAGTCACTATCCTGATGCTGGGAATATGACAGTAAATAAGAAGACAGGGTCCTTGCCCTCAAAACTAACAGGGATCATTGCAAAGACATCCTAATTGAATATCAAGACAGGAAGGAACCTTAGAGATCATCTCACCGACATCATACTGTCTGAGAAAGTCTTCAATAAAAAATATGTAATTATAATAATTGAAGAAATGTGTAATTGAAGTAATTACAGGAGTTAAATGGGAGAGAAAGAAGGGTCAGAGACTTTAATAGCAGCATGATGGATGGACTCAGTTAATTAGGTAAGGCATTCTCTTTACACTAATCCCTCCTCAAGTGAGCTTGTCAGTCATGGAGCTTGCCACATCCACCATCCCTTCTAAGGAAAACTGACTGCCCACAGCCTTCTCCTGAGGGAAAATGCCCTGGGCTGCTTTATAAACATGGATTGGCCACTGATTGAACAACAGAGAAATCTGCCCCAAGTGTGATCAGTCTATACACCGGTCACCAACCATCCAATACTCTTGTAAGAAAAGCTCTGCTATGATATGTTTACTGGGGGAAGGGTGGAGGGGAGGATAGATTGGGATTTGGGGATTGACATGTACACATTGGTATACTTAAAATAGATAATCAACAAGGACCTACTGTATAGCACAGGGAACTATACTCAATATTCTATAATATCCTAAATGGGAAAGAATATGAAAAAGAATAGACACGTGTGTACATACAACTGAGTCACTTTGCTGTATACCTGAAAAAAAAAAAGCATTTATTGCTTTCAGGACAAGAACAAGCTTTACACATGACCCCTGATTACATTAGGAGTATGTCTTTATTCTATATGTCAAATAATAGGATGGTGATACTGAAATCTCCTTAGGCAATATATGATGTCATTAGCAAGGAGAATGAAAACGTAAATAACAACACATTATTTTTCAAATTTAACTAACTTAAAAAAATACAGTGAAAGGTTTATCCTTCAAATTTTTCCTTGATTTTTTTTCTTAGGGGAGATGACAGCTCCGCCAAGTTTGAAGATTATAGCTCTAGACATTTCTGAGTTACACAATCACAGGAAAGAGATTGAAGAATTTTCTTTGAGAGGGGGACCTGAAGAGGAAAAAAAGCCTGTGTGGTCTGACTTAGAGACAGAGAAACTGGTGGAATTGTATTAGTTCAAACTTTCAAAAGAGAAAAAAAACTCACTCAGGATGCACCATGAAGCATGGCCATTTCCAGGCTAACTCTTTTTGTGATGAGGAAGATGAATCTCCTGAAAGGTCAGAGGAGAAACGGCACATGGCTCATAATTATACAGAGTTTCTCTACTGTTAAGGATCCAAGTTTTCGCAGTTAACTTGAGCTGACTCCAGCTGAAATCACTCACATAAAGCACTGATATCGAGGGAATCACTGCCTACAAGTTCTCCAATATGATCCTCAAATCAACCCTTGGATATGGCTATTATTAAGGCAATTTTATGAATAAGAAAGCAGAAGCTCACCAAGATTAAATGACTTGCCTCAGGACACAGAGATGTTAACTGGCACAGCCAAGAGTGGAAATCCAACTTTCTGACTTCAAATTCTGGGCTTATTTCATTAGGGCATAAAAGAATGTGTATCCTAACCAACTAAGCCAAGTCATTGGATCACCAAAGCAAGATGCTACTCTGCATCTATCTACCAGCATAACCTGGGTTGGAAAACTCAAAGTTGACTTTTGGCCCATTAGAGAAGAACAAGAAAACTAAAGGATTTATCTCAATGGTAGCATAACTGCCTTTAGTTGGCTCTACTCCAGATGAGACCGAGGGAGCAATAGTTTTCAAATGGAACACTGCAGCCAATGACTTTAGTTTTCCATGACACTTCTTTATGTAAACTTTATAAATCCTAGGAAAAAAATTTCATTCTATCATTGATCAGACGTTAGGAAGTTCCAGCTATGCAATAGGCATTGTCATAAGTGCTGGGAATATAAAGAAGAATATAAGGTATCCTGGTCTAAGATTACTTCCCAGTACTGTAGAAGAATGAAATCACTGAAACTATTATTACACAAGTGTAATTACACAGAATGAATAAAGTACAGAAGAAAGACTCTGCCAGGGGAGTCAGAGAAGTCTTTACAGAGGTAGTATTTGACCTTAAACTTGAAAGATGCCTAGGAGAAAAGAGATAAAGGTACATTATAGAAATTAGCTCTTTTATGGGATTTTGAATTGCACTCAGGCCCAAGTATGAGAAGTGGGGAGGGGTTAAGTTCCTAGGTTATGTAGCATGTCCAGAGGTTTCCAATGGCTATCCTTTGTGTCATTGATATCAGGTTGGCTTCAGATTTATTAGTTACATAAGTTTTGACCATGGTTTCAGGTTTTAAGGACCTACGATGAATTTTATTTTATTTTCCAGCTTCATTGATACATAATTTACATATAACATTGTGTAAGTTTAAGGTATAAAATGTCTTAATTGGTATACTTACATACTGCAAAATGATTACCACCAAAGCATTAGCTAGCACCTTCATCATGTCACATAATTACCATTTTTTGTGGTGAGAACATTTAAGATCTACTCTTTTACCAACTTGCAAGTATGTGATACAGCACTATTAACTATAGTTATCATGCTGTAAATTAGATCCTCAGAGGGTAGATTATATTAAGGACATTTTTTAAAGAATGGGAACCCTTATTTTATAAAAGATAGAGTATCTTTTTGGATTAAGGAATTGAAAAAAATATCAGTGATATTTGAGTTTCAAAGGCTAAAAAGACCTGTGTCTGGAAGAGTTTCAAGGAATCAAGTTTGCTCAGGAAAGAAACTGAATTTGCTTTAAAAAAAATGCATCGTCTTATTATCATATCTGGAGCTCTGGGAGAAAGAAGGGAAGCTTTCCTTAGGAGATCTTAGAGGACTGCCTAGACCCATTTGAATGTGAAAATACAATCTTGGAGGCCAATAGACAGATATGACCGGAAAAAAGAGATGTTCCTGGATTAGAAAAGGAGAGAAGTTTTACCTGTTCTAGATGCAGCACAGTTGCTACAGTCCAAAGAAACCCCACAGAACAAGGGAGCAAGTGCCCAGCTTATCTGTCATTTTTCTCCAAAAGGAGCTTGGATCCAGGAACTGCTCGTTTTAAAGCTGAAGGTAGTCTTTACTTGTAAATGGAATCAGGAAACCACTCTTGAAAGCTGGGATAGCTATAAAAAGGATTTCAGGAAAAAAATTAGATAACTTAAAAAAGAGTAACATAAATACTCATAGCATTATTGGGTTGAGTTTCAAGGCAACGCAGTTATTGTAGGTGGGGATGCAGTATTGTGATGGTGAATATTTACCAACCCATTCTCTGGAAAAAGTAATAATCGTATTTGCCAATTTCTGTGATATGAATATTGCCTTTGTGGCTGATTTCAAGCTTGCAACACAGTATCACTGCACATGGATTTGGGAATAGTACACAATCAGCTCTTGTGAGCCTGTGGGAGGCCGCTCCAGCACCCCATCAGGGGCATGTGATTATTGGAGTACACTCAAAATTGTGTGAGATTTGGCCTCCAAGGGAGTGTGAGGAACAAATAAAACATACTAACAGGGACCTGGGGAAGACAACAAAAAGTGAGTCCTGGACTGCTTTACATGCTGATCTCCTGCAATAATACTTCCGCAGTGAGGTTAACAAGCTTGGGGTTAGGAAGTCAAAGAGGATTTGCTTGAACAATAGGTGATGTTATTGATTGGAATGCATTGACTTTTCATGTCTCACTGTAAGGGTTCCTATAAGAAAAAAATATCAAGCATAAATCTTTTAAAAGCCAATGTCTGGGCTGGACGGATATTCAGCTAGAAGGCACTGGTATGTAACAACATGCCCATATGCCTTCTTTACAGCCAGCATCTCTCTTTTTTCTCTTATTTTTCCTTTATTTTACCCTCATTACTAAAGGATTGAGTTAACAGTTTTTTTGGTCAGTGTCTGTGCTATACTGAAGCTTAAATATTTGAGCGTAATTCCTGTCTAAGCCAGAAACCAAAAAGGAAAGAGGAGAGAGAGCACATAGTCTAGTAAATACTGCCAGCCTTCCATGTGGTAGAGAAGAAAGGAACTACAGCAGGAGGTTAAACTGTCAGAACCTTAGCTGAGCCTTTATAGAAGGCACAGGAGAGCTAGCAAGGAAAATGAAGCACTAGAGGCCTAGCCCATTATTGCAGGAAAAAAAATATGGGAGAAAGAAATATTAGTTAAGGCCTGTAACCTGCAAATGCAGAGGAAAAATAAGAATCATATGGTGGATGTGCTCAGGGGCACAGACTTCAGAAATGTCAACTGCAACTTCTGTATAGGTGTTTTCCCAGGTTAAATGCTCTGGCTAAAAGGGATGTCAGGGCAAGTGTCAAAATCTTCTCAAGAGACAGATTTCTTAGGATGAACAGTGCCAGAGGAAAGGGCCATGGTGGGGCCATGGAGGCACAGGACTGATAAATATCTGCCACAGAGCCCCAAAGAGGTCATCTCTTTCAACAGAGCCCACACCCATTGTGGCTCTCAGGTGGCGGGTGCAAGGACTCCAATGCAAAAGAGCAAAGTACAAGGTTTTGTATACACAGGATGGGCAAAAACGGAGGTCTCAAAACGGATGCTTGTGACTGCCACCATTGCAGGTCTAAATTTAGAAGAAGAACCCTGTCTTGCTGAGAAAGGGGACTGCAAGTATATTTGAGGTTCCCCTCAGCTCTGATGAACCCATGACCATAACAGATTCCACCAAGGGATTATTTTTTTTTTCCCAGCCGGGTTTAAATTCATAGGCCATGGCATAAACTGACTGGCATCCTGGCAAAGTTGCAACCATGATGTTTCCCTTTTTAGTCTAGATTCTTTCAGATATGACTAAGTCTCAACTATAGTCGTTAGCAGAAGCCAGCATCATCTGTACGGTTAAGCTGTACTCCCTGTATCTGAGAGTCTGGCACTCTTAGTAAGGACACATTCCTGGCTCAATTCTAAGCTGGTTGTTTAATCTAAGATGTAGTAGGTCAGACTTGCACAACCGGGGTTCTCTAAAGATATTAAGACCTAATGAAGACCTACTGCCCTAAAGCAGGCAAACTTTATTAAAGGCTCAGAAAGAACCTATTTTAGGCTTTGTGGGTGCATTGTGCATATTTTTACTTTTCAGCATATTATGATGTTTTGACATCTTAAAAAGTCTTGCTGGATAGGGAGAGACTGCCCCTTCCAGGACTAGCCAGTTCTTAGAGAAAGTAAAAGGCCGAGCCAGGAGCAGGCCTTCCATATGAAAACTAAGCACTCTAGAACTCGGCCTCTGTGTATCCAAGGAGGCAATATGCCTTTGGCTTAACTATCCCAGAGACAGGTATGAGACACTTAGAGAAGACCTCAGTAGCCCAAAGCCTGTTGAAATTATGCAAACTCACCAATGCTAAACTGCTCAGTCTGCCCTGCTTTGCCTTTTCAGCAGAAACCCTAATAAAGGTGGCACGTAACCTAAGCAATCCCCTACCTCCTGTCTTCTGCTTCCTGACCACCCTAATGTCTTTCCCATGTGGCCTTCTGGGTGTGTTGTGCCTCCTGTTTCTAGGACTTATAAGGATTATAAAATCTGTTTCCCTGAGCCTCTCCTCTGTCTCCTCTTGTGGCAGCACCTGACTGACCATCTCACAAAAGAACACAAAACAGTGGACCATACATCCTCTGTTTCAACTACTCAGCTCTACCGTTGTAGTATAAACGCCACCACATGTAACATACAAACAAAAGGGAGTAGCCATGTTGCAATAAAACTATTGACAAGAACAGGCAGTGACCTGCCTCCAGTAGTAGTTTGTCAGCTCTTGCACTGAAGCATCCAATGTCTAAAACTTAGCTCCTCTTCAGTGCATCTAGAGTAATACTAGTTATACCAACCTTGAGGAAACTGAGAAAATAGAGCACTGAAAATAATTTGAGGAACCATGCTTCAGACAAGAAACTCTAGGGTGGGAAAGGCTATAGTTGATCGTGTAGACACCTTAATTCAAATAATTCCACACAAACTCTAAAATGTCTCTCTTAAAACATTTGAGCCCTGCCCTCCACCTTTCCTACATCTCCCTCTATTTTTGCCTTATCCTGAATGTAGAACTTGGCAATTCTTCAAATTCTACCAAAGGAATTCAATCACCCCATAATAGGGGCTGGTATTAATAAGTGATGCACCAGGAATTTTACATATGATATCTCACCACAAACTTCTTCAATGTTCCCATTAGAATATATCTATACCTCAAATTCCATTCTCAGTCATGTCAATCCTGGGGGTTTTGCTGCGTACAACTGCACAACTGCCCTTTTGCCTATTAGTTACTCCTAGATCTTTCCTCAACTCCCAAACTTCAACTTTCTCCTATATTATCCAAAGCGATTCTGCTTGGCTCCAAGGCTGTACCTTCAACTTCGGATAACCAAGTTTATCGTAGACTTCAGAAAAACCAGGGCCTTGCTGTTGATAACAATAACCCTGCTTCAAAGCAGGCTGAGTTAAAGGTGGAAAATAAACCTTCTCGTTTTACAGATATAGTTTGTCAAGCATTCCAAAATTGTATGTGTGTGTGTGTGTGTGTGTAAAGGAAAAAAAAAAGCACGTATATTTTTACTACTCATGTTATCTACAAGCCATGCTGTTTGACCTTGGGACTCAAGCTGTATATAGCACTCATAGTGTAGGATGTCCTGATTCCTGGACAAATCTCCCAGGCTGGCAAAGGCCTGATGCACAAGATGTATGACTAGGATGCTGAGGTTGCTGGAGGGAGAGGTAAGCAGGAGATGCTGGTGTGATCTAGAAATGAGAAAATGGATCCTGGGTGAGTAACTAAACACACAATGATGTGAAGGAGCATAGGCAAACTATGTGAGAAGAAGCATGTAATCATGTACAAATGATTCAGGTGCATGATTATACATTATGTTTAAATTAACCTGAAAGATTGAATTAGACTAGAGAGAAATCTGGTTGTCATACCCTTCTGGGGTAGTTCCAAAGTTAATAAACCTCTTACCAGAAGGAACCCAAAATTGGCTGAATTAAAAACAAGATTATCTTGTTCTGTGTCACTTGTTTATGTCATCAGTGCCTCCGGCTGACACTCACCTTACTTCTTCAGGTCAATGGGATTTTATATTTTCGATCTCTGTTTTAGCATTCCCCCCCCCCTTCATTGGAGCTGCTTCTCTGGCAGAGTGGGTTAGGGTTTTGATCTTTATGGTCAAGGAATAAAGCCCATATTTGCAGGATTTGGGGATAACTTTAGAGAAAGGGATGGCAAATAACCCTCAATGTGCATAATAAGGCTAACTGGTTGGTAGTGGTGACATAAATGCTGTGTTGAGAGGGATTTTGGGGTCAAGTCAAGGGAAAACAGGCAAAAGTTTTGTCCCCTTTGATGTTCTAAGTGCTGTTGGTCTGCCCACACTATCAAGGATTTTCACGGAAGAGTTTGGCAGAATAAAGAAAAAGTGACTGCCTTGGAGAAAAACTTGGTTTGAATGCTGACTCTTCCACTTAGTATCTGTGTTCTAGGCAAAGAGCTTAAAAGCCTGAGTTCAGATACTTTTACTTGTGAAATGGGGACAATAGCACCCACCCACAGAATTGCTAAAAATGATTTATCATATGTTAAAATCTATCACAGTCCCTGGCACATGGCTAGTAATTCCAAGTATGCTAGTGACCCTTCCTGACTACCATGCTCTCTCAACCAAAAATCTCAGATCTATCAACTGGTATAAAAATCATCTGGTGGAAGCCTTGATTCAAAACTGTAGATCTTTCCAAGATATGTGCACCTCTATGTTCACTGCAGCATTATTTACAACAGCCAAGAATGGAAGCAACTGAGGTGTCCATTGATGTGGTACATAGATATATATCTATATCTATAGACAGGAAAATTACTCAGCCATCAACAAGATTGCAATCTTGCCATTTGTGACAATATGGGCGGACCTAAATGGTATTGTGCTAAGTGAAATAAGTCAGGCAGAGAAAGATAAATACCATATGATTTCACTTATATGTGGAATTTAAAAAACAAAGTAAATGAACAAACATAACAAAGCAGAAACAAACTCATAGATACAGAGAACAAACAGGTGCTTGCAAGAGGTGGTGGGGGATATGAGTGAAATAAGTGAGGGAGGTTAAGAGGCACAAACTTCCAGTTATAAAATAAACAAGTCATGGGGATGTAATGTACAGCATAGGGGATACAGTTAATAATACTGTAATAACTTTGTATGGTGACCGATGGTAACTAGACATATCGTGGTGATCATTTTGTAATGTATGAAAATATCAAATCACTATGTGGCCCATCTGAAACTAATATAACACTGTAAGTCTCTTATACCTCAATAAAAAATAAAATTAAAGATTGAAAAAACATCTATTCAATCTGGGACAAAATGTTACAGAGACCAATGTGACTGTCAACAAGTTTGTCTCTCTTTGAGGGACACAAAATTGAGAAGCAAGAACTTGAAGTGAATGAAAATGTAATTTAATTCACAATCAAATAAAAATTCTATAGCCTTGGAATCAGAGAATATTCTTGGAACGGACTCTTTTCAGTACCATAAATTTAACCAACTGAATTCTTTAAGTGTCCGCCTTGTCAACCTTTTGAAATGAAGGTTGATTAGGTTCAATGGGAAATCTGCATTTCATCATGAAAACGGAACACAATGTCCTTGGCTCCATCTCCCAAGGAGTAGCGATCTGGGGCGCTATGCGCAAAGCATGAAGTAAAAACACAGGTAGCAGATTTATTTCAGGCATGACAAATGGAGGCACGTGTACGCACAGGCCAGGAAGCACGAAACGCCATGGCCTCCACTCTTACCATTCAGACCTCTGTAAAAGGAAAACTCCCTTAACGGGCTTCTCCAGCCTTTCACATTACACATAATAGTTTATGAAAATGGAGACATTACAAGGAAGGGAGACACTTTAGATTGAGTTGATTTCTTTAAATATTAGGGGGAAGAAGAACTCAATTATCAAGAGGTAAATGCAGCAACAGAAACCAAGCCCCACTGGGTGTTTCTCAAACACTCGCTTCTTTTGATATGGTTTAACACACAGCCCAAGAGAATTTAACTATCTAATAACCTGAACAAATTTTAAAAGAGGAATAGTGGAAGAAAAAATGCATTATGGAAGAAAAAGTGTATTATGCATCTCATTTCTAAAACAACAGTGAATTGTGCACTAAATTTAGCAGGTTAATTAAGGAGTCTGTTAGCAATGCAGTGAATGCTGGCATGCTCCCAATTCTGGCTGATACTAGCCAAGATATAGACATAACTGATGTTTCACCAATACAACCAAGATGCTTCACCTAATCCAGAGAAAACGCATTATCTATCACAGGCTTAAAGTCAGATTGGAAGCCAAAATGTTGTCAATGTTTTCAGATCAAGTAATAGGCCTCTGAAAAGCTGAGTAAGCTGTTTGGCTGATGGAACAGTTAAAAACTGAAAGGACAGTCCAATGGGCTGACACATTAAGAGAATCATTTAGTCAAATTCATGACATATTCCTCCTCGATCTTGCAGCTTTAAGTCAAGTTGATCCTCCCTTGGATGAAGTAGCTGATGGCCAGTTAGGATGAGGCATGCAGGTAACCCATTCCCTGGTTTCAGCCCTCAGCACCTGTGCAGGACTACTGAGCTTTTGGAACACTAGAGAAAAGTACAACAAGCAGGACACCCAATTTGTACTGCAGCTCACATGAGCGCCTGGTATGCATCTGGCTCTATGCTTAGTTGTCGATACACAAGTAAATGAAACATGACTCTGCCTGCAAAGAGCTTGTTGTTGAGTGGGGAAAACAGATGGTAAACCAACAGCTGTAATTCAAAATGGTAACATTGGATATAAACAACTACAGAAACTGAAATGTGAAAAGATAGCTACTTCTGAATCCAGAGGGCAGAGTGAGGGTCAGAGACAATGACCGAGAAGTGGTGATCTTTGAACAATGATGGAACTGTCCTGTGGACAAAAAGGAGGGTGCGTTCTAAGCAATGTAGACAAGAGCCAATGTGTGGAGGCATTGCTAAGGAATAACAGTAGAGTTTGGAGTAGCTGGAGTGGAGAAGCTGAATCCTAACTCTGAGATTTTGACCTTAGGGGCAGGGATGGGCTTCTTGATTCCTTCCACAGTACTGTGTAACATCCCCACCCCAGCACCTCACCTGGTTGAGACTCTAGTCCTAGGGAGATAAGGCCACTGCTGACAGCATCCTGCATCCTTCACTCCCTCCTCTAATGAGATCTAATTCGTTTTTTTTTTTTTTTCTCAAACAAATATTTCCTTTCAGCAAATATGCGTTGAGTATACTTTATGCTAGTATTATAAAAGGTACTAAGAAAGAAGTATTGCCATTAAATGGAATTAGCATAGGTTAAAAGTGAATGTCTGAAATCAGACTGGGTTCAAAGTTTGGTTTAACACTCACTAGCTGTGTCATTTTAGATACGGGACTTCATTTCTGGAAATGAGATATACTGGTATTTCACTGTAGCATGGCTACGAGGATTAAATGAAACATAGTATGTATAATACTTAAAACACTGCCTGGTACAAAATAAGTGCAAGGTAAATGTCGGCTGCATCCATCATCTTTGGGTGCCAGAATGAGTACCGCACAAAGTAACTCGCAACATAACTGTTACTCTGCTTGCCCATTGCCTCCTCTGTTCCATCTATGTTTCACTCCCTACAACATAAGTAACACCCTTTCTACAGGGCTCCAGTGGATTTTCTCTGGACTTCTGAAGAGCTCACTTTGTTGGTTGTTTCTCCTAGGAAATCATTCATTCCTCACAGGGCATCAAGAACCACCCCCCAAATCTAAACAAGTCCTTCTCAGCTTCCTCCCACACTCATCTTCCCATTGACACATGACAAATGCTATTTGCAACCCCTGCAAAACTCATTTATTTCAACATGAAATCAGCTTGTTCCTGATGAACTGCAGCAAGAAAGGTAAGGACATGGGACTGTTCAGAGGTTGGTGCTTCCCTGAGTGTTACATAGGACTAGAGAGTCAGGAGAGAGTGGGGAGGGGACTGGAGCTTGGGGACAGAATGAGAAAGGAGTCAGTGAGACCCACAGGGCTCAGGCTACTCGTGGCAGAATCTGAGTCTAAAGAAAGCTAGAAATCCTAGGTTTAAGGAGGTGCTTCTTTCTCTGATTCCTGAACCTGAGTGATTCGGGAGCCCAATGCATGGGGAAAGGAGGAAGAGGAGAGAGGACGATCCAACCACTATCACTGGCAATAAATAAGGGAAAAATCAGTACAAGCAGCAATAACGGTTGAAAATCTGTGCCAGCCTCTACAGTAGGATGCCACCTGCAAGCTGGTCACTGTGACATTCTGAGAACAAAACCACAAGGAAGTGCTCATGGCAACCAGTAGCTGCAGGACTCTGGGATTCGGCAACCTGGGCAGAAATGAACCTGTGTCACCAAACAGCTCTCATACACAGCGATGTGTCTGTGGGTGGCCAGTGTCTCAGGGACAATAGATAATTTAGCTGCAGCCTCCTGATTAACCTGCCAGAATCTGAAATATAAGATCAAGGAGACAGACAGGGATGTCCTAATGAAGCCATGATTTAAAAAGAAAAACCCCAAACAGCCAGCCCTGTACGAGTAATGTGCCACCCCTGCCACACAGCACAGCCTCATTATTCCCTCACTTCCCCCCCAGGGAGCGGGCAGATGTCACCTTTCTGAAGGAAGAGGACCTGTATCTTTCCCTTCCTGCCACTATCAGAAGTGACGGCATAATCCTTATTGCAAATGTTCTACCAGCAACAACCACCCCTGGAAATCTCTCTTCTCTCAGACTGCAACGTAACTTCCCTTCTATAACCTAAGTGTGCAGCATCTTTGAAAATGCAGATATCCCCAAGAAGAGGTGACATTTCAAGCAAGTGGCCATTTAGACCTCGGTGAGAAGGATTTACAAGCAGGTTTTAGTATGGTCATATAGTTCCTGCTCAATAAATATTTGCGAAGTGAATCTGCAAGAATTCTATGTGTTAAAATTTGAGAGAAAGTAGTCATCCCCAGACAAGCTACGACATAGGACTAGTTTAAAGAAAACGACACAACAACAAAAAATAAATCACCTAGCATCCAAGGAGCAGGTCAAATTTCTAGTCACACATAATACACTTGTTTTTCAAAGGGGGAGGAGGCTAGGAGGGAGGATGTGAAAGGAGTAGCGGGAAGGGTGGCATCCTGAAGTAGTTTTGACTGTGATTGATGGTCCTGTGCTGTATCCTCACTCATGTAGAAAATTAGAGCGAGATCGCTCCAGATACTGGCTCATCTGAGTTCCTTCTTGGGTCCATTCCCTGCACCCAGTTACTCTCCTGGGAGCCCTCCCTTCCTACCTGAGGGTCTCATTATTCAAAATTCCCAGCAGAAGAAAGCAAAACCACTTCTTTCTTTCCTATTCTCTTTTACTGTGTGGAATAAAATCATCATTTTGAGGACTGCTTCACTTAGTGACTTCAGGGAAAAGTCATTTCTCCTGGTGCTTCAGGTTATTTTTCTAGAAGGTTCAAAAGCGACAGTGACAATTACTTCTGAGGGTGTCTTCATCAAATTTGCCATGGCACCAGCTCTGCTAAAGTGGCCTGACTGTCTCTCCACCCCTCCGCTGGGCTCCCCCGCGCCCTCCTACACATAGCCTGCTTTGTACCAGACAGGATTTATTGTATAACTCTGCCTCTCCATTTAATTAGTTTGCTACCATTTTAGGCAGATCTTACAAGGTTTCAGTTTCTCTCCTAAGGGACCTAGCAACCGAACATCCATGTTTTTCACAGGGTCTATTCTGTGTCCAAATCTGCCCTCAATCCAACAGGGGGTGGTCATCTACAAGCTGCTTTTGTAAGATGCCTCCAGGAAGAAGTAAGGTGGAAGGTTGTAGCATCATTCAATTTTAAAAGGAAGTCACTCTGTGAATGATATGCAATGCATTCACGTTTATGTTTACAATCTCTGCTAATATATCACCTTTTCTAAAAACCCAAAGTCCACTGCAAAATTTGGAAAGTATGTATATTTAAAGTTATAATTGGCTACCACTTTGTTTCAACATGGAAGCCTGAAACACCTACCCAAACCAGGTCAAAAGGGGATTATATTTATCAAAAGTTGCTACAAAATATTCATGCCAACCAACAGATAAATGAAAAATGCACATCCAATCAGCTACATATTAGTCTGATTTGAGGCAACCAAACCATATTTTCACTCTGTTCAGGAAAAAGTTTTATTTTAAAGGAACCTCGTCATGAATCCTATCGTGACACAGATAAGTTGGGATACCAATCTACTGACCTCACTGCCAAAGAAAAAGTATGTGTTTGCAGCACAGCAAGGATTTGAACCCATGGGAAAGAAAAGAGGGGATGAGAGTTACATCTTCACCCCCACCCCCTCCCTAGCATCCTTTTACCCCACATCAAAACCACTCCAGCCCTGTTCTCAAATTCAAATCAGCACCAGCAATATGGTTCCATCCAGTTGGGGATACACAGTGGAGGGGTGACCTTGGAAACAATTAGGCTCCACAATGAGACTGTTAAAACGTTATAGATTAAATCCACCAATTTGAATTGTGTGACGGAGAGTGGTGAGGCAGTGATGGACCGTGGAGCTAAGACTGCCCTGGACTGGACAGGCAGAAATGCCACTGGACGTACCAAGTATGTCTCCAGTCAACCTTATTTTTAACACAAAGACCTTTCTCTGCAGGAGGATACTTGCCGAAACATGATCTAAACTCACATCAAGAAGAAAAGTGCATGCCTGGAATTGAATCTGAGAGCTTTCTCTCCGCTTCAGAGGCCGCTGGTCCTCAGGGAAGGTGAGTCCTTCGATCTTTGTTGGAGGCCAGTCTTCCAGCCTTAGACAGACCAGCATGGGAGGTGATACCTCCCCTAGTTCCTGGTTAACTCTCCTTTCGGCTCCTTCTCCCAGCCCAGACTTTCCCTGCTGCTCACTTTAGTACCTGCTGCCCAGCATGGCTTTGTTCTAGCTTCTGGTGAATGTAGCAAGGTTTCGTTTCTCCCACCAAATGGTCCTTTCTATTGTTAAGCCCGGAGTCTTTTTTAGGAGTCTGCCTGCTTCGTCTGCTCCCCTTTCTGTTCTTTTCATTCTATGGATCACTTATGTGGATTTTTCCTGAAGATCTGGCAGTAGTGTGGGAGTCAGTCTGTCGAAATCTCTCCTATTCCTTGTTTCCGCCAAGATCACCATAAAGGCCCTTTTGGTTTTAAGGGTTTTCTTTTAATAGCTACGGCGGGGGGGGGGGGGGGGGGGGGCGGAGGGAGGGGAGCCAAAAAACTGACAGTG
Source organism: Hippopotamus amphibius kiboko (assembly GCF_030028045.1). Lineage (NCBI taxonomy): Eukaryota > Metazoa > Chordata > Mammalia > Artiodactyla > Hippopotamidae > Hippopotamus > Hippopotamus amphibius. The sequence continues at coordinate 172,760,609 of NC_080188.1, read as the reverse complement.
ATAATAAATACAGTGGAGTCACAAATCTTAAGAAATCCTTCAAAGTTTCTATAGCTTTGGTGTCTAGGCTACAGTTATGACTCCCCTTAAGATGGTAACTGAAAACTACACTTGATTTCCCTGTTTTTAAAATTGGAGCCAACTAACCTTCCCCGCCCCCACCCAACCTCACACATTAGCAACGATTTAGTGAACGCATGGACCACGTTCGTCTCTAAGGACCTTCGACACTGAGGGGCCTTCATCTCTCTCAGCCTCCATCTCATGTAGTCCTTTGGCCATACATACTTAAACATTTAATCTCTACCTAAGTTCCCATCTGAAACATCCCAATTTAATTTGGTACTTAAGCTTATCTACGCCAAGGGGCTAGTAACTACATACCATGTTACCTATCTAGGGGTATTTACTTTTAAAAACTATAATATTTCAGAGAGGAAGAGAAATAAAAGGAATGACACTCTAGTGAGGGAACTTTAGGCATTGTCATCGCAGGCGAGAGGGAAAATTGACTCATACAGTTGAATTCTCCCAATGCCTGGGACAGAAGACCCTGGTTCTGCTCTGTCTCTGTCCACTATCAGAAGCGTTTCATATTAATGTGGATCATCGTCCAGAGCTGTTCCAGCACATTCTTCACACCAGGATCAGAAGAATGTGGGTTATAAAATGGGATCTAAATTCCAGTGGATTTGAACTGTGGTTAAAGAAACCCAAGAGGAGCCAAATCAAAGAGCTGCCATCCGGGCTCAGTCTGGCTTCTGGTTAGTGTGTCCGGGGCACCGCGGGTCTGCTCAGCACCGTTCCGTGCACTGAATAGATGACACAGTGCCTCTGCCCCCTCTGGACTTAATCGAGAATGCACAATGGACAAATATAAAGTCAGCGCGTCATCGTACATGCTAATATTGGGAAGCAATGGCGCAGATAATCACAAGCAGCTGAGCATCGGAAAATTATACATGCCCTGCTCCCTACCAGGGCTGTGCGAGGCAAAAGGAAAAGGGAAATGCAGCACCGGGCGACACAGGCAGAATAAGCGTCTGGAAGGAAACGAGTAGGGGCTGTGTCGGGCAATAATTTGCATCACAGCAACTGTCTCGGCAAGCTGGCGTGAGGGACTGTTTTGTATGTTTAATTATATGTGTTGGTTAAAAGATATAACTGTTTCATATATATCAGTGGCACTGGGGGTTTTAAAAATTCAGGTGGCGGAGTCACTTGTTCAGAGAAAGCCCGAGGGAGACGATGGTGATAATATCAAAACAACAACCAGACAACAGATAAAAGCCAAGGCTCGGCATGTGGGCCACAATGAATTTATTAAAATACTCTCCGCACTGGGTGTTTTATGGTTTACAGACTTATTAAAGGACTTGGTTAAAGAACTGTCCCTTTGATTTCTCAGTTCATTTCAGACTGAGGGAGCGGACTCAAGGCAATACCGTGAATTCCCTCGGTTCAAAATGCAATCGTGTCACCACTAGTGGCCTGGGGGCTAGACAAGGCCTTACTGTGTCCACTTCCCTCTGTGTGTCAGAGCAACTTAAAGTAGTAAAAGAAGAGTCGTGGTCTCCAGGCCTCGGTCTCCCTTTACCAAGGCCCTGGCCCACATCCTACCACCCACATCTCTGCTTTTCCCCACTCAGGGCCTTCCTCCATTCGTTTCTACTGAGGGTGCTTGCTCCTCCTTCCCCAGGTGAAAGGAGGTCTTCCCACCCAGGGGAATGGCTCTTGCACCTTGATTCAATTGCTAAATGTTTGCAACTCCACTGACCTTTGAGATGAGCCAGGCAGAGAAGAACTGGTGAAATCCAGAACCCTTGCTCATCTGCTCCTCACCCTGGGATCCGAGGTCCAGCACATTCCTCCGACTTTTCAAACCACATCGGGATAAATTTCCTGACTTCCCGGGACACCTTCCCAAGGGACTGGAGGACAGACTTTGTCCTCACCTCCCTTCCCAAGGTTCTCCAAAGTTCCCATCACTGTTCCTCCTGAGTGACTTGGGAGACTTCGAGGAAACAGAAGCCCATGTAACCTGCTATGGCATCACAGAATCCCTGAGGTAACTATGCAGATTAGACCCCTCCATGATCCTGGGCGACTTTCATTTAAGGCAACATGCTAATTAAGTGCTAAAATGAGTGGTATAGGCAGCAAGTGCAAAGGAAGTTCAGAGTAGGGAAAAAGTTCACATCCCTCTCAGTTCAATTTATAAAGAAGGCCAAGGAATTTTCTCCTCTTTGCCTTTGAATTGTCTCCTTATTTCCTTCTGAAATACACATATACACAATCATACACACACACACACCACAATTTTCTGCAATAATATGTGACTATAAGCCCCACGTAGTCCCAGGGAATATTCTCAACCTAAGCCCTGCACTGGGCTGCCAAAGTAACATCTAGTTATTTGGAAAACAAGCAGTGAACACCTACTATGTGTCAAAGCATTGTGCTTGACTCAAGGAATTAAAAAATTAATAAGATGAACATGTCGTTTTTATGAAGGCTATAGGTGGCTAGGGGGTTAAGCATGTCAACAGACCACAAGGTTCAGGGTGAGAAGTGCTTCAGTCATGCCACGTACAGGCTGCTGGGGAAGGAGAGGGGAAAACAAGGGACCAAAGAAGTGTGCAGGAGGTAACACTGCATATACTTCAGGTGCAGGTGAACAATACTTCCCTGCAACATTTAAATTTCTGAACCCACAAAACCCTCTGGAAACTCAAAACAGAGAATAAAAGCACAGGTAGGTGAATAGGCATACATAAATCTGATGTAAAGGTGGGGGTAAAAAGATCTCAGACTTTTAAAAAGAAGAGCTAAAATGGAATTAGTGGGACTTCCCTGGTGGTGCTGTGGTTAAGAATCTGCCTGCCAATGCAGGGTACATGGGTTCGATCCCTGTCCAGGAAGATCCCACATGCAGCAGAGCAACTAAGCTTGTGTGCCACAACTACTGAGCCCACATGCTGCAACTATTGAAGCCCAAGTGCCTGGAGTCCATGCTCCGCAACAAGAGAAGCCACCGCAATGAGAAGCCCTCACATCACAATGAAGAATAGCCTCCGCTCGCCACAACTAGAGAAAGCCTGCTTGCAGCAGTGAAGACCCAAGACAGCCAAAAAATAAATAAATAATTTTAAAATAATGGAATTAGTGTGTGATGATAAAACCAAAATACTTTTCCAATGTTTTGTGGCCAGTAAAACGCATATTTCGGTGAGCATTTGTACTGAGGAAAGCATGATAAACTCTAATAGCACATACTTTTCATAAGATTTGTATTCTTCCATTGTGATTTGAGGTAGAAACTTCACATCATGAGAACTTAGGGAAGCAGGCACAACAGTGACAAGCAAATGAATGTCATAATTGCAAGTAATGGTGACTCAAAACCCAAAGATGGAGAATGTGCCACAAAATTATTGTGACTAGCCACCAACATGAGAGTCTATATCTAAATTCCAGACTCTTCTCTGACTATGGAAACATGACCACAAAGGCCAGCATCTTTTGTATATGGCTGGGATAAATTATTTGGTCCATTGGGAATAAAAAGGAAACTATCCAAAAACGCTGGCATCACAAATGTCTTGACGATTTGATCAAGTTATAAATAGACACACACACACTTCCGATCAGGTCTTAGTTAACAATTAAATCAAGATATATGTGTAATGGTGAATCACTCATGTCAGGGATACATAGGGAGGTCCCAGCAATGGGGCAGTTGTCTCTGAAGAACTCACAAAAGCAGCCATGTGAGAAAATCAAAGACAGAATCAAAGAGAAGTACTTGGGTTTGAACTGACTACTTTTCATCATTTTAATATGTAACCTAAAAATTCTCTTCTCAAGGTATATTGCTTGACAGAATTAAAATAAAGAACATACTTTGGAAAATAATGATTTACACCCATCATTCCCTCTACTGCCTTTTGCTCCTCAACAAATTTATTCCTGACATCACCATTCTATTGACACCACCTATTCTATTGATACAATAACTATATCTGCGGTTCTCTTGCTTGACTTGCCCAAGGCTTTTGACACTGTTGACTGCTTCCTCCTTCTTGAAATGTGTCCTTGATATTTGCGGCAGATCTTCCGTTCAAGGCTCTCTTCCACCACTTCTGGATTCCCCTGATGGACACTTCCGGATGTTCCTTTATTTTAAATATTGTTGGCACTAGCGTTCTACCCTCAGTTCTACTCTCTTCTCATTCTGCATACTCTTTAGTGGTCACTTGTTCTAATCATTACCTTCCTTCTCATTACTTCCTGGCACGGGAAGCAAAATAAGTGCATATGTGAAATGGCTTTTCTCAATTTTCCCTAATGAGTCAATCTCTTTTAGTGTAAAGTTCTATTTATTAAGATGAAGTAAAAACAAAGTACTGGCCTAAAAACCCACCCCAATGACAGGTCCCAGCTCATGGCCTGGTGAACCTCTAGTGATGGGCGGGATTTGCAACGGTTCTTCTGGGAGGTTTACTTTGGCTTCTTCTGGTGCCTTCTTTGAGAGCAAGTCAGGGGACCAATGTGAAACTCATCTAAACAGGCAGTACTCACATCCCATTTTGTAAGGGACCCGATCCCCCACAATTTTGCTCCCACATGGTTGCTACAACAGTATATAATGCTTGCTAGATCACCTCAGAAGTGGAATCTATGACAGATGCCAGGAAAAGTCACTAAAGACAGAGAAAGGATGTAATACAAGTGTGGCAAGATAACAATTTGGGATAGTAACTGCGGTTCCCCCACCACTTCCAATAACCTTATTGCCCTTCCTTCTTCCATTTAGTAGAAATACTCATTTACTTCAAGGAAAGATTGTTATCACAGAAATACTAAAGGACAGTATAGATTTTGAGTCTCAAAAAAGAAGTGTTCTGAAATGATTGCCAGAGACAACTGTTTCAGGAAAATGGTCTTTTATGTTCCAAAATCTTGGCTTTTGAGTATTGAAAGCCAAAGTTTTGAAAGGCTCTGAGACTATAGTTTGTTCCATATAAATACAGCCTTGGGGAGAACAGATGAAGGGTCAGAACCCCCTACCACAGCACGGTGAGGAGTCCATCAGTGCAGATGAAGGAAGGTAATCAAAAAGGAGAAGAAATAAGCTTAGATGCTCAAGTTCTCTGAGAAAAGCCATGTCCTGTGCCCTAAGGCAACTTTCAGGAAAGGGGAGGTTTCAAAATTTCAGTACAGTTTAAATATCTGAGATCAGTGAGGACCTGTGCTTTATAAGCCAGATAGGGCCCATGAAAGTGCCCAGGTACCTGAGACACACCCTGAATTGCCAGTGGGAAAGCACATGGAATTTTTTCATTTACCCAAGAGACCTGAGGAGGTAGTCAGGGGGGACCAGTGGGTCTGAAGCAGCACCCTAGTTCCCTGAGAAGGAGCAAAATAACCAGAGTGGAACTCTCATTCCAGACCATGTGAAAATGCAAACTTCTCACTGGATGTGCCAGGGGGAAATGGGAATGCCAAGAGGAAATGCGGCAAAGACCAAAGACCAGAAACCACCCCAACCACAAGGTCTTAATGTTACATAAGCCTCTGGAAAATTAGAAGCTCCCAAGGAGAGAGGGAGGAGGAGGAAAACTGAATTGACTGGGTTCACCCTGAACTGCTCAATATTAAATTTCCCCATCAGTGGAAAGATGATATAATCAATTTAAGTTATAAAAATAGGTTAATTTATGTTTTGGCACACTTGAATTTGTAGATTTAGATTTTGTAACTCTTACATGTTTTCTGCTTAAGTGAATTTTAAAAAACACTATAGGATCCTAGAAGTTGTGAGTAATCTTATACGATAACCAAGTCCCCCAGGCAAGTCGAACATACCAATTTCTAAATTGCCAAGCTCTGGACACCCTACCATCAGTATAACTTCCAACATCTACTCTCTTCTCCTGCCCTCTTTCCCCAAAAGACAATTCAGATGACTTGAAGTAGATGAGAAATGAGGGTAAATGCTGCTTAGGAGGGACAGAGTCTGTCCCCAAACCCCCAAATGGTCCCAGAGTCATGGTCTAAATATAGTAGCTTCTATACTTCTTTAATAAAAATCTACCGGGCAGAATGGAAAAACACTGCACAAAATGAGCAATCACACAGCTCCCTTTCGGGACGCGTGTTGTGCTGCTTTCTGCCTCAGAGCCACCGCTGAGTTGGGAGAAGAGGGCATTGTTAGCTCTGAGCTGCTGGCAATAGCCCTCCCCTGTCAGTCCTGCTGCTAAGGCTGCTGTTGTTGGCAGCTCTGCCTGTGGCAACTGCTCCCTTCTCCCTCTATGTACCCACACTCCCAACCTATCCCCTGGCCTTCTCAGAAAAAGCTGCAGAATCAGGAACTCTGTGGCCTTCCACTGGATCAGACCCCTGCTCTTCTGCAACCCCGGATCGCAGGGTTTCTAACTGCTCTCTGCAGGGCCGTAGGAAGCTTAGCCTCAGTCTCATGAATTTGACTTCCTGTGGCTGAACTCTTCTAACTCTGAAACACATTTAACTTTCTCAAGGCACTTGTTAAGACTGAGAAGTCAAAAAGAGCAAAAGAACCCTAAGAAGAAGGGTTTAGCATTTGGGGCGAGCTCTAAGCTAAATTCAATTTGAATTTTAAAATCTCAATCTCTCAGAACTAAGCAGGAGTTTCATCACCTTAAAAAAACAAACAAAAAACCAGGATATTCTTGACCAGCTGCATTCCCTTGAGGTACGGTGAGGATGAAGTTAAATTTGATTAATGGAGAAAACAAAAGTCTGTTGGTTACAAAGTAATGTTTAAATAGAAGTTATTGCATGTTTCAACATTAAATCTGAAAGGTGTCCTCTGTTGCTTAAAATAAGTGAGAAATATGTGATGTAGTTGGATTAAAGATATATTAATCTTTTCTAAAATAACTAATCACAGCTGGGACAGGTAAAGGGTTTAGGGAAAACAAAGACTGCCTTGAATATTTTCTCTCTATCCAAATTTAAATGGAATGTTTGCAAGCTCATTAACTTTAATATTAGCAACTTGCTTGCCTCTGAATTTCTTTCTTCCATCCTGAAAAGGAAAAGAAAATGTTGATGAATTTTGTGGACCAGGAATCCACTTCACCAACATTCATGGGGCATTCTCCAGGGACCAGGCAATACTAGGGATACAAAGAGGATTAAAACACAGGCTGAGTCTATAGAGGACCGAAAACTATCGAAAGGTACACCCCACAAATGTGTATAGTATAATGGAAAGGATGCAGCACTTATAAGAGCACTTTATAATGGGAATCCAGGGAAAGGTGCAATTAATCCATCCAGGGATAGGTCAAGGAAGGATAGAGAAAAATAGGTGACATTACAAGTGAGGCCTCTCAGGGTATGTAGGGATTTCTCCAGGAGACAAGCAGAGAAAAGCATTCTTGGCAGAAAAAAACACAAACTCATGATATGGGACACCTTTGGTGTGCTCCATCTCTTCACTTCTTGGGAAATTATGGTTAAACCTAAAGGTATATGGGACAGAATGATAGTATAAGAGGCTGAAGAAGTAGATTGGGGCCTTCATATAGAAGAGACCCATATGCCAGACTAAATAATTTAGTTTTTATCCAGAGGCATCATTGATGTTTTTAATGAGGGCAGTGACTTGATTAAAGGGAGGACAGGGAATCGGAAACAAAGAAATCATATAGGAAGCTATTACAATAGTAGAGGCAAGATGAGAAAGGGGGTGATTTTTTTTCTGGATTAATCTAGACTCAGCAGAAGAATGTCTTGCCAAATAACTGATTAACCATATTTATTAGTGGGCTAACATAAAATAGTTTGGACCATATGAAATTGCCATTTTTGTAGGTCAACAATGGTTAAGCATCAGCAATTTCATATGATTCAATCTAATATAAAATGACTGCCCATAGCTCCTCTGAATTTAAGAAAGGTACAAGGAGCACATACCTTAGCAGAATTAAATTTCTAGTACTGGGGATCATGTCTGTATAACTTGCTTTGTACATTACCTACAACAGAATTGCCTATAGCTAGATTCTTAGCGCTCTGATAAGGAAAAAAAAAATCTGTCAAAAATATTGCTTAGTATTTTGCTGTTTCTCTCATCTCCCCATTGTTGTTTATTTAGAAGTATGTCATACAAGAAAGAAAAATATCCCAATATACGTATAATGAGAAAGAGAAAGGAAAGTGAAAATCAAGGTGGTAGGAACAAGGGAAAAATAAAGAAATTGAGGGCAGAGTTTGCTAACTGCAACTAGAGAAAATGAGAGTTACATCGTGGGGGTGGATTTGCCTGAGGAAATTCAAAGATCTCTCCAGATTTCAGCTACAGAGAGGAAAGAAATCTGAGGCCAGCGATGGGCAAAGGAGGATGACATTCTGAAGGAGCTCGTGGTGTAGGAAGAGGACTTGGGAAGATTTGGGGGGCATGTTTCTTCTACCAGAAATGCAGCATGATTTAGTCTGAATCCAGTCTCAGTAACAGCAATCCCTGCCTTGACAAAGATTTGTGCACATGCATGCATACACACACATAAACACACACACACACATCCATACACATATACACAGTTCCTCCTTGGCTGAAAATTAACATTAAACTGTTCTATTCAAGGAACCAAGATTTTGCTCTCACACGTGAAGAAGTGACAAGTTGCAATTTCCCACCATGTGGTGCTACCCGGAGTGGGGAAGGAGGGAGAGCAATCTGAGGAGGCAGAATGCAAGCAGGCCTGGAGATGCTGAGGTTATGTTCTCACTCCCCCCCACCTCCCCTCACCCATGCCATACGGCGGGCTGCACCTGTTCAGAGAAACGAACTTCCACACAGTGCACACCCCCTTGGCTCTCCTCTGGAACTGCAGACATTACAACCTATAGAGGGAGTAAGTGGTTCCACACCAAAGAGCATTTCCAGATGAAGAGAAAATTTTGAAAAGCCAGCAGGCTTGTTAGGTTTCACAGTGATGTCCAGTGGTCCAAACTCTTCCCCTGACTCACCTGGATCTACCACCAGAGTTAACCACAAGGATCCACCATGACCCAGTGATTAGAAAGGTGGGTTTGCAGTGGCAGAAACCATGCAATAGGGTCCCGATAAAGAGCTCATGATAGACTGCACAGCCTGTGGTTACACAGGAGGCTCGTCTGCTCTAATACACCAAAGAGGCACTGCTAGGTTCCAAATTGGCCATAACATTTTGCAGATCCTCCCAAAAAGAGAGGTCTATTTCCCTAACCCTTGAAACTGCTGGCCTTGTGAGTTGCTCTGACTAAAGGTGATGTTGTGTGTTCTTTAAGCCTCGGCTTCAAGGGCCCTTGGGAATCTGAAACCATCACCCCATGAACCAGGTCAACTAAGCTGCTGGATGACAGGGGACAAATGCCCTACCTCAGCCAATAGCCAGATGACCACCAGACAATGCAAGTGAGGCAATCCTGCCAGCTGAATCTAGGTGCAGGAGTGAGGTCAGCTGTGACCAGCAAAAATTCCCAGCTGATCCTAGCCCAAGTTGTGAACTAACAAAAGACAGTTGCTGTTTGAAACCACTACATTTAAGGTGGTCTATTATTATGCAAAACCTAACAATAGAAAGGTGGTTGGAAAATGGGCATAATAAAATCATTATTTAGAATTCCTACAGAAGATCATTTTGAGTTCTTACGATTTTTTTGATTGTTTTTCCTGTTTTTTGTTTTCTTTTACTGTCTAGGTTTAGCTGCTGTATCTCTTTTCTCCCTGCTAGCTGCTTCTAGAAATCCTTTTTTCCCCTTATTAATGCATTAAATCAGCTGCTGCTTAGGAAATCATATAATTAAGAATAAAATAAAGGGAAATGAGTCCAGAATAAATGTCTAAGGACTCTGCTATAAGTAAAGGAAATAAAGTGTAATGATTGTACAAATATTATGGTGGACTAGACACTCTGAAATCCTTTCCAATATAAGAGAACCATACCCTGCATAAACTGTAACAAAAATTATTTTAAAAGCATTGCTGGACTCTTACAGAAGTGGCTGAGGGGCAGGGAGGGAGCACTCAAACTCAAATGGTGAATGGAAGCCAATGGCAAATTTAAACATACCCTAGGGACAAATGGTAATAATAGCACTAGAACTAAGAGACCACAGCTGGGGTGTGCTGCAAAGTGCAGAGCTCAGCTTGAGATGCCAGCATGAAGACAGGATGCTCTAAGGGGGCCAAGGAAGTCCCAGGACATAGTGCTCCCTCGCATCTGAAGAAGTGAATAAAAGTTCTGCCTGGAAGAAAGCAAATCAAATTTAGGTTGTCTGGAACAGAACAGCTTAAACTAAGTGAAGTATGGGTTCACAATTTTTATAAAATCACCAAACACACATTGAAACAAGTTACTTGGACTAAAAAACAAGCTAGAGGGGGAAAAAAAAACAAAGAATTTAGAACCTCAAGACCTTCAGGTACTAGAATGATCAGTTTGGGAATATAAGTACAAATGAGTTTTTTTTTTAAAGACTGAATAAAAATAAACATGGGACAAAATCCAATCAGAAATTACCAGTAAAATGTACAAAATAAAATAGAATTTTTAGAAGTGAAACATAAAATAGTATTAGTCACTGAAATTGAAAACACCCTGGATAGACTGATTACAGATCAAGAGAGACTTACCCAGAAAGCAGCAGAAAGACAAGAACAAAGAAATCTGTGAAGGAGAAAATAAAAAGCAAAGATGATACAATAAAAAAGCCTAACCTATCATCAAAATCTCAGTGAACAGAGTAGGAGGAAATATCTGAAACAATAGTGACTGATACTTTTCTAGAAATTATGAACATCAAGAATCTAGAGGTAAAGTAAGAAAAACACATACAAGCAAGAAAAATATGAAGAAAATCTCATGTAAATATTGGCATGGCCAAAAAGTTCATTCAGTTTTTTCATAAAATCGTATGGAAAACCCCAAACAAACTTTCTGGCCAACCCAATATATGGTATTAAAACAGATTAATACCAAATGCAAAAATAGGTCCTAAAAGAAGCAAGGGAGAAAAGACAGATCACCTACAAAAGCGTGAAAGACTAAAAGCAGAGATATATTCGAAGCTAGAAGATATGGAATCTTTGAACATCTGAGAAAAACAGTAAAGACACTTTTAGGTAAACAAAACCTAAGAAATTTTACCACCAGCAAGCTTTCCTTAAAGACACTTCCAAAGGATATATATTAAGAATAAGGAAATGGGGGAGTTCCCCGATGGCCTAGTGGTTAGGATTCTGGGCCGGCCTTTCACTGCCACAGCCCAGGTTCAATCCCTGAACTGAAATCCCACAAGCTGTGCAGCATGGCCAAAAACAAAACAAAACAAAAAAAGAAGAAGGAAATGGCCTCAGTGAGAAGGTCTGAAATATAAGAAGTAGTGGTGAGTTTTTATCATAAATGGACTTTGAATTTTCTCAAAAGTTTTTTCTACATCTATTGAGATCATCATATGAGACAACAATTCCATTCCCAGGTATATATCCAAAAACACAAAAATACCAGTTGGAAAAGATACATGCACCCCAATGTTCATAGCAGCATTATTTACAATTTCCAAGATATGGAAGCAACCTAAGTGTACAGCAACAGCTGAATGGATACAGGAGATATGGTGTATATATATACACAATCAAATATTACTCAGTCATAAAAAAGAATAAAACATAACAAAGGCCACATATGACAAACATACAGTTAACAACATACCCAATGGTGAAAAACTGAAAGTATTTCCTCTAAGATCAGGAACAAGACAAGGATGTCCACTCTTGCCACTTTTATTCAACACAGTTTTGAAAGTCCTAGCCATGGCAATCAGAGAAGAAAAAGAAATAAAAGGAATCCAAATTGGAAAAGAAGTAAAACTGTCACTGTTTCCAGATGACATGATACTATATATAGAAAATCCTAAAGAAAACTATTAGAGATCTGGAATGAATTTGGTAAAGTGACAGAATACAAAATTAATACATAGAAATCTGCTGTGTTTCTATACACTAACAATGAAAGGTCAGAAAGAGAAATTAAAGAAACAATCCTATTTACCATAGCATAAAAAAGAATAAAATACCTAGAAATAAACCTACCTAGGGAGACATAAACCTATATGCTGAAAACTATAAGACATTGATGAAAGAAATTGAAGATGACATAAACAGATAGAAAGATGTACCATGTTCTTGGATAGACAGTATATTACCCAAAGCAATCTACAGATTCAATGCAATCTCTATCAAATTACCAATGGCATTTTTCACAGAACTAGAACAAAAAATCACAAAATTTGTATTGAGACACAAAAGACCCCAAATAGCCAAAGAAATCTTGAGAAAGAAAACCAGAGCTGGAGGAATCAGGCTCTGTGACTTCACAGTATATGACAAAGCTACAGTCATCCAAACAGTGTGGTACTGGCACAAAAACAGAATTACAGATCAATGGAACAGGATAGAAAGCCCAGAAATGAACCCACACACCTATAGTCAATCTGTGACAAAGGAGGCAAGACTATACAATGGAGGAAAGACAGTTTTTTCAATAAATGGTGCTGGGAAAACTGGACAGCTACATGTAAAAAAAGGAAATTAGAACACTCTGACACCATGAACAAAAATAAACTCAAAATGGACTAAAGATCTAAGTGTAAGACTGGATACTGTAAAACTCTTAAAAGAAAAAACAGGCAGAACACTCTCTGACATAAATCGCAGCACTATCTTTTTTGACCCATTTCCCAGAGTAATGGAAATAAAAACAAAAATAAACAAATGGGACCTTATTAAACTCAAAAGCTTTTGTACAGCAAAGGAAACCATATACAAAACAAAAAGACAACCCACTGAATGGGAGAAAATATTTGCAAATGATGCAACAGGCAAAGGTTTAGTCTCAAAATGTACAGACAGCTCACCCAGCTCAATACTATAAAAACAAACCCAATCAAAAAATGAGCAAAAGGTCTAAATAGACATTTCTCCAAAGAAGACATGCAGATAGCCAAGAGACACATGAAAAGATGTTCAACATTGCTAATTATTACAGAAATGCAAATCAAAACTACAATGAGATGTCACTTCATACCAGAATGGCCACAATCAAAAATTCTGCAAACAATACGTGCTGGAGAGAGTGTGGAGAAAAGGGAATTCTCCTTTATTGTTGGTGGGAATGTAAATTGGTACAGCCACTATGGAGAACAGTATGGAGGTTCCTCAGAAAACTAAAAATAGAACTACCATATGACCCAGCAATCCCATTCCTGGGCATATGTCTGGAGGAAAACTTTATTCAAAAGGATACATGCACCCCAATGTTCATTGCAGCATAATAGCCAAGACATGAAAGCAACCTAAGTGTCCACTGACAGATGAATGGATAATGATGATGTGACATATCTATATACAATGGAATATTACTCAGCCATTAGAAATAAAGAAATAACACCATTTGCAGCAACATGGATGGACCTGGAGATTATCATACTAAGTAAGTAAGACAGAGAAAGACAAATATCATATGATATCACTTATATGCATCTTTAAAAAAATGATACAAATGAACTTATTTGCAAAACAGAAACATTCACAGACTTAGAGAATGAACTTATGGGTACTGGGAGGGAAGGGTTGGGGGAGGCATAGATTGGGAGCTTCGGATTGACATGTACTCACTGCTATGTTTAAAATAGATAACCAACAAGGACCTATTGTATAGCACACGGAACACTGCTCAATATTCTGTAATAACCTAAGTGGGAAAAGAGTTTCAAAAAGAATAGATAGGGGCTTCCCTGGTGGCGCAGTGGTTAAAAATCCGCCTGCCAATGCAGGGGACATGGGTTTGAACTCTGGGCTGGGAAGATCCCACATGCTGTGGAGCAACTAAGGTCATGCACCACAACTACTGAGCCTGCACTCTACAGCCCGTGAGCCACAACTACTGAGCCCAAGCACCACAACTGCTGAAGCCCACATGCCTAGAGCCCAGGCTCTGCAACAAGAGAAGCCACTTCAATGAGAAATGAAGAGCAGCCCCTGCTTGCCACAACTAGAGAAAGCCCATGCGTAGCAACAAAGACCCAATGCAGCCAAAAATAAATCTTAAAAAAAAGAATAGATACATGTATATGTACAACTTAATCACTTTGTTGTACACCTGAAACTAATACAATATTATTAATCAACTATAGTCCAGTATAAAATAAATTTATTTAAAAAAAACAAAAAAGAATAAAATTTTGCCATTTGCAGCAACATGGATGGACTTAGAGGGTATTATGCTAAGTGAAATAAGTCACAAAGAGAAAGGCAAATACTGTATGATATCACATATATGTGGAATCTAAAAAATATAACAAACTAGTGAATGTAACAAAAAAGAAGCAGACTCACAGATATAGAAAACAAACTAGTGGTTACCAATGGGGAGAGGGGAGGGGGTAGGAACAATATAAGGGTAGGGGATTAAGAGGAACAAATTATTATGTACAAAATAAGCAACAAGGGTATATTGTACAATGTGGGGAATATAGCCAATATTTTATGATATCTATAAATGGAGTATAAAAAGTTGTGAATCACTATATTTTACACATGCAATTTATATAATATTTTACATCAACTATACTTCAATAAAAAGAAAAGAAGTAGTGGTGGGAAAAGAAATAAATACATATGTAGGTAAATCGAAAAAAATATTTTCTGTCAAAAATAATAGTAATGATAACAAAAAAAACATTACAGAATAAATACTTAGAAGAAGAAAAGAGAAAAAGATAGAAATAAATATTAATGAGCAGAAAAGAATAAATGGAAATGATGATTCTTTGAAATGAATAATAAAGAACACAAACTTCTGGTGAGATTAATTTAAAAAAATAATATTAGAATGGAAAGCGGAGGATAACTATAGAAAAACCAGACATTACAAGCAATAAGAAAGTGGTATTAAAAAGGATCAAGATGGCAGAGTAGAGGGATGTGGAGCTCACCTTATCACACAAATACATAAAAAATACATCTTCATGTGGAACAATTCTCACAAGATACCTACTGAAAGCTTGTAGAAAACTTCATACAACCATGCTGCAAGAAAAAATCTCCCTGTAACTAAATATCAGGAATGGAAAAAGGAAAAAAGAGGAATTGGGATGGAACCTGCACCCTTAGGAGGGAGCTATGAAAGAGGAAAGATTTCCTCACCCTGGGAACCCCCTTCATTGGGTGTGAGGACCATTGGGACAGTAAAGGAGCTTCAGAGGCTCAAGAGCAGAGTACAAGAGCTGGTCTGTAGCCCCACAGGGTAAAGAGAGACCAACGTAGATGATTCTTGCCATGTCACCATACTGTCTAGCCTGAGATGCATGCTTGCTGCTGTGCACAGTGACTGGGTGCTTGTTTTCTGGCTTCAGGGGGCAGACCCAGGGAGAAGACTTGGTTTGGCTATGCAGAGACAGCCTGAAAGGCCTGTAGTGTGGCCTGGACTGCAACCGGGGATGTGCATAGGACAGAGCATGGGTCTGCCATAGGAGCTCCATTGTCAATACAGGAAGGGAGGGGCTTGGGGCCACCATAACAGTCTCATTATTGGCATGCTCACAGTGGGTGAGGCTCCAGCCACCACAGGTTTTGCAAGTTTTGTGGGTGCACACACGTGGAGGTGTGGTGACTTCCTGGCTCCCACTGTGGATGCAGGAGTGCAGCTTCAGTGGGTTTTCATACCAGTGGTTTTGTGAGTGCATGTGCATGCCTAAGGGTCCTCTGAGTTGATTACTGGTGCTCCCATGATGAAGGCAGCCCTCCAAGGGCAACGCCAGCAACAGTGACCTTTGTGGATGCACACCAAGTAGTAGGCAGCATCAGAGTCACACATCCCGGTAGACAGTTCCTGGCAAGAACATACACTGGCTCCTTCCCCAGAGGGAAACTCCAGTCCTGCCTACTTCATACCAAATCTTAGAACGAGATCTGGGGGTTTCTACTCCAACAGCTAGGGAGCAGAATCTGCCCTCAATACGATTGTGATGACCACAGAGCAAAGAGGAGGCCCTGCACAACACTTAGTCCAGGCTCTAGTCACCACAACACCAAACATACCCACTACCAAGAGGACAATGGCCAGCACACCCTGAGGAAAGACATGGCAAGCATCCATACTAAAAAACAGCCCTCACAACAAGAATATTGGATTCATACAGTCTACAAAATGTTGCTCCCACATAAAAACAGCCCTTTGAGACCACATTAGGTAACCATTTCTCCTAAATTCAGAGGCAGAGAAATATAAGTAAAATGAAAAAGCAGAGGAATTATGCCCAATTAAAAGAACAAGAAAAATCCCCTGAAAAAAAAAAAAACAAACAATGAAACAGACCTCTCAACTCTACCAGACCCAGAGTTCAGAAAGCAGTTATAAAAATGATGGAACAAATATCGTATATTAACACAGATATGTGGAATCTGAAAAAAACTGGTATATATGATCTTATTTACATAGCAGAAATAGAGACATATATGTGGAAAACAAGCATATGGATACCAAGGGGGAAAGGGTGGGTGGGATGAACTGAGATTGGGATTGACATATATAAACTATTGATACTATGTATAAAATAGATAACTAATGAGAACCTACTGTATAGCACAGCGAACTCTACTCAATACTCTGTCGTGACCTAAATGACAAGGAACTCCAAAAAAGAGGGGATATATGTATATGTATAGCTGATTCACATTGCTATACAGGAGAAACTAACACAACATCGTAAAACAACTATACTCCAATAATTTTTTCTTTAAATGCTGGAGGAACTAAGAAAGACTCTCAGTAGAAATGCAGATCATTGCAATGAAGAACTAGAAATCATAAACAGGAACCAATAAAACTAGGCAACTGCCAACATGAAAACCAAGCTAAACACAATAAATGGCAAACTAAATAATGCAGAAGAACAAATAAGTGATCTGGAAGATAGAATAATGGAACTCATCCAATAAGAACAGCAGACAGCACAGAAATGGGGAAAAAATGAAAGCAACATATGAGACCTATGGAATAATATAAAGAGTGCTAATCTACTCATAGTAGGAATTCCAGAAGGAGAAGGAAGAGAAAGAAGGATTAAAAATGTATTTGAAGAAATTATGGCTGAAATATTCCCAAACCTAAAGAAGGAAACACACAACCAGGTATGGGAAGCACAGGGGGCCCCAAACAAGATGAAGCTAAACAGATCTACTCCAAGACATATCATAATCAAAATGGCAAAAGTTAAAGATAAAGAGCAGACTCTAAAGGCACCAAGAGAAGTGTCAGCTATGAGGGAACCTCTATAAGCCTATCAGCTGAGTTCTCTACACAAACTTTGCAGGTCAGAAGGGAGTGGCAAGATATATTCAAAGACTTGAAAGGGAAAAACCCACAACCTAGGATACTCTATCCAGCAAGATTACTATTTAGAATAGAAGGAGACATAAAGAATTTCTCAGACAAGCAAAAAGTAAAAGAATACAGCAATACTAAACCTATCCTAAAAGAAGTATTGAAAGGTATTCTCCAAATAGAAAAGAAGAATCTATAAGATATGGAAAACCATAACAGAAAAGATAAATATGTAAAAGGATTGAAGATCACTTAAATAAGCCATTACACAGATTAAAAAACAAAAAAAAATTCCATGAAAGCAATTATAACTAAAATGAAGAGCAAGAGGCTAAATATAAAGATGGAAAATAGGACATCAAAATCACAAAATGTGAGTGAGGTTAAGAAAATTTATATTTTTTATAATGTGTTTGAGCTTATATGACCACCAGTCTAAAGCAAGTGGTTATAGTAATGGGTTAACACACTTGAAAACTATGGTAACAGGAAATCAAGACTATACAACAAATTCACAACAGCCAAAAAGAAAAAAAAAAAAAAAAGACACTCAAGTAAAATACAAAAGAAAACCATCAAACTGCAAAAGGAAAAACAAAAAGAAGAAAGGAAAAAAAAATATGAAATCAACTGCAAAACAAGGATGAAAATAGCAATAAATACATACTTATTCATAACTACCTTAAATATCAATGGACTGATGGACTGATCCAAAGACACAGTTTGGCAGATTGGATAACAAAACAAGAGCCTACAGTACAAAGCGTACAAAAGACTCACTTCAGAGTGAAGGACACATACAGATTGAAAGTAAGGGATAGAAAAAGATGTTTCATACAAATGGAAATAATAAGAAAGCAGAGGTAGCAATATCCATATCAGAAAAAATAGACATTAATATAAAGGCCATAAAAAAAGACAAAGAAGGACACTATATAATAATAAAAGAATCAATATAAGGGGAGGAATCAAGATAGTGAAGTAGGAGGACGTGCACTCACTCCCTCTTGCAAGAGCACCAGAATTACAACTGTTGAACAATCATTGACAGAAAGACACTGGAATTCACCAAAAAAAAAAAAAAAAAAAAAAAAAAAACCTACATCCAGAGACAAAGGACAAGCTGCAATGAGATGGTAGGAGGGGTGCAATCGAGTTAAAATCTAATCCCATAAATGCTGGGTGGGTGACTCAAAAGCTGCAGAACAATTATACTGCAAAAGTCCACCCACTACAGTGAGGGTTTTGAACTCCATGTTGGGCTTCCTAACCTGGGGGTCCAGCAACAGGAGGAGAAATCCCCAGAGAATCAGACTTTGAAAGCCAGGAGGATTTGATTGCAGGACCTCCACAGGACTGGGGGAAATGGAGACTCCACTCTTGGAGGGCACACAAAATGTGTGCTCACCAGGACCCCAGGGAAGGAGCAGTGACCCCACAGGAGACTGAAACAGACCTACCTGCTGGTGTTGGAGGGTTGCCTGCAGAGGTGGGGGTAGATTTGGCCCATTGAGGAGACAGGGGCACTGGCATTAGGGATTCTGGGAAGGGCTCATTGGCATGAGCCCTCCCAGAGTCTGCCATTAGACCCACCAAAGAGCCTGTAAGCTCCAATGCTGGGTAGCCTCAGGCCAAATATCAAAAAAAGTTGGGAACACAGCCCCACCCATTGGCAGACAAGCAGATTAAAGTGTCACTGAGCTCCACCCACCAAATCCCAAATCAGATTAAAGTTTTACTGAGCTCCACCCACACAGCCCAACCCACCATCAGTCCCTCCCATCAGGAATCACCCACAAGTCTCCTAGATAGCTTCCTCCACAAGAGGGCAGACAGCAGAATCAAGCAGTATCAGCAGTATTTCATCTTGTGGAACTGAAAACCACAGCCACAGAAAGATAGAGAAAATGAAAAGGCAAAAGACTTTGTACCAGATGAAGGGACAAGATAAAAACCCAGAAAAACAACTAAATGAAGAAGAGATAGGCACCCCTCCAGAAAAAGAATTCAGAATAATGATGGTGAAGATGATCCAGGACTTTGAAAAAAGACTGGATGCAAAGATCGAAAAATGGCAAGAAAAGTTTACAAAAGACCTAGAAGAATTAAAGAGCAAACAAACAGAGATATGCAACACAATAACTGAAATGAAAAATACACTGGAAGGAACCAGTAGCAGATTAACTGAGGCAGAAGGGCGAATAAGTGACCTGGAAGACAGAATGGAGATAATCACTGATGCAGAAAAGAATAAAGAAAAAAGAATGAAAAGAACTGAAGACAGCCTAAGAGGCCACTGGGACAATGTTAAACGCACCAACATTCGCATTATAGGGGCCCCAGAAGGAGAAGAGAGAGAGAAAGGAGCTGAGAAAATACTGGAAGAGATTATAGTTGAAAACTTCCATAACATGGAAAAGGAGATAGCCACCCAAGTCCAGGAAGTGCAGAAAGTCCCAGGCGGCATAATCCCAAGGACACACCAAGACATATAGTAGTCAAACTGACAAAAATTAAAGACAAAGAAAAGTTATTAAAAGCAACAAGGGAAAAATGACAAATAACATACAAGGGAACCCCCATAAGTTTAACAGCTAATTTATCAGCAGAAACTCTGCAAGCCAGAAGGGAGTGGCATGATATATTTAAAGTGATGAAAGGGAAGAACCTACAACCAAGAATAAGCTACCCAGCATGGATCTCATTCAGATTTGATGGAGAAATCAAAAGCTTTACAGACAAGCAACAGCTAAGAGAATTCAGCACCACTAAACCAGCCTTACAACAAATACTAAAGGAACTTCTCTAAGTGGGAAACATACGAGAAGAAAAGGATCTATAAAAACATAAACAAAACAATTAAGAAAATGGAAATAGGAAAATACATATCAAAAATTATCTTGAATGTAAATGGACTAAATGCACCAACTAAAAGACACAGACTGCCTGAATGGATACAAAAACAAGACCCATATATATGCTGTCTACAAGAAACCCACTTCAGACCTAGGGACACATACAGACTGAAACTGAGGGGATGGAAAAAGATATTCCATGCAAATGGAAATCAAAAGAAAGCTGGAGTAGCAATAGTCATACCAGATAAAATAGACTTTAAAATAAAAAATGTTACAAGAGACAAGAAAGGACATTACATAAAGATCAAGGGATCCATCCAAGAAGAGGAGATAACAATTATAAATAAATATGCACACAACATAGGAGCACCTCAATACATAAGGCAAATGCTAACAACTATGAAAGAGGAAATCGACAGTAACACAATCATAGTGGGGGACTTTAACAGCCCACTTACACCAATGGAAAGATTATCCGCACAGAAAATTAATAAGGAAACACAAGCTTTAAATAACACAATAAATCAGCTTGATTTAATAGATATCTATAGGACATTACATCCAAAAACAGCAGATTACACGTTCTTCTCAAGTGCACATGGAACATTCTCCAGGATAGATCATGGTTGGGGTCATAAATCAAGCCTTGGTAAATTCAAAAAAATTGAAATCATATCAAGCATCTTTTCTGCCCACATTGCTATGAGATTACAAATCAATTACTGGAAAAAAATTGTAAAAAACACACACACATGGAGGCTAAACAATATGCTACTAAATAACCAATAGATCACAGAAGAAATCAAAGAGGAAATCAAAAAATACCGAGAGACAAATGACAATGAAAACACAACACTCCAAAACCTATGGGATGCAGCAAAGGCAGTTCTAAGAGGGAATTTTATAGCAATACAATCCTACCTCAAGAAACAAGAAAAATCCTAAATAAACAATCTAACCTTACACTAAAGAATCTAGAGAAAGAAGAGCAAACAAAACCCAAAGTTAATAGATGGAGAGCAATCGTAAAGATCAGAACAGAAATAAATGAAATAGAGTAAAGAAAACAATAGTAAAAATCAATAAAACTAAAAGCTGGTTCTTTGAGAAGATAAATAAAGTCAATAAACCTCTAGCAAGACTCATCAAGAAAAAGAGAAAGAGGATGCAAATCAATAAAATTAGAAATGAAATGAGAAGTTACAATGGACACCGCAGAAATAAAAGGCACCATAAGAGACTACTACAAGCAACTATATGCCAATAAAATGGACAACCTGGATAAAATGGACAGATTCTTAGAAAGGTATAACCTTCCAAGACTGAATAGGGAAGAAATAGAAAATATGAACAGACCAATCACAAGGAATGAAACTGAAACTGTGATTAAAAATCTCCCAACAGACAAAAGTCCAGGACCAGATGGATCCACAGATGAATTTTTTTTTAACACAGGTGAATTTTATCAAGCATTTAGAGAAGAGCTAACACCTATCCTTCTCAAGCTCTTCCAAAACATTGCAGAGGAAGTAACACTTCCAAACTCATTTCATGAGGCCACCATCACCCTGATACCAAAACCAGACAAACATACTACAAAATAAGAAAATTACACACCAATAACACTGATGAATTTAGATGCAAAAATCCTCAGCAAAATACTAGCCAACAGAATCCAACAACACATTAAAAGGATCATACACCATGATCAAATGGGTTTTATCTCTGGAATGCAAGGATTCTTCAATATATGCAAATCAATCAATGTGATACACCATATTAAAAAGTTGAAGGATAAAAACTACATGATCATCTCAATAGATGCAGAAAAAGCTTTTGACAAAATTCAACACCCATTTATGATAAAAACTCTCCAGAATGTGGGCATAAAAGGAAACTGCTTCAACATAATAAAGCCCATATATGACAAACCACAGCAAACATCATTCTCAATGGTGAAAAACTGAAAGCATTCCCTCTAAGATCAGGAAGAAGGCAAGGATGTCCACTCTTGCCACTACTATTGAACACAGTTTTGGAAGTTTTAGCCACAGCAATCAGAGAAGAAAATGAAATAAAAGGAATCCAAATTGGAAAAGAAGAAGAAAAACTGTTACTGTTCACAGATGACGTGATATTATACATAGAAAATCCTAAAGATGCCACCAGAAAACTACTTCAGCTAATCAATGAATTTGGGAAAGTTGCAGGATACGAAATTAACACACAGAAATCTCTTGCATTTCTAGACACTCACAATGAAAGAGCAGAAAGAGAAATTAAGGAAACAATACCATTCACCATTGCAACAAAAAGAATAAAATACCTAGGAATAAACCTAACCAAGGAGGTAAAAGGCCTGTACTCAGAAAACTATAAGACATTAATAAAAGAAATCAAGGACGACACAAACAAATGGAGGGACATACCATGTTCTTGGATTGGAAGAATCAACATTGTGAAAATGTCTATACTACCAAAAGCAATTTACAGATTCAATGCAATCCCAATAAAATTACCAATGGTATTTTTCACAGAACTAGAACAAGAAATTTTACAATTTGTATGGAAATGCAAAAGACCCCGAAGATAGCCAAAGCAATCTTGAGAAGGAAAGATGGAGTTGGTGGAATCAAGCTTCCTGACTTCAAACTATACTACAAGGCTACAGTGATCAAGACAGTATGGTACTGGCACAAAAACAGAAATATAGATCAATGGAACAGGATAGAAAGCCCAGAGATAAACTATGGTCAACTAATCTATAACAAAGCAGGCAAGGATATACAATGGAGAAAAGGCAGCCTCTTCAATAAGTGGTGCTTGGAAAATTGGTCAGCTACATGTAAAAGAATGAAATTAGAACACTCCATAACACCATACACAAAAATAAACTCCAAATGGATTAAAGACCTAAATGTAAGGCCAGACACTATAAAACTCCTAGAGGAAAACATAGGAAGAACACTCTTCAATGTAAATCACAGCAAGATCTTTTTTGATCCACCCCCTAGAGTAATGGAAATAAAAACAAAAATAAAGAAGTGGGACCTAATGAAGCTTCAAAGCTTCTGCACAACAAAGGAAACTATAAGCAAGACGAAAAGACAACCCTCAGAATGGGAGAAAATATTTGCAAATGAATCAACAAAGGATTAATCTCCAAAATATATAAACAGTTCATCCTGTTCAATATCAAAAAAACAAATAACCCATTCAAAAAATGGGCAGAAGACCTAAATAGGCATTTCTCCAAAGAAGACATATGGATGGCACATGAAAAGCTGCTCAACATCACTAATTATTAGAGAAATGCAAATCAAAACTACAGTGAAGTATCACCTCACACCAGTTAGAATGGGCATCATCAGAAAAATCTACAAACAGTAAGTGCTGGAGAGGGTGTGGAGAAAAGGGAATGTTCTTGCACTGTTGGTGGGAATGTAAATTGATACAACCACTATGGAGAACAGTATGGAGGTTCCTTGCGAAACTGAAAATAGAACTACCATATGACCCAGCAATCCCACTGCTGGGCATATACCCAGAGAACACCATATTTCAAAAAGACATATGCATGCCAATGTTCACTGCAGCACTATTTACAATAGCCAGGACATGGAAGCAACCTAAATATCCATCAACAGATGAATGGATAAAAAAGATGTGGTACATATATCCAATGGAATATTACTCAGCTGTAAAAAGCAATGAAATTGGGACATTTGTGGAGATATGGATGGACCTAGAGACTGTCATACAGAGTGAAGTGAGTCAGAAAGAGAAAAACAAATATCATATATGAACACATATATGTGGGCTATAGAAAAATGGTACAAATCAACTGGTTTGCAAGGCAGAAATAGAGACATAGATATAGAGAACAAAAATGGACACCAAGTGGGGAAAGTGGGGATGGTTGGGGGGTGGGGAATGAATTGGGAGATCGGGATACCAAATTGTACAATCTAAATATATGCAGTTTATTGTATGTTAACTGTATCTCAATAAAATTTCTTTAAAATAATGTTAACCATGATTATCTCATGGGGCTACAGATGACTTTTTATAAACTTGCATTTGGTGATATTTTCCAAATTTTCTCTAAAGGACATATTTTGCTTTAAAAAGCAAAAAATAATCATTAATGTAAACATAAATGTAAGGCTGCCACATAAATCCCTGTTCCTGTTGAAGACATTTACAAATCTTACACTGACACATATTCAGATTTTTTAAATGTGTGTCTTGATTAATTGAAGGAAATACTTTATCAATAATGTGAAAGTTCATGTACAAAAAAATCAATATAAGAAGAGGATATCACACTCTTAACATGTATGCAGCCAATAAAGGAGCATCTAAATATACACAAAACAAATACTAACAGACATAAATGAAGAAATTGATAGGAATACAAAAACAGTAGACTTTAATACCCCACTGGCATCAATGGACAGATCTTCCAGACAGAAAACCAATAAGGCAACAGAGGTCCTAAATGATGCAATCAAACATTTAGATTTAATTGTTATTTACAGGACAGGGCATCCAAAACAAAACAAAACAAGAAAATACACTTTCAAGTGCACACATGGAACATTTGCTATGATGGACCACATACTAGGACACAAGTCTCAACAAATTTAAGATGATAGAAATTATATTAACCATCTTTTCGGACCACAATGGCATGAAACTAGACATCAAACACAGAAAGAGCAAAAAGGTAAAATGGTTACATGGAGACCAAAAAACATGCTACTAAAAAACCAGTGGATCAACAATGAAATCAAATAGAAAGATAAAAAAATAACCTCAAGACAAATGACCATGAAAACACAACCATACAAAAATCTATGTGACACAGCAAAAGCAGTTCTAAGAGTTAAGTTCATAGCAATATGGGCCTTGCTCAAAAAAACAAGAAAAATTCCAAATAAGCAACCTAACCTATCTCCTGAAATAATTAGAAAAAAAACAAAACAAAGAAAACCTAAAGGCAGCAGAAGGAAGTAATAAGATCAGAGAGGAAAATTTCAAAAATACACATTAAAAATCAATAGAAAAAGAATCAATAAAACCAAGAGCTGTTTTTTTTTTTTTTTGAAAGAATAAATAAAATTGACAAACCTCTGGCCAGACTCACCAAGAAGAGAGAGGACCCAAATAAACAAAATAAGAAATGAAAGAGGAGAAATAACAACCAATACCACAGAAATATAAAATACCATAAAAATATTATGAACATTTATATGCCACCAAATGGACAACCTAGAAGAAATGAACAAGTTTCAAATTTCTGGAAACATAGCCTGCCAAAACTGAATCAGGATGAAGCAGATAATTTGAACAGATGGATCACTAGAAATGAAACAGAATCTGTAGTTAAAAAAAAAGTCCCTGCAAACAGAAGTCCAGGACTGGATGGCTTTACTGAAGAAGGAATTCTACAACACATGCAAAAAAGAACTTATACCCATCCTTCTCAAACTCTTCCAAAAGACTGCAGAGAAGCAAGCACTCCCAAAGTCATTCTAGGAAGCCACTATCACCCTGATACCAAAACCAGACAAAGACACTACCAAAAAATAAAATTACAGGCCAATGCCTTTGATGAATATCAATGCAAATATGCTCAACAAAATATTAGCAAACTGAATCCCACAACACATAAAAAGGATCATGTACAATGATCAAGCTGGAGTCAATCCAGGGTCACAAGAATGGTTCAACATAACAAATCAATCAATGTAATACACCATATCAATAACAACAACGACATGATCATCTCAATAGATGCTGATAAAGCATTTTATAAAATTCAACATCCATTCATGATAAAAACTCTCACCAAAGTGGGTACAGAAGGAACATATCTCAACATAATAAAAGCCATTTATGACAAACCCACTGCCAACGTAATGCTCAATCGTGAAAAGGTAAAATCCGGAAAAAAACAAAGAGGCTCACTCTCAGCACTTCTATTTGACATAGTATTGGAAGTCCTAGCCACAGCAATCAGACAAGGAAAGGAAATAAAAGGTATCCAAATCAGAAGGAAAGAGGTAAAATTTTCATTATATGCAGCTGACATGATACTATATATAGAAAACCCTAAAGACTCCACACAAAAACTATTAGAACTGATAAATGAATTCAGCCAGGTAGCAGGATACAAGATTAAGAAACAGAAATCTGCTGCATTTCTTTACACTAAAAACAAAATATCAGAAAAAGAAAGTTAAAAAAAATCAATCCCATTTAAAATTGCATCAAAGGAAAAAATACCTATGAATAAACCTAACCAAGGAGGTGAAAGACTTATATCCTAAGGACTATAAAACAATGACAAAGAAAATCAAACATGATTCAAGGAAATGAAAAGATATCCCACACTCCTGGGTTGGAAGAATTAATTAATTAAAATGGCCATACCACCCAAAGCAATCAACAGATTTAATGTGATCCCTATCAAATTACCCATGATATTTTTCACAAAATTAGAACAAATAATCTTAAAATTTATATGGAACCACAAAAGACCCAGAATCACCAAAGCAAAAAAGGAGAAAAGAAGAAAGTTGGCGGCATAACCCTCCAGACTTCAGAAAACACTGCAAAGCTACAGTCCTCAAAACAGCATGGTATTGGCAAAAAAATAGACATATAGATCAATGGAGCACAACAGAGAGCCCAGAAAAAAACCACACAGCTTCAGTCAGTTAATCTTTAACAAGTGAGGCAAGAATATACAATGGAGAAGAAAGATCTCCTTTTTTTTAAGACAATCTAGTCAGCAAGTGGTGTTGGGAAAGCTGGAGAGCTACATGTAAATCAATAAAGTTAGAAAACTTCATGCCACACACAAAAATAAACTCAAAATGGCTTAAAGACTTAAGTATAAGACATGACACCATAAAACTCCTAGAAGAGAAAAGAGGGAAAATGTTCTCTGACATATATCATAGCAATATTTTCTTAGGTGAGTCTCCCAAGGCAAAAGTAATAAAAGCAGGCCTAATCAAACTGATATGCTTTTGCACAGCAAAGGAAACCATAAATGAAACAAAAGGACAGCCTACAGAGTGGCACAAAATATTTCCAAATGCTGCAACCAACAAGGGCTTAATTTCCAAAATTTCCAAACAGATCAGTATCAAAAAACAAACAATGCAATAAAAAAAAATGGGAAGAAGATCTAAATAGACATTTCTCCAAAGAAGATATACAGATGGTCAACAGGTGTATGAAAAGATGTTCAACATCAATAATTACTAGAGAAATGCAAATAAAATTACGAGATATCACTTCACATCAGTCAGAATGGACAGCATCAAAACGTTTACAAATAATAAATGCTGGAGAGGGTGTAGAGCAAAGGAAACCTTCCTACACTATTGATGGGGATGTAAATTTGTGCATCCACTATGGCAAACAGTATGGAGGTTCCTTAAAAACTCAAAATAGAATTATCATATGATCCAGGAATCCTACTCCTGGGCATATACCTGGAAAAGACAAAAGTCTAAGTCTAAAAGATACATGCACCCACATGTTCATAGCAGCACTATTTACAATAGCCAAGACATGGAAGTAACCTAAGTGTCCATCAACAGATAAAAGGATAAGGAATATGTGAGATATATATGTATGTGTATATATATATATTATATTGCATAATAATATGCAATAATATATATGCAATATTATATATACATATGCAATATTATTCAGCCATAAAAAGAATTTGCAGCAGCATGAATGAACATAGAGATTGTCATACTAAGTCAGTCAGTCAGAAAAAAGACATATATTTCACGATATCAGTTATCTGTGGAGTCTAAAATGTGGTAGAAATGAACTTATTTACAAAACAGAAGTAGACCCAGACATAGAGAACAAAGCTACAGTTACCAAAAGGGAAGGGGGAGAGGGATAAATTAGGAGTATTCAATTAACAGATTCTATCATATATAAAATAAACAACAAGGATTTACTGTAGAGAACAGGAAACTATATTTAATATCTTATAGTAACGTACAATGAAAAAGAATTTTTTAAAAAAGAATATATATATAAAACTGAATCACTGCTGCACACCTGAAAGTTACACAGTATTGTAGATCAACTATACTTCAATTAAAAATAGAAAGTTGAATGAGTAACTTAATAACAAAAACTTTGAAAAATTAGATGAATTGGGCAAAATCATGGAAAATATAACCTAAGAAAATTTACCATAGAAGGCTTGTATCTATTGAAGAAATTAAATCAGTAGTTAAAACATTTCCACAAAATATTGGAAAAAATTAATTCAGAAGTATATAAAAATATGATGTCATAAATAGGTTGGAAGAATTTTATCATAAACCAGGGAAAAGATACAACTATACCTGACTCTGTTCAATATTCTACTGAATGTTCGAGCCAGTGCAATAAAATGAGGGTAAAAAATATAAGGATTAGAAAAGGAGCAAAGCAAACATTTCACAGATGATATGGTTATCTACAAAGAAATCCATGATAAGTTACAGACAAACGGCTGGAATTTTTTGAAAAGTTTAACAAATCTCTGAAAAGTCTAATTAATATCTAAACAAATTAATTTCCATACAGCAGCAACAATTGTGTGTCTTAAATCTTTTAAAGATATTCTTAGCACTAGCAAAAAAAGTGCCTATCAAGGATTTGTAAAATATTCGTGGAAAAAATTTGAAAACTTTTTTGAAAGATATTTTAAAAGACCTATATAAATGTGTGTGTATGTATGTGTGTATATATATATGGATAGAAGTCTCTATATAATGACATCAATTCTCCCCAAATTAATCTTTATATTCAATGTAATTCCAATAAAATATTCAAGTTTTTAGAAAGTCTAAAATCATTCTAAAGTATACATGCACCTCAGTGTTCTTTGCAGTACTGTTTACAATAACCAAGACGTGGAAGCAACCTAAATGTCCATCAAGAAATGAATGGACAAAGAAGATGTGGTACATATATGCAATGAAATATTCAGCCATTAAAAAGAATGAAATAATGCCATTTGCAGCAACATTGATGGACCTGGAGATTATCATACTAAGTCAGACAGAGCAAGACAAATATCATAAGCTATATGTGGAATCTAAACAAAAAATGATGCAAATGAACTTATTTATAAGCAGAAACAGACCCACAGAATGAACCAGTGGTTACCAGTGGGGGAAAGGTAATGAGGGGAGCGGTAGATTGGGAGTTTGAGATTGACATATAGGTACTGCTATATGTAAAATAGGTTAACAACAAGGACCTACTGTAAAATAAATGAATAAATAAATAAAATTTAAAAAATAAAATCTGTATGAATGAACAAAGACTGAAGAATAGCTAGGACACCACTATAGAAGAGAAAAATATAAACATCAAGATGTGTTTAAAAGCTGTGTAATTAAGTCACTATGCTATTGGTGTTGAAACTGAGAGTTTAACCAAAGGAACAGATTAGAGAACTCAGAAATAAACCAGTGCAAATATGAGAGCTTTACATATGATTTAGGTGTCACTGCAAGTCAATGTGTAAAGAATGAATGGGTCAATCAATATAGGCATTCAAGGATATTAGGATACACACATATTTACCTAGAAAAAAATATATATAGTCCAAACCTCACACCATATATAAAGCGACTTACAAAGACTTTAATATGAAACCCAAAACTTTAAAGATTTTTACAACATAGAAGAATAAATTTGTAACTTGGGCTAAAAAGATTTCCTAAGCAAGAAACAAGAGCATTAAGCCTATGAAAGATACTGATTAGGTCACTATACAATTAAGATCTTCTATTTCAAATAAATCAAAAAGTAAGCAAAAAAATCATAGAGTGTGAGGTTATTACAACATATTTAACTTACAAAAGATTAGCATGAACACACACAAAGTACAACAATATCCTGGAATATCCTGTGTGTGTGTGTGTGTGTGTGTGTGTGTGTGTGTGTCTGTATATATATATATACACACACACAAAGGCACACACACACCACATATACATATACTATATATATAATATATATATATATACACTAACTTGAAAAGTGGGCAAATGACATAAACAGTTATTTTATACTGGAAGACACCTGAAGGATATACTTTTGAAAAATGCTCAATGTTATTAGAAATTCTGGAAATGCACACAAATAAGCCATATTTTACCTCATCTAGAGTGCAAAAATCTAAAAGTTTGGCAATACCAACTAACAGCAAGGATGTGAACAGCAAGATCTTTATTTTTTTCTTATTTTTTATTTTTTATTATTATTTTTAAGCTCTTTATTGGAATAAAATTGCTTTATGCTCTTGTACCAGTTTTTGAGGTAAATCAAAGTGAATCAGCTGTATTTATACATATATCTCCATAGACCCTCCCTTCAATGACTCCCTCCTACCCTCCATGTCCTGGCCCTCTAAAGCATCACCCATCATCAAGTTGATCTCCCTTTGTTATACAGCAATTTCCCACTAGCTATCTATTTTACACTTGGTAGTGTATCTATGTCTATGCTACTCTCTCACTTCATCCCAGCTTCCCCTTCACCGGCCACCCCAGCCTCGTGTCCTCAAGTCCATTCCCTACATCTGCATCTCCACTCTTGCCCTCTCACTGTGTTCAACAGCACCATTTCTTTAGATTCCATATATATGAGTTAGCATACAGTATTTGTTTTTCTCTTTCTGGCTTACTTTGCTCTGTATGACACTCTTTAGGTCTATCCACCTCATTCCATATAGCTGAATTTCATTCCTTTTTATTCCTGAGTAATATTCCATTGTATATATGTGCCATATCTTCTTTATCCAGTCATCTGTTGATGGACATTTAGGTTGCTTCCATGTCCTGGCTATTGTAAATAGTGCTGCAATAAACATTATGGTACATGTTTCTTTTTGGATTATGATTTTCTCTGTGTATATGCCCAGTAGTGGGATTACTGGATCATATGGTAGTTCCATTTTTAGTGTTTTACGGAACCTCCAAATTGTCTTCCATAGTGGCTGTACCAGCTTACATTCCCACCAACAGTGCAGGAGAGTTCCCTTTTCTCCACACCCTCTCCAACATTTGTTGTTTCTAGATGTTTTGATGATGGCCATTCTGACTGGTGTGAGGTGATACCTCATTGTGGCTTTGACTTGCATTTCTCTGATGATTAGTGATGTTGAACATCTTTTCATGTGTTTGTTGGCCATCTGTATGTCTTCTTTGGAGAAATGTCTATTTAGATTTTCGGCCCATTTGTGGATTGGGTTATTTGCTTTTCTGGTATTAAGCTGCATGAGCTGCTTGTATATTTTGGAGATTAATCCTTTGTTGCTTCATTGGCAAGTATTTCCTCCCATTTTGAGGGTTGCCTTCTTGTCTTGTTTATGGTTTCTTTCACTGTGCAAAAGCTTTTAGGTTTCATGAGGTCCCATTTGTTTATTCTTGATTTTATTTTCATTATTCTAGGAGGTGGGTCAAAAAGGATCTTGCTTTGATGGATGTCATAGAGTGTTCTTCCTAAGTTTTCCTCTAGGAGTTTTATAGTGACTGGCCTTACATTGAGGTCTTTAATCCATTTGGAGTTTATTTTCATGTATGGTGTTAGGAAGTGTTCTAATTTCATTCTCTTACATGTAGCTGTGCAATTTTCCCAGCACCAGTTATTGAAAAAGCTGTCTTTTTCCCATTGTATATTCTTGCCTCCTTTGTCAAAGATAAGCTGCCCATATGTGCTTGGGTTCACCTCTGAGTTCTCTATTCTGTTCCATTGATCTTCCTTTCTGTTTTTGTGCCAGTACCATACTGTCTTGATCACTGTGGCCTTGTAGTATAGTTTGAAGTCAGGAATTCCACCAACTCCATCTTTCCTTCTCAAAGTTGCTTTGGCTATTTGGGGTCTTTCATGTTTCCATAGATATCATAAGATTTCTTGCTCTAGTTTTATGAAAAATGCCATTGGTAACTTGATCGGGATTGCATTGAATCTGTAAATTGCTTTGGGTAAGATAGCCATTTTGACAATATGCATTCTTCCAATCCAAGAACATGGTATGTCCCTCCATCTGTTTGTATCATCTTTAATTTCTTTCATCAGTGTCTCATAGTTTTCTGCATACAGGTCTTCTGCCTCCTTAGGCAGGTTTATTCCTAGGTATTTGATTCTTTTCATTGCAATGGTAAATGGGAGTTTCCTTAATTTCTCTTTCTGCTCTTTCATTGTGAGTGTATAGGAATGCAAGAGATTTCTGTGCATTAATTTTGTATCCTACTACTTTACTAAATTCAACAATTAGTGCTAGCAGTTTTCTGGTAGAATCTTTAGGGTTTCTATGCATAATGTCATGTCATCTGCAAAGAGTGACAATTTTACTTCTTCTTTTCCAATTTGGATTCCTTTGATTTCTTTTTCTTCCCTGATTGCTGTGGCTAACACTTCCAAAACTATGGTGAATAATAATGGTGAGAGTGGACACCCTTGTCTTGTTCCTGTTCTTAGAGGGAACTCTTTCAGTTTTTCACCATTGAGAACAATGTTGGCTGTTGGTTTGTCATATATGGCTTTTATTATGTTGAGGTAATTTCCTTCTATGCCCATTTTCTGGAGAGCTTTTATCATAACTGGATGTTGAATTTCATCAAAAGCTTTTTCTGCATCTATTGAAATGATCATATGGTTTTTATCCTTCAATTTGTTAATATGTTGTATCACATTGATTGATTTGCATATATTGAAGAATCCTTGCATTCCAGGGATAAACCCCACTTGATCATGATGTATGATTTTTTTAATGTGCTGTTGGAGTCTGTTAGCTAGTATTTTGTTGAGGATTTTTGCATCCATATTTAACAGTGATATTGGTCTGTAATTTTCTTTTTTTGTGACATCTTTGCCTGGTTTTGGTATCAGGGTGATGGTGGCCTAGTAGAGTGAGTTTGGGAGTGTTCCTCCTTCTGCAAAATTTTGGAAAAGTTTGAGAAGGATAGGTGTTAGCTCTTCTCGAAATGTTTTATAGAATTCACCTGTGAAGCCATCTGGCCCTGGGCTTTTGTGTGTTGGGAGATTTTTAATAACAATCTCAATTTCTGTACTTGTGATTGGTCTGTTCATATGTTCTATTTCTTCCTGGCTCAGTCTTGGAGGATTGTACTTTGCTAAGAATTTATCCATTTCTTCCAAGTTATCAAATTTATTGGCATATAGTTGCATGTAGTAGTCTGCCATGATCTTGTGCATTTCTGTGGTGTCACTTGTTACTTCTTTTTCATTTCTAATCCTGTTTATTTGCATCTTCTCCCTTTTATTCCTGATAAGTTTAGCTAATGGTTTATCAATTTTGTTTATCTTCTCAACGAACTAGCTTTTAGTTTTATTGATCTTTGCTATTGCTTCCTTCATTTCTTTTTCATTTGTTTCTGCTCTGATCTTTATGATTTCTTTCCTTCTGCTCACTTTGGGGTTTCTTTGTTCTTCTTTTTATAATTGTTTTAGGTGTAAGGTTA
Organism: Hippopotamus amphibius kiboko; assembly: GCF_030028045.1. NCBI lineage: Eukaryota > Metazoa > Chordata > Mammalia > Artiodactyla > Hippopotamidae > Hippopotamus > Hippopotamus amphibius. Next base: position 172,726,802 of record NC_080188.1, on the reverse strand, counting down.
GGTTGTTTATTCAATATTTTTCTTGTTTCTTGAGGTAGGACTATATTGCTATAAATGTCCCTCTTAGAACTGCTTTTGCTGCATCCCATAGGTTTTGGGTTGTTGTGTTTTCATTGTCATTTGTTTCTAGATATTTTTTGATTTACTCTTTCATTTCTTTAGTGATTTCTTGTTTTTTTTTTTTAATAGCATATTGTTTAGCCTCCATGTGATTGCATTTTTTGCAGTTTTTTTCCTGTAATTGATATCTAGTCTCATGGCATTGTGGTCAGAGCAAATGCTTGATATGATTTCAATTTTTTTGAATTTACCAAGGAATGATTTGTGACCCAAGATGTGATCTGTCCTGGAGAATGTTCCGTGTGCACTTGAGAAGAAGGTGTATTCTGTCGTTTTTGGATGGAATGTCCTATAAATATCAATTAAGTTGAGATGGTCTAATGTGTCATTTAAAGCTTGTGTGTCTTTATTTATTTTCTGTTTGGATGATCTGTCCATTGATGTAAGTGGGGGTGTTCAAGTCTCCCACTATTATTGTGTTACTGTCGATTTCCCCTTTTATGGCTGTTAGCATTTGCCTTATGTATTGAGGTGCTCCTATGTTGGGGGCATAGATATTTACAATTGTGATATGTTCTTCTTGGATAGATCCCTTGATCATGATGTAGTGTCCTTCCTTGTCTCTTGTAATAGTCTTTACTTTAAAGTCTAAGTCACCTGATATGAGTATTGCTACTCCAGCTTTCTTTGGACTTCCATTTGCATGGAATATCTTTTTCCATCCCTTTCCTTTCAGTCTATATGTATCCCTTGGTCTGAAGTGGGTTTCTTGTAGGCAGCATAGAGAAGGGTCTTGTTTTGTATCCATTTAGCCAGTCTGTGTCTTTTGGTTTGAGCATTTAATCCCTTTACAATTTAAGGTGATTATTGACATGTGTGTTCCTATTACCATTTTCTTAATTGTTTTGGGTTTGTTTTTGTAGGTCTTTTCCTTCTCTTGTGTTTCCTACTTAGAAAAGTTCCCTTAGCACTTGTTGTAAGGCTGGTTTGGTGGTGCTGAATTCTCTTAATTTTTGCTTGCCTATAAAGCTTTTAATTTCTCCGTCGAATCTGAATGAGATTCTTGCTGGGTAGAGTATTCTTGGCTGTAGTTTTTTCTCTTTCAGGACTTTCAGTATATCCTGCCATTCCCTTCTGGCCTGCAGAGTTTCTGCAGGAAGATCATTTGTTATCCTTGTGGGTTTTCTCTTATATGTTATTTGCTGCTTTTCTCTTGCTGCTTTTAATATTTTTTCTTTGTGTTTAATTGTCATTAGTTTGATTAATATGTGCCTTGGTGTATTTCTCCTTGGGTTTATTCTGTATGGGACTCTCTGTGCTTCTTGACTTGACTAATTACTTCCTTTCCCATGTTGGGGAAGTTTTCCACTATAACCTCTTCAAATATTTTCTCAGACCCTTTCCTTTTTTCTTCTTCTTCTGGGATGGCTATAATTCGAATGTTGGTGTGCTTAATGTTGTCACCAAGGTCTCTGGGACTGTCTTCCATTCTTTTTATTCTTTTTCCTTTTTCCTGCTCTGTGGCAGTTATTTCCCACATTCTATCTTCCAATTCACTTATTCATTCTTCTGCTTCAGTAATTCAGCTGTTTATACCATCTAGAGTGTTTTTAATTTTGGTTATTTTGTTATCTATTACTGTTTGTTTGCTCTTTAGTTCTTCTGAGTTATTAACTGTTTCTTGTATTTTCTCTATTTTGTTATCAAGATTTTGGATCATGTTTACTATCATTACTCGGAATTCTTTTTCAGGCAATTTTCCTATTTCCTCTTCATTTATTTGGTCTTGTGTATTTTTACTTTGTTCCCTCATCTGTGACATATTTTTTTGTCATCTCATTTTCCCCTCACTTTGGATGGGCAGGATTGTGTTCCTGTCCCACTGGGTGCTTGGCCTGAGGTTTCAAGCACTAGAGTTTGTAGGCTGTTGAGTATACCTGGGTCTTGGTGTTGAGGTGAGAACCTCTAGGAGACCTCACTCTGATTAATATTCCCTGGGAACTGGCTTCCCTGTTAGTGCAATATTTTGGACTCAGAGCTCCCACCTCAGGAGCTCAAGTCTGACCCTGGGCTTATGAATGAAGATCCCACAAGCTGTATGGAGCAGAAAAATGAAAAAAAAATTTTTTTTAAGTAGGAGAACAGCAGAAGAATAGCAAGATAAAAAATACAATAATAGGAAACTAACAGATGTGTTAGAAAAAATTAAGAAAAAGATGGAGCAACAGCTGGAAGCTAAAAGAACTGCAATAGCCTAAGTGAGGAGGTGGGATGAAAAAAAAAGAAAAAAAGAAAAAAAAGCCAGAAAAGGCCTTGGCTGTGAGGGTGGGGCTTAGACAAGAGTGGGAGTGGGGGGTTGCGGGGGAGGTTAGGCAATAGGCCGGGTCTATGCTTAGAAAAGGCACTGTGGCTGGTGGGGAATTGGGTTTAGGCCCAGTAAGGCAGAGGGGCCCAGGAATGCCTCTGGTCCTGGAGCAAAGGACCCAGTCAAGGTACCCAGCAGGCTCCCTGGGCCCAAGTTGGTGGGAGAAATGCTAGGCACCTCCCCTAGTCCTTCAATCTTGGAGGGTCCCTCCGCCTTGGGTTCTCTTCTTCTTCACCCTCTCTCTCCTATTCCCCTGGGACCCTCACTGCTGCAGGGGGCACTGGATAGCAGGAGACCAGACTTGGATGCCCAACAGGCTTCCCAGGGCCAACTGGGATAGGGTAACGCCTCTGTAACTTCCCCAGATCTCCCAGTCTCATAGGGTCCCTGTCTGCCTCTCTTCCTCTCCCCTGGCCCCCACTCTCCTAGGTCCCAAGCAGCTGGAGGGGGCCCTAGAGTGTGAAAGACCAGGTCTGTGAGCCTAGCAGGCTTCCCAGAGCTAGTGGACAGGGGAAATACCTTCTCTGCCTCCCTTGATCCTCCAATCCCAGAAGGCCCCCTCCCCTGCCCACCTCTCCTCTTCTCCCCTGCTTTCCTTCTATACCCCTAGGACCAGTGAGACCTAGAGAGGCCCTTGGAGGACTGAAGACCAGGCCTGGGGGCACAACAGGCCTCCTGGTGCCAAGTGGGTAGGGAGATTTCCTTTAGCATCTCCCTTGATCCTCTGGTCTGCAAGGTCTCCCCCCTCCCCAGCACCACTGTCTACCTCTCTTCCTCTTCTCCTCTCCTCCCTCCCTCCCATGCCTGTATGACCCACTCAGCCAGAGAGGCTGAGGGACCAGACTCGGGAGCCCAGCAGGCCCACTGGGCCCAAGTGGGCAGGGGAAAGGTCCTCTGCACCTCCCCTGGTCCTCTGCTCCTGGAACGTCCCACCACCAGTCTGCCTCTCTTCTTCTTCCCCTGCCATGCTCCAACATCCCTGGGACCAACACATCTGGGAGGGGACCCGGGAGAGTTGGAGACCAGGCCTGGGAGCCCAGCAGGCTTCCCAAGCCAGTGGGCAGCAGAAATGCCTTCTGCTCTGCCCCCAATTCTCTGATACCAGAGGGTCCCTCCTCCCTTCCGCCTCTCTTCTGTTTACCCTCACCACTTCCCTCCTGTACTTCTAGGACCAACGGCTGAGAGGAGCCTTGGAAGGTGGAGGACCCGCCCAGAAGAAATACCCGCTGGAGCTTCCCCTATTCTTCTGACCTGGAGAGATCGTTTCCCACCCCCACTGTCTGTCTCTCTCCCTCCTCACCTCCCCCCCACGCCCCCAGGGCCCTTGTGCCAGAGGGGACCCGGAGAGTGAAGGACCAGGTCTGGAAGCCCAGTTGGCCTCCCTCGCCAAGAGAGCAGGTGAAATGCCCTTTTACCTCCCCATCCCCCAATCTCAAAGCCCCCACCCCCACCTGTCCACCTCTCTACCTCCTCACCCTTCCTCCCTCCTTCCCACACCCCCAGGACCCAGGCAGCCTGGAGGGGGCCTTGGAGGGTGGAGGACCCCACTGGGGAGCCCAGCAGGCCCCCAAGCCGGGGAGCTCAGCAGGCCTCCTGGCCTCCTGGGCAGGAGAAACCCAGTTGCAGTTTCCCGATCTCCCTAGCCCCCAACAGTCCCTCCAGGTGGGAACCTCCCCCCTCCCCCAGCCACCCCCCAGGGGCGCCGGTCCCGCCTGGCTTCCCCTTCCCTGTCCCCCTGACTTCCCCCAGGTCCTACCTAGTTGCTCCAGGGTTCCTGCGGTCTGCTTGGGCCTCAGGTCCCCGCTGGCTTCCAGCAACTGATCTATTTGTGGGGAGATGCTATCTCCGCATCTTCCCACGCTGCCATCTTGACTCCACCCCCAGCAAGACCTTTTATGTTCCACTAGCAGAGGTGTAAATGTGTGCAACCATGTTGTGAAGCTGAATGTGCTTGAGCTCTATGATACAGCAATTCCACTGTGGTACATTCTCTAGAGAAACTCATGCAGGTATAAGACTGCACGTGAATAAAAATCAGTATTATCTGTAACAATAGAAACCTGGATATCAACCAAATGCCAACCAACAGGACAATGGATTAATAAATTATAGTATACAGTCACCTACCCTTATCCACAGGAGATATGTTCCAAGACCTTGGTAGATGCCTGAGGCCACAGACAGTACTGAACCCTATATATACTATGTTTTTTCTATACATATATTCCTATGATAAAGTTTAATTTATAAATTAGGCTCAGTAAGAGATTAACAACTAATATTAATTAAAATTATAATAATAGACTACTAAAAGTAATGTGAATATGGTCTCTCTCTCTACATATATCTTAATATACTGTTCTCATTCTTATGATGATGATTCTGATGATGATGTGAGATCAAAAAATGCCTATGTGATGAGACAAAGTGAGGTGAATGACGTAGGCATCATAATGTAGCATTTGGCTACCACTGACCTTCTGATGACACCTCAAAAGGAGGAGCATCCCCTTTGGGTGATCCTGGATCACTAAGACATGGTGATGTGGATGGTTGGATGTCAGGAGCAGACAATGTCAATGACTGAGGCTCCTAGGTGGGATGAAGCAGGACGGCAAAAGATTTCATCACACTCCTCAGAATGGTGCACAATTTAAAACATGAATTATTTATTTCTCGAATTTTCCATTTCATATTTTTAGACTGTGGTTGACCACAGGTAACTGAAACTCTGGAAATCAAAACTGTAGATAAGGGGAAACAATTGTATGTAAAATATAATATATATGGCAGTAAAAATGGCTGAATATATGTATATTTTCTTTTACAATATATAAAGCATGTTCTATGGACCAGGAACTGTTCTAAGTTACTTCCAAATATTAACTTGTGTAACTGTTATAAAACTACAGTGAGATAGTGAAGTATTATTACCTCTATTTACCAGAGAAGGACACTGGGCACAGAGAGTATGTATAGCAAACTAAATTTTAAAAAAAAGAAAAGAAAAGCAAGCCCACAAGACTACATACAGAATGATACTTTATCTTACTAAAACTAAAAACCAAACAATGCTCAAGATTATGTTGTTTAGGGATATATATGTAAGAAGAAAATTTTCAAAGAACAGGTATATTATATGGCCAAAAATTAGGAGAGTAATTATCTCCAGGAGATTAGCAGGCCTGAAGATGGGAGATAGCTTTGAAAGCATTAGCAATGGTCTAGCTTTTATGACAGGTGGTAGATTCATAGTTGATGATTACATCACTATGCTTCATAACTTTTGTATGCATTACATACAGTTTTGCTAATATTCAAAATATATTTTAAGAAGTTTAGCACCTGCATTTTGTGACATTTGGATTGACTGTTCAGAAGACTGTTTTGCTTATTTCCTGGTTTCCAGCTACACTCCTAAAAGATAGGATTGCTAGATAGCTGACTTCCAGAGAAGCAAAGCAAAACTATATATATTTTTTTCTTTCAGTGTGTACAGTCATTCTGAAGATAAATCAGGTTCAAATTAATGCTTATAGGAGAATAAATAGTCAAGACCTGATCTTTTCTTTTTAGCACACTAAATACAAAAAACAATGTGACCATTGAGAAATATAAATTAGCAGCTTTGACCTCATCTCTCTCAAACCAATATGCCTACATGATTGTAAGAGTTGGAATAATAATAGCAATAAAAACAACAACACTTCCAGTTAGAGCTCCAGCATATAAAATTTTGAGAAGTAATCACACTTGTCCTTAACACAAGAAAACACTTGATAAACTGAAAATTAGTGACTTTTGTTGAACCCAACAGAGAACTGAGTTTGTAGGGCTAACTGCCACTCCACAATCTGGATACACAGGCTCATTCAGAGAGACATACAAGATCTGATTACCTGGAGCAGAAGCTGCTAGAGAAATTGATAGGAACACTTAAATAGTAATTTTGATGAATTGTTAACAGTGTGGACTAGCATGAGTAAGGAAATTCTGGAGATCACAGTCTAAGGATTTCACCATATGTTCAAGCATCCCACCAAGTTCTTACAGTCAAGATTCAACAGTACACTTGTGGCTCTGGTAGGGTTGGGGATGGGATAAAAATCATTGTAAAATGAACTCAGAGCATTCTCCATTAGTGAAGCCCTCCCTCCAGGGAAAAAGACTTTACCAAATCCTTATCCCAGCTGAGGAAGAACATTTCTCCCACTCTCACCCATTCTATCCTTCCTGTCTCATTTTAAGGGTGAAAAAAAAAATACTACTGGAAAAATGTTTGTAAGAGTCACAGCCCTGAGCCACAAGCATAGTAAAAAACTGAGATTTAGTCACAGGATAATAGAATTCCTCCTCTCCTCCACATCTCCACCACACCAGTGGGGATCCAGAGTACAGTGCTGAAAGACTTGCAAGGTATAGACTCTATCTGCATAAGAGTATGAAAGACATCCAAAAATCAAGAGGAGAAATAACAATAAGTACACCAGAGGAGTTTGAAGTCTCTGGCAACTATAGCTCCAGCTAATATTGAACACAAACTTAAAGGCAGATTAACATAGATTCTCACATTAGTGCCCTCTATACTTCAACACTGGTTACTTGATACATGTACAGTTTTCAACAAAAAAATTACAAGGCATGAGGAAGGAAGGAAGGAAGGAAGAAGGGGAGGAGAGGGGAGGGAAGAAGAAAACTTTGAAGAGACAAAGCAAGCATCAGAATCAGACTCATTTATGACACAGATTTCAGAATTACCAAACAGGAAATTTAAAATTACTATGACTCAAGGGCTCAAATGTAAAAATGAAATGTAGGCAAGAACAGACAGGTAATGTAAGTAGAGTGATGGAAACACTAGGAAAGAATCAAAAGAAAAAGATGAGAAACCAAAAACATTGTAACATAAATAAATAATGACTTCGATAGGATTATTAGTATACTATACATGGCCAAAGAAAGAATCAGTAAGGTTGAAGATAAGTCAATAGAAACTTCCCAAACTGAAATAAAAAGAAAAAAGAACAACAAAAAACTATATAGAACATCTAAGACATGTGGGACAACTTCAGAATATGTACCATATGCGTAATGAGAATACAAGTTGAAGAGAGAAGAGAGCAGAAGAAATGTTTGAAGAAATAATGACTTTCCAAATAAAGACACCAAACCACAGATCCAATCATCTCAGAAGATGCCAAACAGGATAAATGTCTATAACAGCAACAAAAACCACTACACCTAAGCACGTCATATTCAAATTTTTGTAAACCAAAGACAAAGAGGAAATCATGAAAGAAATCAGGAACTATTACCTTTCCTAAAAATTACAGTGGACTTCTCATCAGGAACCATGAAAGAATAAGAAACTGTTGGAAGAAAAAGACACCAACCTAAAATTAAATAGCCAGTGAAACTATCCTGTAAAAGTCAAGGAGAAATAAAAGCTTTTATTTTAATTTAAAAAAAAAAAAAAAAACCTGAGGAAATTCACCCTCAGTACATCTACCCTGCAAGAAATTTAAAATTTCTTTAGGGAGAAGAAAAGTGATATACATCAAAAACAAATCTACATAAAGCAATGAAGCACATCAGAAAAGGAATAAATGAAGGTAAAACAGTCTTTTTTTACTCTTAGTAGACCTGAAAGTTAACTGTTCAAACTAACAATACTAACAATAAATTGGGTAATTGTAGCACATGGGTAAGTGAAACAAATGGCAACAATTATAATAGATGTGAGGGAGGAATTGCAAATATTCTGTCACAAGGAATCTACACTACATGTGAAATACCGCGGTGCCACTTGAAAGTGAACTTAGATTAGTTAAAAAATGTATATCGCACAGTCTAGGCAAACATTAATTTTTAAAATAAGTATAACTAATGTGCTAAGAGATAAAATGTAATCATTTTAAATGCTCAATTAAAACTGGGATAGCAGATAAAAAGAAAAAAAGAACAAATGCAACTCACAGAAAAGTTACAAATATTAAGTATTAATCCATCCATATCAATAATGACTTTGTGAATGGAGCAAATAAATCAGTTAAAAGACAGATTGTCAGAGGGAATTTTTAAAAGATATAGAGACCTTGTAGACAACTGTATGTTATCTATAAGAAACCTATTTTAAATATAAATATTCAAATTGATATAAAGAAATGGAAATAAAGATATACCATGCTACAATAATCAAAAGAAAGCTGGAGTAGCTATTTTAATATCAGTCAAACCAGTCATCAAATAAGGAAAGTTATCACTGATAAAGAGGAGCATCTCATGATGAAAAAAAGGTCAATTCTCCACAAGACAGAGAAATCCTAAACATGTGTGCACATAACATCAGTGCCAGAACCTGATATAGCACAAAGAAGTAGGCAAATCCACTACTACAGTTAGAGACTTTAACACCCCTCTTTCAGCAATTGAGAGATCAATAAGCAGATAATCAGTAGAGACATAGTTGACCTAAACACCATAAATCAACTAGATAATCAGCATTTATGTAATATGCCATCAAACAATAGCAAAATATACATTTTACAGACACACATGTGGAATATTCACCAAGATAGACACTTTTCTGGCCATAAAGCATATCTTAACAAATTTTCAAAAATAGAAATCATTCAAAGTATGTTCCTAGATTATAAGAAAATTTAACTAGAAATGCATAACAGAAAGATAGATGGAAAATCTCAAAATATTTGGAAACTTAGCCACACACTGCTACATAACACGTGGGTCAAAGAAAAAATCTCAGGATAAATTAAAAATATGTTTAACTAAATGAAAATCAAAATACAATTTATCCAAATTTGTGAGGTGCAGAGGGAGCAGTGTTTAGAGGGATATTTGTAGCATTGAGTGTATATACTATAAAGAAAGAAAGATCTAAAATAAATAACCTGAACTTCCACCTTAGGAAAATAGAGAAAAGAGCAATTCAAGACTAAAGCAAGAAGAAAAAAAATAAAAATTAGAGCAGGAGCCAATGAAATTGAAAACAAGGGAGAAAAAGCAAAGAAACCAAAAGCTGATCCTAATTCATCTAAGTCAGGAATACTAAACTGAAGAGAAAGGAACACTTCCAAACTCATTCCATGCAGTTAGTATTATATTGATAACAAAACCAAACAAAGACACTACAAAAATGAGTAAATTACAGGCCAGTATCCCTGATAAACATAGATACAAAAATCCCCAACCACATATTAGCAAACTGAATTCAACAATACATTAAAAGGCTCATACAACAAGATCAAGTGAGTTTTATTCCAGGGATACAAGGGTGATTCAACATCTACAAATCAATCAACGTGATACACCATGTTAACAAAATGAAAGATAAAAATCATATGATCATCTCAATAGATGCCAAAAAAGCTTCTGAAGACACAAATATATGGAAAGATACACCATGCTTATGGATCAGAAGAATTAATATTGTTAAAATGTCCATATTACCCAAAGCAATCTATAGATTCAAGGCAATCCCTATCAAAATATCTGACTTTTTTTTTTTTAAGAACTAGAACAAATAATTCTAAAATTTGTATGGAACTATGAAAACCTCAAACAGCCAAATCACTCTTGAGAAAGAAAAACTAACTTGGGGTATCAAGCACCCTGATTTCAAACTATACTATAAAGCTATAGCCATCAAAACTATGGTACTGACATAAAAACAGAAACATATATCAAAAGAACAAAACAGAGAGCCTGGAAAGAAACCCACACTTATGTGGTCAATTAATCTATGACAAAGGAGGCAGAACTAGACCATGGGGAAAAGACAGCATCATCCATAAATGGTGTTTGGAAAACTGGCCAACTATCTGCAAAAGAGTGAAACAAGAACACTTTCTTATATCATATGTAAAAATAAATTAAAAATGGATTGAAGACTTAAATAGAAGACTGAAAACATAAAACTCCTAGATGAAAACATAGCCAGGAAAGCTCTTTGACATTGGACATAAAATATGTTTTTGGCTATGGTACAACCAAGCCTCAGGCAAAGGCAACAAAACAAAAATTAACAAATGGGACCACATCAAACTAAAAAGTCTTTCCATACCAAAGGAAACCATCAACAAAAAGAAAAGGCAATCTACTAAATGGGAGAAGCTACTTGCAAATGGTGTCTCATAAAAGGTTAATGCCCAAAATACACAAAGAACTCACACACTCAATATCAAAAGCAAAAAAACAAACAAACAAAACACAAAACCCCACAACAATCCAATTAAAAAATGGGCAAAGGATCTGAATAGATATTCTTCCAAGGAAGATATACAGATGACAAAAAGGTACATGAAAAGATGCTCAACATCATCTTTGCATTAGGGAACTGCAAATCAAAACCACAGTGAGATATTACCTCACACCTATCAGAATGGCTATTATCAAAAAAAAAAAAAAAAAACAAGAAATAACAAGTATTGAGGAGGATGTGGAGAAAAGGGAATCCTCAAGCACTGTTGGTGAGAATGTAAATTGGTACAGCCACTATGGAAAACAGTATAGTGGTTTCCCAAAAAGTTAAAAATAGAACTACCATACATTTCAGCAATTCTACTTCTGGGTATTTATCTGAATAAAAATGAAAATGTTAATTCAAAGAGATATATGCACCCCAATGTTCACTGCAGTATTATGTACAATTGCCAAGATATAGAAGCAACTGAAGTGTCCATCAACAGATGAATGAATAAAGATGTGGTATATGTACACAATTAAATATTACTCACCATAAAAAAGAATGAAATTCTGCCATTTGTGACAACATGGATGGACCTAGAAGGTATTATTCTGAAATAAGTCAGAGAAACACAAATACCATATGCTTTCACTTATATGTAGAATCTTAGAAAACAGTGAACAAATGAAACAGAAACAAACTCACAGATAGAGACAACAACAAACTGATGATTGCCATAGGGGAGGGACACGAATAGATGGGTAAAATTAGGGGAAGAGGACTAAGAGGTATACACTTCCAGTTGTAAAACACATAAGTCATGGGGATGTAATGTACTGCGTAGGGAATATAGTCAATAATATTGTAATAACCTTGTATGATGACAGATGGTAACTAGACTTATCATGGTGATCATTTCATTATGTATAAAAGTATCAAATCATGTGTTGTATACCTGAAACTAATATTGTATAACAGATATATAATGATATGTAATATATATTTAATATTGTATATTATGATTCATTTTCTTAAAAATTCCATTACCCCAAAGAAAAAAGTCTGTTTCCCCATTACCAATACCAGTCCCATACCATGCCCCCCACAACTAAACTTTAGGGTAGAGATTCTAATTCAAAAATGAAACCTGTGGATCCATACCTCGCACATGCCCGGCAAATGGGAGGTGCTAAAAGAAAGATAAGAGACTCCTTGCTCAAAGGGAAAAAAACATACTAAAGCTCAATAGATCCCATGTTGTGCTTAGCTTTGTTGCATGATGTGCATTTCATGTTACACTTTGCCCCATTCTTCTAGCCAACCTCTCCATATATCACAGGACCTATTCCCACTGAGACCTTCTCACATCCTTTTTCTTCCAGTCCCTTGTGCATGGCAGCCAGTTACTTGAGAAGTGTTAGCTCACTGATTTATATTCCAGCCAGCTTCTGGAAGGGGCTGTGGTCCAGCTGCCCATTTGTGTATTCATTGAACCATACTCCCTACTCCATAGCCTCCTGACAGCTGCAGAGGGCAAAGACAATTTTCATAAGGCATGTGAGAGGAGGAGAGGGATAGGCTTAAACATCACCTGGAGGAGACAGCAGCTTTGGTACAACCAAGAGAGCAGGATTGATAGAGAATTAGAAACTGATCAGGGAGCAGATATTATCTTCTGATCCTATTGCTATCCATTTAAAACTACTGTACAGTTTCACCATTATCAATTACCATTACACAATGTTCAGAATAGAATATTCTAAATACCCTGGAACTGTATTCAGGAGCTTACATGCAGAGGCACTGAACTTTAGCTTTATCTCTTTCTCTCTCTTATTCTTTCGTTGAGTATAATCTTACTGATTGTAAGCCCTGGAGTAAACAGTTCAAAAACAAAAAACAACAAGAAGTTGAAATGGCTGAAGGTATATAGGAAGCAAGTTAATGAAAAAGAAAAGGGTCAGAAACCTAACGTTCTTGTTAAGAGTGGAGTTTACAGAGGAGGAGTTACCCACGGGACTTGGCTACCATCTCTGTAGCAGCAGCAGCAGTTGACACATCAAAAACAGAACAACTGGCCCACAGGAGAAGGAATCAATGAACCCACAGCTGAACTAAGAGATGTACTTCTCTTATGAATGACCCTGCATCTTAAGAAAAAAATACAATGGTCCACCTCTACCTGAGTTGCTCTCACCTGTCATCCCACACTTTATACTCCGTATTATGGCCCTTGACTAAAGCCTAATATGACTCACTTGTGCTGTTTTCTGTATGTTTTCTTAATAAATCTAGTCTCTAGAATTACATTTCTTTAGGGCCAGAACTGAATTACTCATTTTACTTTTCAAGCCAGATATTATCTAACATATCTATGGGCTTCCTCAAATACCTGTCTATCTCATAAAATGTACAGCTCATAATAAACACATATAGTTTTCTCTATGATGAGATATATCATCTTCATATTTTGGAGTAAATTTTCTTTCAGTTCATTACTTTAAACTGGCTTGCATTTCATTCAATTTGAATGTTAATTCCTAGTGACAAATTAGCTTAAATTCTGAGGTCTTTCATTTTCTTTCTTCCTCCCTCCCTGCTTTCTTCTCTTCTACTCTCTTCCCTCTATTCATTACATAACTCCAACAGATTGAAGGAAAGTATTTTGGACACTCCTGAATATAGAGCACATTTACCCTACTTAACCACAAGAGGAACAGAGACAAAATGTGAGAAAGTACATCATCTAGAGTAGTGTTGGCGCATTGGGCTTTTTCAGAAACTATCTAGCCATGGCTTCATTCCATGCCACAGAGGTCATTCTATCTTTTGTGCTACAAAGCCACATGGTGGGGCCCACACAGGAAGACTCACCTGTTGGGGGCAGTTAGAGATATTTGATGACAGTCACACATACATAGAATATATATGATATTTCAAAAGAATGAATCTTCATGTGGCAGAACAAACTTTCCTTTATCAGAGAAGAAATTTGGGAATCAAAAAGAATCTACTTGGAGTGGCATTTTCATCACATAAGACTCAGATGCTGTTTTCCTCCAATGTAATGGCTGTTTGTAATAAAAAACAGGCTCAAAAAGGAATCAAGTATTCCTTACACAGTACTATCAGTGTTTTTATTCCTCAAGATATAGGTTTAAAGTCATGTCAACAGGAAGAACATGATTTCCTCTTTCAGTGAATAAACTGATTTTCTTCAACTCACTGTAGCAAGAAATGTTTGCATTTGGGAAAATCAGAAAGAAACTGATTCCAGTCCTCAGTAGTGGAGAGTTGGAACTGGAAGCAAATCATCTTTTTTGCTATCACTCTGTTCAGTCTGTCCCTATTTAGAGTCAGCAAACCCCAGGGCAGAGGAAAGAATCTACTTATCCATCTGAAACCTGGAATACTGATGTTTCCAAAACACAAGTAGACATAAAGGCCCTCGATTCCTTTCTCATGGGTTTTCTGAAATAGCAGATTGGCTTCCCTACATGTGGGGAGAAAACCTTGAAGAGTGACACATAAAGAGGACAAGAGTAAGTTGGGGAAGTAGATAGGTGTCAAGAGAGAAGGCATATTCATGTGGATCTCCCTTCAAACACCCAGACTATGAGGCAGAGACCATCCATCCCTTGTGTGTTACAAGAATGAGTTAGCAACGTAACTTTCCCAATTCTTGATCCACTCACTTTCCACTATCTCAGGGTGCCTCCCCATTCTACATGAAAAATGTTGCCTAAACTTACATCAGGGCTCTAATGTGTGTAGATTGGAAAAGGCAGAAATGGACTGTTTAGGAATGGGGCAGGACCCTGATCACCATGCAGGCTCTGGCAGGCATGGGGCTGGTGGGGTAGTGTGGGGATCATCAGTGGTCTCCCCCTGTGAACCACTACATGGCTAGGATTATAAACTACTTGCCCAAGACTCTCAAAGCATAACGTCCACCATGAGGTCAATGGACGCATTGAGGATCATTTCTTCCACCTGACAGTAGAGAAAGCAGGGGTCCTGCCACACTCAGAGTACAGTAGACATCTTTGTAAATGATCCTAAATAAGACTAATTTGAGTCTGGAAAGACACATATAAACCTAGAGTGTAAAAATCAAGACATGTTGATCATAGAGGTGAAGACCGAAAAAAGAACTGATTAGACGGTAAAGTGTGTGTCCCCAAAAGATTCCCAATAATTGAGGCCAAGAAAAAGATAGGAAACTCAAAAACAACTCAAGTTAGAACACAGCTAGAAGGATTCAAATTTTCTGGATTGAGAACTACCTGATCCAGTCTCAACACATACCTTATATTTATATACCACTTTTATAAAACTTCTCTCATGCGAATCTCATAACAACGCTAGACAGAGAAGACTGATAAATTCATTCTAGGATTTAGAGATAATGGAATAGATAGGTTCTCTGACCTTATCTCTTGTCTTGCTTTTTCCCATGTCCCTACTGTCCCATGATCTATACTTTTCTTTTAGACTTTGTCTGTGTTGTAGGAACTTCTTAGATGCATGTCTATCCTATGCTTTCTTCTCTGAGAACTAACCACCACCCATGGGCCCTGCTGACGCATGGACCAAGGACTAACCTTCCACGTTGGGACCATGTGACTCTCTTTCCCCCAGGACACACGTGACTGAATCTTGAATAGATTATTGACCCAAAGTGAGCCAGATGTATTATCTCTCCCAGGAATTTTAGATTTGGACACAGAGAATCTAGTTAAAGGATGTTGGGCATGGGATCTGAGAAGCCAGATAGGAGCTATTACCATAGAAGCCACTTCCTACCTCATTCATGCCAACGCAGATAAAACTTGAGAAAAGAAAGAAGCAGACGTGCTGACCAAAGTGTGGGTGGGAATATTTGTTGCAGACAGTGATGGATGCAATAGTCTAGGCTTTAGTTTTTCCAGTTCCTGAGACATAACTTTTCTTATTATGCCTAAGTTTTGTTTTTATTGTTGTTTTAAATTTTATTTATTTATTATTTTTTGGGGGGTACACCAAGTTCAATCACCTGTTTTTATACACATATCCCCATATCCATTGTATATATATGCCACATCTTCTTTATCCATTCATTTGTTGATTACAATAGCCATGTCCTGGCTATTGTAAATAGTGCTGCAATAGACATTATGGTACATGTTTCTTTTGGGATTATGGTTTTCCTTGGGTATATGCCCAGTAGTGGGATTACTGGATCATATGGTAGTTCTATTTGTAGTTTTTTAAGGAACCTCCAAATTGCTTTCCATAGTGGCTCTACCAACTTACATTCCCACCAACAGTGCAGGAGAGTTCCCTTTTCTCCACACCCTCTCCAACATTTGTTGTTTCCAGATTTTGTGATGATGGCCATTCTCACTGGTGTGAGGTGATACCTCATTGTGGCTTTGACTTGCATTTCTCTAACGATTAGTGGTGTTGAGCACCTTTTCATGTGTTTGTTGGCCATCTGTATATCTTCTTTGGAGAAATGTCTGTTTAGGTCTTCCATCCATTTGTGGATTGGGTTATTTGCTTTTTTGCTATTAAGCTGCATAAGCTGCTTGTATATTTTGGAGGTTAATCCTTTGTCTGTTGTTTCATAGGCAACTATTTTTTCCCATTCTGAGGATTGCCTTCTTGTCTTGTTTATGATTTCTTTTGCTATGCAAAAGCATTTAAGTTTCATGAGGTCCCATTTGTTTATTCTTGATTTTATTTCCATGATTCTAGGAGGTGGGTCCAAAAGGATCTTGTTTGATGACTGTCATAGAGTGTTCTGCCTATGTTTTCCTCTAGGAGTTTGATAGTGTCTGGCCTTACATGTAGGTGTTTAATCCATTTGGAGTTTATTTTTGTGTATGGTGTTAGGAAGTGTTCTAATTTCATTCTTTTACATGTAGCTGTCTAATTTTCCCAGCATCACTTATTGAAGAGGCTGTCTTTTTTCCATTGTATATTCGTGCCTCCTTTGTCAAAGATAAGCTGCCCATATGTGTTTGGGCTTACTTCTGAGTTCTCTATTCTATTCCATTGATCTTCCTTTCTATTTTTGTGCCAGTACCATACTGTCTTGATCACTATGGCCTTGTAGTATAGTTTGAAGTCAGGAAGCCTGATTCCACCAACTCCATTTTTCCTTCTCAAGATTGCTTTGGCTCCTTGGGGTCTTTTGCGTTTCCATACAAATCGTAAGATTTCTTGCTCTAGTTCTGTGAAAAATGCCATTGGTAATTTGATCGGGATTGCATTGAATCTGTAAATTGCTTTGGGTAATACAGTCATTTTCACTATGTTGATTCTTCCAATCCAGGAACATGGTATGTCCCTCCACCTGTTTATGTAATCTTTGATTTCTTTCATCAGTGTCTTATAGTTTTCTGCATACAGATCTTTTGCCTCCTTCGGCAGGTTTATTCCTAGGTATTTTATTCTTTTTGTTGCAATGGTGAATGGGAGAGTTTCCTTAATTTCTCTTTCTGCTCTTCCGTTGTTAGTGTATAGGAATTGAAGAGATTTCTGTGCATTAATTTTGTATCCTGCTACTTTACTAAATGCATCAATTAGTGTTAGCAGTTTTCTGATAGAGTCTTTAGGGTTTTCTGTATAAAATATTATGTCATCTGCAAAGAGTGACAATTTTACTTCTTCTTTTCCAATTTGGATTCCTTTGATTTGTTTTTCTTCTCTGATGGCTGTGGCTAACACTTCCAAAACTATGTTGAATAATAATGGTGAGGGTGGACACCCTTGTCTTGTTCCTGTTCTTAAATGGAATTCTTTCAGTTTTTCACCATTGAGAACGATGTTGACTTTTGGTTTCTCATATATGGCTTTTATCATATCTTTCTATGCCCATTTTCTGGAGAGCTTTTATCATAAATGGATGTTGAACTTTGCCAAAAGCTTTTTCTGCATCTATTGAGATGCTCATATGGTTTTTATCCTTCAAGTTGTTGATATGATGTATCACGCTGATTGATTTGCACATATTGAAGAATCTTTGCATCTGAGGGATAAACCCCACTTGATCATGGTGTACGATTTTTTTAATGTGCTGTTGGATTCTGTTAGCTAGTATTTTGTTGAGGATTTTTGTATCTATATTCATCAGTGATATTGATCAGTAATTTTCTTTTTTTGTGACATCTTTGCCTGGTTTTGGTATCAGGGTGATGGTGGCCTCATAGAATGAGTTTGGGAGTATTTGCATTCTGCAAACTTTTGGAAAAGTTTGAGAAGGATAGGTGTTAGCTCTACTCGAAATGTTTGATAGAATTCGCCTGTGAATCCATCTGGTCCTGGGCTTTTGTGTGTTGGGAGATTTTTAATCACTGCCTCAATTTCTGTACTTGTGATTGGTCTGTTCATAGTTTCTATTTCTTCCTGGTTCAGTCTTGGAAGATTGTATTTTTCTAAGAATTTATCCATTTCTTCCAAGTTATCCAATTGATTGGCATATAGTTGCTTGTAGTAGTCTCTCATGATGTTTTGTATTTCTGAGGTGTCCGTTGTGACTTCTCCTTTTTCATTTCTAATTCTGTTGATTTGCATCTTCTCCCTTTTATTCCTGATAAGTCTGGCTAATGGTTTATCAATTTTGTTAATCTTCTCAAAGAACCAGCTTTTAGTTTTATTTATTTTTGCTATGGTTTCCTTCCTTTCTTTTTCATTTATTTCTGCTCTGATCTTTATGATTTCTTTCCTTCTGCTCACTATGGGGTGTCTTCTTCTTTTTCTAATTGTTTTAGGTGTAAGGTTAGGTTATTTATTCGATAATTTTCTTGTTTCTTGAGGTAGGACTGTATTGCTATCAACTTCCCTCTTAGAACTGCTTTTGCTGCATCCCATAGGTTTTGGGTTGTTGTGTTTTCATTGTCATTTGTTTCTAGATATTTTTTGATTTCCTCTTTCATTTCTTTAGTGATTCCTTGGTTGTTTAAGAGTGAATTGTTTAGCCTCCATGTGTTTGTATTTTTTGCCATTTTTTTCCTGTAATTGATATCTAGTCTCATGGCGTTGTGGTCTGAGAAGATGCTTGATATGATTTCAATTTTCTTGAATTTGCTGAGGTTTGATTTGTGACCCAAGATGTGATCTATCCTGGAAAATGTTCCGTGTGCACTTGAGAAGAAAGTGTAGTCTGTCATTTTTGGATGGAATGTCCTATAAATATCAATTAAGTTGAGATGGTCTAATGTGTCATTTAAAGCTTGTGTGTCTTTATTTATTTTCTGTTTGGATGATCTGTCCATTGATGTAAGTGGGGTGTTCAAGTCTCCCACTGTTTTTATGTTACTGTCGGTGTCCCCTTTTATAGCTGTTAGCATTTGCCTTATGTATTGAGGTGCTCCTATGTTGGGGGCATAGATATTTACAATTGTCATATGTTCTTCTTGAATGGATCCCTTGATCATTATGTAGTGTCCTTCCTTGTCTCTTGTAATAGTCTTTACTTTAAAGTCTAAGTCACCTGATATGAGTATTGCTACTCCAGCTTTCTTTGGACTTCCATTGCATGGAATATCTTTTTCCATCCCTTTCCTTTCAGTCTATATGTATCCCTTGGTCTGAAGTGGGTTTCTTGTAGGCAGCATAGAGAAGGGTCTTGTTTTTGTATCCATTCAGCCAGTCTGTGTCTTTTGGTTGGAGCATTTAATGCATTTACATTGAAGGTGATTATTGACACGTGTGTTCCAATGACCATTTTCTGAATTGTTGTGGGTTTGTATTTGTAGGTGTTTTCCTTTTCTTGTGTGTCCTACTTAGAGAAGTTCCTTTAGCACTTGTTGTAAGGCTGATTTGGTGGTGCTGAATTCTCTTAACTTTTGCTTGTCTGCAAAGCTTTTGATTTCTCCCTCAAATCTGAATGAGATTCTTGCTGGGTAGAGTATTCTTGGCTGTAGTTTTTTCTCTTTCAGGACTTTCAGTATATCCTGCCATTCCCTTCTGGCCTGCAGAGTTTCTGTAGAAAGGTCAGCTGTTATCCTTAGGGGTTTTCCCTTATATGTTGTTTGTTGCTTTTCTCTTGCTGCTTTGAATATTTTTTCTTTGTGTTTAATTGTCGTTAGTTTGATTAATATGTGTCTTGGTGTATTTCTCCTTGGGTTTATTCTGTATGGGACTCTCTGTGCTTCTTGGACTTGGTGAATTATTTCCTTTCCCATGTTGGGGAAGTTTTCCACTATAACCTCTTCAAATATTTTCTCAGACCCTTTCTTTTGTTTTTCTTCTTCTGGGATGCCTATGATTCGCATGTTGGTATGCTTAACGTTATCCCTGAGGTCTCTGAGACTGTCTTCTATTCTTTTTATTCTTTTTTCTTTTTCCTGCTCTGTGGCATTTATTTCCCCCATTCTATCTTCCAACTCACTTATTCGTTCTTCTGCCTCAGTCATTCTGCTGGTTATAGCATCTAGAGTATTTTTAACTTCAGTTATTTTGTTATCCCTTGCTGTTTGTTTTTCTGAGTTCTTATGAACTGTTTCTTGTACTTTCTCTATTTTGTTATTGAGATCTTGTATCATTTTTACTATCATTACTCTGAATTCTTTTTCAGGCATTTTTCCTATTTCCTCCTCATTTATTTGGTCTTGTGGGTTTTTTCCCTGCTTCTTTGCCTGCATGGTGTTTCTTTGTTTCCTCATGGTTGTCCAAACTTTTGGGGTTGCTTGTCCTGGTGATAGAGGTGTTTATAGAAGACTGTCCAAGCCTCAGACTAATGTCCAAGTGTTGGGTTAAACAAATACTAAGTCTAGGAAACACATACATGTAAAAGATACAACTACTGAATCCATTAGGACATGAGGCTCTGGAAAGACCTGACAGAACCCCAGTGTGCTATCAGATATTCAAAGCGAAACCTGACAGAAATTGACAACTGAAACAGAACAAATCAGAGACAAAAGCAAAAGCAAACAAACAAACAAATAACACCCTACACATACAAACGCTAATCCAGGGAGATTTTGTAAGCTAGGATCAAATATAGAAAAGAGCTAGAGTACCACCAGACAGAATGGAGATTCTCAGAATGAAATTAGACAATTGTACTAAGAACTAAGATAAAGACAAAAATCTAATATTAAATACAAAGGCGGTGCGTCATCTGGAGAATAGAGCAAGGAGTCTGAGCAGATCGATAGTGTTGCTTATAAGTATCTTAAGATAAAATAAACTAAAAATGGCTGGAAGAAAGGGGAACAGAAGAGCATAGTGTGATTGGAAATATGCAAATAAAAAGAAAGGAATAGAAATGTATAAAAGATAGGGATGAAAGGAAAGTATGAGAGATATATTGTCCATACTACCAAAAAGTTAGCTAGATGAGAAATATATAAAAAGGCAAAAAAATAAAAATAGAATAAAAAACAGCATTAAAAAATTATGGTATAAAACTTGTAGATCACTTAGGACTAGGATCGTAATTAATAAAGGGAAAAAAAAATCCAGAACTGATCCCAGTATGGACCAGTTCAATAGGATTGATACTAATATTTCTGTTTCCTTAGAGTCTCAGCTGTAAGAGTCCTTCTCCTCACCTTGAGTTTTTTTGCATTATTCTGTGACCAGCAGAGCTTCCTTTATTGTTTGTCTGTAAGCGTCGGTGTGTGGGGAGGGAGAGGGTACAATAGTGGCTCCTTCCCCTGGGAATGAGTGAGCAGTGGTGCACTGTTGTTTCAGTCAGGCTTGGAGGTGCCTGTTACATCCGGATGCCGGTGGCTCAGGTGTAAACAGAAAATCTCAGAGTTGGGCCTCTCTCGGGTTGTTTTTTTTTTTTCTTTTTTTTTTCTTGGCAGCCTCCCTGCTGCCAGCATTCAAAGGGGTTTTGATCTAGCCCGGCCTGAGTGCCTGAGGGTCCTTGTTATCTCTGAGCCCCTTAGGTGGCCCACAGGGCGTCTTTCCACTGCCCACTGCAGGCTCTGAAAGAGAGAGAGAGGCTATGCCCACGGCTCCCCCCCCCCCCCCGTGAGCCTGAAGCCTCCAGCCACCATCATGGCCGGGCAGCTCTCAGGGATAGGCACTCCTCGCTGCGGACCTCTTCCCTCCTGTCCTCTCAGTCCATCACCTTACTGGCAACAATGTTTCTCACCCTGAACCAGCTCTCCGGTTCCCACGCTCCCACTCCCAGACCCTCTAGTCAGCTCTGAATCGATGTCTCGGTCCGGGAATGCTGTGCTGCACTGCGAACCCTCCATGTATTTCTCACTCCCTCCCGTCTGCCACAGCTCCGCCGCTTCACCCTCTTTGAGCCATCGTAGATGCCTCCCTACCAGTTATGTTGGGCTCCTTGTGGTCCTTTCTGGTGTCTGAGGCCGTCTGCTGGTGTTCAGCTGGTTCTCTGTGGGAACTATTGCGTCCTTCGGTGCATTCCCAATGCATCTGTGGAGAGGGATGCATTCCACGTACCTCTGCCTTGCTGCCATCTTTTTCTCCCATTAAACTCATTTGCTGTGACCCCCAGGCTGGAGGAGCCACTTTTCTATGCCTGAGTTTTATAAGTTCTCTCTGATCGCTTTCTTTAGCTTGAGAGGGTTTCTATTTCTTACAACCAAGATATCACTGACAAAGATGATATAGATTACCCCCCTTCAATGAAGCCGCATTGATGCCCTGCAAGCATCCACTTGTTGGCTAGAGTCAGGCTGGACCAGCCTTACCCTCCCATCTTCTGGTAAAAGCTAAAAACATTGCTATCTTTAGTCCACCTCCTGCTTTTTTTAATTATTATTACTGACAGGTACTCCCTCCACTTTCCTCCTTCATCTTTTCACAGTGCACACTGGAACTCATACTTCATGGGAAATGAAAACTTCTACCCTTTTATTCTTTCCATTTCTTGCTAAATGGAAACAAGGCTGTCTTCAAAAGCCATGTTTTCACTTTCAGTTCAAAACAGAAGGTACTTACTCTCTCACACCATATGTGCCATGGGGCCCTGAGAAGGAATCTCTGTTCTCCTAGCTTCCCTCTTGCACTTTCTTTTGATGTATAAATCAGCAACCATCTGCATCAGTTTCTTGGTGCTGTATATTAGGGGCATGTGCTCATGTGCTGAACTGATCTATAGTATCTCACCATTGTTACTCCTTTCTACATGGCAGATGAGAAGTTTGCTACTACATTTCCTAGATTCCTATTCTGCACGTTTACTGTATGTAACTGTATGCCTCAGCTTAAAGAAGTCTTTCTACTTGGAATACCTAGAATGATATGTTTTTCTGACTCAAGACTTTAAAAGGAGGGCTTCCCTGGTGGCACCGTGGTTAAGAATCCACCTGCCAGCACAGGGGACACAAGTTCGAGTCCTGGTCTTGGAAGATCCCACGTGCTGTGGAGCAAATAAGCCCATGTGCCACAACTGCTGAGCCTGTGCTCTAGAGCTTTTGAGCCACAACTATTGACCCACGTGCCACAGCTACTGAAGCCCACACACCTAGAGCCCGTGCTCCACAACAAGAGAAGCCACCGCAATGAGAAGCCCGCACACCGCAACGAAGAATAGCCCCCGCTCACTGCAACTAGAGAAAACCTGAACACAGCAACAAAGACCAACACAACCAAAAATAAATAAGTTAATGAATTAATTTTTAAAAAGACTTTAGAGGGAGAAAATCTTTGTTTCTAATCCTTATACTTCCCCTCATGTGGAAGAAGTATCACTAGCTTTGTTCTCCTAGACCCTTTCTTCTCCTTTCGTAAGGTGGGATGACCAGAATGATTTATGAGACTGGCTAAGGATACAAATGTGCATAGATCTCTTTCTGTCCTCCTCCTTTTAGAAGCTCATCTTCCTTCAAAGAGCATATCTTCTTTCTTGGTTGCTGATAATATCAAAGGGGTCTGCCTCTCACTCTCGAGAAGAAGACTGTGGAGGTTTAGAGCTTCCTTAGCCTGGGAGGCTAAGCCTAGGGTTCAATTTTAGACAGTAGACTTATGTGCAGATATAAGCTACATTGTCCAAACTTAATTTTATCAATAATAAAGATCCCCACCTGTTTTAATTCTTGTCTCTTTCTTAATTGGTTTCAAACTGAGATTGAACAAAGGATGGGATCCCATAAAGCTCTGACACTGTAATTCGCTTATTTGCTGGTAACTCTCCCATCTCCATGTAACATCTCAGCAATCTAGCTCTTCATGCATGCCCCTCCATGATCCTATATTCCTTCCTTTGTGGATAGTCAGTTCAATAACCTCACTCCAATGTCCTCAATCCCTTTAACCCCAAGTGCCCTCTTTTCCACTTAGCAACCCACTCCTACCTTGCTCTGACACAATCCCGCTCTGCCCTATGCCAAATTTTAAATTCTATCTTTTTTACCTCAACCTTCAAAGTATCTAGATCTCTTGTTTCCTCACTTTCTCCAGGTCCACCAGGCCTGTGGACTTTCATCCTTTCATATAAAGCCTCTATTCTTTGGTTCATCAGTCTGCATTTCCCCAGCTTACAATCTGAACTCCTTCCACCTCGGTTCCTTAGCTATCTACCTTAAAGCAAATCCTTAACATAGATCAACTTAAACATTCATATTCTGCATTCTTACACTTCAGTAGCTGTGTGCTAATGGAGAAAATTCACTATTCTCTGGATTGATGCTATCCCTGAGATGAGGTCTTCAACTTCAGCTTGATCTTCATTGATGTTCTTTCATCTTTGTGTATGTCCCTATGCTGGGTCTAATTCATATCACATTCCTTGAACTCCTAATTGTCCCTTTTCTCCCATAGTCTCTGAATCTGACTTTATGTCCCATCACAAGGACAATAATGGTCACAATGAGAATTTCTATGAACTCTTACCCACCCCATTATAAATAATCAAACACCATAATTTTTATCTCCATCCTATTGCGCTCACAGGAAGAAAAGGACTTGCCTAAAGTTTAGCCTTCCTCCTTAAATATGGTTCTAGCCACTCAGCCTCTAAGATTCTGACCCCATCAATAGGCTCCTCCATCCAACTTCTCTTTCATTCTGGCCATTTATTCCCAGCTTGTGAGGATATAAACAGGCTCAACTCTCTTCTATCTGAAAAAATAATCCCTTATCCCTTCATTTATTATCTATAATCTATTTTTCTCTTCACAAGCGAACTTATAAAATATCTTCACATACCTCTTATTTCATCTTTTCAACCCACCTCAGGCAACCATTTTTGCGTTCCTATCATACCTGAATTCTCTAGTGACTTTGACACTATTGGCAATGCTTTTCTTGAAGCTTTTTCTTCTCTGGGACTCCTTATGGCCTTTTTCTTGTGATTCTCCTCTACTTGCTTTGATAGCTACTTATTATACCTCATAGCTCTTCTTCCACCATCTGCCTCTTACATGCTTAATATTCCCAGATGGTTCTGTTCTCAGTTCTCTTCTCTTTTCATTCTGAATGCCCTCTCTGCATGATTTTATCTGCATTCACAACTTCATTTACTATGTATAAATATTTGGCTTCAAAATCCTTACCTCTTACTTGAACTCTCTCCTGATTTGTAAAAAGCTGTTCACAATGCATTTCCACCTAGAATCCTCTATATAAACCTCAAACTGAGCATTCTCCAAAAGAAATTCATCATCATCAAGCATAAAACCTGGCCTTTTTCCTTTACTTATTGACTCAGTGAAGGCAGTTAATCTATTGAGTTGCCCATACCAGAAATCTGTAAGTCATCCTCTATTCCTCCCTTAGGCTCATATTCAACTTTCACTATGTCTTTCTTTCTCTACTTTCTTAATAAGTCTCATAACTGTCACCTTCTTTCCATGTTTGTTACCATTTCCCTAATTTTAGCACTCATAGGTCATGCTTAGACAACTGCAGAAGTTTCCTGATTGGTTTTCTGTATCCTCATCTTTACCCAATCCACTTGACACCAGGGAGATCTTTCTAATATACTCACCTAATTATGTTACTTTCCAGCTCAAGATTTTCCCCTGGTTCCCCATTGCCCTTAGAAGAAAATACAATTTCTTTGACATAGCCTGGAAGATCTATTATTTGGCTGTGGCCAAGCTCATTAGTCACACTAAATCCATGTTTGGTTAACTAAATTAAATGACTTAGCCAAAGTCACACGCCTGGCAAATAGTGGGACCAGGACCAAAATTTAAGATCCTTGGACTCCATGTCCAGTGCTTTCTTCATTGCTCCATCCCACCCACATCATCATATTAGAGAAATGGAGAGATGTCACAGGAATCTAAAAGCTACGAACAGCCCTTTGCTGCCAGTCACTTCATGTTCTGAGGTCTATAAGTTAACGCTTTTGTGGTAAGCCAATGAGAGTCACCATTACCAGATGAAAATTAATCAGTTTAGGCAGAAGCAGTTTCTGGTTCCCAATGAGCTGTTGGAGGAAGAAGACAGTTCCATGGTGATTAAATATTAATTAGAACTGCTGCAAAACAAAGAATATGAAGTGGCTATCCCAGAGGGGACACCTTCATCTGCATTCAGTTTCTGTGCAGCGCCAAATTTTGCCTAATTTGCACTTGTTTCAAGTGTTCCACTTCTAGGTAAGACATTTGAAAATCTTGTTTGTTGTTTTTTTAAGTGGGTGGATAGGTGAGAATGATTTGTTTGGGTTTGCCTGGCATTTAGATTACTGAATCACTTTCATGCCCTTAAAAAATTAATGTGAAATTTTCAGTCCTCCTGACCTGCAAGTCTATGGAGCCCCTCTTTTTAGTTTTCCTTTTATTGCTGTTTCCAAGTCAGAATCTTCTCCTGACCTCTAATTATAAAGGGAGAGAAATCTGAAGGAACCAACAAGATGCAAGCCATGCCACCCAGTCATCTCAGGACAGAATTGACCTAGAAAGCTCTTCCCCAGCTTTTCTAAGTTCCAGTTTATTTCACAGAACTCGGACTTATTCTCATGTTATCCGCTGCCAGAGGAAGCTGCACACAGCAGACCCAGCAGAAGCTCAGCACCTCATTCCCAGAACTTGCTGGGACCCATTTCTCAGCTCTTTGATCTGAGACAAGGAGAGAGGAGTGCCTGCTTGTTCCATGGAGGTGTGAGAGTGTAGTCAGCAACTCTGCAGGAGCCAGCCACAGAATCCAGCCATGATAGCAGGTTTTGTGAAAGAGCCTGGAGGGGTCTGCTGCACCTCACACTAATTTCTTCTCTCATAAAGAAGTTGGTGTAAAGTCATTTAATGACTGAGTGTTAAGTGAACACCTGATTATGTCAGATTGGTGAACTCTAGGCTCCCAGGGGCTGGTAGAGTTTGGTTTTTATTCTTCTTTATAGCACTCACTTTGCCTTTCTCTCCTCATCCTCAGTTGTGTGGCTCTTTTTAGGCCACTTTTTTTTTTTTTTTAAGCTGCATTGAAGAAAATAGAGTGATTCAATGCTAAATGAAATAATGGCAATATTCTTCAAAGTTTTCAAAAACTAACTGTTTAAAAACTGAAAACTGTGGTATGGTAGGTGAGTAAGAGTTCTGGAATATAAAAGATACAGGTTCAAATTCCACCTTTACCATTTGCTAGCTACTTACCATGGGCAAATTACTCCAATCTTTTGAACCTTGGTTTCTGGAAAATGAATGTAAGAACTTTTATCTTCCTCTGCCTGGCCAGTAAATTTGGAATTCCTAAAGGTTCATTCCTAAGCCTTCTTATCTTATATTTTATTCCTCAGTGATCTCAATCACTTCTACAGCTTTGTTGCTTTTATAAAGTCACCTCAGAAATGTCTGTCTTCGACACAGATGTCTCCTCTGATTTGCTGCTATGGCTTACTGACTATCTGATAACTCCACTTGGACGCCACAAATGAAACCCCAACTCAGCCTCTCTCCTGCCCAACATGGGCTTCTTCCAGCATTCTCTATCTCAGGATATGACTTCACAAGCCAAAAACTTTGGCATTAACCTTGACTGCTTCCTCTCCTTGTCCCCAGTATTCAATCCATCCGCAACTCTATCACGTTTACCTCCTAATATTTATTGGCTAGGTACCATTTTCCGTGCCTTTAGATACTATCATTTCTCACCTTCAACATCCTCCTAACTGGTTGCCCTATGTTCACCACTACCGTCTTTCTCCAATCCATTTTCCTCTAACATCCAAAGTAATCCTGACAAACAAAAGTTAATTCTGTTACTGTCATCTACTTAAAACAGCTAAGTTACTCTCCATGGCTCTCATGATGGAGACCAAAGTCCCTTCCCAGGCCCACAGGTTCTGATCTCTGCTTATTTCTCCAGCTTTACTTCCCACTTTGCCCGTCACTACTCTATGAACTCTAGTCTCATTGGATTTTTTTTAATTGAAGTATAGTTCAATTACAATGTTGTGCCCATCTCTGCCATTCAGCAAAGTGACTCAGTTATAGACATATATACATTATTTTTTTAATATTCTTCTTTTTTCCATTATGGTTTATCCCAGGACATTGGATATAGTTCCCTGTGCTATACAGTAGGAACTTGTTGTTTATCCACTCTAAATGTAACAGTTTGTACCTACCAACCCCAAGTTCCCAGCCCATCATTGGATTTTTGCTTGTTTTTCAAGTGGATCTTGTTTCTTCCTGCCACAGTGCCTCTACACACACAGTTCTCTTTGTCTAGAGCACTACTCCAACTCAACTCTACCAAATACAAACACACATCTTCTCATACTTACCCATCTCGGATAAGAAGAGTTCCAACATTATTTCCTTCAGAAAGCCCCCCTGACCAAGCTTTCCTGTACATTTATGCAGGTTGCACCCTACACAAGAGCAAAGGGCTGAGGGGCAAGTCATGGGTGGAATTGAGCCACACTCCACTCGCCAATCCCCATATTCTGGCACAGAACTGCATGTCCTAGGACATCTTTATTTAATCCTTTCAAAGGTGTGGTGAGTACTAATTATCAGACCTCTGTCCTTAGACTAGGTCAAAGCTCTTATTTCTTGCTGCCATAATACCATTCACAGTACTTCCCAAACTGCAATTTTATATTCACTTGTATAAGAATATGTTTTTAATGTCTGTCTTAGCCCCCAGGAACTACATTTGATTTGGTCACCATTTTATCCATTGAGTAACATAATCCTTGACATCTAATAGATGCTCAATAAATACGTGTGGAATGAATTAAAAATGAATGACAACATTACTATAAGGATAAATTTTTGTTTGTGAAAGCAGCATGTCATGGCCTAAAACCTAGCAAAAACTCAAATTTGTTTGAAAATGAAAGTGAATTATCTGGCACTCAAATATTAAATGACTCAGCTGGGGTCACAGCAGTATTCAGTGGACAGTGTGAGGACAAGCCTTCCAGGTGACACTCTATACGGAGAAGCTCTGGGAACAGGTTTCTCAGCACAGAGGTCTTTGAAGTGTGAACATGTCTATTTGGGGATGACATACTGTCATTCTTGTCCTGTATCAAGGCAAGATCCTGTCCAGTATCCAGTATCAAGGCAAGATACTGTCCAGTATCCAGCGTCCAAGGCTACAGACTGGGAAGAGTGCTTCAGGGGCTGCCTGCTTGCTCTTTACCTTTAGGAAATGGTCAGATAAAGACAGGCATTTGGTTAGTACCACTTAGAAAAATTGAACTGAGGGCAGAAGTCCAATAAGACCTCAGTTCCCATTTCAGATGAAAATCATTAGGATCATCACAGCTTCCGTGTATTGAGTACCTTTGTCACAGGCATTATGATGAGTGTTCCAAATGCATTATTCATTTCACCTACAACAATCCTGTGATGTATTAAGTTGAGTTATATGCAGTTGTCAATATTTGACCCCTTTGAACTACCAAAATGGCAACTTTATAGGTTTCAATCTAACAAATATCATTACCCCCATTTTAAACATGAGTATTTGAAGTTCCAACAGCCAGGATTAGAATCCAGGTAACCTTAGGACCAGATGGTGAACAGCCCTGCCTGGTCTCCTGAGGAGCCAGTCATAGACAGGAACCAGAAACCAAGAATCATTATTATTTTATTTTAAGCTTCATAACATCTCCATATTCACTGTTTTTGTTCCAACTCTGTGCTGATTCATGGTAAAACTCTATACAATAAAGTGGGCTGTGTGCCCCTCTCTGCAGGAAGACTAGACCCCACTTCCGATCCAGGTCTGGGGAGGAGAGGAGTTCCCAGGGAGGAGTGAGTGGCAGCAGTACTAAAGAAGAAAGGGCTGCAGGCTTGTTCCAGGCCCTGCTGGAAGGAAGGAGTGAGAGGATGAGAAGCCCTAGCTAGCCCCTGCTTAGAAATGGAAAGACCTGGGGAGAATGTCTGACAAGAACCGAAACCCACAGCATCTGCATTCACGCTCTTCCTGCAACATACGCTTCCAGGAAACACAAAGTCCTTCTCAGGTCTCTGCCTTTGCCCGGTCAGAACCTATCACCAGAAACACAGAACTGGCAGGAACTTTACAGGTCCCATGCTCCAGGCATCTCTTTTTAAAGATGAGATAGCTAATTAAACAAGCATTTACTAAGCATCTACTACAAGCCAGGAACTATACTAGTTCTTGGTCCCAAAGGTGTGAACCAGAGAGAGGTGGACACTTGTGGAGTTTACAAATTGAGCAGGGGAAGAGTGATCAAAGGCCAAAGCCCAGGGTACAATTATAACAGTGTACATGACCAGGTATGGAAATGTCCTGAGGAAATGATGTAAACTGAGACTTGAAGGATTTAAACAAACTGGGCAAGCAGACAGTAGCTGCTTAATGTGAAGTGGTATGCTCAGGGTCACCTAATTAGCTCTATAATGCAGGACAACTTACAAGCCTCTCTGTGCCTCAGCAGTAAACGTTTGTTAATTCATAGACTTGTGAGTGCTCAACGGGCAGCTGTATGTAAAACATTTAGTACATAACAGCTGCTTAATACGTGCCTGTTCCCTTCCCACCTTTCTCCTGGTCCAGAATATTTTCTGCTATATGATATTGCCTGTATTCTTAGGATACAGAGCCCTTCAGGGTCAATAATTTCAGTCTGTTTCAATATCTGTTTAACTTGTTGTGATGTTGCAGACTGGGCAACATGATTGGAAAACTATGGCCTTTCTCATTACTGGGCCAGGAGCTTTATGTTGCAGCCAGGGGCTCAATGCATTCTGTTTTTCCTCTCAAAATGTTGTTCATGTTTTCCCATGGCCAAAACTAATTATGACTAACTTACAAAGTAGAAAAACTCATATTATTTCTGGTACGTCCACTTTGTGAGAGCATTTTAAAATTGTATAATGGTCAGCTAGGTAGAGAGGCACTGCTTAGGGGGAATCCTTTTCATCAATAATATGCCAATTATTATTACAAATAATTGTATCATAATAAAAGAACTATTAATATTGTTAATTATTATATAATTATAATTATTGCATATTATTATTATAGCTATTAATGAATGTCTTCCATGTACCAGCCACTGTTCTAGGTTCATCACAGGGACAGCCCTGCCTGCCTGATCTCCTGTGGAACCAAACAGTGTGCTATAAGTGGCAGGAACCCTTTGAAGTTCATGGCAAAGGAGGACATGATCACACTGCAGGACAGGTAGATCCCTGAGAGAGTGAAGAGAATGCATGAGAGGCATGGAGATCAGGTTAAGAGTCCAGGAAGGAGAAGATGAGAACTCAGCTGGGGCAGTGCTAGCAGGGATGGAGGGAAAGGGAGGGATTAAAATATATTTAGGAGGCAGAATCACCAAGATCAGATGAATGAGTGATGGGGAAGGGGTTGTGTAGAAAGGAGGTAGAATGCAGGATACCTCCACAAACCAAGAAGCAGAATAAAGAAAGAAAAGCAGATTGATCCTAGGGAAGGTTGAGACTTGCAAACTTGATTTCGAAACTACTCAGTTTAAGGTGACTGTGGGACAACAGGTAGCGATGCCCAGTAGGCAGCTGGTATAGGAGTCTGAGGCTCAAGTCAGAAGTTAAAGCTACAGATAAATAGGGGAAAGGGGGACATCTGCATAAACATAATAATTTAAGCCCCAGACTTGGATGAGAGCCCCACGAATAGTGGAAAGAGTGAGAAAATAAGAGAGCAGAGAATAAAACCCTGGGGAACAGCAATATTGGAAAAGCTAACAGAGGAAGAACTTGTAAAGGAGAGAAATAAAGACTTTCAGAGGAGTAGAAGGCAGAACAGTAGACTGTGGTGTTCTGGAAACAAAGAGAGGATATGGTGCCCAGTGCATCAGAGGAAGCTCATAACTGAAATGTAGAGTTGGATGTCCATCCAGACGTCACTGACGACATGAGCAAAGCAGGCTTCAGATGGAGGGGTGAGCATGGAAGCCAATGAGCTGAGAAGGAAATGGGATGTGAGAGCAGAGCATTCAGCATCTGTTTTGCATTGTGTCCTCAGGTCTGACTAGGGCATTGTCAGGGGTCCCTGCGACATCAGAAACCATATCCCATACTCTTCTCGCTGCATGTCTTGCTTCTCCACCAGAAGAAGCAAGACCTCCTTTGTACTTCTTGGTTCCAGATCTAACTCTGATCAGTATCTGAGGCCCTAAAATAACAAGATTGCAATTTCAAAAGCAAGATCGGGGTGCTTTAATTACAATATGGTATTGTAGGCCAGGCACTCAGACTTGTAAAATAGAGTATCATCTTTCTACGCTAACAGTGATTGGGGGGAAGGCCACCGCCACCACTACAATCTATTCTAAGCCACCATCATTTCTCTCTGGACAGAGTAAGAGACTCTTTGCACCCGTGTCCTTTTACATTTGTATTCCACACTGCAGCTGGAACAATCCTCGTGAGAAGGAAATCACATCAGGTTTCTCCTTTGCTCAAAGCCGTTCAATGTCATCCCACTTCACCTGGAATAAATCCTAGTTCATACCATTGCCTCAAAGTGCTAAGTCCTCGGGCCCCAGTCTAACTATTTGACCTCATTTCCTACACCTCTCCCCTGTGCTACTGCACTTTGTTTACACTGACCTCCTTGTTACTCCACCAACACAGCAAGAACATCATACCTGCCTCTGGCACTAGGCAATTATTTTCCCTGGAATGATCTCCCTCTAGAAATTTGCATGGCTTCCTCCCTTACTTCATTCAGGACTCTTCCTAAATTATATATATATATATATATATATATATATAAAATTATATATATACACACACAATTACTAATAAGAAAAAAATAAAATTGTACACTTTAAATATATGCAGTTTATTGTATGTCAATTATATCTCAATAAAAGTTATCTAAAAAAAGGATAGTATTGGGCATTTAAAACATAATTATTGAGTGACTAAGGGGATGAATATCTAATGCAGCTATGAAAGCCATCCCAGATCTGAAACAAAAGAGAATGAACCAAACAGAAACTAAGCCCAGCGAGCAATTCCCCAGTAGGTGTGCACCAAACATCTCCTCTGTCTCCTGATGGACATAATGTCGGCATAAAACGAATCAGGTCCTTACCCATAATAAGCAGGCACTTAAGTTGAGTAGACATTAAATACCTAGTGAACGAGACAGTTTATAGAAAAGTACTGGCGGTCTTTAAAACTCCAATTAGTTAATAAACTTGTGTCACCTTGCCTGGAGCCACTGGATGTTTC
Source organism: Hippopotamus amphibius kiboko (assembly GCF_030028045.1). Classification (NCBI taxonomy): domain Eukaryota; kingdom Metazoa; phylum Chordata; class Mammalia; order Artiodactyla; family Hippopotamidae; genus Hippopotamus; species Hippopotamus amphibius. Next base: position 172,693,609 of record NC_080188.1, on the reverse strand, counting down.
CTACCCCCATCGCTGCTTCTTTCCTCTGCCACACGTGTCTCTTTCCTCCAGGACCAACCACTAGACGCCTGGCTTAGCTGCTTGCTCACTTCCTCACTGAAAGAAACTTCTCATTTTGCTACTTAGGAATTTCACGGTCACTGGCCTTCTCCCTCCCATACTAACATCTGCCCCCTTCAGAGTTAAAAGAAACTCAGGGATCTAAGCAAAGGACAGAGACCTGTTACTAGGGCCACACCTGATACATCCAAGTAACTGAGACTAGTTAAAGACTGAAGCCATCTGTTTAATATCAGTTCAAACAGATTGTAACACCAATGCGTTATGGGAATTTTTGCCTATTATATGTCCATTAGTCAGAAATCACCTATACGGTTATTAATACTGCCTCACTGACTCTAAGAAGATACTGAAAAGAATATGACAAACGTATCAACCCATCTCCCTGTGCAGGAAGCAGTGGGTGGCAGAGGAACAAGTTGTGAGAATAAGAGGTCAGGCCTCCTGACACTTGGCCTGTGGGACTCCTCTGTATGCACACTACTTACTGGGGTCTCAAGTCCTGGTGGGGAAGAAAGAAGAGCAAAGTGAATAACTCTGATTTCTTGTCAAGGCCTTTACCTCAATAGGCTTTCCCGCAAACAAATCCCTGCAAGCAAAGTCTCACTGGATTGGCCCACCAATTTGAAAAACACCATATGCACAAGGATACATTAACTCAAAGATGAAACCAGCAAAGCGATGATCACATCACAGTCACAGAGTGAAGAATCTGTTCTTTTGTTAGACGAAAAGTCAATCGAGTAATGATTGACCTCATTCACAACAGTCAGCCAGCCCTACGTGATTATTCCCATGATAACAAAGAAAAGAAAGAAATCGGATACAATGTTTTGATATTTCCAAAAACAGGAGGATTAAGATGATTTACCTATATTTTCCCCTGAATTCAGAGAAAAGAATTAGATTCATTTACTCAACTAGCATGTATTAAACACAAATAAATAACCATCACTAAGTAAATAGCGTCAAAGAGAAGGAATACTGGGAAGGTGTAATTTTCTCTCAACAGCATTTCTAAATGAGAAGCAGGCACAGAAACAAGAAATGACATCAAAATCATCCATGGAAGGAGCTAAATATTACAGTGTAAGATGTATCAATAAGAAAAGATGGGCTGTAAAAAAAAGGGGGGGGTGCCTGTTTAAAATAAGCCAATTCATTCATTTTACAAGTATTTTCTGCATACCTACAACATCCCTAATACTGCGATGCCTAAGCCAAAGGCACTACCTTGAAAGATCTTAAAAATTACCAGAGAAGATAGAATATTAGTATATAGACATTAGAGCCAAATAAAAATATGTGCAGTGTCATTATTTGTTGAGTGAGTGGTAAAGCAGTATATGTGATTTTCAACATATTGAGGAGGAAGTCACTCTGGATTGGTGAAATTGTAGAAAGATTCATAGAGGAGGTAGGAATGGTCTAGGTATCAGACGAAGCATAAAATTTAAAAATGTGAAGAGGAAACTCACTCCAGGCAATGGGAACCATGCAAATAAATCCATGTAGGTAGGAAAGTATATGGCGGGTGTATTAGTAATGCTTGCTACTATAACAAAAATGCAACAATCTCAGTGGCTAAACAAAATTAAAGTTTATTTCTTGTTCATATTAGCTCAAATTCATGTGTTCCCAGGGAGTTGAGGGAGCTTCTGCCCAGTTATTTGAGGACCGGACTCTTTTCATCTTGTGGTTCTGTCCTCTAGGTATGTGGAGTCCTCTCCCTTTAACCGATGGGTGGGAAAGAGAAGGAGTAAGGAGGGCTGATTGCATATGGAAAATTTCCACAGGGTAGGCATAGATGTGATGGATACACCTCGCTTTAACCCACATTCCTTTGGCTAGAACTCAGTCCAAACATTACACCTAACTGCAAGGGAGGATGCATGATGCATCCAGGAGGACATGGCAGCGGGCTGTGATGAACACTTAGCAGTCTCTGCCACAGAATGTTTGGGAGAAAGAAAGTACACCCAATTGACTGCTGCAGAGGAGGCCTGAGAAATAGACGAAATCAAAGATGAGAAAGTGTAAGACACAAAATTGCTCTCAAAGAGCTTAGAGAGGAAGGATAGGCACACATAAAAGGTTTAAAAACAAAAGAATGTGCTTGGTTCTCCTGGGGTGATGCATAACATTGATGGGAAGGGGCTTTATGGTGTTGAGAGACTTCTCAGAGTGGCATGATTGGGAAAGATTTCAAGGAAGATGTAGAAATAAGCCTTTAAGAATGGAATCAGAAGGGATTCAGAGAGACAGAAGTACTGGAGTGGATATCTCAGGTGGGATAGGTATAAAGAATAGAGGGTAAACATTAACACAAATGTTAATGGAAAAAGAATATGAGCAAGGACAGAGAGATAAAGAGGCTGGGGGGGACACAGTAATCAAACAAATGGTATTTATCAATTAGAGATTTTTGGCATTTGGGAGCAGGGGAACAGTTCTTTACTTATGGGACTGCCACACAGCATACAAATTTTATCACCCCTAAACCCCACCTATCAAATGCTGGTACTGCCCCCAAGTAATAATGACCATTGAATCCCCCCATACTTCCAACTCTCCCTCCTGGAGGTAGGCATAGGCAGTAGTGCCTCTATTAAGGGAACTGGCCAGAGAATAAAGAGATGAGGTCAGAGAAGTGGTCAGGAAAACTTTGATCTAGGGTCCTGATGTGAAGCTAGGGAGGTTAAGGGAAAGAAAATAGGAACTAAGAAGCTACTGAAGGCCTTAAATGGAGACTGTGATGAAAATAGTGTTCAAATCTGTTACCTCTAGGCTGGATGTCCAAGATGGTGGCACTGGTAATTGGAAACTGTGTTTCAAATTCAACTTGAGGCATAACTCACAAAAGACTTACACCCAAATCAAGTCGATTAATCCAAATGTCACATATGGGCATTCAAATATTAAACAATAAATTCCTGAAAATTCAGGATGCTCCTAAATTAAGACCACTAAATCAGTTTCCGACTTCCTGAGGCTAGAATTATATGTAGATGGAACTTTCCTAATGAAAGAAATCAATCTGGCAAGAAACCAGAGAAGTTAAAGTAATTTGAAAGTGTCTATATTTTCTGTCCACCCGGCCTTATTTTGTGAATGTTTCCACTACTTAGAGAGCCACTGACATTACTTCAGACATGTCAGGTCCTTCAGGACATACATATCTTGCCCTGATTCCAAAACCACTAAAAATGGTTCTATCCCAAATAATAGGATTGCTGATTTGCCAAGCTACACTTTTGTACCTATATCCTTTGCCCCTTGAGTGGCCCTTAAAATAAGAGTTTTTAGCTGAAGAGCACGCTGAGTGAAACAGAGCTAATCCCATTGCCCAGATTGCAGGTTACCTAACAATCACAGAGCCTGGTCTGGCCCTCATAGAATGGATGTGGGACAATCAGGGAGGTTGGTCAGATGTACCTGCAGTCCTGATGGGAAATGTCACTCAGAAATGCCTCAGCTGCAAGAGAAACATCTCAAAATGGATGGTTGAAAATAACCATGATGAGACCCAGAGACAGCACACTTAGAAGGTGTTAAAGGGGCAAAATACAGGTTCACAAGAAAACAATTCCAAGGGAATATCTCTCATAAAAGGAAGCAGACAATAATTTTCCCCAACTACATAACTTCTTTTAAAATCACAGGAAGTTTTTTTTCCCCATGGTATTACTGAGACCAAATACCATGTAGATGTACAGGTTTCCTCTTATGAAAATTCAGACACCCCAATGAGGGCTCTGATATAATTATTGGGACATCAAAGTAAATTACTTCAATAGATTATTTTCCTCTTTTTTTCTCAGCGAAGTGCGTTCCATTCAAGGAAAGGGGTTTTGACTGAGGAAGAGAAAAGATGAGGAACTGACACATGTGCAACTTTGAGGTTTAGGGCATTAGGAAGTTTTGCTCTTCAGGAAAAGTGGGTATTAGGGAAGAGGTGGAGAAAGGAAAACAAGCTCCTCATCCACAAATAATTAAATAATTAGAGGAAATTATTTTCACTTTAAGACAAGGGAAAATTACCATTCTTTCCACTCACAGATGTTATGAAATGTTTACTTAGTACCGGGAAGTGCCAGGTTCTAAGTATCCAATAGTGAGCAATATAAACAAACAAACAAAAACCTGCTATTAATTGAAAGCAGAAGAGATTTCATCAAATGGGAAAATAGGAGTTTGCCTGCTTTTCACCCACTAGAGATATGTGGTATTATATGCTGCCTGGTTTCAATGAGTTGATGTGCAAATATTTGATAAAATGTTGGTGACCAGCCTGATATGTTCACTTTTATTAACCTATAATATTACAACACTCAGCCAAGTGCTCTTTTTGTTTCTAGCAGTCTGGGTACTTTTTGATCTTGTAAGAGATCGTCTAGGAATCTCTTTGGAATCATTTAATCAGTCATTAGTATCAACAAATGATTATTGGACACCTGAGAAATTACACTTTTAAGTTCAATGGCAACTTTACTGGAAAATTCAGACCTGCTCACTCTGTTCTAACTATATGAACTTTGCTTTTCATCAAATATTTTGAGTACTCCCATCTCAGGGAGTTTGCAATTGTTTCCTCTGAAAATCTTCCCAAAGAGACATACAACTTACTCCTTCACCTCCTCTTCCATCAAGTTTTGATCAAATGTTACCACTTCAGCAAGACCAGCCCTGAAACCCCTTTTAAAATTGCAACCTTACAGAATTCCCATCCTTCTTGCCCTCTTCTATTTTTCCACAGAACTTACCACCTACAACATACTGTATAATTTACTTTTTAAATTATATATGCCTTTCCATCTCCTGCCGAGAATGAAAGCTCTGTGAATGTGTATATGTTTTTCCTTTCCTTTTATTTTTATTGCTCTATTTCAGAACCTACAACAGTGCCTGATGTGATATAAATTATTTGTTGACTGAAAGAATGAGTGATAATTATGGCTCATTCTATCTCTGAATACAAGAGCCTAATGAAGCACCTTCTTGTAGAATTTTCAGCCTTTGAGATTGTTTTGCAATTGGTTCTAGAGTAAGATTATAACCAACATAATTAGGAAATATCTAATGTCATTTATTGAAAAATCTCATCAAAAGGACCAAAGGTGGCCTAGAAAAAGGAGAGTGGGGAGAGGAGGAGAGAAGGTGAAAGAGAAATGAAGAGACAAAACCCCTGAGGAGTCAACGTGCAATGAGAAAGATGGCATGTGATTAAAAGCAAGAGAAGACTCAGCACGTGAGGAAGTGGCAAGTGGGCTGCCCGCTGCCATTTTCATGCCACTGGGGGGGTAGAGGAAGAGGGCGTGCTACATCTGGGCTGGAAGCTTCCACTTGCCAGCCTCTCTTGCCACCTCCACTGTGGGAGGCAGTGTCGGTGTTCGTATCCCTATGCTTTAATCGAACTGGGCAAGATCAGGTGATTGATTACCCATTGAGCCAACTGCTCACAGGAGATTCCTCAGGGAATTAAATTTATTCAAGACTGCATATTTATGGACAACATGCTCCTTTGAAGGGAATGTTAGGATGCTTAACAGTTGTTTTTATTAGGTCTTGTAGTCAAGACCTTGAATTTTAGTTTGTGTGTTTCCCAAATAGGAGCAAAGCTTCAAAATTATGTCAAAAGATATTCTATATACAAATATTAGCTTTTTATCCAATGTAACGCATTTAGTGCATAAAGCAAGGTTAACTTTTACTTTCCTGGGGAATTTTAAAACTCCCTCAGCCCTCATTACCTTCCAACAAAACATAAATTGGAAAGTCTACAGTTGTTTCACCTTATACAGCCCTTCTGCATCCCCTTCAAAAAAGAAATCTTTGAGTTTCTGTAGAGCTTTTTCCCGAGTTTGCATCATGGCAGATTTTAAAGCAGATGAGCATTAACAAGTTTGCTTAATCAGTACTGCAGCTGACACCACACCAATGCCTGAAGCAGCGGATGGCTCTCCACTTTACTTTGGTAGGCTATGTGTACGCTTTATGTAGTGTTAAGAAATGAATTTGGGGGTTTTACAGTCATAAATTTGAATTCCATCTTATAATTTACTGTAAACTTGGATACACTCCTCCCTAAAATGGTTAATCTACATCACATAATATTAGGAGTATTATAGACAAACTACATAAAGTGCCTAGCATGGGCCTGTCACATAGATGAGTCTCAATGAGAAATAATGTCATCACACCTCTCCCTTCCCATCTTCTATGACATTTTTCTCTTACTCAATGCTGTCATAGATAGTGGGTTCTGCAAATTCCTACCTCTTTTCTAATCCAACCTGATCTTCTTCAAAGTGCATGAGTGGAACTGGGATGCGCGCAGTTCTTTGAAAATATTCTAATCAGACAGTGAGCCACTGAAGCTTTAGGAGAAAACTATCTCACTCAGCTAAAGACAATCCCTGTTTTGTTTTCATTTTGAAGGCAATATAGCCTTAAAAATGTTAGTGATTTTATACAGTAAAGACCTTAAAATATGAAGCTATTGATCTCCATTTGGTTAAAATGTCTCCTGTAAAAATACAGAAACAAAATACTTAATATTAATCATTCTGAACTAGAAATTTAGAGAAACATCACAGGAAGTACCATGGTAGTCTCTATGATAATTAGAATGAATACCACTTATAGAGTATTATGCTCCAGAAAACACTGCCTCATTTAACTCTTATAATTTTGAGGTATATTTATCTCTATGTTTACGACAGTATAGTTAGGGAAATTTGGTCATAAGGTTAAGATGGAGGGAAATAATAAATATGAGAACAGAAAATAGAAAATAAATTATAGGAAAAGAACAAGACTAAAAGCTAGTGTTAGATTAGAGCAGCAAAACTGATAAAAATCCTGGACATAATCATCAAGGAAAAAAAAGAGAGAGAGATAATACAAATTACCAGCATCAGGAATACAAAGAGCATTCTTACTAAGGATTGTACACACATCAATAATAGTGGCCTATTATAAAAACTTTATGCTAACAAATTCGACAGCTTAAATTAAATGGACATATTCCTCAAAAAATACACTATACCAAACTGACATAAGATGAACAGAAAATTGGAAGAGCCATGTATCTGCTAAAGAAATTGAACTTAGTATTGAAAACTTTCCCACAAAATAATTCCAGGCTCAGGTGGTTTTATTGGTGAATTCTGCCAGACATATAAGGAAAAAAATAATGCCAAACTTACACAGCCTTTTTGAGAAAAAAAAAGAAACCACTTCCTAACTAATTCTGTGAGGCCAGAATAAGACTAATATCAGAACCTGAAAGAGATGTTACGGAGTGAGACAGAGAGAGAGAGAGAGAGGGGAAGAATTACTGACCAATATCAGTCATGAATAGAATGCAGAAACACTTTTCAAAATGTTAACTAAATTGGAGCCAGTAATATATAGATAGGAAAATGATGCAGGAAAAAAATGTGAAAAATTGCAATGCCAATTCATAATCTTTAGAAAGTTCTGATTAAACTAGGAATAGAAAAGAAATTGATTAATTTAGTTCACTGATTGATCCAATTCAATTAATCCATGAAAAACAAAAAAAAATCATATTTAAAGATAAAAGACTAAACCTTTTTTTCATAAGATTATACACAAGGCAGAGATTGTCCGTTCCCACCATTTCTACTCAACATTTTCTTGGAGGTGAGGGGCAAGGCAGTAAGTGAAAAATAAAATAAAATTTATGAAAATCAGGACAGAAGAAGTAAAAATGTATATTTGCAGATGATATGGTTTTTAACAGAAAATTCTAAGGAATTTGAAAAATATCTGATAGAATAAGTGTATTTAGCAAAATTGTGGAATATAAAGTTAATAAAAATCAACTATTTTACATGGTAACAGCAATTATAAAATTAATTAAAAAACTACTTCTAAAATCATCAAACATCTACTTCTAAAATCATCAAACGTCATAAAACATCATAAAACACTGCATATATTATAATTGTTGAAAACTGGATTTAAGAATAAATTTAAGGATATCTGTAAAGTAAAAACTATAAAACATCACAGAGAAATTAGAGATCGAAATACGTGGACATGTTCATGGATTGCAAGACTAAATATTATTAAGATGTCAAATCTTCACAAACTGGTTTCCACAATTCTCCACAAAATTGTTCTAATGTAATTTCAGTCATAATCCGAGCATATATTTAAAGATATTGATAATCTGACCCTAAAAATCTATGGAAATGCAAAAGACTTAAACATCAAACTTTATTTTAAAAGAATGACAAACGTTATTTTAAAAGTGTAATGTTACACAACTTTCACCACATGATTTTAGATTTATAAAGACAGTATGATCAAGAATGATGAGTCGGTCAAGCATAAAAGTCAATAAATTGACGCAATAAAACAGAAATCAGAAATACACCCGCACTTATATGGTCATTTAATTTTTGGCAAAATGTCAAAGCAATCCAATATGGTAAAGAAGGTCTTCCTAACAAATGAACAAGTGGGTATGCATATATGAAAATAATGAACCTTGACCACTACTTCACGTAATATATAAACATTACTTTATAACGACTCCTGTAGGTAAAAACTGAAACTATTAAGATAATATCATTGTAACTTGGAGGTAAGTAATGGTTTCTTAGACTGGACTTAGAATTCAATAATCATAAAAGAAAGAATTAATAAATCAGGCTTCATTTTCTCCCATCAGGACTGGGAGAAAATATCTGCAAATGATGCAACTAACAAGGACTTAATTTCCAAGATATAGGAACAGCTCATATAGTTCAATGTCACAGAAAATCAATCAAATCAAAAAACGGGCAGAAAATCTAAACAGACATTTCTCTAAAAAAGACACACATGGCCAAAAGGCACATGAAAAGATGCTCAACATCACTAATTACTAGAGAAATGCAAATCAAAACTATTAATGAGGTATCACCTCACACCAGTCAGAATGGCCATTATCAAAAATTCTACAAATAATGAATTTTGGAGATAGTGTGGAAAAAAGGAACCCTCCTACACTGTTGGGGGGGGGGATGTAAATAGGTACAGTCGCTATGTAAAACAGTATGGAAGTTCCTTTAAAAACTAAAAATAGAGTTACCATATGATTCAGCAATCCCACCCCTCAGGATATATTGATAAAAGATGAACACTCTAATTCAGAAAGAGACATGCATCCCAACGTTCAGAGCAGCACTATGTACAATAGCCAAGACATGGAGGCAACATAAATTCCTGTCAGCAGATGAATGAACAAAGAAAATGTGGTATCTATATACGATGGATTACTCTTCAGCCATAAAAAGAATGAAATAATGCCATATGCAACAACATGGACAGACTTAAGAGATTATCATACTAAGTGAAGTAAGCAAGATGGAGAAAGACAAATTTCATATGATATCACTTACATGTAGAATCTAAAAAAAATGATACAAATAAACTTAATTACAAAATACAAACAGACTCACAGACATAGAAAGCAAACTTTGGTTACCAAAGGGGAAAGTGGATGGGGGAGTGATAAATTAGGAGTTTGGGATTAAGATATACACACTACTATATAAAAAAAAAAAGTAAGGACCTACCATACAGGGCAGGGAACTATATCAATACCTTGTAATAACTTATAATGGAAAAGAATATGAAACATAGATAGAGAGAGATAGAGATATATCTAAATCACTTTGCTGTATACCTGAAACTACCACATTGTAAATCAACTATACTTCAATTAAAAAATTATTATTATTATTATCTCTTTGGCTGAACATGATATGCTTATTTAACCAAACTGTTAAGCTTTATCTTATATAAATATTTTTATTTGTAAGTTTTAACTAATTCCTTTTAGAAACCGCTTAGTCTTTCTGTAGCATTTTGCTCTTCTATATTATTTTTTCTTTCATGTATTGAATCATTTCAGACATACCTCTCATATTGTTCAATAATCTGAAATTCTTAACATCCCAATTCCCTGATGTTTATTGTATCTGCTGACTCCTGTGTATCGTAGAATGTTTCTCTGTATTATTTAACTTTTTATTTAATCTTTAATACGCTTTTATCTGTGGAAAATCAGTGCAGCCAAAGTTAAGGCTTCATTTCTCAAGAATGGTTTTATATTTGTATCTGTCAGTCAAAATATCAGCAGCATGGGACTGAATTTTATGTTAATTTCTTAATTTGGCATCTCTCAGGACAAGAGTTTAGTGTAAATTGAAAACATTACCCCTGTGATTCATAGACCTAGGCCTGAAATAAATCAGGAAAGTCTTTTTTCTACCCACAAGGCAGGCTGAGACATACAGATGTCCTTGTCATCTCCCTGTGATCTGAGGGAGGTTGCTTTAACAATGTACATTTTCACTGAAGTTATAGCATTTTAAGGCTTCCAACTTATATGTGTATGTGTATATTGGGAAAGAGTTGCTGCTGTTTCCACGTGATTACCTCTCTTAGACCCAAGGCTTCATCTTTTCTTACCAGCATGGATATTCACAGTTAAAACATGGGTTTTTACATTAGGCCAAGTTAGAGTAACTAGAATTAAAGTTACCATCCCATCCTAAACAACTATGAAACTTGACAAAATATATGAGGCATCTGTTTACAGGCATAAATAATAGAGTAGAACTGTTAGAGAAGGGAAATGCTTTCATTGAGCCTGTGTTCTGCCAGGGGAACCATGGTGCACAGAGGTACAGCTGAAGCAGAATAAAGGTCTTACTGCTGAGGAGGCTGAGATCAGAGTTTATGGGGGCTGAGGTAGCTGGAATTTGTAGACTAGGTTATAGAAGAAGAAAATGTGCACAGATATTAGGACCCCAAGGTCTGCAGGGAGGTTCCCCCTCAGTTCCTGGTCAAGGGCTACACTAAGTTTGCACAAGGTAAAACTCCATGAAGCCTATCAGAGAGTGGTTGTAACAGGGGAAATAGTTGAATGAAGAAACCAAAGGTCATGCAGTGCTGGAAGATGTTGAAGTACCAGCCCAGCCAGGGTGGAGAGAACTCACTCAGCACCTCTTTATCCATTTGTGACTCCAAATAGAGTACACTTTAGAAGCAAGGACAAAGCCCTAGAGCAGGGGTCACAAATATTTCCTGTAAACAATCAGATAGTAAATATTTTAGGGACTTCAGGCCACATATAATCATCTTTTTCCCTCCTCTCCATCCTCTTCCTCCTCCTTCTTCTCTTCCTCCTCCTCTTCCTATTTTTTAAGTAAAGACATTTTTAACTTTGGGCCAAAAACAGTTTGCAGGTCAGATTAAGCCCATGAGTCATAGTTTGGAGACTCTTGGCCTAGATTTAGGACCATGACCCAAAATACAGACAAATTAGAATGAGTTCTGCCCCAGAAATGTATAAAACAAAGCCTGAAATTTTCAGGAAGGAAAGCCAGCAGTTAACTGTCTGCCAGAACAAAACTAACACTATATAAAGAAAGACAAGGTAAAGCAGACTATCCTCTACATATTACCTAAATTGTCTACCAACTATCAAAAATTCTCATTCAATTCCTACTTCCAATAATGGCAGAATACCTACAAATAAAAATTATAAAACCTGGACAAGATATTTTCAAAACAATTATTTGAAGGCAATGGAGAATGGCTGCTATAGGCTGAACTGTGTCTTCCCCAAAAAAGATACTTTGATGTGTTCATCCCTAGTATCTCAGGATGTAACTTTATATGAAAAGAAGGTGTTTACAGAGGTAATCACATTAAAATGAGGTTATTATAGTGGACCTTAATCTAATAGGACAGGTATCCCTATAAAAAAAGGAAACTTAGACACAGACAAATATATCCATCAATTGATCAATGGATAAGCAAATAGTAGTGTATTTATAAAAGGGGTATTATTTGCCTATACAAAGAAATGTACTACTAACACATGCTGCTACATGGATGAATCTTGAAAATGTATTTTATAAATACATTACTATTTCCTTATTCATTGATCAATTGATGGATATATTCGGGTGGTTCCACACTTTAGCTATTGTAAATAATACTGCTATGACTAGTTATGTGCAAGTTTTTGCATAAACATATGTTTTCAATTCTCTTGGGTGTATACAAAGTTCCATGTGTGCTTGAGAGGAAGGTGTATTCTACTTTTGCTGGGTGAAATGTTCTATAGATGTCTGTTAGGTCTAATTGGTTTATAGTACAGTCCAATTTCCTTGCTGACTCTTTCCTTGCTGACTCTTTCCTTGCTGACTCTTTCCTTGCTGACTTTCTGTTAATTTGTTCTACCCATTATTGAAAGTGAACTATTGAAGCCTCCAATCATTATCTTTAAACAGTGTCTCCCTTCAATTCTGTTAGTTTTTGCTTCATATATTTGTAGCTCTATTGTTAGGTGCATGTATGTTTATAATTGCTATATCTTCTTGATGTATTGACCCTTTTATTATTATATAATGTGCTTCTTTGTCTCTTAATTTTTCTGTAAGGCTGTTTTGTATAATATTAGTATATCCACTCCAGCTCTCTCATATACTGTTTTATGAATATCACTTTCCATCCTTTTTCAACATAATGTGAAGTGAGTCTCTAGCCGACAACACATGCTTTTTTTAAATCCATTTTACTTATCTTTACTTTTTAATTGGAGAGTTTAATCTATTTATATTTCACATAATTACTAATAAAAATGGACTTCCTTCTGTCATTTTGCTATTTGTTTCCTACATATCAGTTTTGCTCCTCAATTTATTCATTATTTGTCTTCTTTAGTGTTAAACAGTATTTTCTAGTGCATCATTTTAATTCCCTTTCCATTTCTTTTACTATATAGTTTAGAATTATTGTTTTAGTCTATGCCCTGATGATTATAATTAATATCTTAATTTATAATAATCTTAATTTATAATAACTTAATTTGTTATAACCTTAATTCCTAATGTAATACTTATTCACTTTCAATAGTATACAAAAACTTTCCTCCTATATAGTCTGCCTTCTCCTTATGTTATTATGATTAAAAATTATATCTCTATACATTATGTAACTATCAACAGATTTCTAACTATTATATCATCCAGCTGTCCTTTAAATAAGTTTGTGAAAAAGAGGAAACATGAATAAAAATATATTAAATAACTTTTACATTTTCAGATGTAGTTACCATTACTGATGATCTTTATTTTTGTGTGTGCATTCAAGTTACTATATGTTAGTGATGAACTCTCCTGGTGTTTGTTTATCTTAGGATATCTTAAAACCTCTTTTATTTTTGGAAAGATAGTTTCACTGTATAGAATTCTTGGATGTCAGGTTTTCTTTCTTTCAGTACTTTGAACACATCATGCCACTGCCTTCTAGCCTCCATGGTTTCTGATGAGAAATCAACTGATAATCTTATTGAGGATTCTTTGTGATCAGTTGCTTCTCTCTTGCTGCTTTCAATATTCTCTCTTTGTCTTTCAACAGGCTGATTAAAATGTGTATCAGCATGGATCTATTTTAGTTTATTTTGCTTGGACTTCACTGAGTCTCTTGGATGTAAGGTTTGGACTTTTCATCAATGCTAGGATGATTTCAGCCATTTTTTTTCAAATGTTCTTTCTTTCTCTTTTCCCTCTCTGCTATCCTTCTAGGCCTCCCATTATGCATATGTTAGTATGCTAGATAATATCCCATAAGTCTCTGAGGCTCTGATCATTTTTCTTCATTTTTTTTCTATTCTTCAACTGGATAATCTCAATTAATCTATCTTCAAGTTCATTGATTCTTTCTTCTGCTACTAAAATGTTCGTTGAGTCCCTTTAGTGAAATTTTCATTTCAGTTGTTGTACTTTTCAATACCAGAATTTCCATTTTGTTCTTTATTTTTACATTTCTATCTCTCTACTGATGTACTGTATTTGATATGTCATTCTCATGGCTCCCTTTAATTCTTTACATATAGTTCCCCTTAGCTATTTGAATATATTTAAAAGAGCTAATTTAAAGTCTTTGTCTAGTATATTCAATGTCTGTACTTCCTCAGAGACAGATCTCAGTGACTGCTTTTCTTTTCTTGTGCATGGGTCAGACTTTCTCTTTGCATATACTGTAATTGTTGAAAACTGAACATTTTTAATATGATGTAGCAACTATGAAAATCAGATTCTCCTCCCTCTTCTAGTTTTGCCATTACTGTTTGCTGTATTTGTTGTCGGTTGCTTGTTTAATGATTTTCTGAACTAATTTTGTAAAGTCTGTATTCTTCATGTGTGGCCCCTGATATCCATTAGCTTAGTGGCCAGATAGTGATGAGATAGAGTTTTCCTCAAATGTGTCAAAATTGAAAGAACCTCCCAGTCTTATAGATGGGCTCTATGAATGTGTTAGGACATGCCTTTGACACTCAACCACATAGTTTACCTTTCTGCTTTAACCTTCACTTCCTACTTATAAAGGATCCAAAAGATCAGGCCAAAAGGCTTAGAAGCTTCTCAGGTTTTTTTTGAGTGTATGCACAATCCCAGACTATGTTTACCTACAGTGCCTAGAAGTGATGATGCACCAGTAACAATATGCACACATTGTGCCCATATCTTGGTTTCTAAATATTATTATCCGCATTATGAACCAAAAACCTCTTAGAGAAATGATGATGCCAGGGCTAATGTAGGGAAAGTACAAAGCCTAGAGTATCTCATTGTTCCAGAAGCTAAGAAAATGCACAAAGAAATAAGAAGACATATCAAAAGACCACATGAGCAGATAGAGGGATACTCCACTGGTCAAATATGGAACAATTTTGATGATTAGAGAAGGAATGCCACATGCATAAGACAAACCCTGAGCTGTGCACCTTCAATCGTGGATGACATGGGTTTTCTTTTTGTTTTACATTTAAATTAATTTTATTGGTTATCTATTTTCTACATATTATCATGTATATGTCAACCCCAATCTCTAGATGACATTTGAATAGAAACAGGGAGGTGGAGAGCATTTTGGAGGAGAGGAAAGCAAAACAAGAGGACAAAGCTAATCGAATGATGACATTAATAAATACTTCTATAGTTTTTAATTAAAAAATCTGAGATAATTTGAGTATCAAAATAATGATAATGTATAGTAATCCATTAATAAAACTAAAAATTTGAATCTACCATCATAAAATTTTTTTTTACCATCAAAAAAAAAAAAAGGTTTTCCTTATGGTAAAATGCACCTAATAAATATAAGAAGACTGATGGAGTTAGGAAATCATCATTAGATGCTAAAACTGGCAGGTAAAAGTTTGAAGACAGCTGTATATTCATATATTTTAAAAATATTTCACCAAAGTTACTTATTAATTACAAAGGGGAAGTTTTTTTTAAGTAGAGAAATTTAGAAAACACCATTTTATCATAAGTCATCAAAGCTAACACAGCCAATTTGGGAGCATACTGACATTATGTGCCTCCTAATAAGATTCACTGAGGAGAATACACTATCACTTCAGTAGTTTTCTTGCCAAAAATGCATAATCTGAATCTAATCATGAGGAAACATCAGACAAATCAAAATTGAGGAACATTCTATAAAGCAGATGGCTTAAAGTCTTCAAAAATATCAAGGTCAAAAAGCACAAATAAAGGCTGAAAAACTGTTCCAAGTTAGATATTAAAGAGATGTGACAACTAAATGAATACAGGACCCTGGATCTGATCCTGGACTAGGAGCAATCGATTGCTACTCAGGACATTTTTGGGACAATTGGTAAAAAGGATAAGATGATAGTGTTGTATTAATATAAAATTTCCTGGTTTTTATAACTCTAATCTGGTTATGTAAGAGAACACCAATGTTCTTAGTATATGCACACTGACATATTTAAGTATAAAAGAACATGATGTCTTGATCCTGTTCAAAACTTTTTCCAGGAAAAAATATATACAGTGAGAGAGACAGAACAAGAAAATGGATAAAGTACAAATGTTTGGTGTAAAAGAGTAAAATGTATATGAGACTACCTTACAATATTTTTTAAACTTTTCTATAGTTTGAAATTACATCAAAATATACTTCCATATGAGCCAATATGTAGTAATAGAGAGTGAATCCACCCTCTTACCTAAAACAACTTTAAAAATGCACAAAATATGTAAAACAATGGCTTTCCAGATATAGGATATCAGGCAGTAGAAGATAATGATCATGAGAAAAGGGGAAAAAATCAGGGAAGAACTACAATTGTTTCACCTTATTGCCTGGAGAGAGCTTGCAAGATGCAAGGCAAGGAAGGGGGAACCAAGGCCAAGCCTAGGAATTTCTTTGAGTTGAGGAGATTCAGATGGGATACTAGGAAGCCCAATGTGACCAGAGTCCCAATGCAACATAATGAATAGAAGATATCTTCACTATAAGAGAACTATAAAGGGTCTGCCTCAAGTCTTTAGTCGAGTACTAATCAGAGTAGGCATGTAAAGAAATTACCCACAGCTGGGGAAAGAAACAACCAAAAGGAACAAAGGGGAAAATTCTCAAAGCTCACACATGGCCACAAGTAATTCACATTTCCAACACCACAGTAGAAAAACCTCATAATTCACAAGGGTATTTCTGTAATAATGGGGGAAAAGTCATCCCTAGATAACAACTTCTTTGGTGCCACCTAACAAAGCTTAAAGATATACCTGAAAAAGATTGAATGGTTTTCAAGTAACTTAACTATGTCCCAGAACACAGCTCAAGAATATTTATAGAAATACGAAAATATACAGAATTCCAACAAGGAAAATGCAAAATTGCTGTCATCTAGCCAAAAATTCTGAGACATGTAAAGAAGCTAAAAAATAAGGCCCATACTGAGAAGAAAAATCAGTCAATGAAAATAGATGCATAAGTGACATGAATGATAGAATTCGTAGACAAGGATATTAATAGCTGTTATGACTATTTTCCAGTTGTTCAAGTTGGTAAAAGATTATAAATGTTAAACAGAGACAAGGAAGACATTAAAAAGACCCCAGCTGTACCTCTAGAGATAACACTGCAATGTGGGAGATGAAAAGTACACTGGATGAGATTAAAAGCAGATTAGATTTTATGAAAGAAAAGATTAATAAACTTGAAAACATGGCAACAGAAACTAACCAAAGGTAAACACAGAGAAAAAGACAGAAAATAAACCAAAACAAAACCCAGCATCAATGACCTTCAACCTTCTGATTTACATGTAATTGCAGTTCCTGAAGAAGAGGTGACACAGCATATAGAAAAAAAAAATATTTGAAGAAATAGCCAAATGTTTTTTCAGTTTTTAAAATTTTTTGAGGAAAAAATGATCATAATAAATAACATAAATTCATACTTATTATATCTCTGATAGTTTGTTTTCCTAGGAAAAAGGATAGCCAAATAAATACAATTAGAATTATTAATAATTCAGTGGCAGCCAGATATTAAAATGCAAAATTGGAAGTTTCTAATACCAGCAGCGACCAATTAGGAAAAAAAGAGTTAATTTGTTACATCACAATTGCAGTGTAAAATACCTAAAGAAAAACTTAATAATGAAGTCTAGAAAAATGGTACAGATGAACCCAGTAACAGGACAGGAATAGAGATGCAGACATAGAAAACGGACTTGAAGATGGGGCATGGCAGGGAGGAGCTGGGATGTAGTGAGAGAGTAGCATTGACATATATATGCTACCAAATGTAAGAGAGATAACTAATGGAAAGCTGCTACAGAGCACAGGGAGATCAGCTTGATGCTTTGTGAAGACCTAAAGGAGTGGGATAGAGAGGGTTGGAGAGAGGCTCAAGACAGAGGGGACATTATATGTATACATATAACTGATTCACTTTGTTATACAATAGAAATTAACAAAACACTGTAAAGCAATTATATTCCAATGAAGATGAATAAATTTAAAAAAGAAACTAACAAAATCTATTAAGAAAACAAACTACATTGTTTTTAAAAGAAACTTTTAAAAAGACTTGGGAATTATATTCAATATCTTGTAATAACCTATAATGAAATATAATCTGCCAAAAATAAAAATAAAAAATGAACTGAATCGCTATTCTGTACATCTGAAACTAACACAGTATTGTAAATCACCTATACCTCAATAAGAAAGAGTAAGAGAGAAAGAGAGAGGAATAAAGAGGGAAAAATAAGGAAGGAAGGAAGGAAGGAAGGAAGGAAGGAAGGAAGGAAGGAAGGAAGGAAAGGAGGGAGGGAGGGAGGGAGAGAAAGAAAAAGAAAGAAAGAAAGAAAGAAAGAAAGAAAGAGAGAGAGAGAGAGAGAAAGAGAGAAAGAAAGAGAGAAAGAAAGAGAGAAAGAAAGAAAGAAAGAAAGAAAGAAAGAAAGAAAGAAAAAGAAAGAAAGAGAGAAAGAAAGAAAGAAAGAAAAAGAAAGAAAGAAAGAAAGAAAGAAAGAAAGAAAGAAAGAAAAAGAAAGAAAGAAAGAGAGAGAGAGAAAGAGAGAGAGAGAAAGAAAGAGAGAAAGAAAGAGAAAGAAAGAGAGAAAGAAAGAGAGAAAGAAAGAAAGAAAGAAAGAAAGAAAGAAAGAAAGAAAGAAAGAAAGAAAGAAAGAAAAGCAAGTAAGGAGGGTGGGAGGGAGGGAAGGAAGGAAGGAAGGAAGGAAGGAAGGAAGGAAGGAAGGAAGGAAGGAAGGAAAGAGAAGGAAGGAAGGGAGGAAGGAATAATTGGAAGGCTCCAAATTTGAGTCTTTACACACAAGTTCAGGGAAACTTTTCCCATTAACCCATAATCTTTTTTAAAAGTTTCTTTCATTTTTGATAATCACTGTAAACTAGCAGATCCAAGATATCCAATAAACCCCAAGCTTGGTAATATAAAAAAGCTACATAAAGGCATTTTGTACTAAAATTATTTAAAATCAGTAATAAACAGAAAATGTTAAAAAATTTTAGAAGAAAAAAGAAACATACACAAGAATGACAATAGACTTCTTGTCAGAAACAATACAAGAAAGAATAGTAGTGTAACATTTTTAAAATACTGAAAGAAGAATCTTTCAACAGGGAATTCTATAACCAGTGAAAGTTTCTATCAAACTGAAGGCAAAATAAAGAATTTTTAAGACATACAAAACCTGAAAGAATTTATTGCAAGCAGACCTGAGCTATGGGAACTGCTAGTGATAGCTCTCCAGTAAGAGAGAAAACAATATTCACTCCTTTCAGTCAGAAGTAAAATAATATTACTTGAAGGTAGAATATAATTATTTAAAAATGCATACTATAAACCCTAAAGCAACTACCATAAAAGAAAAAAATTATAGTTTATAAACCAAAAAAGGAGGTAAAATGGAATTATAAATATTATTGAATTAATCTAAAAGAAAGGAGAAAAAGAAAAGGAGCAAAGAGCAGGTGGAAAAAATTAACAAGTGGCCATACAGTAGATATAAACCCAATCATATCAATTTCCATTAAATATAAATGATCTAAGCACTATAACTGTCTAATTAGATAAAAAGCAAGATCCAATTATACTCTATCTATAAGAATTCTACTTTAAATATAAGGATGCAACCAGGTTAAATATAAAAAGATGGTAAATTTATACCATGATAACACAAATCAAAATTATATCAAACTAAAAATCAGTAGATATGCAAATAAGCAGGAAAATGTGACTCTGATCTAGAGACAAAGCTGTCAATAGAAATAGATGCTGGAATTTTTATACAGAGACCTTAAAATGGCTGCTAACATTACGCTCAATGACATAAGGAAAAGATGTAGCTAATGTGTGAACCAATGGAGAAATCTTAGCATAGAAATAAAAACTAAAAACAACCAAAAGAAAGTCTAGATAGTATACTGGAACAGTATATTATCTGAAATTTTAGAACTTTACTGGGTGGGCTGCTTCTGCTACATAATGTAAATAATTAAAATTGAACTCACCACAAATAAAATATAATAAAATCTAAAATGTTATTAGCTGTAAGAGAAAGCTGCTGTAGAAAGCATAAGATGAAAACAGCTGAACTTTGATTATTAAAGCTCAAGTGACCTTTAATAATTTTAAATTTTAAAAAATTTAAAAATGATACAAAGCATTTAAAATAAGGGAAGGAAGGAATATTAAATGACCCAACATACATGTTATTGGAGTCCGACATGGGAAAGAGAAAGAAGCCACAGAACAAATACTCTAACATATAATGGCCAAGAATTTTCCAAAATTGAACAAAGACATCAACCCACAGACCACAGAATCTCAGCAAAACCCATGCTAAATAGATATCAAGAAAATTACACTTAGGCACATTATAGTCAACTTCTAAAAACCAAAGGTAAAGATCTTAAAAGCAAACAAAGGAAAAATTACATAAAATATTGTATGCTAACTCATATATATATATATAATCTAAAAAAAAAATGGTACTGATGAACCCAGTGACAGGACAAGAATAAGAATGCAGATGCAGAGAATGGACTGGAGGACATGGGGTTGGGGGGGGTGGGGGCGAATGGGAAACTGGGATGAAGTGAGAGAGTAGCATAGACATATATATACTACCAACTGTAAAATAGATAGCTAGTGAGAAGTTGCTGTATAACAAAGGGAGTTCAACTCGATGATGGGTGATGCCTTGGAAGACTGGGACGGGGAGGGTGGGGGGGAGTCTCGGGAGGGAGGGGATAAGCAGATATGTGTATAAATACAGCTGATCCACTTTGCTGTACCTCATAAGCTGGTACAATAGTGTAAAGCAATTATATTCCAATAAAGAGCTAAAAAAAAAGATATAACAATACTAATATTCACTAACTTCTCACTAAAAACAATGGGGCCAGGAGACAACAGAACAACATCCTTAAAGTGTTGAAAGAAAAACTCCTTCAATGTATAATTCTACCTCCAGAGAAATATCTTTCAAAAGTAAATAGATATTTTCAGACATTCAAATGCTGAAAAAAAAAAAACGTTTTCCAACAGAACTTTACTTTTTAAAAATGCCAAAAATTTTACTCAGATGAACGAAAACGATACCATAAAGAATCTGACTTTGAATGAAAAATGAAGGACACCAAAAAGAGTAACTGGTAAATACAAAAAGTTACACATACACAAACACACTCGCAAAGTGTGGGAGGGTGGTAAACAGAAGTATATTGTTGTAAAGTTTTCAAATTGATCATACGATGATGGAATATACTCTAAAGTAGACTATGATAAGTTAAAGATACATAGAGCAACAACTTACAAAAACACAAACATAACTAAAATGTCAAAAGAGAAGAAAAAAACTGAACACAGAAAAACACTTGAATCACCAAAAAAAAAAAAGTAAAGAGAAAAAAAAGTAAAGAACATCAGATGAACAATGTATGAGATACATATAAAACAAACACCACAGTGGTATACTTAAATCCGAATATAAAAATAAAAATATTAATTGTAAGTGGACTCAACATACCAATTAAAAAGCAAAGATTGTCATACACAATAAGTAACACTTTCAATATGAAGAAACAAGTGGTATAAAGTAAAAGAATAAAAAGAAAAGCAAGCAGTGCAAATACGTAGCATAAGAAAGCTATGCAAGTCTTTAGTATCAGACAAATTAAACCCAAACACTGAGTATTACAAAAAATTAAGAGGGAAATTTGAGGATGAAAAAAGGGACAATTTACCAAGAAGGCAAAACAATCTTAAAATTGTAGGTAACTAATAACTAAGCTCCCAAATACATGAAGCAAATCTAGAAACAACTAAAGAAACAAATCTACGATCAAAGTTGAAAATTTTAACCCCCTTCTCTAGGCAATAGAACAAGAAGACAGCAATCAGTAAGGATATTTGAATAACACTGTTACAACCTGGATAAAGTAACATTTAGACAACCCTACACCCAATGCAGCAGGATATATTTTTTTCTTAATAGGACGTACAACATTCACCAAGATAGACCATGTACTGAGCTATAAAGCAAGTTTCAAAAAATTTAAAAGGATTGAAATCATATTCCCTGATCAAAATGGAACTGGGATTAGAATTCAAAACAAAAAGTAATTGGAAAATATCTAAATATTTTTAAATTTAAAAATATTCTAAGTCATTCATGTGTCAGTAGAGAAATCAAAATAAATTAGAAAATAGCCATTCATTTATTTTCAAAGAAATTTAAAACAAATCAAAAATAGAAATCTAAATTGATAAACAACATCTATAAAAAATGACAACATCATACCTAATGGTGACATATTAAATGCCAAAATCAAGAATAAGACAAAAATGTCCTTTATCACCATTTATATTGACCTTCAATGGCCAGTGCAATAAAGCAAGAAAAAGAAATAAAAAAGACATACAAAAGTGGGAAAAAAATTTAAATTGTCTTTTTGTAAGCGACATGATTGCATATGAAGGAAATCAATCTTTAAAAGTGAATAGAACTGAGTGGAGAAAAGATGGCGGCGAAGTAGAGGGATATGGAGTGCATCCATCTCCACAGATGCATTGGGAATGCACGGAAGGACGCAGTCATTCCCACAGAGAACCAGCTGAACACCAGCAGACGGCCTCGGACACCAGAAAGGACCACAAGGAGCCCAACATAGGCGGTAGGGAGGCATCTACGATGGCTCAAAGAGGGTGAAGCAACGGAGCTGTGGCAGATGGGAGGGAGTGAGAAACATATGGAGGGTCTGCAGCGCAGCTCACCATCCCAGACCGAGAGGTCGATCCGCGGCTGAACAGAGGGTCCGGGAGCAGGAGCGTGGGAACCGGAGAGCTGGTTCAGGGTGAGAAACATTGTTGTCGGTAGGGTGATGGACCGAAAGGACAGGAGGGAGGAGGTCCATGGAGAGGAGTGCCCGTCCCTGAGAGCTGCCCGTCCCTGAGAGCTGCCCCGCCATGATGGCGGCTGGAGGCTGCAGGCTCATGGGTGGGGGGGAGGAGCCGCACATAGCCTCTCTCTCTCTTTCGGAGCCTCTGCAACAAACAGTGGAGAGACGCCCTGCGGGCCACCTAAGGCGCTCAGGGATAACAAGCACCCTCAGGCACTCGGGTGGGGCTAGATTAAAACCTCTTGCAATGCCAGTAGCAGGGAGGCTGCCGAGAAAAAAAAAAACAACAAAAACAGCAACAAAAAAAAAACCCCGAGAGAGGCCCAACTCTAAGACTTTCTGTTTACCCCTGAGCCACCAGCGTCCCTCTGCAACAGGCACCTCCAAGCCTGACTGAAACAACAGTGCACCACTGCTCACTCACTCCCAGGAGAAGGAGCCACTATTGTACCCTCTCCCTCCCCACACACAGACGCTTACATACAAACAATAAAAGAACCTCTGCTGGTCACAGAATAAAGAAAAAACACCCAGGGCGAGGAGAAGGACACTTACAGCTGAGACGCTAAGGAAACAGAAATAGTAGTATCAATACCTATTGAACTGGTCCATTCTGGGATCAGTTCCGGATTTTTTTTTCTTTTTCTCTTTTTTTTTTATTAAATACGATCTTAGCCCTAAGGGATCTACGAGTTTTTTATAACATAATTTTTTAATGATATTTTTTATTCCTTTTTTTTTTTTTTTGCCTTTTTATATACTTCTATATCTAGCTAACTTTTTGGTAGTACGGACAATATATCTTTCATACTTTCCTTTCAACCCTATCTTTTATACATTTCTATTCCTTTCTTTTTATTTGCATATTTCCAACCACATTACGCTCTTCTGTTACCCTTTCTTCCAGCCTTTTAAAGTTTATTTTATCTTAACATACTTATAAGCAACACTATTGGTCTGCTCAGAATCCTTGCTCTATTCTCCAGATGACACACCGCTGTGGTATTTAATATTAGGCTTTTGTCTTTACCTTAGTTCTTAGTACAGTTGTCTAACTACATTCTGAGAATCTCCATTCTCTCTGGTGGTACTCTAGCTCTTTTCTATATTTGATCCTAGCTTACAAAATCTCCCTGGATTAATGTTTGTATGAGTAGGGTGTTTTTGTTTGTTTGTTTGCTTTTGCTTTTGTCTCTGATTTGTTCTGTTTCAGTTGTCAATTTCTGTCAGGTTTCGCTTTGAATATCTGATAGCACACTGGGGTTCTGTCAGGTCTTTCTAGAGCCTTATGTCCTAACGGATTCAATAATTGTGTGTCTTATACATGTATGTGTTTCCTAGACTTAATATTCGTGTAATCCAATACTTGGACATTAGTGTCAGGCTTGGACAGTCTTCTATAAACACCTCTATCACCAGGACAAGCAACCCCAAAAGTTTGGACAATCATGAAGAAACAAAGAAACACCATGCAGGCAAAGGAGCAGGAAAAAAACCCACAAGACCAAATAAATGAGGAGGAAATAGGAAAAATGCCTGAAAAAGAATTTAGAGTCATGATAGTAAAAATGATACAAAATCTCGATAACAAAATAGAGAAAGTACAAGAAACAGTTCATAAGAACTCAGAAAAACAAACAGCCATGGATAACAAAATAACTGAAATTAAAAATACTCTAGATGCTATAACCAGCAGAATGACTGAGGCAGAAGAACGAATAAGAGAGTTGGAAGATAGAATGGGGGAAATAAATGCCACAGAGCAGGAAAAAGAAAAAAGAATAAAAAGAATAGAAGACAATCTCAGAGACCTCAGGGATAACGTTAAGCATACCAAAATTCGAATTATAGGCATCCCAGAAGAAGAAGAACAAAAGAAAGGGTCTGAGAAAATATTTGAAGAGGTTATAGTGGAAAACTTCCCCAACATGGGAAAGGAAATAATGAACCAAGTCCAAGAAGCACAGAGAGTCCCATACAGAATAAACCCAAGGAGAAATACACCAAGGCACATATTAATCAAACTAATGACAATTAAACACAAAGAAAAAATATTCAAAGCAGCAAGAGAAAAGCAACAAACAACATATAAGGGAAAACCCATAAGGATAACAGCTGACCTTTCTACAGAAACTCTGCAGGCCAGAAGAGAATGGCAGGATATACTGAAAGTCCTGAAAGAGAGAAACCTACAGCCAAGAATACTCTACCCAGCAAGAATCTCATTCAGATTCAATGGAGAAATCAAAAGCTTTCCAGACAAGCAAAAGGTAAGAGAATTCAGCACCACCAAACCAGCCTTACAACAAGTGCTAAAGGAACTTCTCTAAGTAGGAAACACAAGAAAAGGAAAACACCTACAAATACAAACCCAAAACAATTAAGAAAATGGTCATTGGAACACACATGTCAATAATCACCTTAAAATGTAAAGGGATTAAATGCTCAAACCAAAAGACACAGACTGGCTGAATGGATACAAAAACAAGACCCTTCTATATGCTGCCTACAAGAAACCCACTTCAGACCAAGGGATACATATAGACTGAAAGGAAAGGGATGGAAAAAGATATTCCATGCAAATGGAAGTCCAAAGAAAGCTGGAGTAGCAATACTCATATCAGACAAATTAGACTTTAAAGTAAAGACTATTACAAGAGACAAGGAAGGACACTACATAATGATCAAGGGATCCATTCAAGAAGAACACATCACAATGGTAAACATCTATGCTCCCAATATAGGAGCACCTCAATACATAAGGCAAATGCTAACAGCTATAAAAGGGGACATCAACAGTAACACAATAATAGTGGGAGACTCGAACACCCCACTTACATCAATGGACAGATCATCCAAAAAGAAAATAAAGACACACAAGCTTTAAATGACACATTAGACCATCTCAACTTAATTGATATTTATAGGACATTCCATCCAAAAACGACAGACTACACTTTCTTCTCAAGTACACACGGAACATTTTCCAGGATAGATCACATCTTGGGTCACAAATCGAACCTCAGCAAATTCAAGAAAATTGAAATCATATCAAGCATCTTCTCAGACCACAACGCCATGAGACTAGATATCAATTACAGGAAAAAAACTGCAAGAAATACAAACACATGGAGGCTAAACAATTCACTCTTAAACAACCAAGGAATCACTAAAGAAATCAAAGAGGAAATCAAAAAATATCTAGAAACAAATGACAATGAAAACACAACAACCCAAAACCTATGGGATGCAGCAAAAACAGTTCTAAGGGGGAAGTTTATAGCAATACAGTCCTACCTTAAGAAACAAGAAAATTATCAAATAAACAACCTAACCTTACACCTAAAACAACTAGAGAAAGAAGAACAAAGAAACCCCAAAGTGAGAAGAAGGAAAGAAATCATAAAGATCAGAGCAGAAATAAATGAAAAAGAAAGGAAGGAAACCATAGCAAAAATAAATAAAACTAAAAGCTGGTTCTTTGAGAAGATTAACAAAATTGATAAACCATTAGCCAGACTCATCAAGAAAAAAAGGGAGAAGATGCAAATCAACAGAATTAGAAATGGAAAAGGAGAAGTAACAATGGACACCTCAGAAATACAAAAGATCATGAGAGACTACTACAAGCAACTATATGCCAATCAATTGGATAACCTGGAAGAAATGGATACATTCTTAGAAAAATACAGTCTTCCAAGACTGAACCAGGAAGAAATAGAAACCATGAACAGACCAATCACAAGTACGGAAATTGAGGCAGTGATTAAAAATCCCCCAACACACAAAAGCCCAGGACCAGATGGGTTCACGGGTGAATTCTATCAAACATTTCGAGAAGAGCTAACACCTATCCTTCTCAAACTCTTCCAAAATATTGCAGAAGGAGGAACACTCCCAAACTCATTCTACGAGGCTACCATGATCCTGATACCAAAACCAGGCAAAGATGTCACAAAAAAAGAAAACTACAGACCAATATCACTGGTGAATATAGATGCAAAAATCCTCAACAAAATACTAGCTAACAGACTGCAACAGCACATTAAAAAAATCATACACCATGATCAAGTGGGGTTTATCCCTGGGATGCAAGGATTCTTCAATATACACAAATCAATCAACGTGATACATCATATCAACAATTTGAAGGATAAAAACCATATGATCATCTCCATAGATGCAGAAAAAGCTTTTGACAAAGTTCAACATCCATTTATGATAAAAGCTCTCCAGAAAATGGGCATAGAAGGAAATTACCTCAACATAATAAAAGTCATATATGAAAAACCAAAAGCCAACATTGTTCTCAATGGGGAAAAACTGGAAGAATTCCCTCTAAGAACAGGAACAAGACAAGGGTGTCCACTCTCACCACTATTATTCAACATAGTTTTGGAAGTTTTAGCCACAGCAATCAGAGAAGAAAAAGAAATCAAAGGAATCCAAATTGGAAAAGAAGAAGTCAAATTGTCACTCTTTGCAGATGACATGATATTATATACAGAAAACCCTAAAGACTCTACCAGAAAACTGCTAGCACTAATTGATGCATTTAGTAAAGTATCAGGATACAAAATTAATGCACAGAAATCTCTTGCATTCCTATACACTAACAACGGAAGAGCAGAAAGAGAAATTAAGGAAACTCTCCCATTCACCATTGCAACAAAAAGAATCAAATACCTAGGAATAAACCTGCCAAAGGAGGCAAAAGACCTGTAGGCAGAAAACTTTAAGACATTGATGAAAGAAATCAAAGATGACACAAACAGATGGAGGGACATACCATGTTCCTGGATTGGAAGAATCAACATCGTGAAAATGACTGTATTACCCAAAGCAATTTACAGATTCAATGCAATCCCGATCAAATTACCAATGGCATTTTTCACAGAACTAGAGCAAGAAATCTTACGATTTGTATGGAAACACAAAAGACCCCGAATAGCCAAAGCAATCTTGAGAAGGAAAAATGGAGTTGGTGGAATCAGGCTTCCTGACTTCAAACTATACTACAAGGCCATAGTGATCAAGACAGTATGGCACTGGCACAAAAAGAGAAAGGAAGATCAATGGAATAGAATAGAGAACTCAGAAGTAAGCCCAAACACATATGGGCACCTTATCTTTGACAAAGGAGGCACGAGTATACAATGGAAAAAAGACAGCCTCTTCAATAAGTGGTGCTGGGAAAATTGGACAGCAACATGTCAAAGAATGAAATTAGAACACTTCCTAACACCATACACAAAAATCAACTCCAAATGGGTTAAAGACCTACATGTAAGGCCAGACACTATAAAACTCCTAGAGGAAAACATAGGCAGAACACTCTATGACATACATCAAAGCAACATCCTTTTTGACCCACCTCCTAGAATCATGGAAATAAAATCAAGAATAAACAAATGGGACCTCATGAAACTTAAAAGCTTTTGCACAGTGAAAGAAACCATAAACAAGACTAAAAGGCAACCCTCAGAATGGGAAAAAATAGTTGCCTATGAAACAACAGACAAAGGATTAACCTCCAAAATATACCAGCAGCTCATGAAGCTTAATACCAGAAAAGCAAATAACCCAATCCACAAATAGGCAGAAGACCTAAATAGACATTTGTCCAAAGAAGACATACAGATGGCCAACAAACACATGAAAAGGTGCTCAACACCACTAATCATCAGAGAAATGCAAGTCAAACCACAATGAGGTATCACCTCACACCAATCAGAATGGCCAACATCACAAAATCTGGAAACAACAAATGTTGGAGAGGGTGTGGAGAAAAGGGATCTCTCCTGCACTGTTGGTGGGAATGTAAGTTGGTACAGCCACTATGGAAAGCAATTTGGAGGTTCCTTAAAAAACTGCAAATAGAACTACCATATGATCCAGTAATCCCACTGCTGGGCATATACCCAAAGAAAACCATAATCCCAAAAGAAACATGTACCATAATGTTTATTGCAGCACTATTTACAATAGCCAGGACATGGAAGCAACCGAAATGCCCATCAACAAATGAATGGATAAAGAAGATGTGGCATATATACACAATGGAATATTACTCAGCTATAAAAAGGGATGAGATGGAGCTATATGTAATGAGGTGGATAGACCTAGAGTCTGTCATACAGAGTGAAGTAAGTCAGAAAGAGAAAGACAAATATTGTATGCTAACTCACATATACGGAATCTAAAAATGGTACTGATGAACTCAGTGACAAGAACAAGGATGCAGATACAGAGAATGGACTGGAGATCTCAAGGTATGGAAGGGGGAGGGGGCTGAAGGGGAAATTGAGACGAAGCGAGAGAGTAGCACAGACATATATATACTACCAACTGTAAAATAGATAGTCAGTGGGAAGTTGTTGTATAACAAAGGGAGTCCAACTCGAGGATGGAAGATGCCTTAGAGGACTGGGGCGGGGAGGGTGGGGGGGATTCGAGGGGGGGTAGTCAAGGAAGGGAGGGAATACAGGGATATGTGTATAAAAACAGATTATTGAACTTGGTGTACCCCCCAAAAAAAAATTTAACAAAAATTTAAAAAAATTAAAAAAAAAAAGTGAATAGAACTAATAAGTGAATTTCGCAATGTCAAAAGACAAAGGCTTCTTAAAAAATGAATTGTATTTATATGTATATTAGAAATGAACAACAGGAAAAGATATTTTCAAAAGCAATAGCATTTACATAGGATCCAAAAACATAAAATACTTAGAAAAAAATATAACAAAAGAGGTATAAGATCTCTGCATTTAAAACTGAAAAGAAAAACTGCTGAAAAAAAGACAATTTAAATACAATGAAGACTATATTATGTTCACGAATTGAAAGTCTTTATATTTAAGACATTAATTATCATAAATTTAGTCTATATAGTCAATGAAGTCCAAAGAAAATATCTGCAAGTGTTCTTGTAGAAATTAGTAATTAATTCTTAAATTTTATATAAAAATGCAATATGCCAAAACAATGTTGAAAATAGAAAACTAAGTTTGAGGATTTATTCTAGTTGACTTCAAGACTTACTACAACTATGCAGTAATCAAAACTGTGGTAATAATGGCAAAAATATAAATGAAGAGTTTAAGGAAATAGTCAAGAAATAGTCCTACATATAAACAATCAAGTAATATTCAACAAGTGTTCCAAAGAAACTCAATTTTAAAAAGTATTGAGTATGCACTAGGAGAAATAATGCAAACCCCTACTTATACCATGTTCTCAAATTAACCTGAGATGAATAAAGACTTAAATGCAATAGCTAAAGCTATAAAACCTCTAGATTAAAATATATGAGAACACATGAGTCATTACATTGACTGTGTGGTAGGAAAAGATATTTTTTCATTTTGGATACAGAAATAAACTAACCATAAAAGAAAACAATTGGAATATGAATTGGAAAGCAATACCACTTACAATAGCATGAATATATCCTTGATGTTACTCTGATTCCAAAGCCAAAGACATCACCATAAAAGAAAGGTACAGACCACTATGCCTCATAAACGTAGATGAAAACACTTCAACAAAATAGTAGCAAAGTGAATTCAACAACATTTATAAAGAATTACGTACCTTGACCAAGTAGATTTATCCCAAGAATGAAAGGCTGGTTTAACATCCAAAAATCAATTAATATAATATACCATATATTAACATATTAATAGAATATAGAATAAAAAGAACAGTAACAAATCATATAAGACCATATTAATAGAATAAAAGACAGAAAACCACATTATCATATGCAGATAGGTCCAGAAAAATCATTGAAGACAATCCAACACTCATGCATGTTAAAAACTCTCAAATTAGGGTTAAGAAAAATTTCTCAGTATAACTGTATTATCTCTACTGCTGCCATAACAAATTACCACAAACTTAGTAGCTTAAAACAATACAAAGTAATTACCTTATAATAATATAATAACATAATATCAGCAGGGCTTCATTTTTTTTGTAGACATTCTAAGGGGCAATCCATTTTCTTGCCTTTCCCAGCTTCTGGGGATGGCTGCATTCCTTGACTCATGGCCTCCCTCTTCCATCTTCAGAATCAGCATTGTAGCATCTCTCTGACTGTTTTTCCATCATCACATCCCTTTCTCTGACCATGATCAGAAAAGATTCTCTGCTTTTAAGGATATGTGTGATTAGAGTGGGCCCTACTTCATAATCTCCCCATCTCTAGGTCTATAACTTTAATCTCTTCAGCAAAATCCCTTTTGACAGGTAAAGTAACATATTCTTGGGTTCTGTGAATTAGGATGTGAACATCTTTGAAGGGCCACAACCAATCTCATATTTCATGGCCAAAGACTGAATGCTTTCCCCTAAAGTCAGTCATGAGCAAGACAGGGATGTCTGCTTTGATACTCATATTCAACACTGTAGTAGAGATTCTAGCCAGAGCAATCATACAACTAAGAGGAGTAAAATGTATACAGAAGGGAAAGAAAGAATTAAATCTCTTCATTGTCAGATAATATGATCCTATATGTATAATATTCAAGGATTCCCTGTCCCAACATATAGAAAACATATGCAAACTGTTAGAATTAATAAAGAAGTTCAGTAAGGTTGCAGGATACAACATTGATCAACATAGAAAAATCAATTATTTCTCTATAAATAAGCAATCGATGGGTAGAAATTGGAATTTTTTTTTAAAAAATTCCGTATTGAAAAGAGTAAATTATTTAAGAGTAAAATTATCAAAAGTAATGCAAGTCCTATACACTGAAAACCATAAAATATTGCTGGGAAAAATTAAAGATCTAAATAAATGGAAAAATATTCCTGGTTCATAGACTGGAAGATTCAAAATCTAAAAGATAGCAATTTTCCTCAAATTGATCCCAGCAGTTTTCTGTAGTAATAGGCAAGCTGATGTTAAAAATTCAAAGGACCCAGAATAGCCAAAAACAATTTGGGGGAAAAAAAAAGCAAAGATGGGGGACTTAACACTACCTGATTTCAAAACTTACTATAAAGTCAAAGTGATAATGACATTGTAATATTGGCCCAAGATAAGCATATTGAATGAATGATAGAATGAATGAATGAATGAATGAAAGAAATAGGATCAAAAGTCCAGAAATAAATCCTTATATTTAAGGTCATTTGATGTTCAACAAAATTGCCAAAACAATTCTATAAGGAAAGAACAGTTTTTTTCTAAAATGATGTTGACACTATTGGAAATCTAATCGCATAATACAATAAACTTGGACCCTTACTTCTCAAAATACAAAGAAAATTAACTCCAAATGGATCAAGGATGTATATATAAAAATTAAAACTATCAAACTTCTACATGTAAACAAAGAAGAAAATTTTGTAACCAAGGGTTGAACAAAGAATTGTTAGATATGACACTATAGGAACAAGCCATAAAAGAAATAACCGATAAATTATACATCAACATAATTTAAAACTCTTTCCCTTCAAAAGACATTATTAAGAAAGTGAAAAGGCATGCTACAGACTGGGAGAAAATATTTACAAATCATCTCTCTGACAAAGATCTTGTAATCAGAATGTATAAAGACTACTTGTAACTCAATGAATAAGAAGCCAAACAACCCAATTCTTAAATATGGGCAAAAGATTTGAATAGACATTTCACCAAAGAAGATATAGGAATCATTAAAGAGCACATGAAAAGATGTTCAGCATCATTATTCATTAGGTAAATATAAACTGAAACCATAATGAAATGCCACTACACATCTAGTAG
The DNA here is from genome assembly GCF_030028045.1 of Hippopotamus amphibius kiboko. Classification (NCBI taxonomy): domain Eukaryota; kingdom Metazoa; phylum Chordata; class Mammalia; order Artiodactyla; family Hippopotamidae; genus Hippopotamus; species Hippopotamus amphibius. The sequence goes on along the minus strand of NC_080188.1, from coordinate 172,661,008 downwards.
AATGCCTATACTAATCAAAGACAGGCAGCAGCAAGTTTTGGCAAGTATTTGAAGCAACCAGAACCTTGTGTATTGCTGATGAAAATACTAAAGAGTTCATCCACTTTGGAGAACAGATTCCCTAAAAAACTAAAAACAATAAGTCTAGTTAACATGTGATGATCATTTCATAATACATACAAATACTGAATCATGATTTTGTATACTTGAAGCTAATAATGTTGTAAGTCAATTATAATTCAATTGCGAGAAAAAAAAAAGCTAAATACAAAGTTACCATAGAACCCAGCAATCCAGTTGTTAGGAATCTATCCAAAACGTAATGAAAACATATGTCCACACAATGACTTGTACAGGAATGTCCATGGCAGCTTTATACATAATAGCCAAAAGCGGAGGCGGGGGAGGGGGAATGCATGGACACAAATGCACATCAACTAGTAAACAAGTGAACAAATTGTGGTATATTCATACAAATGGAATTCTATTCACCAGTCCAAAGGAGGAAACTACTGATATATGCTACAGCAAGGATGAACCTCAATAACGTTATGCTAATGAGAGAAGCCAGCTTCAAAATGAATGGATAAAGAAGATGTGGTACATATATACAATGGAATTTTACTCAGCCATACAAAGGAATGAAATTGAACTATATGTAATGAGGTGGCTAGACCTAGAGACTGTCATACAGAGCGAAGTAAGCCAGAAAGAGAAAAACAAATACTGCATGCTAACTCATATATATGGAATCTGAAGAAATGGCACTGATGAACCCAGTGACAGGGAAAGAGTGGAGATGCAGATGCAGAGAATGGACTTGAGGACACGGGGCTGGGGTGGGGGGCGAAGGGGAAGCTGGGATGAAGTGAGAGAGTAGCATAGACATAGATACACTACCAAATGTAAAATAGATAGCTAGTAGGAAGTTGCTGTGTAACAAAGGGAGATCAACTCAATGATGGGTGATGCTTTAGAGGGTCAGGACAGGGAGAGTGGGAAGGAGTTGCAGGAGGGAGGGGATATGGGGATATATGTATGGATACAGCTGATTCACTTTGGTGTACCTCAAAAACTGGTACAAGAGTGTAAAGCAATTATATTCCAATAAAGAGCTTAAAAAATGTATTACATGATTCATTTGTATCAAATGTCTATAAAGACTTTGTAAAGATAAATCTGATCAATAGTAGCCTAGGGCTATGAAGGTGAATGTGGATTAACCGTAAATAAATATAAGGAAACTTCTCTGGGTAATCGAAATATTCTAACACTGGACTGAAATGAAGTGTGCATCATCTATAAATTTAACAAAACCATGGAATTGTATAGTTGCAATGGATGATTTTCATAGTATATAAGTTACACCTCCATCATTATTAAAAATATTTTGGGGAATGAATTTAATGAAGGTGGGCAAGACCTTCAAACTGAAATCTATATAACATTGCTCAGAGAAATTAAACTCTTGGAAAATCCAGTATTGTTAAGATGTCAGATTTAGCATCATCCCAAACAATATTTCAAAGTCTTTCTTTGTAGAAAACAATAAAATAATTCTAAATTTTTATAGCAATGAAAAGTCACTAGAATATACCAAGTAATCTTGAAAAAGTAAAACAAAGTTAAAGATTTATACTGAGTTTACGACAATCTAAAAAACATTGTTGTATTGGGTTAAGAATAGACTTGAAAAAGATTTCAGAAATATACCCACTCATACAGGATCAATTGATTTTGACAAAGATGCCAAGATAATTCAAAAGGGGAAGCGAGAGTCTTTTCAGCAAACATGGCTGGACCAACTAAATAGCATAAAAGAAAAACTAGGGAATTCCCTGGTGGTTCAGTGGTTAGGACTTGGCGCTTTCACTGCTGGAACCAAGATTCAATCCCTGTTCGGGGAACTAAGATCCTGCAAACTGCATGATGTGGCCAAAAAAAAATAGAAGAAGAAAAACCAAAATTTCAACACCTACCTACACTATAATTCAACAAGGATTATATATATATAAATCCTTGTTGAATTATATATGTATATGTTATTATATATAATAATTATATACTTATAATTATATGTATATGTTAAAATACTTCTAGAAGAGAACATGGGAGAATGTCTTCGCAAACTCGGGGCTGCCAAAGATTTCTTAGGACAAAATAAAGCCGTAGTACTGTTAAGAATTATACATAAGAACTATTAAGATAATAAAAAGGCATGTCACAATATGATAGGAAATATTTGCAATACACACAAAGAATTTGTATCCAGAATAACAAATTCTTACTAACTAATAAAGGACAAACAACCAAATTACCAAGTAGATGGCAGACTTCAACAGACATTTCACAAAAATAACATATGAGCACATATTATAAGGCATAAGTAGCACATGAGCAGGTATTCAAAACCATTATTTAGCAAAGAACTGCAAGTTTAAAAGGACAACAAAATATCACTATTTCAAACCAACTGGAAAAACTAAAATTTAAAAGACAAACAACACCATACATTGCTGAGAATGTTGAAAAAGAACCCAGACAGAAAAGAGTGCCTGTAGTGTAGGATTCCATTTATATGATATTTAAGAACAGGCAAGACCTAATTAATCTACAGTGATAGAAATCAAATCACTGGTTGCCAACTGGATGTGGGAATTGACTACAATTGGCAGGAGATAACTTTCTGGGTGATGAAGATGTTCTGCATCTTGATGGTGGTGGTGTGTATATTTGTCAAAATTCAGTAAAATAAACACTTAAAATTTCTAAGTCTCATGTTATGTAAATTTTTCTTCCCCAAAATAGAGTGAAGCTATAGCTAGAAAAATTTTACAATGCAAATAATTCTTTAAAATTAACATTTTGGGAAAGTTTTCATCCTAATATTTGTCTATCAGTGAACCATCTAAAAATTCATGTACTTTAAATGAAATAATAAAGTCAGTGTCCAAAAAAGCCCTGTAGTACTGAAACCATACTGTACCGACAACCCCCTCCAACCAAGGGCAGCTACAGCATCACATTAGGCAGAAGTGCAGTGTCTTTCTATTTCCATCACTCTTCTATTTCTCCTTCTACCTCTTAATTGCCACCACACAGATATTTGCAATGCAGGCTAACAGGTCATGTGACTGTGCCTGTATAATTCATCAAATGCCTACTCCTACTCCATAAGAGCAGTTTTGTTATGTGTTGCTTTGTTCAAGTGCTGAATAATTCTAGATGAGAACTACATATTTTCTGGACTGCCTGGAAGAGTTTTTCTCATTGCTATAATGCCTACTTGTGGCTATTCCTACCTCATGTGGTAAATGTCCTCAGCTAAAGACTGAAGTTAAAAGTTGTTCTGCATGAAAACTAGGGCTTTGCTCTTTAACTCTTCAATGTCTATATACATGTGTCACCCTTGGGCCTAATAAATATCACCTCTCTTGGGAGAAAACCCAGGAAGAGTAGCCATTCGAAGTGTGAGGGTCATTCCCTGTATTTGCATTTCTCTGACTTTATACCACAAACAGCGAGCCCCAACTTTCAATTGATGAAGCAGAATTGGTGCCACTCATTCTTTATTCAGGAAGATTTAAATTCCTCTTAAGTGTTTAATAAGTTAACCACTAAGACATTTCCACCAGAAGTTGTTTTCAGCCTATAATCTGCCTAGATTTAAAATTGATCAATCGTGCTCTCCCAACCAGAGTTACTGCTGTTTTGAATATAATATTCACCACTGTGTGCCTACAAATTCTGTATGTCACAGTACAGCATTAATCCCACATGGCTTTCATATCCTACGTCAAAGAGGTGGTCACATGATCAGGGAAGAGAACACAGGTGCGAGAGCTTGAACCTGTGATGTATGTGTGTGGCTATTTGGAATGACATACAGTCTAGAAAAAACTCAACATTAAGAAAGGATAAAGATGAGAGAAAGAATGGATAACAAGTAGAAAGGTAGGAAGAAACAAGAAAATCTAGACAGGGTTTATGAACAGGAAGGTGAATGAAAGAAACTCTCCCATAGGTCCAAGCAGAAGACCAGAAATATGCTGATGTCAGTGCATAAGGCAGGAAAGGTCTCAAAAAAAAAAAAGTAACATTACAAATGGACTTTCAAAAGGAGCTAAAAATACCCAGGGTTACTGACTTCTGGCAAAAGAAAGTGACATGCAGATTAAATGTCCTTCCTCCATTCAGGGAGGGCAGGATGACTGAACAGCATGGTTTTTTCCTGAACAAGAGGAAGCAAAGTGTCATTCATTATCATTTTACCTATCCACAGGGTAGTAAATCCCACTGAGGAAATGTTCATTTGAAGAAAGGAAGCTCTGAATTATGTTAATTTTACAAATCCAAATGGAAAGTACTTGCAAAAGCTTAGAAAATCTAATAATATTCTCATTTATTTCTTGATTCTACAACTCGAGTTTAGAGGAAAACTTTTAAGAATATGCCATCACCATTGCTCACAGTTCTGACCTTATAATATTCATCACAAGCTATGGTAACAAGCCATGTTCTGACACAGGGAGATGTGGCCCTTTTTCAAACCCAATATGTAGCATTATTTCAAAATGGTTGATACTCTTGATCTTGGCAACTACAGAAAGAAAAAAGCATATGCTAGATAAATGAGAGTTAAAAGAAGGCAAACATTTCATTATTATTATAGAATTCATAAATTGCCTTAGTCACCAAGTCTTCTAGAATTTATCCCACACGTATGGTGAGCCTCTTTCATATCCATATTTTCTATCCAAACCCCAGTAGTTTTGCTCTCCTTCTCTGTGTAACACCTTGTATGGGAAAAACCAATGATGCTACTGACCCCACATCAATAGGACGAACAACATTGACAGCAGATCCGCAAATAAACACCATTTGTAATTGTCTGTCTGCTTTCAACCTTGCCTATCTACCCTTCACATTCCTAAATTTATCCACATTCAAAAAACGCAAAACTGTTTATGTCACTCTTCTGTTTAAAAATCTTCAAATCTTCTTAATATCTTCAGAATAAATTCAAACTTCATACCATGGTCCAGAAAGATACTCATGGTCTGCTTCTTGCCCCTTTTCCCAGCCTTCTTTGATGACTCTCCCCACAGTCACCTGAGGTTTCCCCATTCATTACCATTCATGGTAAACTTACTGTTCCCTGCACACATTATGCTATCACATACCTCTACACTCTTCCTGTGTGATCCCTCTACCTGGAGTACCAAGCCCACCCCCACCTCCAACGCCCCAACCAGGCTTTAAAACTTCTTCACTTTAAAACTCCTTTGCTTTAAAACTCTGCTCAAGCATCTCTTCTCCTTCAGAGGGTTTCCTAATGGTGTCTCTTCAATAATATGCCACCACTCACTCCTTTCCCTCCGCTTTCCCTCTGCCCCACAACATGAAGGTTACATTTATGAAGGTTTATATTTCTCCTCTGTACTTTCATAACATTTCATGCATAACTCTCTTATGGCGCTCTCACACCACACTGGCATCTTTTATTTTCTCACTTTGCTTTCTCCCCCAGACCTCTTTGAAACAAGGCCTATGTTTGTTTATTTTTGTACCAACAGTGGCTAATAATAGAAGCTAATCCATAGGAGATATTCAATAAATGCAGGTTCAATGAAACAAAAAAATGATTGAAGGAAGAAAGGAAGGAAATCAAAAGAGAAGTGCTATAGATTGAATATTTGTATCCTCCAAAATTCATACGTTGAAGCCCTAACCGTGATGTGACAGTATTTGAATGCAGCCTTTGGGAGATAAATAGGGTTAGATGGGGTCATGATGGTGGCAACTTCATGATGAAATCAGTGCCCTTATAAGAAGAGACATCAGAAGCTTTCTTACTCTTTCCCCATGTGCACTGAAGAAAGGCCATGTGAGCACACAGCAAGAAGTCAGCTGTCTGCAAGCCAGGAAGAGAATCCTCACCAGAAAGTGAACTGTCTTGCACCCTGATCTTGGATTTCCAGCCTCCAGAAATGTAAGAAAATTAATGTTTGTTGTTTAAGCCACTCAATAATTCTAGGGTATTTTGCTATGAAAGCCTAAGCTGAATAAGATAGGAGGGAATAAACAAATAAATGAATGCATAAATTAAAAAAAAGAAAAGTGAACTAGTAGATTTGCCCCTTGTATGCTTTGTAACAGTGGCTCAAGGCTGCATATGACCTGCCACATATAGAAATTCGGTCCGTGGTTCTTCTCTCTGCAGGGGTAATTGGCTCCCCTGAGGAGTCAGATTATTGACCTTGCACTCGTCAGTACCCCATGATCTAATCAGAACTAACAGTATAAACAAAAGACAGCCGTTACACAGATAACTGTCTGGGTTAAAAGCCACAAAGACCCTTTCCATCCTTTATTTGAAAATGTTAACCTCTCCTTCAGGAGACATATGTGGGGACCTTAGAGACATATGTGGGGTTTGTAATATCCTTAACATTCTAAGTTGTGAAGAATATTAATCTAAGAAAAACTCCCCAAAGTTGAATTAAACAAATAAAAGGAAATACCGCATTACATGGTGGTATCTCAGCTTCCTTACTTCTTCCCATCCTGCCTCCCAAGCCCCCAAAAGTCCATTCATTCTACAATTACTGAAGAGATTTTTCTAAAACTACCCTTCTTAAACATTTCAGTCGTTCCTCATTGCCTTCACAATTCAATCCGAAGAACACATGCTCCATAAGTGGCCTTTACCATTCTGCCCAGAAAAATAATCCAAGCCCTCTCTTAACTCCTCACCCTTGTATATGCTTTTCCTTCTACCTATCACATCTCTCTACCCCAATCACCTATCCCCAATTCATCCTCTGGCTCTTAGCTTATATATCATTTTGCCCAGGAAGCTTTTTCTGACTCCCCAAACTTAGGTTCTTACAGCACACCCTCTATTTCCTTCTAGAAGATTATAGTCATGTGTTATTTATTTGATCATTTTCCCCATAGACAAGAAGCTCCTGCAAAGCAGGGACTATGGTATTATCTCTGCTAGCCACAGGACTGGCAAATATAGGTGCTCATCAAATATTTTTTGTTAAATGAGTGAATTAACAGTAAAGTTCTTGTGAATAGTCCTGAGTCTAATGACAACTCTACATTTTTATGTTATTTTATGGTTGATTGAGCACAGTTACACCTTTATCTCATTTAACTCTTTCAACAGCCCTGGGAAGCGGGGCAGGTACTAATCAAACACTGCTGGTTGCCCACACTCTAGCTTTGTCATTTTTCTTCCATATTGGCAGATCCTTAGTTTTCTTCTGAAGTTTTCTTCTACTCCTCCCCCAAGTTACTAGAACTAATCTTGATTGGTTTGAGTTCACGGTGGTGATTTTATCAGCCTGTTTCCCCAGAAAACAAGATCTGAGGCAAGGGTTAAGTGTGAATATGTTATTGAGAGGTATGATCCTTGAGGACACAGTGGAGGAAGGGGAAGCTGGGATGAAAAGAGAGAGTAGCATTGACATATATACACTACCAAGCGTAAAATAGATGGCTAGTGGGAAGCTGCTGCATAGCACAGGGAGATCAACTCGATGCTTGGTGATGGCCTAGAGGGCTGGGATAGGGAGGGTGGGAGGGAGGCTCAAGAGGGAGGGGATATGGGGATATACGTATAAATACAGCTGATTCACTTTGTTGTACTGCAAAAACTGGCACAACATTGTAAAGCAATTATACTCCAACAAAGACCTGAAGAAAAAAATATTCCACCACCACTCTGCCCCCCCCTCCAAAAAAAAAAAAGAGTGAAGGAAGGAGCAAATGAGGCAAGGAAGAATGGGAAGTAAGTAAAGTGGATGCTTTTTCAGGTTGGCCACCATTTCACAAAAAGACACAAAGTTACTGAGCCACTGGAGATATCTCCAGACAATTTACATCAAAAACCCATGCTTTGGAACAGGCCATCATGGTGGGAATAGTCCCCTCCCATTCTCTGTCCTCCATTGGTAAGAGTTTGTTGCATAACAAGTAACTGCTGGCATGGTGTTTACTGAAGTGCAGAAGTGGTGGGAGAAGCCAGAGACTTAGCAAAATGGTCTGGGCTTGCATGGAACTGGCTCAGGGTGCAGCAGCAGAAGCTGCAAACTTCCAAGGGCCCAGGAGACAAGAGAATAGGAGGACAGACACAAGATAAGGCGGATACACGGGTACTACCAAGGATGGGTTTAAGGACTGGTGTGTGGGAAGTCTGCTGACAGAGGGGAAATGGTACAGTAAAAGTTTTTTACATAGGAAAATATATTGCATATTGCATTTCATTGGATAATTCAGGATGCATCTGACAATAAATAGCTTGTCATAATCTAATTGATAGTATTGTTTCTTTTGTGGTGGTATATAGAATAATATGCACCTGCCAGCCAATGACATCTTAGATTCTGCAAAATACAGTTGGCCTTGTGTTTGTCTTCAGACATTGGTGTATAATTACGTGATACTAGGACCTGCAGCAGCCCTTTTGCAACCATGAGAGGAGCTAATCTGATGGTCTGCAGATAGGAGAGCAGAAATATGGAAAGAACCCAGTCTTTTCAGTGAAGACTTCTCCTCACCTGACAGATTAAGAATCTGAGGATAGACAGCTGATAGGATTTTTCCAGAGTCACATGGATGGTTAAACAACGGAGCTGAGACTTTAACCCATATTCTTGGTGTTCTTTCCTGTACAACTACATTCAATGCCCTTCACAGCTGGCCCATTTACAGCCCTATCTGCTAATCTCTTCCCACCTGTCTTTCCTAGTCTCTAGTTGTCTTAAACTTGGGGTTTCCTAAAAGCAGCCTGTTTCCTCATGCATTTCTAACTTCTAACATTTTATAAAATTTGGCAAAAAAAAAAAAAAACAGTGAAGAATGTTAGCCTATTAAAGACATTATGGAGAAAGTGAAGATATCTGGAGCTTTATCTCCAGGCTTTTCAAAAAAAAATAAAAACAAAAATTGTATATAGTTAAAGTATGTATCTCCAGTCTGTAAGTCTCAGTATATGGGAAGCAACACCATCCTTCTTTCAAAACACCTTGGTGCCACTGGCAAAAGCAGAGCACTGGGCTGCATGCAGATGTGATATTCAAGCAGTGGAAAAGCCAAGACATCAGGTACCCACTCATTAGAGGAGGTTCAGCAGGGCCAGGCCAGCCAGTGTATGCCAGCTCAATGCCATTTCTCAACCCCAGCTGCATGTCCCCAGTCAACCCCAAAGCTCATATTCACAGCTAGCCAGTGACTTTTCCCCAAGTAGCTTTAAGATGTTTACAGTCTGGGTTTGGCTCAAATTACTCATACTTGCAAGTATCTCAACTCAGGTTAATTACTAAACATCAGAGGAAGTTTGAAAAATCCAGAAAACAATGTCTCTGTAATAAGTCAGGCCCTGATTGCTCTGAGATCAGGAAAATAACTTATCCCCAATTTTTCCAATATAGCCAAGGATCAGAATAAAAATCCAAATGATCTAGAGAAATCTACTGATGAAGCAACTTAATGACATGGTAGATTACTGCCCAAGAGAAAGGATTCCAAAAATCAAAATAACAAAAACTCACTAGGGTATAAAAACACTGTAGAAACAAAGCAGCAGCTGGTTTCAGCATGCAGGTGCCTCCAGCATTCGTGAATCTGCAGCTGGCTATGAATAATCTGGGTACAATTTCCCATCTTCACCAGAGGAGCTGCATGGCCTGATGTCCCCAAGTCATGGGAGCACCCTGTAGCAACAAGTGCCATAAGACAATATCCCAATGCGTCAATCATCCCTATATCAAGTTAGCAATCATTATCTTTGTTCTTACCCCTAACGTCATGTGACATTCCTCTGGTACCTCCCCTAGATGAGAAGAGAAAAATTGCGTATATTCAGGGAATCTCCTTTCAATAAACGGCTCAGGATGGAAATTAAGCCAATGACTGCCTGAATACTCCAAGGAAGCCTGATGCAGAGAACCTAAACCATTCATCAATTTTCTCTTTTCCCATTGTCCCTCTCTCTGAATTGGGGACCTGAGATTAGGGCGTGGCATAGCACTCCCCTTACCTTTTTTCTAGTTCCCCAGTGGCACGGAATTAAGTAAATACTCGTGCATGTGCACAAGGGGTACTGCAAGCAACCTATGGAAAGTTCATGAAATCTGGTCTTCTTAGGAGACAAATAGCAGGTGTTTAGTTTATTACCTTCTAAGCAGAACCAAGGGGGAAAGCGTGAAAATATGATAGTGATTGTAAGTGCACTTAGGGTCCTTTGCTGTGTGGGAGCTGCCAAGTGAAGAAATATATTAGTCTAGCTTTTCTACTAGCCTCCTCATGAAGTAATCACTTAAATGGGTTCTCAGAGTTCAGGGGAATTGGAAGACCAGAAGTAATAAAAGAAATACCTTGAATTTTCTTCCAAGGCACTCCAAGGACTTCAGGGACATTATTACATTTACCAGCCATGCCAGGTCCCCAAACTTCCACCCAAAAAAGATGTCAGCCTCATGAGAAAGGAAATCTTCCCTTATAAATCAGGGGGAGAAAAAGAGGAAAGCAGAGACTCACTAGGTGTGGTCCCTGCAACTTCCAGAGACCTGGGTTCTAAAATCCCAGTCCATCAGCAACTATTTCAGTATTTTAGAGTACTCCTTTTAGAAGTATGAAAGGGTGGTTGCAGGATTGACCCCCAAACTCCCTCTCTGCAAGGAAAATATTTGGAGGTCAGCCTAAATGCCAGCCTCCTCTTCTCCCAGGCCTGCTCCCCACAGCTCTGCACACATACACCCTTGGGTAGCTCTGAGCTATTTTGGGCTTCAACCTCATCTGCCTTTCACATTAGGCTCTGCGTTAATTATGACGCTTCAGTGAAAATGAGCCTTCTGACAGTCTCAGGCTTGGGGAATGGAAGGAGGGAGAAAGGCAACTCCAATTACAGGCCGTTAGCCCTAATTAATGCTCACCTCCTGAGCTTGGTCTTCTAGACACAGTCACCCCACTACAGCGGGGAGGAACTCAATTCACTCAGTGGCACGAGGACCAACAATATGAAGCCAGGCACTTGCTGGTCCCCATGGAACATGATCTTTCAGGCAAAGAAGCAATTTATATGCAATAACCAGGAGGAACGCGTAATCCTGTGTTTCTCCTTTTAAACTGTCTTTTGACATTCTTATGCCTCACCTTCTTTTAGGGGACAGAGACTACAGCCTCTTAGAAACCAAAAATCTTTTTCCTTCTTTGGTTCTAGACTTCAAGTCAATCAAAAAACCAAATACATACACATATCTACACACACACACACACACACACACACACACACACACACACAAGTACTCTAACAGGCTCTGCAAGAAATATGAAGGATACAAAATCTGGTTCCTCTTAGAAATATGTCATAAGCACAAACTTCACTAAATCAAAGTGTCTTCTGTTCAAGTAATACTTCCCTGCTGCTTTCTGAAGGATTTTAGCAATTAATTCTGCAGGGAATAAATTCAAATGAAGAGTAAGGCAGCCATACAGGTCCTGACCAGAGCCCTACTTAAGGCATTAGGCTGCTCAAGTTCACAGTGACTTCTGCCTCTCCTCCTATCCTCCCGCTTTCTCTTTCCCACCTGTGGCTTCCAATCTCTCCATTCCCTTCGATGCAGTTTCCCAGATAGTCACTGAGGGCCAATGACAAAGCAGCCGTGGGCCGGGAGCTGAGAGAGCACACACAAAGTGAGCCAGGATCCAGATTCCTTCATTCTGCGGCTCATAGGAACCCACTGTCATTTTACATCTCCAGGTTACTCTCTACCACGAGACTGTCAGTTCCTCAAGGGCTGGGTTATGTCATCATCATCCTCTCTGGATTTTCAGGGCTAAGTTCAGAACCCCACACTCATGGGCATAACAAATGAGAAAGGAATGATTATATGAATGAATAAATTAGATAAAGCAAACTGAACAGGCTCAATGATTTTGGCCTCAGAAGCATCTTCCCAGAGCCTCTCTGAAAAATGCCCAGCCAAGCCTTTCCCTTGTTGGAGAAATTTTCCATGATGACTCTCTCCGAAGTATTAGCTTCTTTCCCCCCACTCGCCATTTACCTACCAGCACTCACCTTGGTTAGAAGTTATCCTGCCCATTCATACGCTTACTTGATGATTGTCTGTCCTAAGAGAGTAAGTTCCAAGAGAGCACAGACTTGTCTGGTTTGCCTCTGTATCCTTGGCACTTAGCATAGCGCTTCGAATCACGCAAAAACCTGTATTTGATGGATGAATGAATGAATGAATGAATGAGTGAATGAGCAACTGAATGTAGCATCATGTGTCTAATGAATGTGTAAGCATATCGGAGCTATGAGAAAAGTTAACATAGTTGTTAGTAGGGAGACCAGGGCTCTGCTAAGAACAGCGGATAATAAGATGACAGACGTTGGCTTGAACGTCAAAGAGTTTACAACTCAGTAAGGGCCAAAAGACTTGCGAGTACACACACGCAATTCCATTTTAAGAGCTCTTACGATAGTGCAAATTAAGACACCGTAACAGTGTAACAGTCACTGCAAGATACAAAATGGGCTAAATCTCAAGGAATTTATCGCTTAGTAGAGGGACTGATAGCACACAGGAAAAGATAACCAATAATATCAAATGCTAGCTGAGGCCAGCCATGTGAATCACAACCTCGTGGACCACAGAAGTGACTGCTTATCATTACCCCTTGAAATGGTTCAGAGACTTCCTGCTTCCTCCCCCACTGTTAAAGGGGCAGTGGGGGAGGCCTATGACCAGGAAGAAGGTGTTCCTGATGACAGCTCTGTAAGTAGCATCAATGTACAGGTAATCTCAGGAGCAGGGAAATCATTCATCCCACTCACCTATTCAGAGAAGGCTGTTTTTTACCTTTATGTTCTTCAGAGCACTTAACACACTACCAGCTTGCAATAAATTACAATTAGTAATAACAGCATCGTTATTCTGGGTTTTATTATTAGAGACATTAATTTTTAATGTTTGCTGTACTCAGACATGTGTGGAAGACTTGAAATGTACTTAATAATGATAACTTCCATCTTCCAAGCTCTAGTGATGGTCTATTGGGATATAACCAAACTGCTCCACATTTAATGCTCTGAGCAGAATAAGGCAGCAAGAAAGAACAGGAAAGTGAGGGGGCAGCTTGGAGCTGAGACGGAATGAATGCTCTGTAGGACCTGAGGGCCATTAGGCCTTCACCTGCAGGTCAGTAGTATGCTCTGCAGACCCTAAGGACATCTCCCCAGGGAAACAGGCTAAGAAAGACACCCTCTGCATTTGGAATTGAACATTCTTAGATGGAGTTGAGCAAGGAGATAAAAGGAAAGAGGGCCCCTCTCACTCCTTCCTACATCGCTAAGTAACAGGCCTTTTTGGGGCTCTGAAGGCTGCTGAGTCCCACCAGTTTCAGCTCAGGCTGACACATCACCCTCCTCCGCTTCCTTCCCAGGTCAGACCAGGTTGTCAATATGGCAACATGTTGATGGGGGTGAGCAGCCTGTGTCCAGTTACGGTTTAAATATATTTATTATTGCAAAAGTAAAACACTACAAAAATTAATGATGATTGTGCAAGCTGTTAATTTTAAGAACAAAAGTAATTATTTAGAACTTTCAAACTGCTAAACAAATGGGAAAATTAATGGGGAGTTAATATGAGTTGTTATCTAGACAACTTCGGGAAGAGCACTGTATCCTTTTGCAAACATGAGTATTTCTTACAATGTAAATAACAATCCCCGGCAGAGTATGAGAGATTAGAAAAAATCTATATCTAATCTTGGCTGGTTTTTAAAAAATCTGACATTTATAACACTAAACAAAACAATCTTGAAAAAAATGAACTGACTGTTAGTTATTTACTTTCTTTTAGGCTATGCTTCCTATTCTTCCAAAAACCCAAACTGAGCATGAACGTGGCTTTAGGATGGTAGCTGTATAACCTGGGGACCTCATAGCCTAGCCAGTGGCTGGTAAAGCCAAGAGATTGCTGTTCCTGCACCATCACATCAAACTTAACTCCTAAAATTTTCCATATGAACTTTTTGGAATAATTAAATTTTTATAATAAAATTTGTTATTTAGATTTGTAACCCATTCTCTAGCGATCGTATTTGGCTTTAGACAAATGTTGATTTTAACAGCTGACTCTTCATCATTAGGAAAATTAATATGTATTCTGCGCACCTCTTGGGCTCTTCTCCCTGACTTCACCTCTAGCAAAAACAAGTAACAACTTTCTAAGGAAGTCTACACAAAGAGTCTAAAACAATTATTAAATGATCTCTCCAGGTTTAGGTTCCCTAAGCTGTTTTTCTCCCTCAATAATAAGTTTGTCATCTTCTTACATAGATAGCTGTCTGCCCCCAACACGTTCTGCACACCCGGCCCGCGTTGATGCCCACACCTCGTGACACTGGAAACACAATAGACAGCGCCTTCCCCCTCAGGCCTCTGTCCAGAGGCTCCCAGGCCCTCCCTCCTTGCTCCTGCCCAGCTCAGATGTCCAGGCGTCACCCCTCTGTTCTCTCTTCTTCCCTAATACAAGTCTCCCTCACATACAACAGAGAGACTCATCCTTTTGGGGTGGCCCGAGGGGAAGACCCACAAGCCTGCCTTCGCCAAGGCTGTGACATGGTTTACATTTTTACTGACCTCTAGGGTCGAAAACACTTTGAACTTGGAGAGCTCAGTGGCTTTGTTTCACTGATTCTACGTTAAAATTAAAAAGATAATTCTTCTACATCCTGAGCTCACACACAACCTGGAAGAAAAGTAGCAGACCTTGACCCTGGCCCCCTCCAACGGGGCCACAGGGCTCCACACACTCACTTCTGCGACCCACCCACCCGTGCCTCCCTTCACGGCTACCTCCTTAGACATGTTACGACTTGACATGGCGAGGCCTTGCCTGTGCAACCGAGAGCAGTAAACATGCCAGTGTAATTAATGTCTTAACAACTTATTACAATCCTCAGATAATTAATCACAAAAGCTAAACATGCTGTCTCACCCTCCTAATGTGCTAATGCTCTAATTATTATGCCTCAATTAAGAGGAAGTCAATGCTGCTTGCTTAGATGTGCATGCTTAATAAGGGCTCACACGTGGCTCCGGCACACAGTAGTATGTGGCAGGGAGCGGAGGAGGAGAGACCTTTCTAATGAAGCTTTATAAGCAGCTTCAGGCAAGAAAGTGACAACCCCCTTTTCTTGAGTTTTATCCTTGGATGAACACTGAGTTCTGAGAATCTACTGGGGCTTAGGGCTGTCTCCTGCAAAGGGGGAAGCTGTTCTAAGCGAAGGTGTGCACGTGTGTGTATCTGAGACTGTAAACTGGAGGGCATCCTTCCCTTTATGAGATTCATGTGTGAGTGTGGCCTGTGGGGCTGGGCACCTCCTGGAAAACCTAGGACCCAGTGTGCTTGGCATTTGGGGAAGACGCTCAAGGAGTGAGGGTCTCTCACTAAATTAGGTCTTCCATCGTCTCTTAATTGTCTTGAACAATGCTTTTTCTCTCTTGAACTAGATTTTAAACTTATTTGAAACAGATTTTACATTGTTACTTAGGACATACCCAATACGCATCCATCCATACACACCGGAACAAAGTTTCCCAAAATAAAACCACCCTTCATGAAGGTATTTTTTATATGGTACAGTCTATTTTAGTCCCTTTTTTAAAAATGTGGGTTGCAACCCACTAGAGTTGAGGTAGGAGATAGATGGGTCCCTGGGCTGGACAGCTGGTGTTTGTCAAGTGCAGTAAAACTGAAGCTTTGTTCTCACCCAGACACTCCAAGGACAAAGCTAGTGGCAGAAGCTGAGCCCTGCTGAAGTAGAGACAAGGTGCCCGCTCCTGAGGTCAAGGACATGCACAGGAAAGCTCCTTGGGGGTCAAAAAGGGAGGGGGCACCACCCCATAATAAGTGTGGACATGCACCCATAGGCCTCTGCGGTGGGATCCACTTTAGCAAAAATTTGTGCACACATGTTGGGGAGGGTCCTAGGACAGGTCAAGTGTGGAAGAAGAAACAGGGTAATCGGCCAAAGGTAAACAAATACCTGGAAGACCTGTCCTATGGAAGTGACCTAAATCACCTCCTTACTGTGCTCCTCCTCATTAGGAAGGGGGCGTGCACTCTTTCCCTCTGGGTGTGTATTTCTGCCTAGATTCTGACTTACTGCACTCCTCATTCAGGAGGCCCACACTCCTCTCTGGGTGTGCATTTCTGCCTTGCTTCTGACTTAAATACATAAACTGTTACTCTGTGTGCTCTCCCATATGTTGTGCTATGTCTCTAATAATAAACTTTGTACCTGTTTTTGCAGTGTTTGCCTCCTGGAAACATTTTTGCTTTCAAATGGGGCAAGAGCCAGGGAAACTTTGCTTCTAGCCTGTAGCCCCTGGTGGTCTTGTGGCTAGGATTCCTCGTTTTTATCCAGGTTACCCAGGTTCAATTCCTGAGCAGGGAACTAAGATCTCTCTTCAGGACCTCTCACTGCTATCTGAGATCAGGCTGATCTTATTACCCACAAATACATCTCAATCCAGGGGTTGAAGAACACTGGTCTAGAAGCTGAATAGCCCACAAGGAGGTTCCCCTCTGACTAGGTCTCTCAACTGAGATTAGGATCTGACTTCCCAGTCCTGAGGGTCATTTATCCACTAGTCACACATATTCACCAGCAGTCCCATGTCCCTCACCCCTGGAACATTAGCCATCTGCCTCCTCACCCGGCTACCTACAACTGGGTCAGGTCAAGAATGACCCAACAGTCTGGAAGCCTAACTACACACACACACATACACACACACACACAATTTCAGAATAAATCATAACTTTCTCAAAAAAATGGTTTGGGACACAAAGGTTTAGGGAAACTTTTTGAGGAAAACAGAACTTTTGAAACACTCTGAACATAAAAACTAAGAGAAGCTAAAAATTAGTCGAGCCCTTGCTTGGAGCTATTCTGTTTGGTTTGGTTTTTATATTTTTCTCCTCACTTACCACAGTTGGAAGCATCTCTCCTATTGACATATACACACACTATATTTGAATATTTAATAGATAACCAACAAGGACCTACTGTATAGCACAGGGAACTCTGCTCAATATTCTGTAACAACCTAAATGGGAAAAGAATTTGAAAAAGGATAGATGTATACCTATAACTGAAACACTTTGCTGTACAACTGAAACTAACACAACATTATTAATCAACTATACTCCAGTATAAAATAAATATTTTAAAAAAATTAATGGTTTCTTTATGTATCTTCAAATAAAAAACAGCTTTTAAAAGAGAAGAAAAAAATTCCATGTGCGCCACACCTGAGTGCCTGATAGGGGGAAGAGGCCCAGCCTCTCTGGATGCAGACCTTCTCGTGCAAGACTGGTCTGGCCATTGCATCTGCTCTACCCTAAGTCCACTCCATTAGTGGCCAGGCCCTGGACTCTTCACACACACACACACACACACACACACACACACACACTCCCATCCCTGTTGCCTCTGGGGTAGGAATGCTAAGACTTCACAATCCTGTATCAATTTATCATTAGAAGACCATTTTTATCCTTGTGTATTAGACACTATTTCTTGAACTTTGGGAGACGCTGAGAAGCAGACACAGCTTCAGATCTTGAATAGTTTACCAACTTCTTGGGAAGATGAGACAGAGAAGTATTGAAAGGAAAGGCTCTCAGTTCAGGGCAGTATTTGATAAGTGGCCCATAAATGTTTAGAAGAGAGGTAGAGGGATTTTGGAGTGCTAATGACAACTTTCTCGAGAAGCAGGTGCTGGAGCTAGCCCTTGAAAGAGGATAGATATCACTCCGCAAGTCTATAAATCTTGGAGTCAACACTGAATCTATATTTTTTATACTCCTATCCAAATCCTATCCATATTCTGTTGGCTCGACCTTCAACTATGACTACTTCTCCCTACCTCCATCATTACCCCCTTGTCCAAATCCCCACCATCTCCCACCTAGATTACTGTAATTGCCTCTTAACTGGTCTCTCTGCTTGCCTCTCTACAGACTATTGTCCACACCATAGTGAGGAAGGTCCACTTAAAACTTAGGTCAGATCATGTCATTCCTCTGGCTTCTCATCTCACTTCTTACCATGCCCTGCAAGGCTCAGACAACCTATCCCTTCATTTTTTCTCTGCTTCATCTACTACTACTATCCTGCAACTTCCCCATTCACTCTATTTCAATCACACTGAGCCTCTTAATATATGCCAAACATACCTTGCATGCTCTTGGAGTCCCCCCACAGTGATATCTGCCTGGCTCACCCCTACCTCCTTCATGTCACTACTTAAAAGGCATCTTCTCAGTGAGGCCTTCCCATACCACACTAATTAACATTGCAAAAACTCCCAAGACTCTCTAGTACCTATATATGTTATCTTTCTCTGTAATTTATAACCATCTGATGCCATTGATACATGGCTTGTTTACAGGCATGTATCACTTAACACAAGCCGCATATCCGGAAGGGTTTTGCCAGTTTAATTTTGCACAGCACCTAGAACAGTGTCTGCGATATACTAGGTGCTCATTAATTTGGATGGCTGGGAAAGGACATTGGGGCAAAAGAATGATGTGAACAAAAATCACAAAAGTGGGAAAGTACCAGGTGTGGTGGAAGGGGAGGCAGTGAGGAGGCTCACCTGGCAGGACTGGGAGTTTGGCCTCGGAGGAAAGTGGGAATTGAGGCTGCAAAGGTGGGGATGAGGGTGCTCTGTTTTCCAGGCTATGGAGGTGCCCCTACCCCCGTCCCAGGTCATCGAGCACCCTCCTCCACAGCCAGAGAGAGCTGATATCCTACTCTTAACACGTATTTAAAATGCAGGCCCTTTTTGTCAGGAGGAACTATTTTTCATTTGTCTAAGGTCTTAGACAGGTCATTCTATGAACACAAATAAAAATAAAGGCTTCCCTGGACAATACGTAAGCCACTTCTTCCCTGGCAGGAAATTCAGTGATGGCTTTAATTTTCAAAGATGATGGATCATGAGGTGGACAAACCAATGTGCCTTTCACCTCTGTTTCTTCCCAGAATTCAGCATGCTCCAAGCAGAGGTGTTTTGGGAAACAGATGTCTTTGGACTTCGATAGGAGGTCTGTGGGATGGGTAGGAGCAGGGGCCATGGAAGCTGAGAAAGAGCTTTCAATCATGGGGTTTCAAGAAAGGGGTGGACTCTTCTTGAGGGCCAAGATGCCATCCCCAACCTGTTGTTACCCTGACAGATTCACCTAAGTCATGAGAGAAGAGCAGGATTTAGATTATCCCATGAGTGGGAGTGCGTGTGTGCACCTGTGTGTGTGTGTGTGTGTGAATTTACCAAGAGTCAATCAATTACACCAATTACTTATGTGAATCAAAGTTCTAGGTTGACAAGGAAGATGCTGCTTCCAGGATCTCATGAGAGTAAACTGTCTTCCCAAATGGCAATTGAATGACGCAGAAGGCAAATCGTTAGACTCAAGAGGACAAGAGACTTCGTCAGAAACTGATTCTTGCTTGCATTATTGATCTTTAATAGCTATATACCTTAGGGCAAGTCAGGAGGCTTCTCTGAGCCTCAGTTTCCCTAAGAGGTATAAAAGGAGTAATAACTTAAACCTCACAAAACTGCTATAAGGTTTACATGAGGCAATGTCCATGAAGGTGTTTTATAAGGTGCTGTATCAGTTAGCTTTGCCAAAAAATATGCTGCATAACAAACCACCCCAAAACTCAGGAGCTTAAAGCATTAGTTTATTCTCACTGATGTACAAATTGGCTGATCCTGGCTGGGCTCAATAGGGCTCAGCTGAACAACCTTCCTGATCTCAGCTGGCTTCACTCACATGTCTGGTGGTCAGACTGGAGTCAACTGATCTAGGCAGGGCTCAGTGACACTGATCATCTCTGTTTCACATGTTTCTTAGCCTCCTGAAGTCAGCAGGCTACCCCAGGCATGTTCTTCTCATGACAATGGAATAAGAAGAGAGCAAGCCCAGCAACACAAGAGTTTCTCAAGCCTTTGCTCACATAATGCCTGCTAGCGTTGGCCAAAACAATTCACACTGGTGAACCTGAAGTGATGGAGTGGAGGATATGACCTGCCTCTGTAGTGGGTAAAACTGGAAGGTTCCATGGCAAAGGGCACAGATGCAGGGATAGGTTAAGAGTTAGAGAGATGAATAAAATCTACTGTAAGTATATGTAAAATGCAAGAGACTCTTGCCAATGTGTTCCAGAGAATTGGGGAAACAGCAGGAGTCTTTTTGGCTTCTCAGCCTTGGACTCCTCCCGATGCCAACAGATCAATCTTTCCTGGCATCAGTCCGCAACTGCCTTGTTGGTCAAGTCCAGGAAAACTATTCACTATCAGTCATGAAAGAAGGCAGGATCCTCCACTCATGAAAGGCACAGGCTTGGGTCAGATGGACCAGGTTTGAGTCCCCGATGTGCCATTGCTATATAATCTTAACTGTCCTAAGTCTTATTTTCATTATTATTTTATTATTATTATTATTATTATTATTATTATTATTATTATTATTATTTCCTTGGTTATCTAGGCTCATGGCTTAAAAACTCATCCATAAACTGATGATGCTAAAATTTCTATTTCTAACAAAAAGTTCTTCCCTGGACTCCATATTTGTACATCTCCTACTCCACATCTATGCTTAGATATGTCACTAGCATCTAAAACTGAACATACCTAAAGTGGAGCTCTTAATATTTTCCCCTAAATCTGCTCCTCCCATCCTCTTTCTGAGCTCGTTAACTAGAACCTTCATTCTTCTAACTGATCAGACCTAAAACCTTGTTATCATCTTCCTTTTATATCCCATATCCAATGTGCAGGAAAATGCTGTTGACTCAACCTTTAAAATATATTCTTAAACCCAGTCTCCCTTCACCAAGCCCACTTCTAGAACCATTGTCCAAGCCACCATCATCTCTTATATGGACTATTGCACTGGTTTCCTAACAATCTCTCTTCCCAGGACACCCTCAGTAAAGCCATTACTAGTGAATCAGATTGCACCTCCTTTCTGCTCAAACCCTCCAATGGTTTCCCACCTCCCTCACTGTAAATGGCAGATTCCTTACGTAGGCTACAAGCCCTCATGACCTTGCCCTCTGCTCCTTCCACTATAGCCACAGGAGGCTCCTTGCTATCCCCCCAGAGCTTTGACTTCTAACTTCCTCTCTCTGCAATGTTCTTTTCCTCAAATACCTGCATGGCCCACTCCCTTCCCTCCTCCAGGTCTTTACTCAAAGTTCGCCTTCTCTCTGAGGCATTCCTGGCTATCCTGTCCTCATTCCTTGCTTGTTTTTTCCCCTTAAATCTTATCACCATCTAACACACTGATTATTTTACTTATTTGTTTTGCTCATTACGTGTTCGTCTACCAGAATGTAAGGTCCACATGCGGCAGAATTTTTGTCCATCCTATACATTGCTGTACTCCCTGGGTCTACAACGTGGCCAGGCACATAGCAGGCGCTCAATACATTTGTTGAATGAATGAGAAGGATAGGAATATTGCACAGATTAAATGAGATAATACATGTAAAATTGTAGCATAGTATCTGGTGCATAGTAAGTGCTCAAGAAATGATAGCTCAATATAAGCAGCAAATAGAACCCAATGCCTTGGGATTCTGAGCCTGCACTCTGACTGTACACTGTGATATTACTAATGTTCCCTGATATGTCTTTTCACTGGGGCCCAAATCAGCTCTCTCTCCTCAGTACCTCACATGCAGTAGATGCTCAATATACTTTTATTCAATCAAAGTAAAAGCACATGAGTCTGAAGTTGCAGGTGAGTGGTCAGATTGTTCCTCTGGTGTTGATCAGAGTCTAAAGGGGGCGGCTCCTCTGAGGAGGAAGAGAGCTTCAGAACTGCACTAGGTCATAACATAGAGTCAGCTGCATGATTTAAAATCCAGTGGGCACTGGAGTCACTGGGCTGTTAGGTAGGTAGACAGATGTCTGCCGATCCTATAGGCTCTTTCTCCAATCTCCAGGGGCCCCCAGAAAATCCTATTCCCATCAGAGTACAGGTCTATTTATGTATATAGCTATATCAGGAACAATAATAACAACCACCAAGACAAAATTATACATGTCTATAGAGTTCATTTCCGCTTAAACTCACAAAATACAAAGTACGAGAGCATGATTCATTCTCCCAATAAAAGATTGACAACTGTGTGTTTCTAGTTGTGCTTGATGAGGTTCCAGCTTAATTCCCTGCCACTTAACAAAAGAAAAAAGGATGATGCATCTGTGAACAGCATCTCTCTCCTTTCAATAATACAGAACAGTAACCAAAGAGATAAATCCAATACCACATCTCCAAGTCTGAACTCTTAAAAAGGCAACTGTGTTTGGGGGCATGTGTTAATTTTGCTACATAATTCAGCGTCTACCTGTCACTTGTCTGGCTATGGCATGCATTCATCAAAACAATATGCATTTATGGAGCATCTACTGTATACTGTGCTCTGGGTCTCAGGTTGCAAAGCCCAGACATGATCACAATAGAAGCTCAAAAATGATCCTAGAATTAAGCAATATGAAACAAACCAAGAAACATTACAAGGTTTTGTGTGATTAAATGGCTGGTAATGGCACGTGGACATTAGTTCATTAGCAATAGACCATATAGGCAGAAATCCCAGGGAAGTCTTCATGGAAAAGTTAGTACTTGAGTTAGAGACTTAAGAAAGGATTTGAACAAATAGTCTAAGAAAATCAGCGTAAACACATAGACAGGAGTGAGCAAGGCTTATGAGTTTTGAAGCAAAATATTCCATGCATTTTTTACAGAAAATTATATCATTAATAAAATGTCAAATGTAAAGTCCAGGTCCTACCACCAGTAACATCTCAAATGTAAATGTTATTGGTATAAAAACAATTGTAAAAGATTATTGGTCCAACATAATTTTTTAAAAGGAACAATTAAATTTTTTTTTCTAAGCTAAGGCTCCTTCTAGGTTTTATAATAACTATTTCCTGAGATTTTACTCCTAGTCATGACTCTGATGTCACCTTGCCATTATAGTCCCACCCTCAACGAGGTGAACTGCCTGCCGGCTTTCCTTCCTTTAACTGCTGTGATAACCCCTGATCATTGAGACTTTTTTTTTTTCCCTAATCTCTAAGGGTCTTCTGGGCCTCTTGCTTCATCTGCTAAAGCCCAAAGCAGCTTTACATCACTGCTCTTCTTGGCACATCCCTGCAGCCAAACAACTGCTCGCCACATGTTTCCCATTCTCCAGTCTGATAACCTTCACTCCTCCTTCTACTGCAGCTTGTTCAGGGCGCGGATGGGAAGAGGCTCAAGCCTCAGCTCCTCTTAAGCTACACTCTTCATGGCAGACTAGAATATGCTCGATCCTTTCCAAGGCCTGGGGGATTTACAAACCAAGGTCTTGACATACTACAGTATAAAAAATTAGGGAAACTATCAAATATGTCAAAGAAGAATTTTATCAATCCAGTTTCTTAGAATCATTGAGTCTTAAACCTGCTATGCATAGCAGGAGATATATCCTTTTTATTTTCCTGAAGATATAAGAGAAGTAAATTTTCCATCCTCTCTTGTGATTGGGTTAGAGGCCATGCAGCTAGGTTTTGGCCAGTGAATGGCAGATGGAAGAGATGTGAATCCTGGCCCCAAAAGCATCATGCCAGCATCTTCCAGCTTTTGCTTCTCTTTCCATTGAAACCATAAGTCCCAGTTGGCATAACTACATGATGGATGAATCCCAGAACTCTGAGTCACATCCTGAAGGAGAGCCACCTAGTCCATATCAGAATGTGACATGGGCAATAAATAAACCTTTCTCATATTAAGTCACAGATATTTCAAAGTTTATCTGTTACTTTAACATAGTGTATTTATACTGATTAATACACACTGGGGGAAAGAGCAAATTTAAGTCAGATTATTGTTTTCATTAATAATAACTGCTATTAAGAACCTTCTCAAACAGGAATAGAGTTACAGATGTGGAAAACAATCTTATGTTTCCTGGGGGTGGGGAGGGGAGAGGATAAATGGGAGATTGGGATCGACATATACACATTACTATATATAAAATAGATAACCAATAAGGACCTACTGTATAGCACAGGGAACTCTACTCAATACTCTGTAATGATCTATATGGGAAAAGAATCTTAAAAAGAGTGGATATATGTATATGTATAACTGATTCACTTTGCTGTACAGCAGAAAGTAACACAACATTGTAAATCAACTATACTCCTGTAAAAACTTTAAAAAAAAAGAATCTTCTGTATTCTGGGCACTGTGCTCAGCACTATATGTATAATGTATGAAAGCATGTGTGTGTGTGTGTGTGTGTGTGTGTATATAAATAAGTAACCTTGGTGTTTCACACCCATTTTACAAATGGGAGAATTGAGACTCAAAGAGGTTTACAAAAAGCTGCTCCAAGGTCAAGCAGTCAGTGATAAAGATTTTCTAATGCCAGAGTTTATGCTATTTCAGTGACTTTATAATGTCTCTCTCATGGTAAGATTCCCTCTTTCCACTTTTGGTAGGAAGAGATTACCTCAATTGTATTCACTTTTCTGTACTGAAAGCTTACTATCCTTTCTACCAAATTCAGAATTTTTCCCATATTGCCTCAATACTTGCTCTACAGAGTCACTGAACACAATAGAGTTTCTAGCACATTCTGTACTGTTAGTCATTATGGAAGCCCAGTGGGAATTGTCCATCACTTTTACCCCTTAGTTCTAAAAATGACCTATCCACTAATTTAGCTGTGGTCCAATCAAAAGTAAGGTGTTATAGGAAAACTTACCTAGTATTTTGGCCTATGCCATTGCAGTCATTAAAAAGTTAATTATACCCAAACCAATCTAGATAAAATAAATCTAGTCTACAAATATGTGTTGAGTCTCCTGTGTGTACAGGGCATCATAGAGGCAAAATGGTTTTGTTGTTTACATCTGAGCTCTAAGTCCTAGTGAGTTCCATCAGACATAGCCTCAGGCAGTAAGTTTACCTTCCGAATCATATGTATTTTTCACATTAAAGAGAAAAATTTTGTCTTAAATTCTACTAGTAAGATAAATAAATAAAGATCTTATTATGGTAGTAGATAACATATATGTATACCCCAGTGCTTTCATATTTATAATTAAATTTTATCATTACAGTAATTCCATGAAATAACTAAATTGGTTATAATTATTCCCATTTGCCCATGGTAAATTGAGGCTCACTGACTTGGTGAGGCTCTCACAGTGGTAGAACTGAGTGAGAATGGATCGAGATCTCCAGAAATCTCAGGTTGAGCAATCTGTGCATTTCTTAGAAAACAGCCCTTGATATTGCATATAATTTTGATAACTTCCATCCTATTATAGATCAGTGTAGCAACTCTTTATCGGGAATCAGTATACGTAGGAAAAGCTTTTATTATTTTTCAGTGTTCCATCTACCCCACCTTTTTTTTGTCACTTAAAAATATAAGTCCGCTGAATCACATGGAGCTGATCCACTATGGCTCTTCCTCTGACCTTTCTTTCATCAGTGAACACATTATTCATATCAAAACTTTATCATCTTATGTGCTCCCATAAGCTATGCATATAAAATCTACAATATATTGTGTCTCCATTCCAAGTAGAATATTCTGGTCCCATTTTGTTCAGAAGAAAGCTACAATGTTCTATAATTAACTACTTCTGATGATACTTCCATAATGGACTCCTTGGTGGCCATGAAAGAAAGGTCCAGGCAGGTTATAGGCAAGGTGAACAAATAGCTCCTTTGCCAAATAATTTATTTGGAAACTGTAATATCTGGTGTTTTCAACAATTCCAACAGGAAATGCAATACACCCCAAATGGATCAAATGAAGAGACCTATATGAAGGGGTTACCACAGAGCAATGCATCAGGATACTGAGGCACCCAAGGACTGGCAACTGATGAAAGCTGTTACATTTCCAGGGAAGAAGGGTCAAGGGGAAGAATTAGTATAACCAGAAGCCAGTGAAGGCTACAATAATGGCAGGGAATAGCTATTGCCAAAAACACCACATTAAAGCTTAGAGAGAGCAAGAGAGAATATCATAATTTCCCTCCTCCCATCCTCTGTTCTCTTGCTGATGCCTCCTACCATGCAAACCCAACCAGGGGCCAATGGGCAAAGGGGCCCCAGCGATGCAGTCTGCAATAGACAGATTCTCAAGTACAGAGGAAGGCAGGAAAGGGCAGAAAATGAATCTGGGGCTGGGGTGGAGGTCAATGGGGGCAGGGGTGGTACAAACAGAGAATAACCAGTACATCTGGTGATGCACAGGCCTTCAGATGTACATTTTGTCAGCAAGGGTAGGAGGTAGGTTTTAGAATGAAGCCCCTTTTCAACATTCCACCATCTAACGCACACATAAAATACTGATGTAAAAATGGCTCTGACCTGAATACATATCGATGTTTTTTAATGTGTTAGTAAATACAGTTGTTGGCTGTTGCGGAAGAATTATGTTTCATCAACTGACATAAAAGGGAGTGTAATGTCATCTTCAATTGCAGTTAGAAGAAATAGGATGAAATTATGAGCAATTAGGAAAAGAAATATTGTATCCTTATGGCAGCTCAAGTTTTACTGAAAATCCTGTTAGATTGGTTATGTGAGCCACCACATAAATGACTGGGGCCCACACCCAGGCACAGGAAAGAGTTACGACCTGAAAGCATGTTTCCATGGTAAAGCTTCAGGGAATTTAATGCCCTGAAGTAGCTTGGAGCATATCAATGGCACAAGGTCAATGAAGAAACCTGTTCTAAACATGAGGAGTGTTTACAAGCATTCTGTAAATGTGATTTTAAAAACTCTTATCTCATAGATGCCAATATTTAAGATAACAAATGACTCACGAAAAAACCCAGAGCAGTCCCCTCAAGGGAATCGTGTGCTGAGAAAAATACAGATCTGGAATGGGAATGGGAATTGGGGCTGTGGCTTCAGTCTAAACAAACAGTATCTGTCTTCAGAAGTGAATTTTCAATTTTGGCTTGTCCGCATATGATGACTCTATAATACCAATCAATTAACTTTCTCCTTGAATAAGGACCCCATTTCTTCTAATACCCATCTGTTCTGAAATTGAGGAAGGCCTAGCACTGACCTCTGAAATATTGTTGAAAGAGAGATGAAGCTCTCTGAACTATGAAATCAAATACAATCTTTTCACCCTGGCATTCAAGGCCTTACTCCATTTTCTCAGGCTCACCTCCCAATGTTCCCTTACAAGTCAGTCAAATGGTATCCTCTCTGTCACTTTCATTTTGTTGTTTCTTCTATCAATATTTTCTGTCTTTGCTAATCATTAATCTGTTCATCCATCAAGACCACCTTCTCTAGAGAACATTTCTTCATTTCTACAAATGTACTAATTCCTCCATCTTTTGAATACTCATAGCATTCAGTTTGTTAATTAAAATGGTACTCACTTTCTTCCACCTTGCATTTTAGTCACTTATACCCTTGCTTACTATTCTGTAAGATGTTGGAAGTTCCTTGAAGGGAGGGATTGCTCCTTTCATAAACCTTACAGAACCTAATATAGTGAATTTCATACACTAGGAGCTCTTTCAGGGTGCTGAACTGAATTGACCTGAATGGTATTAGTGAGGATGAAGGAATGAATGAGAGATGCCCTTTAAAGTTCACAAAAATAACCTCAAGATTTTCTTTCTCATTGAGTCAGAGATAAAATTTATCTTTCTATATTATCAGAAAAGATGCTTCTACACAAAGGGGACTCAATACTCTAGACTGTCTTTATCAGTCTAAGAGATGGTTAAGTACAAGAAAGCATTTTCCAAGCCCTCATAATGCTCTCCAAAAGTGACTTTATTCATACCAATAATACATAATTCCTATACATTGATAATTTATAAGTACAAATTCCTAGATCCCAGTTCTCTCCAAACATCCAGTCTTGTGTCACAACTTATCTCCTGAATACATCCCCTTGGATTTCCCAAAGGCATCTCAAATTCAACATGATATATTTGAAATTCATGGTCTCTATTCTACCTTTCCCTTGCTCCCAAACTCACAATTTCTCCTCATTCCAAATTTCCCATCTCAGTTAATAACATCTTCATCAGTCACAATTGTCTATCTAGATGTCTTCCTGTGCTGCCCTGTGCAAACACATGC
Source organism: Hippopotamus amphibius kiboko (assembly GCF_030028045.1). Classification (NCBI taxonomy): domain Eukaryota; kingdom Metazoa; phylum Chordata; class Mammalia; order Artiodactyla; family Hippopotamidae; genus Hippopotamus; species Hippopotamus amphibius. The sequence goes on along the minus strand of NC_080188.1, from coordinate 172,632,752 downwards.
ACATCTGCAGTGGAGAAGCAGACCTGGTCCATGCCCTCACAGAGACCTGCCTCCATCCTCTCACCTTCTCTAAATGCAGACCTAATCAATTACTCTAGAGGCCTAATCAATTACTCTAGTGGCCAAGATGGTAGAGTAGGAAGACCTTGAGCTCACCTCCTCCCACAGGCACAGGATAATTACAGCTACTTACAGAGCAACTATCAAGAACAACCTGAAGACTAGCAGAAAAGATCTTATACAGCTAAAAGGACCACAATGAGATAGATAGGAGGCACAGAGAGGCACTATTGTCAAGACCCACTAACAGGAGGACAATTACAACTGCAGAGGTTCTCCCCAAGGAGCAAGGGGTCCAAGCCCCACACTGGCCCCCAGCCTTGGGGTACTGTACCAGGAAGATGTACCCCCAGAATATTTGGCTTTAAAAGCCAGTGGGACATACTTTAGGGAGAGCCAAAGGGATACAGAAAATAGACTCCACTCTTAAGGATGCACACAAAATCTCACATGCTCTGGGACTCAGGGCAGAAGTAATAATTTGAAGGGAGCCAGGGTCAGGTTCACTTGCTGATCTTGAAGAGAAGCAGGAAGCAATTGGGATTCAACCCAGGGACACAGATGCTGGCAGTAGTCATTTTTGGAATCTCATCCTACCACGAGGACACTGGTGCTGGCAAGCATCATTATGAAACCCCCTCTCTAGCCTATTAATGCCAAGACTTGGCATGCCCCACCAGCTGGTAGGCACCAGTCTTGAGATGCCCCAGGTCAAGAACCAGTCTGGGAGAGACACAGCCCCACCCATCAGTAGGCCAGATGTACTGGGACTCCCTGAGCCCTGAATATCCCAGGAATTGACTCCAATCACCAGAGGGCCCAAGAAAAAGTCCAACACGCCAGGAGTCAGGGACAAGCACAGGACCCCCTAGGCCCTGGCCCCACCCATCAGCAGCACAACACCAACTCTGGGACCCCCCAGGTCCTGTAGTCAGAGATGCCAGGACATGGCTTAACCCACCAGTGGGTGGACACCAACCCCAAGATGCATTGGGCCACAGCCATGCCCACCAGCAGGCAGACACTAACCCTGGAGCTACCAAGGCCCTTAAAACCACAAATCAAAAATTTATAATAGATACACACAAAAGAAAGAAAAAGGAATCCAAACATAATACCAAAGAGTGTCATCAAATCTCAAGGGAAGAGATCAAAAGACAATAAAAGAAAGAAAAAAGAACTACTAAAAAAAAACCCCAGAACACAATTAACAAAATGGCAATGAGTACCTACCTATCAATAATTACTTAAATGTAAATGGACTAAATGCTTCAATCAAAAGACACAGGATGGATAAATGGATACAAAAACAAGATATGCGTATGGTGCCTACAAGAGACTCACTTCAGATCTAAAGACAAACACATAGTGAAAGTGAGGGGATGGAGAAAGTTATTCCATGCAAATGGAAATCAAAAGAAAGCCAGAGTAGCAATACTTACATATCAGACAAAATAGACTTTAAAACAAGGATGGTACTAAGACACAAAGAAAGACATTACATAATGATCAAGGGATTAATCCAGGAATATATAACAATTGTAAATATAAATATATATATACACATACACACACATATATACACACAACATAGGAGCACCTATACATAAAGCAATTGTTTACAGACATAAAGGGAGAAATCAACAGTAAAACAATAATCATAGAGGCCTTTAACACCCTGCTTATCAATACATCAATGGACAGATCATCCAGACAGAAAATCAATAAGGAAATCACTAGTCTTAACTGACACACTAGACCAGTTGTATTTAATTGACATATATAGATATAGATATATAGATAACATTCTATCCAAAAGCAGCAGAATACACATTCTTTTCAAGCACACATGAAATATTTTCTAGGATGAATAACATTCTAGGCCACAAAACATGTCATTCTAGGCCACAAAATGAATCTATGGGACACAGCAAAAGCAGTACTCAGATAAACGTTTATAGTCGTACAAGCCTACCTCAGGAAACAAGAAAAATCTCAAATAAACAAACTAACCTTACATCTAGAGGAATTAGAAAAAGAAGAACAAAGAAAACTCAAAGTTACTAGAAGGAAAGAAATCGTAAAGTTCAGATCAGAAATAAATGATGTAGAAACTAAAATAACAATAGAAAACAAAATCAATGAAACTAAGAGCTGGTTCTGTGAAAAGATAAATGAAATTGATAAACCTTTAGCCAGACTCACCTTGAAAAAAAGAGAGATGGCCCAAATCAATAAAATCAGAAATGAAAATTGAGAAGTCACTATCAACACTGTGGAAATACAAAGGATAAAAAGAGATTACTATAAACAATTATATGCCAATAAATTGGACAACCTAGAAGAAATGGACAAATTCTTAGAAAGGTACAATCTCCCAAGACTGAACCAGGAAGAAACAGAAAATATGAATAGACCAATTACCAGTAATGAAATTGAATCAGTAATTTAAAAACTCCCAACAAACAAAAATCCAGGACCAGATGGCTTCACAGGTGAATTCTACCAAACATTTAGAGAAGCATTAACACCTATCCTTCTCAAACTATTCCAAAAACTGCAGAGGATGGAACACAATCAAATTCACTCTACAAGGTCAGCATCATCCTGATACCAAAGCCACACAAAGATACCACAAAAAAGAAAATTACAGGTCAACATTACTGATGAACATAGATGCAAATATCTTCAACAAAATATTAGCAAATCAAATTCAACCAATACATTAAAAAGATCATACACCATGATCAAGTGGGATTTATCCCAGAGACGAAAGGATTTTTTAATATCTGCAAATCAATAAATGTTATACACATTAACAAATTAAAGAATAAAAATTATATGATCATCTCAATAGATGAAGAAAAAGCTTTTGATAAAATTCAACAGCCATTCATGAATAAAAACTCTCAACAAAGTGGGTATAGAGGGAACATACCTCAACATGATGAAGGCCATGTATGACAAGCCTACAGCTAACATCACACTCAACAGTAAAAAGCTGAAGGCATTTCCTCTAAGATCAGGAGCAAAACAGGATGCCCACCATCACATTTTATTTTAAATTCTATTCAATTTTTAATTGCGACTTGTACCAATTAAAAATTTTAATTTTAGCTCCCATGAACTGGTCACAACCTATAAGTTTGAAAAATATTACTTTGTTTAAAATTTTTTTTATGTGTTTCCTTAGGATTCCAGAAAGATTGAAAAATAATATATTAAATTGTTTTCAATCAAGGGAACATCTCTATTTGTTTTTAATTGGGGTATAGTTGTTTTACAATGTTGTGTTAGTTTCTACTGTACAGCAAAGTGGAGTTCCCTGTGCTGTAGAGCAGGTTCTCATTAGTTATCTATTTTATACATATTAGTGTATATATATCAATCCCAACCTCCTAGACATATCAATCAAAGAAATAAAAGGAATACACATGGGAAAAGAAGAGGTAAAACTGTCATTGTTTGCATATATGACACTATACATAGAAAATCCTAAAGATGCCATCAGAAAACTACTGGAGCTAATCAATAAATTTGGTAAAGTCACAGGATACAAAATTAATGCATAGAAATCTCTTGCATTCCTATATACTAACAAAAAAGATCAGAAAGAAATTAAGGAAACAATCCCATTCAGCATGGCAACAAAAAGAATAAAATATCTAGGAATAAATCTACCTAAGGAAGTAAAAGACCTGTACTCAGAAAACTATAAGGCACTGATGAAACAAATCAAAGATGACACAGACAGAAAGATTTACCATGTTCTTGGACTGGAAGAATCAATATTGTAAAAATGACTACAATACCCAAAGCAATCTACAGATTCAATGCAATCCCTATCAAATTACTAATGGCATTTCACACACAACTAGAACAAAAAACCTTAAAATTTGTGTGGAAACACAAAAGGCCCCGAATAGCCAAAGCAATCTTGAGAAAGAAAAATGGAGCTAGAGGAATCAGGCTCCCTGACTTCAGACTATACTATAAAGCTACAGTAATCAAGACAGTATGGTATTGGCAGAAAAACAGAAATATAGATCATTGCTACAGGAGAGAAAGCCCAGAGATAAACCCACACACTTATGGTCACCTAATCTATGACAAAGGAGGCAAGAATATACAAAGATACAATGGAGAAAAGACAGTCTCTTCAATAAGTGGTGCTGGGAAAACTGGACAGCTACATGTAAAAGAATGATATTAGAACACTTCCTAACACGATACACAAAAATAAACTCAAAATGGATTAAAGACCTAAATATAAGACTGGACACTATAATACTCTTAGAGGAAAACATAGGAAGAACAGTCTTTGACATAAATCACAGAAAGATCTTTTTGACCCACAAACATAAAATAATGACAATAAAAACAAAAGTAAACAACTGGGACCTAATGAAACTTGAAAGCTTTTGCACAGCAAAGGAAACCATAAACAAGGTGAAAAGACAACTCTCAGAATAGGAGAAAGTATTTGCAAATGAATCAACAAAGTATTAATCTCCAAAATACACAAACAGCTCATGCAGCTCAATATAAAAAACAAAACAAAACCCAATCCAAAAATGGGTGGAAGACCTGAATAGACATTTCTCCAAAGAAGACATACAGATGGCCAAGAGGCACATGAAAAGATACTCAACATCAGTGATTATTAGAGAAATGCAAATCAAAACTACAATGAGGTATCACTTCACACTGGTTAGAATGGGCATCATCAAAAAAATCTACAAACAATAAATGCTGTAGAGGGTATGGAGAAAAGGGAACATTCTTGTACTGTTGGTAGGAATGTAAATTGATACAGCCACTATGGAGAACATATGGAGTTTCCTCAAAAAACTAAAAATATGGCCCAGCAATCCCACTACCAGGCATATACCCAGAGAAAATCATAATTCAAAAAGACACATGGTGGTGCTTTTTACAAAAGCCAGGTCTTGGAAGCAACCTAAATGTCCATTTACAGATGAATGGATAAAGAAGATGTGACACATATAGACAACGGACTATTACTCAGCCTCAAAAAGGAATGAAAGTGGGTCATTTAAAGAGATGTGGATGGACCTAGAGACTGTCATACAAAGTGAAGTAAGTCAGAAAGAGAAAAACAAATATATTAACGCATATATGTGGAATCTAGAAAAATGGTACAGATGAACCTGTTTGCAAGGCAGAAACAAAGACACAGACATAGAGAACAAATGTATGGCCACCCATCACTTTTCTTCAATGTAGTATTGGAAGTCCTAACCACAGCAATCATAGAAGGAAAGGAAATAAAAGGAATCCAAATTGGAAAGGGAAAAATAAAACTGTCACTGACTGTAGATGACATGATACATGATACTGCACATAGAAAAATCCTAAAGACCACCAGAAAACTACCAGAATTCATCAATGAATTTGGTAAAGTTTTGAGGATATAAAATTAATATACAGAAATCTGTTGCATTACTATACACTAACAATGAACTATCAGAAAGAAAAATTAAGAAAACAATTTTATTTACAATCACATCAAAAAGAATAAGACACCTAGGAATAAACCTAACTAAGCAGGTAAAAGACCTGCATTCAGAAAACTGTAAGACACTGATTAAAGAAACTGAAGATGACACAGATGGAAAAATACACGATGTTTATGGATTCAAAGAATTAATATTGTTAAAAATGACCAAACTATCTAAAGCAATCTACAGATTCAATGCAATCCCTATCAAAATACCAATGGCATTTTTCACAGAACTAGAACAAATAATTTTAAAGTTTGTAGGAAACACAAGAGGCCTCAAATAGCCAAAACAATCTTGAGAAAGAAGTACAAAGCTGGAGGTACCGTGTGCTCTGATTTCAAACTATACTACACAAAGCTACAGTCATCAAAAACAGTAGGGTACTGGCACAAAAACAGACAACTGAGCCAATGGGACAGAATAGAGAGCCCAGAAATGAACCCACACTCATAAGGGCAATTAATCTATGACAAAGGAGGCAAGAATATACAATGGGGAAAAGACAGCCTCTTCAATAAATGGTGTTGGGAAAACTGGACAGCTACACGGAAAGAATCAATGTGAACTACTCTCTCACACCATGTACAAAAATAAATTCAAAATGGACTAAATACTTAAGTGTAAGTCCTGAAACAATAAAACTTCTTGAAGAAAACATAGGCAGTATGCTCTTAGACATCAGTCTTAGTGATATTTTTTGGATATGTCTCCCCTGGCAAGGGAAACAAAAGCGAAATAAATAGGACTACATCAAACTGAAAGGCTTTTTCTCAGGGAAGGAAACTATCAACAAAATGAAAAGGTCACCCCCTGAATGGGAGAAGATACCTGCAAACCATATATCCAATAAGGTATTCACACCCAAAGTATACAAAGAAATCACACAACTCAACATTTTAAGAACAACCCAATTAAGAAATGAGCAGAGGATCTGAATAGGCATTCATCCAAAGAAGATATACAGATGACTAATAGGGATATGAAAAGATACTCAATATACTCATCATTAGGGAAATGCAAATCAAAACCATAAGGAGATATCATCTCACACTTGTCAGAATGGCTATTATTAAAAGACAACAAATAACAAGTGTTGGCAACAATGTGGTGAAAATGGAACCCTTGTGCACTGTTGGTGGGAATATAAATTGGTGCAGCCACTGTGGAAAATAGTGTGAACATCTCCCAAAACCTTAAAAATAGAACTACCATATGATCCAGCAACTCCACTCCTGAGTAGTTATTTGAAGATAGCAAAAACACTAATTAGAAAAGATATTTGCGCCCCTATATTCACTGTAGCATTGCTTACAATGCCCAAGATATGGATACAAACTAAGTGCCTATCACTAGATGAATGGCTAAAGAAGATGGAGCATGCATATGTATAATATATATTTATATAATGGGATATTACTCAATAGTAAACTAGGTGTGAAATCTTGCCATTTGTGACAACACAGATGGACTCAGAGGATATTATTCCAAGTGAAATAAGTCAGAGAAGGACAAATACTTCATGATTTCACTTATATGTGGAATCTAAAAGACAAAGCAAGTAAACAAACAAAACAGAAATAGAGTTACAGATACAGAGAACAAACAGGTGGTTGCCAGAGGGGAAGGGGGCTGAGGGGTGAATGAAATAAGTGAGGGAAATGAAAAGGCACAAACTTCCAGTTCAAAATAAGTGAGTTGTGGGTATGAAATGTATGGTGTGGGGAATGCAGTCAATAACTATGTGATATCTTTGTATGGTAACAGATTGCAGCTAGACTTATCACGGTGATCATTTTGAAGTGTATTGAATTATCAAATCATTATGTGCTGTGTAACAGAACTAATATAGTATAGTAGGGCAATTATACTTCAAAAACAAAGTTATAGAAAAAGAGATCAGATTTCTGGTTACCAAAAGCCGGAGGTGGGGGATGGGGAACTGGATGAAAGTAGTCAAAAGGTACAAACTTCCAGTTAAAAGATAAGTACTAGGGACGTGAGGTACAACATGATAAATATAATTAACACTGCTGTATGTTATATATGAATGTCATTCAGAGAGCAAATCCTAAGAGTTCTCATCACAAGGAACATTTTTTTCTTTCTTTAATTTTTTGTCTATATGAAATGATGAATGTTCACTAAACTTACTGTGATAATCATTTCATGATGCGTGTAAGTCAAATCATTATGCTCTATACCTTAAACTTATACAGTGCTGTTTCTCAATTATAGATCGATGAAACCCAAAGATAATAAATTAAAATTAAAAAGTACAAACTTCCAGTTATAAGACAAATATGTACTAGGGATGTAATTTACAACACAATAAACACTGCTGTGTGTTATACATGAAAGTTGTTAGGAGAGTAAATCCTAGGAGTTCTCGTCACCAAAAATTTTTTTCCCTCTTTTTTTGTATCTATATGGCATAACAGATGTTCACTAAACTTACTGTGGTAATCGTTTCATGATTTATATAATTCAAATCATTATGCTGTACACATTAAAGTTACATGGCACTGTAAGCCAATTATATCTCAACAAAACTGGAAGGAAAAATAATTTTTAAAAAAGTGAAATTAAAAAAACAAAATGGGAATAAGGGTGTGACTTTTGATAAAATGAGATGATATATACAAAGTATTCAGCACAGCACCTGATAAAAGTAAATACACAATGAATGTTAATTATTTTACAATTATTAGCAAAATGTAAAATATCAATATAGATGCATGGAATATGTCTTTGGGACTGATAGAGGGATAGATATCACCACCCAGGTACTCTGCCCACAGAGTAAACCATTATTAAGAGAGAAATATAAGAATCATATCCAGAAAACAGAGCACAAAGTCTACAACTGAAATTAGGAAGTAGATGATGAGTATTTATAAGAAGGATTTATAAAAGGCAGGATTAAAGAATGAGTGAACTATGAAAAAGAAGGGGCCGAGCAGCTTCATAAAGTACAAGCAAGTGAAATGGAATGGGTCATGTATTAAATCCATGAACAATGAGAACAAACTGTGCCAGGTTTATATTCAGCCAAGGTCACTGCTATCCCAGGAGAAGACCCTTAAAGGAACTAAGCTGGGCTCCTGGGAGAAGGACATGCAAGCAGAAGTAACAACACAAAACTGGTGCAGCATAAAAGCATTACACAGGGACCAAGGGATGATGGAAAATCCCCTTCCCCAAGGGTAAGCCTGAATTAGACGTTTCCCTAGCCTAGTGTGCCCAGAAGTAGAGTCCATGGAGACTCAGCAAGCTGTGCTCTGATTTTCAGTCTTCTCTGAGCACAGAGTAGAAGAGGAACTGAGAACATATATACACTTTTTATCTCCAAATTCCAGGGCGGAACAGAGATCTTAGTAAGATTTATGAGCCACCTCTGATAAAAGTGAGGCAAGCCACAAAGCAAATTCCAGCTTACTACGGGGCCTTGGGGTGTGAAGGGCCACCTGGAATGAACTTGGGACCAGCATAAGATGTCCCTGTTGATAGCAAAGCCATCTGCAGAGGCCTGCCATTTTTTGATCTGCTATGTCAGGTACCCAGCACTTACAGCTTCAGGGTGCCCAAGCTTCTGCCCCAGGGCAGTAGGGTGTGCCCTTCAGGGCAGCTATGTCCTAAGTCTTCCTCAGAAAGGAAGGCTGAGGAAACCTCCCACCTGCTAGCTAAGGTATTAGCAGAGAAAGCTCTTTAGAAAAGTTTGGGATGGGAATCTCTTCTCTGCATTATCTAACAGGCAAAGAGGTAGAGGCCATCATTCTTTCTCTTTTGGCTAAAAGTGATCAACAACTTTTTTCACATCCCCTTGGCTTCCACCTTTGAGAAAACATCCCTAGTAGCTGCCATGCACAGAGCCCCAACACTGGGAACAAAACCTCGCCCCCACCCATTAAATCTTGGGCCTAATGAATTTCCCATTGATCTTCCTTCAGCTCAGGCGTAAAACCAGGACTCCATGCAGTGCAGTTACTTCTTAAAATATCCTTATAAATCTTGGCCATAGCATTCATTAATTACAGTCCAACCAGGACTCTGGCTGTTAGTTCTGGGTGGCAACTTCATTTATTCCCACATTAAATGCTTTATTTCTGTGGAGCTATTTCAGTCTCACTCCATTACTTAGCTTACCCACCATGTCATTAAGCAATTTTTTTTAAAAGAGACCCATCCCTTATTTTTTAAAAATGAGATAAAATGTCCAAGTTATTCTAAAACTAGATAATAACAGCTAAACATTTATTGAGTCTTATTATATCCCAAATATGGTACAAAGTGCTTCAAATTAATTAGCCCATTTAATTCACAAAAAAATTCTATAAAATAAATACTATTATTATTGTCCTGGTTTTATAAATTGAGGATAAGAAAGATTAAGTAACTGGCCCACAGTTAAGAGGGTAGCGTCTCCATTGGAATTCAGATTTGTCTGATTCCCAAGCTCAAACTCTTATGGACAGAGTCATAGTAAGTAATTACAAAATTGTAACTGCATGCCTTACTAAGTCATAATATGGAGATATGAATTGAAAAACAAACACAGCATTTTGGAGTTAAAAAGACCTTTAAAATGCTTTAATCCAATCTCCTTACTCAGCAGATGGGCCCTGGGTCCCCTTGGGCTGAGGCACTGTGCCCAGGGTCACAGAGCTAGTAGATGTAGAGCCAAGACTGGGACCCAGGACTTCACATTTTCGGCTACATGCTTTCCCTGCTGAAGTCTGCTGCTGTCCAAATGCTCAATTACACTGGAATTTGTTTTCCCCTGGGTATCGATGAGAGTAGAAGGACCTGTGGAATGGTGTTAAGTGAATTGAATGTTCTTTCAGCAAATGAATATGAGAGGCTAATTAGATTCCATAATCACTCTCTCCGATTAATGTTGCCCTCCCTCCTGCACCAACTTCTACACCTCTGACGTCCCTCAGTTGTGACTTGCAGTATACCCTGCTTATTCTAAATTTGTTTCCTCATGCATATGTCCTGATCACAAATCCTGACTTATTTCATAATATAATAGCCTTTAATAGCCAGAGACTGTACCCAGCTCAGTGGGGTTGAGGGCCTGAAATCATGCTTATTCTTACTGTTGAAAGTCAGCAGCTTCTTACTCTTTGATGGTAAGGCTGTGGCTTAGAGGGTTTAAACTTAAAATCTGACAGAGGCCAGGCAGGCCATATAGAAAACATACCCAATGGTGAAAAGTTGACGACTTTTCCTCTAAGATCAGGAACAAAACAAGAATTTCCACTTCTGTTCAACATAGTACTGGAAATCCTAGCTCCAGCAATTAGGTAAAAATAAATAAATAAAAGGTATCCAAATCAGAAAGGAAGAAGTAAAATTGTCTGTTTGCAGATGACATAATCTTATTTACATATAGAAAGCCCTACAGACTCCACCAAAAAAACTCCTTGAACTAATAAACAAATTCAGTAAAGTTGCAGGATATAAAATCAACAAATAGAAATCAGCTGCATTTCTATACAGTAACAACAAATGATCCCAAGATTAAGAAAACAATCCAATTTATGACATCATCAAGAAGAATAAAATGCTTAGGAATAAATTTAACCAAGGAGGTGAAAGATCTGAAAACTATATGCATTGATAAAAGAAATTAAAGACACAAATAAATGGAAAGATATCCCAAAATGTCCATATTACTCAAAAGCAATCTATAGATTCAATACAACTCTTGTCAAAATTCCAAAAGCATTTTTTCACAGAAATAGAAAAAATTCCCCAAATTTGTAAGCAGCCAAAAAAATCCCAAGTCACCAATGCAATTTGAGAAAGAACAAAGCTAGAGACATCACACTTCCTGTTTTCAAACCATATTGTAAAGCTATAGTAATCAAAATAGTGTGGTACTGACATAAAAACAAACACATAAACCAATGGAACAGAATAGAAAGCCCAGAAATAAACCCACACATATATGATCAGCTAATCTTTGATAAGGGTGCCAAGAATACAGAATGGAGAAAGGCTAGCCTCTTCAATAAATGGTGTTGAGGAAACTGGATATCCACATGCAAAAGAATAGCATTCGAACTTTACTTTACACCACACACAAATATTAATTAGAAATTGATTAAAGATATAAGTGTAAAACCTGAAACCATGAAACTCCTAGAAGAAAACAGAAAAAAACTCCTTGACATTAGTTTTGGCAATGATTTTTTGGAAATGAAACTAAAAGCAAAGGCAGCAAAAGTGGAAATAAAAAAGCGTAACTACATCAAACTAAAATACTTCTACATTCCTTCTGACAAAGGAAAACTCAACAAAATGAAAAGGCAACATATGAATGGTAGAAAGTATTTTCAAAACATGTACCTGATAAGAGGTTAGTGTCCAAAATATAAAAAGAACTCATACAACTCAATAGCAAATGATAATAACCAAAGAACTCTATTTAAAAATGGGCAAAGAACCTGAATAGACATTTTTCCAAAGAAGACATACAAATGGCAGTAGGAATATGAAGAGGTGCTCAGTATCACTAATCATCAAGGGAAATGGAAATCAAAACCATCATAATATGTCACTTCACACCTGTCAGAATGACTATTATCAAAAAGTCAAAAGATGACAAGTGTAGACAAGGGTACGGAGAAAAGGGTACCCTTGCACATTTTCGGTGAGAATGTTAATTTGTATAGCCATCATGGAAAATATTATGGTCATTCTTCAAAAAATTAAAAATAGAACTCTTGCATGATCAAGAAATTCCACTTCTGGAGAGATATACAAAGGAAATGAATTCAGTATCTGGAAGAGATATCTACACTCCCATGTTCACTGCAGCATTATTCACAACATCCAAAGTACGGAAACAATCCAAGTGTCCATTAACAGATGAATATATATATACACATGGTTGTGCACACACACACACACACACACACACACAATGGTGTACATATTCAATGGACTATTATTCAGCCATAAAAAAAAGGAAGGAAATCCTAGTATTTTTCAGCAACATGGGTGGACCTTGGGGACAGTATCAGACACAGAAATACAGGTACTGTATCTCACTTATACATGGAATATAAAAAGTCAAACTCACAGAAGCAGAAGAGAATGATGGTTGTCGTGGACTGGGGAGTGGGGCAAATGGGGAAATGTTGGTCAAAGGGTACACCTTCAGTTATAAGTCAAGTTGTGGGGGTCTAATGTAAACTACACTTACTCTAGTCAATACTGTATTACACACTTGAAAGTTGCAAAGAGAGTAGATTTTAAGTACTCCCATAAAAAAAAGGTAAAGATAACTGTGAGATGATAGATGTGTTAATTAGCTTGATTCTGGTAATCATTTCACAATATATACATATATCAAATCATCACATTGTGCAGCTTAAATATATACAATTTTTTTCTGTCAAATACACCTCAAGAAAGCTGGAAAAAATAAATCAACAAATAATAGTCAAACCCACCACCCATCTCTCCTAGCTGCTATTTGAGGCACCATAAGCTCAACAGCCAAGAGGAAGCGTAAATATTGGGAGCACCAACATGTAATGCTACTTCAGACATCATTCCCACGGACAATCCCAAAGTCTGATTCCCTCGACTTTTAAGCTCAGAGCAGCAGTAGCAATCTAGACCCGCTGAGGAGTTGTAACAAACCATAAATGCATATGCTGTGTGAATGGAGTAATTTGACTTGTGTTTGTATACAAGCCTCACCCAGCTAATGCTCACCATTCATGGGTTTAATTCCTCACCTCTCCATTTCCCACTTTTGCTTTTCTTACCAAGATAGGCACTATTTCATCTCACCAAGATAGGCACTATTCCATCTCACCAAGATAGGCACTATTTACAGTAGATTCTGCCCCTAAGGATGAAATTTACTTCCGTCCTCATCTCTCATTCTATTCCACGTGGAGTATATATTCACGTGTGTGTGTATGTGTGTCTGTGCGTACATACCCACTCACAGAGATGTGATTGCAAGTCACTTTGTAAAATGTCAGGTGTGATCTAGCCACTCATTAATAACACCAAACTCTGCATTTCTGGGTAAATAACTAAATTGCCACTTTTCTTGTGTCATCTCTTCCTGCATTGCCACTTTGGTACTTCAAAGGATCAAAATGTGCAAACTCTTAGTTCTTAAAAATGATACCTTCAAAGGAAAAATTCTCTGACTTGAGTTGACACAAATGGCTCCATATCACTATTCTTCCCCACACAGACTTCCAATTTTAAACTGAAATTTGGTGGGGTTTTTTCTGGTATCACACATAATAATTGGTTATAATTAGGAATAAATTGCTTGTAGAGGTGAGTAAAGTAACTAATTGTGTTTAAAATAAAATGTGCCTTTAATGTTGAGGCAACTTAGTTATTTACCTTGTCCACAGACTTGAGTAAGAAATCTGGAAGTTTCCTTAGGTGACAGGTAAGACCCATGTGCACTGGGACTTCAAGGGAAAACAGAGGCCAAGGAAACTAAGTGCTCGGGTTCTGGGACCCATGTCACACCATGAGACCTGGATAAATGAAATCCAATGTCCAGTTTTTTTTCTCTTAAAATGTAGGTTGAAACCAGAAGCTCTATAACAGGAGGTGATTTACGACACAGAAATTGTTCAAATCAAATATTTGACAGAGCCCAGAACACTTTCTGCCTAGAAAGTAGGAATATTATAGCCATAGGTGTGAAACAGACACAAAATGAATTGAAGCACAAGTGAGTGAGACTGTTTACCGTCATGCATACTTTTTAGGAACAAAACATTCTGGGAGTTGAGCTTGAGGCTATGAAGTCTCGGAATGAGGATATAGGAGGAGAGATAAGGCTGAGAGACAGACAATCCAGACATCCATGGATGATGCTGTGAGTGAAATATCAATATTTCCTGCTGTGGTTCTGTGCTCCATAAATCCCTAGCTAATAAGGTACCTATGACAGAGGTGCTCTTTAATAACTTTGAGGATGTAATAATTGATGGCATGGCCAGCTGGTTGCTGCAATCAGATATAAATTAAATCATCTTTATTGTTTTATGTTTCCTCTAACTCCCTACCCTCACCTAGTCCAACCACCTTTTCAAAAGCCTCTTTTAACCAATCCTGAGAAAAGAATTTGTCTGCATCACTTACCAAATGACAAGAGCCAGAGGGAAAGAGAGAGGGAAGAGGATAAGAATCTAGTTCTAAATGATTCTTAGTTCCTCGGGCCAGAGATTACAGTCTTATTTTCTGTGTTTTGTTTTCTTCTGCTTTGTTTTTCAAATGCTGGACAATTACTTCCTTCCTATACTTTTTTTGCCCACCTGGACCAGGTCTAACAATGGCTAAGCATCCTTTCATTTAAGAAGCATGGCTTGGGGGACTCTGGAGGGCCAGGTTCTCTTCTAGACACTGGGCACAAGATGGCAAAGATAAGACCATTCCCTTAAGTTGTTCACTGTCAAGGTGGCAGGGAGGGAGGGAGGGGAGATAGACATGTGTAGACTGTTGTGATGAGGTGTGGCTGCTGCCACAATGGAGACCTAGCTGAGAGGACAAAGGAGGGTGAGATAAATGCAACCCAAGTGAGGAAAATTGAGGGCAGGTGCATAGAAGCAAATGGAAGAGGAGAGAAGGGATGGAGTCAGAGAAGAACCAAGTCAAACAAGGCTTGTTCTGCACTACCTCACCAGCCTCTCTCACTTTCTCTTTGTCCTGGTAGCAATTAGGTATCGTAAAGCAAAGACAAACCTGGGTGGTTTGCCCTGGCTGCCTCTCAGTCTTTCCCCAGTGGTCATCCTTCTTTCGCTTAGTCACTTGACAAGTAATTCCTGAGTGCCTGCTGGGTGTCAGGTAATGAGCTCAGAGCTGAAGACAAAGAGATACACAAGATGCACTGGGCCTTTGAGGTCACAGCCTTGTCAGGAAACAGCCATGTGAACAGGTAAAGCCCACCACTGAAAGGGGATGTGATTAAGGCCCAGGTGTTGGCACCAAACTTTCTAGGTCCATCATCCTGGCTCTGCCACTTAACTAGCTAGATGACCTTGACAAGTTACTGATCTCTCTGTGCCTTAGTTCCTCATCTGTATCATGGGGATATTACCTACCATGCAGGTTTCTTGGGAGGATTAGATGTGTCAATAAATGTTGAAGTCTTAGAACAAAGCGTGGTACTTGTAAGAAAGAGCTATGTGAGCACTGCATAGGACATACTATTAATAATACAAAATGTATTGTTAATAATAAAACTTATTTTATTAATAATAAAACTCTAAAATATAAGAAATGGCTTATATAAGCAGGAGATGTGATCCTGAGCAGTCACCAGGAAAGATTTCTAGGTGAAAAGCTCTTTGTAATCTTGCAAAGGTGAGTTACTACCTAAAAATCTATCTTCATTTATATAGACACATTTTAACTATTCATCTTTGTTTGCTTATAGAGACTTTTGTCTGTTTGGTTGGCTTAGACCTGGGACAAGTTACTAACCTTCTCAAAACTATTTTAAAATGCAAAGGAGCAATACTGTAAAAGCCAGGATAACAGCTACATTTTGTGGGAAGGAGATATTGTAGCTGGGGTTGGACATAGGAGGGGCTTCTGAGGTGCCTGGTAAAGTTCTATTTCTTGACTTGGGTAGGATTTCATGAGTGTTCATTTTGCAATAATTTATTAAGCTATACATTTTTAATTTTCTCTAATTTTATAATAAAAATTGTTTTAAAAGAATAAAAACCCTCAGTTTTTTATCTGTAATGCGGGGATAATAACAGTGCCTTTTTAAGGTGGTTGAGATAATTTAAATAATCTATTCTCATAAAATACTTATCAAAGTGACAAAATAATACATATTCAATAACTGATAGTTATTGTGTTAGCTTGATGTTGATGGCAATGATATGATGGTGGTATTGGTGGTGGCAATGACATGGACAAAGGGGCACAAGATCATAAATGAGTCTTAAAATGTTCTCTCTTTTTTTTGTTGTTTTTTTTTTAAGCTCTTCCAAAGATTTTGCATCTCTAATATTTGTAATTCCTCCATTCAGTTTCATGTTGTCTATAGGCTAGCAGTGCCTCTTTACAAAGAAATGTGGATTAGACCTTTGCTGATTGAATAAAAAAATTGAAAAGGGTGAAAACTGGGGGAGAAGGGAGAGACAGACACGTTTGTTCAGTCTGAGTCCTTAAAATGTCTGGCTCTGTCTCCCTACTCATAGACTGCAGCCTGGCAGACAAGGGCAAACAGCAAAGTGATCCGGCTGTGACCAGGTGGGACTATCAATCATGATGAGAGTCGAAATTGAATCAAATAGGGGCACCTGTGCACACTATTTCACAATGCAAGCAACATGGAAAACACGATCTTGTGAAACAAACCCAGTTGCTTGCCATTGGACAACAATTCCTTCCACCCCCTCCTTATGGCTTAAGCTGATTTCTGGCTCCTAAGAGCAATTCAGAGGCTCACACAAACATTTCACTGTACAGGCACACCTGGGAGCTCTTATGTGTTTGGTTCCAGACCACCACCAAAAGCAAGTCAAAAAAATCATTTGGTATCCCACTGCATATAAAAGTTATGTTTATAATACACTGTAAGCTATTAAGTGTGCAATAGCATTATGTCTAAAAAATCATGTACATACCTTAATTAAAAATACCTTATTGCTAAAAAATGCTAACCATTATCTGTGAGGTCAGTGAATCCTAATCTTCTTGCAATAGTAACATCAAAGATCAATGATCACAGATCACCATAACAAATATAATAATAATTAAAAGAGAAATATTGTGAGAATTACCAAAATGTGACACAAAAACACGAAGTGAGCAAATGCTGTTGAAAAAAATGGCGTGGATAAACTTGCTTGATGCAGGGTTGCCACGAACCTGCAATTTGTAAACAACATGGTATCTGCAAAACGCAATAAAATGAGCTCTGCCTGTATATCTTACTATCTACAGAAGGTTTCCTAGCTTAAAAAAAAATGTCGGCAAACTTCTGTGCAGAAACATGACTTAGGGAGAACAGGTAGAGCTGAGTTAGGGTAAGTGGACAGCAGAAACCGAGGTTGGAGTAAGTACTACATACCATTTGGTAATAATTTTCAAGGTTCCAGGATGCTGGAACACCCCCCAAACACTCTGCATTCTAACTTGATGACAGAGGAAATGGCATAATGAAAGAGAAATTCTTCTATTCTCTGTTACAAAGGAGAACCCTACCCCCAAGAGGTAACCACCAGGTTTGTTTAATTTGAGCAAACTTATCAGTTCTGGATTGAGAGTTGGGGTTGATGGCTGATGAGGATAGGGAGGAAGCAGGTTCACTGTACTGTATTAGATACTGAGAAGTTAACAATGTTGGGAGAAAGGCACAGTAGGGACAAGAAAGGAGGCAGACACAGAAGAAGGCAACAGGGCTACTGAGAACACACGCCTATTTCTTAGTGTTATGTACAGCTGGCCTTGGCCCAGGCCCTGCAAAAGGTGTAAGACTGGGGAAGAAGGGTGAGAAGAGACATGCAGACTCCCAACTTGGAATCTGTCCAGGGTATCCTGCCCACCCCATCCCCATGACACATATGCAAATGGCAATGGTAATAAACTCAGATAATGATAGAGTCAGCATTTAAACTCACCACAGAATGCATAAATTACAGAGGAGGCTGTTACAGATGCAAAGGCTGGATGCTTTATTGCTGGGGAATAAAGGAGGAAATCCTGATTCGCAGGTGCTAACTGGATGTCTCAGGCCAGGCACAGCATCCCATCACTCTGGGACTCCTACAGGGCTTCCTACAAGGAAAAGAAGTCCGAGGTCATGTCATGTTGCTGCTGGGCTTGGAAGTTGCTCTTGTCGGTTCAATGCCTTTCTTCCAGCCAAAGCAGCCCAGACTCCATCTTTACAGCACACCTGCCCACTCACACCACTCCAGCTTCACAGGCTGCCTTGTTATTCCTGGAACCTGCCAGACATACTCTTGCCTCTGCCATGTTTCCTCTGCCTGCATCCTTCTTCCTCCATATAGGCATGTGTTTCACTCCTTTACCTCCTTAACTTAATCTTAACTCAAAGGTTCCTTTCTCAATGAGGCTCATCCAGACTACCCTACTTATAATTATGAGCCTTCATGCTCCCATACCCTCTTCCATAGAACTTATCCTCTTCTCACATACTATATAATTTACTTTTTGCTATATTCTTATGTATTGGGTGTACTGTTTATTATCTGTCTCTTTCTACTAAAATATAAACTCCTTGAGGGTAGGAAATTTTGACTTTTTTGTTTCCCCTACACACTCACACACACAAACACACAAAGTAACCCACTCTCCTAGAACAGAGCCTGGTGCCTATAGGTATTTAATAATTAAACATTTGCTAAACACTTTATTAAAAACTGTCTCCTTTTAGAAGTCAGAAGGAGGAGAACTTTTCTTCTCAATAACAGTAACTGAAATCTGTAAGATGCTTGTAACATTTGTTTCAGGCACTCTCTGCTTTCCCAAGCTTGTGGTTTATTACTACCTCAAGACTGAATGTTCTTAACAATTAGTGCAACACATATGGTTCAGAAGCATATCACCTCCTAAGAATAAAAGGGCATTAAAGAAGCCCAGAGATCTGGAGCAAATATGCATCAGTTTGATTTCTCCTGTGCTTACATAAAGACCAACTTGAAGAGTCATTATATATTACAACTTTTAGAACTGGGAATGAACTTGAATCCTGCCCAATCATCTTATTTGAAGAATAAGGCATGGGAGATTAAATGACTTGCCCAGGCTCACAAGTCCAATTAGCTGGAGCAGTGAGATCAAATCCCATGTCTGTTAATTTCCTACCCGTATGTGCCTTTTTTTCCCCCATGCTGTCTCCGTGCAGTTTTACTACACAGGTTTTGTATCTAGGTGTTCCTTGTAGCACAAAAAATTCACTCTCTGAACAGTTCCTCTTTAAGGGCTCTGTCAGGGATCCATTTCTCAGTGTATCCCTGCTTCAGCACCTCTGCACATGGACAGCAGCCAATCCAGTTTATTCTAGCTAGTCTATGCTTTACTGAACATTTGATTCCTTTCTCTTCTATTTACATGATTAGCCAGTGCTCATCCTTTACCTTCAAAAGTAAGCCTTTTCAGAAGGTTTGATGATCCATAGCCATGTCTCTGTAACTTGCATGTCTAGTGGTCTAGATAGAATTTTCAGCTTCTGGGCATTATAGTAGCAATGCCTAAAGCCAATTCTGAAAGCTAGTAATTCTTAGGAGGCTAATAGACAGTCTGATATTAAATAAATAAGTATGCATATATTTACATAAACAAATGTAAATAACTTTCCTTCAGTGTCTTTTAAAAAGTTCATTACACATTTCCAAGAGAGGTGTGTAGTACGCCTCATTTCTCAATCTAAATTGACCATGAAACCTTTTATTGTGCAGCATCATCTCATAGATCTAATGAGAACATGTTTGGGAAATACTTCTCAACAGGGTCAAAATATCTAAGGGCAGGAGGGAAAGAGCTACGCATAGCACTGGAGAATAAAAGGAAGGGCTAAGGTAAATAAAACAACAACAAAAAAAGGCATAGAAATCCAAGAATAGTGGAGCTATGGAATAGTAAAAATATAAAGATGAATCAAAGATTCACCAGATCTTTCAAGATAAGAGGTCTCTCTCCTACATCTGGGAAGTGGAACTTCCCTCATAAGATGCCCAGTTGCTCATTAGCAGGGCCCAAGCCTCTGAAGTTCTAAGTACAAATCACCAAGGAGCTGAAATCCACCCCTAAGCCTCTGACTTTAGTGGCTTATGCCTTTCCAGAAGAATTAACTTGCCTACTGAAATGGCTCCTGCCCAGGCTGGAAAAGTTTGAATAAAATGCATTCAGCTACTATCTAAAGATCTTAAATCACTGAGCTAAATGCATAAGCCTTTGTGAAAAATCACACTCAACTAGATATTGAGGTTTATCACACACTTTCTCCAATTTTCCTTCTGCTTTTATGTAATCTCAGCTGGGCTGATTTGCCTGCATTCTTTCCAGTGGAATCTTCTTATTACTCCCAAGACACAACAGAGAATCTCCAGCTTTGTATAGAGGGGCACATGGCTGCATCTGGATTAGAAAAGGGGGGCTATTTATGCTTAAATCAATAGGCAGATTTTAGCATAACATGGCAGGCTTTCTGCAAAGGGAATGAAATAAAAGAAAATGCAGCTCCTTTGCCATTCTTCTTTACTGTATTATTTGCCCATAGTATGCCTGTCACATGGCCCAGAGCATTGTGATCTAATAATGATAGGCCTGCCTGGCACAAGGGAGGGGAAAATCCAGCTGCACTGGGGCTTTCAGGGGATGTCTCAGACAGCTGGCCCAGCCCTCACCCCCTGTGTGTTTCAGGGTAAACAAACAGTATGTTGCTCATCTTACTTGCATGTAATTCCTCCTAAAGCTAAACCTGACTCTGGGTCAGAGCCATTCAGAGCCTCTTGTTTCTGAAACAACCAGAGGGCCAGAAAACCTTGGATAATACCAAAGTAAACAAACCTGAGGCCACAGAAGTCTTTGATTCCATTCCAGTTGGGATGCTCTCCAAGTCTGTGCTCAAACTGGCCAGACTGTGGCCTCCCAGCCCAGCTGTGAGAAAGAGCCAAAAAACCTGCCTCTTTCTACAGCTTCAATTAACCCTGTGCCTCTTCAAACCAGTGGGAAATGCTTCAAGATGAGATATTCGTGAGTCAAACAGTCTAAACTTTAAAATGGAGGAATGGGTAGCCCCTCCATAAACCTGAAGGAGGCAGGAGAGAACATAGACTTCTTCTGCACCCATCCGAGGGAGCATTCACATCGTTTTAGCTGCTGCAAGAAGACCCATCAAGACAAACTGCCAGAGCACAGCAGAGCCACTAGCCTTATAAGTCTGTTTGCACCAACCACTGCCAGTCCCCTCTGTCATTCTCAGGACAAATTCTCCACTTTCATCTATTTGCACCGGCTAAGTCTTAGCGCCAGGACCAGTAACCCACGCCTACTCACTCACTCCGTAAAGGCATATAAGAAAATTCTTGGCTGCTGTCACCCAATCCATTCTGTGCTTCACCTTCTAGGACACTAAGTCTGATGTGAGCAGTGACTGCAGGAAGAGTTTGGAATGTCAGACAGAGTCCAATGGCCCTCCCACCTCCAACAGCTAGTGAGGTTTCTAGCTCTTCTTCCTTCCCACCTGCACTAATTCGTGAGCCAGGGATCTGATCAGCTCTGTGAAACCCTTTGTTTAAATCCAATTACAAGAGTTCACAATTGACTTAATAGCCACATTATCCTCTCCTCAAACTGCCATGATAAACTATTGTTATGTGGAGACAGAGAGATCTCTGCCAGGGGTCCACTGTGCATTCACTTCAGAAATGGGAAGAAAGTAAAAAGAACACCATGTTTCATCAAAACCCTTGGAAGAGAACATTGCAGGTTTCAAAATCACAGCCCTAGACCATGTATCAAGTCTCAGGAAGAAATGAAAGAAAAAGAGCTTTTGGTACCGGGAAATATAGCAGACGTAAAATATCTAGAATTTCTGGGGTTTTAAAACAGCATTTTGTAAAATGCCTCAAGAAGAAGATAAGATGCATTCCCACCCTTACATAGAAATGTTGTGGACCGCATAGGAATGTACTTAATTACTATATTAGGAAAATATCTCCCAGGCAATATAAAACTAAAATTAAAATTAAAAAATAAAAACCTTAAAGAGGTACATGGCATCATATAAAGGCATCTGAGGAATGCAACTTCATTCAAGGACTCAAAATTGGATGAGCATTAAAGTTGATGGAAGGCCTTGATATACTTAGAAACATACAGCATGAAATATCTAGTGTGATTTCCTAGTGTTTTTGATGCACCCCCCCCCCAAAAGAAGGAATAGGTCTTTTCAAACGAATACCTAGATTACATAAGTTAGGGTAATACAAGCAGCTATAACAAACCAATTCCAAAATTTCAGTACCCTTACAAAATAAAAGTATATTTCTCACTTAAATAGCATTCCAATGTGGGTGTTCCTAGTAGATAAGCTGCTTTGCTCCATTTGGTGACTGAAAGACCCATCTTGTGGCTTTGTTGTTCCTTTAGAGCCTTGAAGCCATATGTCCTACTCTGGCAGATGGAGAAATAGAAGGCAGAAAAGTCACACTTCTTAATATCCTTGGCCTTGAAGTGACATCATTATTTTTGCTTATACTTCCATTGGAGAGCACTAGTCACATGGTCTCCCTAGATGCAGAACTGGGAAATATAATTCCTAGATGTGGAGCTGCTTTACAGGGACAACTCAATAACATGGAAGGACAGGCATGAATTTTGGTTTAAAGTTTGCCTCAGAGATACATACCAAAGCAAACCAAGAAGATCTGACTTGACCAGTTACATAAACTGTGGTCAACACATTATCAATTATTTTTTATTAGTTAAGAGGAGATAAGTGACTTCAGGGAAGAGGTAAGACAGGTATTAAAACAATCCAACAAACTTTAATCCTTTGGCTTCTCCCATGGTTCTTGTTTCCAAATTAGTTACTTCATTTTGATTAACTTTTTAGCTATTAAACTTTACAAGGGGATTTCCATGTAAATTTGGCAATGTAAGGGCATTTATACTCCATAAGCTCTTTCTAATGTTACAACAAAAAGACAATTTTTAAAATCTTTGCCTGTAAAATAAGCAAACAGCTATAAACAATGAGGCATATTGCTAAATATTGGGAAATCTGGACTAAGATGAAGGAAGGCTGTAGAAGCTGACATAGCTCCTCACTTCTTCACTAAGATCCTTAAAAGCAAGTATCCAGGAAAGGATAGTTAATGAACCAAGGCTCAAAAACTGGAGGGAGAAGCAGATGAATGTTACAGTACTCCGGGGAGGAGAAAATTAAGAAGAAACAATGCTGACATCTGATTTTTATTACCTCTGATCTTAACCCCTAGCCAAGGGAGATCACTGGGGTGAAACAAGGTGAAAATGACATTATGATCACCAGATCATAAGGCAGAAAGCCTGTGATTTCTGAGAACTAACTCTTAGCTGAACCAACATCTTAAAAGCTGAAAATTGTGAGGAGCTATGATTCCCAGAGCAAAATAAAGAATTAAGTAAAGGAATATGAACAAAAACACATGAAGATTGTATTACATATTCAAAGAGGAGTCACCAAAAGAGAGGAAATGTTATTTTAAATATATAATTCTTCTAGTTATCTTCAAAAACTTATACACATCTAATCTCTCTCTTGCCAAATAATAATTAAAAATTTGATACATACATTCAAAGGAGAAAAGTAAGAGTTCAAAGGAAATATTGTAAAACTATAAAAGCAAATACAAAACGTGCTGGGGGAAGAAAGGTCCTTCAACTCAGGCCTCATAAACCTCCCACAGAGTGTGTTCCAATAAATATGAGTTCACAATAAAAGTCACAAAACTCAGGGTTAAGATTTTTGTGAAAACCAGCTAGGAACAACAGGGACAACAATAAAACAGACTCCAGATATTGGAATTATCAGACAGGGGGTTATGAAGTAACTATTTTTAGTATGTTTAAAGAATTAGAGAAAAGAATTTATAAAATAAGGAGCAATAGACTATCAAACATGACCAGGTAGGCTTGAAGAACAACCAAATACAATTTGTTGAAATAAACAATGAAATAACTGAAAAGCTCAATGAAAGTGACTAGAAAGAGACACCAGGAAACTTCCTGAGGTAATGGCAATATTTTCTAATTTGTTATGGTTTGTTGTTACGTGGCTAAACTCATAAACTAAATATATAAGAATTGTGCACTTTGTGTTAATTATACCTCAATTTAAAAAAATCAGTGAAAGAATTGAACAGAATATACACATCCAAGAGAGAATTAGAGAATAAAAAAAAATGGAGAATGCTGCTCAGAGATGTTTAAAAATAGAAAATATTAAGGAGAAATTAATAAACTCAAGAGTATAGAGTCAGAGGATCAAACATAGATTTAATTAAAGTTTCAGAAGGACACAAACTAGAGACAATATTTAAAAGCCAAGGGTTGAGAATTCTCCAGAACTGTTGCAAGACACAAAATCTCATTTTAGGAATCTCAACATTCCAAGATTCATCATAGTAAAACTGCAGGACACCAAAGATAAATTGTAGATCTCAAAGGCAATCAGAGACAGAAGTAATTACTTGCATAGTCATAATAATTAAGTTGACAGCTAACATCTCAACAGCAGCAATGAAGCTAGAAGACAGTGTAACGTTTCAGTCTTAAGTAATGACAAAAATAACTACAGTAAAATCCCATGCAATAATGCATTTCTTCATATAGTATAATACAAATATAACACAATGGAAGATAGACTCATTTTCTGGCCTATCTTTCTTACTTTATGTAGATTAAAGGTTAAAGAGGTGAGGAGAGTGGAAAAAAATGAATACCAATCTCCCCAACTAACTAAGAGATCCTTAGAAACACTGTTACTCTCTTGGAAATCTCAGACAGACATGGGACCAAGAACTGTCCCCATCAATATTTAAGCTGAAATACACATAAAGGCCACAAGACTGTGGCTAACTAATGTTGGAATACAGACAGATTTGGATCATACAGCTAAAACTTGGGAACTCCCAGCCAGCTAGGTTCAACCAAGTCATTTCAACTCTAAAATAATGTGACCTTGCATTTTATAAATATGAATATTTGGGCTCATGCTTATTGCATTGTTAGGGTTTTACTGTATCAATCCAAATTTGTACACTGATATTAAGCTATATCTCAGGAACAAAGATGAGATAAAGATATTTTCAGTTATAAAAATCTGAAAGAGTTTACCACTATTAGACCTGTAATAAAAATTTTAAATATCTCAAGAAGAAAGAAAATAGTAGAAAGGAGCTCTGACATTCAAGAAGAAATAGGAGTTAAATAAAAAGTAAATATATAGATAACTTTAAATAAAAGCTGATTCTATAAAACAATAATGAAGTGTCTAATTTATGATCTAATAGTGAGCTAAAAGGATGGTCACCTAGAGATTTGTTAGGGGTGGTTAGAATTAAACAATTCTAAGTTCTCATATTTGGAGAGAGGAAAGGTAAAAATGTTAATTAAGTTTATATTGTATTAAGAACACATTTTAAAATTTTCAAAGGTAACCACTGAAAGAATGGAATAAAATTAATGTCTTCAAAACCAGTAAAAAAGAAAAAAACTGGAATTAATTCAAATAAAGGAAAGAGAAAAGGAAAAAAAGACACAATCCCTATGCCCTAAAAAAACAGGAAGCATAAGATAAAATAGAATAAAGCTAAATATATCAGTGATCACAATAAATAAGAATAGCCTATCTGGTTAAAAGGCATAGATTGTCAGACAGGATTTTTTAAGCTATATGGTGTTTATAAGAGATATACCTAAAACATGAAGACACAAAGGTTGAAAGTAAAAACACAGAAAAAATATATAAGATACAGCACTAAGGAAAAGAAAAAATAGCATACCTATGTTCATGTCAGGAAAAAATGAACTTTAAAGCAAAGGCATTATGAGAGACAGAGAGAATCATTTCATAATGGTAAAAATATTCATTTCTCCAGAAAGATATAATTTTACATTTGAATATAACCAATAAAATAGCTTAAAATTCATAAAGCAAATAAAAAAATAAAAGAACCAAAGGGAGAAAAAATATCTACAATGTTACTGGGAAATTTTAACACACCTCTTTCAGAAACTGATAATAAGAGTATGAAATATTTGCACAACATAGTGAACAAATTTGGGTTATATAAGACATGCAGAATATGCAACCAACAATCTGGTAAATTTTTTTAAACAAATACACAGGGAGCATTTATAAAAGTTGATGACTTACTAAGCCATATGTAAATTCCAACTACTTTCAAGAATTACTATCATAAAACCAGATTTTTCTGACCACAATGAAATTTAAAAAACACACATATGAATGGAAAACAAGGGTTTGCACATGCATATGCACACACATATATATTTCTAAATAATTCATGGGTAAGGAAGTAAGAACCCCTAATGGAAATTATAGAACATTTAGAACTGAATAGCAATGAGACTGCCACGCATCAAATCTTGCAGGACGTAGGCAAGGTGATGTTTAAAGAAAAATATTACATACTTAAATACTAAGCATAGAAAAGTGGAAAGGGTGAAACCTAATAAGAAAGCCACCTAGCAAGCCAGAAAAAAAAAAAAAAGAACAAGAAAATAAACCTAAATAAGGTATAAGGAAGTAATTTTAAAGAGAGAAAGAGAAATTAGTGAAAATAGAAACAAAGTTATTAACAAGAGTTTCACAAACAGACAGTCTGATACTCAAAACTGACAACCCAACCTATGGGTTCAGAGCTTCCAAATAAATGTTTAGGCTCTAGCTCTCAATCATTAACATAAAACCAAGGATTGTCAAATATACAAGGAAAGCCTCTATCACAAAAGGTAAATGAAACTGAACAAATGGAGGAAGGAGAATGAAAAAAGCAATTTGGATAAAGTGAAGATTACTCAGAAAGAAAAAAAAAACCTTCAAAACAAGTTATCATTAATATGCTCAGAGACGTAAAGAAAGACAAGGCTTTAGTGAAGCAATAACAGAATGCTTGAATAAAAGGAATATATAGGAAACAAAATTGAATGAATGATAGCAGAATTTTAAAAACCAAGAAGGGAGATAACTTAGCGTAAAGTAAAAAGAGGATAAGTTGATCACAGTAGAAAAAGATAATCAAATTAGAGAAAAATTTCAATACATCCAGCATCCAAAGAGAGAAAACAGATAAAATAAAGGAGGATATCATATGAAATAACATAAGATTTATCAGGAATGTAAGACATGATTTTCTAGATTAAAAATATATAGCACTATAGGACTTCCTAGGTGGCGCAGTGGGTAAGAATCCACCTGCCAATGCAGGGGACAAGGGTTTAAGCCCTGCCTCAGGAAGATACCACATGCCGCAGAGCAACTAAGCCCATACGCCACAACTATTGAGCCTGCGCTCTACAGCCCGTGAGCTGCAACTATTGAGCCCACGTGCTGCAACTACTGAAGCCCAGGCGTCTAGAGACCGTGCTCTGCAATGAGAGGCCATCACAATGAGAAGCCCGCACACCACAATGAAAAGTAGCCCCCGCTCGCCACAACTAGAGAAAGCCCGTGTGCAGCAACGAAGACCCAACACAGCCAATAAAATAAATAAATAAATTTATAAATATATACATATATATAGCACTGTGAATTAAAATAAGCCCACTCTAAGCTATATTACTTAAAATTTCTGACCACTGAGGACAAAAGGAAGTTCTTTAAATGATAGATGGAAAAAACAGGTGACATAGATGAGATCAAGAACCACAATGGCTTCAGATATTTCTACACCAATACAGAAAACTAGCAGAAAATTGAGCAATGACTTCAAAATTAGGAAGGAAAATATTTTGTAACTTAGATTTCTGTACCCACCCAATACCAATTAAATGGGGGTGAGGAATATAGTTTTTTTTTTTCAGAAATGGATAATCTAAAACTTTTTCCTACTACATACCCTTTCTCAGAAATTTACTGAAGAGTGTGTTGCTTCAAAAGTAGGAAATAATAAAGAGAAATACATGACATACAAGAAATGAAAGTTTAATGCAAAAGAAAGATATAAAGCATCCCAAAGATGATACTGAATGAAGAGGTGAAAGATGACAAACTATCCAAATTTGATCATATTTGAGGTGTTTGGAAAAGAAAAATTCAGAATCCCATAAGAATAGGCACCCTTCCTTCTAACATATACACATGGGGATAATAAAAGTCAATGGAGAGACATCATTTGTCCTGATGAGGTCCAAAGGATGCTGGTGTAAGGATGAGTTTGAAAACTGAGACACAAAATATAAAATGAGTGGATTTGCTAAACCTGGTGATTTTTTTAAGCCAACAAATTAGCAAAATCTTTGATACCCACAGACTGAAACACAATCTGAAACATATAAGTATTCTACATATGCATGGATACTTGCATATGCATAGAAATCTCTGGAAAGATACATCTGATTGCCACTGGTAAAAGGAACTTGTTGAAAAGGATATAAGGAAAACTTATTTTCCACCACTTACCCCTTTGTTTCTTTTGAATTTTGTAACATATTTATGCATATACTAACCAAAATGATTAAAATAAAATATATTTACTACATCCCTTGATCCAATAATTTCACCTCCCAGAATTTATCCCAAGATACATCTGCACATATGCAAAGTGATGCATGCACAAAGTTATTCTTGCAGTGAAATTTTTAGCAGTAAAACACTGGATAAAATTTTATGTCCTTTAGTTTTTTCAGAAAAATAGTAAAATAAATTATAGATATAGATATATAGATTAGGTATATATCTCCATACAGGATTATACTATGCACTCACAAAAGAGATAAAAAAAACTCAACATTTCTTGATATGGAAAAATCTCCAACAGACACTATTAAGTGCAAAAGGTTAGGAGGACAAACACATGTATAGTATGCTATCATTTAAGAAAATGTAAAATTACTTATATATATTCATGTTTACTTATATATTTGTATCCTTATCTAGAAAGATATACAAGAAATTGATAACATTAGTTATTAAAGGGTAATTTAATGGCAAGAATGCAAGAATGAGAGATATTTTCCACTACATATCTTTCTCTACCTTTTGAATTTTAATCATGTAAATATATTACCATGTAAAAACATGCAAAATAAAATTTAAAAAGAAAAAAGAGATATTAAAGGACAAAAATTGGTAATATTTGAAATACAAAAGAGACACAACTGAAATAGAAAAGAGGTAAACAATATACATTCTTATCACTAATTTTATACCAATATGTGTTAAAATAGAGAAAATTTGCTAATTCCTGTATAAATATAACTTATCAAAACCAGCTCAAAAAAGAATAGAAAAACAATTACCATAAAAGACACTGAGCCAGTAACTTTTTAATGTTTCACAAAGAAAACAATGGTGTCAAATTCTTTTACAGTTAAATTCTACCAAATATTTAAGGAAAAATAAAATATACGAAAGGACAGGATTTTTATCTGTTTTGTTCTGTACTATATCTCCAATATCTAGAGCAGTTTTTGACCTATTGTAGACTTTCTGCCCACTTAATGATATTGGTATCAACGTAATTCTGAAAACAAACTTGAACAATATATGCACAGAATATCTTCTTAAACCTAGTAGACAGCATCTTACCAGAAACCTGGAAGAAAAATCACCTCAACATAGAATTGTTAAAATTATTTTCAGTAAAATTAGTAAAAGGATAGGTTTCCTGATCAAAGAAATCCTTATTCAGCACTAGAGGAGAGCCTAGCCATAAAATAGTATTGATAGTATTAATGAAAATAAAATAATAAAAACAAAAGCTATAAAGATGAGAGTGCAAGAAAAAAAAACTGTCATTATTCAGAGATGATACAATTATCTGCATAGAAAACCCAAATGGTTTTCCACACAAATTACTAGATAATAAGAAAATATGGCAGTAGCTAAACTAAAATTCATATACAAATATTGTACTTTTATATAGCATCAATAAACAGAAAATATTTTAAATATATCATTATAAGTATCATAAAATATATATGGTACCTGGATATAAATATATCAAAACATGGGCGTTTTCATGGAGAAAGTATAAACCTAAAGTGAAAGAAAATATAGAGAAACATGTGAATGGAAATTTATACCATATTCACAGACAAGAATACTCCCTACTATGAAAATATCAGTTGTCCTATATAATTACTTTAAATATAACTGTTCCAAATACATTAATTAAAGGACAGAAATGAGCAGAGTGGATTAAAAAAAAGAATTACCCAACCACATGCTGCATATAGGAAACTCACATCAAACACAACAGCATAGGTAGGTTGGAAGTAAAATATCAGAAAAAGATATATCAGGCCAATATTAATCAAAAAGTAAATTGGGTTAATTGGGTTAAAGGTAAAACAATGAAAAAAGATATGTATCACTCGGGATAAAATATCAAAAGTAGTTATGTTAATATCAGAAAAGGGAACTTCAGAACAAGAGCTACTATGAATTAAGAAGGAAATATTTTAATGATAATAACTTCAAGAAGACAAAACCATCATAAACGTGCATGCACCTAATAACAGAGCTTCAAAATTAATGAAGTAACAACTGACAAAATTGAAAGGAGAAATACACAAACCCACAATTTGAGTGGAAATTTCAACACTGTGTAATTCAGTTTTAAATAGTTTCTAAATATAAATAAAGAAACTAAGAAATTTTTTTTGTAAAAAATGATTCAAGACAAGCTGATAGATATGGAAGACAAAGGAAGGCCAACATATACATAATGAGATTTTCAAAACTCCCAACAAACAAAAGTCCAGGACCTGATGGCTTCAAAAGTGAATTCTATCAAACATTTAGAGAAGAGATAATACCTATCCTGCTCAAACTGTTCCAAAAAATTGCAGAGGAAGGAAAACTCTCTAACTCATTCTATGAAACCACCATCATCCTGATACCAAAACTAGGCAAAGATACCACACAAAAAAATTAAAATTACATGCCAATATCACTGATGAACATACATGCAAAAATCCTCAGCAAAATACTAGCAATCCAAATCCCACAATACATTGAAAGGATCATACACCATGATCAAGTGGGATTTATCCCAGGGATGCAATGATTTTTCAATATCTGCAAATCAACCAGTGTGATACACCACATCAACAAGCTGAAGAATAAATACCATATGATCATCTCAATAGATGCAGAAAAAGCTTTTGACAAAACTCAGGACAAATTTATGATAAAAACTCTTCAGAAAGTGGGCATAGAGGGAACATACCTCAGCATAATAAAGGCTATATATGACAAACGTACAGCTAACATCATACTCAATAGTGAAAAGCAGAAAGCATTCTTCTAAGATCAGGAACAAGAAAAGCATGTCCACTCTCTCCACTTTTCTTCAACATAGTTTGGGAAGTCCTAGCCTCAGCAATCAAAGAAAAAGAGATTTAAAAAATACAAATTGGAAAAGAAGTTAAACTGCCACTGTTTGCAGATGACATGATACTAAACAGAAAATCTGAAAGATGCCACCAGAAATCTACTAGAGCTCATCAATGAATTTCATAAAGTTGCAGGTTACAAAATTAATACACAGAAATCTGTTGCATTTTTATACACAAAAAAACAAAAGATCAGAAAGAGAAATTCAAGAAACAATCCCATTTATTATTGCATCAAAAAGAATAAAATACCTAGGAATAAAGCTACCTAAGGAGACAAAAGACCTGTACTCCGAAAACCATAAGGTGCTGATGAAAGAAATCAAAGACAACACAAACAGATGGAAAGATATACAATGTTCATGGGTTGGAAGGATCAATATTATCAAAATGATTATACTACCCAAGGCAATCTACAGATTCAATGCAATCCCTATCAAATTACCAATGGCATTTTTCAAAGAACTAGAACAAAAAATTTTTAAATTTGTATGGAGAAACAAAAGACCCCGAATAGCCAAAGCAATCTTGAGAAAGAAAAACAGCTGGAAAAATCAGTCTCCCTGACTTCAGACTATACTACAACATTATAGTCATCAAAACAGTATGGTACTGGCACAAAAATAGAAATATAAATCAATGGAACAGGATAGAAACCTCAGAAATAAACCCATATACCTATGGTCAATTAATCTGACAAAGGAGGCAATTCTATATAATGGTGGAAAGACAGTCTTTTCAACAAATGGTGCTGGGAAAACTAGACAGCTACATGTAAGAAATGAAATTAGATCATTCTTTAACACCATACACAAAAATAGCTCAAATATGGATTGAAGACCTAAATGTAAGATCAGATACAATAAAACTCCTAGAGGAAAAGATAGGCAGAACAGCCTCTGACATAAATCACATCAATATGTTTTTTATCCATCTCCCAGAATAATGGAAATAAAAACAAAAATAAACAAATATGACCTAATTAAATTCAAAAGCTTTTGCCCAGCAAAGGAAACCATAAACAAAACAAAAAGACAATCCACAGATTGAGAGAAAATATTTGCAAATGATGTGACTGACAAGGGATTAGTCTCTAAAATTTACAAACAGCTCATGAGGCTTAATATCATCAAAAAAAACCCAATCAAAAAATGGGCAGAAGACCTAAAGAGACATTTCTCCAAAGAAGACATATGGATGGTCAAGAGGCACATGAAAAGATGTTCAACATCGATAATTATTGGAGAAGTGCAAATCAAAACAACAATGAGATGTCATTTCACACAACTCAGAATGGCCTTCACCAAAATGTCTACAAATAATAATATCTGGAGAGGGT
The DNA here is from genome assembly GCF_030028045.1 of Hippopotamus amphibius kiboko. Taxonomy (NCBI): domain Eukaryota; kingdom Metazoa; phylum Chordata; class Mammalia; order Artiodactyla; family Hippopotamidae; genus Hippopotamus; species Hippopotamus amphibius. Next base: position 172,599,719 of record NC_080188.1, on the reverse strand, counting down.
GTAGAGAAAAGGGAACCCTCCTACACTGTTGTTGGGGATGTAAACTGGTAAAGCAACTACAGAGAACAGTAAGGAGGTTCCTTAAAAAACTAAAAATAGATATGTATAAATACAGCTGATTCACTTTGTTGTACAGCAAAAACTGGCACAACAGCGTAAAGCAATTATACTCCAATAAAGAGCTTTAAAAATAAAAAGCATAGAATGGATAACAAGGTCCTACTACAGAGCACAGGGAACTATATCCAATAACCTGTGATAAGCCATAATGAAAAAGCATATTAAAAAAAGAATGAAGGGGACAAAAAGATGGTAGCGAAGTAGAGGGACATGGAATGCATCCCTCTCCACAGATGCATTGGGAATGCACCAAAGGATGCAATAATTCCCACAGAAAACCAGCTGAACACCAGCAGATGGCCTCGGACATCAGAAAGGACCGCAAGGAGCCCGACATAACCGGTGGGGAGGCATCTACGATGGCTCAAAGAGGGTGAAGCGGCAGAGCTGTGGCAGATGGGAGGGAGGGAGAAACATACGGAGGGTCCGCACAGCAGCTCAGTGTTCCCAGACCAAGACGTGGATCCACAGCTGAACACAGGGTCTGGGAGCAGGAGCGTGGGAACTGGAGAGCTGGTTCAGGGTGAGAAACATTGTTGCCAGTAAGGTGACGGACCGAGAGGACAGGAGGGAAGAGATCCGTGTCGAGGAGTGCCTGCCCCTGAGAGCTGCCCAGCCATGATGGCGACTGGATGCTGCAGGCTCATGGGCAGGGGGGAGGAGCCGCACACGTAGCCTCTCTCTCTCTCTCTCTCTCGGCCCCTCTGCAACAGACAGTGGAGAGATGCCCTGTGGGCCACCTAAGGGGCTCAGCAATAACAAGTACCCTCAGGCCTTCAGGCGGGGCTAGATTAAAACCCCTTGGAACGCTGGCAGCAGGGATGCTGCCGAGAAAAGAAATAAAAAAAAAAACCCGAGAGAGGCCCAACTCTAAGACTTTCTGTTTACACCTGAGCCACCAGCTTCCCTCTGCAACAGGCACCTCCAAGCCTGACTGAAACAACAGTGCACCACTGCTCACTCACTCCCAGGGGAAGGAGCCACTATTGTACTCTCTCCCTCCCCACACACCAATGCTTACAAATGAACAATAAAGGAACCCCTGCGGGCCAGAGAATAATTCAAAAAAACCCAAGGCGAGGAGAAGGAAACTTACAGCTGAGACTCTAGGGAAACAAAAATATTAGTATCAATCCTATTGAACTGGTCCATTCCGGGATCAGTTCTGGATTTTTTTTTCTTTTCTTTTCTTTTCTTCATTTCTTTTCTCCTTTATTAATTATGATCTTAGCCCTAAGGGATCTACAAGTTTTATAACATAATTTTTAATGATATTTTTTATTCTATTTTTATTTTTTTGCCTTTTTATATACTTCTATATCTACCTAAGTTTTTGGTAGTATGGACAATATATCTCTCATACTTTCCTTTCATCCCTACCTTTTGTACATTTCTATTCCTTTCTTTTTATTTGCATATTTCCAATCACACTATGCTCTTCTGTTCCACTTTCTTCCATCCATATTTAGTTTATTTTATCTTAACATACTTATAAGCTACACTATCAATCTGCTCAGACTCCTTGCTCTATTCTCCAGATGATGCACCGCCTTGGTATTTAATATTAGGTTTTTGTCTTTATCTTAGTTCTTAGTATAACTGTCTAATTTCATTCTGAGAATCTCCATTCTGTCTGGTGGTACTCTAGCTCTTTTCTATATTTGATCCTAGCTTACAAAATCTCCCTGGATTAGTGTTTGTATGTATAAGGTGTTATTTGTTTGTTTGTGTGCTTTTGCTTTTGTCTCTGATTTGTTCTGTTTCAGTAGTCAATTTCTGTTGGGTTTCTCTTTGAATATCTGATAGCACACTGGGGTTCTGTCAGGTTTTCCCAGAGCCTTATGTCCTAATGGATTCAGTAATTGTGTGTCTTATACATGTATGTGTTTCCTAGACTTAGTATTTGTTTAACCCAACACTTGGACATTAGTCTGAGGCTTGGACAGTCTTCTATAAACACCTCTATCGCCAGGACAAGCAACCTCAAAAGTTTGGACAACAATGAGGAAACAAAGAAACACCATGCAGGCAAAGAAGCAGGAAAAAAACCCACAAGACCAAACAAATGAGGAGGAAATAGGAAAAATGTCTGAAAAAGAATTTAGAGTAATGATAGTAAAAATGATACAAAATCTCGAAAACAAAATAGAGAAAGTACAAGAAACAGTTCATAAGAACTCAGAAAAACAAACAGCCATGGATAACAAAATAACTGAAATTAAAAATACTCTAGATGCTATAACCAGCAGAATGACTGAGGCAGAAGAACGAATAAGTGAGTTGGAAGATAGAATGGGGGAAATAACTGCCACAGAGCAGGAAAAAGAAAAAAGAATAAAAAGAATAGAAGACAGTCTCAGAGACCTCAGGGATAACCTTAAACGTACCAACATTCAAATTATAGGCATCCCAGAAGAAGAAAACAAGAAAGGGTCTGAGAAAATATTTGAAGAGGTTATAGTGGAAAACTTCCCCAACATGGGAAAGGAAATAATGAACCAAGTCCAAGAAGCACAGAGAGTCCCATACAGAATAAACCCAAGGAGAAATACACCAAGACACATATTAATCAAACTAATGACAACTAAACACAAAGAAAAAATATTCAAAGCAGCAAGAGAAAAGCAACAAATAACATATAAGGGAAAACCCCTAAGGATAACAGCTGACCTTTCTACAGAAACTCTGCAGGCCAGAAGGGAATGGCAGGATATACTGAAAGTCCTGAAAGAGAGAAACCTACAGCCAAGAATACTCTACCCAGCAAGAATCTCATTCAGATTTGAGGGAGAAATCAAAAGCTTTCCAGACAAGCAAAAGTTAAGAGAATTCAGCACCACCAAACCAGCCTTACAACAAGTGCTAAAGGAACTTCTCTAAGTAGGAAACACAAGAAAAGGAAAACACCTACAAATACAAACCCAAAACAATTAAGAAAATGGTAATAAGAACATACATGTCAATAATCACTTTAATGTAAATGGATTAAATGCTCCAACCAAAAGACACAGACTGGCTGAATGGATACAAAAACAAGACCCTTCTATATGCTGCCTACAAGAAACCCACTTCAGACCAAGGGATACATATAGACTGAAAGGAAAGGGATGGAAAAAGATATTCCATGCAAATGGAAGTCCAAAGAAAGCTGGAGTAACAATACTCATATCAGACAAATTAGACTTGAAAGTAAAGACTATTACAAGAGACAAGGAAGGACACTACATAATGATCAAGGGATCCATTCAAGAAGAACATATCATAATGGTAAATATCTGTGCACCCAACATAGAAACACCACAATACATAAGGCAAAAGCTAACAGCTATAAAAGGGGACATCGACAGTAACACAATAATAGTGGGAGACTAGAACACCCCATTTACATCAATGGACAGATCATCCAAACAGAAAATAAAGACACACAAGCTTTAAATGACACATTAGACCATCTCGACTTAACTGACATGTATAGGACATTCCATCCAAAAATGACAGACTACACTTTCTTCTCAACTGCACACGGAACATTTTCTAGGATAGATCACATCTTGGGTCACAAATCAAACCTCAGCAAATTCAAGAAAATTGAAATCATATCAAGCATCTTCTCAGACCACAACGCCATGAGACTAGATATCAATTACAGGAAAAAAACTGCAAAAAATACAAACACATGGAGGCTAAACAATTCACTCTTAAACAACCAAGGAATCACTAAAGAAATCAAAGGGGAAATCAAAAAATATCTAGAAACAAATGACAATGAAAACACAACAACACAAGAAACAAGAAAATTATTGAATAAACAACCTAACCTTAAACCTAAAACAATTAGAAAAAGAACAAAAAAGAAACCCCAAAGTGAGCAGAAGGAAAGAAATCATAAAGATCAGAGCAGAAATAAATGAAAAAGAAAGGAAGGAAACCATAGCAAAAATTAACAAAACTAAAAGCTGGTTCTTTGAGAAGATTAACAAAATTGATAAACCATTACCCAGACTCATCAAGAAAAAAAGGGAGAAGATGCAAATCAATAGAATTAGAAATGAAAAAGGAGAAGTAACAATGGACACCTCAGAAATACAAAACATCATGAGAGACTACTACAAGCAACTATATGCCAATAAATTGGATAACCTGAAAGAAATGGATACATTCTTAGAAAAATACAATCTTCCAAGACTGAACCAGGAAGAAATAGAAACTATGAACAGACCAATCACAAGTACGGAAATAGAGGCAGTGATTAAAAATCTCCCAACACACAAAAGCCCAGGAACAGATGGGTTCACGGGTGAATTCTATCAAACATTTTGAGAAGAGCTAACACCTATCCTTCTTAAACTCTGCCAAAATATTGCAGATGGAGGAACACTCCCAAACTCATTCTATGAGGCTACCATCACCCTGATAGCAAAACCAGGCAAAGATGTCACAAAAAAAGAAAGCTACAGACCAATATCACTGATGAATATAGATGCAAAAATCCTCAACAAAATACTAGCTAACAGACTCCAACAGCACATTAAAAAAATCATACACCATGATCAAGTGAGGTTTATCCCTGGGATGCAAGAATTCTTCAATATGCGCAAATCAATCAATGTGATACATCATATCAACAAATTGAAGGATAAAAACCATATGATCATCTCAATAGATGCAGAAAAAGCTTTTGACAAAGTTCAACATCCATTTATGATAAAAGCTCTCCAGAAAATGGGCATAGAAGGAAATTACCTCAACATAATAAAAGCCACATATGAGAAACCAAAAGCCAACATCATTCTCAATGGGGAAAAACTGGAAGAATTCCCTCTAAGAACAGGAACAAGACAAGGGTGCCCACTCTCACCACTATTATTCAACATAGTTTTGGAAGTGTTAGCCACAGCAATCAGAGAAGAAAAAGAAATAAAAGGAATCCAAATTGGAAAAGAAGAAGTAAAACTGTCACTCTTTGCAGATGACAGGACATTATATATAGAAAACCCTAAAGACTCTACCAGAAAACTGCTAGCACTAATTAATGAGTTTAGTAAAGTAGCAGGATACAAAATTAATGCACAGAAATCTCTTGCATTCCTATACACTAACAACGGAAGAGCAGAAAGAGAAATTAAGGAAACTCTCCCATTCACCATTGCAACAAAAAGAATAAAATACCTAGGAATAAACCTGCCTAAGGAGGCAAAAGATCTGTATGCAGAAAACTTTAAGACATTGATGAAAGAAATCAAAGATGACACAAACAGATGGAGGGACATACCATGTTCCTGGATTGGAAGAATCAACATCGTGAAAATGACTGTACTACCCAAAGCAATTTACAGATTCAATGCAATCCCAATCAAATGACCAATGGCATTTTTCACAGAACTAGAGCAAGAAATCTTATGATTTGTATGGAAAGACAAAAGACCCCCAATAGCCAAAGCAATCTTGAGAAGGAAAAATGGAGTTTGTGGAATCAGGCTTCCTGACTTCAAACTATACTACAAGGCCATAGTGATCAAGACAGAATGGCACTGGCACAAAAATAGAAAGGAAGATCATAGAGAACTCAGAAGTAAGCCCAAACACATATGGGCACCTTATCTTTGACAAAGGAAGCACGAATATACAATGGACAAAAGACAGCCTCTTCAATAAGTGGTGCTGGGAAAATTGGACAGCAACATGTAAAGGAATGAAATTAGAATACTTCCTAACACCATACATAAAAATAAACTCCAAATGGATTAAAGACCTACATATAAGGCCAGACACTATAAAACTCCTAGAGGAAAACATAGGCAGAACACTCTATGACAGCCATCAAAGCAAGATCCTTTTGGACCCACCTCCTAGAATCATGGAAATAAAATCAAGGATAAACAAATGGGACCTCATGAAACTTCAAAGCTTTTGCATAGCAAAAGAAACCATAAACAAGACTAGAAGGCAAACCTCAGAATGGGAAAAAATAGTTGCCTATGAAACAACGGACAAAGGATTAACCTCCAAAATATACAAGCAGCTCATGAAGCTTCATACCAAAAAAGCAAATAACCCAATCCACAAATGGGCAGAAGACCTAAATAGACGTTTCTCCAAAGAAGACATACAGATGGCCAACAAATACATGAAATGATGTTCAACATCACTAATCATCAGAGAAATGCAAGTCAAAGCCGCAATGAGGGATCACCTCACACCAATCAGAATGGCCAACATCACAAAATCTGGAAACAACAAATGTTGGAGAGGGTGTGGAGAAAAGGGAACTCTCCTGCACTGTTGGTGGGACTGTAAGTTGGTAGAGCCACTATGGAAAGCAATTTGGAGGTTCCTTAAAAAACTGCAAATAGAACTACCATATGATCCAGTAATCCCACTCCTGGGTATATACCCAAAGAAAACCATAATCCCAAAAGAAACTTGTACCATAATGTTTATTGCAGCACTCTTTACAATAGCCAGGACATGGAAGCAACCGAAATGCCCATCAACAAATGAATGGATACAGAAGATGTGGCATATATATACAATGGAATATTACTCAGCTATAAAAAGGGATGAGCTGGAGCCATATGTAATGCGGTGGATAGACCTACAGTCTGTCATACAGAGTGAAGTAAGTCAGAAAGAGAAAGACAAATATCGTATGCTAACTCACATTTACGGAGGCTAAAAATGGTACTGATGAACTCAGTGACAAGAACAGGGAAGCAGATACAGAGAATGGACTGGAGAACTCGAGGTATGGGAGGGGGCGGGGGGTGAAGGGGAAACTGAGAAGAAGCAGGAGAGTAGTACAGACATATATATACTACCAACTGTAAAATAGTCAGTGGGAAGTTGTTGTATAACAAAGGGAGTCCAACCTGAGGATGGAAGATGCCTTAGAGGACTGGGGCAGGGAGGGTGGGGGGGAATCGAGGGGGGGGCGTCAAGGAAGGGAGGGAATATGGGGATATGTGTATAAAAACAGTTGATTGAACCTGGTGTACCCCCCCAAAAAAAATAAAATAAAATAAAATAAAAAAGAAAAATTGTACAGACCTAAAAAAAAAAAAAAAAAAAAAAAAAAAGAACAAGAATGCACATGCAGAGAATGGACTGGAGAACTCGAGGTTTGGGGGGGCTGGGGGTGAAGGGGAAGCTGAGACAAAGTGAGAGAGTAGCACAGACATATATATAGTACCAACTGTTAAATAGATAGCCAGTGGGAAGTTGTTGTATAACAAAGGGAGTCCAACTCAAGGATGGAAGATGCCTTAGAGGACTGGGATGGGGATGGTGGAGGGGACTCGAGGGAGGGTGGGGGGGGAGTTGAGGGAGGGAGGCAATATGGGGATATGTGTATAAAAACAGGTGATTGAACTTGGTGTACCCCCAAAAAAATAATAAATAAATTAAAAAAAATAAAGATATCAAATGGTAAAAACAAACCAAAAATAAAAACAAAAACTAAAAATGGAGCTACCATAATGACCCTGCAATCCCACTCCTGGGCATATATCCAAAGAAAAACATCATCTGGAAGGATACATGCACCCCAATGTTCATTGCAGCACTATTTACAATAGCCAAGACATGGAAGCAACCTAAATGTCCATCGACAGAGGAATAGATAAAGAAGATGTGGTACATATGTACAATGGAATACTATTCAGCCATAAAAAAAGAATGAAATAATGCCATTTGTAGCAACATGGATGGACCTAGAAATTGTCATACTGAGGGAATTAAATCAGACAGAAAAAGAGAAGTATTATATGATATCCCTTATATATGGAATCTAAAAAGAAATGATACAAATGAACTAACTTACAAAACAGAAACAGAGTCATAGATTTAGAGAACAAACTTATGGTAACCTGGGGGGGGGGGGGGCACGGAGAAAAGTGGAGGGAAGGGATAGTTAGGGAGTTTGGAATCATGTACACACTGCTATATTTAAGATGGGTAACCAACAAGAACCTATTATATAGAACAGGGAACTCTGCTCAATGTTATGTGGCAGCTTGTATGGGAGGGGAGTTTGGAAGAGAATGGATACATATATATGTATGGCTGAGTTGCTTTGCTGTGCACCTGAAACTATCACAAAATTGTTAACCAGCTATACCCCAATATAAAATAGCTTTTTTAAAAAAGATAAAACATCCTTTAAAGGCATTCTCCTTCATGAAATTCAATATATTCTTCCTGTATATCTCTAAATTTGCATCCAGGGAAAACACTTTCCCTTTTTTCTGGGTGATGAAAAGCTGTGCTTCCCCCAATTAGACAAGGGCAGCTGTGCATCCCTCAATTAGACAAGGGCAGCTGTGCATCACTCAGGGTTCCACTTCTGAACAGGAGAAAAAAAAGAGAGCACAGAATCAAATTCACTACTAAATTATAGTAAGCCATCCTTTCCTTAAATTTCTGGTATAATCCATGTGCTTTGTAAAGCCAGGGACTGAACTGTGTTTTTCTCTGTATTTTCAGCATGCTTTGCACTGTATCTAGTATTAAGAGTAACATAATAAAAAAATTTTTAAGTTGTATTCATAATGAATAGAATGAATCAAATGGTCTAGAATAAATACTTTTAAAAATCCTTCATGAATAAGCAATATTGGAACCTGTAGACTGACGTTATATAAGGAGAAAAATATTGAGTTTTCTACAAATGGATTAGAAATGCACGCTCTCCTAGATACCTTCACAGCAAGTCGGTTGCAAAAGACAACGGAGCATGACTCCTGGCTTTTTAACTTTATGTTAGTCTGAGAAAATTGAATTAAAAAGTAAAAAAGTGTATATCTTATTTACAGCTTTATGGGGAAATAGAATGAAGTATAGAGGAACATGCACTATGCTGGATAATAGAGTTCTGGGGTCCAGGGCCCCAGATCTCCCCTTAACCCTCTGTATTCTTGAGCAAGTTACTTCACCTGTTCTAACTCAAGGTGAAAACTATGTGGAAATTACAATCTTAAAGGCATGGTGATGCTCTGGCTGCCAAGACTGGCCCTGAGGAGCAGGTCAATGATTCCATATCCTATATCCAAAAGGAGTACTAAGATTAGGCATGATCCAAGAGAATGTTCATATTAGGAAGATCTGATCTATTGAGTAAAGGAAATGCTCCAGGTTAGGTAGGCAAGTACAGGCTATGACTGAATGGCAATGTAAAGTGGCTAAGAGCACAGGGTTTGGAGTCAAATCTTTGTAGATTTGAATCTGAAGTCTGCCACCTTACTTGCTGTGGGACCTTTTATAAATCACTTTCCTCATTTGTAAAATAATGGTGACAATCCTCCTTTCACAGAATTAAGTTTCATATTGCTTGAGAAGCACCCATATCAGAGTTTAGTACAGAGTTAGTGCTTAATAAATTGTAATTATCATTATTCAACAAATTCTAGGTAAGTGTTCTGCCCTAGCTTGTTTTGGCTCATAAATTAACAGGGTTGAGCCCATAGGGGAAAGGAATTCCTTATGCCCTTGTAGGGAGCTGGGCAAGGCAGGAGTACATTTAGTGTCTCTTAGCTTCAATTTTGTCATTTCTACAATAAAAGGATTTAACCAGACAATCTCTATGGACCTAATAGCTCAAAAACTCTTTGATCTATGAACCAAATCTAATGTGTATTCTATGTTCAGAATTGATATATTGTTAGATCAGGTGGGAATTGCTAAAATCATATCATCTATTCATTCATGTAAAGGGTTATGGTAAATGACCTTGGGTAAAGAATATAATCTAAAATGGTTTTTGTAACATCAAATGGAGTGTAAAGATTTAATGGCTTACCTTTTGGACTGAGGACCTCTTAGATGCATATATTCTTACAGTTTAAAAGGATCTTAGAAGCCAATTTGTTAAAACTTCCAACCACTTCTACTGTATCCCTACAATGTTCACAACTTTGTTTGAATATATCTCATGACAGGACCCTCATGGCCTCACAAGATAATATTAAAGCATTCTTTTATGTTTATTTTGAAACCAAAACTTTTTTAAGCACAAAATTTTCCTTCTTGAGCACAATGCCCCTTCATATTTGAAGCAACTACCAAGCATCCCTTTATCTCTCTTCTGGGCTATACAACCTTAATCACTTCAGTCATTCTCCATATAAGTTTCTGGACCTCATGACATCCTAACTTCCTTCTCTGGAGCTACTTTGTAGCTCAGTTAAAATGTAGCCACTGAATTAAGTACAGTACTCCAAATATGGTGCAAGAGGGAACACTCACCCCTAGTAGGTGGGACATGAAGTCCTTCTTAATTCCAAAGGCTGACATTGGACTGGCTTGAGTAGACATTTCTCCAAAGATAACATACAAATGGCCAATAGGTACATGGAAAAATGCTTATTGTCACTAATTATCAGGGAAATGCAAATCAAAACAATAATAAGACATTACTTATATCTATCAGGGTGGTTATTACCAAAAAACAAAAGACAAGAAGGGTTGGCAAGAATGTGGAGAAACTGGAAACTTTGTGTGCAGCTACTTTGGTAAATACTATGGAGGTTCCTCAAAAAAATTAAAAATAGAACTATCATAGGATTCAGAAATCCCACTTCTGAATATTTATCCAAAAGAATTGAAATCAGGATCTCAAACAGACAATAGCATTCCTATGCTCACTGCAGCATTACTTGCAATCAGCAAGATGCAAAAATAATCTAAATGTCCATTGATGATGAATGAATAAAGAAAATGTGGTATATATATACAATGCAAACATGGTATATACATACATATTTAAAGAAGAAAATTTTGCAATATGAGACAATACGTGTGAACCTTGAGGACATTATGCTAAGTAAAATAAGACAGTCACAGAAAGACACTGCATTATTCCATTTACATGAGTTTTCTATAATAGTCAAATTCATAGAATCAAAGGGTGGAATGGGGCTAGGGAGAGGGAAATGTGGAGTTACTAAGTAACGGGCATAAATTTTCAGTTAAGCAAGATAAATAAGTTCTAAAGATATGCTGTATAACATTCTACCTATCATCAACAATAATGTACTATACACTTAAAATTTTATAAGGAGAGTAGATCTCATGTTTTATTCTTACCACAATAAAATAATTTTTATGGAATGGTATAAATAAAAAAATAAGGTTTATTTTGTGAAGCCCTACTTCACTGTTGGCTCTTATTATACTCATTGCTTTGGCCATGGTGTCCTCAACTACAAACAAGAGCCTAGGCTACAAGATCAATGTTTTTAAAAATTTTTTATACAATTTTTAAAGGTTCCTTTCCATTTACAGTTATTAAAAAATATTGGCTATATTCCCCATGTTGTACAGTACATCCTTGAGTCTATCTTACACCCAACAGTTCGTACCTCCCACTCTCCCATCCCTATATTGCCCTTCACCACCCCACCCCCCCACTGTTAACCACTAGTTTGTTCTCTATATCTGTGAGTTTGCTGCTTCTTTGTTTTATTTACTAGTTTGCTGTATTTTTTAGATTCCACATATGTGATAATATACAGTATCTGTCTTTCTCTGTCTGACATTTCAATTAGCATAAAGCCCTCCAAGTCCATCCATGTTGCTGCAAATGGCAAAATTCTTTTTCTTTTCATGGCTGAGTATTATTCCAGTATGTGTGCAGTGTGTGTGTGTGTGTGTGTGTGTGTGTGTGTGTGTGTGTTATCTTCTTTATCCATGCACCTGTGAAAGGACACCTAGGTTGTTTCCATGTCTTGGCAATTATAAACAATGCTGCTATGAACATTTGTGTGCATGTATCTTTTTGAATTAGTGTTTTTGTTTTTCTTTTTAGATATATACCCAGGGGTGGAACTGCTGGGTCATATAGTAGGTTCTATTTTTAGTTTTTTGAGAAACCTCCATACTGTTTTCCACACTGGTTACACCAATTTACATTCCCACCCACCTACAGTGTACAAGGGTTCCCTTTTCTCTGATTCTTCACCAATATTTGTCATTTGTGTTCTTTCTGATCATAGCCATTCTGACAAGTGTTAGGTGATACCTCATTGTGGTTTTGATTTGCATTTCCCTGATGATTAATGATATTGAGCATCTTTTCATGTGCCATTTGGCCATCTGCAATTGCTCTTTGGAAAAATGTCTATTCGTTTCTTATGCCCATTTTTTTAACTGAGTTGTTTGTTCTTTTGATGGTAAATTGTATGAGCTGTTTGTATACATTGGATATCAATTCCTTACTGGTCATAAAATTTGCAAATATTTTCTCCCATTTATTTTTGTTTTGTTGATTATTTCCTTTGCTGTGCAAAAGCTTTTAAGTTTAATTAGGTCCCTCTTGCTTATTTTTACTTTTATTTCCTTCATTTTAGAAGACAGATCCAAAATTATATTGCTGCAATTTATGACAAAGAGTGTTCTGCCTATATATTTCTCTAAGAGTTTTATAGTATCCAGTCTTACATTTTGGTCTTTAATCCATTTTGAGTTTACTTTGTATATGGTGTTAGAGAATGTCTAATTTCATTCTTTACTGTCTAGTTTTCCAAGCATAGTCTTCTCCACTGTTTATTCTTGCCACCTTTGTCGTATATTAATTGACCACAAGTATGTGGTTTTATTTCTGTTCCACTGATCTATGTGTCTTTTTTGTGCCAGCACCATACTGTTTTGATGACTACAGCTCTATAGTGTAGTCAAAGTCATGGAGTGTGATTCCTCCAGTTCTGTCCTTTCTCAAGATTGTTTTGGCTATTCTTTTTTTTTTTTTCAGTTGCATGAACTCTTACTTTAAATTAAACCATAAGTGGCTCTCCAACAAGGAAACAGAATGAATAGAAGTGTGCTGGTTGTACTCTGCCCATTTTATCCCTGCCTACTCAGTACCCCATCCTATTGTTCTCTGAGGGTTGCTATTAAGGCCTTGTCCAGAAAATCCTAGGAATTTATGGATACCTTGATCTCTCATTTTCCTTCAGGCCCTACAACTCTAAAATTCTCAGTAAAAACAAACAAACACACACCCACAATTTCCATATGAAAATGTTGCCATGGCATGTACTATAGTGTTTACCAATCTCAGTTCAAATCCCAGCTCTACTATTCTGTGGATATATGATGATAGGAAATTTCAGTCCCTGTTTCCTCTTCTGTAGAATGAGTAGAATAACTGCCCTTACTTCAGAGGGAAGCTGTGAGGATTAAATGATTTAACATGGTCAGAGCCCTTAGAATAGTACCTAGCACTTAGCCTCATATCAGCTGCCAGCTCAAGCCTCCCCAGTCTTCACTTACATAATTAAATTTTTGAACCTATATTCAGGACACTGAGCTTTTCTATGTTTAAATATTTTCTTCTTAATATGGACTGAGTATTCAGGATTCACACTTAACATAACTTTCAATCATGATTCCCTCAACTTTTCCCTTATAATTTCTTTTCCCAGGACTCTGGCACCTGCATTTTTTTTCCTGCATTTTTGATGAGCAAACTTCCTGTGCCTTCTTCCATGTCAACAGTCTCTTCCTAAAGATCAAATTTGACTTTACTGAGTGGTTATGACTAGATATATAACATGGCAATATTTAGTCAGGGTGTATGTGGATATCACAAATGTAATGTTTGGGTAAAACAGTAAATTTCAATGTCAATGTTCAGAGGTCAGACATTTTGGAAATAAAGTGTAAACACACACACACACATACAGAGAGAGAGAGAGAGAGAGAGAGAGAGAGAAATTACCAAAAGTTTGAAGCAGTCCAATCAATTTTGGAATTGCTTAGAAACCAAACATTTGAGAACTATAATTTATAAGCCACAGAAGCATTAAGAAAATTTCTCAGAGAAGAGCTTTTGTTTCTTTACCAGTCTCCAGGGATCCCTTCAATTCAGAAAACTTTCTTAGCACTGACAAAATAAATCTCAGCTCCGCAACATGGCTTATAGCATTTTTCACAACTTTGACCCATCTGCCTCTCTCACCAATATTCCGGTCACATAAAACTTGTTCTACTTTCCACGAACATACCATATTATTTTATACTTGTGTCATCTGATATGCTAGTCCTTCTGCCTATTAATATGTCTTCCCTTTTCTCTCTGTGGCATACTTTCATTCATTCTTATAGACCCAATGCAAATATCATTTCTTCTGTGAAATGAACTCCAATTCCAAAATCATTGCTCCTTCTTCTGAGTTCCCCCACTGGATTCTGTAATTGCTCTTTTAAAGAGCCCTCACAATGTTGTACTGTGATCAATTGTTTCCAAGTCTGTCTCACTGGCAGTAGCTAGCTAGGGGACGTTGTATGATAACTCAACTAATGTCCTCAGTTTCAAGCATATTGTATAATTTAGATTTTGACCAAATGTTACAGTGTTCTAAATAGCAGAATTTTAAATTAATTTTGGGAACACAATCCTATCATTGATTCATTCTTTCATTCAACAAATGTTTCTTGAACATTTAATATATGTCAGGCATTGTTTGAGCAAAAGATACAACATTAATCAAATCAAATAGATTGCCCTCAGGGAGCTTATATTCTAATGGGGAAGATAAAAAGATAAGTTTTAAAATAAGGTACATTGAAGAATGACAGTAGTAAAGGGATATATAAATCTTGATAGATAGAGGGGTAGAAAATACCAGGGGAAATGGTTGCAATTTTTACGTATAGTGATGAGGAAGGGGGTCTCACAGAGATGGTACACTGGAGTAAAAATATAAAGGATGTGAATAAGTGAGCCATGTGAATGCTGGGAAGCTGGCATGCCAGACAGAGGAAACAGCAAGGTCAAGGCCGAGAAGAGGAACACTGCCTGGTATGTCCAAGGATAGCAGTGAGGCAATGTAGCTGAAGTGGGAAGAGCTGGGGTGAGAAGAGAAATAATCAGGAGCCAGGTCCCATAGAGCCAGGTCCCAAGTCCCACAGAGAACTTTGAGTTTTGATCTGATGAGATGGACTCCAATGAGAGTAATAAGCAGAAAGTGATATGTTCTAATTTATATTTTTATAAGGTCCCTCTGGCTGCTGTGATAAGATAGGTTTGGAGGAAACAAAGGTGACACAGACAGAAGAAAGACACCAATTAGGAAGTTACTGCAATAACATAGGTGAGACATGATCAGAGTGATGAGAAATGGGAAATTTTTAGAAGAATTTGTCAGGGTTTTCTGATGGATCAGATAAAGGTTATAAGAAAAACAGAAGAGTTAAAGCTGAGGTGAATGTGTTTTTATTCTAGCAATTTAAGGACTGAAGTTATGTTAACTGAAATGAAGAAAAGCAAAAGAGAAGCTAGTCGGGAGAAAGATCCAGAGCTTAGCTTTGGAGATGTTAAGTCTGCAGGCCTGATTAGACATCCAAGTGGTGATGTCCAGTAGGCTGTAAAATATATGCGTCTGAATCAGAAAAGACATCTGGATTGGAGATAAGAATTTGGATGATATCAGTACAGAGATGCTATTTAGAGCTATGAATCTGGACTAGATCACCTACAGAGTGACTAGAGAGGGAAAAAATGGTCTTAGGGTTGAGCTCTGGGGTACTCTAATATTTATGAGATGAGAAGATGAGGAAATGAGGATAAACTGGTGTGGGGGGGAAGACTGAGAAGAAGCATTTTAAAAGGTAGGAGGAAAACCTGGCAATTGTGGTATCCTGGAAGCCAAGAAGAGAAAGTTTCACAGAGAAGAGAGTGAACAGCTGTGTGTCAAGTGCTGTTGAGATCTGAAGTAAGATGAAGGTGGAAAATAACCACTGGATTTGGCAACATGGAAATCAGGGGTGACCTTGACAAGTGCAGTTTCAGAAGAGTAGTGCTGGTAAAGGCTTAATTGGGATAGATTCAGGTGAGGATGGAGGAGAGAAATTAAAGTAATTAAAGAAATTTAAGACATTTTGAAGCAATGAGAAGGAGATAATAGAGTTAACTAGAATAGGAATTGAGGTCAAGAGAGATTTTCTTTCTTTCTTTTGGGATGGGAGAAACAATGGACTGTTTGAATTTAATAGAGGGGAATATTTAGTCGAGAATATTCAGTGGGGGGGGGATTGATGACAGAGGAGAGAGGGGGATATTCTTGAGCAAGCTTTAGGGAATATAATAGCATGAGCTACATAGGAGCAGTGATATGGGAAGAATATGGACAATGGTTAGATCTTGGGAAGGCCACCCAAGCAAGTTTCCAAGAAAGGATGTACAATGAAGGTAAGGATCAGGGCTGTTGGCTGAGGTTGAAAACCAAGTCAGGAATATGTAGCCCAAGCACAAGTAAACAGGAAGACCAGAATCAAAGGAGCAGCCCGAGACTATATCCAGGAAATTACCATAAAGTCAAGGCAAAGAAAACTAGAAAGCATGCACTGTAGAACCAATGATATTGTACAAAGAGCCTTTTGTTGCACCAAGACCCCTTTTGAGGGCCTGTAATATCAATAATTTCTCATGGATTTTCTTTTGGTTCCTGAATCTGATGGCCAGTCTATCCGTTTTAAGAGATGACTTTATCATTATTTTAATGAAGAGCTTATATTTGTATATAAACAGCATTAAATGTGTAATGTATCAAGAACGCTGAAATCACTTGACTGTTCCAGCGTCTCATCAGTGCTTCCAAAATACACAAAAATAATCACACAAAGATAACTACCAGATGGTAGACTATGGTCACCAAACTATTTTCAACTTCTGGGGCACTCACCTACTACCTTTACTGCCTCCATGCATCTATTGGTGGTCATATGACACTGAAATGTTAGAGATGCAAAAAGGAAACAGTCTGAGTCCCTGAGTCACTGGGCCCCTGGAAGACAACAGCACAGGAGGGCCATCTGATCTGCATCAGGTTCTGATGAAAACAAGAAATATATCTTCATTGTATTAAGTCACTGCCATCAATTTTTTTCCTCACAGTATAGCCTAACATGATCCTGACTACAACAGAGACACATCATCTTAGCAGAGGTAACCATTTGGCTTATAAATGCCAATCCTTTAAGTCATAGCAAACATCACAGATGCTTAAATAACAAGTTCCCTTGGGATATAAAACATAATTTGCTCCACAACAATTTGGTTTTTGCACAGCACATCTGGTTTTTCAGGATACATCTATGTAAATTGAGTCAGCTCTTTAAAGAAATTGTATTTGCATCTGAGAAACTGGAAAGAGAAGACTGACTGCAGGTTAAATAAAAAGTGCCTAGGTCTATCTTAATTTGCTCTCTAAGCTCCTGTGATAACATATGTAAACAGTCTGTAGGTAATTAGATTCTAAATTCTTCTTTGCTGTAATGATCCAGGTGTCACTGGAATTTTTTTTAGGACATTTTTCCTACATAAGGCTACAACATATGACTTTTTTTTTTCTTTTTGAATTAAACCTCTGCAAAGTGAATAAGACACCTTATTTAGACATTCAAATCTTTTCAGAACCCCCCCAACTCAGCTAAGAGACCCAGTCTAGCTGATTCAGGCAATTGTGTTGCCTTATAAAATACTGTCCCAAAAGAATTCTTTAAAGCTACTCAGAGCCAGCATAGAGTCAATTATTAAGGTTTCTACCCATATTGCTCAGTCTGCACTTTCACCCTAATACTGTCCCTATTAACCTGCTCAGGAACCACTTTGTCATTTATGATGCTGGGGTAAGGGGTTGTTGAGGTGTCTGTTTGGTTTTTCTTTGGTTGCTTAACATTGGATGAGAAGAACAGAAATGGTAGCTCTTTAGGTCTTCCACCCATTATTGCATTGGGTTGTTTGTTTTTTTGATATTGAGCTGTATGAGCTGCTTGTGTATTTTGGAGATTAATCCTTTATCAGTTGCTTCATTTACAAATATTTTCTCCCATTCTGAGGTTGTCTTTTTGTCTTGTTTATGGTTTGCTTTTGCTGTGCAAAAGCTTTTAAGTTTCATTAGGTCCCATTTGTTTATATTTGTTTTTATTTCCATTATTCTGGGAGGTGAGTCAAGAAGGATCTTGTTATGGTTTCTGTCATAGAGTGTTCTGCCTATGTTTTCCTCTAAGAGTTTTACAGTGTCCAGTCTTACATTTAGGTCTTTAATCCATTTTGACTTTATTTTTGTGTATGGTGTTAGGTAGTGTTCTAGTTTCATTCTTTTACATGTAGCTGTCCAGTTTTCCCAAAACCACTTATTGAAAAGGCTGTCTTTTCTCCATCGTATGTTTTTACCTCCTTTGTCATATATTAGGTGACCATTGTGTGGGAGTTTATTGCCACTGTTGGTGAGAATGTACATTGATACAGCCACTACAAAAAACAGTATGGAGGTTCCTTAAAAAACTAAATAGAGAGCTGCCGTATGACCCAGCAATCCCACTACTGGGCATATACCCCAAGAAAACCATAATTCAAAAAAATACATGTACCACAATGTTCACTGCAGCATTATTTACAATAGCCAGGACATGGAAGCAACCTAAGCATCCATCGACAGATGAATGGATAAAGAAGATGTGGCACATATATACAATTGAATATTACTCAGCTATAAAAAGGAATGAAATTGAGCTGTTTGTAGTGAGGTGGATGGACCTAGAGTCTGTCATACAGAGTGAAATAAATCAGAAAGAGAAAAACAAATACCGTATGCTAACACATATATGTGGAATCTAGAAAAATGGTACTGATGAACCTAGAGGCAGGGTAGGAACAGAGATGCAGACATAGAGAATGGACTTGAGGACACCAGAGGGGAGGGAAAGCTGGGATGTAGTGAGAGAGTAGCACTGACATACACACACTACAAAATGTAAAATAGATGGCTAGTGGGAAGCTACTACAGAGCACAGGGAGATAAGCTTGATGCTCTGTGAAGACCGAAAGGGGTGAGATTGGGAGGTTGGGAGGGAGGCTCAAGAGGGAGGGGATATGGGGTTATATGCATACATATAGCTGATTCACTGTTGTACAGCAGAAACTAACACAATACTGTAAAGCAATTATACTCCAATAAAGATCAAAAAAAATTTTTTTTAAATAAATGGTAGTGACAAGAGGGCAGACAGCAGTATCAAGCAGTATCAGCAGTATTTCATCTTGTGGAACTGAAAATCACAGCCACAGAAAGAGAGAGAAAATGAAAACACAGAGGACTTTGTACCAGATGAAGGGATAGGATAAAACCCCAGAAAAACAACTAAATCAAGAGGAGATAGGCATCCTTACAGAAAAAGAATTCAGAATAATGATAGTGAAGAAGATCCAGGACTTTGAAAAAAGACTAGATGCAAAGATTGAAAAGTTTACCAAAGACCTAGAAGAACTAAAGAGCAAACAAACAGAGATAGGCAACACAATAACTGAAATGAAAAATACACTAGAAGGAAACAGTAGCAGATTAACTGAGGGAGAAGGGTGAATAAGTGACCTGGAAGACAGAATGGTGATAATCACTGATGTGGAAAAAAATAAAGGAAAAAGAATGAAAAGAATGAAGACAGCCTAAGAGACCTCTGGGAAAATGTTAAATGCACCAACATTTGCATTATAGGTGTTCCAGAAGGAGATGAGAGAGAGAAAGGACCTGAGAAAATATTGGAAGAGATTCTAGATGAAAACTTCCATAACATGGGAAAGGAAATAGCCACCCAAGTCCAGGAAGCTCAGAGAGTCCCAGGCAGGATAAACCCAAGGAGAAACACGCCAAGACATATAGTAGTCAAATTGACAAAAATTAAAGACAGAGAAAAGCTATTAAAAGCAACAAGGGAAAAGTGATAAATAGCATACAAGGGAATCCCCATAAGGTTAACAGCTGATTTCTCAGCAGAAACTCTGCAAGCCAGAAGGGAGTGGCAAGATATATTTCAAGTGATGAAAGGGAAGAACCTACAACCAAGAATACTCTACCCAGCAAGGATCTCATTCAGATTCGAGGGAGAAATCAAAAGCTTTACAGACAAGCAACAGCTAAGAGAATTCAGCACCACCAAACCAGCCCTACAACAAATGCTAAAGGAACTTCTCTAAGCAGGAAACATAAGAGAAGAAAAGGACCTACAAAAACAAAAACAAAACAGTTAAGAAAATGGTACTAGGAACATACATATCGATAATTACCTTGAATGTAAATGGACTAAATGCCCCAACCAAAAGACACAGACTGGCTGAATGGATACAAAAACAGGACCCATATATGTGCTGTCTACAAGAGACCCACTTCAGACCTAGGGACACATACAGACGGAAAGTGAGGGGATGGAAAAAGATATTTCATGCAAATGAAAATCAAAAGAAAGCTGAAGTAGCAATACTCATATCAAAGAGACTTTAAAATAAAAAAAGTTACAAGAGACAAGAAAGGACATTACATAAAGATCAAGGGATCCATCCAAGAAGAGGAGATAACAATTATAAATATATATGCACCCAATATAGGAGCACCTCAATACATAAGACAAATGCTCACAACTATGAAAGAGGAAATGCAAGGCAGAAATAGAGACACAGATGTAGAGAACAAACATATGGATACCAAGTAGGGAAAGCGGGGAGGGTTGGGAGGAATGAATTGGGAGACTGGGATACCAGATTGTACACTCTAAATATATGCTGTTTATTGTCTGTTAACTGTATCTCAATAAAAGTTCTTAAAAAAATTTAAAAAAAAATTTTTTTTAAAGTCTATATGGTCTAATGTGTCATTTACATATCAAAGACACAAGAGAAATACCAATTACTCTAGAAAGCTAGCCTAACCAATTACAAAGGCTAACTTTGACACAATAGCACAGCCATTAGAGGCCATTATTCTCTAGATCTCTTGGCAATCCCCATTAATCAAGGTCAGCCACCACAAGGCCCCACATACTAGTGGACAGCCACACTGGAATTACCCCCACAATTTTCGGGATCACCGCTGGAACTTTTTGGGCCCCACATGTTAGTGGATGGCTATCCCAGGATTACCCCTGCAACTTTTGGGCCCTACATGTTAGTGGACAGCCCCTGCAACTTCTCATTCCCCATCCTGTATTTCCTGATATATCAAATAAAAAAATAAAAACAAAACGGTAGCTAAAGCTGAAGTTTGGATTTAGACCATGTCACCTAGCACAGATGCTGAAGAGAGGGTCTCTGAAATGTCTCCTGCATCGTGAAACTCTTGCTGAAGGCACTTTCTACTTCATTGATAAAATGACAAGATTTATTAACCAGAATTTATCTCTACTGGTTCTTTTGTCACTGGCAGTAAGTTTCTCTAACAGCACCACTATCCCAAATATTTGTTAAAGATTTAAACAGTTTCAAATGTGTGCTCTTTTATTTAATTTACAGCGATTTCTGAAAATGCACCATTCAGTGTTAGATGAAACAGCTTATGCCTCCTGTCATATTTCACACTTTGTTTTATGCTTTGGTAGATTTCACGGTGGTCTCTTTTTAACAAGTAAAATTTATTTTAGGGAAAGAGATACCTTTCCTTTAAACAGTAAGGTTGCAGAAAGAGTCCTATATCATGAAATCTTTTCACGGACCTAAATAGCAACAGTGGGTCCTTCAGACCTCTAAAAAGATATTTGGGCCTCTTAATTTTCATAGAGGTTAGTTGCATTCTCTCATGACCCCATTTCACAAAGGCAGTTGTACTAGAGTGGGAGGCATGCTGAACCTGGACTCAGTTTATCTGGGTCTAAGTCCTGGCTCTGCCAGTTGCAAACTCTATAACTTTGGGCAAATCACTTGACTTCTATGAGCCTCATCATCTTCATCTGTGAATTGGGGCTAATGATACTTGTCCACAAGTTTACTCTAATGAGACAATATAGCACCCATATAAAAGTGCCTAGCAGGCACTTTGAGCCCAGACCAAAATAGGCAATCAAAATTTATTATTAGAATCCACAGGGCACATACAATTTATCTAGCATGAGATCACATGAATTAATAATTTACATGGAATCTCCTAAAGTGAAGAAATATGGAGAACTCCATGGCAATTTAAGGTATTCTAGCCATTTAAAATTTACCTGATTTACTTCCTACCTCCTGTGCTTATCCTTTGGTAACACAGGTCGTACAGTTCAGCTTGCTGCTATTTTGGTTTGAAACTTTATTTTTACCCTCTCCACCAAGGAACTGTCCTGCAGACTCCCCACCAGAGTTCTGGTTTCCTGTCACTCCCTACCACCTCTTCCTCACTCAATGCCAGCAGAGCACAAAAGTTATGGAGTAAAATCTTGCTTTTAACTCAGATACGCATTGGGGGCTGAGGTGAGGATGGCACTAACTTACTTTTTATTCCAAAGAGAGTTTTCCTGGAGGAATCTGTCTAGAGTGCAAAGGAGTTTCCTCCAAACATTCCTTATAAGAACCTAGTTGCTGCCAAGCTCAGGGGCTGGAAAGAACATATCAGGTTTAGGGCCAATAGTGACATTGAAGGCCTTCCCCTTTCAACCTACAGGCAAGTACTTCTGGGGAAAACAGCATTTTTAAATAGCAAACATGAGCCATTAGTCCAATCTGAACCTGGCTGATATACAATCCCCTAATGCCTGTGGGTGTCAGGGGACTTCATTTAAGTCAGCTTGAATGACTCTTCTCTCCCTCTCACCATTCTTTGCCACATAAGTGAGTGGCTTTCAAACTCTGTAGACTGTAATCCACAGTTAAAAACTACATTTAACTTTGCAATCCAGTATTCGGACATACATGCATGCGCGCACACACACATACACACACATATATACACAGAGACTATCAAAAACGTTATGCAACAGTTCTTGCCCTTACTACGTATTTGATTTCCACCCTACTATACTTCATTTTTTAATGCTAGTCATGACCTATAAAATGGATTTTATGACTCACTAATGGGTCACAGCCTATTGTTTTAAAAACACTGAGCCAGATTTTTAATAAGGAGCTACTAATCTGGAAAAGGACTAAATAAGGTTCATACTTTAAAGTATATGGGAGGTTTAAGTTCTGTTAAAAATATATGTACAGTTCTGGTAAGATAGAAAAGATGTACTTTACTCTATTCCTCCTACTAAGTAAAACTAAAAACTCTAAGAATTATATTTAAATAAACATAAGAAGATTCTTAAAGGTTAAGATGAAGAAGTAAGACTGGCTAGGGATTAGGGGACCCAAGAAGGATGTACTGCTCAATTTGTGGCTTTTCTTTTTGTCTCATATATCTCAGACTTGGAACTGAAGAAGCTGGCAAGCTGGAAAAGCCAACAAGTACAGACAAAAGTCAACTCTCTCTAAACAAAGGATCAAGAAATGGGAAGCCCACAAAGATATAAATCTTTTAGACAACACTCTATGCCAAACACAACAGGTAAAACTGTGGCCCCATCCCTACCCGTCCCAGCAAAGGTGAAGTGGAAAAGCCTAAATGAGGCTATAATGAGGTGCCCTAGCCCACCCAGTGTGCTAATGTCAGGGAAGGATGTGTAGGGAGCTGAAACTTCCACCCTGAGTTCCTCTCACCCCTGTCTACAGTATCATCAGAGACATTGTGAGGAGTCTGGGCTTCCATCTCCACCCAGTACTGCCAAAGCAAACCTCCACTTCACCACTGGGATAGGTCTATTAGAGAATCAGGACTTGTACCACTGCCCAATGGCAACAAGGTGACCCCCACTGTGTAGTACAGACCATGTGAGGAGCAATAATGAGAAACTTCTATTCCTCATAGCCAGAGAGGTATAGATAGAAGCCAGAATACCTACCCCTGCCCAGAATTAACAGGGAGGCTTCTCCTCAACTGTCAATGGTGGCTTAGTGGGGAACCTGAACCTCTACCCTCATATGGCAGTAATGAGTTGGTGAACTGCCATTCCATTCCAGAAGGGTTTCATAGGAAAATAATTAAAACCAAGAGTTTAAATAAAATCTAGAGTCACATAACATAATACCCAAAAGGCCCAGGTTAAAGTAAAAAATCACCATTATATCAAGAAACAGGAAGATATTGAATTGAATGAAAAAAGCTAATTCATACATTATTAACATGATAGAAACATTACAATCATTATCTGACAAATATTTTAAACCAGCCATCATAAAAGTGCTTCAAATATCAAATACAAACATGCTTAAAACAAATAAAAAAATAAAATCTATACAAAGAATAGAAATAAATAGCAAATAAATAGAAGATATAAAGAAGAACCAACTGGAAATTTTAGAACTGAAAAATACAATAACCAAATTAAAAAATTCAACAAATACAGAGAAATCAAGTCGATGCTTGGTGATGACCTAGAGGAGTGGAATAGGGAGGGTGGGAAAGAGGCTCAAGAGGGAGGGAATATTGGGATATATGTATAAATACAGTTGATTCACTTTGTTGTACAGCTGAAACTAGCAGAACAGTGTAAAACAATTATACTTCAATAAAGATCTGGAAAAATAAATAAAAATTCAACAGCAGAATGAATGAGGCAGAGGAAAGAATCAGTGAACTGGAGCATGGAACGATAGAAATTACATATTCTGGGTTTCCCTGGTGGCACAGTAGTTAAGAATCTGCCTGCCAATGCAGGGGACACGAGTTTGAGCCCTGGTCTGGGAAGATCCCACATACCATGAATCAACTAAGCCTCTGCAACACAACTAATGAGCCTGCACTCTAAAGCCTGCAAACCACAACTATTGAGCCCATGTGCCACAACTACTGAAACTTGCATGCCTAGGGCCCATGCTCTGCAACAAGAGAAGCCACCATAATGAGAAGCCTGCACACCACAACAAAGAGTAGCCCCCACTCTCTGCAACTAGAGAAAGCCTGCATGCAGCAGTGAATACCCAACATAGCCAATAAATAAATAAATAAATTTATTTTTAAAAAAAAAAAAAGAAATTACATATTCTGATGAGAGAGAAAATAGACTGAAAGAAAAACAACAGAGATTTGGGGACCTCTGGGGCTATATATAAGGTATTCATGTGTTTGGAGTCTCAGGAGATAAGGAAAAGAGTAGGACTGAAAAATATTCAGAGAGAGAATAGCTAAAAACTTTACAAATTAGGCAAAGAATGTAAACCTGCAGATTCAAAAAACTAAGTAACTGAAGTGTGACATGATTTAGCTAAGTCACAAGTGTAATTTATTACAGGAATGCAAGGGTGGTTCAACATAAGAAAATCAATCAATGCAATACACCACATTAATACAATAGAAAGGAAACAAAACAGATAATCACCTCAATTGTTGAAGGAAAAGCATTTGACAAAATCCAACACTTTCCTGTGATAAAAATGCTCTGAAAACTAGGAAATGAAAGGAACTTACACAACATGATTAAGGGCTTAATGAAAAACCTGCAACTAATATTATACTCAATGGTAAAAAAGACTAAAAGATTTCCTTTTAAGATCAGAATGAAGATAAGGATATCCACATTCACCTCTGCTACTTTACATTGTACTAGAAGTTCTAGCAAAAAAAATTAGGGAACAAAAAGAAGTAAAATGCATCCAAATTATAAAGGAAGAAGTAAAACTATATTTGCAGATAACATAATCCCATATACAAAAAAATCCCTAAGCATCCACAAGAAACCTACTAGAGTTAATAAAATGAATTCAACAAAATTGCAGGGTACAAGATCAACACACAAAAATTTGTTGTGCTGCTACAGACCAACAATAAACAATCCAAAAAGGAAATTAAGAAAATAATTCCATTATAATAGCATCCAAAATAATAAAATGCCTACAAATAAATTTAACCAGGGAAACAAAAGACTTGTATCTTGAAAACTGCAAACTATCACTGAGAGAAATTTTAAAAGAACCTAAATAAATAAAAAGGTAGCCTATATTCATGAATTTAATATTAAGATGTCAATACTACCCAAAGCAATCCACAAATTCAACATAATTGCTTTCAAAGTTTCAAAGTTTGCAGATGCCCATGGCTGCATCTGCAAAGGGGCCTCAGACAAGTGCAGCTACTGTACCTGATGTTGTGGAGAGCCTGCCCCATGTGTCAACAGAGCCACCAGGACAAACCTGCCTTTTACAGTTTTTCATACAACCTGACCTGACATTCCTTTTTCTCTGAAATATGTAAATTGTAATAAAAGTTGTTGAATTAAAAAAAAAAGTTCCAATGGCTTTTTTTTTTTTTTTGGCAGAAATCAAAAAGTCTATTCTTAAACACATATGGAATTACAAAAGAGGCTGAGTAGCCAATCCTGAAAAACAGAGTACTCACACTTCTTGATTTCAAAATGAATACAAAGCTACACTAAACAAACAGTGGTACATGCATAAGGGTAGACATACGGACTGATTGGGTCCTTGATTTTTGACAAGGGTGCCAAAACTATTCAATGAAGAAAGAGTGTCTTCAGCAAGTGATGCTAAAGCAACTGGATTTCCACATGCCAAAAAAATTAAGTTTGCTCCCCTACCTCACACCTCACACAAAAATTGACTCAAAACATACAGACAATCTAAATTTAAGAACTAAAACCATAAAAGTCTCAGAAGAAAACAGAAAGGTAAATATTAATGACTTTGAGTTTGCATTATTATTTATGACACACAAAGCATAAGAAACAAAAGAAAGATCCATAAGAGAAGTGAGATCACGGGACAAACCACTGCCCTCAGAATTGCAGAAATTGACAGGTGGAATCAGAGAATTACAATTTACCTGAGCAGAAATCCAAGAACTTAAGCCTCGAAAAGGACCAGTGCTCAGATAGGAAAACCTGAACTGTAAGTGACAACTGCTGGAGGCTCAATGTGCACAACTCTGAGAGTTAAAAACACCAGGGGGACACATTCACAGAGGGACCCACATATTTATTAGCTCTACCTCCAGGAGTTTAACTTGGTTCTCACAGTGAGTATCAGAGAAAAAGCTCCTCATGCTTCCAGCAGAGTGAAGGAGAAAGGAAAAATTTTGAAAAATATCAGAGCCTTCTGTTCTACTTGGCAAGGCCTCCTCTCAGGAGAAATGATTTAATAAGAACCTAACCTATTGGTGTTTTATCAGAGCTTAACTGATCTGGTGGAAGGGAAATATTTAAAAAGCAGCCAGCTCTAGCCTCCTGCATGGAGGAGAGAAAATATTCAAACCATTCCCCTCTAACCTTCTGCATAAGAGAAATTAAGTATCCAACTCCAGTGCATTCTAACTACCATGTCCCACTGAAGGGCAGTGGGGATGGGTGAAGGCTGAGAAACACATGTGAATTTCTCAGTCCAGAGGAACTAAAACTCCTAAAAGGCTGAGATCTAATCACAGAACTACAGAATGCTTTTCCTCTCCCAACACCATATTACTAAAAGTCTATTTATAGCATCCTCATTTACACAGTACATCATGTCTGGCTATCAAGAAAAAAATACGAGACATACTAAAAGGCAAAAAAAGGCACAGTTTTAAAAGACAGAGCAAGTATCAGAACCTTAATCAAATATGACCAAAACATTGGAATTATCAGGTCAGGAATTCAAAACAATGATGATTAATATGCTCAGGTCTCTAACAGATAAAGCAGACAACATATAAGAACATGTAAGAGATAGACATTCTAAGAAAGAGCCAAAAAGAGATGTTAGACATTTAAAAACTGTAACAGAATTGAAAAAATATATTCAATGGGCTTATTAGTAAACTGGACATAGCTGAGGAAAGAAACTCTGAGAATATCTCAATAGAATCCTTCACAGCTAGAAAGCAAACTGAATAAAGCAGGAAAGAATATTCAAGAACTGTGGGACAACTACCAAAGGTGTAACATATATGTAATGAGAATATCAGAAGGAGAAAAGAGAAAGAACAGAAAAAATATTTGAAGCAATAGTGGCTAGAGTTTTCTCAAATTTATGTCAGACACCAAACCACAGATCCAGGAAGCTCAAAGAACACCAAGCAGGATGAATACCAAAAACATTATACCTAAGCATTAAATTTTCAAATGACAGAATATCAAAAAGAAGAAAATTCTGAAAGTAGCCAGTGGATTAAAAACACCTAACCTACAGAGGAGGAGAATCCTTTAATTCATTTGACTTCTCCTCAGAAACTATACAAGATGGAAGAGAGTGAAGTAAAACATTTAAATAGTGAGAGTAAAAATAAACACCAACCTAGAATTCTGTACCTTGAGAAATTGTGCTTCACAAGTGAAGGAAAAATAAAGACTTTCTCGGACAAAAATTGAGGTAATTTGTTGTCAACAGACTTGCCTTGCAAGAAAAGGAGTTTCTCGAGAGAAGAAAAGTGATAAAGGTCAGAAACAAAAAGAAAGAAAGAGCATAAAGTGAAGATAAATAAAAGCTTTGCTTCTTAATCAATGTAACAGATAAGTTTTTTTCAAAGTAATAGCATCAATGTATTTGATTACGTATGTTTTATATATAATATATAAATATGTATAACAAACAAATAACAAATTGCATATCTGTAAATATACACAAAATATTATGGAGAGAGAGAGATGTATGCTTATGTGTAAGTAAAATGAATGACAGAAGAAATGGGAAGAAGAAAATTAGGATTATTTTGTTATTATAAGGTACTAACAGTGAAACGGTATAGTGTTATTTGAAAGTGGACTTGGATTTGTTGTAAATATATATATTGCAATCTCTAGGGAAACCACTAGAAATAAAAAAAGAAAGAAAACAGTATACCTAATATGTTAAAAAGGGAAGAGAATGGAATCATATAAAATGCTCAGTTAAAAAATCACAAAAGGCAGAAAAAGAGTGAAAGACAAAAATAGGAACAAAGAACGAGGGCAACAAATAGGAACAGTAACAAATATGGCAGATGTTACCCCAATTTTATCAATAGTCATTTTGAATGTCAATGGTCTAGATGTATCAATTAAAAGACACAGATTATCAGAGATAAGACCCAACTGTGTCATCTATAAGAAATTCACTTTAGAAATAAAGACACATACAGATTAAAGGTAAATAGATGGAGACACATGAGTACCTACATTAATATCACACAGAGCAGATTTCAGAGCAAAGGAAGTTATCAAGGATAAAGAGGGGCATTACATAATGATAAAGGGGTCAATTCCACAAGAAGACATAACAATCCTTAATCTGTATGAACCTAAATACAGAGTATCAAAATGCATGAGGCAAAAACCAATAGAACTGCAAGGAGAAATAGATTATTAGATTTGGAGATTTCAACACAACTATCAAAGGTGGACAGATCCAGCAGGCTGAAATTAAGTAAGGATAGAGTTGAACTCAGTAGTACCAATGCTCAACTGAATATAATTGAATACCTTAAGACTATTTCACTCAAGAATAGCCAAATACACAGCCTTCTTAAGCTTATGTGAATATTCGCCAAGATAGACCACAGAGGGAATGCTTCCTAATTCATTTTATGAGGCCAGCATTATCATAATACTAAAACCAGACAAAGAAATTACAAGAAATAAAACTACACAACAATACCTCTCATGAACATAGGTGTAAAAGTTCTCAATTAAATATTAGCATATTGAATCCAACAATGTAGAAAAAACTGTATATTACAACTAATTGAGTTTTATCTCAGGTATGCGAAGATGGTTCAACATTTGAAAATCAATTACTGCAATCCATCACATCAAGAAGCTATAGAGGAAAAATCAAAAGATCATTTCAGTATTTGCCCCCAAAAGGACTTGACAAAATTCAACACCAATTCATGATAAAAAAAAAAAAACTCTCAGTAAACTAAGAATAGAGAGGAACTTCCTCAACTTGATTTTCAAAATCTACAAAAGGCTTGCAGGTAACATTATACTCAATTGTGAGAAACTCAAAGCATTCCCACTAAGATCAGAAACAAGGTAAGGATGTCCCCTTTTACTATTGTTTTTCAACATTATACTGGAAGTCCTAGATAATGCAAGATAAAGAAAAGGCATGCAGATTGGGATGTAAATAATAAAACTGTCTTTGTTTGCAGGTGACATGATCATCTATGTAGAAAATCTGGAATGATCAACAAAAAAAATTCCTGGAACTAATAAGTGATTATAACAAGGTTACAGAATACAAGGTTAATATACAAAAGTGCACTCCTATACATCTGCAATGATCAAATGGAATTTGAAATTTAAAACACAATAACATCTACTTTAGCACTCCTAAAAATGAAATATTTAGGTATAAATCTAACAACTATATACACAAGATCTTTATGAGAAAGTCTACAAAACTCCGATGAAAGAAATTAAAGAACTGGATAAATAAATGTCCATAGATAAGAAGATTCAATATTGTCAAGACAGGTTCTTCCCACTTGATACAAATCAAATCAATCTAAATCAAAATTCCAGTAAGTTATTTTATGGATATTGACAAACCTGTTCTAAAGTTCATATGGAGAGGCAAAAGACCCAAAATAGCAACATAGTACTGAAAAACAAGAACAAAACTGGAGGACTGACACTGCTCCACTTCAAAACTTACTAAAAATCTATAGTAATCAAGACTGTGTGGTATTGGTGAAACAATAGACAAATAAAAAGAACAGAGAGCCCAGAAATAGATTCACACAAATGCAGTCATCCCTTGGTATCTGCAAGGGACTGGTTCCAGAACCACCAAGTGTAGCAAAATCCACAGATGCTCAATTCCCAAAGGCAGTCCTCCATATCTGTGATTTCCAACCTGCATTCAACCAACTAACGATTGCATAGTACTGTAGTATAAGTGGACTCCCACAGTTTAAACCTATGTCGTTCAAGGGTCAACTGTATATTCAACCTATTTTTGACAAAGGTTCAAACCCATACGATGGAGAAAAGATAGTTTTTTCAACAAATGGTGCTGAAATGAATGGACATCCATATAAAAAACTGAATCTAGACACAGACCTTACATCATTCAGAAAAATTAACTCAAAATGGATCACAGACCTAAATGTAAAAAGCAAAACTATAAAACTTTTAGAAGATAACAGAGGAGAAGGTATAGATGACCTACGTTTGGTTAAGACTCTTTTAGATAAAATATCAAAGGCATAAGCCATGAAAGAAAGAAATGATAAACTGGACTTTTAAAATTTAAAATGTCTGCTTTGCAAAAGCACTATCAAGAGAATGAAAAGAGCCGCTACAGACTGGAAAAGTATATTTGCATAAGACACATCAGATAAAGGACTGTTAGGTAAAATACACTAAGAACTCAAAAATTCAACAATAAGAAAACAATCTAATTTTAAAATGGACCAAAGACCTTAACAAACATCTCACCAAAAAAGACACGAAGATGGGAAATAAGCATATGAAAAGATGTTCCACATCATATGTCATCAACAAAGTGAAAATTAAAACAAAAATCAGACACCACTACACATCAATTAGGATGGCCAAAAGCAAGAACACTGACAACACTAAATGCTGGTGAGGATGCAGAGCAACAGGATCAACACTGACTCATGGCTGGTGAGAACACAAAATGGTACAGCCACTTTGAAAGACAGGTTCACAGTTTCATAAAAAATTAAACATCCTCTTACAGACAATCCAGCAATCATGCCCTTGGTATTTACCCAAAGGAGTTGAAAACTTAAGTACACACAAAAACCTACAAACAGTTGTCTATAGCAGCTTTATTTGTAAAACTTGGAAGCAATCAAGATGCCCTTCAGTATGTAAATGGAAAAACAAACTACGGTGCATCCAAACAATAGAATATTATTCAGTGCGAAAAAGACATCAGTTATCAAGCCATTAAAAAGACCTGGGCATATCATGTCATCTGCAAACAGTGACAGTTTTATTTCTTCTTTTGCAATTAGGAGGCTTTTATTTCTTTTTCTTCTCTGACTTCTGCAGCTAGGACTTCCAAAACTATGTTGAATAAAAGTGGTAAGAGCAGACATCCTTGTCTTGTTCTTGATCTTACAGGGAATGCTTTCAGCTTTTCACCACTGAGATGACGTTAGCTGTGGGTTTCTCATATATGGCCTTCATTATGTTGAGGTATGTTCCCTCTATGCCCACTTTCTGGAGAGTTTTTATCATAAATATATGTTGACTATTATCAAAAGCTTTTTCTGCATCTATTGAAATGGTTTTAATTCTTCAATGTGTTAATGTGGTATATCACATTGATTAATTTGCAGATATTGAAAAATCCTTGCATCTATGGGATAAACCCCACTTGATCAGGCTGTATGATCCTCTTAATGTATCATTGGATTCAGTTTGCTAGTATTTTGTCGATGATTTTTGCATCTACATTCATCAGTGATATTGGCCTGTGACTTGTGTGTGTGTGTGAAAGAGAGAGAGATCTTTGTCTGGTTTTGATATCAGGGTGGTGGTGGCTTCATAAAATGAGTTTTGGAAGTTTTCCTTCCTCTGCAACTTTTTTGGGATGGTTTCAGAAGAATAGGTGTTAATGCTTTCTTTAATTTTTATTTTATACTGGAAAATAGTTGATTTACAATGTTGTGTTAGTTTCCAGTGTACAGCAAAGTGATTCATTATACATATTCATATGTCTATTCCTTCTCAGATTCTTTTCTCATATAGGTTATTACAGAGTATTGAGTAGAGTTCCCTATGCCATACAGTAGGTCGTTGTTGATTATCTATTTTATATATAGTAGTTTGTATATGTTAATCCCAACCTCCTAATTTATCCCTTCCCCTCACCTTTCCCCTTTGGTAACCATAAGTTTGTTTTCTAAGTATATGAGACTATTTCTGTTTTGTAAATAAGTTCATTTACACCATTTTTTTTAGATTCCACATGTAAGTGATATCATATGATATGTGTCTTTCTCTGTCTGACTTACTTCACTTAGTATGATAGTCTCTGCATCCATCCATGTTGCTGCAAATGGCATTATTTCTTTCTTTTTATGCCTGAGTAATATTCCATTGTATAAATGTACAACATCTTCCTTATTCACTCTTCTGTCAATGGACATTTAGGTTGCTTCCATGTCTTGGCTTTTGTAAGTACTGTGGCAATGAATGCTAGGTTCATGTATCTTTTCGAATTATGGTTTTATCCAGATATATGCCTAGGAGTGGGACTGCCGGATCATATGGTATCTCTATTTTGTTTTTTTAAGTAACCTCCATACTGTTCTCCATAGTGGCTGTACCAATATACATTCCTACCAACAGCGTAGGAGAGTTCCCTTTTCTTTCGTTTTGCACATATTTTCTCTTCATTTGCAAGTATTTTCTCCCATTTTGCTGTGCAAAAGAGTTTAAGTTTAATTAGGTCCAATTTGTTTATTTTTGGTTTTTATTTTCATTACTCTAAGAGGTAGATTCAAAGAGATATTGCTGCGGTTTTTGTTAAAGAGTCTTCTGCCTATGTTTTCCTCTAAGAGTTTTATAGTATCTGGTCATACATTTAAGTATTTCATCCATTTTGAGTTTATTTGTTTATGTGGTGTTAGAGAATGTTCTAATTTCATTCTTCTACATGTGGCTGTTCAGTTTTCCCAGCACTACTTATTGAAAAGACTGTCTTTTCTCCAGCAAAGGAGACCATAAGCAGAATGAAAAGACAACCTACAGAATGGGAGAAAATATTTGCAAACTATGTGACCAACAAGGGATTATTTCCAAAATACACAAATAGCTCATACAACTCAATACAAAAAAAAAAACAAAAAAAACCCAAAACAGAACAAAAAAAACCAAATAGCCCAATCAAAAAACTAAATGGGCAGAGGATCTGAATAGACATTTATTCAAAGAAGACATACAGATGGTCAACAGGCACATGAAAAGATGCTCAATATCAGTAATTATTAGAGAAATGCAAATCAAAACTGCAATGAGGTATCATCTCACACCAGTCAGAATAACTATCATTAAAAAGTCTATAAATAATAAATGCTAGAGAGGGTGTGGAGAAAGGGGAATCCTCCTATATCGTTGGTGGGACTGTAAATTGACACAGCCACTGTGGAAAACAGTATGCAGCTCCCTTTAAAAATTAAAAATAGAGTTACCATATGATTCAGCAATCCCACTCCTGTGCATATACCTGGAAAAAATGAAAACTCTAATATGAAAAGACACAGGCATCCCAATGTTCATAGCAGCTCTATTTACAATAGCCAAAACATGGAAGCAAACCAAACATCCATCAAGAGATGAATGGATAAAGAAGATATGGTACATATATATATACACAGTGGAATACTACTCAGCCATAAAAAGAATAAAATAATGCCATTTGCAGCAACATGGATAGACCTAGAGATTATCATACTAAGTGAAGTATGATAATCTTTCTAAGACAGAGAAAAACAAATCCAATATGATATCACTTATGTATAGAATCTTAAAAAAATGATACAGATGAATTTGTTTGCAAAACAGATATAGACTCACAGACATAGAAAACAAACTTATGGTTACCAAAGGGGAAAGAAAGGGAGGGAAAAATAAATTAGGAGTTTGATGTTAACAGATACACACTACTGCATGTAAAATAAAAAACAAGGACCTACTATATAGGACAGAGCACTATATTCAATATCTTGTAATAATCTATAATGGAAAATAATTTGAAAAATAATGTAAATATATGTGTATATGTACACATATATATGTATATAACTGAATCACTTTTCTGCACACCTGAACACAACTTTGTAAATCAACTATACTTCAGTTTAAAAAAAGACATAGAGAAAATGCATACTAGTAAATGAAAGAAGCCAATCTAAAAAGGCTACACACTGTATCATTCCAACTATATGACATTCTAGAAAAGAGAAAACTAGGGAGGCTGTAAAAAGATCAATGGTTGTGAGGGACTGGGGGAAGAGAGGGGTAAACAGACATAGCACAGAGGATTTTTAGGGCAGTAAAACTCCTCTGTATGCTACTCTAATGGTGGATATGTTTCATTATACATTTGTCCAAACACATAGAATGTACAGCTCCGAAAGTGAACCTTAATGTAAACTATGGGCTATGTGTCAAAGTAGGCTTATCAATTGTAACAAATTGTTAAATTTTTTCCACACATGTTTATAATACAGAAAGGACATACAAGATTCCATCATTGATTAAATTTTTCAGGTTTGTCTAAATGTGTACGATAACTTGTGCATCTTAACATGCTGCTAAATGTAGATTTAAACATGACATCTAAGGATAACGGCTTTTTCTCCTTTCTTGGAGCTTTTGCTATGAAATCCATCTGCTAATGTGACTTCAGGTTTCTACACAGTTCATTTCACACTAGTTACAGAGGTAGTTTGTTAATGTTTACATGAGGTATGTCTCAATTTTAATTTTAGGTGATAGTGTTTATTGTTCACAATAAACTTGTGAGAGATGTTGATAATGAAGGAGGCTATGCATATGTGGGGACAGCAGGTATATGGGAAATTTCCAGACCCTCCGTATTTTTCTGTAAGTCTAAATCTGCTCTAAAAATAAACCCTAGTAAAATCTTTAAAAAAAGAACCCTTTTACATGTGGGAGAAAATATTGGAAAATCATATGTCTGATAAGAGTTTACTATCTAGAATATGCAAAGAACTCCTACAACTCAACAACAAAAAGTTAATCAACCCAATTTTTTAATGAACAAAGTATTTGAATAGACATTTCTTCAACGAAGATGTACAAATGGCTAATAAGCACATGAAAAGATGCTTAACATAATTAGTTTTTAGGGAAACACAAATCAAAACCACAATGATATACTATTTCATACCTGCTATGATGGCTATAATAAAAATAAAATGAAAAATAAATGTTGGTGAGGAGGTGGAGAAATTGGAATCCTCATATACTCTCTATGTGAATGTAAAATGGTGCACTCATTGTGGAAAACAGTTTGGTGGCTCTTCAAAAAGTTAAACATAAAATTACCATATGACCCAGAAATTCCACTTCTGGGTACATACCCAAAAGAATTAACAGCAGGAACACAAGCAGATGTGTGTACACCAATGTTCATAGCAGCATTATTAATAACTCAAGTGTCCATCAACAGATGAACAGATAAACAAAATGTGGAATGATCATACAATAGAAAATTATTCAGCCTCCCAAAATGAAGTTCTGATACTTTCTACAACATGGATGAGTATTGAAAACATTGTGCTATATGAACTCAACCAAACATAGAAGGACAAATATTGTATGATTCCACTTACATGAAATATCTAGAATAGACAAATTCATAGTAACCAAAAGGAGATTAGAGGCTACTAGAGGCTGGAAGGAAGGGTAAAGGAGGAGTTATTGCTTAGTGAATTCAGAGTTTATGTTTGCGATGATAAAGTTTTGGAAAGAGGTAGTAATTATGGTTGTACAACACTGTGAATGTAATTAATGCCACTGAGTTGTATACTTAAAAATGGTAAAAATGGCAAACTTTATGTTATGTATATTTTACCACAATAAAAAAGAATCTGAGTAAATCTCCAAAAGAATAAACTTAAAGAAATCTACACTAAGACACATCACAGTCATATTCTGAAAACTATAGACTAAGAAATAGTCTTGAGAGTAGCCAGAAAATAATGACAACTTTCCTATAGGCAGAAAAACCTTTTGGATGATAGCATATATATTTTCAAAAACCATGGAGGTAAGAAGGAAGTGGCACAATATTTTTCAAGTGCTGAAAAGACAGAGCTGTTAATCCAGAATGCTATATCCAGTGAAAATATCCTTCAGGAATAAAGGAAAAATCATGGCACTTTCAGATGAAGGAAAACTAAAGATTTGTCACCAGAACATCTATCCTAAAATCAATAGCTAAAGAAGGAATAAAGGACAGGGTAAGAAAAACTATGGTATTACATTGATTGATATTTTAATATTGAATCAGCCTTGCATCCCTAGAATAATTTCCATTTGGTCATAGTGTATGATTTTTAATGTATATTGCTAAATTTTATTTGCTAATATTTTGCTAAGGATATTTTCATAGTGGATATTTGTAGTTTTCTTTACATACTGTCTAGTTTTGGTATCAAGGTAATAATAGCTTTATAAAATGAATTGGAACGTGTTTCCTTCTCTTATGTTTTCTAGAAGATACTGTTTAGAATAATTTAATTCCTGAGATCAGTAATTTGTATCTTCTATGGTTTTTTCCTTTGTCAATATTGCTACAGATGTGTCAGTTATTAATGTTCTCAAATAAAAAGCTTTTCGTTCCCTTTACGTTGTTTTTTATCTCATTGATTTCTGCTTTTGTTTTTACTATTTCCTTTCTTCTTGTTTTGAGTTTTAAGTGCTCTCTTTTTTCTATATCCTTGAGGAATTTAGATGACTGATTTGAGACTCTTTTCTCTGTATGCATTTAGTGCTATAAATTTCCCTCTCAGCAGTGCTTTTTAACTATGTCCAACAAATTTTGACTCTCATCACTCTTATTCAACATATTTTGAGAAGTTCTAGCCAATGCAGTAAGGCAAGAAAAGAAGCTAAACATATGCTTATTAGAAAGAAGAAATAAAACTGTCTAATTTTTTGGTGTTGTGACTGTGTTCACAGAAACTCACAAAGAATATACAAAAAAAGTTTTAACTCATAGAACTAATAAGTGAGTTCATCAAGGTTGAAAGATGCAGATAAACATACAAAAATCAATTATATTTCTACGCACTAGCAATGAACATGTAGACACCAAAATTAAAAACAATACCATTTACAATGACTCAAAAATACTAAGAAAATATAAACAAAATATGTATGCTAAATACTTCATAATACTGATAAAAGAAATTAAAGAAGATCTAAATAAACGGAGAGACACATCATGTTCATGGATTCTAAGACTCAATATAGCAAAGATGCTAATGTTTCCCAAATTGATAAACAAATTTAATGCATTTTCTATAAAATCTTCAAAAATATTTTGTAGATATGGACAAGATTACTATAAAATTTATATGAATTTGAAGTAACTAGAATAGCTAAAAACAATTTTGAATAAGAATCAAGTAGGAAGAATCATTCTACTTGATTCTAAGTCTTAGTATAGAAGAACAGTAATAAAGACTATGTGATATTGATGGATAAATTGACATATAGATCAATGGAAGAGAATAGATAGATAGACTCACATAAATATGCCCAACTGACTTTTGACAAAGGTGCAAAGATAATTCCGTGAAGGAAAGAAAGTCTTTCAACAAATGATACTGGATCAATTGCACAGCCATTGGCATAATAAAAAGAAAGAAAGAAAAAGAACATTGACATAGGTCTTACCCCTTCTACAACTATTAAGTTTTGGGAGAACAACATTGGAACATCTTCATAATCTAGGGGTCAGACAAAGAGTTCTTAGACTTGACACCAAAAAACACAATCCATAAAAGGAAAAATTACTGAATTGAACTTCATCCAACTTTAAAAACTGTGCCTGGCAAAAGATTTTGTTAAGAGGATGAATAGACAAGCTACAGACTGAGAGAACATATGTGCAAACCATATATCCAATGAAGAACCAGTATGTAGAATACTCTCAACTCAAATAAGTACATAAAGTTAACACACACACAAAAAAGAAAGCAATTAAGCAACAGACAAACGTCATAAGGAGACATTTTGTTAAAGGAGATATACAGATGGCAAATAAGCATGTGAAAAGATGTTCAACATTTTTAGTCATTAGAGAAATGCATATTAAAATCACAATGAAATCATTACATATCTATTAGAATGACTACAATCAAAAAATAGTGACAACAACAAAGGCGGCAAAGATGTGGAAAAACTGGATCACTTATGCATTGCTGATGGGAATGTAAGATGGTACATCCACTTTGGAAAACAGTTTGGCACTTCCTTAAAAAATTAAACATGCAACTACCATACAGCCCAGAAACTGCACTCCTGGGCATTTATTCCAGAGAAATGAAAACTGATGTTCACACAAAAACCTACATGAATGTTTACAGCAGCTTTATTTGTGATATCCCAAACTATACACAACTGAGCTGTCCTTCAGTAGGTGAATGGTTAAACAAGCTGTGGAGATACAGTGTATCACAAAATGCTACTCAACAATAAAAAGGATAAAAACTACTGATATATGCATCAACCTGAATGAATCTTCAGAGAATTATGCTGAGTGAGTGAAAAAACCAATCCCAAAAGGTTGCGTACTGTATAACTTTGTCATATAACAGTCATGAAGTGACAAAATTATAAAAATGAAGAACAAATTAGTGGTTGTCAGTCCAGCAAAAGATGAATGGATAAAGAAGATATGGTACATATATACAATGGAATATTACTCAGCCTTAAAAAGAAATGAAATTAGGACATTTGTAGAGACATGGATGGACCTAGAGACTGTCATACAGAGTGAAGTAAGTCATAAAGAGAAAAACAAATATCATATATTATTAACAAAATATTGTATATTAACAAATATTGTATATTATCGTTTATTATGCAGAATCTAGAAAAATGGTACAGATCAACCAGTTTGCAAGGCAGAAATAGAAACACAGATGTAGAGAACAAACATGGACACCAAATGGGGAAAGTGGGGGGGGGGAGGGGAGGAGATGAATTGGGAGATTGGAATTGCCACATATACATTACTAATAAGAAAAAAAAATCAAATTGTACACCTTAAATATATGCAGTTTATGAGACGAAGCGAGAGGGTAACACAGACATATATATACTACCAACTGTAAAATAGTCAGTGGGAAGTTGTTGTATAACAAAGGGAATCCAACTCGAGGATGGAAGATGCCTTTGAGGACTGGGGCAGGGAGGGTGGGGGGGCTTGGGGGGGGGCGTCAAGGAAGGGAGGGAAGATGGGGATATGTGTATAAAAACGGATGATTGAACCTGGTGTACCCCCCCAAAAAATAAATAAATAAATTAAAAAAAATATATATATGCAGTTTATTGTATGTCAATTATATCTTAATAAAAGTTCTTGAAAAAAAAAGAAGTTAAAGAAAGGGCAGGAGCAGAAGATAAGCGGGATCCTCATGGTGATGGAAATGTTCTGTGTCTTGACTGAATCACTGTCATTATCCTGGTCTCGATATTATACCATAGTTTTGGAAGATGTTACTATTGAGGAAAAGTGAATAAAGGGTAATATAGATCTCTCTGTGTTATTTCTTACATGTGCATGTGAATGTACATTTATTTCAAAATAAAAAAAATCTATCTTTAATCTTAAGACAACATGGGTTGGAGACCTGAATTCTTTAATTTTCATCTATTGACCTTTGGCAAGTCACTTCACCTCCCTGGGCTTCGGTTTTCTTACCTGTGGAGCAGAATGGCAAAGCTAGCTCAAAGTTCATGTGCTTGATGTTATGTATAAATACAGAAAGCAAAAGCAGGGCGGAGGAAGTGTGCACGCGGTGATGATACATATTACCAGCCTTGCCTACCTTACAGAGCTGTTTTGAAAATCATATGAGGTAGAATCTCTGGACCTGCTCTAAAAACCGCAAAGCCTCATGCCAATAGTAGTTATTACTGTATTCTTTTTTAGGCAAAAAAAGAGGGGAAAGAGATCTAGACACATCCTAAAGGACATAAAAGTCAATAAAAATAATTGGGTTAAATTGCCTTGGATTATCCTGTGGGAAGAATAGCACCTGGTATGCCTTTATTGCCTCTTGTCTCTACACTTGTACCTCCTTGTACCACTACTACTACCACCTACAGCTTCCTCAGGCTGGACAGAGACCCTTGCAGACCAAGGATTTAAGGGTCAAAAGTCTCCCACAGCCACAGAGTAGGGAGGA
Source organism: Hippopotamus amphibius kiboko (assembly GCF_030028045.1). Classification (NCBI taxonomy): domain Eukaryota; kingdom Metazoa; phylum Chordata; class Mammalia; order Artiodactyla; family Hippopotamidae; genus Hippopotamus; species Hippopotamus amphibius. Next base: position 172,558,917 of record NC_080188.1, on the reverse strand, counting down.
GGATCAGTACTATACATAACAGTCTCCCAAAAGCTAATCATATATGTCAGTACCCATTCTTAATACATGATCTACCTCATCATTTCAAGAAAAAAATAAAATATTTTATAGATTAGGGATTAGAGAGGAACAGAAATAATGGAATAAGAACTAGGGATGTCAAGTCATCCAATCAGCAATGGCAAGCCATACGATAAGCCCTGGGATGTTCAAGAAAGTATTCTATTCAAGGTCAACCACAAAGTCAGGGAAAAAAAGAAAGAGAAATAAAGGAAGAAAGGAAAAGGCAAAGGTAGCTTAGCAGCATGGCAGTCTAGAGAATTATAGGTGCCTTCTGAGACCTGGCATCTGGGAAAAAGGATAGTCCAACACCACCAGATAAGAAATTAACTTACCACCCATCATAAAAACACAGCCACTTAGAGGTACATTTATAACCCCTTAATTTCAGAGGTATGCAGCCAGGAGACAACAGATCCACTCTGTCAAAGAGAGGGAAGATGGAAGAGTTTGTTTCATTTCTTCTAGGGCACCTGAAGTAAAAGAAGAAAAAGAAGAGAGACTTGAGGAGACTTAAGAAACAGAAACGATGAAAAAAGCCACTGACCTTCATTGAAGAAGATGTGAGGTCTTCCTGAGCCCAGGGCCTTAACACCTGTAGACAACCAAGGACAGGGCTTCATGCATCAAGAAAAGAACTAGGGTAAACTGGTAGATAATTGGGTGTAAGACAAATCCCTTTGCCTCAACTGGTTGTGCACATTAATTATTCAAATAATTTCCACAGTTCCTCACTTACTGACACTTATAAGTAAAGACATGGCCAGTCTTATACGTTTCCAGAACTTTTAGAATTTTATAGAAGCACCTGACACAAAGGAAATGCAATACTTTTCAAAGGAAAAGTTAGGATTTGTCAGCAAAGGGCATTATTTAGCAAATAGTCCATTCCAGGATGCAAGGGAGTATTTCAAACACCTTCAAAAGAGACAGTGCAACTCAGAGAGAAAAAAAACTTTACTTTCAGATGGAAGATTGTTCTTTTTTTTCCAGCTTTATTCAGATATAATTGACATATAATATTTTATATGTTTAAGGTGTACAATATGATGATTTGCTGTCCTATATATTGCAAAATGATTACCACAGCCATGCTAGTTAATACCTCCACCACCTCACATAATAACCTTGGGGGTGCATATGTGAGTGTGAGTGTGAGTGTGTGTGTGTGTGTGTGTGTGTGTGTGTGTGTGTGTGGTGAGAACACTTCAGATCTATTCCCTTGGCAGCTTCCACATATATCATACAAGACTGTTAGCTATCATCACCATGCTGTACATTAGATCCCCATAACTTACTCATCTTATAACTAGAAGTTTGTATCTTTTGACCAAAATCTTCTCATTTTCCCAAACTCCCAGTCCCTGGCAACCACCACTCTACTCTCTGTTTCTTTGAGTTTGGCTTTTTTAGATGGAAGATTGTTTTTAATTAAGTTTAATTCCACTTCAGTTCACATATTGCTAGCACTGTATGAGAAAATATATTTAAATTAATTTTTAAAATAACGTTTAAAACTGTCTAAACACAAGTTTATAATCAAGAACCAAGAGCCCTATGTATAATAATACATAGACAATGATTATCCTATACATTTCAATTTATTAACGATAGCTCAGAGATTACATACATATGTATATATTTCCACAAAATATTAGAAAATGGGATTTTCCTCTTGGTTCCAAATCTTTTCATTCAATAAATTTATATGAAGCTCTGCTATATGACCACCAGTGTGCTGGGCACAAGGTTGCAAAGATGACTGTGATATAGTTGACCTTTGGACAACATGGGTTTGAACTGGGCAGAACCACTTAATTGTAGATTTTTTTTTTCAATAAATACATCCTATGGCACTACACCATCTGCAGTTGATTGGTTGAATCCACAGATGCATAAGCGTGGATACTAGGGCCAAATATAAAGTTAGTTATATGTGGATTTTACTGCACAGAGGGTTGGGGCCTCTGACTCTCCCCCGTTGTTCAAGGGCCAACTGCATAGCCAAATGTGGGAGAGAGATAGGTATTTATAATAACAAAATAGCTGTTTGGGGGTAATGGTAAGAATAAGACAGAGTTAATGAAAGAAAGCAGATGATTAAATTCTGCAGCTGACGGAGAGGTGCAATGGAAGAATGGAGTGGTGGTGAAAGGATAGGGGAGGCAGTCAGAAAAGTCAATGGTCACTCTTTAGTTGTAACATATAGCTGGCTTGAAATGCGAAGAGCAATTGTACAGGCAGGAACTAGGTGAGTGATTCATCCTTGCTGAAAAAATTCTCAGATAATGATTTTAGTCATTTCCCTGGTATTTCCTGGCTGTATTTGATTTACTTCCTCAAAACATAAGAGCAACATTAGACTGGTTTCTTCCATGGGACTTGCTTTATTGAGTTTGATGATACTTGCAGTGAATTTTTCACTGTAATTTTCCCCCTCTAGCTTTTGCTAACATAGTATTTATCTGAGAGTAATTGTAAGAAAAGATGTAATCATCTTCACTCAAGCCATGATAACCCAATACTAGTGACTCCAGTAGCAAACATATATGGAGATGGTTTGGACATGCTTTTCTTGCAAGGTCTAAACTACTTCCTCTTTCTGTCCTGAAACACGACTCTTGCTCTGCTTCTTTCCTCTTGCAGTGTTTCCCAAGACAACTGAGACAGGATACCAGTTTGATTTTAGAGAAAACTATATTAGACCATCTACAATGGGGATTTCATATTAGAAACAAGGAGGACCTATCCGAAGCCAGAAGCCCATTTAGGTTAGAGGGAGGCAAGGGTAAAATCAGAGCCACTGGCTAAAAGTCCCAAGCCCACAATTTTCTCCTTTATCCACATTTTCTATTATGCACTTGGAGACATGCCCACACACTGAGGAGCAATTGTATTCTGCATTTTGCATTCTACTTTGTTAGTGGAGACACGGAGAGATTTGTGGACACTGGGATAAAATATGTGAGGTGATGTGACTATTCTTTACTATTCTGGGTGATGAGAGCTGGAAACCCATGGACATCTAGAGAAATTATTTTCATCAAATGAGCAGTGGTGGCAGATCATGTGATGAACTCTGGGAACAGAAATAAATTATGGTCTGAAACAGCTTGGACATTCGTTATTCTTGATGGAGCTAGGCCCTCATTTGGGTTTGGAGATTGTTGTGATGTACGTACCTCAAGCAGAAAATTCCTCAACTCTCTGTTACAAAATGAACTCATGAGCTGGAGATAAGGTATAAGCCACTGATCATTCTAAATTTAAATTTGTTTTGCTATTTATAATACATTATAGAACGTTCCTGAAAATTAACCCCTTCATCAAATACATTAAGCCATAGGAAACTCTCTTTTAGACTGGGTTACAGGAATCTGAAAGTCCTTCCTCTAAATTCATGAAGCCAGTTAGACACAAAAATTTCTCACAAGGATAATTTGAAAGGCTTTTAAGCGATATAATAGGAACAACAGATCTTATTTTTCATTGGATAAAGCCATTAAAAATTGAGTATTTCATTTGGGGCCACTGTAAATGCATAATGAACCAATTAGAAGATGTCCTGTCCTGATTACATGATGAAAGTCTAGGTAATCCTCTGATGTTGACTTTGCATGAATCATGGCTTCCATCTCAGAATAAGCTATTTAAAATAACCAGAAGTAGAAAGTTTCCATTTGCTGGCATAAAATAATACCCCTTTATTCTGTCCTTTCCTGACAACAACTTTCTCAGGAAAGGAAGCACATTTTATTTCCATCAATTTGGATTTCATTTCTGGCCTCATGCCCATTGGACCTGGTTATATTCAAGGACCTTTGGGAAAGTGTTAAGTAGCAGGTGTAATCACTTGAACTTTTATACCTATGAGGTTGAGTGAGGATCAATCAGTATCAATATTCTGTATCCTTGGTCCAAGGTTGGGGCATGGTAGGATGTGACTGCCTTGCTCAATAAAGGTCACCGAGCTCTAGGTGTGCATCTTATCTTTATGTCAGGAGATTCAGAGACACTAATTCTGACTCAAGAACTCAGCTTTAGGAAACCAGTTGGTTTTGTTTTCCACTGTCATGCCAAAGCTGCCACCCTGAGTTTAAAGCAATGCATATTGGTCAACAGAAGGACCACTGTCAGCAGTAGGGAAAGCAGGACACCTTCTGCCAGTGGAGTCTGCAGCTTGGGAGGCTTGCCTGACTGCTTCCCCTGGAGATCCCAGCTTCTCCAACTCAAACATGTACCTTTGAAGGTTTTCCTTGGGAGCCCAAAAGAACAATAAATAACCAAATCCTCTGCTAGGGCTGAAGAGGTGAAAACTCTCACAAAGAAATAGTATGGGCCTTGTACAAAAAACGGCACTCTGAACTGGCCTGCTGTCCCAGGGATATCAGGGTATGGGCTCTCTAGAAGCATCTCCCCCTGACTTATCTCAGAGTGCAGATGACCTGGGATGCCTTGGGACTGACTCATCAGTCAGCTCTACTGTGACCTCCCAGATACCACTGACAACTAATGCTCAAAGACCGAGGTGGTAACCATAGCAATTTGGCCTCAGCAACCAAGGATTCAACTGAGCAATGGGCTTAGGGTGCAGCAAAAATGACAGGAAGTGTGCGCCACAGAGTGGGGAAGAGCTTTAGGGCCAGATGCACAGAATTTGGGTTTTGACTATAGCATTTACCTTCTGGGTAACCTAAGGCAAATGACTTAACCTCACTAATTCTTGATTTTCTCATCCATCCACTCTCTTGTTTTGGCAAATGCATACTGAGCAACTACCATGTGTGAGGTGCTATTCTAGGGTCAGGGAAGCAATGAGAAAAGTTGCATGAAGACTGCAGTCTTGTTGGAGGAGACAAATAACAAAATACATAAGTAAAACATAAGGTATGTTAGAGGGTGAAAAGGGTCTCGGAATAAAGCAGCACTTACTTCTAGGATTCTTGTGCAGCTACTAATAGGAGACAGGAGTTATTTCTGCTTGGAGTGCATCTTCTCTGACAAGTTTATAATCTACTAAATTGGGGAAAGTGGGAGTCCAAAGGGACTGAACAGATCACATAAAATGTGACCTACGAGGATCACTGCTCTATCCTAGGCCTCCCGAAACCTTCCCCTTTCTCTTTCCATAAACCTAAAGATTCAGATCCTCTCAAGACCTTCCATGACCCACCTAAGACAAGACAAAGGGTCCCCTTCTCTACTACTGACGGCTAGGTAGAACGTAGTCTCTTCTTGACTCCTCTTATATGATGCAAAAACAAGCTTTGCACCATTTTCATTCAATAAGTTTTTCTGCTATCTCCACCAGAACGCAATCATTTAACCATAATTACAAAAATTATAAATGTGGGCAATTACAAAGCCTCCAGCAGGCCTGTCCTCGGTCTGTGTTCCTGACTTTGGAGGTGCTCAGAGACCAAACATCCCCAATCCTCTTCTCTTTCCTGCAGACCCTGCCTTCAGCCTCCTGTCCTTTCCTAGGTCCCCACGACCTTTGGAATTGTGGTCCATAGACCAGGAACAACCAGCATCATCTGAGAACTGGTTATTTATTCAGACCTTCTGAATAAAAATCTTCATTTCAATGAGATACTCAGGAGATCTGTATGCACGTTAAAATCCAAGGAGCACTGCGCTAGGTCCCTTTCTCTTTCAGAGTGAAGACGGGATAGTAAGTATTAAGTAATGATAATAAAAATAAGACAATAAAAGCATTATTACTACTACCAGTAATAATAGGGTTTGTTGAGCGTATACTACTTGAAAGAACATGCTAAGGATTTTCTACTGCTTAGATCCTTTAATTAGTACCTACTCTAGTGCCCCTTGGTCTCAATGAGTTTCAGGATTTGCAGTCTCAGGATGTCCCTCTTTCCATGCTTCACACAGAAAGAGTCTCCTTAGGAGCATAAACTCATCAGAAATCCAGGCATCGGGGAAAGCAGGATCCTAGCAGGGCACAGTAGCCACACAAATAATAATGAGCAGAGCTGCTGGAGCTGCCAGAGGGCCAGTCACGCAGGCATCTAAGGGGAGACTCACAAGAATCCGAGTTGAGGGAGCAGAGCCAAACAGGAAGGAGAATAGAGAAGACGGTATCAGGAACAAGAAAAGAACTGCTAGTGAGGCCACCTGTCTCAGGTTCACCAGAATTCCTGAGTCTATCCCAAGAGATCTCAGCCTTCCACCTGTAAGTAAAGGTAGTAACATCTAGAAACACACACACCAACCTGATTGAAAGTGGGTGGACAGAGTCAAGGAAGGGCAGGAAACAGGCTGAGATGGGATTAGAACACAGGTCTTTGAACTCCAAGTCCATGATGCTCCCCCTTGCATCTTACCTGTGCTTATATAATCTGCTGCCCCTCAACTTGTAAGGACAAAAGCCCCAGGAAAGGCAGGACACTACAGGAGACTGTGGTTTGACAGATGGCTGGGCCACAACAAATGAAGCCAAGGTCATATGTACAATCCCCATCTGGGCCAGGCTGTGGTGGTCCATGTCCACAGACATACCTCTTAGAGCTGTTTCACTGTCCTGCAACCAAGAGTAAGTGACCACCAAAAAAGGAGTGGGGGAGTGGCCACTGATGAACACAAGTGCTCCCCAATACAGCACACATCCTACTCCTGAGAGCCTGCAGTACTGTCTTCATGAATGAAAGATCATAGTATCAGACTATGTTCTTCTTGAAGTCAGAGAGTGAATATTCTTTCATCTAAGCAGGACCCAGTACAGTGATTAATACATTATGCGAAAGAAGTGCTTGATCATTAAAGAGGAGAAACAGAGTGATTTCTGGACTAAGCTGGTGAAAGGGTTAACTTTGCAATTCCTCAAGCTAAGTCTATTTTTACTTGGGCACGTCCCATTGTTCAAATAAAGAAAAATGAAGGCCAAATAGATAGGATATTTTCTCTCCCTTCTTTGATCTTGGAAGCTTTTTTCCTTCTGCTATTACAGTCCTAATACAACAGACATGACTATGTTGTGTATGTGTCTTAACCCCCTACTACACTGTAAGCTCATTATGGGAAGGGGCAAGCTTGATCTTCCTTATATCTCATGCACAACACAATGTCTGGAACAAAACAGGACCCAGCAAGTAACTATTTAATCGGAATTGACTTTGAATCCTGAGCCCTCTGACCAGCTTGAACCTAGAGGCCAGCTGTGATAAACACTAGGCTACACCTGTTCTCAAGACATTGTCTTTCTAGGTCATTGATCTCTGCTCATAGACATGAATGGATTTTAGCAGCTCCTAATATCAGAACTGGTGCTGGGGGTCAAAGCCTAAGCTCATTTGTGCTGTCAATTGCTATCTCATATGCTTAACCCAAACCATGTATTGATCCTGATTGCCTGCAAATGCACTTGAAAAGGATTAGGTGACATTTCCAAGGAGAGACAAGATACTTTCCAGTCAATTAGAAGCATCAGAGGATTCAGTGCACAGAGGAGGAACTCACCTCAAAGGAGCAGCTCCTGAGAATGTGGACTGTGGGCTCTTATACATCAAATCCTCTAATAACCTCTGACATCTAAGAGATATGGTTGCTTGCTCCATCACATGTGCTACAGTCAAAGTGCCACGGCTTTTTGCACCAGACTTATAAAACACAAAGTGGATGTGATGGTCAGAAAGACAAATGTAGAAAATATTGACTCACTTGGAAAGTGAGGATAAGTACCTAAAGTCTCAGGTTTGAAAGATGGTTGATTTGGCTTTATAAATAAAACATAACCCTTTTTGTTTGCAAAGCACTCTAATTTTCAGACAACTTTAATCTCTCCTTTAATCCCAATGGTATCACCATAACCCTCAAACAGAGAGTGGGCCATCATAGTTATGCTTAGATGAAACATGAGGAAATTGAAGTCCAAAAAGATATGCTGGCTGACCAAATTCACCTAATTCGGTAGTGTCCAACTTTCAACTACAATCAGATTATTTTAGGGATCTTTCCATTAAATCTCACAGACTGTAACCCTGAAGAAAAACAATAGCCTTAAGAAAGGCAGGATAGTCTAGGATGAATGTTAGTTCTATGCATGCAAGTTTAACAAGTGATTGGGAGGATTCATTCATCGGCTCTTCCTGTAGCTTAAGCACCAGACTTCATAGTCAGGCGGACAGGGAGAAAGCAAGAGAGCTACCAGGAATCTGGATTCCCAAAGGCAAGTCAAACAGATTCAGGATTTACAGCCTGAAGCTTATATAAGTTAGGAATTGGTCTTTTAGAAAAGAATATAGAGGACTTCACTGATGGTTCAGTGGTTAAGAATCCACCTGCCCAATGCAGGGGACACAGGTTCTATCCCTGGTCTGCAAAGATTCCGCATGCCTCAGAGCTAAGAAGCCTGTGTGCTGCAACTACTGAGCCCGCGCTCTAGAGCCTGTAAGCCACAACTACTGAGCCCACATGCCTAGAGCCTGTGCTCAACAACAAGAGAAGCCACCGCAAGAGAAGCCCGCATGCCGCAACGAAGAGTAGCCCCCACTCGCCACAACTAGAGAAACTCTGCGCACAGCAACAAAGACCCAGGCAGCCAAAATAAATAAATAAATAAATACAATATTTATTTAAAAGAATGACTAAGATGATAAATTTTGAAAAAAAAAGAATATAAAGTGACAAATTCCAAGTTAAGTGTAAAAGTGAATATTTGTTTAGAATGAGAAAATACATCACAATAAATTACATATTTTAAAAAGCTGACACATCACAAACACCAATTTTTTTTAATTTTTAAAAATAACCTAGTACTTTCATTAACTGCCTGACAAATCTCTGCATTGCGTCTTTTCCTATACATTTTTAAATGCATAATCACCTCCTCATAAGGCAGTTATAAAGCTCCTATAAAGAGAATAGAAACATAATGTAGTCATTCCTCTACATAATTGATGAGCATTTGTTTTTTATTATTGATAATTTAGAGAAGTTTTCTTTCAGCTTTGTAACTTGTAATTAGCAATGACATGTAAATTTTTAGGATTGTTGACAAATCTGAGAAAACTCCTGTCAAGTTTCTTTCATGTGTGAGCCGTAAGATTTAAGAATTTTCCTTAGGCAAGCTTATAACTCTGTACCTTTCAAATCTTGTTTCTCCCCTACTAACCACATCCATCCAGTACCAGGCATTATAGCACATATTCCTATCATGATATAACATCCAGTCCTACAACTTTCAAAGTTGATTTGGTGGCAGAGAAGGTGGCAAAAATATTCCTGAAGCCATTCCTACACTGGGGCAGCTGGCAATAACTTACCTATGCATGGAAGTGACAGTGACCTCTATTAGCCACTAAACCCAGTCTATGTGTCTCACCTCAGCTTCTCCTTAGCCGGATTCCAAAATGCTCAAGGACATTCCAACACAAGGGGAAGTGAGATCATATGGAAATTGAAGTTGAAAGAGAGTAATCTCAACCAATTGCAGTTAAAAAAAAAATTACTATCCAAAATGTGTAATCATAGGACTATATTACTAGGGTCTCTCCCAGTGCCATGGAAGGGGCCTCTACTAGTGATGAGCTCTGCAAAGTCCCTATTGCCCATTGGTGGTTTTGCCTATCAATAAACTGAGGTTGCCAATCATATCTACTCCTCTAAGAGGACATAGGATTGATTTGGATGAGAGATGCATTCACAGGGACTAAACATGGATTCCTTGATCCTGATTCAGAATGTCTGGTATCTGCCACACCCATCCTCAGCTCAAGAGGCAGAATAAAACAGCAGATAATTGAATACCATGTGAGGTAGAGAAAGCACTTTGAGCTCCTTGGAGAAGAAAACAAGTAAACACATGTCGAACAGAAGAAAAACAAAAAAATTGTTTTGTAGAATCCCTGGGGTCTGCTATAAAGCCTGCTTCACTCTGGTACTGAAAGGCTGGTCAGCAAATCCCAACCACACTCTGGCATCCTGGCTTCCATGTCCCTCCGTGGTCCAGGCCTTAATGCAGACCGGGATAATGGTGCTCTCTTCCCTCCAACCAGGGCGGGCAGCCTATCCTCACTTTACGCCAACAAATCTCTTATTGCCCCAGGAAACTGCTGCCACTCACTGCTTCTTTAAGGGTCTTAACAAAACTCACTCAATCCTCCTGGCATGGAATCCAGCTACAGCAGGGCAGGCTTTATGGCGCGTGTAATCACAGGATTCTGTGTCCACCGTTACACAGCTCCAGCTTCCGTACCGTGACACACATTACCTCCCACTGCCCTGGTCACTGCAGTGTCGTCCGTAGCACTGCTCTCCCTCTGCTGCCACCACCACCGCTGCCCTCCTGCTCGGACTAAGCTGTGTGTGATTCTGGACAGAAGGTGGAAGGGGTGGGGAGGGAGAAGGGAAGACAGGTGTAGAAAAAACAGAAGTAGAGACAGGAAAAGACAAGAAAAAGTTAGAGAAAATGGTATCAAGTCCCTAAGGAAATCAGATGGAGATGTTCTTTTAACTCAGCCAAAGCAAACAGTGAGCTTGTATTTCTAAGCCTGCAGGCTGTTGGCAAGGAAGATAAACCTCTTAACAGACCTTGAATCCAATGACAGCAAGGAGGCATGGAGGAGAAAGTGAGGACAGGTGAATGGGGGGAGACCACTAGATGTTCCCTAAAGGATGCTAGGAGAGGAATCCTTTGAATGCAAATTGTAGCTTTACTCAGCACCAACAGACTTCAGTCACTGATATTTCCACAAAAGTTTTGGATCGGTAACTTACACGAGCAATTACATTAAGTTAGAAATCAAATGGATGAAACTTCACTGTATTTTGAGCCTGGAGAGGTCACTTGGAGTTAGTTATAACTGTCACCAGTATCATTATCATCATCCTCAACATCACTTTCATCATTTTTGATCTTTTAGGTGCAAAAACCCTTCAAGAATAGGCTCCTTGGCTTCCCTGGTGGCACAGTGATTAAGAATCCCCCTGCCAAGGCAGGGGACACAGGTTTGATCCTTGGTCCGGGAAAATCCCACATGCCGAGGAGCAACTAAGCCCGTGCACAACTACTGAGCCTGTGAGCCACAGCTATTGAGCCTGTGTGCCACAACTGCTGAAGCCCGCATGTCTAGAGCCTGTGATCCACCGCAGTGAGAAGCCCATGCACCACAATGAAGAATAGCCCCTGCTCGCTACAACTAGGGAAAGCCCACACGTAGCAACAAAGACCCAATGCAGCCAATAAATAAATATAAATAAATAAATCTTAAAAAAAAAAAAAAGAATAGGCTCCTTGTACCTCCAAATTCCGTTCCCGCCCTAAGACTTCTGCCCTAACAGAGCCAGTGGCACAGCAGCAGAAATCCTTCCCACATAGCTCTCTCCTCCACCGCTTAAACGTTCTTCCATGTATGTGACTATGGATTCTGGTAGGAAGCCAGATACCATGGAGTTACGGGTAGGAAACAGAAGAAAAACAAAAAAGGAAAGACCAAGGAAGAAGCAACAAAATTTAAACTTGGAATTTGCCCACAAAGTGCCAGCCCTGTTTATCCAGGTACTCAGAAACCATATGCAGATCACATGCAAATGAACCCATGATCCCCTTAACTAATTTGATACACCTGGATGTGGCTCTGAGGACAAGCCTAATGGAGCCAGCTGCTACGAACACTGAAGGAATAATCCCCTCGGTGGTATTTCACCCCTTCTGTTTCTGCTACCTGTTCTAACTAGGGGAAGTAATGAGCTGGTGCAAAACAATAACTAAGAGTTGGAAAAAAAAATAGTTACCACTGAATTTCATTCAAGCCGTCATTATTTTGTACTGAGAAATTACCAGGAGGCATAGACCTACCCATCAAACCTCAAAATGCAAAACACTACGCATCCTATGGCAAGGGACTTGGGGCAGAGTAGTCAGAGGTACCAGTGTTTCCAGGCTCCGTCTTTTGTGGTGGGAAGAGGAGGGGCCCAGTTCCTGCTGCCTGGGATCAGAGAAGGGAGCATCAGGCTTCCTCTCCCAGCCAGCTCCCAGCAGTCCACAGAGGGCAGGGGGAACAGTTGGGCCAGGCTGGCTTCCTGTTTGCAGCATTCTCTGATCTTGGACTGAGAGACAGGAGCGCGTTCCTCCCACACTGCAGTAAGAAAAAGCAAATGATGCTCCTTCCTTCATCTCTCTGCCCCACACTGGAGGGACTGTAATCAGGGTCCGCTACACTGACTTCCCAGCTGGGCCCTTTCCTTGAAGTCTCCCACCCACCTGGCTCCTGCAGAGAAGTTGTTCTATTAGGCTTAGGATGATTCAGGACCAGACAGTCTCAACTTTGCCAAAGATTCAAGTGCAGATAGGGATTAGAAGGAGGAAAATATGTACAGTATGTACAGTAGAGGAGACACTTGATAGGTAGGTACAAGAGGCCTTTGCAATATGAATACATTCACCCATGCAGCCAACATGACTTCCTATATGTGTGGAATATGTAAGCCGTGGGGGACATTTCCCAGAACGGAAAATGGGAAAATATGTTTGCGCGTGCCCGGCCATGAGTGCACTGTCTTCAAGTCCCCAGGCAGCAGTTTTAAGGGGATTCAGCCTTAGGGAATTCATAGGGCCCTCTTTTCTATTTCAAACAGTCAAAGAGCTGAACCACTAGGATCGTTAATAGACAGGCAGGCAGGCTGACAGATCGATTTATTATGGGGATTTGACTTTATGCAGTTGTGAAACCTGGTTGAGCAGGTTTCTTCTGAACATCTACACAGCTGCTGTTGCAGCTGGGAGACCACAGGGCAGGCAGCCAGAAAGAGGGGGAAACTAAGAACAAGTAGGAACCCACAAGCCCACAAAGATGGACTGAAATGCATGTCAGTGCTTGCCTCTGGCCTTGGTGGTATGACTGTCCTGCAGAAGCCAGGGCCCCATATCATGGAGCCAAACACAGGCATCTGGCCTAAGAGTCAGGGAAACCAGAAGATCCAGGAGAAGGCAGAACAATGGGAGGCCTAGTTGCTGCTCCATGCTGACAAGGTGAGCCAGCAGATCAGTGACAAGGTATGTGAGCTACATATGGCTGCTCCTTCACTTATGCCCTCCACTTCGACATCAGAATCTCTCTTGTGGCTTACTCTGGCAGGAAACATACAGGAAAGGGAAGTCTGGGAAATGCAGTTCCGCCTGCCTAAGCCCACACATCACGAAGCCATCATGCTGTCTAAAGCCTCTCTCTCAGCAGGGATGGATTGGGCTCTGGGCTCAGTCACTGTCAGTAGGCTGAGTGTCTGGGCGTCACAAGCAGGAGCTCTCGGCTTGTGGCACTGGCCCTTGCCAGGGCTGGAGGAAGGACACAGAAGCACAGCTGAGTCAAAGTTTCCAGAGTCACCCAAACATGCCAAGGGCCAGTGATGGAGAGGGAGGCCTGGCCTGACACAGCCTCTGCTTTTTCTTCCCCAGCCCCACTTGGACCAGCCAAGTGACCACGCACTGCCTCTTTCCAAACCCACTGGCAGATGTTACTGTCTCCTCCTGGGTTGGGGACTGTTCATCATTCAGCACTGACTGCTGTAGAAGGGGACTTCAGCCCTGCCAGAGGAAGCAGACAGAAAGGCTCTCCTCATCCTCAATTTTCACTTTGATAATGAGTTTCATTGCAGGGACTTAACAATTAGCTGTGTTCTACTAGTGCTACCGTGAAAACGGAGGAAAATTGCCTGGGGTTGGATAAAAAGGAGTGAGATGTTCTGGCTCCAGGTTGGTGCACTCAGAGATCATTAAACCCCTCATTAACTGAGCCGGGGCTTTGCCAGGACCCCGGGCAGGTGTTCTGGGACTGAGCACATCCAAAAGGTGGCAGCGATGGTTGAGGGGGAAGGGTGCCTGATTCCTGACATCCCTCTCCATGAGGCAGGGCTCAGAAATGCCTCCTATCCCTGAGATCCCCAAGAGAACGTCAGCTATTCAATCCTAGAGAAGCCTGTTTCAGCGCAGCAGACACGCGCTCTGGTACTGATGCTCAACCTAACTTACCAGATGGCATTGAAAAGTCACAGCTTCCGTGTTTCTTACCCTGACAAGGTTTTAGAAGGGTAGAAATGAAACACGTCTTCCAAGTGAAATAGTGTCTGTTCTGGCACCACCAGGGCTTCACTCCAACATGAGCGCACAGAGGCTTGCATATGCCTGGGTGCATGTGTCTGTATGTCTGTGTGAACAGGAGGCAGGGGCAGGGAAGGGAGATAGTGTGATTCCTAAAACTCTACACTCCTTTGGTGTCCTTCAACCTCTAATGCTGACAAATAAATAACTCAAGTCACAAAACGGGCACAGAGAGCAGTCACAACATGCATCAGGTAAGAGCAAATTAAGTGTACAAGGACTTAACTCAAAATCAGCCTTCACAGCCCAGATCATCAACATCTTAATCAGGGGCATTAAGAAAGCCAAGCAGCCAGGACAGAGATGGCCCCAGGTTGGAGTTACCTTCTCAGTGATATGGTACCTTCTATTAGCAAGCCAGTTTACCCTGTTGTAAATTATGAGTTGCTCTGCAAAGCTGTCCAGGGCGACTAGTCAAAGTCATCGGGGATGCTAGAGCATCTCCTTTAAGAGGGGCTTAGAGATTGTTGAACTGTGGCAGAGTAGGCAGTGAGAAGTTCAGAAGGCAGAACTGACTTAGTTCCAATTCTGCTACTTCCAGCCAATGGCTAGGGTGGAAGCCTAGTTTCCTTAGCCTCAGTTTCCTCACCTGTAATATCAAGATAAGAGTATCGATACCACAAGGGTTTTTTCCTCAAATAAATAAGAGATGAGGTATGCATAAAACTTTATACCCAACAAAGAAAAAACAAAGCTAATATCTTAGGTGTTCCATTATTAATAATAGCTACTATTTATTGTATTTATACAATATACTTGAGGAAGTTGAATCTCTGGAGGTTAAGAATATTATCCAAAGTCATACTGATAATAAATAGAAAACTTCAACTCAGGTTGTTGACTCCAAAGCCTACCTGTTCATCTTCATTCCATTCTGCCTGCCTTTCAATGTTGGTCACAGTCAGCCAAAAGCAGATATTTCCCCACTCACAGTTCTGGGGTAAGGTTTTCTCAGATCTGTGTTTTCGCAGAAATATAAGTGCAGTAAGTTTGATATTCACATCACAAAGTTGTGAAGGCTGTATCTTTCGGGCAGCTCACTTGAGCCTAGATTTCAAAACTCTCACCTGCCCTGATCTGCTCTTTAACCTTCAATTCTGGACCCTATATGCACCTCTTGGTAGAATAAGTCCTTAATTCTTTTCTTGGCTATCGAGGACCTTTAAGACTTTCTTCTAGGGCCAGTCTCTAGTAACAATGGCCCCTTAATTCTTTCTGAGGTGCAGCCTTGACTCTTAGGGTAGCTAACACCCTGTTGCTTCCCACATGAGACAAACGTATTGTAGGTCCTGCTTTCTTTGTGTCTAACCCAGCAAAAGGCATTGTTGCACCTGAGTTGGTCACAACAGAAGAGACAGTATTCCTTCTTCTTGATAATCCACGTGGAGTGGTGGATAAGGTGTCTACCAAGCACCAGTCTTGAGCCACTGTGAGGAAAGCTGATCCCTGTACTGGTCAGAGCAGGAGGAGGATGTAGCCAAATTTGGCATCATTAAACTGGTCAACCAGCTGCAAGACATTACCAGCTGCCGTGTTAATCATTAATGAGGCAGACAGTGCCTGTTGCCTGCGTAGTGAACCAAACATTATGACTTGGGTTTTCATTTCATATAAAATTAACTCACTGAATGAAGAATCGGCCTCCAGCTTGTGAGAGACAGAGCTGCTGGCAAAAAGAGGGGCCTGGCAGACCAGAAGCACAAAAGGAACATAAAGTCCCTCATTGATTTGATCCAACTGTTTGTATGCAGATCATGTCTTCTAATTCAATTCGATCTCAGCCCCTCAAAGCTGCTGCTCAAAATATTTCTGTGTTCCCAAGTAGAGCCTCCACGTGTCACAGCTCCTTCCTGCCACAGCATGTGCTGATGCCTCCCCAAATTATTTTTACTATGCCTTTAAATCTAGGCAAAGCGAGAGTACAGTCCTACTCTTTACTTGTGGATTGTAATTTTCCTATTCAGGAAAAGTGAATGCTATCTTTAAAATTTTTTATTTTGTTTAAACACGCACAAAGGTAGGATAATAAATGAACCTCAATGAACCCACCGTTCTCCTTCAATAATCATTGACATTTTACCGATCTTGTTTCATTTATCTCCCCAAATTTGTTGTTTTTGTTTTTCCTGGAATATTTTAAAGCAAAACCAAGATATCATCCCATTCTATTAAAAAAATCCTTTAGTATGGATTTCTAACTAATAAGTATTTTACTTATTTATCTATGCATATATAACCTTTAAACCTAACAGAAATTCCCAAGTGTTTAATTATTACCATCAAATAATGAGAACATATTCATACTTCCCTGATTGTCTCAAAGATGTGAGCTTACAATTGGGTTTTCCATTCAGGATCTAAACAAGGTCCACACTTTGCATTTGACCGTTAAATTCCATTCCATAACACTCCTCCCTTCCTTTCCTCACTCTCATCCTTTCTCCCAGAACTGTTAGTAAAACTGGGTCATCTGTCTCTAAAATGTCCTATATTCTGAATTTTGCTGATTGCTTCCTCATAGTGTTATTGAATTTGTTCTTCTATCCTCCATATTTCCTGTAAACTAAAGGTTAAAGCTGGAGATTTGATCAGATGCAAGCTCAGGTTTCTTTAAGTGAAATCATTCATAAATGGTGCTGTATACTTTTTATTGCATCGTCATAAGGCATGTGATATTTAGGGTCTCCTTTTTAGTGGTGCTAAGACTTCCACTGGGATAAGGGGATCCTTCCATTATATCACTCTTCTTTAATATTTCACCTAAAAACTATGTACCATTTGATCAGTTGATGATCCATTATATCATTAGCAGTTGAGACTGGGAATTTTCAAGTCCATTATTACCCTTGCATCTATTAATGGGAATTCTGTAAAGAAGAGCCTCTCCTTATCAGCCATTGATATCCCTAAATACAGCTCCTACAGGAAAGGCAAGGTAACTGCTTAATTCTTTCGTTATTTAAATAATATTCAGAGTAATAAGCTCTGCCTTACAAAGACCCAGTGGTGACCAATTTTAATTTTTTTAGTATCAGTTTGAGGTTATGGGTTTTATTATGTTTCATGTGTTTCAACTAAAATGTAGTTATTCTTTTTAATGATCAACTTGTCCAACTGTAAGCCAATTGGGAGTCTCTTTAAGTTGGCTTCATTGATCTTTTGACATGACCATTTGGTTTTTTAACACATTTTTTTATTGTGGTAAAATATATGCATAAAATTTGTCACTTTAATCATTTTTAAGCATACAAGTCAGTGGCATTAATTATACTTCAGTGCTGTGTAACCACCACCACTATTATTTTCAAAAACTTTTCTCACTATACCGAACAGTATTAAACATTAATTAACATTAAAAATAATTCCCTATCTCCACCCTAGCCTCTGGACTACAGTCTATTTATGTCTGTATGAATTTGTCAATTCTGGATGTTTCATATAAATGGAATCAAAAATATTGGTCATTTTGTGTTTGGTTTAGTTCACTTAACATAATGTTTTCAATATTGATCTATGTTGTAGCATGGCATGTATCACCTATGTTCATTTTGTTTATCCATTCCTCTGTCAATGGACACTTTGTTTCCACCTTTTGGTTATTGTGAATAGTGCTGCAATGAACACAGACATACACATACCTGTTTGAGTCCCTGTTTTCAATTCTTTTGAACATATATACCAACCAGTAGAATTGCTGGGTCACATGGTAATTGTGTTTAACTTTTTGAGGAGCTGCCAAATTATTTTCCACAGCAGGTGAGCCATTTTACATCCCCACCAGCAATGTACAAAGTTTCCAATTTCTCCATATTCTTATCAATGTGACTTATCAGTCTTCAATAGCTTTCCAGTTTTCTGGCACACCATGAAGCTCAAAATCATCTTGTACATTTATTGCTCTAAACTTTGAATCAACCATTTCTCCAAGAAGTTCTGGTTCCTTTAAGTTGAGAATAGTATGTAGAGAACACAGACTGGGTACTAGGGGTGCTTAAAGATGTTGCATTATTGTTGCTCCTATGTCATTTCAATTAACAGAGATACTTACCCTACTGGTGCTCTTCTAATTTCCAGATCTTCCAGCTGGCAAAGGTTTTTTTAAGTAAGAATGGTATTAGAGCTATTCAGGGCCTTTTGTGATTCAACACAAATTTTAAAATTATTTATTCTGGTTCTGTCAAAAATGCCATTGGTATTTTTATAGGGATTGCACTGAATCTGTAGATTGCCTTGGGTAATATGGTCATTTTTAACAATATTGATTCTTCCAATCCAAGAACATGGTATATCTTTCTAT
This sequence comes from Hippopotamus amphibius kiboko, assembly GCF_030028045.1. NCBI lineage: Eukaryota > Metazoa > Chordata > Mammalia > Artiodactyla > Hippopotamidae > Hippopotamus > Hippopotamus amphibius. The sequence goes on along the minus strand of NC_080188.1, from coordinate 172,540,447 downwards.
CTGTTTGTGTCTCTTCAATTTCTTTCATCAGTGTCTTATTGTCATCCAAGTACAGGTCTTTTGCCACCTTAGGTAGGTTTATTCCTAGGTATTTTATTCTTTTTGATGTGATGGTAAGTGAGATTGTTTCCTTAATTTCTCTTTCTGATAGTTTGTTGTTAGCATATAAAAATGCAACAGATTTCTGTATATCAATTTTGTAACCTGCAACTTTATCAAATTCACTGATGAGCTCTACAAGTTTTCAGGTGGCATGTTTAGGATTTTCTATGTATAGTATTATGTCATATGCAAACAGTGACAGTTTTAGTTCTTCCTTTCCAGTTTGGATTCCTTTTATTTCTTTTTCTTCTTTGATTGTTGTGGCTAGGACTTCCAAAATTATGTTAAAAAAGAAGTGGTGAGAGTGGGATCCTTGTCTTGTTTCCAATTCTAGAGGATATACTTTCAGCTTTTCACTGTTGAGTATGATGTTAACTGTGAGTTTGTCATATATGGCCTTTATTATTGCCCAAATAGCCAAAACAACATTGAAAAAGAAGAACAGAGCTGGAGGAATTACATTCCCTGGCTTTAGACTATACTACAAAGCTACAGTCATCGAAACAGTATGGTTTTGGCACAGAAATTGACACATAGATCAATGGAACAGGATAGAGAGCCCAGAAATAAACCCACAAACTTATGTCAATTAATCTATGACAAAAGAGGCAAGGATATACAATGGAGAAAATACAGTCTCTTCAATACATGGTGCTGGGAAAACTGGACAGCTACATGTAAAAGAATGAAATTAGAACATCCTTTAACACCATATACAGAAATAACCTCAAAATGGATTAAAGTTCTAAATATAAGGCTGGATACTATAAAACTCCTAGAGGAAAACATAGGCAGAACACTCTTTGACATAAATCACAGCAATATTCTTCAGATCATCTCCTAAAGTAAAGGAAATATAAGCAAAAATAAACAAAGGGTACCTAATTAAAATTAAAGCTTTTGCACAGCAAAGGAAACCATAAATAAAATGAAAAGACAACCTACTGAATGGGAGACTATATTGGCAATGATATGACCAATAAAGGATTAATATCCAACATATAGAAACAGCTTATAAAACTCAATATGAAAAAACAACCCAGTTAAAAAATGGGCATAAGAAGTGAATAGATGTTTTTCCAAAGAGCAAATGCAGATGGCAAATAGACACATGAAAAGATGTTTAACATTACTAATCATCAGGGAAACGCAAATCAGAACCACAGTGAGATATCAACTCACACCTGTCAGAATGACTATAATTTAAAAAAAAAAGAAATAAATAACAAATGTTGGCAAGGATGTGGAGAAAAGGGAACTTTTGTGCACTGTTGGTGAAAATGTAAATTAGTGCAGCCACTGTGGAAAATGGTATGGAGGTTTCTCAAAAAACTAAAAATGGAACTACCACATGACCCAGCAATTCCACTCCTTGGTATATATCTGAAAAAACAAAAACACTAATTCAAAAAGATACATGCACCCCAATGTTCATAGCAGCATTATTTACAGTTGCCAAGATATGGAAGCAACCTAAATGTCCACCCACAGATGAATGGATAAAGAAGATGTGGTGTATACATACACACACACATACACACAATGGAATACTACCCAGCCATAAAAAGAACAAAATTTTGCCATTTGCAGCAACATGGATGGACTTGGAGGTCATTATGCTAATTGAAATAAGTCAGACAGAGAAAGACAAGTACTGTGTGATATCACATATATGTGGAATCTAAAAAATACAACAAAACGAATGTAACAAAAAAGAAAGGCTCAGATAGAAAAAACAAACTAGTGGTTACCAGTGGGGATTGGAAAGGGCAGGGGGCAATATAGGGGTAGGAGATTATGAGGTACAAATTACTGTGTATAAAGTAAACAAGCTACAAGGATATATTGTGCAACACAGGGAATATAACCAATATTCTATAATAACTATAAATGGAGTAGAACCTTTAAAAATTGTGAATCACTGTATTATACCACTGTAACATATAATATTGCACAGCAACTATACTTAAATAAAAAAAGAAAGAATAGGGTCAGAGCAGAGATCAAATCCACAGCACTGACAGTACAATGTAGCCTCAAAGTAAAGATCAAATTAAGAGTGTGTCTATAAGACTTCTTTTAAGACTTCAGAAGGATTTGTGGCAGTGTCTCATGGATATCCCTAGCTAAACAAAAAAGTTTCTAAGGATCTTTCAGGCATTGTACAAAAGCAGCTCAAAGTGGAAAGAGGCCTATCTCAAAGAGGTTTGTAGATGTGGCTTTGTAAAACATAACCCCCAATAAGCTTCATAGAAAATTTATAAAGTTTTTAAGATAACTTTACTAATAAAGCACCACAAGTTTTGATTAAAATGCATAGAAAGAGCACATAAAACTTCCATGGGCATAAAGATGGCTAAGAAAACAACTCAGTTGAAAAATAAAACCATTTCCTAAGGATACCTCAGAGATCATAGCCCAGATCCCAAATGACAGGGTCAAAAGCTGCAGAGAACCAATCTCGAAAAGGAGAAATGGGCCATTATCATGGAATGTTCCATACATCCCCAGAGCAGGCAGTACTTGGACACACCACCAGCTGGATTTTAGAATGGCTATGGACCATTGACTGCTATGTTACTTCCATTTCCCTCTTTTTAAATAGGAGAGACTACTGCAGTTATTCCATCTCTGTCTTACTATTTTATGTTGGATTGGGGGGTGGGGGGGAGTAACTTTTTCTCCACATTGAGAAGAGATGCACTTGAGAAGCTTCGGCCACATCTGGACTTGATGCAGATCATGAAAGGCAGGAGTTGAGCACAATGCTGTAATTGGAAAAGAATTTGGTGACCTTGGTGGGGGAGTGTGGTGTAGTTTTCACATGGGAGAAATGTGAATTGTGGTGCCAGAGGGAAGAGTGATACAGTCTCCAAGATTGCCACCATCCATTTTTCCTCTGCTATACACACACACTATTCCACATACTAGTTATATTCAGTGAAATCTAGGCTGAACTTGTGACTTACTTTGAAAAATAGAATGCATCAGAGATTATGGTCTAGAGAGAATTCCCTTGTGGTCCAGTGGTTAGGACTTTGCGCTTTCACTGCCTTGGGCCTGGATTCAATCGCTTGTCAGGGAACTAATATCCCACAAGCCACACAGCATGTGGTGGGGGGTGGGAGAAGGAAGAGGAGGAGGAGGGGAGGGGAAGGAAGGAAGGAGAGAGGGAGGGAGGGAAGGAAGGAAGGAAGGAAGGAAGGAAGGAAGGAAGGAATTATGGTCTAGGATTTATGAGTCCAGATCTTTAGAGAACTTTCAGCTTCCACTTCTTTGTTGGAAATCAGGCACCATATATTAAAAACCTGACTACCCTAAGATTATCATTCTGTGAAGAAGCCAAGGTTAGCAACTTGGAGAGGCCCCATAGAATGAAAGAAAGAAGAACAGTCAGCCTCCAACTTTTCTGGCAAACTTTCTGGTGAAAGCACTGCAATTTTGAGCACCAAATATATGAGTAAGAAAGCCATCTTGGACATTCAAAGCCTAGGAGACATCACTTGAAGCAGAAGAACTGCCCAACTGAGTCCAGCACAGATAGCAGAATAATGAGGAAACAATGAATTGTAACTCTTTAAAGCCTCTGTTTGTGGACCCTATCAAGCAGCAATAGATAACTAATATGCAGATTGAATGAACTCTGCATTCAGTGATTCATTCAATGAATGAAAATCTATATATCATTTTATATATTTTTTTCTAGCATGTCCACTTGCTTTTTTTTTTTTTACAAATTTCATGGCTCCTTGAAATTCCCCATCTAGTCATGCATGTTGTTCACCTTTTCTACAATGTCCTTTAATATATTTATTATAGTCATTCTAAAGTTCTTTGATAATTTCAACATTTTGGCTGAGGGTCTATTTCTATTTATTCTTTATCTCTTTATTATGTACCACATGTTTTTGCATCTTCCACTGTCTCATAATTTTTCACTACACCAGATATTGTGTGTAAAAAAAATTAAATTGCAAAGTAAATATTTACTCAGAAAATAGTGCATCCCTTCTTCTGTCAGAGCACTATTATAAGGGTCTGTTTCCATCTAATCTGTATTAAAATGGGCTATGCTGTAACTTTAGTTATATTCAGTTTACAATTGGATTTAAATATTTTGAGGACAGGATTAGAACTTTTCCTTTAGCATAACATGGAATCTGAGCACCAGGGAGAGTCCAAAAAATATTTATGCTTTGTCTCCCAGTTCCCAATTTTCTTGACCATGAGAGATCTCTGCCCTACAGTCTGACCACAAACTCTGAGGTCACTGGAGGGTTCTCTTTTCTTTCCAGCCCCAGTTCTGACTTTCTGTAGCTCAGGAGATCTCTCTGTACTGATGCCCTGTCTCCAGTTTTTGGAGGCCTGTAGCAATGGATTCAGTAAAGACCTGAAGTATCTAGGAGTGGTTTTTTCTACCTTTGCTTCTCTTCCCCCAGCCATCAGTGCATTTGGTGAAGAGCCAGTGAGACATTCAATGAGCCTCAGAAAGAATTTCATAAATGCTCCTGCCCTAATGCCAGCCTTCAGTGGGACACTGCCTTGCACTCAGGAAAGGCCCAATGTAGATGGGGGATTTGTTCAGTTCATCTGCCCTTCCCCAGCCCTCATCAGGCCACTACATTATACTTGGAGAAGGTCCCTGCCTTTCACTTAGGGAAAACCCTATATTTCTCAGGGGACTTTCTCTCAGCATCTTTGCCCAGTCCCCGCCTTTAACATCCTTTCCTTGTGTACTTAGTGAAGACTCAAAATGGAGTTGGCAGGTGGGTACTGACATGCTCTGCAGCTGAGGATACCATCACACCAGCACCCATGTGGTCATTAAAACTCATGAACAATTAGCTGCATTTCTATTCACCCCCATCTATGGTAGATTCCTCCCTTTCCCACTGTTTTTCCAGTAACAAACACAGCAACGTGTCTCCTTTCCCCTCAAATACAAGTCCTTCAGGTCTCTTTTCATCTTCAGCTCTTTGATTTTTTTTAAATTATGATTTATATTTTGCTTGTTTTTTTCTGATTGCTTAGGTGGTCAATTAAAAAGGAAGCTGCATCGCAACATGGATGGACATAGAGATTACCATACTATGTGAAGTAAGTCAGAGAAAGACAAATATCATATGATATCACTAATATGTGGAATCTAATTTTTTTTAAAGATACAAATGAACTTATTTACAAAACAGAAGCCAACTTATAAATATTGAAAACAAACTTACGGTTTCAAAAGGGGAAACGTGGGGGGAGTGATAAATCAGGAACTTGGGATGAACACACGTACTCTACTATGTATAAGATAGATAACCAATAACGACCTACTGTATAGCACAGGGAACTCTACCCAATATTCTGTGATAACCTACATGAGAAAAGAATGTAAAAAAGAATGAATATATATATGTACATTTGAATCGCTTTGCTGTACATCTGAAACTAACACAACATTGTAAATCAACTATACTGTAATAAAATTAAAATATTTTAAGGAAGCTGCATCAAGAAGTGATGATATTTTCAGACTTACTATTGACTTAGTGAGTTTCAGTTTTACAAAACTCAGTTTCTCTATCTGTAAGACAGCTGCTACCTACCACTCAAAGGCTGTGAGGATTAAATAATAAACAGCAGTAAAATTCGTAAAAATGGGGAAGGGGGTGAAATGCCTGTTTTGATTTAGGCGCAGCCCACCTACTTCTTTGCTCCATCTCTCTCATTCACTACACTCATGGCTCAGATATTCTATCAGTCAGTTCCTCAAAAGTGTCATGCTCTCTAGCCTCTGAACACACTGCTCTCTTTGCCGGGAGCATGCACTTCCTCTTCCCTCTTTTTGCCTTGCTAACTCTTCATTTATATATTATTTCTTCCAGGAAACCTTCCCTGATCCCCACCCCTCTAGTTAAGTGCTTCCCCATCAGAGCATTTATCATTTTGTATTATGATTGTATATTTACATGTCATTCCTCACTGGGCTATATGGTCTCTGAAAGCAGGAACTAAGCATGCCTTACAAAACACTATATCACAGAATATAAAAATCTGTATATAGTGGGCACATAAGAAGCATCTGTTCATAAATGAATAAATGACTGAATGAATAATTCACTCTGAATAGTCCTATTTCTTCACTTAAAAGTATTTATCATAACACCTATTAGGTACATTGTACCATGAAACAACAATGCACATCAACATACAGCTCCCAGCCTCAAGGAGCTTACACCTAGCTGATAAGAACAGAGAAACATATAGGAAAAGCTAAATAACATTCAAATATTAAATAAAAATAAGATGGTCATATACAGAAGAAAATAATTGAAAAATAAGATCAACTAATTTTAACACTACCAGTGTGGCTGATAGAACAAAGAACATAAAATCTGAGAACACGCCTTTATGCCTGGCAATTAGGAGGTTAACAGTAAACTTTGAGAGAGGAACTTCACAATTTGGTGACAATAGAAGCCAGATTGCAGGACATTTGGAGTGAAATAGTAGTGAAGAAGCCCAGTCCGTGGGAGGCGCTCATATATTCAAGTAGTTTGGCAAGAGGAGAACAGAGGACCACTCTTTTGGAGGCAATAGATCAAGCTGGTTTAAAGGCAGATGGGAAGGACCCCACAGAGAACAGAGCTTTCAAATGCCCAGGAAAAGCAGAACACCTGATACAACATCATTCTGAAAGAGTAGATAGGGACCAATACTACCTACTGGGGCCAGAAGTGAGCCTGAGGAAAGGGAGACACCTCCTTCTCCAAGACAGGAGAAGGCAGGCAGAGATTTTGAGGAAGCAGGTGGAGAAGAAGAACCTGCCAGATGGCTTCCGTGGTCTCAGAAATGCACAAAGCAAGATCATTTGCTGAAAGGGCAAGAGGACTGCTAATGTGGGAAATTTAAGGAGAATGGAGGGGGCGGGTATAGAAGAGCTAAACTGCAGAAGCGTCTTCTCTAGGAACATGGTCTATGTCAGATGTCATCTGGTATTCAGCAAACAGGGCAGATATATGGGGAACACCTGACATAAGACCTTCCACTGTGATGGGACTTGTTTCTTCCAGACAGGCTGATGTAGAGCACTTTCAGGAAAGGCAAAGGCACATTCAAGTGCACCCTATGGTAGAGTAGTGGAGAAATAAAGGAAAACGAAACCCAGAGGAGTGATGCACCAGATCCTAGGACATATGAGATGAAAAGAGAGAGACCACATACCTAAGCAAAAAAGTAAAGACCAAGCTGAGTAGTGAAGACTGGAACAGGAGCTCAAAAGCAAACATAGGAAAGATAGGTATCAGAGTTCCAACCAGTGCAGTTCAGGGAACTCTGCTATTTCACAACATCCGAGGCTGTTTGGCTATATTTTATCAAGTTGTTCACAACTGCAGTCACTTCTTTTCACTGCGTTTTAAAGATGTGCTTGGCCTTTAGCATCAATAAACAAGCAGGTGGCACCAGAGAAATGTGTCACAACCAGCAGGGCTCAAGGTCAATGTCAGGACTCTAGCACAAGACACATTTACAGTCCTGGAAAGGACTAAAGCATTAAGGTATTACCAAAGCAGGACTGGCACAGAGGCAACAAGTCAAAAGCTTTACACTAGAATTGAGATTCACTCCGAGGATTCGTTCTTGAGGAAAAGGTAGAGTGGCCAGTTATTAGAATTTGGGACTGAGAGGTGACTTGGACTTAAAAGTATGACAGATCTTGGGCCTAACTAGTCACAAAGGTCAGGTTATATTAATTTCTCCTACCACCACAAACATGAGTTTTAGAAACTCCAAAAGGATTGAACCAGAAGTGACAATGAAAAGGCTCGGGACATGGTACAGCTGGGTTTGGATATAGGATCCCAGGAGATCTGGTTGGCCAGGGTGAAGCCACATAAGACTCATGAACTAGACCTAGAACCACAAAGCCAGGGGGAGCAGAAATAATCGCACAAGAGCATGCAGAAGTGAAAACTACTGGCCAAAATTAGGTGGACACCAAGGTGTTCCTGACAAGGGAAGTGTAGGCTATAGCAATGAGAGAAAGGGAAAATCAATAAATTTTAAAATTGAAAGAGTGAGAGAGAGTTGAAAGGGAGGTAAAGCATTTACATGGTCAAGGACCCAGAACACAGGAGCAGACTTGGAAAGATATCTCAGAGGAGTGACCCAGAGAGATAGGCTTGCCCAGAGCCAAGACATTATGCTGTAAATAAGATGGAATAATTGTGACTATCCATGAAGCATTCTCTGTCCCCAATTTTTAAGGCCTGTGCTGAGCCTTAAAATCAGGAGGCCTCCACAGGAGTATATAGTGTAGGAATCAAAAGGACATAAAGGATTCAGCACAAGGAAGCTTCTCAAGTGAGATCAGGTGGTATACCAGTAGAACTGGGACTGAGAAATTACAGTTTGGTAGGGGTGACCAGAGCTAACAACTGAAATGTGCAGTGGACAAATGTAATTTTTTGTTGTCAAACATCCATTCTCTTTTCTTGTGAGGAAATATCCTTTCACCTGTGTGTATGTGGCCTTGAGCATGGGTGATTCACAGTGCCTTCCACTACTGTCTTCTATTATAGAAGCTGAAAGGAGCCAGATCCTGGTTCCTCCCATACTTTGCCATCCGAGGAAGTGGGCACCTGGCACTGTACTCAGCCATTCAGACTCCAGGACTTTGAATCCTGAACACATAGGACAAAGAGGTAGGTAATGGAGGAGACTATGGTCAGGGTAATAGAATCCTTGGTTCCTTAATTTTCTAAGCCTGGTCCTGATCTCATCAAGTCTCTGAGCACTTTATATCCTTCCAATGTAAGCCCTTTCTGCTTAAAATTAACAGAGACAGTTTCTACCACTTGCAACCAAAACCCCTAACTGAAACATAGTGTGGCAGATAATCAGAAGGATGAGAGCAGATCTAATTATCAGCAAGGGCATTACAGTAAGTCCCCTACATATGACCGAGTTCCATTCTGAGAATGTGTTCGTAAGTCCAATTTGTTCATAAATCCAACTAAGTTATCCTGCGTACCCAACTAACACAATCGGCTATATAGTACTGTACTGTAATAGGTTTATAATACTTTTCACACAAATAATACATAAAAAACAAACATACAAAAAATAAAGAAAACATTTTTTAAATCTTACAGTACAGTGCCTTGAAAAGTATAGTAGTACAGTACAACAGCTGGCATACAGGGGCTGGCATCGAATGAACAGACAAGAAGTGTTATTGACTGGAGGAGGGAGAAGAGGTGGGAGATGGTAGAGGTGAAGGATAGTCAACAATAAGAGATGGAGGGCAAGCTGCAATTTCACTCACACCTGACATTGATGGAAAGCACGTTCGCATCTTTGAAAGTTCACAACTTGAAGGTTCATATGTAGGAGACTTACTGTACTGATGTAACTGATCTTGAAATAGACATTAGACTTGAAGTCAAGAACACAGAGAAGGATGTTACTGGTTGAGGTGAAACCAAGGAGTCAAAATCTAAGAATGTTGCTGGCATCAATGGGTTTTGGAGAGGATGAGACCACATGTAAGTTAGTGGGCGCTTCAGAAACAATGAGCGGCTGTTTACTGTCTAGCAAAGAAAATCATATGAACAATCAGCATAAAACATGACAAAGGTCATCATTAAGAATATGAGCTGTGGAATAAAAATAACTACTGTCAAATCTCACCCCTTACGAGCTATATGAATTCTCTGCACCTGAGTTCCTTCATTTGTAAAATGGGGTAATAATATACATGTGGAAAACAACTCAGCACAGAAAACCTGGTATGTACTCAAAAAATGTTGTTTCCTTTTATATGGGAATGTAGGGTGTCCTGTGGAAGCACAAAGCCACTCACTTAACCTATTCTTGAAACAGGGGCAGAAGTTAGTGGTAACAAAAGAAAATGATATTTAATCTAAGACCTGAAAAATAATAACAATAGTAATAATTACTAACATTTATTGAGCCCTTTCTATATGCCAAGAATATTATCTCCTTTACTACTCACAAGAGTTCTAGGAGATAGGCACCATTATTACCCCTATTTTGTGGATAAAAGTACCTGCTGCTCAGAAAAGTTAAGCACCTAGAATAAACTCACTATGCTAATTAGCCAATGGGGAAAATGGGGGGTAGGAGAGAGGTGAATGGGTCAGCACATATGAGACCACTCAAACTTCTAACCTTCAGTTATGTGAAATCCCTCCTTGCCTAGACCCTGCCTTCACCCTACAGACTGGAGGCACTTCTTTGCCCCAAAAACACTCTCAGTTTTGTAAAACAAGATGTTCAAGGGACACAATTCCTTAGACGAAATTTTTCTTCCATCCCACTTTTCAGGAGCATGTATTTTTCATAAACGAAGAGTAACTGATGTAGATATTGATGATAAAATTAATATGTTTTTCTTAATTAGATTCATGTCAGAGAACCTGTCAAAGCTAGCTCACAGAGAACCTCCAGTTTACTCCTGCTTCTCATGCGAGTGAGGAAAAAAAAAATCATGCTTAAATGCCCTCGCTTCTGTTCAAAGAGGGGCCATATTTGTCCTACACACTAATCAAAGAAATGTGTTACCATATTGCCCAACTTGAGCCCTGACTTCATTACTAAAATACAGTGTCTGCTGAGGTGGGTGACTGGGGCAGCTGTTCAACATATGCCTAGCAACACTGAACAGCCCTGCTAGACTAGGAAGTGAGGGATGCTCTATCCCTTCGAAGCTGAAGGGGAAATTGTAAGTAAGCATAAAGTAATTACCCACTTGGAATCTGTCCAGGCCATGTTCAATGCAATTGAAAGCTTTTGTCCTTGATGCCAACCTTCCCCAGCTTAGGGAGGTCAGAGAACTTGGAATATTTTTACCACTCTGTGCTGCAGAGACCTGATCTGCTTTGAAGATCTGTCTGAAATTCACTGAGGTCGCTGAGGGGAGGGATTACCACCTTCCCAGCCAAAGAACATCCTGTCCCCTGAGAGTTAATATCATTTCAAATGCACTTTGGTTCATGTTAAATATTGCTGCTTTATCTCTGTAGTGGCATACACAGTGCCTTCTGTAGATATTTTCCAACTGAGCAGTGCAACAATAGTATGATGAAAACAGGACATGTATTCTTATTCCCAATTTGCAGGCAGGGAAACTTGACAATAGAGAGAGTCGGTTGAATAAGGATATGGTCATGGTCTTCCGAGTCTTGTCATCCAGGCAGCGGTGTCTTTTCTTCTTTACCCGACTTTACCTCTATGATTCCCAACTAGGATGATTAATTTTATGTGTCAACTTGACTGGACCAAGGGGTGCCCAAATTAAGTATTATTTCTGGGTGTCTGTGAGGGTGTCTCTGGATAAGATTAGAATTTTAATTGGTAGACTTAGCAAAGTAGATTGCCCTCCTCAGTAACAGTAGGCATTATCCAATCTGTTCAGGGCCTGAATAAAACAAAAAGGTGAAGGAAGGAGGAATTCACCCCCTTTTACTTCCTGTTTGCCTGCTTAAGCTGAGACATCAGTCTTTTCCTGCCCCTGCACTGGGGTTTACACTATTGACTTCCTCAGTTCTCAAGCTATCAGGCTTAGACTGGAATTACACCACCTACTTTCCTGGGTCTTTAGCTTGCAAATAGCAGATGGGACTTCTTAGCCTGCATAATCACATGAGCCAAGTCCTCATAATAAGTCTTTTCATATAGAAGTGTATACACTTCTATTTCTTTGGAGAACCCTGATAATACACCAACCAACCCTCATTTGGGGACATCCAAGTGCTCTTTCAATTGCCTTTTAAGGTCTTCAAGAAACAGACCAAAGGTCTTTCAGTTGCCTTTAGGTCTTCAAGAAATAGACCAAAATAATTATTGCCAAAATAAAGGTCAAGTAACACTTTTAAAGATACACATTTAAGCTTCCAGATCTTATGAAGATGATGACCTAGTACCTGATGACTCCTTCAAATTCAGCCCTGGGGTATATGAAGAAGCATAAAGGAAATATGAATCTTTGGTGCTAATAAAAAGCATGTAAATCTCCTAGGAGATGGAAAGATATTTTGAACTGGTAGGTGAGTAGTGTATTATATTTTGGAGGCAAAAGGCTATGAGAGGTAGCAGTGAGAAGGCATCTTGGAGAAAAGCTTTTTCCTACAGCTCTTGACTTTCCCCTTCATTGTTTAGAGACAATTATCACCAGCCACTTCCCTGCAGAAATCCTTTTACATTCCAGATCATTGGTGTTGGCAGAAAAACCAAGGAAGTACAGGTGGATACCGGAGAGAGATGCTGAAAGCGGGGGCAGCAGACCAGAACTCTTGAAAGGCCACTGCTAGAACATATGGTGACACTGTGTGCATTAGGAAAAGGCATCCATGGTGTCTCATACCAGGGTACACAGCTTGGGAGTGAAGGTGGATGGCAGTGCCTGTACCCCCGTCCTATAATAAGGGGCCACCTGCTTAATTATGAGCAGTAGCCCTAGCCCTTCAGTATTCCCACTTTTCCTCTAAACTCCCCCTGGGAGAGACTGACTCATCTCAGTATTGCTTCTCCCTAATAATTCAATTTAAAGGAGAAACTCTGTCCAGGGGAGTTGTCCAGTGCACAGGCAGTAAAATGGAATGATACAGAGTGCTTTATGGTGCCTGTGGTACTATGCCCTGGGACTCAACATATCTCATTATTTTAAACACATCTAAATAGATGGAGGCTAGAGCCTAATATTTGTCTTTCCCAACTAACATTACCAGGCAGAGTAGATGATATCCACAGTACAGCATGAGCTAATGAAGCCAAATAACTAGAATCTAGTAAAGAAAGACAAAAATAGACATTAAACATTATCTGAAGCATAACCATTTAAACAAGTAGAAGAACATTAGTATAACTATGCTTAAGGAGATGTGGGAAGATGTGAGTAAAGCAAAAATAGAAAATCTTTTAAAAAAAGTAAAATATAAGATGCAAAAAATATAGCTGAAATGGAATAAATAATAGGATGGAATAGAGCTAAAGAATGAAATAGTGAGTTGGAGGATCTGAATGAGAAATTCTCCCAAAAAGTAACAGGAAAGAATAGAGAGGCAGGAAATACAGAGAAGAAATTTAAAGCTAAGAAATATGAAGGATAAAAGCACTAGCATCCAGATAACAGGATCCCAGAGGAATGGGGTGGAGAAAATATTTAAAGAAAAAATGAAAATAAACATTCCAGGATTAATGACTGATAGACTCCTTCAGAATGAAAAGGCTCTTAGAGGACCAAATAGAACAGATAAAAAAAAGTCCATACCTATTCACATTATAATAAAATTAAAGAATATTAAAGCAAAGAAAAATATGTTAAAGGGGAAAAGCAGTCCCTGTTAAGTAACAAAAATCAGGATAACACTAGAATTTTCAAGAACACTAAAAGCAAGATGATAATGGAATTTTTATAAAGATACTGGAGTATAATTTTCAAGCACTGAAGGAAAAAGTTTCAAATCTAGAATGTTATCATTCAAATATGAGGGCATAACAAAAACATTTTCAATGTATAAGACTTTAGGAGGTTTCACGTACAAAAATCCCCACTTAAACACTCTTGCAAGATATTCAAATAAGAAAAAAGTAGAAATTCTGCAAGAGATAGGCAAAGTAAACATAGTTAAATATCTTGGGGAGAAGAGTAAGCAGGCAGAGTAGGAAGATCCTGGGCTTATCTTTTCCCATGGACACACCAAAACTACTACACATGGATCAACTATCTCTGAGAATGACCTAAAGACTAGAAGAAAAGATTTTCACATCTAAGAATAAAAAGAAAAATCCACATTGAAACAGATAGGAGGGTAGAAGCAGTCTGGTTGGGATTCATATCCCCAGCTCAGAAATCCATAAGTGGGAGAAGTATCACAGCCACAAAGGTCCTCTCTGAGGAGCAAGAGGTCCAAACCATACATCAGGATCCCCAGCCCAGAGAACCTGCACTGGGAAAACAAGCCCACATAATATCTGGCTTTGAACACCAGCCAGGCTTACAGGTCTGGGAGAGGGCTATAGAAAACAGAAACTCTTCTCTTAAAGAGCACATGTAAAAAGTCACTCACTTCAAGTCCCAGCACAGAGGCAGCAGTTTGAAAAGTGCCTGGGTCATATGTGAAGAAAATTAAATGACTAATTTTAGGGCACGTGCCATAGGGGCAAGGATATGTTGGAACTTTCTTCAGGCACAGAGGCACTGGCAGGTACCAGTTATTTTTCCTCACCCTCTACCTAGCTGGCCCAGCACTGGCAGGTGCCGTTTTTTATTCTCCCCATCTATCTTACTAACACCACTAACCCCACCTTGGGTTCACCTGCAGACCTACCCTCACTGGCACTCCTCCAAAGAGGTCCTCTACCCCACCACACCTGGCAGATGCTCCCAGCTTGAAACAGGGCCCCTCCAAAGAGGCCCCTTGGCCAATATTTCAGCCCCTGCAAAGAAGTCCCCCAACCTACCACTCCATGCAGGTGACCATGGCTGGCACCAGAGTCCCTCCAAAGTGTCTCCTGCCCCAGTGGATGAAATAGCACACCAGAGGACCCACAACTGTCGGAACCAGGCCTTACAGCTTGCAGCAAAAAGTCCAGGCTTACACACTAGCATGCCAGCAGCAACTGCAGCTCAATCACTATAGGTGGGCTGTGCACACAGCCCACAGAGGGAACATTTCTGGGACACCTGGCTCTGGCAGCAAACAAGGACCACACTAATGAGCCCCACAGGATACCTTCTACATAAAACCACTCCTACAAGACCAGGAAATGTAGCTGATTTACCTAATATATAGATATAACACAGAGATTTTGGCAAAATGAGGAGACAAAGGAATATGTTCAAAATAAAAGACAAAAGCTCAGAAAAATAATTAAATGAAACAGAGATAAGCAATCTACCAGATGAAGAGTTGAAAGTAATGTTCATAAAAATATTCGCCTAACTCAGGAAGAGAATGGAGGAACACAGTGAGAACTTAAACAAATAGAAAGAAATCATAGCTGAGGAATACAATAACTGAAATGAAGAATACACTAGAGGAAATAAAGAGCAGATTAGAGAATGCAGAAGAACAAATCAGTGACCTGGAAGACAGGGTAGTGGAAATCATCCAATCAGAACAGCCAAAAGAGAGAAGAAACAACAAAAAATTAAGGATCCTCAGAGACAACATCAAGCATATTAACATTCACATTATAGGGGTTTCAGAAGTAGAAGAGAGAGATAAAGGGGCAGAAAACCTATTTGAAGAAATAATGGCTGAAAACTTCACTAACCTGTGGAATGAAGCAGACATCCAAATTCAAGAAGCACAGAAAGATCCAAAAAGGATGAACCCAAAGAGACCCACACCAAGACACATTATGGTTAAAATGTCAAAAGTTTTAAGAAAATCTTAAAAGCAACAACAACAACAAAAAATAACCTAGTTCCATATAGGGGAGCACCCAAAATACCCTAGCTAACTTTTCAGTAGAAACTTTACATGGCCAGAAGGCAATGGCACAGCACATTCAAGATGCTTGGGGCGGGGGTGGTCACAACAAAGAATACTCTATCCAGCATGATTCTTAGCACTCAAAATCAAACAGATAGTTTCTCAGATAAGCAATAGCTAAAGGAGTTCATCACCACTAAAACAAACTCACAAGAAATGTTAAGGAGACTTCTTTAAACAGAAAAAGCCATAACTACAAATACAAAAATTATTAAAAAAAAATTTCACTGGTAAAGACTAATATATAATAAAGGTAGTGGGTTAGCCACATATATAGCTAGTATGAAGGTTAAAAGACAAAAAAACAAAATCATCTATATCTACAATAATTAGCTAATGGGAAAACAAAATTAAAAGTTGTAAAATATGATGTGAAAAACATTAAACATGGAAGGGAGTAAAAATGTAGTGCTCTTAGAATGTGCTCAAACTTAAGTGACTACCTAAAATAAACCATTATATTCATAGGTTGTTACATAAGAACATCATGGTAGTAACAAACCAAAAATCAAGAGATACACACACACACACACACACACACACACACACACACACAAAGAGAAAGAACTACAAATGTAACACACACCAAAAAAAAGTGAAGGGAAGGAGGGAGATCAAGATGTCAAATAAGAGAATGTGGAACTTTCCTCCCCCCATGAACACATCAAAACACACCTACAAGTAGAACAGTCCTCACTGAAAACAAATGAAACTGGAAGATTAAAAGACAAAAAATGGTAAAGTCAACCATAAATACAAACAACATTGAAGGGATTAAGATGATTATGTAAACATCAAAAACACAAAATGTGGGGAAGGTAAGTAAAAACAGATAGACCTTTTAGAATGTGTTTGAAATTAAATGACTACCAGTTTAAAACAAGTAGATATAGGTCAACATATATGAACCCCATAGTAACCATAGATTAAAAATATATAATAGACATACAAAAAATAGAAAGTAACCCAAGCATACCAAGAAAGAAAAGCATCAAATCACAAGGGAAGAAACTAAAAGGAAAAGAACAGAGAACTATAAAAACAACCAGAAAACAAGTAACAAAATCACAATAAGTACGTACCTATCAATAATCACTTTAAATATCAATGGACTAAATGCTCCAGTGAAAAGACACAAGATGACTGATTGGATTAAAAACATAAGACCCATCTATATACTGCTTAAAAGGGACTCACTGCAAAGCTAAAGACACAGACTGAAAGTGAGGAGATGGAAAAAGATATTTCATGCAAACGGAAATGACAAGAAAATGGGAGTAGCAATATTCATATCAAACAAAAGACTTTAAAACAAAGTCTATAACAAAAGACAAAGAAGAGCATTATATAATGATAAAAGGATCAATACAAGAAGAGGATATAACACTTGTTAACATACATGCACCTAATACAGGAGAACCTAAATATAGAAAGCAAATATTAACAGACATAAAGGGAGAAATTGACAATAATACAATTATAGTAGGGGACTTTAACACCCCCATTTATATCAATGGACAGATCATCCAGTCAGAAAATCAATAAGGCATCAGGGACCATAAATGACACATTAGACCAGTTGGAATTAATAGATAACTCTAAGACATTTCATCCAAAAGCAGAAGAACACACATTCTTTTTTTTTAAGCTCTTTATTGGAGTATAATTGCTTTACACTGTTGTGCCAACACATTCTTTGAAGTATACATGGAACGTTCTCCAGAATAGATCATGTCCTAGGCCACAAAATAAGTCTCAAGAAATTTAAGAGGATATAAATTGTATCAAGCATTTTGTGTGACCACAACGATATGAAATTAGAAATCAGTTACAGAAAGAAAAATGGGAAAACACAAACGGAGACTAAACAACAGGCTACTAAAAACCAATGAGTCAATGAAGACATGAATGAGAAAGTGAGAAACTAACTCAAGACAAATAAAAATAAAAACACAACTTTCCAAAACATATGAGATGCAGCAAAAGTAGTTCTGAGATACTTAAGATACACAGCTACATCAACAACAACGAAAATCTCAGATAACTAACCTAAACCACCAACTAAAGGAATTAGAAAAAGAACAAGCTGAAAGTCAGCAGAAAAGAGGAAATGATAAAAATCAGAGAGAAAAATAAACAGAGACAAAAATAAGCCAATAGAAAAGATAAATGTAAGCAATAGCTGTTTGGTTTTTTTAAAGATAAACAAAATTGAAACAACTTTAGCCAGGCTTATTGAGAAAAAATGAGAGAAGATTTAAATAAGCAAAAAAAGAAATAAAAGAGGGAAAATGAAAGATAATACCACAGGGATAACAACAATTAACAGAGACTGCTATGAACAGTTATATACCAACAAATTGGACACCCTAGAAAAAAATGGACAAATTTCTGCCAAGAATCAGGGAGAAACAGACAATTTGAACAGACTGATCACTACTACTGAAATTGAATTTGTAATTAAAAAAAAAAACACTCAGCAAACAAAAGCCCAGGACCAAGAACTTCACAGGAGAATTCTGCCAAACATAAACAAGATCTAATATCTATCCTTCTCAAAATATTCCAAAATCCTGAAGAGGAAGGAAAACTCCCAAATTCATTCTACAAAGTCTCCAATACCTTGATACCAAAATTAGACAAAGATACTAATGAAAAAGAAAATTACAGGTCAATATCTCTGATGAATAAAGATACAAAAATCCTCAACAAAATATTAGCAAATTCGACAATATATAAAAAGGATCATATACCATGGTCAAGTGGGATTTATTCCACGGATGCAAGAATAGTTCAATATGTGCAATCAGTGTGGTACATCACTTAATAAAAGGAAGGAAAAAAGTCATATGATCATCTTAATAAACACAGAAAAGTATTTGACAAAATTCAACAGCCATTCATAATAGTAACTCTCAAGTTCCCTGGCAGTCCAATGGTTAGGACTTGATGCTTTCACTGCCATGGCTGGGTTTCAATCACTGGTCAGGGAACTAAGATCCTGCAAGCCACACGGTGTGGCCAATCAATCAATCAATAAAATTAAAAACTCTCATCAAAAATGGCATAAAGGGAACATAACTCAACATAATAAAGACAGTTTATGACAAACACATAGCTAATATACTCAATGGTGAAAAGCTGAAAGTTTTTCCTCTAGAATCAGGAAAAAGACAAGGATAACCACTTTCACTCTTTTTATTTAACATGGTATTGAAAGTCATAATAATAAGACAAGAAAATGAAATAAAAACCAACTAAATTGGAAGGGAAGAAGTAAAATTGTCACTATTTGCAGATGACATGATACTATGTATAGAAACCCTAAAGTCTCCACTAAAACACTATTAGGACTAACAAATAAATTCAGTAAATTTGCAGGATACAATATCAATACAAAGAAACTTGTTGCTTTTCTATACACTAACAATGAACTATCAGAAAGAAAAAAATTTTTTAATCCTGTTCACAATTGCATCAAAAAGAATAAAATACCTAAGAATAAGTTTAACCAAGGAGACCCATACTATGAAAGACCCATACTATGAAGGCTTTAAGACATTAATGAAAGAAATTGAAGCAATACATATAAAAGGAAAGATATACCATGTTCATGGACTGGAAGAACTACCATATTGTTAAAATGTCCATACCACCCAAAGTAATCTACAGATTCAATGTAACCCCTATCAAAATACCAACAGCATTTTTCTAAGAACTAGAACAAATAAAGTTTGTATGGAACCACAAAAGACCAAATAGCCAAAGCAATCTTGAGAAAGAAAAACAAAGCTGGTGATATCACACTTCCTGATTTCAAACCACACTACAAAGCTATAATAATCAAAGCAATATGGTACTTACACAAAAATAGACAGATCAACGTAACAGAACAGAGAGCCCAGAAATAAACCTATATACATATGGTCAATTAATCTGACATAGGATGCAACAATATATTGGTAAAAGATAGCCTGTTCAATAAATTGTGTTGGGAAAACTGGATAGCTACATGCAAAAGAAGGAAACGATCACTTTCTTACACCATACACAAAAATAAACTCAAAACTTATTACAAACTTATGGATTAGACCTGAATCCATAGAATTTCTAGAAGAGCAATAAACTCTTTTTTTATCAGTCTTAGCAAAATTTTTTTGGATTTGTCTCCTCAGGCAAGGGCAATAAAACAAAAACAAACAAATGTGACTACAACAAACCAAAAAGCTCTTGCACAGCCAAAAGAAGCCATTGACAGAATGAAAAGGTAACCTATGAAATGGGAGAAGATATTGGCCAATGATACGTCAGATAAGAGGTTAACATGCAAAATAGAGAACTCATACAACTCAATATTTTTTTAAAAAAGGAACCCAACTAAAAGAAGAACTGAAAACTTGTTTTTCCTAAGAAGACATACAGGTGGAAAACAGACACAAATGAAAAGATGTTCACCAGTGCTAATCATCAGGGAAACAAAAATCAAAACCACAAGGAGATAGTACCTCAAACCTCCTAGAATTGCTATCATTAAAAAAGACAACAAATAACAGGATTGGTGAGGATGTGGAGAAAAGGGAACCCTTGTGCATTGTTTGTGGTAATGTACATTGGTGCAGTCACTATGGAAAACATTATGGAGGTTCCTCAAAAAATTAAAAAAGAACTACCATACAATCCAGCAATCCCACTTCTGGGTATTTACCCAGAGAAAATAAAAATAATTATTCAAAAATATGTATGTACCCCCGTGATTGCAGCATTTATAACATCCATACTGTGCAAACTAACTGTCCATCAATAGATGAATGGATAAAGATGATGTATTATATCTATACACAATTGAATATTGCTCATTAAAAAAATGAAATCTTGCCATTTGGGACATCTTAAACAGATTTAAACAGTATTATGTTATTTGAAATAAGTCAGATAGAGAAAGGCAAATACTACGTGATTTCACTTATACATGGCATGTAAAAACCAAATAAAATAAGCAAACAAAAGAACATAAAAAAATACCCATAGAGAAAAAACTAGTGGTTACCAGGGGTGGGGGAAGGGACAAGGGCTGGGTGAAATAGGTGAAGAGGATTAATAGGTATGAACTTCCAGTTATAAAATAAGTAAATCACAGGGAGGTAATATACAGCATAAGGAATATAGTAAATAACACTGTAATAACTTTGTATGGTGATAAATGTTTACTAAATTTATCAGGGTGATCATTTTGTATTGAATTTAAATGCTGAATCAATATGTTTTACACCTGAACCTAATACTGTACATAACTATACTTCAATACATTTTTAATATCTTGATAATATATATTGTTCATTGTTCAAGTTGGTTCTTCGAAAAGTTCAAGAGAAAGACTCAGTAAAACTGATCAAAGAGAAAAAAGGAAATATACAAATAAAATATAGGGGGAAAACAGCAAACTATAAACACAACAGATTCAAATTATGATATTGTGAGCATATATATATTAATAACTTTGAGACCTAGAATAGAAAATATGAAGTGCCAAAATTAGTTCAAGAAGAAAAAGAGAAAAGGAATCAGCAAATAATTTTAAAAGGTAAAATCTAAGCAAAAAACCTCACCTTCAAAAAAAAAAGGTTATACTCCCCATGTTCAGATTGTTTTAGAGATGAATTCTGCCAAAACTCTAAGAATTAGCTATCTTCTAAACTGTACAAATTTTCCAAGAGAAAAGTAAAAACCACTTGTCTAATATCATGAGGTAATAATAATCGACATTTTCTTTAAAACCAAATTTAAAAAAATAAGAAATTAAAGTAATAATATTAAATGTAGATGAAAATCTAAATAAAATTTTAACAAAATGATTAAACATAAATGCATCATGATGATAGAGCAATTGTACAGTTTTAAAGACCTTTCTTTGAAAAATATACACTGAAGCATTTTTTAATGAAAAAAGGTCCAGAATTTGCTTGAAATGATCCAGTTTGGGGGATGTGAAGAAGGGGCAACAGATGAAACAAGATTAACTATGAGTTGATAATTATGAATTTAGGTGGTGGGTATATAGGAGATGGTTATACTACTCTCTCTACTCTTTATTTTTAATTGTGCATAAAAAGTAAAGAAAATGATTATGTGTAGGTTATTTCAGTACTGAAACTGGTTTCAAAAATTAGAGAAATGTATATAATCAGAGAAATATAATGTAGACAAATATCAAATCACCATGTCATGCACCAGGAATGAATATAGGCTGTAGGTCAATTATACTTCAAAAGCAAGCAAGCAAACAAACTCATAGTAAAAGAGATCAGATTTGTGGTTACCAGAGTCAGGGAGGGGGACTGGATAAAGGTAGTCAAAATGTACAAACTTCCAGTTAGATAAATATAGTGCTAGGGATATAATGTACAACATGATAAATATAATTAACACTGCTGTATGTTATACAAGAAAGTTAAGAGTAAATCCTGAGAGTTTGCCTCACAAGAAAAAACAATATTTTTTCCTTTTCTTTATTTTGAATCTACATGAGATGATAGTTGTTCCCTAACCTTACTGTGGTAATCATTTCATGTATATGTAAGTCAAATCGTTATACATACACCTTAAACTTACACAGTGCTGTATGTCCATTATATGTTGATAAAACTGGAAAGGCAAAAAATCATAGAAATCTACAAATGTAATTCACAACAGTAACAGAATTAAAACTAAAAATATGATTCTCTCAATTTGTGCAGAAATCGTATTTGACCTCCATTTATGATGACATATTTTTTAAAATATTCTTATCAAAGCAGGAATCCAGTCAACTTTCTTAACTTTTTAAAGGTAATATCACAAGAACCTACAGCAACATTATATTTAATGGAGAATTTTAGGTATTTTCTCTATAAAATTGGGAGCAAGAAAAGGAAGTCACCATTAGCACTACAACTTTTTAACATAGTACTAGAAGTCCTAGCCAACACAATAAGGAAAGAAATGGAGAAATTAGAAAAATAAGATATTCTGAAAAAGATAAAAACTGTCATTATTTACAGACAGATGAAAAAGAGAATTCAGCAAGTTTAAAGGGTACAAGATCAATAATAAAAATCTATAGGATTTTAGGGCCTTCCTAGGTGGTACAGTGGTTAAGAATCCACCTGCCAATGCAGGTGACACGGGTTCGATCCCTGCTGCAGAAAGATCCCACATGCCACAGAGCAACTAAGCCAGTGTACCATAACTACTGAGCCTGCGCTTTAGAGCCCATGAGCTGCAACTATTGAGCCCATGTGCTACAACTATTGAAGCCCACACTCCTAGAGCCCGTGCTCTACAAGAGAAGCCACAGCAATGAGGAGCCCACACACCACAACAAAGAGTAGCCCCCACTTACTGCAACTAAAAGAAAGCCCGTGAACAGCAAAAAAAAAAAAAAAAAAAAAAAGACCCAACACAGCCAATAAAATAAATAATTAGAATAAAAAATAAAACTAAGGTCCATTTAAAAAAAAATCTATACGATTTTAATATCATAAAGATGTCAGTGCTCCCCCACATCAATCTATAAATTCAACACAATCTCATTCAAAATATCAGCTGGAATTTTGAGAAACTCAAAACATTTGAAATCTTATATGAAAAATTAAAGACCCACAAATATTTAAGGCAACCTTGAAAAAAAGTTTAAATGAAAGAAGCAGAGAGTTATTCTATCAGATACTAAAAATAGTCATAAAGCCATAGCAATAAAAATAAGGTGATATTAGCACAAGAACAAAATATGGACAATGGAACAGCATTGTTCCATTGGGAACACTGATAGTTGAGAGAGAGAGCCATGTATGTGTGAGAACTTAATGTATGATAAAGATGGCAGCACAAATGAAAGTAGAAAGAATGGTTGTTTACTGAATAAGGTTGGGGCAACTACTCATTACATAGAGAAAAGTAACACTGGATCTCTACTTAATATTTCATACAAAGCTGGAAAGCAGGCAGATTAAAGATTTCAATATAAACAGTATTTTTACAAAAGTTAAGCAGAATAAAACTGCAGGAGAATATCTACGTACCCTAAATGTGAAGAAGGATTTTGTAAACAAAACTTTCAAAGCACAAATCATGATGAAAAAAAAGTTTACCATGAAAATTAAATATTTTTCTATTCAATGAAGGGTATCACAAAGCTAAAGAGATAACAGATTAGGAGAATATATTTACATCTCAACCTGCCCCACCCCCCCAGAAAAATTCCATCTGGAATACATAAGAAAATTCTGCAAGTCAACATTAAAATACACACACACACACACACACATACACACGAAGATCAATTTGCAAATGGACAAAGGATAGGAATAGACAATCCACAGGGAGGAAACCTAAATGACCACCAAATATAAGAAGGTATGCTCAAAATTAGTAGTAATCAGAAAACCATAAATTAGAGCAACAACAAGATGTCACTTTATACCAATTAAAGTAGCAAGAATTAGAAAGCTGGTTAATGCCAGTGGTAGTGAAGGTGTGGAATCATAAGAACCTTTGATCTCTGTGCAAGGATATTCAGTAAAGCCTGGCTTGAGATGGTAA
Organism: Hippopotamus amphibius kiboko; assembly: GCF_030028045.1. Taxonomy (NCBI): domain Eukaryota; kingdom Metazoa; phylum Chordata; class Mammalia; order Artiodactyla; family Hippopotamidae; genus Hippopotamus; species Hippopotamus amphibius. The sequence continues at coordinate 172,516,256 of NC_080188.1, read as the reverse complement.
GCAGCTGGAGATCATCCAAGTGCCCATCAATGGGAGAGTGGATAGGTGAACTCTAGTACGGTATTTATTAAGGGGCTAATATCATTAGTATGATACTCTTTGCCTGAATGAATGTCTTTCATGCAATAAGTTAGAAACAATAGTGTATATATACATATCATAACATGGATGGATCTGAAAACACCATGCTGCTACATATATAACATAATACAATTTATAGACATTTAGAATACATGTGTACAAAACAATAATTTACATTTTAGGATAATACATCCAAAGAGAGGCACATTAGACATCAGAATGGTTGCCTATGGGCAAGGGAATGAAATAGGGTAGGAGGGAAGGACAGGTAAATAACCTTACATGGACCAATAATAACCTACCATGAATAGAGGGGTATTATTAACTTAACATTCATCAGATTTCTTAAATAACAATTCATAAGTAGGCAAAAAGATGGTGGCGAAGTAGAGGGACCTGGAATGCATCCCTCTCCACAGATGCATTGGGAATGCACCAAAGGACACAATAATTCCCACAGAGAACCAGCTGAACACCAGCAGACGACCTCGGACACCAGAAAGGACCGGAAGGATCCCAACACAACCGGTAGGGAGGCATCTACAATGGCTCAAAGAGGGTGAAGCGGCGGAGCTATGGCAGATGGGAAGGAGTGAGAAACACATGGAGGGTCTGCACCGCAGCTCCCCGTTCCCGGACCGAGACATCGATCCACAGCTGAACAGAGCGTCCGGGAGCGGCAGTGTGGGAACCAGAGAGCTGGTTCAGAGTGAGAAACATTGTTGCCAGTAAGGTGATGGACCAAGAGGACAGGAGGGAAGAGGTCCGTGGCGAGGAGTGCCCGCTCCTGAGCGCTGCCCGGCCATGATGGCGGCTGGATGCTGCAGGCTCACGGGTGGAGGGGAGGAGCCACAGGCATAGCCTCTCTCTCTCTTTCGGTGCCTCTGCAACAGGCAGTGGAGAGATGCCCTGTGGGCCACCTAAGGCACTCAGGGATAACAAGTACCCGCAGGCACTCGGGTGGGGCTAGATTAAAGCCCCTTGGAACACTGGCAGCAGGGAGGCTGCCGAGAAAAAAAAAAAAAAAAAAACCCGAGAGAGGCCCAACTCTGAGACTCTCTGTTTTCACCTGTGCCACCAGTGTCCGGCTGCAACAGGCACCTCCAAGCCCGACTGAAACAACAGTGCACCACTGCTCACTCACTCCCAGGGGAAGGAGCCACTATTGTACCCTCTCCCTCCCCACACACCTACTCTTACAGACGAACAATAAAGGAAGCTCTGCTGGTCACAGAATAATGCAAAAAAACCCAAGGCGAGGAGAAGGACACTTACCGCTGAGACTCTAAGGAAACAGAAATATTAGTATCAATCCTATTGAACTGGTCCATTCTGGGATCAGTTCTGGATTTTTTTTTCTTCTTTATTAATTACGATCTTAGTCCTAAGGGATCTACAAGTTTTATAACATAATTTTTTAATGATATTTTTTATTCTATTTTTATTTTTTTGCCTTTTTATATACTTCTATTTCTAGCTAAGTTTTTGGTAGTACAGACAATATATCTCTCATACTTTCCTTTCATCCCAATCTTTTATACATTTCTATTCCTTTCTTTTTATTTGCATATTTCCAATCACACTATGCTCTTCTGTTCCCCTATCTTCCATCCATTTTTAGTTTATTTTATATTAACATACTTATAAGCAATACTATCGATCTGCTCAGACTCCTTGCTCTATTCTCCAGATGACGTGCCGCCTTGGTATTTAATATTAGGTTTTTGTCTTTATCTTAGTTCTTAGTACAATTGTCTAATTTCATTCTGAGAATCTCCATTCTGTCTGGTGGTACTCTAGCTCTTTTCTATATTTGATCCTAGCTTACAAAATCTCCCTGGATTGATGTTTGTATGTGTAGGGTGTTATTTGTTTGTTTGTTTGCTTTTGCTTTTGTCTCTGGTTTGTTCTGTTTCAGTTGTCAATTTCTGTTGGGTTTCTCTTTGAATATCTGATAGCACACTGGGGTTCTGTCAGTTCTTCCCAGAGCCTTATGTCCTAATGGATTCAGTAATTGTGTGTCTTAAGTATTTGTTTAACCCAACACTTGGACATTAGTCTGAGGCTAGGACAGTCTTCTATAAACACCTCTATTGCCAGGACAAGCAACCCCAAAAGTGTGGACAACCATGAGGAAACAAAGAAACACCATGCAGGCAAAGGAGCAGGAAAAAAACCCACAAGACCAAATAAATGAGGAGGAAATAGGAAAAATGCCTGAAAAAGAATTCAGAGTAATGATAGTAAAAATGATACAAAATCTCAATAACAAAATAGAGAAAGTACAAGAAACAGTTCACAAGAACTCAGAAAAACAAACAGCAATGGATAACAAAATAACTGAAATTAAAAATACTCTAGATGCTATAACCAGCAGAATGACTGAGGCAGAAGAACGAACAAGTGAGTTGGAAGATAGAATGGGGGAAATAAACGCCACAGAGCAGGAAAAAGAAAAAAGAATAAAAAGAATAGAAGACAGTCTCAGAGACCTCAGTGATAACATTAAGCATACCAACATTCGAATTATAGGCATCCCAGAAGAAGAAGAAAAAAAGAAAGGGCCTGAGAAAATATTTGAAGAAGTTATAGTGGAAAACTTCCCCAACATGGGAAAGGAAATAATTCACCAAGTCCAAGAAGCACAGAGAGTCCCATACAGAATAAACCCAAGGAGAAATACACCAAAACACATATTAATCAAACTAACGAAAATTAAACACAAAGAAAAAATATTCAAAGCAGCAAGAGAAAAGCAACAAATAACATATAAGGGAAAACCCATAGGGATAACAGCTGACCTTTCTACAGAAACTCTGCAGGCCAGAAAGGAATGGCAGGATATACTGAAAGTCCTGAAAGAGAGAAACCTACAGCCTAGAATACTCTACCCAGCAAGAATCTCATTCAGATTTGAGGGAGAAATCAAAAGCTTTCCAGACAAGCAAAAGTTAAGAGAATTCAGCACCACCAAACCAGCCTTACAACAAATGCTAAAGGAACTTCTCTAAGTAGGAAACACAAGAAAAGGAAAACACCTACAAATACAAACCCAAAACAATTAAGAAAATGGTAATTGGAACACACATGTCAATAATCACCTTCAATGTAAATGCATTAAATGCTCCAACCAAAAGACACAGACTGGCTGAATGGATACAAAAATAAGACCCTTCTCTATGCTGCCTACAGGAAACCCACTTCAGACCAAGGGATACATATAGACTGAAAGGAAAGGGATGGAAAAAGATATGCCATGCAAATGGAAGTCAAAAGAAAGCTGGAGTAGCAATACTCATATCAGACAAATTAGACTTGAAAGTAAAGACTATTACAAGAGACAAGGAAGGATGCTACATAATGATCAAGGGACCCATTCAAGAAGAACATATCACAATGGTAAATATCTGTGCCCCCAACATAGGAGCACCTCAATACATAAGGCAAATGCTAACAGCTATAAAAGGGGACATCAACAGTAACACAATAATAGTGGGAGACTTGAACACCCCACTTACATCAGTGGACAGATCATCCAAACAGAAAATAAAGACACACAAGCTTTAAATGACACATTAGACCATCTCGACTTAATTGATATTTATAGGACATTTCACCCAAAAACGACAGACTACACTTTCTTCTCAAGTACACACGGAACATTTTCCAGGATAGATCACATCTTGGGTCACAAATCGAACCTCAGCAAATTCAAGAAAATTGAAATCATATCAAGCATCTTCTCAGACCACAACGCCATGAGACTAGATATCAATTACAGGAAAAAACTGCAAAAAATACAAACACATGGAGGCTAAACAATTCACTCCTAAACAACAAAGGAATCACTAAAGAAATCAAAGAGGAAATCAAAAAATATCTAGAAACAAATGACAACGAAAACACAACACAAAACCTATGGGACGCAGCAAAAGCAGTTCTAAGAGGGAAGTTTATAGCAATACAGTCCTACCTTAAGAAACAAGAAAATGATCGAATAAACAACTTAACCTTACACCTAAAACAACTAGAAAAAGAAGAACAAAGAAACCCCAAAGTGAGCAGAAGGAAAGAAATCATAAAGATCAGAGCAGAAATAAATGAAAAAGAAAGGAAAGAAACCATAAGAAAAATAAATGAAACTAAAAGCTGGTTCTTTGAGAAGATTAACAAAATTGATAAACCATTAGCCAGACTCATCAAGAAAAAAAGGGAGAAGATGCAAATCTACAGAATTAGAAATGAAAAAGGAGAAGTCACAATGGACACCTCAGAAATACAAAACATCATGAGAGACTACTACAAGCAACTATATGCCAATCAATTGGATAACCTGAAAGAAATGGATACATTCTTAGAAAAATACAATCTTCCAAGACTGAACCAGAAAGAAATAGAAACCATGAACAGACCAATCACAAGTACAGAAATAGAGGCAGTGATTAAAAATCTCCCAACACACAAAAGCCCAGGACCAGATGGATTCATGGGTGAATTCTATCAAACATTTTGAGAAGAGCTAACACCTATCCTTCTCAAACTCTTCCAAAATATTGCAGAAGGCGGAACACTCCCAAACTCATTCTATGAGGCCACCATCACCCTGATACCAAAACCAGGCAAAGATGTCACACAAAAAAGAAAACTACAGACCAATATCATTGATAAATATAGGTGCAAAATTCCTCAACAAAATACTAGCTAACAGACTCCAACAGCACATTAAAAAGATCATACACCATGATCAAGTGGGGTTTATCCCTGGGATGCAAGGATTCTTCAATATATGCAAATCGATCAACATGATACATCATATCAACAAATTGAAGGATAAAAACCATATGATCATCTCAATAGATGCAGAAAAAGCTTTTGACAAAGTTCAACATCCATTTATGATAAAAAGCTCTCCAGAAAATGGGCATAGAAGGAAATTACCTCAACATAATAAAAGCCATATATGACAAATCAAAAGCCAACATCATTCTAAATGGGGAAAAACTGAAAGAATTCCCTCTAAGAACAGGAACAAGACAAGGGTGTCCACTCTCACCATTATTATTCAACATAGTTTTGGAAGTTTTAGCCACAGCAATCAGAGAAGAAAAAGAAATCAAAGGAATCCAAATTGGAAAAGAAGTAAAATTGTCACTCTTTGCAGATGACATGATATTATATATAGAAAACCCTAAAGACTCTACCAGAAAACTGCTAGCACTAATTGATGAGTTTAGTAAAGTAGCAGGATACAAAATTAATGCACAGAAATCTCTTGCATTCCTATACACTAACAACGGAGGAGCAGAAAAAGAAATTAAGGAAACTCTCCCATTCACCATTGCAACAAAAAGAATAAAATACCTAGGAATAAACCTGCCGAAGGAGGCAAAAGACCTGTATGCAGAAAACTTTAAGACATTGATGAAAGAAATCAAAGATGACACAAACAGATGGAGGGACATACCATGTTCCTGGATTGGAAGAATCAACATCGTGAAAATGACTGTACTACCCAAAGCAATTTACAGATTCAATGCAATCCCGATCAAATCACCAATGGCATTTTTCACAGAACTAGAGCAAGAAATCTTACGATAGCCAAAGCAATCTTGAGAAGGAAAAATGGAGTTGGTGGAATCAGGCTTCCTGACTTCAAACTATACTACAAGGCCATAGTGATCAAGACAGTATGGTACTGGCACAAAAACAGAAAGGAAGATCAATGGAATAGAATAGAGAACTCAGAAGTAAGCCCAAACACATATGGGCACCTTATCTTTGACAAAGGAGGCACGAATATACAATGGAAAAAAGACAGCCTCTTCAATAAGTGGTGCTGGGAAAATTGGACAGCAACATGTTAGGCCAGACACTATAAAACTCCTAGAGGAAAACATAGGAAGAACACTCTATGACAGCCATCAAAGCAAGATCCTTTTGGACCCACCTCCTAGAATCATGGAAATCAAATCAAGAATAAACCAATGGGACCTCATGAAACTTAAAAGCTTTTGCACAGTGAAAGAAACCATAAACAAGACAAGAAGACAACCCTCAGAATGGGAAAAAATAATTGCCTATGAAACAACAGACAAAGGATTAACCTCCAAAATATACAAGCAGCTCATGCAGCTTAATACCAAAAAAGCAAATAACCCTATCCACAAATGGGCAGAAGACCTAAATAGACATTTCTCCAAAGAAGACATACAGATGGCCAAGAAACACATGAAAAGATGCTCAACATCACTAATCATTAGAGAAATGCAAGTCAAAGCCACAATGAGGGATCACCTCACACCAATCAGAATGGCCATCATCACAAAATCTGGAAACAACAAATGTTGGAGAGGGTGTGGAGAAAAGGGAACTCTCCTGCACTGTTGGTGGGAATGTAAGTTGGTACAGCCACTATGGAAAACAATTTGGAGGTTCCTTAAAAAACTACAAATAGAACTACCATATGATCCAGTAATCCCACTTCTGGGCATATACCCAAAGAAAACCATAATCCCAAAAGAAACATGTACCATAATATTTATTGCAGCACTATTTACAATAGCCAGGACATGGAAGCAACCGAAATGCCCATCAACAAATGAATGGATACAGAAGATGTGGCATATATATACAATGGAATATTACTCAGCTATAAAAAGGGATGAGATGGAGCTATATGTCATGAGGTGGCTAGACCTAGAGTCTGTCATACAGAGTGAAGTAAGTCAGAAAGAGAAAGACAAATATTGTATGCTAACTCACATATACGGAATCTGAAAATGGTACTGATGAACTCAGTGACAAGAACAAGGACACAGATGCAGAGAATGGACTGGAGAACTCAAGGTTTGGGGGGGCGGGGGGTGAAGTGGAAGCTGAGACGAAGCAAGAGAGTAGCACAGACATATATATAGTACCAACTGTAAAATAGATAGCCAGTGGGAAGTTGTTGTATAACAAAGGGAGTTCAACTGGAGGATGGAAGATGCCTTAGAGGACTGGGACAGGGAGGGTGGGGGGGTAGTCGATGGAGGGAGGGAATACGGGGATATGTGTATAAAAACAGATGATTGAACTTGGTGTACCCCCAAAAAATAATAAATAAAATTAAAAAGGAAAAAAAAAAGAATTCATAAGTACCTGTGTCAGACAACATTCTTAAGACAGAAACACACTGAAGAGATAAAGCGGGAGAGTTGAGCACACAAGGCAAAATCAACCACGTTTGCAAAAAATGAAAGGTTGAAAACTCTTGCTTTGATTTATGGTTCACACTCATCTGGTCTCTGGACCACTTTCTTCATCAAGGCTAGAGACCCTGACAAGTACGAGCCTCACCCACCTCTACTTATGCCCATCACTCTAAATCCTTTCTGAGAGCCTGGAAAGATGAGCACAGCTTTTTATGAGAGGCTGGTGAAGACTACACAAGCACATGGTGATTCCCATCAGCAGCATTATAAAGATCGGCCATTTCTCACCTTAATCCTAAATTATAAAACAAAGCTTTGGAATCCTAAGGTCTAAAGGGGAAGTTAAAAAGGTAACATCTTTAATTAATGGTGAAATTTGTGACACCAATGACTACTGCAGTATCAAAAAGCCTCAGCCTTAGGTTTGGGGTCCAACTTTCCCAGGGCTCTTATTTCTCTTTCCCCTTCCCTTCTGCCATGCCCTGACACATTCAGAAAACCAGGCAGGAAGCAAAACTTATGTAACTTGTTTTTGCTTAAGAAGAGCTTCTTGTAGACCTGTGCATTATCAGGGTTTTTATAGCAATTGAAGAGCTATCATCTCCAGGGCTATGATGGCTGAGATCCTGTCATTGTCCTTGTCCCCCAGCTATCTTCTTCCCATAAAGGAAGCCTTTCCACCTCTGCTGTTCCCATGCCAATCCAATCTTCATATATATATATATATGTAATTTTTATTGGAGTATAGTTGCTTTACAATGTTGTGTTAGTTTCTTGCTATACAGCAAAGTGAATCAGTCATACTTATAAATATATCCACTCTTTTTTAGATTTCCTTCCCATTTAGGTCACCACAGAGCATTGAGTAGAGTTCCCTATGTTATACAGTAGGTTCTCATTAGTTACCTATTTTATACACGGTAGTGTATATGTGTCAGTCCCAATCTCCCAATTCATCCCACCCCACCCCCTTCCCCTCTTGGTAACCATAAGTTTGTTCTCTACATCTGTGACTCTATCTCTGCTTTGCAAATAAGTTCACCTCTACCATTTTTTTAGATTCCACATATAAGTAATACTATATGATATTTCTTTTTCTCTTTCTGACTTACCCTGTATGACAATCCAATCTTAATTTTGCACCACACAGCTCTGTTTCCCACAAGTCTAATCTAGGTAGATTACCTGAGTCCCCTTGTCCTGAGGTTTCCAGTTGAGTTTGGCCCCATCAGGAGCAAGGCAGGAGACTAGAATGAGGGAGGAATTTCTTCAGTTCCCTTCCTGAAGGGTGGCTCTAGGCTGGCTGTGTTTCTGGAGATCTCAGCTATAGTCAAATGATGCCCTCTAGAAGCCTTGTTTGTCCCAAAGCCCTAGGAACCACCTGGTCTCCCCACTCCTTCAGACGGAGGGGTGGTACTAGAGCCCCACTGCTGCTTGCTCTAGGGTTCTGAATGATCACTTATGGTTTTCCTATAGTCACACCTTTAAAATGGTTCCTTTAATAAAAATCTTCTAAAATTATTCTAATGTGATCCCATCTATGCCCTACTACAACCAACCTGGTCCAAAAGGCTTAAAAATACGTTCACCTTTCTTTGAGGGCACTTTTTACGCTTCTGTAAACACTCAGAGTTTCCAATTTGGATGTTGATTAGAGCCTGTGAGCCAAAGTTATAAACAATACTGATTCATGTCCCTGCTTCTAGGATCACCCTAAATATGTTGAGAGGACCTTTGAGAATGACTGACCAAAGCTTACTTTCCTCAATTTGTTCTCAGAGGTGGCATTATCCCCCTCTGGGACATTTTACCAGAGACTACCCTCTGTGCTTTTATAGGTTTCATTACCATTGTAACAGTTTTATGTTTCACTGTTAAGAGTTAAATAAAACTTTACCCATAAAAAGTAAATCATTGCAAATCTCTAGACAAATGGAATGGTCTCACCATCATAATATTAATTTATACGGCATGTGCCGCATAACTTTCATCTGCAGAGCACCTCAGATTAAAATGACTTACCGGATTAAAGAATAGTTGGAGCAGGCTGAGAAGGAGCTAGTCTCGAAGACAGAGGTACTAAGTGTATATGAATAAGCTACACACTACTGGGAGCCAGACAACTCGGAGGTGAAATACCATTGCTGTTAACTGCTAGAGCAAAGAGTCTCAATTTAAGAAAGAAAATAAAGAAAAATCGCCTGCCCACAGGTCCTACACAAGAGGAGCTTAGAAGGCACAGTACAATGGCCACAATTAGAATCACTCAAGAGAGCTGTGGAGTTTCATCTCATGCCACTTAGCCTTGTCTCCTAACTGCACGATAACTTAAGGCAAGGTATTGGGTGTTAGTTTTTAATATACACCCTTCTCACTGTATACCCAGCTCAGAGACACACATTTGTGGGACAAATACACATAAGAGGCAGTGCTCAAGAGTACCTACCAGCCATTCATTCAACAAATGTGTCCTGCTGTGTTCCTGGAACTGTCTGAGCACTTAGAAAGAAACAGTAAATACAACAGAGTTCCTGCTCTCATGGGCTTATCCTCCAGTTGTTTATGTTGTTGAGTGAGGTGGGGTAAAGAGAGAAAGTAAATAATAAATCTACAAATGTTAGGAAGTATAAAGGGTTAAGGGAAAAAAATGAGGCAACTGGGAATAATGGAGGATGCTATTTTGGAAAGTTTGGACAAGGAAGCCAGCAGTAGAGAAAGATAGACAAATCAAGATAAGGTCCTCTGTGCCAAGGAAAGTATTCATATTTCTTAACATTCACAGCTGGGGCTAACTAAATAGTGCAGACTGGGCAACCACAAGTAGACCAGACTTCAGCCTCTCCTAAAATACCTCCTGCTACTGCAGGAGGCAGTCCAGCACCTATGATGTCTTGGAGAAAACAGTGCATTGCCAGAAGCTTCCCCCATGAGTCTGATTCCCCTCTTTCGATCCTGAGATGCAATGATGGATAAAGCTCTGTAGGAAGGGATCAAGAAGAAGGTAAGTGAGTCCAACAGGTTTAAACCTGTCACAAGGAAAATAAGGATAATAAGAGTTCACACAGGTTTCTCCTGCTATCTGAAAGTAGAGTATTTCTGTGAAACCTTTTCTAAGTCGAGACGGCATAAAGCAAAGAAGCAATTACCTGAGGACACTTCTTGCTAATGGATGCACAAAATAAACAGAGAAAGCACAGATGCACGCAGACACAGTTCAAAGCTTGGCGTCTTGATGTTGAGAGGCTGAGTGTAGTTCCAGGAGAAGGAGCTTGGCGGTGCCACTCTCCCTGCTTGGTGTACACATTGCCTCTATAACAACTTGCTGAAAAACAAATCCTAAAACACTATTTTTGCTTTTCTTTTTTTTTTCATAAAAGTGAAAATCCTCTTCGGCTTTCTTTCTGTTAATGAAAACTGGTACTCATATAGTTCCTTCGTGAAAGCAAAGGGTGGCATAAAGGGAACTTTCAAAAAGTGGAGGATATCTGTATCTGCAAAGCTCTAGCCTCCAAGGAAGTCCTGGTGATTTCCTTTTCAGATTGCCTTTTGAAGTAAACATCCTTTGTGGGTACAGGGAAGCTCTCCTTGGCTGAGACCCTTATCTAAGGTTAACTGGGACTAGCAGAGGCAAAACACAGGGTTGGGGCAATTGGGTACATTATTAAAAGGGAAACACACACACACACATAACCAAGATGACTGCAGGGAAAATGAGGGATTTCTGCCTGGACTGTGTAAAGTGATTACATGTATCCAATAATTATTTCCCTCTCCCCTTTGCTATGCTTATAAGGTCTTGCCAGAGATCATTAATGTACTTTTTGATAGATGGTATGCCAGGGTTGAAAGCACATATGCCATTCAAAGGAACACACATTTTACAAGAATATAGAAACTAAATAAATATATAAATACATATATATGAACAGATTTGCATAGTTCCCTAAGACAGTGGCTGGGCCTGAGTAAAGGAAATAAAAGGTAATAAATAAGTAAATGAAACCATTAAAACTTGGTTTGGGTTGATAATAATGTATATGAGGAAAACAACTCTCTGTACCCAAGGTAAAATTCAAACAAAGATACACCCTATCTATGAGAGTTGAGCAGACCTGTCTTGAACGCTGGCAAGTCCTTAACTTTTCTGAATCCCAACATCCTACTCTGAAAAACATGGATAATAATACAGACAGCCACATCATTCTTTTTCAAAATTATGGCACATGGGAAGGACATTATGGTACACAGCACCAGTTCTTGCCAATAAAGCAGTTATCTTTTCCTTCCCAGGCACGTGGAAGATTACAAATTTCAGCCACCTTAAAGTTCACAAGATCATATCATATGGTAAGTAACTCAGGCAGAATTTTTTAAAGGTCTCAAATTCTCAAGCTTCTCTCTTTCCCTTTGGTGGAAAGTTTAGAGGTCATGGGTTGACATGATAAGGGCCTAAGGAATGGATCAGCCTGGATAGATGAATGGATGGATGGATGGATGGATGGATGGATGGAGACAGTTTCCTGAATAGTTGCTGGGAATCATAGTAGATTTTGCAGGAACAAGAAATAAACTTTTGTTGTTAAGCCCCTAAGATTTGGGGTTGTCTGTAACTGCAGCATAGTTTAATCTAACCTGATTTATACACATGTAGTAATCATTAGTGTCCTTTCTCATATAGCCAGGGATGGCTGACCCCACATCCTGCAGGACAGGTATGCTAGGAGAATTCAAGCATTGACCTACTGGCCTTTTGAGCTTTAAATGTGAGGTTAGGGGCTGGGCATGAAGAGCTGGGAAGAGGAAATAAGCCATGATCTACTACTGGGATTCAGAAAGCTCTGTTCATGAATCACTGTAAATCTGACTGGCCTGCCTCAGGGAGGGAGCTTACCCTAATCCACGATAGTCCTCCCTAGATCGTCCAGCCCCCTGTGCATTTTCCCCCAGGAGCCACTAAAGCCCAGAACAAATCCCCTTATGGGAAGATTTTACGGTAGCTCTTCCTCTGCCTCAGAGTAATAGGAGCTGTCTGTTATCTCTAGCTAGAAAATTAAAGTATTACTTGGCCAAAGCCAAAAGGTAACACAGTTCTGTAACTCTGTGGTTTCATCTGTTTATTACTTACTGTTTGGGGAGAAGACAATAAATATCTGCACATGTAATATCCCCTTTTCCCTCCGGGGACTCACATAAGTTCCAAATTTCTGAAAAACCTCAGTGCGAAGCAATGTTTGCCACCAGTCCACCAGCTTCTTTATGACTCTCTCATTAACCTTTTCAACCTTCCAATCCCTGTTTCTTGGGTCTGGTCACTGCTACTTAATAATGTTGGTACAGACTGTTGCCATAGACTCAGTAACAGAACGGCCTGTCCTCACACACGTGCAAACAGTGTGCTAGCCCCTGCGTGGTACATTACAGGGCTATGAAATACCCAGGGTGAGCCGTAAAATAAAGAGGGGCTATACGGGTGATGATATAAGTTTGAGAAAAACTGATCCCGGTCATTACATCTGGCAGCTGGTTCCCCACCCCAAGAGGTCTCCATTCACCCCCTCCCAGCTGTCTTTGGTAGAAAACGCAGAAGCCAAGAACTGCGCTGAGAGGAAGAACCAAAAATCAGGAGAACCAGGTCCTCACAAGCTTCCGAGCTTCAGAGTTTCCGGTTGCCAGGGGAAGAGTGAATGGGTCCTGAGGATCCTGTGACGCCCAGGTGGGGACTAATGCTTGTTGTTAGGAAGTGTGGCCTGTCTGTCACCTGCCTTCTCCGCTCCTCCTCACCTGGTGCTCTGGCTTGGGCTCACTGCATCATTTCTATAATATGAGCCAGAGGGACACTAGGCCTCAGGCATTTTCATTTCTTAAAAGACATTTCATGAAAAGTCTTTAAGATCCCAGGTAACAGTCCACCTGGGGTGGTTCTTTCCAACATAGTCTGCCCAGTCGTGATCTCTTGGTGCTTTTGCCTTCTCATGGCTCCCATCAAAACAGAAGAGGATTCAATAACCTTTCAAGTCTTTTACAATTTGACAGAAACACCTTTGTAATAATGCATTAGTTTCCCTAGGTAATTTTAAGCCTCTTATCTTTAATTGTGGAATGAAGGATTTTATCTCCCAGGAAAGGAATTTCACGCACCAACTAAGCAGTGTACAGGGTCGAGGTGGAAGGGAGCCTCCTTGGGCTCCTGAAAACCATGCCCAGTCTTGGGTGGCCCAGAGCTGATGCTGCATCAGGAATGGAAGGACAGAGGTCAGAGGAGATGGCCCAAGTCAGAGAGCCCTGACTCTCTGTGAGTGCTCTGTTCCCTCGCTCACTTGGCTGTCCTCATGTGCACGTATCTGGGCTGCTCCCTAAGAAGCTATTTTCTGCAGTGGTTGCAAGGGGAAAAGGCTGGAATTGCTGGTTACTTGCACTGCAGCCCCTGGGCCTGGAGCCAGAGGTATCCGAGCCCTCTTCTCCACTTTGGTCTTCCCAGATCCTTTCTCATTCCCAGGCCCTGGGATCACACAGTCTTTCTCTCCCTTCTTCTTGCCTCCCCTGAGCCTCCATCACTGACCTGTTTGTGCTCCGTCACCAAGTTCCCCCACCTCCCCACGCTGCTGCCACTTTCCCTCTAGATAAACTGTCCACTCCCTCCACGCAGAGTTCTCTGACTTGAAGACTTTAGCAAAGAGACACCTGAGAATGTGGGAGGAGAGAAGGAGCTAGAAACTCGCTACTGCTCAATAAATACCAGCTCCAGAGGGAGGAGAGCCTAGGGGATCACAGAGGGAGCTTCAGCCATGGAAGGGTGGGTAGAGACAGCAGAGATATGGGAACCTGATCTAGAAGATTTACTACTTTCCCCGCCTGTGCAAGTCCTTGCACCTGTATGTGTGTGTGTGTGTGTGTGTGTGTGTGTGAGAACATGAGGGTGTTGTGTGAAAATTGACATCTTTGACAATAATTACAGCTACCAAGAAACTTTAAAAGTGAGAAAAAGAACTGAAACTTTGGCTAGCTAAGAGTAATACTAATTACAGCCTTTATGCAAATTAAGTCTAATTATCATGCAACACAATAATATGTCTATCACTATAATGTGTCAGGTTAACTTTCTTGTAAATTTTCCATAACGATTCTGAGCTTTCTTCACTTACTAGAGTTGTGCAAGTAAAAGGACTGTAAATTAACAGAACTACATTGCATTTTCAAGTCCTGTGCCTGTATTTCTACATGGTTGTCTTTTTCCTTAATGATTTTTAAACGGTCTTTATGCATTGAGGAGAGAAATCTGTTACCTATCACATGCACTACAAATATTTTTTCCAGTTTGGAATTTGTCTTCTAATTCTGAAGATGTATTAGAGCATACAGAAGAAACTGGTCTAATGAAATCCTTTACAATCATACTCCATGTGCTCACTTTCCAAGCATCATACTCACCAGCTTGGAATTTTTTAAGAATATAGAAAAAGTACCTATTATAACCACTGCTGAAGCCTGAAATTCCTTTGAACAGGAAATAATTAATTTCATTCCACAATTAGAGATAAAAGGTTTACAAATGCACAGGGCCTTAGAGATAATACATTAGTGTGTTTCAGGTAAATGTGTATGATGACAACGGGCTTGACTATGTTTATGGGGTGGGTTTCACTTAGAAAGCGGTAGAGAACTCAGTGCCAGAATGTGTGAGGAAGTGTAGCCACTAAGGAGAGTTCCACCTCCTAGAATCTTCTCTGATGCTCCAGTCAGAGTTAAATGCTTCTTGCCTGCAGTCCCACAGCACTCGTGTGTGTCCCTGTCATATCCCACTGATCACATATTCATATGACTGCTGTTTACTTCTCTGTCTTGCCTTCTTCACTTTTAGGTGCTTGGAGGGCAGGGGTTGTAAGTAACAAGCTCCCCATCGTATCCAGAGCACCATGCCTCGTAGGTTTTTAATAAGCCCTCACTGCGTGACTGAGTAAAGGAATCAATAAATCAATAAACCAATGTTATTCTTTTCCTTGGGGCCTACGTGACTTGACCACTACCTCTGTCATAGAAAGATGAGAAGGGACTGGATGTTAAAGGAGAGAATCAAGCTGGGAAGATGAGCCACTACAGGATGACCAGAACTCTTGCAGGACCCAGCCCCAAAAGGCCTAGAAATAGATACCCCAACAGAATTCCACTCAAAGACCATGGCCTCCCTCTGAATTCAGATTCCTATGTACCAAGGTGAATGGGGAGAATGCCTCCCTTCTCCCTCCCCAAAAGACTCAGCTCCCTGAACCAGCTGAGATCCTCTAGTGCCTCCAGGCTAAACCCTGAGGAAGGGGCAACTGGCTTTCTAGGAGCTGCCTGGAAGAAAAGAGCTCCTTCAGCGCTCTCCTGGGAATTTTATGATTGCTCTCGCTTGAATCTCTTTACCTTCTTGGAAGTTTGCTGAGCTTTCAATTCTCCTTTAGCTGATAATACCACATCCTGCTCTCTGTTCCTGTGACCCTCTGCAGCAGGTCTCAGTTTTTCTAGATGGTGTAGGCCTTCCCCAGCCCACCACCAGGGCTGACCTCTTTTCTGGCCTTCCTGGCAAGTGCAGCCTAACTGACCCGGGGTTCTGCCTAGTTCTGATACCTTGTACTTCCCCATGCACTTCCCTATCCTTTGCCCCATGCTCTGTAAATAGACTCAAGCCCTGACCAAAGACCCTTGCCTGCCCAGGCTGGAACCACCCTGTGCAATGTCAGCTCTTCCTGGCCCCGTCTGTGCCCAGTCATCACACACTAGGGGTTATTTGCTGTTTTAATTTCTTCTTACCTCCAGTATTGTGTATCCCAAGCTGCTTACCTCCATTTGCAAACTCCTATTGCCCACGTGCTTTAACTTGGGTTTCTAGACTGCCATTGTCTTAGCATTGGCTTGGTTTCTGTCTCCTGGTTACTGGTGATCGTTTCTCCTGGAAACCATCCAGCTACCTCTCCGAATTCAGAACTGAGCCCTGCCCTTGTAGCTGTTAACTGAAGGCACGTTTAAATGGTGCCTGAGCACCCTCCCCACGGCACACCCCGTTCTTCGTTTCCAGTGGGTACCCTCCCAGCACTGCTCACCTGGTTCATCATTGTCCAGACCTGCAAAGGGGACAGAAGTACAACCACCACTTGTGCCACATAAAAGAAGCTTTTGAGGAGCTCACTGGCAAAGCAGCCAAGTGCAGAGATTCCCACCCTTTCCCCATCCTAGGGAGAGATTTCTGGATGGAGTACTGCTAAGTACACCATGAAAAGGTCTCCAGTTGAAAGAACCCATTCCCATAATGTTCTAAAAATGTGCAGGAAATGGAAGGACGGGGTGAGGAGTGCTGAGGAATGTCCGTTGACTGCATGACAACGAGAGCTTTAGAATTGAAGGGATCTGCTGCTGCTATCAGTCTCTTCTTCCAAGGAGCTGACTCAGAGAGCTAATCCAGCTTCCAGCTAAGCTACTAAAAGCAGCAGCAAGGACACGAGCCTCCAGGCCATCCAGATGGCTCCCCTCAAGCCCCTTCTTCATGCCTGGCTCACCGTCGGTCCCCATGCCCAAGCTGAGTCCCCAGTCTTGGTCACACAAGCCTATTCTCAGCCCTTACACAGATGTCCATAGCCTGCTTCCCACCACCCACCCCGGGCCCCGGCAAGATAAAAGGTTTACAAATGCATAGAGTTTTAGAGATGATGCATTAGTGTGGGTCAGGCAAATGTGTTTGATAACAGAGTCTTTCCAATGTTTCTGGGAGGGGGAATTCAGTGCGAGAATGGGTGAGCAAGTGAGGTCACCAGGAGAAGCCCTTGAGCTGCTCTGGACTTTGCAGTTTTTCCCATCACAGGGACCCTGCCCGAGGCTCTTGAATCACTTTCTCAATCTCTTCCCCCACCTCCCATCAATATTCACCCATCTTCTAATTTTTTCTCCTAGGACCCTACTCTAATGTAACCATAGAATCACAGAATTTTAGGCATACATGATCTAACCATAAAATGGGAACATAAAGATCTCTACCAAAGTGTAGGAAAGTCAGAGGATGCTTCTTGTAAGAGGTGGGGATTTGGGGCCTTAGGATCCCCTCCCTTACTGACAGGTCCCTTCTCTTCTCTATAGCACCCTGTCCCCTGCATCCTTCTGAATATCAGTTCCACTCTTCATGAGCTATTTGATCCTGGGCAAATATCAAAATCTCTTCATGCCTTTGTTTTCCCATCAGTAAAGTGGAATTATATTGTATCTTTTTCAAAGGATTTGCCGGAGGATTAATGAGTTAATCTTACGTGAATCAGTTAGCATGGTACCTGGCACTCAATAAATGTTAGCTCTTATTATTTCTTTAAGCCTTTATATCTCTTGGTTATTCTTTAAGAAAATCAGTCCAAATCAATCCCTCTATTAAGTAGTATTGAAGGATAATACGAGGGTGAGTCAAAAATTATCCACCCTCTGGTTGTAGAATTTATAGAAGTTTTAATATAACCGGAATGTGGATAAAGTTTTGACTCACCCTCGTATATTTTACCTCTCCCAGGTAATATAACTATATTTAGCCTGAAAGGATGTTTTCATCCAATGAGGGGCTGTACCTGGAGAATCCCAAGCTCCTGGCAAAAGGAGAATGGAAATGTTTTAGGGTAAGTAGGCTTCCTAGATCCTTGATATCAAGTGAAGCAGGTAGTTGTGTATTGTTCCATGTGGAGAAAGACTTGGGTTTGTTGTCCAAACTCCTTAAAGCCCTAAGCCCAGAAAATGACAACCAGGGCTTATTTCCACAGCTCTGTTAGAAAAGGGGTTTATGACAGATCATTTTATTTCTCCTGTTCATACCATGTATCATATACCATGTAATTTTGCTTGAAAGAGTTAAAGCATGACCTAACAATTTAAATACCTAAACACTCAGGCTATTTAACAACTTTAGTAATGTTTATTTTTCAGACTTTTATAGATTTCTTTCTATGTCCAAATCTATTCCACTATTCTGCTAAACAGTGACATCAGTTCTGGCAGACATTTATTGCAAAGATGTTTCTAGCTTTTCCAAAAGCTGGTATTTTTCCTAGTTTATTTCCTAGTTTATTTAAATTCTACACAAACACCAAAAATCCCCCTAAGGCGAGCCCCATCCTGAACTGCCTTCCAGTTTTGATTAGCCGGGCTATTTCCTAATGGAAAGCCAAAGTTATAACATGTTTCTTTCCCTGCTTTTTATCAAATACCCCCTTGGAGGAGTCTTCATTGCCTTTTAATTGTCCGAGTTTATTTTCATTCCTCTTATTAGAGCCTGCAGAGGGGGCGAGGTGAAGATGTAGCTGTACCTCGACAACCTTCAAGGTCTTCTTTAATCTTATAATCATCTACATGCATCAGTCAGCCTCTCTTTCCCTCGCTTCCATTTTTTCTTGGTTATTCAAAAAAGCCTTTCTCATTCTCATTTGCTCACATTAATTCACCCTGCTCTTTGGTTGCCCTAACTTAAGTTGCATATTCTCATTTGAGTCCCTCCTGTCCCTTTCCAAGTCAGATTTTTCTTTGCCCATAGGTTTTTAAGCCACCCTTTGTAAATTCACTTTGCAAAGAGCAAGCAATCTCCAATCTTCTTTTCCAGAGCAATTGTAATCCACTATGCTTTAATTATAATGTCTATTCAGATGTTCAAAATTCCACCTAGTTATAGATTTTAATACTTCTTCCCTCTGCACCACACTTATTAGATTAACACCCCAAATGTGCTTTTCTGTTGAAGTCTAATACCCTAGGTCTTTGAAGCCACTGCTTATTTAAAGAATTCAAGAAGATCATGATTACCAGTAACAAGGCAGCTGCCTTGGCTTTAACTATATAATTCAGCTATTGCTATTCCCAGGAGCTCTAGTGCTGTTCCACTCTTAGCTCGAGTTGCCAGCATCTTAGTCAAAACACTGTCCTCACCCTCTCCTAGGACACAATGATGGATGTGCTTTTGCCTATAACCCATGGTGCTTTACACCTGGGGAGTTTCAAAGGAAAACAAATTAAGTAAGAACTGGCTTCTTTTTTATTATTATCATTGTTCACTCTCATTGTGAATGATTGGTGATAAGTTGGAGTAATTCGTATTATGTATCTGGACCTTCATTTCTATATAAGTGAAGTAGGGAAGGAGAGCTAGGTGATTTCTAAGATACCTTCTAGCTCGTGCAAATGCCACAAATTCTATGATTCAAATTTATTCTCCAAAATTGTGGAGTTGTATTTCAGCACTCTAATCTGAACTATGGAACACTTTATTGCTTAAAAAGTAAATATTTTACTTTAGATATGTTGAGTAAACCCATCTTATCTTTTTTAACAGCTTTATTAAGGCAAAACTGATGTAATAATATTCACTTATTTAAAGAGTGTAATTTGATAAGCATTGTCATATGTATATACTCATTAAACCATCACTACAAACAAGACAATATCCATCCATTGAGATTAGTGGAGTATCCCTTATGATTCCCATATTATCCACCTTGTTGGATTTCTAGCTAGAATTCTTTGTAGTGTTATTTCAGTGGTGGCTCTAAGGTTTATGTAATATACATCTTTAACTTATCACCATCTACCTTCAAGTAATATCATACCACTTCATATATTGTAAAAGAACCTAACAACCACATTTCATTTCTCTCTCCTAGACTTTGTGATACTGTTGTCATACATTTTGCTTCTATGCGTTATAAACTCCAACACACATTGTTATTATTTTTGCTCTTATTTTCTTTTAAAGAAATTAAAATAATTGTTTAAAGTCTTACATTTACCCACATAGTGACCATGTCCAATACTCTTCATTCCTTTGTGTAGATCCAGATTTCCATCATATCATTTCCCTTGTGCCTGAAGGATTTCCTCTATGGAGTAAAAATATGTTAGTAACCAGTTTCAGATCATTTGTCACATCTGATAAATCCTTACTTAACTTTGGCTTTTGAAACATTTTTGCTGGGTATAAAACTGTAAGCTGACAGTTGTTTTCCATCAGTTCTTTAAATGATGCTTTAGTCTTTCCTCTTTCATTGTTTGATGAGAAATCTATTGTCATCCTTAACTTTGTTCTTCTGTTCATAAGGTATGTTTTTTCTCTGACTGCTTATAGGATTTTTCTCTTTATCACTGATTTATAAACAATTTGATTATAATGTGCTTTGGTGTATTTTTCTTCACATTTCTTGGGTTTTTGTTGAACCTTGGAATTATGGATCTGTAGTTCTCATCAAACTTGAACAATATTTGGCCATTATGCCTTCAAATTTTTTTGGTGCTTTGTTCTCCTCTCTTTAGGGACTCCAATTACATGTATTCTAGGACACTGGAAGTATACCACAGTTAATTGATGCTCTGTTCATTACTTTTACCAGTCTTTTTACTCTGCTCCATTTTGTACAGTTTCTACTCTGTCTTTTCATGTTCAATAACATTTTCTTCTGCATTGTCTAATCTGACATTAGTCCTCTAGTGTATTTTTTCATCTCAGAAATTGTGGTTTTTATCTGTAGAAGTTTTTTTACATTTTCTATTATAAAATCCTTAATACACTCAATTTTTTCTCTAGCTTGAGCATACAGAGTTTGTCTAATAATTTTGTCACCTGTACCATTTCTGGGTAGGTTTTGACTTATTTTTCTGATTATGGATCATATCTTTTCTTGCTTCTTTCCTGGTAATTTCTTATTGAATGCCAGAATTATTCATTTTACCTTATTGGGTGCTGGATATTTTTGTACTTTTATTAATATTCTTGAGTTTTGTTCTACTTTGCCATTAATTTACTTGGAAATAGTTTGGTCCATTCTGACAATTTTTAAAGCTTTTCTAGGTAGAACCAGAGCAGTGCTTAGTCTAGGACTAATGTCAACCCACTACTGGGGCAGGATCTTTCTGGCTACTCTTCCTGATATCCCCTGAATTATGAGATTTTTCCACTCTGGTGGAAACTGAATATATTCCCAGTTTGTGTGAGCTTTGGAGATTGTTCCTTTTAATCTTTTCAAGTTATTCTTTTCCTAGCTTCAGGTCATTTCCTTATAAGCATGTGCTGACCAGTATCTAAGTGAAGACACAAGGAGATTCTCTGCAGCTCTCCAAAGCTCTCTATGCAACTCTCTCCTCAGAACACTCTGCCTTGCAAAAAGCTAGCTACACTGGCCTCCCCAGGCTTCCAGCTCTGTATCCTCAATCCAGGGAGACCACCAAGATTTTCCTGCATTTCTCCATCCTATGCCATGACCTGGAAGAGCTCTCTTGGTAGTATACTGAGATAATCATAAGACTCACATAATTTATTTTCTATCTCTCAGGGATCATTGTTCTTTGATGCCTAACATCTTACAACTGTTTGATACAAATTATCAAATTGTTTAGTTGTTCCATGAGAGTGGGCAAATTCAGTTTCTGTCATTCCATCTTTGCCAGAAGCAGAAATCACCCACCTTAACTGGAACTGCTATAAAACTCCCATTTGGATGAGCATTCCTCCATTTAATGACTATTTGTCATAGATCACCTATTTGCCTTCCAGTACTATACCTTAAAGTCATTCTCAACAATCTTCCTTAGCTCTGCACCTAAATATATGTTTAGGTTTACTGATTCATTAATTATTTTCTTTTTTCTTCAGTAAACAGCTTCACTGAAACATTATGAATGCTTACTGCCTTTTTTTTCTACCTTGGTTCCCACTATTTGTGACCACACTGTCTACAGCAGTCTAAGTAGAGTCAATCTCATCAGTGTTGTCTTAGTTTCAGTCTCAAGAACCCAGAAACAAAGTTTCAGTCATTATGATGGCCTCATATGAAATCATTTTACATGTTTCATATTTGTTCATTTGGTGATGACTTTCAAGGACAGGGGAAGATTTTCTTCTGAAAAGAAACATCAGCCTTTGTGCATAAGAGAGAAACCCCCTCTCCTAATTATTCACTGTTTCCAAAGTATGATCTGGTCTTGATTTTCCAAAAATACCACAACTGAATTGTAATGATTTGTGCAAAATTGGTTCTTATTTCTTTAGCTCTCTTCTGTTCATTGTATATCCTTCTATTCCATCTAATATTTAATGGTTGAACTTCACACACACACACACACACACACACAATTCTATCTAGCCCTCTGTTCATGCCAATAGGCTATTTCTCACTTCATTTTTCATGCACTATAATAATATTTTAAAAAAAAAATGCTACAGATAACAGAATTGAGGGCCTAGGAGAACCCATTCAGTTGAAAGCCTGCTGATAGACAATAAAGCACCCTGCACCCTAGGGAAGAAAGGTGCTATAAAAACCCAGAATATTATTGCCACAGTTAGACCAGCTCTGTAGTATGCAATAGAGCCAGAGATATTTCCTTTAATCTAGTTCCTGTGATCTCACCATGTCCCCTTGATTTTAAATCAGGTGACAGAATAAAAAGTGTTCTGTCCCAATCCTGTCTTCCCAGTGGGCCTGTCCTCCATGCTGACATGCCACTGTTTTCTGTTCTCCCAGCAGCAGGGCAGCAATCAAACACTGAAGAGGAGACCCACGCTGGCAGCCTGTCAGGAGCCTGAGGGCCCAGCCTCATCATCCAGGAACAGAGGGGACCAAGCCGCTGGCTTGTTCTGAGGCTTAACACTCACTCCCTGTGCGTTGTCAGGGCAACTAGCATCAGCCAGACCCTTTCTGAACTCAGCTGCCCGGACACATAGAAGGAACACCCTAGCCCACCGAGGGCCCATTTCACCAAGACCCTCTCCCTCTCAGGCCTGCTAGATAAGAAAATGAGAAGTTGTTAGACCTCGAATTTTCTCGAAAGCCATTTTCCACCTGCAAGGTTGGACCCCCACAAACTAACACAGCCAATCTTGAGGCAGGCCTTCCAGACAACATCTGCAGGGGTGAGGGATCAATGTCTTCTCCTTCCTACCCCTGGAAAAGCACACTGGGTGTTGGAGAAATGCCAATGACTTTTTGGAATAAAAATAAGCTCACATGTTCTTCTTTAAATTAATAACAAATTTCCTCCACTCAAGAAAAAAAAACAGAGCTTATATTTGAGTAACACTTTCTATTTACTTATTGAACAAATATGTCTCAGGCCCCTGTTCTGTGCCAGGCACCGTGTTAGGAGGTGGACATATGGATGTGAGCCAGGCAAATGTGACCCAGCCTTTGCAGGGCTCACAGTTTGCTGAAGAATTCAGACAAGTCAAAAGCACTTGCTATATCTTAAAAAGGAACGAAACTGAGTTACTTGTAGTGAGGTGGATGGACCTAGAGCCTGTCATACAGAGTGAAGTAAGTCAGAAAAACAAATACCATATGCTAACCTATATATATATGAAATCTAGAAAAATGGTACTGATGAACCTAGCGTCAGGACAGGAATTGAGACGCATAAGTAGAGAACAGACTTGAGGATACGGTGCGGGGGGGGGGGGGGGGGGCGGGCCAGAATGGGACATAGTAAGAGTAACATTGACATATATACACTAAAATGTAAAATAGATAGCTAGTGGGAAGCTGCCGCAGAGTACAGGAAGATCAGCTCAGTGCTTTGTGATGACCTAGAGGGGTGGGATAGGGAGGGTGGGAGGGAGGCTCAAAAGGGACGGGATAGGAGGATATATGTATACATACAGCTGATTCACTTTGTTGTACAGCAGAAACTAACACAACATTGTAAAGCAATTATACTCCAATAAAGATATATAAATTTTAAAAAAGCACTTGCTATAATGATGAAGGGCTATATGATAGGAGAAGCACAGGATGTAAACACACACAAGAAAGCTGCTGCATCCAGGCTTTGAAAGTTCAAGGAAGACATCCCTGAGGAAGTCATACCAAAATGGAAACCTGCAAGATAAGGGAAAACACAGACTAAGGGAAGTGGAGTGGGAGAGACGGAGGAGAAGGGTGCCCAGAGCCAGAGGGAATATCAGGAAACAAGAAAGAGCTCTGTCAGTGGTTTCTCTAGACTGGAGTCCAGTGTGGGCTTCGAGTGGGGAGGCAGGATGTCGTCATGAGAAGAAAGGCCTGGGTGTCAGCAGGGCCCCGATCAAGACTTTGGGATTTTAAAATCCAGAGTGTTTGGATCTTCACCTGGTGACAGCAGGGCACCACTCAAAGGTTTTAAGCAGGAACCAACAGGATGCAGCTCACATTTCAGAAGATCATTCCTGCTGGGAGAGCAAGGGGTATAGGGAGCAAGGTTGGAGATAAGGAAAAGAATTAGGATTATTGTCACCTAGGCAAGAAGTGACTCTGGCCTGAGCCCAGTGAGCAGCCATGGAGTTTTGGAAAAGTAGATGCATTTTAGAAATATACATGAGGTCAACTCAACAAGGGTAAAGGAGTGACCGAGAGCAGGGGTTCAGGAGGGAGAGGTGGGACCTAAGAAGATGCTTTCACTAATGGAAAGACGGGCCCTTTGATAAAATGGGAAACATAAGAGGGGACAGAAGTCCAGAGTGGAAACCAAGTTTTTCTATTACCAACTTGGTTAAAGTACCTATGGGAAGTGAGGGAGATGGGGAGGTCAGATGGTCTCCCCGAGAACTGTGCCCGTCCTCACCTGAGAGGAGGTGGGTGCCAAGAGGGATGTTATAAAACAGAGAAGCTGAGGCATGACGTGGAAAGTGGATTTTCCTCAAGGACTCACAAGATATTCATGGTTGGGTCCCCAATTTCTAGTCCAAAATGCAGAACTTCTGACTTGACATCTTTTATAAAGGGAATCTCTGATTTTCTGTTAAGTGTCAGGTAGTGGTTTGGAATAGATCCAGAGGCCCCAGAGCTAGAGACATATTTTAAATAAGTCAAATAGATCAATAACTCCTGTGGAAGGACAGAGGTTACTGAGGCCAGCTTGTTACCTTCAGGCTAGATATGGGCCAATGACTCCCCTTGCTTAGGAAGATGGGGCAGCTGAAGGCTGATCTCACAAGCCCTGGAGGCTGCACTCGGCCCACCTGCCACTCCCTCTGTCCCTTGCTGGTCCTCTGACTTCCTCCTCCTGTTATCAGTGTTATCCTCCTCTAGATATGATTCTATCTTTGGGCCCCTCTCCTGTTTTTCTTACCAAAACAATTAATGAAACAGTAAACGTGAATATATATTTAGGTGCAGAGGTAAGGAAAATTGTAGAGAATGACAAAGTTTTAGTATTGGAAGGCAAATGAGTCATCTCTGGCAAATAGTCATTAAATACCTAGAGGGACACTCATCCAAATGAGAGGTTGATAATAGTTCAGGTTAAGGTGGATGATTTCCACTTCTGTGTGCCATGCAAATTATAAGAGATCTGCTTCCTTAACAACCTTAAAATATGCTGCGCCTCCTTCAACCCCAGTCCTTGCTGAGGGCTGCAAACAGATCCTCTAGGACTCTATGGCCACCCTTTAGGACTCTATGGCCACCCTCTGTCCTCTAAACCTGCAAATGCTGAATAATGGAGCTATGATTTTGCTAAGGAACTATCATTACACAGACACATCAGACTGTAGAATCAACGACTTTACCCACAGAGCTGCAAATGTAAATAGAGAGAGAAAAATGACTGTCAGTGAAATGCTCCATAGGACCCCTAAGGACCTAATTATAAATGGACATTAAATATTTAATCTCATCTTTAACCTTCGAGGCAGAGGCCCACAGTGGGCCTGACTTACTCCAAGGGCAAAACTCCATAAGGGTTTCCCACATTAATTTCTCTCCCATGGGTAGTTTAGCCTTTCTGTCAAAACACACCCCCTTTTCTCCCCACTGATGAAAACAAACTTGCTCCTACCCTCACCCACAGCTTCCTTTGGCTCCTTCTTCTTTCCAGTGAATCTTTCCCAGTTTTAAAAATCAATGGGTTTATGTTAGCCCCATTTTTATTAAACAAATATCAGTGATACTGACAATAACTCACATCTACCGAATGCCTACTCTGTACCAGGCCCTGATGGATTTAGAAACGTTATGTATGTGACCTCACGTAATCTTCCTAAAACCCTATGAGGAAAGCTTTACTATTTCTGTTTCATAGATAGAAAACTGAGGCTTATAGAGAACAGCTGGTCCAAGTTATATTGTGTGGAATTGGCAAAGCTGGGATTCAAACCAGATCTCTGACTTCAAAGACTATGCTCATCTGTTGTAAGATTTCTTTTGTATTTTAATTTAAATTCACTCCAGAATCCAATGAAATCCCGCTCTCCCTTGTAAACATCAGGGATACAGACGTAACCTCAATTCTCTCCAAGAACACATGGGGAGATGTGTACTTCAAGGCAAAGGAGGCCATTTCCCAAAGTACAAAGAGGGGGAGGCAATGTTGAGTACCTTTTAAGCAGCAGGGGCCCCTAAGCATGTTATCCTACTGAATCTGCACAACCAACCAGGCAGGGCAGGAACCATTACACTGATTTTTCCAAGGAGGAATTTTAAATAACCTGGGCCCACTGTCACACACCAAGTGAGTTGTAGTGCAGAGTTGGTCCTCATCACTCTGTCTACCAAGCCCAAGCATTTTCTTTCTTCTAACCCCAACTACCATCACACACAGATGGCAGAGATACTTCCCACTTCATTAATTTCTACTAAATGCCTGACATGAAGGTCAGCAACATGTTACTAGGCAATACCTCTGACCCTCTTAGGTCATCTCACCACAACCTTGACCCTTGACTCTGTCCTTTGTTTCCATCTATCCCAAGAAGCACATATTTCATGAGGGCCTGGAGCTACATCTATCCAAAAGTAAATATAATTTTGAGTGTCACTTCCAATGTGGCCAAGTAAACACTATGCTCCTATCATACAAACTCTCCCTCAGATAACAACTATAAACTCTGGATAAAATCTAAAAAGGGAAAAAAAAAATAACCTGAAGACTGGAGAGTGAAAAACAAAAGCAAGCAGATGCTATATGGACAGCAAGATTTTGAAGGAGGAAATTGCATGAAGTGAGTTTTCCATTTTTACAACTTTAAGAATCAGCCAGTTATATCCAGAGAAGACCATAATTCAAAAACATTCAGGCACCCCAATGTTCATTGCAGCACTATCAACAATAGCCAAGACATGGAAGCAACCTGTGTCCATCAATAGATGAATGGATAAAGAAGATGTGGTACATCTATACAATGGAATATTACTCAGCCATAAAAAAGAATGAAATATTTGCAGCAACATGGATGGACCAAGAGATTGTCATACTAAGTGAAATAAGCCAGATAAAGACAAAAGTTATATGATATTGCATGTATATGGAATCTAAAAAAAAAAATGATGCAAATGACTTATTCACAAAACAGAAATAGACCCAAAGACACAGAAAGCAAGTTTATGGTTACCAAAGGAAAAGGGCAGGGAGGAGGGAGGGATAAATTAGGAGTTTGAGATTAACATATATACACTACTATATGTAAAATAGATAACCAACAAGGACCTACTGTATAGCACAGGGAACTATACTCAATATCTTGTAATAACCTTAAAGGAAAAGAATATGAAAAAGAATAGATATAGATACGTATGTATAACTGAATCACTGTGCTGTACACCTGAAACTAACAACATTGTAAATCTATACTTCAATAATAAAAAAAGAATGAGCCAGAATTTTATAAGGTAGTTTAAACTAAAGTAATCAAAACAGAAAAACAACCTTTCTGGCCTGAAGAACCAGAGGATAGAGTATGGTGCAACTACAGCCACTAGAAAGAGGGAATCCCAGAAACAAAAGATCCAGAGAGATGGAGCACCAAATCCTGTACATAAACTCTAACCTACCCAAATCTCTGGCTCACCCTTGAACTATGCAGTACCAGACAGACTCAAAAGCAGTTCCGCTAAGGATAAACACTAGACTTGGCTGTTGGCCAACAGACAGAAATTTGCAGTTTAAATACAATCAAATTAATTTCCTGGTGAAATAAAAAGTCAACATTCTTCAGAAGTATATAACTGAATTTGGAGTGTCCATAACAAAATATGTTGGTGCAGCCACTGTTGGTCTACAACGAGAATGTTGAGGATAAAATCAAAATTATTTGATATTCTAAGGACCAAGAAAATTTGAAAAGCAAGAGAAAAAGTTATCAATAAAAATTAACAAGTTGGCACAGATGTTGGAATTAGCAGAGAAGGATTTTTTTTATTTATTTATGTTTATTGACATAGAGTTGATCTATCATGTTGTGTTAGTTTCTGGTGTAAAGTGATTCAGATATAGATACAGATATATATTCATATTCTTTTTTGGATTCTTTTCCAATGGTAGGTCCTTCTTGTTCATCTGTTTTACATATAGTAGTGTGTATCTGCTAATCCCAAACTCCTAATTTATCCCCTCCCCCACCTTCCCTTTAGATAACCGTAAGTTTGTTTTCTAAGTCTGTGAGTCTGTTTCTATTTTGTAAATAAGTTCATTTGTATATTTTTAGATTCCACATATAAGTGATATAATATGATATTGTTTTTGATTCCTTCACTCAGTGTGATAATCTCTAGGTCCATCCATGTTGCTACAAATGGCATTATTTCTTCCTTTTTTATGGCTAAGAGTCCATTTTACACACACACACACACACACACACACACACAAAGGTGAGTCAAAAATTATTCACACTCTGGCTGAGAGGCCAACAGAAGTTTTCATATTACCAGAGTATGGATAATTTTTGACTCACCCTCGTGTGTGTGTGCGTGTGTGTGTGTGTGTGCGCGCGCCACATCTTTATCTGTTTCTCTGTTGATGAACATTAAGGTTGCTTCCACATCTTGGCTATAGTGAGTAGTGGTGCTGGAAACTTTAGGGTTCATGTATCTTCAAATTAGAATTTTTGTCTTTTCCGGATATACACCCAGGAGTAGGATTGCTGGATCATATGGTAAGTCTATTTTAGTTTTTTAAGAAACCTCCATACTGTTTTCCATAGTGGCTGCACCAATTTACATTTCCATCAACAGTAGTGGAGGGTTTTCTTTTAGAGAAGGACTTTAAAGCAGCTATTATAACAATGTTCAATGGTACGAAGTAAAATATGCTCACAATGAACAGAAGACAGGATTTCTCAGCAGAGAAACTATTTTTAAAAACTTTAAATTTTGCACCAGGAAAAAAACAGATTCTGAAATTAAAAATTCACAGGATGGGCTTAACAGCAGAATGAGATGACAGAGGAAAGTCAGGGAACTTGAAGATAGATCAACAGAAATTATTTAATCTGAAGCATATGGGGAAAATGATTTAAAAAAAAAACTAGAGCTGAGGAAACTATCAAAACACCTAATGTATAATTGGACATAACTGGGCATAATTGGACTGCCAGAATAAGAGGGGTGCGACAATGTGGCAGAAGAAAATGTTTGAAGAAATAATGATCAAAATTTTCCCAAATTTGATGACAAACAGATTTAAGAATCTCAGGGCCCTAAGCAAAATAATTATACCATGCCTAGGCATATCACAATCAAACTGCAAAAGTTTATGAGAAAACCTTGCCAGCAGACTGAGAAAAACAACACATTACATACAGAAGAACAAAAAATAAGAATTACTATAGCCTTCCTGCTGAAAACTTTACAAGCCAAAAGATAATGGGACACTTTTAAAGTGTTAAAAGAAAACCTGTTAACCCAGACTTCTGTATCAAACAAAAATATATTTCAGGAATGAGGCAAAATCAAGGCATTTTCAGATATTTTTAAAAAATAAGAACTCCTCACCAGCAAATGTACACTATAATAAATGGCAAAGGAAGCTCTTTGGTCTAAAAGAAAATGATACCAGGTAGAAACTCAGATCCTTAGGAAGGAATAAAGAACATTGGAAATAGCAAATATATACATAAATATAAAACACTATTTTCCTTTTAATTAAAAAATTATAAAATACAGGGTTATATAATTATAACACATAGTCTTACAGGGTTTCTATAGATTTAATA
This sequence comes from Hippopotamus amphibius kiboko, assembly GCF_030028045.1. Lineage (NCBI taxonomy): Eukaryota > Metazoa > Chordata > Mammalia > Artiodactyla > Hippopotamidae > Hippopotamus > Hippopotamus amphibius. The sequence goes on along the minus strand of NC_080188.1, from coordinate 172,486,040 downwards.
TATATGGCAACCAGAGCAAAAAAGGCATGTTTGAGGGAGGTAAATGAACCTATACAGTTGCAAAGTTGCTACATTTTACATGAATTGGTACAATATCAATTCTTACTTAGTCCTGAAAAGTTAAGAATTTATATTATAGTTCCTAGAGCCACCATAAAAACATGTTTTAAGAGGGAGGGGATATGGGGATATATGTATACATGTGGCTCTTTCACTTTGTTGTACAGCAGAAACTGACACAATACTGTAAAGCAACTATACTCCAATAAAGATTTTTTTAAATGTGATTTAATACGTAAGTTAATGTGGAATTCTAAAAATTATTTAATTCAAAAGAAAGAATGAAAGGAGAAACAAAGAAATGAAAAACAAAGTGTACAAAGAGAAAAATAATAAACGGCAGACCAAAATCCAAACGTTTTAATAATTGCATTAAATTTAATGAACTAAACACATCAATATAAATTAGAGATTGTAAGAATAGATTTAAAAAATCAACACCCCACTACATGCTGCCTATAAGAGATTCCACTTGAAAAAGAAATAATTAGATAGATTGAAAGTAAATGGATGGAAAAATATATACTAGGCAAATAGTAAAAAGTACAAAGTCCAGAGTGGCTATTTTAATATCTGATAAAACAGACTTCAAGATAAAAAGTAACATTAAAGGACTTTTCAAAATGATAAATTCATCAAGAAGATGAACCCCCATAAGGTTAACAGCTGATTTCTCAGCAGAAACTCTGCAAGCCAGAAGGCAGTGGCATGATATATTTCAAGTGATGAAAGGGAAGAACCTACAACCAAGAATACCCTACACAGCAAGGATCTCATTCAGATTTGACAGAGAAATCAAAAGCTTTACAGATAAGCAACAGCTAAGAGAATTCAGCACCACCAAACCAGCCTTACTACAAAGGAACTTCTCTAAGCGGGAAACAGAAGAAAAGGACCTACAGAAACAAAACAATTAAGGAAATGGTAATAGGAACATACATATCAATAATTACCTTGAATGTAAATGGTCTAAATGCATCAACCAGAAGACAGAGAGTGGCTGAATGGATACAAAAACAAGACCCATATATATGCTGTCTCCAAGAGACCCACTTCACACCTAGGGACACATACAGATGGAAAGTGAGGGGATGGAAAAAGATATTCCATGCAAATGAAAATCAAAAGAAAGCTGGAGTAGCAATAGTCACATCAGATAAAACAGACTTTAAAATAAAAAATGTTACAAGAGACAAGAAAGGACATTACATAAAGATCAAGGGATCCATCCAAGAAGAGGAGATACCAATTATAAATATATATGCACCCAATGTAAGAGCACCTCAATACATAAGGCAAATGCTAACAACTATGAAAGAGGAAATGCAAGGCAGAAATAGAGACACAGATGTAGAGAACAAACACATGGACATCAAGTGGGGACAGTGGGGAGGGTTGGGGGGGGATGAATTGGGAGATTGGGATACCAAGTTGTACACTCTAAATATGTGCTGATATTGTCTGTTAACTGTATCTCAATAAAAGTTCTTAAAAAATAAAAAAAATTTAAAAAAAAGATAAAAAGTAACATTAAAGGACATTTCAAAATGATAAATTCATCAAGAAGATATAACAATCATCAATGCAGCATGTGCCTAACAGCAAAGCTACAAAATATATAAACCAGAAATTCACAGAATTAAGGGGAAATAGACAATTCCACAACATAGTAGGGGATTTTAACAGGTATCTCTCAACAATTAATAGGACTTAGACCCAAAAAAAAAAAAAATCAGGAGAGAGACAGATGATCTAAACCAGATTTTCAACCACCTTGACCTACAGCTTCAGAATACATATTCTTTTCAAGCACATGGTATGTTCATCAAAACAGACTATATGCTGAGTCATAAAAAAAGTTTCAATAAATTTTAAACCACGGAAAACATAATAGCCCTCTGTGGAACCTAAAATTTAAACTTCATGAGATCAGAGACTTTGTTTCGTTCTTTGCTATATCTCTGGATCAAGCAGAGTTCTCCAGAGAAACAGATATATACATATATCTAGACACAGAGAGATTTTTTTTTATCTTTAAGTACATATTGGAGAGATTTATTTTAAGGTACTGGCTTATGTAATTGTGAGGTCTGGCAAGTCCAAAATCTGTAAGGCAGACCAACAGGCTAGAAACTCAAGCAAGAGTTGATGCTTTAGTCTTGAAGCAGAATTTCTTCTTCTGCAGAAAGCCTGTTTTTGCAATTAAAGGTTTGAACTGATTAGATGAGGCCCATCCATATTATCTTTACTTCAACTGATTATAAATGTTAACCACATCTACAAAGTACCCTCACAGCAACACCTAAGTAAGTGTTTAATTAAATAACTGGGTACCAAGGCCTAGCCAGGTTGACACATAAAATTAATCAACACAACATCTAAAGCCAAGAACAGAGACTGACACTTAGAAGCTTTCCATCGACATTTGTTTAATGGATGTTGAATATATAATTTTGGGATCACAAGGTCAAAATCTGAAGGTAGAACATAACTTTAGAGACTGTCTAGGCCAGAATGCTCAAGCTTCAGAGAGTCCCCATGTTGCATCCTCCAGAACATCTATGCCAAATGTTGGGGTGGGGTCCAGGAAATGATTTTTAACAAGCATACCAGGGCCACCATATGTGGATGTGCAACTTCTCCAGTGCACTACTCAACCCGATTGCCCTGCAAGCATCCAGGTTCTGATGCAGGTGGTCCATAGATCAGAATCTGAAATCTCTTAAGGTTATCAGCTCATCAAATACAATCATCTTCTCTCTAGCATTCCAGACAGAGCTTCGGTACCTCGAAGGACTGAGCACTCACTACCTACTCAAGCAGCCTATTGTGTCTTCAATCAGCTGACTTTAAAAGTTCTTCCTTATATTGTGTCCAAAGAGAAATTTCTGAAATTTCTGACCATTGATAGCAGTTCTCCTTTGTGCAACTCAGAGTATTTTAGGGTCACAGATGATTGAAAGAAGATTTGGTTCCATGACAGCTCTTGGTTACCTGTGAGAGGACCTAATGTAAACTAGATATACTGGTGAGTGCCCGAGGATGTGGGAAAGTCTAAAGGGACCCCTCAAAGGCACTGCCTGATTAGGAGAGCATCAGGAATACTTTCTAGGACCATGGTGATGCAGTGAGCTCTGGGAACCTGCTCCAAGAAGGTAGGCTGCTATGGCAAATAACTGCTTATTAGAGGATGGACTACTGCACCTAACAAAAATGCTAACTGATACAAATCCAGAGTAAAGAACTAGAATATAGCCACCTAGGATGACTGGAAATAGCAAAAGAAATTTGAATGAAGACAGTACTGGGGCTTCTCTACCTTAGCTGGTATGAGCTGGTATACAGTGGTCCTGTGATGCGCTAAGCCATTCATTTAGTAATTCATTAATTCATTCGTTCACAATATTGATTACATGGTTAATACAATCAGGTGCTATACTAGGTACAAGGAATGAGTAGTAAACAGAACAAACATGGTCTCTGTCCTTATAGAATTAAAGTCCAGTAGGGGTGACATAGTAAACTAGTAAGCCAGCAGAAATATGTTTTTTAAAGAACAAGGTATATTTGTATGGAGAATAACAAGGCAGACCTTGTGTTCAAGGAAGGCTTTTCCGAGAGGATAGAGTTTACATCCAACCTGAGGATGAACAGAAGTTTGCTGAGTCCTCTGGGCACAGACATACAGAAAGGCATGTGCAGAGTCTCAGAGGCGGGAAAGAACCTGGCCACACACAGGATCCAAAAGGATGTCAGTGTAGTGAGAGCATGAGTGAAGGGAAGCTGTGGTTTGAGATAAGAGTACAGAAGTAAACAAGACTGCCACCACAGGAGATATTTGACTAAGAAGCCATTAAATGACAAAAAGCAGATAGTGGCACAATTCAATTCATGTTTGAAGGCATTACTCTGGCCATGTTTGGAAAAGGGATTGGAAGGGGCAAAACTGAAGGAGGAACTTGATGCTTGGTTGATGACCTAGAGGGGTGGAATAGGGAGGGTGGCTCAAGAAGGAGGGGATGTGGGGATATATGTATAAATACAGTTGATTCACTTTGTTGTACAGCAGAAACTGGCACAACAGTGTAAAGCAATTATACTCCAATAAAGACCTTAAAAAAAAAAAAAACTGAAGGAGGTTACTTAATAAGTAATTGCCCAAATGAGAAATATTGGTGGTAAGAACTAGAGTAGTTGAGGGAAGAATTTGAGAAAAGCAGATGGGTTCAAAATATACTCTGGAGTCAGAATGAATATATTCCATGATGGAAGAGACCATGTGTGTTTTACTGAGCAGCATATCTTCACCATCATAGCATGTACTACATAAATATTAATACAGTGGACTCATTATTTACAGATTCCATATTTGCAAATTCACCAACTCACTAAATGAAACCCCCAAATCGATCTTGTGGCATTTTTGCCCTCATTCACAGATATGAGCATTTGCAGACAGGTGAAAATTTTGAATTTCCTGACACACGTTCCTGGCTGAGGTCTAATAAGATCACATTCCACCTTCTTGTTTCAGCTCTCATGCTGTAGAGAGGTGTCCTTTTCCTTGTCTCTTTAGAGCCACCTTTTGCATCTTTGTGTTTTATTGGTGCTTTTGCTGCTTAATGTGGTCCCCAAGCGTAGTACTCAAGTGCTTTCTAGTGTTCCTAAGTGCAAGAAGGCTGTGATGTACCTTACAGAGAAAATATGTATGTTAAATAAACTTCATTCAGGCATGAGTGATAGGGCTGTTGGCCATGAGTTCGGTGTTAAAGAACCAACAATACACATTAAAGAAAGTGTTTTAAACAGAAACACACATAGAATTTATTGAGCAGTTGGCAAAAATGCTTGACCAGAGGCTCACAAGAACCTAACCCTGTAATTTTCCCAGGAGCAATGGTTCAGTATTCACTGAATCGGTGTTCTCAATAACTTTATAGCACAAAGAATGAGAATCAACTGTAAATGCTAACTGAACAAATGAATGCAATAGACATGGCAGTGCCTGTTCATGAATTGAAGGCTTTAGGCTTGAACAATTGCAGGGATGGTGGCCTCGTTTATGGGGAAAGGACATCCTGAAAAAGGAACAGGTTTGGGAGGAAAATGCAAAATTCCATTTTTGCATCTTTCTTTCGAGATGCCTGTGAGACATCCACGTAGAGATATCAAGTAGCCAGGTGCATACACAAGTCTGACTCTCAGAGGAGATTTCTGGACTGGAGACGTAAATTTATAAGTCATCAGCATATAGATGGCATTTAGGGCTACAGGGTTAGAAGAGAACATGTAGGAAATACGTGTATGGAGAGAAGAGGACCGAGAACTAAGCCCTAGAGCAAGCCACACTCAGACAGCCCGAACTGAACGGAGGAAGAGAGAACTGTGCTAAGAGCATGGCCAGCCCTGGAGACGGTGGCTGGGAGACTGATGAAGATGAAGACCAAGAAGTGACCCTTGGATGGCACAATGAATAAGCTGGCAGTGACCTTGAGCCACCTTCAGGGCAAAGGAGGGGACTGAAGAATGAATGGAAGAGATAAAAAATTAAAACAACTTGCCAACTTTTAGAAGAAGTTTGATTTTGAAGGGAAGCAGAGAATTGAGGCATGGGTTGGAGCAAATAAGCCGTCAAAAGAGGATTTTATTTTGATTTGATTTTAACTTGGAAAATACGACACCATGTGTGCAAGCTGTTAGGAACGATGCAGTAAGAAAGGGAGAAATTGATGCTGAAGAGAGGAGAAAACAAGACTTGATGGAGGCAAGAAAGAACAGAACCCAGGGTACACTTGAAGGAACCAACCTTTGTTAAGAGGAGTGATTACCATCCTCTGCAATGTGCACACACACACACACACACACACACACATACAACACTATACTTCTGTAATTGACATCATAAGTTAAAGACTTTTCATGTAAGTGAAGTGAGTCAGAAAGAGGAACACAGTATTTACCATGTGCTAACACACATACATGGAATCTAGAAAAATGGTGTAGATGAACCTAATGGCAGGGCAGGAGTAGAGCTGCAGATGTAGAGAACAGACTTGAGGACACAGAGGGGAAGAGGAGGCTGGGATGTAGTGAGAGAGTAGCGTTGACATATATACAATACCAAACGTAAAATAGATAGCTAGTGGGAAGCTGCTGCATCGCACAGGGAGATCAGCTCTGTGACAACCTAGGAGGTGGGATAGGGAAGGTGGGAGGGAGGCTCAAAACGGAGAGGATATAGGGATATATGTATACATATAACTGATTCACTTTGTTGTACAGCAGAAAGTAACACAACATTGTAAAGCAATTATACTCCAATAAAGATGTATTTTTAAAAAAAGAAAAAAGACTATTCATGTATTTCTATTATCTTATTGCTTCTGACCAGAATTCTAACAGAATTCTGTCAGGTACAGGTATTTTCAATCTTGCTTCTAGTATCCCAAAGTTTGCATCCTTCTTTTTTTTTTTCCCATGTTTCAACCTTCAGACCTTGGCACTTGATTTCTCTTACGTTACCCTTCTGGGGTTCTTCTAAGTCTCTTTCTGACTCTGTTTTTTGTAGAGCCTTCTCCTCTGTTCCCTTCTCTCAACTTTTAAAGATCTGAGTCGTGTCTTTTTACCACCCAAGGTGCTGCCTGAAGGCTGAGAACTAACCTGGGATGGCCCATTGCCTCCTGCTTCCCTGCCACCTCAGTGGCAGCGCCCTGAACATCCCTGCCCACAGGAAGAGCAGCACTCAGCTTACAGTAAAGGCTATGGTTTCCTTAGGAACTTCACTTCTGGCAGTCATATGCTGAACTGTTTCCATCGGTGTTCAGCATTCATTTGAGGTATCATTGTGCTGATAATTTCCATCTTACACACCCCCAAGGATACCCACTTCTCTGTTAATCTACTATAGCACATGGCATCCGTGGACCTACAACGTGCTCTAGGAGCCACTCTAAACATATTATCTCACTTTTTCCTCCTAACGCTCTGTGAGGTAGGTATCATCATTCTTAGTTTAAAAGTTAGGAAACTGAGACTTAGGGGTCACACAGCTAAAATATCAGGGAGCCAGGATTTGAACTTATGTCACACATGAAAGCCTAAAGCCTTCCCACTCTTTGAAGCAGATGGCAGTGCCCTCTTGGCACATCTTTTTGGCCACCATTTTATTCCATGTTCCAGTTCCCTAAAGCTTAAGAGATTGCTGTGAAGAAAAATACTGATTCAAATCAATTCGCGTCCCCCACTAGCTCAGTGTCTAACCCAGTGAACTGCTGCCTGTAGCCCCTGGAGGCCACAGCTGCGCTTCCTCTTGGTGAGAAACCACCACACACTGCCTTTCACCACCCCGTTCAATCTAAGTGATACAAATAATAAGATGGGGGCGGAATTATTTTAAGTCCCTGGCAAAATCTTTGGTACACTGTGAAAAATGCTGTTGTATAAGAGGCCTAGTCTATGTAAAGATGAGTAATAAATAATGAGCTTTAGCACAGGAAGAAATAACACAACAATGACTGGAAAGGGGGCCATCATGGGTTAGAAAACACCTGCCCGTGTGTACGCACAGGTGCTAGGGAGGGATGCCCTACTGCTTTCGGTGCTGGAAAGAGACCAGTAGTACCCAAGTCAGACCAAGAGAGAAGGAAGCTAGCTTCAGACAAAAGAGAGAAGCAGAGGAGAGGTCTGGAGTAAGAAGCAGACTCTCCGAGTGAATTGGGGGTGTTCAGGAGGTCTCTCTGCCTACTGGCGGAAAGTGTGAGCCTGGAATTGGGGCCAGAGGAACGGATGAGGCAGGCCGTGGACAGATTAAACCTCAGAGAGCCATGGGAGGCCTATAAGGGCTTTCTTTGAAATAAGATAAAGGAAATACAGAGAAAGACTAAGAAGTGATTGATAACAAAGATTGGAGCAGGTACCAATCTCATTCCACTTGATATCCTTTTCCTAACCAGGAGCACAGAGTCAAATCGCTATAGATCAATTTACACTTTATTCTATTTTAATAAAGAGGCTCTGACTTTTTTTTTAAAGCAGATGTGGTTTGATTATGTGCTAATCTCTGCCCAATTAATAGTGTGACTCAGACTGTCTCCAAAGTGCATCAAAACAACTAGTTTCAAAGGAAGAATTAAGTCAAATCCATTTTGGTGTGTGTTGGGGGCATACCTGGGGACACCGATTTCACAACCTCGCTGTGACATTCAAACCACCTTGTGTTCAGAGGCACAGGCCCACGACCATGATGGCCAGATTTTCAAATCTAGCTTCTCACAGACCCTTCAGCCTCCACAGAGGCAGGAAAGGATTTGGTGGTGAGGTTTGTCTAATTAATGGCAAAAATGTGGGAGTGAAATCCCACACCACAACCCGAATGCTTCATCACCATTTCAAATAAGTTTTCTGAACAAAGAGTTTTGTCATGTGTAGCTGCACAAGACAGAGGGGGTGAGGGCAACATGATTTTCACAAAACCGAGGCGTGTGTGTACACACTGCACGTGCACGCACACAGGAGCACACAGAGCACACGGCATCCAGGGTACACCTACGCTAATAGGAGATTTAGTGTAGAAGAAAACAAATCTCACCTCAGGAAAGGAAAAGTGTAAAATTAAAGTTCTGGATGCAGTTGTTACCTGAAATTACTTGCTACACAGCAAGATCATTACCATGACTATTACTGTTAATATTAATAACAAAAAACTCGTATTTGCATAACACTTTACATAAATTATCTCATTGGGCTTTGAAAGATACTTTGCTAACACTTCCAACAAATGGCAAAGCTAGGAGGAACAGAAAAGAAAAAACCTTTGTATCAGGGGCCCCCAGGCTTTCTGTCACCAAAGACCTCTTTTATTGTTTTCCCTATAAGGTTTCTTACTTTGAATATTTTTTGTCTAATTGACAACCTTTATTAAAGAATCTGCCACTTCCCTATCTTTATTCGTCAAAGAACACTCAGTATGCAACAATCCGCATTACCTCGCTGAGCAAACATAACTCCATGAACTTGGTGTTTGACTTACATTCTGATGCCTTATGATCAGTATATCAATTTTAGTTTGGCTTTTTGATATACTGAAGATAACTCTAAAGTCCCCACTATCCCCTTACAGGACGTCTAGGGGTCCTAGGGCCCTGGGAAGGGAAACACTGATTGAAATCTCAGATAATATTTTCTTCTTCCCCTTTCTTAAGATAACATTTTTTTCTTATTTTTTTCTTTCAGTTTTATTGACCCTTTCTTTTTAAACTAAATATGTGCTAAGAGATGAAGCGTCTATATTTTCCATAAGAAAACTCAGAAGTCTCTTAAATCAGATATCATAAAGCAATCATTTGAGGACACACACACAGGAAGGAAGGGAATGAACCAACCACTGTCAATACTCTTGTCCCACCCAAAACGTGTTCTGGCCTGGCCAAGCCGTTCCTTGCTCTATCCAGCAGTGCTGGGCTCTGATGCCAATTTGTTTGACTTCCTATCCTGGCTGTCACGTCTTAGTTAAATGCAGGGGAAATTTTCAGAACGTCTTAGGGGCCTCCATTTCTTCATCTGGAGCTTGGATTCACAACAGGCTCACTTTTTAGAACGATATGGGGCTTCTGTGAGTAAATATAAGTAAGGAGCTTAACATGGTGCCTGGCACATGATAGGTAAGCAATACATTTTAGCTACTATCAACCACTCACACTTTCAGGGCCAGTGGCTGGTTCCCAAGCTTTTTCAGGGCCATGAAAAGGAAAATCTAGTCATTCATGAAATGTGTTTTTGTTAAACCTCTTGGTCCCAGCGTTTTTAGCATACCTGTGCATATCTGCTAAGATCAAATCTGAAGCAGCACATGTAGAAGTAAGGGATGAAGGCTGTGGAAGCAAAATTGCCTCTGTTCAAAGAACTTTTTAGCCCTTACCAGTGAGATATAACTAGCTGGTACTAGCTCTTACTCCAGATATAACCTGGAGTATATTAGTCAACCTCTTTAAGCTTCAGTTTCCCCTTCTGTAAAACAGAGATTGTAACCATCTCCTGAGGCATGAGAGATTTAATGAGAAATCCTCTCCCTCTCGAGAAAAATTAGCTATCGTCATTACTATCCGTTAACATATGAAAGTATATTTGCTGAATCTAGTCCCTGGTGCAAAATAGAAGACTTTTGAAATCCAAATACATTCTCATTTACTAAGATAAACCAATAATTAGCCTTGGAAATGCAAAGCTAAAAAGAAATATTACTAGTGAATTTGTTCGTTTTTCTTTTCCCCTTGCACACATTAACTGTGGCTTGATCTTGAATTATGTCAATATACGTCAACTGCTTCAACAGTTTCAACTCATCTACTTAGTTATTTCGCTGGTTGCTTCAGCTATAGGACTGACTAGTGGCCAGTTAGCAGCTGGCCAAAAAACATCGAACCAGTTTTTTTTCTAACGGTTCTGTTATATCCTACATTCTGCTGGAGACCCACCGACAGAAAAACTCTTTGCAAAGATGCTCTATTCACTATTCACTTCCTTGTTCCTAAGATTGCTCAGATGCACACCCCTCCCCCCATGCAGATCCCCTTCCTCAGCCACAGGTCCATTTTGCCAACTTCTTCCTCCAAATCAAATTTGACAGGGAGGGCCTTTTCCTTTCTTCCTGACTCTAAACTGAGGCCTTCATAGACTTGCTCCATGTTTCTATGGGACAAACCAAAGCCTACCTAAACAATAAAAAGTGGAAAAGTTTCCCCAGGCAGACTGTCTCTTCCGCACCTTGATTAGCCGAGCAAAATGTAGACATAAAATGCAATTGCTTTTTTTTCCCAGATGCTAAAAATGTCAGCCTTGATTTACCCCGACACTCTGACTGACTCACGGCAGACATAAATCCTTCACACCCAATGCAATCATTTTTTGACCTGCTCAGCGGTGGAGAGAGGGAGGGCTTTGCATTTATTTTCCTGGTGCCAGCACCTCGATCCCCGTAACTCTTCCTTCATCTACCTCTGAGCAGCAAGGGCTAATGGAGCAAAGGCAGAAAAGCACGTGTTTATCATATTTCTGAAACATCATGCAACAAGGGGTTTTTCTTTAATGTATTAAGAAGGGAAGGGAAGAGGAAAATAAAAAGTATTTTTAAGAGATCAATTTCCTCTCACCTGACCCACAAACTCACCTCATCGCTGCTTCATCCTTGATTAGGAAAATACCAGAATACCTTGCACTTGGGAAGCAGCTGTCTTTTTATTGCAGGAAAAAACCTGATGCCCTTCTGTCAGATTCTTTCTCAGGCAGCTCATGTGACATTCCAGGGACTCAGAGCAGAGTTGTGAAAATTGCCATTGTTTGTGGTTTGCTCAAACCCAGTTGGGTAGCATGTCAATTTGGAAGCATGGCCTCCAGAAACTTCGCATCTGAAGCACCATCCTTAATGAGCATGACTGGCTAATGGGGAAGACATGGGGTCTGACCTTGCATCAGCCCCTTACTAAGAGCAGCTTTGGACCAATCATTTTCCTCTTCATTATTAGGGCTCCAAACCCTTAAGATGACTCTGTATACATCTGTCCCTCACTTCTTCCCCCACAGGGATCTCGTTGTATTTGGAAGGGCTTTGAGCTCTCCTAAAGCAAGGAGAGACGTAAATTGATGGCACTGTTCATTGAGGGCACTGTTCTCCCTGCTCTCCAGGGCTATGGGCCAGGAAAATGATGCCCTCTGCTCCCATAAGAGATGGTCTCTTCCATTCCAAATTCACAGTGTGTACCACCTGTGTCACCCACCTCTGTCTCCTGTGGAGCAGTGTGTCATTCTCTCTCCAGCCCTTCATACACACCCCTCCCCAAGGCAATGATTACCAAGAGCCCCAATGTCCCCATTTCTTTTTTCACTCATGCTTTTGCCAATGAGGTTTTCTTTATCGTCTTCTTTTAGTTGAGTTTTTAATCTGGGAGTTTCTTAACGGCAGAGACTATATTCCCATGCCTGGCACATAATAGGTGTCCAACGAGGAGTTAATGAGATGGGCTCTTGTCTCCCCATAGACCTAGTCTTCCAACCCTTGGCTAAACAATCCTCTCATGAGACCCTCCTAAACTTTTCCAGAGTCAAATGCTTGAGAATCCTCCTCCTGCACTCATATGCCTACATGTCCCTCTTTTTGTCTCTTTCTCTCCCAGCCTACAGAGGTTAAGTGTGAAATTAATTCTGGGGCCACTGGAGGAAAGCAAAGGCATACCTCGCCCCTTTCTCCATGACCGCCCCCCCCCCGCCCCCAGCAGGCCATCTCCTCCAGCCCATCCCCAGCTCCATGCTAACCTCTGCCTGCCCACAGCTACTTCAGGAGGGCTGTGCCTGTTCACTATCCCTTGATTCTCTGGAATGTGGGGTGACCTCGGAGTTCAGAGGTCAAGACTCTCTCGAGTTCCACATGCAGAGCTGCCTCTAACCCCACAGTCAAGAAGGACTCCAACTTGATCTTCAGGGAAAGTGGGGCTTTGAGAAAGTTGTACCTCTTTATATCACCAGGAATAAGAATAATTGTTTTGGCACCAAGTAGACATAGATGTTTAGCCACAGACCAGTGCAACACGAAAGGTAAGTTTTTTCTAACATTACAAAAGGTAAAGTTGAAGGTCAGAAACTTCAAGCGTTGCTCTCTGGTTGGCGATGGCCCTAGCAACCCTTTACCTAACCCCACAGCTTCCTCCTGGCTCCAGCTGGTCAAGGGGAGAAGCAAAGTCACCAAAGCCCCTTTTTCTCATGCTCCAAGTGGACCATGAAGACCCATTCCCCACGCAGAGAGGAAGGGAACACTTTAGTAGCTCTCTAGGCTGTAGTTCAAAGTATATTGCCATCCAAGTTCCATTCTGCAAATCCAAGAGGAAAGGGAGAAAAATTAACATCAGTACTTAAGATGTTATGGAAACTGTGTGACATGCTCTGCTAGCCAGTCCCTGGCCTTGGAATCCATACATTATTTAATGAGAAGGAAGACATACCCTAAATGAGCCAGAACAATTGCTTAAGGAGGAGAGAGGGTGGAAGAGGAAGGATTGTGTGTATACTTTTTTATTTCTCAGACCGTGCCCTTAGTTTTGTTTCTTATTTAGGATACAGCATTAATCATGCTAATATTTTACAGCCAGGCTTCACTCTTTAGTCATTACTTTAATCAAACCCATCAGCGAACGAAGGAACACGTTACCAGGTGGGAATAACTGCTACCGCTCGCTGTTAATTACTTTGCATTTTACAGCAATCAGCAGCAGGGGCTGAGATCATAATAAATTCATGACTTATGGGCCCATAAAATCATTACCGTAGGAAAATATGTTTTATCGAGGATTCGATGGGCTGCTGCTCAGAGAGAGATTTCTTGAAGGAAATGACACCCATGAAATTAAACTGATCTTAGCAGTCAGCAGAAATGCAAATGCACAAAGAGAGCAAAATTTTACTGTGGGAGAAAGAGGCTGGCCGAGCGCGAACTGGGTGCAGATTGAGGGGAGAGGGGTGTGGTCACGAGAGGGGCGGGGCCCCGAGGTGCTGCGTGAGGAGCATGCGCAACTAGAAGGCTTCCGGGCAGGAAAAGAACTTAGAGCAAACGAGGAAAGAGACTCCGTGACCCTGGGCTGATCTGGAAGTCTGGCAGAGCAGTCCTTTTACTACGTCATAGGCTTTACCCTCTTCCATCCTTCTTTATTTCAGCCAACTTTTTCTCATTGCCTCGGATACGTAGACTTCGGTAGTCTCAGAGGTCATGAGGATGGCGACGTTAAAGGCAAAAGGACAAGTCAACAAGTCATCCCTGAGAGAGTCAAAGAAGGGCGGGAAACTCACTCCTGTGTCTTCTGTCCTAAGGCAACTCAAGTACACTGTTCATCGGAAGGCATCACTCCAGTCCTGCCCCAGGCTTCTAACCCCCCCACAGGCACCCACACACCCCTAGCCTAGCTGTGTGGGACTTGGTGTTCTTAAAGGCCATCTCTGGCCTGTGGGAAATGCTCTCCGTGGAGGATAATTAAAGCCTTGGTGTTTGTTTTATTGGGGGGTTTCTCTATCTTCAAATTTCTCCCAAGATGCCGTCATGCCATTTGTTTGGAAGTAACTGTTTCCCTTTTCCTTTGCTTCTTCCAATTATGCTAGACAAATACAGGCCCTTATTTAGTGTTATTTAAGCATGAAATTATAACAGATCCTTTTAAATGCTAAAGCACTAAAAATAAGTCCTTTTATCAAGGCATACCAGGTCCAGATCTAGTAGCTCATTAATTTCTGTAACTCAGACAAGATGAAATTCAAACAAATTCCAAGAGCTTTCAATGGAAGTTTTATTCATTCTTCCCGGGATGATCACCATCCTTGTACATCATTATCATTATTGTTCACATTTCTAAAGGGCTGGGGAGGGGTTGTCCTCTCAACGGGGTGAATAGCACAGCTGAGAGGGATCAGTGTCACCAGAAGGATGACAAGGAGCCAAACAGGAGTTTGAATCCCACTCTTCCTAGTTGTGAGGGGTCTTGGGGAACTTATTTAACTTCGTAGACCTCAGTCACTGATTCTGTAAAATAGGGAAAATTATATTACCTTTAAGAGTTATTGCGGAAATGAAATGAGCTTACTGTGTATGTGCAGCACAGAATAAAACACTAGGCAGAGTCTCTGACAAAGTGGATCCACTTCTCGGAAACTCTTCATCACCCCACCCCAAGGTCGGTCAAGGTAAAACTGCCTGCTCCCTGAAGGAGGTCGGGATGCTGAGAAGCTAGCTGGGAGAGCTGGCCCACAGGAACCTTGCACTGCAGCAGCCCGTTACATGGAATGATAAATGGATGGTGTAGGGCATTTGGCTACATTCCCACCTGTCACTGTGACTTTCAGGAATATGTACTGCACTCCTAGGTTCCTCAGAGATTCAGAGCCTCATAAGAGAGAGATTTGCTTCAGGAGAAAGAGTCAGTGATAGCAGGCAGTAGACTCACTGGGACAGATGGAGATGCCCTGGGAAGCTGGGCCTGGGCACCAGCCTGTGCTGTCTCCTTTTCCCCATGATAGTCTCCTTTTCCCCATGATAGTCTCCTTCTCTTGCATTTACCTTTTTGAAACTCTTCATAATAAAGAGAAAGAGGGAGACCTCTTGTCATATGCCCCAGCATCCTCTCCTCACCAATCAAGGGCTGTCTGAACCCAGGCCTCCCTCCACGCCATGCACCACCTCCCAAGAGGCACTGCTGGCAGAAAAGTTCAGCATGGAAGCCTGCTTTCCCAAAGCTATCAATGGCCTTCACTGCCAATAAAAGTAAAGCCAGACCTGCCTTCCCTGCCTCGTTCCTTTCTCTGGTCCCCAGCCTTGTCCACTACCTCAGCACCAGGGAAAGAAAAACAAATGAGGAGGTCTGGGCAAAATTAATTATTTTAATCAAGAAACCAAGAAATGCAATAACCCATCAGCATTATATCTCTCAGGAGATCAGAGTCTCGATATGATTTCAGATCACAAGTGAAATGTTTTAGTTGGGTGCTGTCCTTTTAGTCATATATGTGTCCTTGATAAGTTGTGTAAGTGAACCCCTTACAGTGGTTTGAAATAAAGTATGGGGAGATTCAGAGGTATGTATGGGGTTTTCCCCTCATTTAAGGTTTTTGGAGCCATACTGGAGCAGTTGTGGTACAGTCGAAACAAAAAAAGTACCAGAGTCAGCACAGACAAGTTCAAACCCTAACTCTGTCCTGTGCTAGTTACCTGACTTTGGTGAGTTACTTAAGATCCTCAGATTCCCCAAGTGAATTATTGGGATTATGCATCTACCTTTCCAGAATGTTGTAAAGGAGTAAATGGTTAATGTTTATAAAACATCTCTAACAGGATAACCACAAATACTCAGGACTATCACTAAATTAGCACCTTGTTACTGAAGAAGCTCCAAAGAGCTATTGTGATGAGTACAAGTAAGGGTTCCAACCTGTGTTAGAAACCCTGGCACAGTCTGAGCCATAAAACCCAATCTGTGTTACTAGAATCCCTGTATCTATTAGGATCCTTTGGCTACAAGCAGAATAAACTTACTCTAAATATGTTCCATAGAAAATGTATTTATTAAAATAGATAGCATATAGTTCAGTAACTTGCCTTTCAATCTCAACCATCATTAGATGCCATTCTGAGGGTTTTTAAAGAAGAGATTTTTACCTGGCCATTGCTGAGTGAGAAAAGGAAGACCCTAGGGCCAAGAGAAAGAGGTCTTACAGCTCCATGTCTCTGTGTCTTCCATGTCTTCACACTCGTGCTTTATGTGTGTCAAGTCATCCGGACTGCCACAGACATGTTTATCCATCACTTAAATAACAGCATAAAGGTACTGTTCTTCAGATGTCATGCACCTGTGTCATTTTCTATTTTTTATGTGCTACAACACCTTATAGGCGTTCAATAAATGTATCAATTGATACTGATTTTTTTAACAGAAAAACTGTTATTGATATTGGTTTGGGGGAAGACAATAGAAAAACTTTTTCTTTTAAAGGGGAAAAAGAAATAATATTATCAGATACCTGTTTTGTGTCCTGAATTGTACTGTGTATTTACACATATTTATCACAACAAGCTGCTGTTGATCCTAATTAATAACCAAAAGGTAGGGAAGTAAAGACACTAAAGAACGTAAGAGCACGCTAATGTATTGTGTGTTATTAAAAGGAAGAAAGGGAGATAAAGAAAGAGTGAAGAAAGAGAAAGGGAGGGAGGGAGAGGTAAAGGGGAGGAACATGGGAAGGAAGGGGGAAGGGACAGGGGAAGAAAGAAGGACTTTAAAACTCAATAGGGACATGGGACTTCCCTGGTAGCGCAGTGGTTAAGACTCTGCCTGCCAATGCAGGAGACACAGGTTCATGCCCTGGTCCAGGAAGATCCCACATACCACAGAGCAACTAAGCCCTTGTGCCATAACTACTGAAGCCCATGCACCTAGAGCCCATGCTCTGCAACAAAAGAAGCCAACCACAATGAGAAGCCCACTCATGGCAATGAAGAGTAGCCCCTACTCTCCACAACTGCAGAAAGCCTGCACGCAGCAACAATACCCAACACAGCCAATACATACATACATATATAAATTTATTTAAAAAATCAATAGGGATAAATAAATAGAAGTTTGGGCAGCTGCGACAAAATCAGTGATTCAGGCTATGGGTGAGAGAACTGACTGCAAAAGGACAGAGTTTCTTGGGGAGTGATGGAAATGTTCTATACCTTGATTGTGGTGATATTTAAACAATTACACATTTGTCAAAACTCAAAAAAATAGCAGTTTGGGTCATTTGAGCAACCACAACAGTATCAAAATTAGAAGTATATCAATATATCTGATGAAAAGCAGGAGAGAAGAAAAAACAAAAGGACAGTAAATGAAAAAGAATAAATAGACCTAGGTTCTAACATAATAGTAGTTAGAATAATATAAATAAATGAAGCTCAATTAAAATATAGAACCTGTTTTTCCATCCAACAATATATTGACTGCAAGATACATACAGATGGGCTAGAAATAAAAGGATGGAAAAGATGTAGTAGTAAAATGTGAACCAGAACAAAGCTTAGTAGTGATCATAGTATTTGGACAGGATAGAATTTAAAGCTAAAAAATTCGAAAGGAAGAAAGAACATCAATTCATAAGAGGGGGAAGGAATTAAAGAGAAGGCATAGCCAACATAAACATATGTATCTAATACAGCTCGAGATACATAAAGTAACAGTAGTCTAAACTACAGAATGAAAGGGATTAATCAATTGGTGTGGTGGATGTATTAGAAACCAACATAACACACTTCAGTTACAAAAATAGGCCACATATTGGACCATTAAAGCAATCTCAATATATTACTGAAGAACAATATCAGATTTCAAAAATAATGAAATAGAATTAGAAGTGATGTTACATAAGTTATCCTTTTGTAGATATTTGTTATATAAATGAAATCTCATTAAATAGTTCTTAGAAATGATAAAGGAAATTTAGAAATATTCAGGACTGAGTGATAATTAAAATACCACTTGTCAAATTCTGTGGGACATTGGTAAGGCTGTGCTTAGAGAAAATTTTATAGGTTTAAATAAATCATGAGGAAACAAGAAAAGTTAGAAGTAAATTAGCTAAGCATGCAACTAAATAAGTTGGAAAAAGAGCCTTAGAGCAAACTCAAGGAAATAAAAAGTAAGGAAATTACAGTAAGGGCAAAAATCAATGAAATAGAGATCACGCACAACAACAAAAGATTAATAAATTCAAAAGATATTTTGCTTGTTTCATAATGAAAATAAAATACAGATCTCTGGCAATACTGATCAAGGAAAAAAAGAGGAAAATTGCATGTCCTCCCCATGAAAGAAGGATGGATAGATGGAAGGAAGGAAGAAATTAAAGAGACAGCTGTGGGGCTTCCGGAGTGGCACAGTGGTTAAGAATCGGCTTGCCAATGCAGGGGGACATGGGTTTGATCCCTGGTCTCAGAAGATCCCACATGCCTTGGAGCAACTAAGCCCATGCACCACAACTACTGAGCCTGCACTCTAGAGCCTGCAAGCCACAACTGCTGAGCCCATGTGCCACAACTATTGAAGCCCAAGTGCCTAGAGCCTGTGCTCCACAACAAAAGAAGCCACCACAGTGAGAAGCCTGCACACAACAAAGAGCAGCCCCCGCTCTCTGCAACTAGAGAAAGCCCGCCTGCAGCAATGAAGACCCAATGCAAGCAATAATAAACATTTTTAAAAAAAAAAAGCTGATAAGTGAATACATTTGGAAACACTGATGAAATGATTAAAAGACTAAAAATTTTTAACTGTCAAAATTATAACAACTAGAATTTG
The DNA here is from genome assembly GCF_030028045.1 of Hippopotamus amphibius kiboko. Lineage (NCBI taxonomy): Eukaryota > Metazoa > Chordata > Mammalia > Artiodactyla > Hippopotamidae > Hippopotamus > Hippopotamus amphibius. Next base: position 172,467,120 of record NC_080188.1, on the reverse strand, counting down.
GGAGCTTAAAGAAACCAATAAATATTAAAAGAGCTATGAAAGAAATTCAATGACTTTCCTGTCCAAAAACTAGCCAGATAGTTTATGGGAGAGTTCTATAAAATTCTCAAGGAATGATGAATTTCAGTTTTAAGAACTGTTTCTAAAAAATAGAAAAAGAGAGAAACCTAGCTCATCTTATGAGAAAAATGCAATTTTGATTCTGAAACTGGATAGACATAAGAAAATACAATTCTAGAGCCATTTCACTTATATATTTCAATACAAAGATACTAAATAAAATAGTAGCTGGCAGAATCAACAATGATTTATGTGTATCAAGCTCAAGTGAAGTTAACCACGAATGCATCAAAATTCCAACAACATAATTTATCATGGTCAGAAGGAAGAAAAATATGGAGCAACAGTAAGGAGGTTCCTTTAAAAACTAAAAATAGAGTTACCATACGATCCCTCAATCTCATTCCTAGGCATATATCTGGAAATATTGAAAGCTCTAGTTCAGAAAGATACGTGCACCCCAGTGCTCATAGCAGCACTATTTACAATAGCCAAGACGTGAAAAATGTGGTACATATATATACAATGTAATATTACTCAGCCATAAAAAAAAAAGTGAAATAATGCCATTTGCAGCAACATGGATGGTACGGATGGACCTAGAGATTATCATACTAAATGAAGTAAATCAGACAGAAAAAGACAAATATCACACGGTATCACTTATTTGTGGAATCTTTAAAAATGATGCAGGGACTTCCCTGGTGCTCCAGTGGTAAAGAATCTGCCTTGCAATGCAAGGCACGGGGGTTCAATCCCCAGTGGGGGAACTGAGATCCCATGTGCCGGGATGCAATGAAGCACACACGCCACAACTACTGAACTTGCACACCTCGACGAGAGAGCCTGCGTGCTGCAAATTAAAGAGCCCACATGCCTTAGAACCCAGGCACCACAACTACAGAGCCCATGCGCCCTGGAGCCTTCGAGCCACAACTAGAGAAGAGAAAACCACACGTCACAACTAGAGAGAAGCCCACACACCACAACAGAAGATCCCACATGCCTCAACGAAGATCCGCATGCCACAATTAAGACTCGATGCAGCCAAAAATAAAAATAAATAAATTTTTTTAAATGATGTAAATGAAATTACTTATAAAACAAACAGACTCATGGACATAGAAAACAAAATTATGGTAACCAAACGGGAAAGGGTGAGGGGTTTTTGGATTAAGAGATACACACTGCTATATATAAAATAAATGACAAGAACCTACTGTATAGCACAGGGAACTTTATTCAATATCTTATAATAACTTATAATGGAAGAGAATCTGAAAATATATACATATATATGTAACTGAATCACTGTGCTATATACCTGAAACTAAAACATTGTAAATCAACTATATTTCAATTAAATATATAATTATACATAAATTATTAGAATTGTATCAATAAATTATATAATTATATAATTACATCAATTGATTCAGAAAAAGCAGTTGATAAGGTTTGACACTATGGTGATGCATTCTACCATCTCTACTAATTTGACTTAGTATACAAGCTCAATGTTACAAGAAAAAAAAAGTGAAAAAAAATAAGAGGTATAAGGATTGGAAGACAGCATGTAAATTGTCTTCTAGGTAAATGTGATAATCTACCTAGAAGAATCAACACAATCAAGCTGCCAGATAAAAGATCAACCTACAAAAATCAAAGTAATTTTTCTAGACTAGTAAAATCCAACTGAAAATGTCATTTTAAAGAGAGTAAAATACGAATTGCAATAGCAACAACTGCAGTGTCTAAAAGTTAACTTCACAAAAAGCACATAAGATCTCTATAAAGAAAATATAAAACTTGAATAAAAGACATAGAAGAGGATAATATGCATGTAATAAATAAAAAGGAACTGAAGAGAAAACTCAGAGGTCTATGACATTATAGGACTATAATACACACAAAAGTAGTTCTATAAATCAACGAAGAAAATTATTTAGTCATTTGGCCAAAATTGATTCGCTAGAGAAAAGTATACTGAATCCCTAATTAATATCACATAGAAGAAATATAGGATATCTTTGTGAGGTAAGAGTGTAGAACTTCCTAAATAAATTTTCTCAGTGTAAAACCTAAAAAAATAATTCAGTGAATTTTATGGCAACAGAATTTATTATTTCTGTACATTGAATGACATTACAGACAAAGCTAGAAGACAGATATTTTTAATGCCTAAAACTGTAAGAAATTAATATCTAGAAACTAGAAGAACTGCAAATTAACATCAAGAAGAGAGCATCTCCATTAGAAACAATGGGCAACTAATATAGACAATTTGTAAAAGAGAAAATCTAAAACCTGAGGAGCATATCAAGAGATGCTCAAACTCATCAGTAGTCAGAAAAATGCAAATTAAAACAACACTGAAATTTCACTCTACACCAATTAGACTGGCAAAATATAGAAAACTGGATAACGCCAGGCATTGGGGCAGGTCATGCAGGATACTGGAATTCCCCTGCATTGCTGCAGGGAACGGAGATCAATGCCATTTTCAGGGGAAACCGTCTTGCATTACTTACAAAACCAAATACGCATACCTTACACCTTAGCAAATCTGTTCCTCGATTATATATCTAAGAGGAATTTTCACACAGGTCCAAAAGGGTATGTGTTCAAGATGTTCACTGTAAATTATTTGTAGGCTATGCCAGTGGCAGCTCCTGGAGTGGTGCACATGACAACCTAGTAGGCTGTACACAGTGGCCTGAACTTGGTCATCAGTCACTGGGAGAGGGAATAAGAAAAATGTGGAGGATGTGCACTGTGTGGTAGACACAACAGATACATATGCACGCACCAACATGAAGAGATCTCACAGCATAGTTCTTAGTGGAAAAGTCAGAAACATAATGAGAGGATACAGAATATATGCGTCTTTCAAAAACCAAAACTACATGCACACAAAACAAAAACATTTATAAGAACATGTGTAAACAAAACAATATACATTTTAAAAGTAAATGATTAACTCTGGGAAGGAAGGGGATGGAGGTTGGATATGGGGATAAAATAAACCCTAACAGGGCCCTTCTCAGCTGCATGATGATGACGCTCCTGAAATAGGGAGTATGGTGAGTTCCACTCTCTTCCTAAGATTCTGAACCAAAAGAAGGATGGAAGGGAGGGCATACGGAAGGAAGGGAGGGGAAAGTTCTGAGAAGCTCTTATTGGAATTGCTCTTTCTCATTATTGTGTCAGTCATTTAGAGCAGGAGCTGGCAAACTTTTTTTGTAAAGGGTCAGATGGTAAATATTTCAGTCTTTGCAAGCAATAGTCTCTGTCGCAACCACTTACCTCTGCCATTGTAGCAAGAAAGCAACTGTAGGCAGCATGTAAAGAACAAGCAGGGCTGTGTTCCTGGTTTATTCACCAAAACAGGTGGTGGGCCAATGTGGTCCACAGGCTGTAGTCTGCTGACCAATGATTTTTTTTTTTTAAGCTCTTTATTGGGATATAATTGCTTTACACTGTTGTACCAGCTTTTGAGGTACACCAAAGTGAATCAGCTGTATTTATCCCCATATCCCCATATCCCCTCCCTCCCCATACCCCCTCCCACCCTTCCTATCCCACCCCTCTAAGGCATCACCCATCATCGAGTTGATCTCCCTTTGTTATGCAGCAGTTTCCCACTAGCTAGCTATTTTACATTTGGTAGTGTATATATGTCAGTGCTACTCTCACTTCATCCCAGCTTCCCCTTTTCCCCCCACCCTGTGTCCTCAAGTCTGCTCTCTACATCTGCATCTTTACTCTTGCCCTGTCACTGGGTTCATCAGTACCATTTTTTTAGATTTCATATATATGAAGTAGCATATGGTATTTGGTTTTCTCTTTCTGGCTTACTTCGCTCTGTATGACAGTCTCTAGGTCCATCCACCTCACTACAAATAACTCAATTTCATTCCTTTTTATTGCTGTGTAATATTCCTGACCAATGATTTCGACTGCTGAGACTATAATAAGAATTAAAGGACTCCTTATCATGCAAGACTGCATTTACAGGTCCAAAATTCTGGTTATGTAGCCTGAAACTTTCCAGTGGGTTTTTGTGAGCAATAGAATGAAATAAAGAACCAAAATTGTCTCAAACAACACTTGGGTTTACAGTGTCTCAAACTCCAGTCAAGAAGAGGAGATAGAGTTGAAAAGGTCTCTAGGTACGGTTATTCTTACTAAAACTCTACTCGACTTTTAAATTTCTATTTCCATGGGAGCTACCAAATCCATAAGAGGCAGAAGCTGGTCAGGGTTCTGAGCCCTATTATTAGAATTTTTATATAATCAGAAAATGACAGATACCAGGCTTCCATATTACAGTCCTACAATCCTACAAATATCCTTTTCTTCTGGGAAACATGCCTGACCAAAACATATGAAGCAATGTGACAGGCTAGTAAAAGAGAATAGAGGTTTAAATGTCAGCTGAAACAATGTTCATTTCCTTTAAAAAAAAAAAATCATTTGCACAGTTCTTCAAGTCACCGAAGTGAACCTCTTGCAGTTTGAAGTTCATCCAGAAAATCCTTTTGCAAAATATTTGCTGAAATACTGTAATGTAGGAATTGGAAGGGATTAAGGCTTGTTCCGTTTCTCCTCCCCCACACCTATTTTCCCTGAGCTGACTTGTGCAGCCCAGAAGCTTAAATCCATGTGTCTGAGACCCAGATTCCAAAATCAACATATCGCTCTCCTACTCCCACCAAAAATGAAAATGTTACTGAAATGTCTCATTTATAACAAAAATCTGCCTTTGTGAGCAGACCAACGGTCCTTCACACAATCCAGTTAGCTCCCCTACACCCCCAATAGATCCTCCTTTGTCCTTCACTTGTTCTAACATCAGTAAGATCCTTGCATAGTAGTGTTTCAAACACAGTGTGGGTCCCTGCCCTCAAATCCCCACCCAGCCCAGCCACTGAGGCTCAGAGAGGGAACAGCTGTGTGGCAGTGACTCTGAGTGCAGTGGTTCAAAGAGGGGAGAAATGACTGTGCCCTACGGTGGTCTGGAGAGATTCACGAAGGGGGCCCGCTTTTGATAGGGCAAGGAGAAATGGCATGATGGCAGTATTTTAACTAAAACAAATTAGAAGGTGCAACAGCACCCCTGGTTAGGTGGTGAAATTGTAAAAGACTTAAAGATTTTTCAGCCGTTGCTTTCTAACTTTCGCTTTTATCCACTCGTCTCCATAGAAATCCCTGTCACAAGTCTAGACATTGTAATCATATTATTTACCAGTCAGGTATTTGTAAAGTATAAAGAATTTCAGCTTTCTTAAGCTGCCATTTCACCAAATCTTATAGCTTCACCTTGGATTCACATTGACCCTTAGCCTAAATGGAACATACCTAGGTCTTAAGATGTGAAAAACAAATCTCTACATTGAAGCTCATCCCTTTAGCCTCTGCCACACTGCTTTTCATACAACGTTTTTTCAAATGACTATAATGTAGAATGGAGGCTGTATTCAAATATGCCCCACATTGAGCTAGATAGGGAATCTACAAACCCAAGTTTTTCCATCACTGCAACTAGCCTTGAACTTCACCTTTCTGTAATAGGTGTCATTCACATGCATATGAATGTGCAACAATACGTGGAATAAGATTCTGCCTTCCTTAACCATGGCCACAGCCACCTGTGTGCCACCCCACCTCCCAACTGTGTATTAAGGCAGGAGACTGGGGATGTGTGAGAGAAAAGAGAGAACCACTGGACAGCATGACAGGGAGACTAACATGGTGGTCACTAGTGCTGTCAGTGGAGTATTCTGGTTCTTCTCCCCTTGGGGCATACAGTAGAGCTGCATGTGCTGACCCTTTTGTTAAGATAGGTCCATGTGACTCATTGTAGACCATGAGTCATTCCAGGCCAGAATGGCAAATAGTCAGTGTGAGACCTTCCAGAGCTCTTTTCTCTCCCTGACACAGTGGCTGGCACCATTCAAATGGTAGCTTCTATGTCAGCAATGGTGATCAGAGCCTCCCTACTAACTAGGACGGACAAGTAACTTAAGAAATGTTTCTTGGTTGTGTTTAGCTCCTGAGACTTCGGGGAGTTTGTTACAATGATGGAACTTAGCACACACTGACTGTGACATTAAAGGGGGAGTACATGGTTTTCCCCTTCCCTCCAACTAAGATTCTTATCATCCTCCAAGACAAATGTGGGTGCTCGAAGTATTTATGGAAGACAGAGGATACCAGCAAAAAAGGGGGAGAGTGCCCTTTCCTCCCCTGTTAAATATGTGCTTAGGTAACAGATTTGATGCCTATTTGAGCAAGTGAAAAATGAATGAGAGGGAGACAGCAAAATACAGAGAGAAGTACAAGCTCAGGTGCCTAAATGTGCACTGTCACATCAAGAATGTGAGAGATCCCTGTCTGTCAAAAGGAAAAACCTTGCAGGTCACCTCAGCTAATTCTACCCACGTGCAGATTATCAACACCACTGCAGAAGCAGATGTTCACCCGGGAAATGTGTTGCCAATCTTCTCCACATGCAGGCTCTCCCAGTTTCTGTAAATGAGTCTTTGGGTCCCTCTCCTCCATTGTCACCACACACCTCACTTGGCTGAGCAAGACGATAAGCAACAGATGACTATGAGCTATGTGTCCCTTTGCTAATCTCAGTCCCTCTTCCCAACATGCTTGAGGATAAAAAGACCACAAAAAAGGGTCCTGTCTCATCTCCACAGTAGATCTCTCTGCCATTGTCAGTCTAGGAAATTGGACTAGGAAATTACATAAGACTGTACTGGACTTTTAATAACTGAAAGTGATCACAAAATATCTGTGATACCATTCTAAGAAAGGAAGGTTGGATAAAATATGGCAGAAAGCAATAAGCAGAGAAAGGAAAATTGTTCCATGCTTGTACTGCACTGAGTTTGGAATGTTCATTAAAATAATTACATGTTTAGCTAAAAATAATGATTAAGTTTTTTCTAAAGCACTCAGGACTTCATACATCCAAATGAGTATTGTCATTCAAAAGGATGTCCAAGGCTACAACTCTTCATCCAACAATGCTGCCATTGCTCAAAACATTTTTTGAAATTGCCTTGAGTCAGTTTATGAGCCACAGAACAAAATGTTTCTTTATAGCCAGAGATCAGCTTTCCTTGGACTGCTTCTTTATTTGCTGTCTTTTCCTCTCTTCTGACTTTATTCAGCCTAACTCCACACTCCTCCATCCCATTCTACCTAATAAGGCAAGTGAATTTCATGATTGCTCTGCAAAGTTCTCTCTGTGACTTGAGGGATATAAAGGGTTGGGAGGATGAAGTGAGAAAGCAAGGAAGTTTTACAGGGAGAGGGCCATTTGAATGTTACCTATTGAAAAGCAGTAAATTGCTGACCAGGGCATTTCTGTCTGTCCGTCATAAATATGATCCCCAAAAGTTTAATCCCTCTGACTTTAAAAAAGCATTCTATGCTATAAAATACATCACAATACATATTAAAGTATTCAAATCATAGAAAGTATGTTTGTAGCCACAATGGAATTAAATTTCAAATCAATAACAAAGATATATGGAAAACATCCCCCAAACATTACCATACTAAATAACAGTTAAAAAAAAAAAAGCATGGATCAAATAAGAAATCAAAAGGAAAACTAGAATTTTCAACTGGATGAAAATAAAAACACAACATACCAGAATCGTGGGATGCTGCTTCAGGGGATAGCTATAGCACTAAACACCCATATTAGAAAAGAGGAAAAGTCACAAACTGATTACCTTGGTTTAAAACTTAGTAAGCTAGGAAGAGAAGAGAAAATTAAGCCCAAAATAAGCAGAAGAAAGAATAATAAAGGTCAAAACAGGAATCAAGGAAATAGAAAACAGGAAAACCATTTTCTAAGAAGCAATGAAACTGGGACTTCCCTGGTGGTCCAGTGGTAAAGAATCTGCCTTCCAATGCAGGGAACATAGCCTTGATTCCTGATCAGGGTACTAAGCTCCCACATGCCATGGGGAAACTAAGCCTGCATACCACAACTACTGAGCTCGTGCACCTCAACTAGAGAGCCTGCGTGCTGCAAACTACAGAGCCCATTCACCCTGAAGCCTGCATGCCACAACTAGAGAGAGAAAAAACCCACACACCACAACTAGAGAGAAGCCCAGGCACTGCAACTAGAAAGCCCACAACGAAGAGCCCAGGCACACAGTAACAAAAGATCCCACATGCCTCAAGAAGATCCCATGTGCCGCAACTAAGACCAGACACAGCAAAAAGAAACTAAAATAAATAAATAAAAATAATTTAAAAAATCAATGAAACCAAAAGCTGGTTCTTTAGAAAATAATAAAATTGATAAACCTCTAGGAACACTGAGCAGAGAACAAAAAAAAGAGAAAACCCAAATTACCAATACTGAGTCTAAGATGTGACATCATTACACATTCTATAGGTAGTAAAAGGATAATAAGAATAATATGAACAATTTTATGTGCATAAATTCAACAACTTAGATGAAATGGACAATCATCTTGAAAGACACAAACTATCAACTTCACTCAAGAAAAAATATGTAGTCTTGATGGCCAACAGGCACAAGAAAAGATGCTCAACATCGTTAATTATCAGAGAAATGCAAATCAACACTATAATGAGGTATCACCTCACACCAGTCCAAATGGCATAATTAAAAAGTCTACAAATAATAAATGCTGGAGATGGTGTGGAGGCAAACTCTCCTACAATGCTGTTGGGAATGTAAATTGCTACAGCCACTATGGAGAACAGTATGGAGGTTCCTTAAAAAACTAAAAATAGAGTTACCATACAACCCAGCAATCCCACTCCTGGGCATACACCCAGAGAAAACAATTCAAAAAAGACACATGTACCCCATTGTTCATTGTAGCACTATTTACAATAGCCAAGATATGGAAGCAACCTAAATGTCTATCTACAGGTGAATGGATAAAGAAGATGTGATGTTGGAATATTACTCAGCCGTATAAAAGAATGAAATAATGCCATTTGCAATAACACGGATGGACCTAGAGATTATCATACTAAGTGAAGTAAGTCAGACATAGAAAGATAAACACCATATTATACCACTTATATGTGAAAGCTAAAATATGACACAAATGAACTTATTCACAAAACAGAAAAAGACTCACAGACACACAAAACAAACATGGTTACCAAAGGGCAAAAGGGGTGGGGGAGGTATGAATTAGGAGTTTGAGACTAGCAGATACACACTGATATATAAAATAGATAATCAACAAGGACCTACTATATAGCACAGGGAACTATATTCAATATATTGTAATAACCTATAAGGGAAAAGAATCTGAAAAAGCACACACACACACATTTATATGAGTCACTTTGCTGTACACCAGAAATAAATACAACATTGTAAATCAACTACACTTCAATTTTGAAAAAAAAAAAATCTGGATAATCCCTAAAAAATTAAAATAAATATGTAGCCTTGAATAGACCTATTTCTATTAAAAGAATTTAATTTGTACTTAAAAACCTTCCCAAAAAGAAAATATCCAGGCTCAGATGGCTCCACTGGTGAATTCTAACAAATACTAAAGAAATAACACCAATTCTAAACCAAATTTCTTGAAAAAATTGCAGAGGAGGAAATACTTCTCAACTCAGGCTATGAGGCCAATGTTATCCTGATACCCAAAACAAACAAAGCATTACTAGAAAAGAAAATGACAGAACAAAATCTCTCATGAATAGAGACACTAAATTTCTAAACAAAATTTTTAAAAATCAGTAATAGAAAGGATAATAAACTGTGGCCAAGTAGAATCTATCCCTGTAATGCAATGTTGATTTAACATTCAAAAATCAATCGATGCTCACAGCAAGATCTTTTTTGATCCACCCCCTAGAGTAATGGAAATAGAAACAAAAATAAATAAGTGTGACCTAATGACAACTCTCAGGAGAAAATATTTGCAAATGAATCAACAAAGGATTAATCTCCAAAATATATAAACAGTCCATGCAGCTCAATATCAAAAAAATAAATAACTCAATCAAACAATGGACAGAAGACCTAAATAGGCACTTCTCCAAAGAAGACATACAGATGGCCAAGAGGCACATGAAAAGCTGCTCAACATCACTAATTATCAGAGAAATGCAAATCAAAACTACAATGAGGTATCACCTCACACCGGTTAGAATGGGCATCATCAGAAAATCTACAAACAGTAAATGCTGGAGAGGGTGTGGAGAAAAGGGAACACTCTTGCACCATTGGTGGGAATGTAAATTGATACAGCCACTATGGAGAACAGTATGGAGGTTCCTTGAAAAAACTAAAAAGAGTTACATATGACCCAGCAATCCCACTACTGGGCATATACCCAGAGAAAACAATTCAAAAAGACACATGCATCCCATTGTTCATTGTAGCACTATTTACAATAGGCAGGACATGGAAGCAACCTAAATGTCCATCAACAGATGAATGGATAAAGGAGATGTGGTACATATATACAATGGAATATTACTCAGCTGTAAAAAGGAACAAAATTGGGACATTTGTAGAGACATGAATGGACCTAGAGACTGTCATACACAGTGAAGTCAGAAAGAGAAAAACAAATATCGTATATTAACACATATATGCAGAATCTAGAAAAATGGTACAAATCAACCAGTTCGCAGGGCAGAAATAGAGAGACAGATGTAGAGAACAAACATGGACACCAAGGGGGAAAAGCAGGGGTGGAGGGGGCAGGGTTGGGGTGGGATGAATTGGGAGATTGGGATTGCCCACATTACTAATAAGAAAAAAATATATTAAATTGTATGCTTTAAATATATGCAGTTTATTGTATGTCAATTATATCTCAATAAAAGTTCTTTAAAAAAAATTCGATGCAACTCACTGTATTAAGCTAAAAAAGAAAGAAAAATGTGTGATCATCAATAACATAAGGAAAACAAGAAGCAAAAAAGAATCAAGGATGAATCTAGGATTTGGGCCTGAAAATATGTATCAGATGTCACAGGAAATCCCAGTAGAACAAAAGAGATGCCAGCTATTTAGGTTTGATATTCAGGAGACCATTAGTAGACTTTTTCATAATCGTTTCTTTGGAAGGATGGGGATAACTAGGCTGATGAGATGCTAGGCACAGGGGAGGACAGGGTGGTAAATATCACCCATGAGTAAGAAATCACTGTTCTTCTACGCAGTCCACAACCTCAACCACAACCCTTGACGAGAGAAGAGGAATATTTCTCCCCACTTTCTATCTGGATATAAACTTCAACAGATAAATATTCTGAGTCTTTAGCCAATATAAATTCAGTTTTGGTCCTACATAAACTCCAACTATACTTATAAAGTGCTTACTGAGAAATATGCTAAAGAAATTTTTAGCCACAAATGATCTTTCAGAACAGGGATTAGGGGAAAAGAAAATGTGGTGGTAAAGCACTAGATGCTTTAGATCTAAGTGACAAATTTAGAAACAAATAAATTACCCGGAGTAGATGGCACCCACCCAAGGGTCCGAAGGAACTCAAGGATGAAATTGTGAAGCTGTTGGCCAAACTGTAACCTTGCAGTTACAAATGGCCACATGCCAGAGTGGCAGACTGCCAGAGAGACTTCTCTCCATGACACGGGCTGCAGAGGAAACCTGAGAGCCACAGACACACAGGTCTTACTTCCAACTGCAGCATGTTAAAAGCTATCATGAAGTGGAGGCCGACCACACACTTGAGAAGTCTAATCTCTCACCCTCTGAGGGGAAGCACAGTGGGCCAGGGGAATGAGCCACAGCTAGAAATCAGGCGACCCACTCTGAAATCTGTTCTGCCCCTATCAAGATTATAATCACCCTGTGTCTCATTCTCGTATGCAAAACAGGAATAATATCTACCCTATATACCCCATGAGATGGTTGGAAGGTTGAGAGGATTTAACAGATTACTGTTTTTTTTTTTAATAAGTATCACTGATTTATGTCATGTTAGTATCAGGTGTACAATGCAGTGATTCAGTTGTAAATATACATATATATCTATTCTTTTTCAAATTCTTCTCCCTTATAGGTTATCACAAAATATTGAGTATAGTGCTATACGGTGGGTCCTTGTTGATGATCTATTTTATATAGTAGTGTGTATATGTTAATCCCAAACTGCTAATTTAATCCCTCCCCCACCTTTGGTAACCATACATTTGTTTTCTATGTCTGTTAGCCTCTTTGTTTTGTAAATAAATTCATTTGTATCTTTTTTTTTTAGATTCTATGTTTCATGTAAAAAAATAAGCCTAAATGAGTCTGTGATAGCCATGTATTAAGGGTGATAATAATAATACTAATACTAAGATGATGGTCTTCTACTAAATGCCTGGAGAGGGTGAACCTCCAGTGATTGTTCTTCCATTACAACCTTCCCAGCCACTGTGGTCTCTCCTCCGTTGATTTTCATTACTTTGAATTTACCACTTTCAACCCAAGACCACCATTTTCAGTTGCCTCTTTACAACTGTGTGTCTTATCTGAGCCTCAATCCTGAAGTCATCAGTTTTGCTTTCAACATTGCATCTCCACTTGTCCTCCCTGTTTCTGATGATGATCCGCCAGTCTTATCTACGACCCAGGGCCAGACCCCCAAGGCGGGCTTTGAGACCTGCTTTCCCCTCCACTAGATTCACAAGTGTGCACACACGTATGCACACATATATTATAAATTTGCTAATTCTCGCCAATTCTCTATCCCGATGCCTCTGGAATCCATGCCTTCGCTTTATTCTCCCCAGCACCGACCACACTCAGTTCCTGTTAACTCAATCACTCTTCGAATACTTAACAGAGAGTCTTCCATGTGCCAGCTATCATGAGAGATGCTGAGGATGTGATGGTGAATAAGACATGAGTCTGACTCAAAAGGTTCTTCGAGAGAAGCGCTGTTGGTGGAGGCTTTCTATAGAAAGGAGATCACATCATGATAGAGGGAATAAGAGGGTATCGATAGAGGAGGGTATTGATAATAGCAGAGGTTCTATGAGAGATAAGGCATTTAATCCAACATAAGGGGGTCAGGAAAGGCCTCCTGGAGGAGCTGATTCCTGAGCTGGAGCCATAGTGAGGCCACTGGTGTGTAGAGGTCAGAGAAAGGTGTGCAGAAAGAATTCTAGTCAGAAGCTGCAAAAAAAAAAAAATGTTGAGGAAATTATAAGCATCTCAGGATGGCTGGAACATGGTTTGTAAAGGAAGTAGCAAAGCAGAAGTCTCAAGAGAGAACCAGGAGGCAGATGTTTGGGAATCTCATAAACTACGTTCAGCACTTTTACTCTAGGATGAAGCGGAGGTGGAGCCACGTGAGGGGATTTAAGCGTGGAGCTGACAGTTTTTTTTAGCAAATTCATCCTGTCAGAGCTGGGTATCCAGCCGCGAATGCTCACAGCACGTTGCCCACCCCGCTTTGTCTCCACATTCAGAGCATGCCAGCCTGTAGGATGCTTCTCCACGCTATTGCCACCCAGAGACCAGGCCTCCCTTTCAAGCAGCAGATGAGGCCTAGGGGCCACCAGCACCTCACCCCCAGCAGACTGTCAGGACCTCCTGCCTTGGCAAACATGCAGCCACATGACTCTACCTTCCTAACCCAAGACCCTTCTAGTGGTTTATCCTCTTCTATTCCCTTATTCCCAAATAGCTCAGTGTTTCTTCTCCCTGATCCAACTTCCAGCAGTCACATTTCTCCTCAATCCTTGCCCTGTGTTGTCTGGAATCTCCATTCCCTTATTAACAAATCCCCCTACACCCTTAACTTCCCCCACTGAATGTCCCTTTACTCCCTTATCTTGATGAGGTTGTCCTCTGGGAACCCTACTTCCTCTGTAGCATCACAAGTGGAAACTTCTCATTCACCCAACACCCCTTGTCGCTCAGAATTGCGAGTCAGGTCCAGAATCCTCCTACCTGTAACTCTCACACGTCATTCCACCCTCTTACATTAAGAACCCAGCTCCCTTTCCCTACGGCACGCTGAGCCTCCTTCAGGTCTGTCCTCTGCTGCCGTCACAGATGGTGTTCTTCATTCCCTGAAACCTTCAGGATCTCTACCTGGTCCCACCACCATCATGACTGGTCCCAAACACCCCGATTCCCGAGTTCTTTGACTTTCTAGCCTCCAAAATACTTCTCTATCCAGTTTCTTATCTTCACCTGCAACTCTTACCTCCAAAGAGCATGCTCTGTAATTATACACATTCCCTCCATCCGGGTTCCTCACTCCGTTCCTCCCATCACACAGCAATTCCCCCTCACCAGGACCTCTGAGCTCTCTAATCTTTCCTCTGCTCCTTCCTCCTCCATGATCCACTGCTTGAATCACTCTTTTGCTGATATGCTATATTAAGTCTTTACAGAAATAATTCAATTAGCAATCCCATTTTCAGAAACCTATGCCCTGTGCTAAATGGGGTAGCCTTTTATTAGCCAAAGACTCCTAACCAGGCTCTTCATATTCTAGGACTCTTTCCACTCTAAAACATCTAGTACATCACCTCCTAATTCATTTTTCCAAAGCTGCACTGGGACCACCCTTCAACCGTGCTCACAAACCTTCAAGTGATGCCTGTGGCCTATTAAAGTAACTTTACCCATCTGAGATTTATATTCCAGAACCTACCCAACCCACCTCTCTGACCTTATCTTATTGTGTGCCTGTCCATTTCTAATATCCTCTATCACCCTGATCTCACTTCCCACCTATGTCTCCAATACCCACTTTTCTCTTCCTCCAAAGGTAACTGTGTGTGAATGTATGTGTGTATGTGTGTGTGTGTGTGTGTGTACAAATGTATCTGGAATTATTGTTGTAAAACCATGCTTCCCCAACATCTTACCAGCTTTTTCTGGAAGAACCCATGATACCACAAGTGCCTTCACCACCTGTTGCAGCCAGCACTGCGTGTCCTGTCAGCCACGTTGGCCACCACACCCCACGTGCTGACCCTCTCCCCAGTGATGGAGCCATTTCCCGGGCATGGCCTCACCCCAGGTCTCCCTGTGCCAGCATCACTCTCAACTGCAGTCCAGCCACTGAAGAGGGGAGACTTCCTTCATCCCACACACCCCAGGGGACCATGCTCCAAATTCTCTATCCTAAAAGAGCGCTTTGGGGTATTCCCAATGTGCCACAAAGGGTTTGTGTGAAATCCACGTTCTGGATTCCTGCTTGCAATCTCTCTCCACCAAAGAATCAGATGCAAGGCCACAGAGACTGGCAGAGAAAACCACTGTGAGAAAAGGAGTGTTTTGCTATGAATGCCTCTCCATTCCCCCACTCCCCATCTGTCATCCATATCTTCCCTGCAGCTGCATCACGGGCCCCATCAATCAAGGGCTTTCTTTTCATGGAAAAGCTTTCTGTGAAGTTTGCTAGAAAACACTAGTCAGTAATCCAAAAGCCAGGCTTCACCACTGGTGACTTTGAGAGCCACTTGGCTGTTCTGAGTGCCTCATCTGCCTCATCTACAGCAGAGTGGTTTTGAGAAACATCCAAGGTGATACTGCTAAAACCATGCTATAAATTGTCAAATGTTACGTACATTCAGCTTCTCAGGGGCAGAGATCTTGGTATGTGACCTGGAGCAAGTTAATTAACCTTCTAAACCTCAGTTTCTCAGTCTATAAAATGAACTAATAAGGATCCTCTCTCAGGCCACTCAGAATTAAATGTTGCATGGACTAATACTGTACTCCTAACCAGAAGGCAATCGTAAATCTCAGCATTGGTGTGATGGTGATGGTAGCGGAGTATCCCATGAAAGAAGGTGATGTCTCTATTTTGAAACCTGAAGGTACTAACCAGCTTATATAAAAGTCCAGCTGGATCTTAACCCAAAAGAAACAGAGTACCAATTAGCACTAGAAGTCCTCCACAGGAAATCCTCCAAAAGGAGTTGCCTCCTTACTTATAAAACATTTGAAGATTTTCTACTGAAGGAGTTTTAAAATTCTTCTATAGTATGATATTATCCAATATCCATAAAACATCATTATATGTAATGGCATATATAATTTGAATGTTTCAAAATCTATTTAAGATACTACAAAAATTTCTATTGCTATAAACTTATATCTGCAATGTTGGCATATTATACCAACACACTTTTATAACATCAGTTTAATTGTTGAACTGCTTCTTAGGGTGGTATATTTTTACACAAGATTTAATTTGGGGATAAACAGTCCAATACAAGCAGAGCAGAAGAGGCATCATGTGGTAATTTCACATTTTCAGCACATTGTGTCTGGCCATACATTTTTAATATCATAAAATTGGCTTGTTCTGTGATATTTTGATTGGAGATTTACGCATACTGTTGCCACATCTTTTAAAACAGATGTGTGGTAAATTTGATGGAAAAAAAAAAGAAAAACTCTTACTCCTGAAACTAGGACACTTCCTCATTTAAATAATATAGAACAACAACAGTCACTGTGGATGCTTTAGAAACACAGGATGTTCTACAAAGTAAAAGGCCTCAAAACGTGCCCTCACAGTTTTATTCCCAATTCATTGCATATCTTCAAAACTTCCGACTGATGTGTTGCTCTGTTTCCCACAATGACCACTCCAACCCCTATTGTCTCATGTTCAGTAGTAACACAAACACCATGAAACAAGAAGCCTGGCCTTCTTGGTCAGAAATTGCAGTCCCATAGAGGGGATGAAACTGAATCTGTATCACAGGACTGATCACAGCCACCCTCAGGGGTTACATAGAAAAGTAGAGCAGGCCCAGGCTCTGGAATTAGACATCCCGGGTTCCAATCCCAGTCTTAGAACTTAATATCTGTGGAACTGTGTACTGCCTCAGTTTCCTCACCTGAAATGGAAATAATAAATCCTACTGTGGGGACTTCCCTGGTGGTGCAGCGGTTGAGAATCTGCCTGCCAATGCAGGGGACACCGGTTCGATTCCTGGTCCAGGAAGATCCCACATGCCTGGGAGCAGCTAAGCCCGTGGGCCACAACTACTGAAGCCCGCGTGCCTAGAGCCCGTGCTCCACAACAAGAGAAGCCACCGTGATGAGAAGCCCATGCACTGCAATGAAGAGTAGCCCTTGCTCGCAGCAACTAGAGAAAGCCCACGTGCAGCAATGAAGACTCAATGTAGCCTAAATAAATACATAAATAAATAATCTTAAAAAAATAAAGTCAAGTTGCTTTAAAAAAAAAAAAAACTTTAAAAAAAAAAACCTACTTTGCCTGGAGGTTGTAAGAGTTTAATGAAATTTCCTAGTTTAATGTCTAGGAAAGTGCATGACACCCAATAGATTCTCTGTACATGATATTCAATATAATCTGTTTTTTATTACTATTCTATCTTGCTCATAGTTATCCTTGGTCTCAATGAGCTTCAAGAGATGGTGACAGGATCTTCACAGATCCACACCAGCTACTAGAAAAACAACAATAACCTCCACAGCCACTCAGGGCCCATTCCTTAATGGCAACAGATCTTACATGCAGAATAACAATTATTTGAAAATACTCCACCTTCAAGAAATTTTCTTGAAAGTTATGGTTACAAATGGTCTTTGCGCACCAGTTTGAACAACCTTCCTAATTCCAGAAACCACATACCCTAAAACACCTGAAATAACTTGCTCATTCTGTGTTATGTTTTTATTCAATGCTCTGTCTATATTAACCCACAAGTAATCCCAAACCTCATTTAAATGAGTTGTTTCCAACGCCTCCCCAACTGAGGCTTTTACTAAATTATTTTCACCAGTATCCAAAGGGACTGATTTGAGTGCTTCCTTCTCTGGTGAAGATGCTAGTGAGCACGGATAGTCAAATGCCTCAGCACCAAAGAGAAACAAACCAAGGGGTTTGGATTACCTGCTAAGGATAAATAATTAAACATAAACTATATTTTAATTTCATACATTCCTTGGCCTTGGAAAACTTTACCTTTGGAGTCACTCTGTCAATCAAATCCTCCTTTATCCAACGCCCCCTCCAGCTCCCACTCCATTCTGTGCCCCTTTTATAGCCAGGACTTCTCTAAACAGTTGTCTGCCTGAACCGTTTTCACTTTCTCCCTCCCTTTTCCTCTCAAACCCACTTTAATCAGCTTGCCTTATAAACACTCATCGAAACTGCTTTTATCCAGGTCACAAATGACTTTCACACTGACAAGTTCAGTGGTTAAATTGTTGTTTTCCTTTTCATTTAGAATTTCTTAGGCAATTTTTAGATTGTACAAAAAGTATAAATAATTCAGTGATTATCTGTGTACCCACCATCAAGCTTAAAAAGCAAAGCATTACCAACATTGTCGGATGTCTCCTGTGTATCCCTTCTGGGTGGCTTCCTCTTCCCCCACTCCCCAAGTAACTAGTGTCCTGAATTTAGTATTTTTTATTTCCACATGTTTCTTGATACTTTTACTATGAAGGGTTCTTTAAGCAATATGTTTGTTTTGCATGCTTTAACTTTACAAATAGTATTCAACTGCACATATTCTTTAATTTTGCCCTCACTACCATATGTGTGGGATTCATCCATATGACTCTCGTTCATTTCTTTCAGGTGAATAGAATTTCACTGTGCAAACACAGCACAATATATTTACCCATCCTCCTGTTGATAGACAGTTGAGAACGCTTCCAATATTTTTGCTAAAAATAAACAGTGCTTCTGTGAATATTCTTGTATGTATCTTGTATTGACCCCAATGGTCAATTCTCAATGCTCATCTGACTTTACCTCCTGGAGACGTTTGACATGGGCAATCACACGCTCCTTAAAATGGACTTTTAACTTTTTAGAGATGCCACATTCTTCTTGTTTTTTTGTTGTTGTTTTTGTTTTTTTCCCCAACATCACTGCTACATCTTGGTCTCCTCTGCTAGCTCCTCTTCCCAAACTTTAAATATTGAGCCGTCCAGGACTGAGACTTTATCACTCCTCCCTTCCCTACCTTCACTCCCAGATAATCTCATTGATTCCTATGGCTTTAAATCTCATTTTTTAACTAAAAATAGAAGTACTATATGACCCAGCGATTCCACTGCTAGGTATGTATCCAAAGAAAATGAAAACACTAATTCAAAAAGATACATGTACCCCGGTGTGCACAGCAGTGTTATTCACAATAGCTAAGATATGGAAGCATCCATGTTCATCAATGGACGAATGGATAAAGAAGATATGCTATACATACACACACACACACACACACACACACACTGGAATATTACTCAGCCATAAAAAAATAAAATTCTGGCATTTACAACAACCTGAAAGGACCAAGAGAATATTATGCTTAGTGAAATAAGTCATGTAGGGAAAGACAATACTGTATGTTATCACTTACGTGTGGAATCTAAAAAATAAAAGAAATGTATATATATATAATAAAACAGACTCACAGATATAGAAAACAAACTAATGGCTACCAATAGGGAGAGCAAGGGGGACGGGCAAGACAGAGGTATGAGATTAAGAGACACAAACTACTACATATAAAATAGATAAGCAATAGGGATATCTTGTATAGTACAGGGAAATCCAGACATTATTTTGTAATAACTTTAAAGGCAGTATAATCTATAAAAACACTGAATCACTATGCTATAAACCTGAAATATAATATTGTAAATCAGCTATATTTCAATTAAAAAGGGGGGGAGACAAAAATAAATCCCGTTTTTTGTTGATTCCAAAATGTGCACCGTTAGCTTTGTCCTCCCCGTTGAACTTCAGCCCTCTCTATCCAACTTTCTATTCAACATCTCCTCTGGGATACCCCAATTTAACATATCCAAAACTGACTGATTTCCACAATTTTCCCCCCAAAGCTATTTCCTCTCTATGTTCTCTCCATTTCATCAAGTCAAATTGTTCGATCAGTTGCTCCTGGAAAAAACAAAAACAAAAAAATCTCCTCTTTTTATCGTGTATATCATTTCAAACACTTCAAATCCATCCAAAAATTCTATGGGATCTACCTTCGAAATCTCTTTCAAAATAAACCACTTCTCATTACCTCTACCTCTATCAGGCCACCATACTCTCTCAATCAAACTTAATAGCTTCCCAACCGGTCTGCCTACTTTGCTCTTGTCCTCCTGCAAGCAGCCAAGCAGCCAGAGAGATCTTTTAGAAAAGTAAATCATGTAAATCATATGATGTCTTTGCTCTGCTCAGAACTCCCTGGTGGCCGCCAATCTCACTTACCGTGTAATCCAAATTCCCTGCCACAGCCTATGAAGCTCTGGGCGATCTAGCCCCCTAATTCCTCAGCTTCTGAATCTCCAACCACTTCCCTTTGCTCACTAGCCTCCTATCACACTGGCCTCTTTGCTGCTCCTCAAACACGCTTAATACTTGATGCCTCAGGTCTTTTGCATTTGCTCTTCCTTCTGCCTGGTTGCTCTTCCTCCCCCTAGATTTGCATGGTGTGGTTTCTCCTGTCATTCAGATCTCTGCTCAAATATCTCCTTCTGTGACCATATTATCCAATATTTCTCCCCCATTTTTCCTTATTCCCTTACCCACATCACTCAGCTTGCATTATTGCCTAGATTCCTTTGGAATTTTAGGTGCTCTGGCTTGTATTTCAAATGTTTGGGAATCAAGGTCAAAGCAGAATTTTTCAGTATTTTTGTTTGACATTTGCATTACTATGATTCTTCTCCTGGGTAAAAAGAAATGGCTGACAGGAGTTTGAAGGAATGCGCTAGGGCATACATTTGTATTCTGTTTTCAGGTCACCTAAACGACTGTTGCCCAACCCAAGATTCCCTAGAGTATTGGTGTAGACAAAAATCCCCAAGTCTATCAGCTGAAACCTGCCTCAGACTTTCATGGAATCATTATGGAGATCTGGTGACACAGACCTCTCTTGTGGGAGCTGCAGGAATAAATCGACTCATTTAAGTACTGAGCAACCAACCGGCACAAAGCACCACTCTCACCCTACGCAAAAACACAAAAGTGCAAGGCATGAACTCTATCCACCCCCATGTCCCAGAGGCTCCCCACGAGGTAAAGGATGTACTGTGATATCTGAGAAGTGTTACACCCAGTGCAAATAACAAGAGATGTGCTGTAGAAGTTCAGAGGAAGAAGGTCAGCAAATGACTAGCATTTGTCAAGCAATTAGTGTGTGCCAGGCTCAGAGCTACGTGATTTACATACATAATTTTAGTTAACCCTAAAAATAATTCTTGGACGTAGACACTAGTGTTACCCCCACCGTGCAAATAGAAAAATTGAGGCCCAAGTTCACACCACTAGAGGTAAAGGCTCTGGGTCTGTTTCAAGGCAAAGTCTGAGTTCTTTACCCTAAGGCTGCATTGAAAGGCTAAGTGCAATGTCACCCAACTAGGAGTTTTGACCTCTGAACCCTCAGGGTCTACCTCTGTCGTGGAAGAGCTTGGAAGATGAAAGAATTAGGATGCATCCTATTTGTAAACATTTATTTAATGCCAGCGTTGTGCCAGGACCTGGAGAAGTAAAGATAGACAAGGCACAGCTGCCAATCTTACAGAGATCATAGTCAAATCAGGAAACAGACATCATTAAATGTTGAGTTTGTGGCGTTAGATCATCCAGTTGAAATCCTGGCTCTTGCACTTATTTACAGAGTGGCTTAGGAAAGTCACTTCCCCTCTCTCTGCTTCAACATCCTGGTCTGTAAAATGTGGCCTTGTTCATGCATTCATTTCGCAGAACATTTCTGAATACATGTTATGTTCTAGGTGCTAGGGATACAGCCCTGAACAAGACTGACAGAGTCCCAGCTTTCACAGATCTTGCAGTCTAGTATAAGATCAGAGTCTACCCCACAAGTTTTAATAAACATAGAAGGGAATAGTAAGCATTTAAGATACATTAGTTGTTAACATATTTTCAATGTATTCATTCATTCAATAAATGTTTGTTGAGTGCCTCTAGTGTGCCAGGCACTGGTTTAGGTGCTGAGGGTGTAACAGTGACCAAAATAGATGAAGTCCCTGCCCCCACAGAGCTTGCATTCCAGATGCAGCAGACAGAAAATGAATAAGTGCATAATACAATGTGTAAGAACCAGGAAGAATATAAAGCAAGTAAAGCACTAGAGGGTGACAGGAGCCAGGGGAATAATGTGAGAGAAGAAACAGGTCAGGGAAGGCTTCTCTAAGGAGGCACCACTGGAACAGACAGACATTTGGGAGGAGAAGGAGACAGCCATGCAAGCATTTGGGAGGAGAGCATTTCTCTAAGCTCTCTGAGAGCAGAGAGAAGAGCCCTGATGCAGGAACGTTTCATTGGTGTTTAAAGAACAGCAAAGAAGCTGGAGTGGCTGGAGCACAAGGACAGACGTGAGAGATACCCAGAGCCTGTTTACTCACGTAGGGCCAGGTGGGAATGGGATCAGGACTGAGTGACATGGCCTGATGGGTAACTTTATGTCAACTTAAAGAGTGGTCTGCTGTGAAATTAACATCTAAGTCAGTGAATTTCAGTAAACTGGCATGCCCTCCATCCCATCAGCTGAAGGCCTAAATAGTACAAAAAGGCGAGCCTCCCCTCCAAGCAAGAGGGAATTCTCCAGCAGACTGCCTTCAGACTTCATCTGTACTATTGGTCCTCTTAGGCCTCCAGGCTGCCAGCTCACACTGCAGATCTTGGACTCGCCCCCCTCCATAATCATGTCAGCCAATCCCTTATAACAAATCTCCTTCTACATACAGACACATCTTACTGGTTCTGTCTCTCCGGAGAACCCTGACTAATACACACAGGAAGCACTGAAGGTTCTGAGCAGAGGAATAACATACATTAATTCACCTTCTAGAAGAATCAGTCCAACTCCTATGTGGAAGGCACACTGTAGGAGGCCCACTTGGAGCCAAGGATGCCAGGTCAAAGGCATCTCAGCAATCACGATGAGAAATGACAGTGGTTCTCAGCGGAGAGGCAGAGGCGGATGTGGTAGGAAGTGGTCGAATGTGGGATATATTTTGAAGGTAGTGCTGACAGGATTTGCTGATGGATTAATTATTATAATCATTGTAAAAATAAACTATGACAGAATGTTGTTAAGAGCCATAATTAAGGGATACATAAGGTCATGTAGGATCAAAGATTAAGGAGAAACCCATTCCTCCAGGAAGGTGAAAAGTTTCCAGTCAGAAGAGCATTGACTTTTGGGTTGAGCTTTGAAGAACAAGTCTTGTGAACAAGGCAGGGCAAAGGGACAATGCAGGCTGAGAGAGAGATACACAGAAGCACATGGGCAAGAACACACAAGGTGCATCCAGGGAAGGTCCAAGTAGCCTAGCGAGGCCTGAGCAGAGGACCTGAGAGAGAAATGCCTTGAAAGGAGTTTGAAAAGGAAATTGGGAAGGTAGGCAGGGGTGTCAGCAAACACTTTATCCTATTTTGATCAAATGATGCTGCATAAGATGATGTACTGAAGGAGCTGGTAATGGGGCATCCCAGGCCAATGGAAGAATCTGAACTGGCATCTCCAACCCCAGCTGAAAGTGGCCAGTGACCCTCAACAGCAACAGCTCCCAGCTTCTAGGTCCTGTAAGTAAGACCAGCACTTCCAGAATCAAATCCCATGGATGCAGACTTATATGCATCACCCAATGCCAAAAAAAAACTTATTTCACTCTAAGATGAGAAAAGCAGTTGGGCTGTTCATTTCTACAGCTCAAGTTTGCCCTCAACACCTGCTAAACACATTTTTTTACAGTCTGGCATTGATCTCTGCCTATTAAGCATCTCTGGCCTTCTTGCAAGAGCACCAGAATTAACTAACTGCTGAACAATCATCAACAGAAAGACACTGGAACTCACCAAAAAAAACACTCCGCATCCAGAGACAAAGGAGAAGCCACAATGAGATGGTAGGAGGGGCACAATCATGTTAAAATCAAATCCCATAAATGCTGGGTGGGTGACTCACAAACTGGAGAACACTTATACCACAGAAGTCCACCCACTAAAGTGAGAGTTCTGAGCCCCACGTCAGGCTTCCCAACATGGGACTAAAGCAACAGGAGGAGGAATCCCCAGAGAATCAGACTTCGAAAGCCAGTGGGATTTGATTGCAGGGCCTCCACAGCACTGGGAGAAACAGAGACTCCACTCTTGGAGGGCACACAAAAAAGTGTGTTCACGAGGACCCAGGGGAAAGGAGCAGTGACCCCATAGGAGACTGAACCAGACCTATCTGCTGGTGTTGGGGGGTTGCCTGCAGAGGTGGGGGGCAGCTGTGGCTCACCAAGGAGACAGGGGCACTGGTGGCAGGGGTTCTGAGAAGTGCTCACTGGTGTGAGCCCTCCCAGAATCCACCATTAGCCCCCACCAAAGAGCCTGTGGGCTCCAGCACTAGGTGGCCTCAGACCAAACGACCACCAGGGTGGGAACACAGCCCCACCTATTGGCAGACAAGCAGATTAAAGTCTTACTGCGCTCTGCCCACCCAGCCCAACCCACCATCAGTCCCTTCCATCAGGAAGCACCCACGAGCCTCCTAGATAGCTTCCTCCACAAGAGGGAAGACAGCAGTATCAAGCAGTATCAGCAGGATTTCATCTTGTGGAACTGAAAACCACAGCCACAGAAAGATAGAGAAAATGAAAAAGCAGAGGACTTTGTACCAGATGAAGGGACAGGATAAAACCCCAGAAAAACAACTAAAGGAAGAGGAGATAGGCACCCTTACAGAAAAAGAATTCAGAATAATGATGGTGAAGATGATCCAGGACTTTGAAAAAAGACTGGATGCAAAGATCGAAAAGTTTACCAAAGACCTAGAAGAATTAAAGAGAAAACAAACAGATATGCAACACAATAACGGAAATGAAAAATACACTAGAAGGAACCAATAGCAGATTAACTGAGGCAGAAGGGCGAATAAGTGACCTGGAAGACAGAATGGAGATAATCACTGATGTGGAAAAGAAAAAAGAAAAAAGAATGAAAGAAACTGAAGACAGCCTAAGAGACCTCTGGGACAATGTTAAATGCTCCAACATTCGCATAACAGGGGTCCCAGAAGGAGAAGAGAGAGAGAAAGGACCTGAGAAAATACTGGAAGAGATTATAGTTGAAAACTTCCCTAACATGGGAAAGGAAATAGCTACCCAAGTCCAGGAAGCGCAGAGAGTCCCAGGCAGGATAAACCCAAGGAGAAACACGCCAAGACACATACTAGTCAAACTGACAAAAATTAAAGACAGAGAAAAGCTATTAAAAGCAACAAGGGAAAAGTGATAAATAGCATACAAGGGAACTCCCATCAGGTTAACAGCTGATTTCTCAGCAGAAACTCTGCAAGCCAGAAGGGAGTGGCATGATATATTTCAAGTGATGAAGGGGAAGAACCTACAACCAAGAATACTCTACCCAGCAAGGATTTCATTCAGATTCAACGGAGAAATCAAAAGCTTTACAGACAAGCAACAGCTAAGAGAATTCAGCACCACCAAACCAGCCCTACAACAAATGCTAAAGGAACTTCTCTAAGTGGGAAACATAAGAGAAGAAAAGGACCTACAGAAACAAAAACAAAACAATTAAGAAAATGGTAACAGGAACATACATATCAATAATTACCTTGAATGTAAATGGACTAAATGCACCAACCAAAAGACACAGACTGGCTGAATGGATACAAAAACAAGACCCATATATATGCTGTCTCCAAGAGACCCACTTCACACCTAGGGACACATACAGATGGAAAGTGAGGGGATGGGAAAAGATATTCCATGCAAATGGAAATCAAAAGAAAGCTGGAGCAACAATACTCATATCAGATAAAATAGACTTTAAAATAAAAAAAGTTACAAGAGACAAGAAAGGACATTACATAAAGATTGAGGGATCCATCCAAGAAGAGGAGATAACAATTATATATGCACCCAATATAGGAGCACCTCCAAACATAAGGCAAATGCTAACAACTATGAAAGAGGAAATTGACAGTAACACAATCATAGTGGGGGACTTTAACACCCCGCTTACACCAATGGACAGATCACCCACACAGAAAATTCATAAGGAAACACAAACTTTAAATGACACAATAAATCAGCTGGATTTAAGATATCTATAGGACATTACATCCAAAAACAGCAGATTACACATTCTTCTCAAGTGCACATGGAACATTCTCCAGGATAGATCACATTTTGGGTCATAAATCAAGCCTTGATAAATTCAAGAAAACTGAAATCGTATCAAGTATCTTTTCCGACCACAACGCTATGAGATTAGAAATCAATTACTGGAAAAAAACTGTAAAAAACATGAATACATGGAAGCTAAACAATATGCCACTAAATAACCAAGAGATCACTGAAGAAATCAAAGCAGAAAACAAAAAATACCTAGAGACAAACGACAGTGAAAACACAATGATCCAAAACCTGCGGGATGCAGCAAAGGCAGTTCTAAGAGGGAAGTTTATAGCGATACAATCCTACCTCAAGAAACAAGAAAAATCCCAAATAAACAATCTAACCTTACACATAAAGAAACTAGAGAAAGAAGAGCAAACAAAACCCAAAGTTAGTAGACAAACTGGGACATTTGTAGAGACATGGATGGACCAGAGACTGTCATACAGAGTGAAATGAGTCAGAAAGAGAAAAATAAATATTGTATATTAACACATACATGTGGACTATAGAAAAATGGTTCAAATCAACAGGTTTGCAAGGCAGAAAGAGACATGGATGTAGAGAACAAACATATGGACACCAAGTAGGTAAAGCAGGGAGGGTTGGGGGGAATGAATTGGGAGATTGGGATACCAAATTGTACACTCTAAATATATGCTGTTTATTGTCTGTTAACTGTATCTCAATAAAAGTTCTTTAAAAAAAAAAAAGCATCTCTGGCCACAAAGAGGTGATATTGATTTATTTCACTTTTATGGCTAGAGGTATTTATTCCTATTTGCACCCTTACTTCTTTATCTGGCTCTTTAAAATATCTATGGTCGTAGTAGATCATGGGTCTCATGATTCATGGTTTGGGGACATTTGGGGAAGGGACCACAGGGTGAGTGGAAGGGACCAACATGATGTCTTCTTAAAGACAGACCAAGCATGTAGTCTTTCCTGACTTGGCTAGACAGAGTTGAAAAGGACTCAAAAATCAGTGCATAAAGAAGGATCCAGGTTTCTAACCAGTTATATCGTTGCTTTAGACCCAACTATGTGCCAATTGCTGTGCTCAGAGCTGAAGATATGCAGATGGAGGCAGATAGCACCTTTGCCCACAAAGAGTTTACAGTGGGAGTCAGATGTGTCAATAAAACAAATCATTACAACAGGAGATGGGCATCACTTTAATGGGAGTATGAACACTGGTAAGGTCAAGGGGAGCACCAAGGGTACTCAGATAATCCCAGGGAGGTCAAGGATGGGCTCAGCAGGAGGTGACTTGCAGCTGAGATGTGAGGGAGGCAGCCACCAGGCACACAGGGGAAGGGTACTCTGTGCAGAACAATAGCAGCAAAGGAAGCTTCTAATATAGTCTAACAAGAAAATTTCAGCAGTCTCTTCGTTCAATAAAGTTTACCAAGGACAAAATTTCAGCAGCAGCTCATTTCACACTTGCTACTCTGAAAAGACATTAGGAGGTTGGTTTTATACAGAAATACGTGGCGAGCACTTTGTATTTCCAATTTTAATCAAAGTGTCTTCATAACTGTCTTTAATTCTGCAAGGGTTGGGTTTATGGCCATTCCATGAGGCTTTCACTGGGACCACAAGTGACTTCAATGGCACCAGCAGAGTGTGGCATGTCTAGAGGAGCCATTGGCTACTCCATTGGTTGACAAAGCCATAGTCAGGAGAGAAGGTAAAAGAAAGGGTGCAGCACAGGGGAAAGACAAATAGGAAGGAAGATGGTCCGAGAGAAAAGAGAATCAAACTTCACTGGCCTGCTGGGGAAACGTCCCACCAACAATTGTGTCACAAGTTACTACCCTGCCCCAGGACCTAAATCTACTCTACTGTGGCTCATTAATAGCATCTCGAGAGAGACCTGAACAGATCATCCTCAGGGGTCCTCAAGGTTGGGGGAAGGAGTGGGAGCTGGCCTGAGGGAGACACCTGCTGCTGCCCCAAGGCTGTTCCACCCAGATGCACCAGGCCTCTGGCTTAAGAGCTTCTCAAAGGCATATAGAAATGTAATGGACCTAAAAAACAAAAGGAAGTGGCTCCAAATACAAAAAGTGTAACATCGAAATTAGTAAGTGTCTAATTGAATGTCTACAAGATGTAATATTATGTCAACTTCATTAATTGTTCAATTTAGTATTCATCAAAAAAAGTCATTATATTAGAAAACCATTTAAGATTTTCTCATCGCAGGAGAATTCTTGAATATGGATGTAATTTCCAAAAATCACCCATCATAAATAATCTTAAAATTAAAACTAGAAAATAATTTAAAATTTTTACGGCAAAAATTTTAAAAAAGAAATTTCCCAGGGAGTATGGAGGCATTTCACATCATATCAGGTGCTTAGAGTGTTTGATGAGATTTAGGTTAAGGCCCTGAAATGTAAGAGGGCCTAGCGCCTACAAATGCTTAGAAGAACCCTGGCTATCTTCCAGGAACTTTCTTGATCATTTTCTGGGGCTTCTTGACCAACATGTTTCCCCAAGAGAACAAAAGTTGCCTTAAACCACTTTTGAGTGATTCAGAATGTTCTCCAGTAATAAATAGTGCTCACTTGGAGCTATGTTTGATTGCATTGTCAGTGCAAGCTCAGATTTTTGGAATGTTCTCTGGAGTTCCCAATAAGTACAGAATGCCTTTCCAAGATGTCACTTTTCCTGAGGCTGGGGTTTACTTGACTGATAACTTGATGAATGCCTATCCCAGAGCTTAGTATATAGTTGGTGCTCAATATACATTTAACAAATGAAAGCTCCTTCTATGATTCCACAACACGCGACAGATCCCTACCTCTGAAGCAGCCTGTGTCACACAGCATGGCACTTGTTTTTTGACACCACTGTCTCCTCCAATTAATTGTGAGTTCCAAGAGGATAGGAACCATATTTCACTTACCACTGCACATCTTGTACCTAACACAGTGCTTACTAGGTGCTCAAGAAGGATTTGTTGAGTGAATGAGAAAATTTTAAAAAAACACACAATAAATCTACGAGATTGTCTCTTAATGGGTCAGCTCATGCTAATTCCCGTTCTAATAATCATTTCAGCTGCCAGTTTTTGAATGGTTACCATGTGCCATTGCATGCTAACTGCTTTTCAGTATTGTCTCAGTTAACCCTCACAGTGAAGAAGATAGCAGTAAGATAATGAAACAGATTCAGAGAGATTAAGGGCCCAAGGTCAGACACCTGAGAAGTGAGGATGGCACTTGAATGGGTAATACCAACCAACCTCCTCCCTGAAAACAAGCATTGCTCTACCCTATTCTGTGCTATTGCCTTGCTCTTTCTGGGAGACGAGAGATCACATGGATAAAAAGTGGGGCAGAATTGCTGCCCAGGACTAACATACACTGAACAGCTCCCCAGACCAACCATGCCCTGATGACTTCCCAGGCTTGGATTCCAACCACACCCTTCCCACTAACCAGGCCATGAGCACAGGAAGGGATGAAGGGCAAGGCAGGAACGAGAGCTGGCGCCGGCACCCTGACCCTCTCCTGGGGCCACATGCTGTAACTGGGACGACACTGGTGGAGGATGCGGGCACCCTTGGGCTCTACCACCAAACAGCCATCCAGCAGCAGTTGAGTCTCCTCGCTCCCACAAGGTTGGTTCCCACAGCCTCTCTCAGTACCAATATCCTCACCGCCATCGAAATGCCCAATCTCACCTCCCCTCTTTTGCTTCCCAGGGGAGGTGCCTTTTTCATCCTGGCCATCACTTCGTGTCTTGCAGCAGAGGATGAATTACCTTGAGAATTGCAGCCTTAACCAGTGTAACTGCCAAAACAGCGGTTATTCTTCCCACCCTCTGAAAGCCTAGCTAACCGCTTGCTTCAGTTAATAGCAAGCAGGTTAGGTTCCTTCCTAGGTTAATCATACATTGTGTGGAGAGCATTTCCTTTCATCAGCTCTAAATTCGCTCCCTTTTAATTTTGTCAAGTGGTGCCTCCTCCTCTGAACAAGGGAAAGGGCAAGGGGGAGCCTGCAATTGGCTGGCTGCTTCCCATTCATTACGCTCGCCACTTGAGAGAGGGTTCGCCCCTTCCCCTGCTCCTTTCAGAACGAAATAGTTCATCTTTCTTGCTGTGGAAGTTGTCCCCTCCCCCATACCCATCTGCTCTGCCCTTCCGGGGACCTTTTCTATTTCTGCAGTGTCCTACCCGAGATTAGGTGAGCTGCAAAGTGAATGAGGCAGTCAAGGTGAGGAGAGAGCATGGGTTTACCAGATGGAATAACAATTCTTCCCCAATTGTGCTCCAGTTCCTTCCTAATACCGACTAACGTCTTGCTCACCTTTGGAGTTGTCCCTTTCCTTTAGAAAGGAAATCCAATAGCACAGCCAAGATAACTAGTAGAGCCTTCTTACCCAAAAATGTGTTAGTAATTTAACTCAAACTCAGTAGTTTAATTTTTCTCTCCAGTGACAGCTAGGACCTTGGCTACTTTGTTCTTTGTCAATACATAATGTCATCTTTCAAGAAAGAGGGAAGACGTTTCTTTTTTCAGGTGAAATGGCAGACTGGCACAGAATTCCTGCATCTTGATCCGGCAGTGGCACTCAAGGCCATCTGATAGGACCCCTCCGTTAGGACTAGCACAGCCAAAAGGCTAGGGGGTTGTCCCAAGTCTCACATTCTCCATTTAACAACTTATTTATCTATTGAGTACTTACTATAACCAGACACTGCGACAGGCATTGAAAATACAAGGGTGAATAAAACAGATCTAATCGTAGCAGCTAACAGTTCTGAGAACTTGCCAGGTACTCTATTAATCATTTTGTATGTTATCTCATATCAGCCTCTCAATAACTTCATGAAAGAACAGTGTTATTATCATGCTCATTTTTCATGTCAGGAAACTGAGGCTTGAAAAGGTTACGAGGTGTCCTAGGTGCCACAGCCTGTAAGTTACGGAACAGGAGCCAAACCCAGAAGGTACGATGTCAGATTGAAACTTCAATCACTTCCCTTTGTGGCTCTGCCTCCACAGGGCTCAGCCTGGTGATCTGGGAGCCCACTGAAGCCTTCCATTAAAGCCAAACTGAGGAGGGCTTCCCTGGTGGCACAGTGGTTAAGAATCCACCTGCCAACGCAGGGGACACGGGTTCGATTCCTGGGCCGGGAAGATCCCACATGCCGCGGAGCAACTAAGCCCATGTGCCACAACTGCTGAGCCCACACACCTACAGCCCATGCTCTGCAACAAGCCCACACACCGCAGTGACTAGCCCCCACTCACTGCAACTAGAGACAGCCCGTGCGCAGCAACAAAGACCCAAAGCAACCAAAAATATTAATAAAATAAATCTTAAAAAAAAAAAAAAAAAGCCAAGCTGGGGAGCGTTCCTCTTGGTATAGGGTATCCATTACTTCTTTCAGCTCTGTGACTCTACCACATCCCAATCCATCAATGGCTTTTTGGCTGTGCCTAAGACCCACACTAACATCGGAGCCCCAAGTTATACCCATGCCGAGGTTTTCAGGCTTCATAAGTGATGCCAATAGATCTGAGATATAAGACTGTGCTCAAAAACCCCACGTAACCCAACTCACACTGCCATCCCCAAATCAGATGCCAAAACCCAGAGCAGAGGAGTGTCTGAAACATTCCTGAAAAGGGGTGCTCACCAGCCCCGCTCCCAGGGGCGTCTACTGGACCTCTTGAGGCACCCGAGGGAGAAGCCGTGTTGTTATGTGCACACGTGGGTTCCAGATGTTGAAGAGAAGCTCACATCTGGTGAACACTCACTTCAAGCTAGGCACTGTGCCAAGCACTTCACACACATGACTTCATTTAAGACCCACAACTACCCTCTGTAACAGGTACTATTACTTTCTTTAACAGAGAAGAAAGAGACACAGAAAGGTTAATAAACGTGCCCAAGGTGGCACAGCCAGGTAAGATTCAAACCCTGGGCTGCCTGATTCCAACACAGCTGACTAGGGAAAGACTAAATGATGCCTAAAGAAAAAGAAACTCATAGATCCCGTGGAGGTCAGTGGCCCATCGGCCCAGGCTCCTGGCTCTCACACGTAGAACCAGCATATGGATTTTCTCTCCCTGAGCCCAAGCCCACCATGTGACCAGAATTTGGGAGCAGAAAGAGGAGCCTCTGCCCTTCCCCAGCAGAGCCGCCTGCCTAATGCTCCGGCTGTTTATTACTGACTCCTCCTGATCTAATGGGAGTTGAAATTTCCATTAATTAAGAATATAAATAAATAAATGGGCAGGAAAGAAAGCGAGCTGGTGGCGTGGTGCCCAGAAGGCTCTGCGGAAAGCAGCCAGTTCATGCTTCATTAGCATCTTCACCCCCTCTCCAAACCTGCTAATGCAGACTTTCTTCTGAGCCACACTCAGGGAACTCCAGGTTGGAGGGGATGGTTTGGTTGCAAACCTTCCCGCTCCTGAGCGTGGTCATTCGTGGCCTTGAAAGGGCCAGGTTGCCCCCAGCCCAGGGTACCTTCTCAGCTCAGTCACCCTCCTTCCCACAGTGCCTTCAAAAAGAAAGATTATTTCTGTAGGGCCCCCAACGGGAGCCCTCATGCTGTCACAATGCAATGCTGTGTGACGGTGACTCAGCTGGTCATGAACGTTTTCTTGGTCACGTTTCCCCCTCAGCGAGGTCTTTATGTTCCTCAGGTCAAATCTCTCCCCTCCAGCTTGGGTTCAAACAGCGTTGCTAGAAGTGAGCATTGAGCCACAGGCTGCCGTTGCGGACCAGAAGCAAGAGGTGGAAGTGAAAAATGGGGAAGGTGCTGGTGGGAAGTCCACTCCACCAGCAAGCACGCATGGCTTACCTACCACACTGGGCTTTGGTGTGGCGATAAAAGTGGCGAGAGCAAGTCCTTGGCCCTCCATGTGTAGCTATTTTGGGGAGAAGACATAACACAAGAGCAGGCAGCGTTTAATAAGGACAAAACTGCATGCTGCAGACTTTGTACAGTGGATGGAGTTCATGAGAGACAAACGATGGGGTGGGAGAGAGAGGTCCAGAATGTCTATATGGTAGAGCTGTGGAGGGGGGAACCAGCTCTGATTTGTTTTAAGGCTGCGTTGCCTGACAAGCACACTGCTTTCCTTTGCTGCAGCTTAAACAGGGTTTTAATGGTGATGAAGATACTGCCCACACCTCACCCCAAGCTGTCCTTTGGTGTCTCTTTGAGGGTTATACAACCCTGGAAGTTGAGGCTTGTGCTGGGCCAAGAAAGGGTGGAAGACAGCCCTTTCTGCTTCCTCATAAAGAAACAGGATTAGCAGCTAAATGGGTGAGTGAAGCTGGAATCAATAGAGAATTTTTTAGAAGCAAAGAACTCAGCCACACGCACGAGTGAAACTGAACCACTCACTATCTTATACCATACACAAAAATTAACTCAAACTGAAAAGGCAACCTACTGAATGGGAGCAAATACTTGCAAATCATGTCTGGTAAGGACTTTATATCTAAAATAAATAAAGAACTCAAAACTCAACAGCAAAAGAATCTGATTTTTAAAAGGGACAGATCTGAACAGATACTTTTTTCAAAAAAGACAGATGGCCAACAGGTACATGAAAAGGTGCTCAACATCACTAATCAGGGAAATGCAAATTGAAACCACAATGAGAGGTCACCTGACACCTGTTAGAAGGGCTATAATCAAAAAGACAAGAGGTAACAAGTGTTGGTGAGAATGAGGAGAATAGGAAACCCTTGCGCACTGTTGTTGGGAACGTAAATTGGCGCAACCACTATAGAAAACAGTATAGAGTTTTCTCAAAAAAACTAAAAATAAACTGTCATATAATCTAGCAATTCCACTTCTGGGTGTTTACCCCAAAGAAAATGAAAACACTAACTCAAAAAGATATCTGCACCCCCAGGTTCATTGCAGCATTGTTTACAAAAGCAAGATATGGAAACAACCTAAGTGCCCACCGATGAATGAATGGATAAATAAAATGTAGTATATATGTGCAAAATGGAATACCATCTAGCCACGAAAAAGAATGAAATATTGCCAATTGCAACAGCATGGATGGACCTCAAGTGCATTATGCTAAGTGAAATATAAAGTCAGACAGAAAGACATTGTGCAGTCTCACTTGTGTGAAATCTAATCAAACGCAAGAAAACAAAAAAATCAAGCTCATCGAGACAAAGAACAGATTGGTGGTTGTCAGAGGCTGGGATGGGGGAAAGAAAAATGGCTGAAGGGAATCAAAGGTACAAACTTTTACAAATAGTTATAAAATAAATAAGTCAGGCATGTAATGTACAGCATGGTGACTATAGTTAATACTGTATTGCATATTTGAAAGTTGCTAAGAGTATATCTTAAAATATTTGTAACTATGTATGGTAACGGATGTTACTAGAATTAGTGTGGTGACCATTTCACAATATATACAAATACTGAATCATTATGTTGTACACCTGAAACTAATATGTCAATTATACCTCAATTTAAAAAAAAAAAAACTTTGATTTGAGAAGTTGTCAAAACATCAAAAGGTTTTGCATCCTTGGCTTCTGAGACTGCCATTAGCAACAGGTCTTTCATTTCTTACACAGAAGATTTCTTTGTAGTGGCAGACGCCCTGATGGCTTTTAATAGTTTGACTTGTGCCTACTTAGATTGAGGGTCAAAACAGTCTGAATTTCTTTTCTAAATGTATTTTCCCAAGTCCCCCAGCAGTTTATGCTGTGGACTTACCTCTAGGCTTTGCAAATTCCTGAACAGCTGCCACGCATTGTGGACTCCCAATATAATCATCCCAAACCTTTCCAGGGCCCCAGAACCTTTCTAGGAGCAATATTTTTTTTATATATAAAGTTTGGATCAGAGAGCTGCACACAGTAAGTGGAGCTCAAATCCGAGCATGACGTACCCAGCGCTCTCGGTAAGGACGAGAAGAGCAGTGGAAAAGGGCTCGGCGGCGTTTCACTGCCCCAGTGCATCAGGCCACAGGCAGTCAGCTTCGCAGTCCACTCCTCGTCAACAGAAACTGTTAAAAATTGATTTAAAAAAACAATTTTGGTGATGCAGACAAACTTTATTTAATACTTCCTGAAGTAGAAGGTCTCCTTTCAGAGAACTACAAGACGGGGCAGAAAGCAAGAAGCTTTTCCAGGATAAAGAACAAAGAACAAGAACGAGAGGAACGGAAAATACCTGTTTGGCTGGGGTCACAGAGCCTGTGTGGAGAAGGCCCGGAGTGGGCTTTGCTTTGGGAGACAAGCTGACCAGAATCACTGCATTTCAGCTCAGGAGGAGTGTTTACTGGGGACAAGAAAGTTATCTTTATCCTACCCCAGGCTGCAGTGGCTCCATCGTGGGCCTAGAAATTTATTTCAACAGACCCCAACCCTACTTTCAGCCCTGCCTCCCACACTTTCCTTAACTTCCCTATTTCTTTCCCAAAAAAGTAAGGATCCGGCAGTAGGCCGGCAGCCCCATGGATGTCTCTCTTGTTTCAACAGCGTTTGGACAGAACAGACCCAGGGACTCCCCTTCTTCCAGCCTCTGACCACTCTAACCTCCTTTCCAGTCACAGCCTCCAGGACCACGCTCTCAGCGGTCCTCGGCCCCCAGGATAAGCCAACACCGATTTTTGTTATTAGCTTCTTATCACCAACAGACCATGAGCTCCCAGGCCGCCATCAGCCCCCAGGGCAACCTGCAGCTGAGGGCCTCCTACACGTACCTCTTTCTGGGCTTCTATTTTAACCACGACGGTGGGGCTCCAGAGGGCTTGGGCCACCTCTTCTGCGGGTTGGCCGAGGAGAAGCTTGAAGATGCCTGGCATCTCTTGAAGATGAAAAACCAGTGCAGAGGCTGCTTTTTTTCCTACTGGCACATACTGACGCCATCCCGAGATGAGTGGGGTAAAGCCCTGAGCACCATGGAAGCCACGGTGGCCCCGGAGGAAAACCAGAACCAGGCCTTTTGGGGTCTGCATGCCCTGAGTTCTATCTTCACAGGCCCCCAGCTCTCTGACTTCCTAGCGAATTGTTAACTGAGCAGGACCCAATGGGCTATCTGCAGACAGACCCTTCCCCTACATCCACTGCTGTAGCTCCTCGCTGCAGTACCCAGATAATATCTTATGCACATTTCCAGAGTTTTTCAGATGCTAAAAACCACCACCAAATGCAGCGAATCTAGTAGCTGAGGATTATAAGCACGAAGCCTTCACACCTTCCGGGGCCGAAAGGTTGATAATGTTAACTCCTTGACTCCGCCCTGTTACCTCACCATCAGCCAGTCGGAGAATTGTGCACCAGCTGATCACAAAACCAACGAGCCCCGCCCCCTCACCTGGCCTTTAAAATTGCTTTGCTGAAATCCTTCGGGGAATTTGGGGTTTGGAGGGCATAAGCACCCTTCTCCTTGCATGACCCTGCAATAAACCTTTCTCTGCTCCAAACGTCTCTGCTTCAGCCTTTGTGTGCCTTGTGTAGAGCACACAAACTTGCCTTCAGTAACAGAACCACTTTCCTAGAGGAGGAGGTAAAACTCATCAAGAAGATGGCAACCACCTGACTGCCCTCCGCTGGCTGGGCTGAGCAAATATCTTTTCCAAGGCTCACCTTTAAGCACAACTAGAGCCTCCAGAGCCCAGTGGCCTTTGGGGGACCCCTCTGCATCCCCCTGGTGTCAGGGCTTCTGCCTTGAGCCTCTCTCTGCAGCCACCAGGCAGCTTTTTAAACACCCTGGAGCCCTCTCCCAAGCTGCGAAACAAAGGGAAACAAAGTTTTTTGCAGCAAAAAAAAAAAGAAAGAAAGAAAGAATAAGATTCCCTGCAGTCTGCCTACTTCACAGGTTAACCTCATCAAAAGAGCTCCAGAGTATGGTTATTATAAATATTGTCCTATTTTGGTTTCTTTGAGGTTAGGCTTAAATAAGAGTCATTCACTTAGCAGTTTGGGGGGTGTTGGTGGAAATAGAGACATGGATACATTTTAGGACATTAGAAAATTCATCCAGCATTTCTAGCTTTCTTCCAAATTAAAGTGCAAATCAGGTTGTTTCACTTCTTTTTCCTCTTAGTCCCTGCCTACTCTCCTCAAAGTTTCCAGCGAATAAACTCACCCAGCTTTTTTGTTTAAATGAGAAAGGAGCTGCTATTCTTAGCCAGGGAGATTCACTTGTGTTGTTCTAACAGCCTGCTTTCCTATCCTTTCCCCTGAGAGCATGTCTCTTTCTCTAACACAGTGGTTCTCAGCACAGCTACAAGTTAGAATCATCTGGGGGTGCTCTTTAAAAATACCAACACCTGGGCCCCACCTCCAGAGATTCGGACCTAATTGCTCTGGAGACTGGGTCTAACATTCAGTCAGGTTGAGGACAGCTGCGCTAATGTGTGAAATAAATTCCTCGCCTATGTCTCTACCCCCACAAAACAGGACTTTCCCCCACTCTGCTGGCATGAGAGTCCATTTCTACTCGTGATTTGCTTAGCTGCGGATGGATGGTTTTTGTTTACTAGGTTTGGAGTTGGTTTTTAATGAACTAGAGGATTAAGATATTTATCTTTCAGCCAGATGTCAGGATATTACTTGAACCAACTCATCCCTCCTTTGACAAAAATATTTTTAAAATATTAACTGAAATCTCAGATTCTGTGAGATTCCCAACTCAATGTAACATTATGACAGATCTTAGGGTCATTTCATCCAGCATTTCACAACAATAGGCTGCCTCAGAATCACCTGTGCCCTGCTCAATGCCCCCATGATAGAAATCAAGATTACCACGTCCTGTCCCCAGGAATTCTGACTCAGTAATTTTGAAGTTGGGACCAGGAATCTGAGGCTAAAACAAGATACCCAGAATATTCTGCTGCACAGCCAATTTGAGGAACCACTTATCTGGACAATTTTTCTCTTGTATGAATAGATGTGAATACCTTAATTTCTACAGTAATGTTCTTCAATCATTCTCTTTTCAAACAGTGCCCAAACTTTGAACTGTATAGATGCCACTTTCCTAGCATCCCTTCTAAAAATGCTATATAGCATGTCCTTTTTATAGTTAGAATTTATGTTCCAGATTCTGCAAGAAAGATTAGGACTAGGGTTAGAGTTGAATTAAGATCACAGAACTTACTTTGGAAATAACACCAGACAGGTGTATGGCAGTGAGAAGACA
This sequence comes from Hippopotamus amphibius kiboko, assembly GCF_030028045.1. Classification (NCBI taxonomy): domain Eukaryota; kingdom Metazoa; phylum Chordata; class Mammalia; order Artiodactyla; family Hippopotamidae; genus Hippopotamus; species Hippopotamus amphibius. Next base: position 172,428,714 of record NC_080188.1, on the reverse strand, counting down.
GTTGAATCAGGAAGAAAGTGGAAGGGGAAAAAAAAGATCTGAATAAGGACTTGACACTCTCCCTATTCATTGGCCATGAAAGGATCCCCTTATGGGATACTAATGAGAGTCTATCCTTTCTCTGCAACACTGTGTAAACTCCTCAACACAAAGGGAATGAGAGAGGAGCCTTTGAGGCAGGAGATAGATGGCGAACCCAGGCTGAGCAGCTGGAGTTTGTCCACTGTGGACAGATACTCCAAAATGGCAGGAGGGAGGAGAAGCCGAGCCCTGCCCAGATAAGAGATAAGAGACCACATATTCCACATTCTCGAAGTCAAGGAGATGTTCCCAACTATGATGCACAGAGAGGCTCCTTGGAAGTCAAAAGGGAGTGATGTCAACCTGCCCATAGTCCTCTTCACTAGAATCCATCTTGGCTAAGAGATGAGCATGCACACATGGGAGGACCCTGAGATAAACCAAATACAGACTCAGAACCAGGCAAAATGAGATGACTGGCCAAAGGAAACCCAGAAGAAATGCTCCATATAAGTGATTCAAACTATCACGAGGGTGTGACTCTCTCTGAGTCTACCCGTGTATCTATCCACACATACCCCTTTTCCTCCTGATAAACACTTTACTTGTTTCACTACTTTCCTTCTCTATGTGGAAATTCATTTCTACACAGCTGATGGGCCCAGGCCTCATAACTGGCCACTGGTCCCAAGTGGTCTGGTGGCTAGGATTCAGTGCTCTCATGGTCTCAGCCTGACTTCAATCTCTGGCCAGGAACCAAAATCCTACTTTAAGCCGCTGCAGGCCAAGGCCACCCGAGATCACCTTGAAAGAGAAAACCAGGGGAAGGCTAAGGTAGAGGAGAATATGGGAAGGGATGGAAAAGAATCCTGTAAGGGACAGTACTGAGAATCCAAATAGAGTGTGAGATTGGGAGAGAAAAAATCAAAGAGAGAGGAAGTAGGATAAGCCACATGTCCCAATCCTTAGTACTCTGACTACAAGTCTTCAGAATGTCCACTTCTGAATGTGCAAAAACTGATGCATCCCAGAAAGTCATTTTTCTTCAGAGCAGTATCTGTCATACAGATGTGAAACAGGGCTCCATCACCTTCGCCAAAGGGCTTCTTTACCAACTCACGAGGCCCCTCTGTTGCTTCATGCCTGCAGAAATCTTGAAGGTAGGGAAAAGTGGAGGGGAGCCAGCTTCCAGGAAGAGTTATGAAAATGTGAGTTGAAATTGGGATCCAAGGAGCCATTGTTTTGGGCATTTTATTTTTCTCCAGGGCATTTGAATTTTCCCAAATCCCTTTGATTTTTCTCTTTGTTAAAAAAAAAAAAATCACTGAGCATCTGTTAGGTATCAAGCATTTACACACACATTATCTCATTTCATCATTAACACGGCCCTAAGAAGCAGGATTACCATTTACATTTTACAGATAAGGAAACTGAAGCTTAAAGAAGTGGCATGACTAATCCAAGGACGTAGAGCAAAAATCAAACCCAGGTCTCCTTTACCCAAACAGTGCTCTTTCCAGGGTACCTCAGTTGCCTTTGGACTTATGCTTCAGATTTGAGCTGAATAGAACTAGAATGGCATCTTTTTTCCTGTTAACTGCCACATTTGAACTATGAAGGACCCACTCACATTAAGAGAGTTCCTAAAAACTGTAGTGGATTTAAGAGACAAATGCATCAGAGGGCATCCCTTTATTACTTTGTGGTCTCTTTCCTAAATTATCCTCACTCTATTGGTGCCCTCACAATAGTCCCTTACTGTCCCCTGTCTTTCATTCAGATTAATTCTCCAACAACTTTTCCATTCTGATGGATTATATTCAGGATTATTTGTAAATGTAAGAATAACTATGATAGCAGTCATTTTTGTTGTTTTGTTTTATTTTTTAATTAATTTTTATTGGAATATAGTTGATTTAGAATGTTGTGTTAGTTTCAGGTGTACAGCAAAGTTATACATATACATGTATCCACTCTTTTGTAGACATTTTTCCCATATAGTTCATTACAGAGTATTGAGTAGAGTTCCCTGTGCTATACAGTAGGTCTTTATTAGTTATCTATTTTATATAGAATAGTGTGTATGTGTCAATCCTGATCTCCCAATTTATTTTTAGTGACTGCTTATCCTGTCAAGAAACTGAATTAAGTACTTCATAGGCATTATGTCGTTTAATCCTCACCATAAACTCTTGAGACCAGTTCACTTAGTATTTCTATTTTACACATGAGAAAACTAAGGCATAGAATTCATTTAACTTACCCAAGATCTCATAGCCATTTAATGGTTACCCTAGAAATTCACACCCATGTCAAACCCCAGAGATCACATGCTTAGGCAACCTAGATGAGTCAAGAGGACCCCGAAAGGAAAATTATTTTCTATGATGCCAAATTTAAATACAGTTTTATTTAAGATATTGCATTTTCCATTTACAATACAGTGCTTATAAAGTGCAATGTTATTTCCTTTCCCTATACACACATTCCATGTTGAAGTATCAAGAATGCCCAGTTTACCATAGCAGCTCAACTTTAAAACTGCCGTGGAGGGATTCCTCTGGCAGTGCAGTGGTTAAGAATCCGCCTGCCAATGCAGGGAACACAGGTTCAATCCCTGGTCCAGGAAGATCCCACATGCCATGGAGCAACTAAGCCCGTGCACCACAACTACTGAGCCTGTGCTCTAGAGCCCACGACTCACAACTACTGAAGCCTGCGTGCCAAGAGCCCATGCTCTGCCATGAGAGAAGCCACCACAATGGGAAGTCCTCGCACCACAACAAAGAGTAGCCTCCACTCACCACAACTAGAGAAAGCTTAAGCCCACACAGCAACAAAGACCCAATGCAGCCAGTAAATGAATGAATGAATGAATAAAATTTTTTAAAAACTGCCATGAAACTTGCTACAAATTTGGGTCCTTCAGTGTTTTGTGTGGAACAATGCTAAATCTATACTAGGTTGGCTTTATCAACCTCTTCAATGTTGGGCCCAGAGGAGGAACCACCAGATGGAGGAGCTCCACCACCAGGGAAGCCCCCAGCATTCCTCCAGCCATTCCTCCTGGCATGCCTCCTGCACTCTGGTACAGCTTTGTAACGATGGGGTTGCAGACTTTTTCCAGCTCCTTCTGCTGATGTTCAAATTCTTCCTTTTCCCCAGTCCAGTGCTTTTCAAGCCAGTTGATTATTTCGTTACACTTATCAAGAATCTTCTGTTTGTCCTCATCAGAAATCTCGCCTTGAAGTTTCTCATCCCCAACAGTAGCTTTCATGTTGAAAGCACAGGATTCAACTGAATTCTTGGGAGACACCTTATCCTGCTGTTTCTCATCCTCAGCTTTGTACTTCTCTGCTTCCTGAACCATGCATTCAATGTCTCCCTTGCTCAAATGGCCCTTGTCATTAGCGATGGTATTCTTGTTCTCTTTTCCTGTGCTCTTATCCACAGCAGAGATACTGCGGATGCCACTGGCATCAATATCAAAAGTGACTTCAATCTGGGGAGCACCACGGGGGTTAGGAAAAACTTGCCAAGCAGGTTGTTATCCTTGGTCATGACACTCTTACCTTCATAAACCTGAATGAGCACAAAGGGCTGGCTGTCAGAGTAGGGGGAGAAGGTTTGCATCTGCTTGGTAGGAAAGGTGGTGTTGCGCTTGATGAGGACAGTCATGAAGCAACCAGCAGTTTCAGGTCCAAGCAAGAGAGAAGTAACATCCAACAGCAGCAAGTCTTGAACATTTTCAGATTTGTCTCTAGATAAAATGGCTGCCTGGACAGCTGCACCATAACCAACAGCCTCATCAGGGTTGATGCTCGTATTCAGTTCTTCTCCATTGAAGACATCCTAGAGAAGTTTCTGAATCTTGGGGATGGAGGTTGAACCACCCACCAGGATAATATCATGGATCTGAGACTTGTCTAGCTTGGCACCTTGAAGGGCTTTCTCCACAGGGTCCAGGGTGCGACAGAACAGGTCAGCATTCAATTCTTCAAATCAGGCACAGGTAATAGAGGTTTAGAAGTTGATTCCTTCAGAGAGGGAGGAGAAGAATCAAGATGGCAGAGTAGGAGGACGTGTGCTCACTCCCTCTTGCAAGAGCACCGGAATTACAACTAACTGCTGAACAACCATTGACAGAAAGACACTGGAACTCACCAAAAAAAAACACTCCACATCCAGAGACAAAGGAGAAGCCTCAATGAGATGGTAGGAGGGGCTCAATCACGTTAAAATCAAATCCCATAAATGCTGGGTGGGTGACTCACAAGCTGGAGAACAGTTATACTGCAGAAGTCCTGAGGGTCCTGAGCCTCATGTCAGGCTTCCTAACCTGGCGGTCCAGCAACAGGAGGAGGAATCCCCAGAGAATCAGACTTTGAAAGCCAGTGGGATTTGATTGCAGGACCTCCACAGGACTGGGGGAAATGGAGACTCCACTCTTGGAGGGCACACAAAAAAGTGTGCTCACCAGGACCCAGGGGAAAGGAGCAGTGACCCCATAGGAGACTGATCCAGACCTACCTGCTGGTGTTGGAGGGTTGCCTGCAGAGGTGGGGGGCAACTGTGGCTCACAGAGGAGACAGGGGCACTGGCAGCAGGGGTTCTGAGAAGTGCTCACTGGCATGAGCCCTTCCAGAGTCCACCATTAGCTCCACCAAAGAGCCTGTAAGCTCCAGTGCTGGGTCGCCTCAGACCAAATGACCACCAGGGTGGGAACACAGCCCCACCTATTGGCAGATAAGCAGATTAAAGTGTCACTGAGCTCCACCCACCAAATTGGATTAAAGTTTTACTGAGCTCCACCCACCCAGCCCAACCCACCATCAGTCCCTCCCATCAGGAAGCACCCAGGAGCCTCCTAGACAGCTTCCTCCACAAGAGGACAGACAGCAGTATCAAGCAGTATCAGCAGTATTTCATCTTGTGGAACTGAAAATCACAGCCACAGAAAGACACAGAAAATGAAAAGGCAAAAGACTTTGTACCAGATGAAGGGACAAGATAAAATACCATAAAAGCAACTAAATGAAGAGGAGGCATGCACCCTTCCAGAAAAAGAATTCAGAATAATGATGGTGAAGATGATCCAGGACTCTGAAAAAAGACTGGATGCAAAGATCAAAAAGTGGCAAGAAAAGTTTACCAAAGACCTACAAGGATTAAAGAACAAACAAACAGAGATAGGCAACACAATAACTGAAATGAAAAATACACTAGAAGGAACCAATAGCAGATTAACTGAGGCAGAAGGGTGAATAAGTGACCTGGAAGACAGAATGGTGATAATCACTGATGTGGAAAAGAATAAAGAAAAAAGAATGAAAAGAACCGAAGACAGCCTAAGAGACCTCTGGAACAATGTTAAACGCACCAACATTCGCATTATAGGGGTCCCAGAAGGAGAAGAGAGAGAGAAAGGACCCAAGAAAATACTGGAAGAGATTATAGCTGAAAACTTCCCTAACATGGGAAAGGAAATAGCTACCCAAGTCCAGGAAGCGCAGAGAGTCCCAGGTAGGATAAACTCAAGGAGAAACATGCTAAGACACATAGTAGTCAAATTGACAAAAATTAAAGACAGAGAAATGTTATTAAAAGCAACAAGGGAAAAACAACAAATAATATACAAGGGAACTCCCATAAGGTTAACAGCTGATTCTCAGTAGAAACTCTGCAAATGAGAAGGGAGTGGCATGATATATTTAAAGTGATGACAGAGAAGAACCTACAACCAAGAATACTCTATCCAGCAAGGATCTCATTCAGATTTGACAGAGAAATCAAAAGCTTTACAGACAAGCAACAGCTAAGAGAATTCAGCACCACCAAACCAGCCCTACAACAAATGCTAAAGGAACTTCTCTAAGTGGGAAACATAAGAGAAGAAAAGGACCTACAAAAACAAAAACAAAACAATTAAGAAAATGGTAACAGGAACATAAATATTGATAATCACCTTGAATGTAAATGGACTAAATGCCCCAACCAAAAGATACAGACTGACTGAATGGATACAAAAACAAGACCCATATATATGCTGTCTCCAAGAGACCCACTTCACACCTAGGGACACATACAGATGGAAAGTGAGGGGATGGAAAAAGATATTCCATGCAAATGGAAATCAGAAGAAAGCTGGAGTAGCGATACTCATATCAGATAAAATAGACTTTAAAATAAAAAAAGTTACAAGAGACAAGAAAGGACACTACATAAAGATTGAGGGATCCATCCAAGAAGAAGAGATAACAATTATAAATATATATGCACCCAGTATAGGAGCACCTCCATACATAAGGCAGATGCTAACAACTATGAAAGAGGAAATCGACAGTAACACAATCATAGTGGGGGACTTTAACACCCCACTTACACCAATGGACAGATCATCCACACAGAAAATTCATAAGGAAACACAAACTTTAAATGACACAATAAATCAGCTGGATTTAATAGATATCTATAGGACATTACATCCAAAAACAGCAGATTACACATTCTTCTCAAGTGCACATGGAACATTCTCCAGGATAGATCACATTTTGGGCCATAAATCAAGCCTTGGTAAATTCAAGAAAATTGAAATTGTATCAAGCATCTTTTCTGACCACACTATGAGGTTAGAAATCAATTACAGGAAAACAACTGTAAAAAACACAAACACATGGAGGCTAAACAATATGCTACTAAATAACCAACAGATCACTGAAGAAATCAAAGAGGAAATCAAAAAATACCTAGAGAAAAATGACAATGAAAACACAACGATCCAAAACCTATGGGATACAGCAAAGGCAGTTCTAAGAGGGAAGTTTATAGCGATACAATCCTACCTCAAGAAACAAGAAAAATCCCAAATAATCTAACCTTCAGAGAGGGAATCAACCTCAATACTAGCCTGGGTACTGGAAGAGAGAGCACACTTAGCATACTCACAAGCGCTACAGAGTCTACGAACAGCCCTCTTGTTCTCACTGATGTCCTTCTTGTGCTTGCGCTTGAACTCTGCAATAAAATGGTTGACTATTCAGTTGTCAATGCCTTCTCCGCCTAAATGGGTATCTCCAGCTGTATATTTGCCCTCAAAGATTCCATCCTCAAAAGTGCCACCACCTAAATAAAAAATCAGTACTTTTCTTTCTGCTCCAACCTTTTTGTCTAAGCCATAGACAACAGCAGCAGCAATTGGCTCATTGGTGATTCTAAGTACATTGAGACCAGCAATAGTTCCAGCGTCTTTGGTAGCCTGATGCTGAGAGTCATTAAAGTAAGCAGGTACTGTGACAACAGCATTGGTGAGAGTCTTCCCAAGGTGGGCTTCTATGGTTTCCTTCATCTTTGTCGAAACCATGGATGACACCTCCTCTAGATAGAAACTTTTTGTCTCTCTCGTATTCTACTTGAACCATAGGCCTGCCTGCATCATTCACCACCATGAAGGGCCAATGCTTCATATCAGACTGGACAACAGCATCATCAAACCTTCGTCCAATGAGGCGTTTGGCATCAAAAACCGTGTTGGTGGGATTCATTGCAACTTGGTTCTTTGCAGCATCACCAATCAATCGTTTGGTATCAGTAAAGGCGACATAGCCTAGGGTGGTTCAGTTCCCCTAATCATTGGTAATTCCACCTTTCCATGCAGGAAGACAAGAATAGGTGGTGCCAAGATCAATGCCAACTCCAGGTCCCTTAGATATGGCTGCTGGAGCATAGGCCGGCTCTACCAGACAGGAGAACAGCAATCTGGTAAGCTTCTGCCACATTCAATGAGACCCAGAAAATAATTTAGGTAGATAAATTTTACTGGCCATAAAAATTGAAAACATTTTTATATATTAAAAAAAAGTAAAGCTAAACTTTAGACCACAATAACAAGATAAGATGCAAGAGTTATACTCAGTTGAAAAGGATGGTAGATCCACATTATGTTCAAAAGAAGGATAAAAGTACTTAACTTGAAATTATTAATAATTGTTTATAGTGATGTGTGTATTTTTTTCAGGGTAGGGGAAGCTACCAATAAAAGAATAGTACTACAGTCTTTATTTTCCAAACCAACAGCGGAAAAATAAGAGGTTGATGATGGGAATATAGAAAATTTATCAATCCACAGAAGGCAAAAAGGCAAAAAATAAAAGAAGCAAAGGGAACAAGGATAAAAACACAAAATAAAAAATGTCAAAATAAGTCCAAATCTATCACTGTGTGATGTGCAGCTTAAGTTCTCAATAAAACATCAGAAAATATCATATTGGAATTTGCTTTTTTTTATTAAATTTATTTATTTATTGATTACATTGGGTCTTCCTTGCTGTAGGTGGGCTTTCTCTTGTTGCAGTGAGCAGGAGCTACTTTTCATTGTGGTGCGAGGGCTTCTCCTTGGGGTGGCTTCTCTTGTTGTGGAGTGCAGGCTCTAGGCACACAGCCTTCAGTAGTTGTGGCACGTGGGCTCAATAATTGTGGCCCGTAGGCTCTAGAGCACAGGCTCAGTAGTTGTGGCGCACGCGCTTAGTTGCCACAGCATGTGGGATCTTCCCAGACCAGGGCTAGAATCCTCGTCCCCTGCATTGGGAGGTAGGTTCTTAACCACAGCACCACCAGGGAAGTCCCCAGAATTTGTTTTTAATACAACTATTGTTGCTGAAAACAGACACACCTGAAGCAAACATCCAAAAAATTCAAAATAAAGGGTACACCACTTAGGAGAGTATTTTCTCAATATTTAATAAAATCCAAGATGTCAAAATTCTTACTTCCTGGTAATATATCACAGAACAGTGTTTTTCAAACTGCAGACTGTGACCCATCCCTGGGTCATGGAATCAATTTAGTGAATCACAATCAGCATTTTTTTAATTTAAAAAAAAGAAAGGATAGGCACTTCCCTGGTGGCTCAGTCATTAAGAATCCACCTGCCAATGCAGGGGACATAGGTTCAATCCCTGATCCAGGAAGATCCCACAAGCCATAGAGCAACTAAGCCCGTGTCACACAACTACTGAGCCCACACGCCATAACTACTGAAGCCCACATGCCTAGAGCCTGTGCTCCACAACAAGAGAAGCCACCGCAATGGGAAGCCTGCGCACCACAACAAAGAGTAGCCCCCACTCACTGCAACTAAAGAAAGCCCACACGCAGCAACAAAGACCCAATGCAGCCAAAAAAATTTTTTTAATTAAATTAAAACAAATTAAATAAGTAGGAAGGATAGGGAAAGAAATAAATAGAATAGGGTAGGAAAGAATGGAGTAGCACTGGCTAGAACAGAATAGAAATCAAAGTAAATATCACAGTGCTTCATGGATATAAGGATATATTTTTTCACAAAACTTTCCTTTGTGGTGTGTGGGCATATGAGTAGGCAAATGTGTATTGTGATGAAAAATGCATCTCTTCCTTTTTTTAGGTTTGAAAAACCCTAGCCTAGAGAAAGTCTTGCAAGGGTGAGCAAAAAGACATACTATGAAGTTCACTGCAATATTATTTGTAATCTGAAAAAATTGGAAATATCGTAAAAGTTCATCAATAGGAGAATGGATAAACTGAGGTAAATACACATACAACAAATAAAATAAACTAAACTTATGTATGTCAACATGAATAAATCTCAAAAATAAAATATTGCATGAATAAAAGCAAACTACAGCAAGATATACACAAGATACACACTATATGCTAAAAATTTATACAAAGTTTGAAAGCAAGCAAAACAATAATTTGTATTATTATAAACACATTCATTAAGTATAATAATGGTATAAAAACCTGTAAGAGATGACAAGTCCCAAATTCAGAGGATAGTTAACTCTTGGGAACAGAGTAGAGGCAGACAATAGGGTCAGAGGAGACTTCACAAGAGGCTCCAACTAAACCCAGAATGTTTTAACAAAAAAATGTGGAAGTAAATAGAAGGGAAACATTAAGATTTGATAAAACTGGAGGGATGTATGGGTGTTGATAATTTGCTTCTTATGCTTTTCTATATATTTGAAAAATTTTATAGCCAAAAATCATAAATGTTACAAAATCTAAGATTTTTAGTCCCTGGGCTAATCGCAGATTCTGGCATGAACTTCTCTCCTCCCCAAACCTTATATTTTGTTCATCAATATAGCAAATATTGACCCATTATCTTACTTGTAAACAAGCAAACATAGTCAGCTTTTCCACAGTCACACGAGGCAAAAGAAAATTCCCTAACTTGAGTCATGAACCTGACAAATTCATTTTTACCTGCGGCAGAAGCAGAGTTAGAACTCAGCTCTATGTATTGAAAAGGCCACCACATTAACCCTAAGTGCAATGCGTGTTCCATCATGCTTCTGATGAACAGAAGATGGATGTGTGGCTTTATTCCCCCTAATGAACATTTCAATCTTCTAATAAACACTCTAATAAAGAAAAATTGAGATTTAACTCACTTTTATTATCACAACTGACATGTCACAAGGTTTTAATTGGGCTGAAAACAGCTTCCAATAATAATACCCTCCTTAATTGATTCATTAAAGGGGCCCCTACTGAGACAGAAGTGCTAGTTCCAGGAAAAGGAATGAAACAAGCCCAGATTTCCTACTGAGTGGCTATGATCCCTCTGCCATCAACTCCCCAGGCCACTGAAGAGGATGTCAAGAGTGGCCAACGCCTGAACTTGTTCTGTTAGTCCCAAAGTGGCCATGGACCGAAACACGATCCTCACACACTCACCACTCCTTTAGTGGGGTAACAAAAGAGAAAGTTGGGACCCCAAAATATCCCGTCTTAGTGTGAACTGAATCTGCAAATAAACAACCACACGAGGGGATGTATTGATAGCAAGAAATGAAAGCTTTTTATAAGACTGAACAAAAATGACCACATCCCAGCATGGTTGGGCAGGGAGCAGAGGGGCAGGTTCAGCAGAGGGAAGACGTATGAGGAGCAAATGAAAATCACGTGTTTGCAGGAAAAGGTAGTGTTGTGCATATTACGCAGATAATAGAGTGTGGTGAGTAAAGGCGTGGGGGCTGCAATCAGGTAGACCTGGAAGTCTATCCCACTCTTGCACTTACCAGCTCTGTCGGCTCGGACAGGTGGACCCACCTAAATCCCAGTTTCCTCAGCTATAAAATAGGAATGATAAACTAATCATCTATCACAGCCACCAGAGGACATCAGATCATATTTTTTTGCTCAAAACCCTCTGGTGGCTCCTTGGGACTTCCCTGAGTGGCACAGTGGTTAAGAATCCACCTGCCAGTGCAGGGGACACGGGTTCAATCCCTAGCCTGGGAAGATCCCACATGCCGGGGAACAACTGTGTCACAACTACAGAGCCTGCACTCTAGAGCCCATGAGCCACAACTATTGGGCCCATGTGCCTCAACTACTGAAGCCCACACACCTAGAGCCCATGCTCCGCAACAAGAGAAGCCACTGCACTGAGAAGCCTGCACACCGCAACGAAGAGTAGCCCCCAGTAGACACAACTAGAGAAAGCCCGCGCACAGCAATGAAGACCCAATGCAGCCAATAAATTCAATAAACAAACAAACAAACAAACCCTCTGGCGGCTCCTCATTACATTCCTATACTGCCTGCGCCCTCCATCACCTCTCCAGTGTCATCTCCTGCTCCTCTCCCCCAATTCACTCCACACTGTGCCATCCCCCTCCCCCTGCTGGTCCTCAAAAGTACCCAGCGTGTTCTCACCCCTGGCCTCTACTGGTGCCCTTTCCTCCAGTTCTCTGCACCACTCACTCCTTCATCTCTGTCAAGTCTTTGATCCAACGTCACCTCCTCCATGACACCCTATTTAAAATTGCAAACTGTCCTTCTTCTTGCTTGAAATACTCTCTTCCCTGCTTTACTCTTTCTTTTTGCATTGCACTCATCACCTTCTAGCATACCATATAACTCAATTATTCCATCTATTGTTTATTCTTCCCTGCTGTTTTGCTTACTGATCTATCCCAAAAGCCTAGAAAAATGAAGAACAGATAGCAGGTGCTTAATTTTTGTTACAAGAAACCCTCATAAGATTGTTCTGATGACTAAATTAGACAGTGCATGCCAAGCACTTAGCTCAACGTGGGCATGCAGAAACATTCAGTAAATATTATCTAGTTACCATCATGGTTACTATTATTGTGATTATTATTATTTTCCATCCAATGTGAGGATAGTATTAAATCATCAAGTCTCAGTTCTTCCAGCCATTGGTTCCTGGAGATGAAAGACCTAGATTCAATTAACTAGAGTTATCTGACACTCTATGACACCTTATTATGTACAGACACCACTGCCAATGATTAAAGGTGCCGGATCACCTGCAGATCCCACTCCCACCCCATCTACTCACACAGGGCTGGGGGCAGCTGCTAAGTCAAGAATGTATAACAAGGTACATCTAGGAACTGCTGGTCTCTCTTGTCCCTTTAGGATTGTACCGCCTGTAAATACCAACTTGACAGCAAGAGGCTAGAAAGAGTTTTATTTTACATTTAACAAAAGATAAGGAAAGGGACAGAGAGAGAGATTGTCCGACTTGCCTACTGTAGTCCTCAGAATTTAAGCTTCCACTACATTCTCTGAGACATTTGTGTTTCTGTCCAGGAAAAGAAGAAAACAGCCACCATCTGCCCAGCCCATAACCTCCCAGGCACTAATGGGATGCCTTTTTCTTTGTCAAACAGGAGCTCCTGTGATAAAGCACTGTCCTGGGTAAATAATGAATGGAACGGACCCATTAGCTCCAAGTTCAACTGCATCTTCTGTTTCCTGAACATGAAGGAAGACGGGAGCAGCTAAGGAAATGAGCCGTTCAGCACTTGGAGCCAAAGCTCACCCTCCATCTCGCTGATAGACCACGTGAAGAACACTCAGCGGCCAAGACACCAGGTTTCTGTGTTTTCTTTCCCAATGTGCCTTTTTCCCTTTGTGTGCTGCAGATGGCACCTGCGTGAGGAAACACGGTTTGGTGTGTAAGAGAGCACTGACGACGCCATCAACCTGCCCATCTATGGGATATCAGGAGGCAGGAGACAGCAGGGGTTCAAAAGCACAAGCACCAGAGCAGGAAGGTGCTGTGCTCAAATCCCAAATCTGTCAATTAGCATCTGTGTGACCTCAGGCCAGTCACTTTCTCTCTCTCTGAGCCTCAGCTTCCATATCTGTAAATTGTGTTGATGATACGTAACTCATAAACTTGTGGATAATTAAGTGAAATCAATGAACATGGAGTCCAGAGCATAGTAAATGCTCAATAAAACCCCATTTTTGGAGGGTGGAGGGTCTGCAAGGGACAAAAAGCTTCAATGCCTTTATATTCAGTTATCTTTTCATTCAACAAATATTTATTGCATGCCTACGAGTTTAGTCAACAAATATTTATGGAATGTCTACTAGTCCAGGCCCTAGACTAGCTGCTAAAGATATGGCAGTGAGCACAAAGCAGACAAGATACCCTGTCCTCACAGAGCTTACAGTCCAGTGGATAACAGTGGCCAACATAGAATAGGTACTTACTATGTTTTCTAAGTGCTTTGCCTGTATTAACTTACTTAATGCTTAAACCACCCTAAGAAGTATATTAACATTATTATCTCCATATGACAGAAGAAGCAAGTGAGGCACAAATCCCGTCAGTAAAGTGCCCAAGGTCATAAGGCTACTAAGCATCAAAGCCAGGGATTGAACCCAACTAGGCCAACTCCAGAGTGCGTTCCATTAAGCATGTCATATATTGCCTTCTTGCAACTGTGAGACAGTGAGCTCTTTGTGGGTAGCAAACCCATCTCACTCATTTTTGTATCACCAATGAAGCGCCTGGCTCATGAGAACACTCCCTATGTGCTTACTGCAAGAACAAAGGACAGATTTTCTTTGAGGCACAAGAGCCACTCTTTTTGTCAGTCTCGTGACACCTCTCCATAAACCCTGAATATATAATGAAAGTATACTATTCCCCTTATACATAGAGAATATTATTGATCGTCTGTCCATAGGCTATTAAATGTAAGGCTGTTTTCCAGAAATGGTGATGAATTTTCCTTGAACCACCTACATGCATTTGAGAGGGATCTGGCAGGGGTTGAGCTATAATTTAAAAATCTAGATTACGTGGTTTCAAGGGGACAAAGCACACAACACTTCTGCAATTTTATTTTGAAAACTAATGAAACATCCCAACCACACTCAGCATATCTCACTCAAGGCCTGAGTTCTCTCACAGAAACATCTCTAACTCTTCACTATTCTCAGGACTACTTACAGACAAACTAAGTGGGCCACAATTGAAGATGGCAGAGGCAACTTCTACACTGAAGGGGATGGAGGCAGAAGAAAGAGGAGCTTGCCAGTGTACTAAGACAGTTTGGTAGAACTTGATAATCTGCACTGACTATGGCTAGTACTTGGTTGGTAGTAATTACAATAATTAGTATTATATTAATTGTGTGTTTACATTATTAGATATGTTTATATTTATATCAGTTACATTATTACAGACCCACAGAGCATGAACTCATGGTTACCAGGGGGAAGGGGGAGGGGGAGGGATAGTTAGGGAGTTTGGGACTGACATGTACACACTGCTGTATTTAAAACAGATAACCAACAAGGACCTACTATACAGCACAGGGATTAATATTCTGTAACAACCTAATTGGGAAAATAATTTGAAAAAGAATAGATACATGTAGTGGAGGCTAACACAACATTGTAAAGCAACCATACTCCAAAAATAATTAATAAAAAGAAAAAAAAAAGAACAGATACATGTATATGTATAACGGAATCACTTTGTTGTATACTTGAAACTAACACAACATTGTTCATCAACTGTACTCCAATATAAAATAAAAAGTTAAAAAAAAACAAAAAATAAAATTTGTAGTGCTCTTAATAAGATTAAATAAAAATAAAAAAATTAAAAGTCAAAAAAAGGAAACAAAGTTCCTTTAACAAAGACACCCCAAAATACAGTTATTTAAACAAGATAGCTTTTCCCCTATTGTGTAACAATCTAGAAGTATTATATACAGTCTAAGCTGCTGTAACAAAGATTTTCTTCAAATGTGACTTAAGAGCAAAGTTTCTCTTTCACATAGTAGTCTGGAATTGAGAAAGCAGCCTGCCATCACCAACAAGTGGCTTCCATTGGGAGATCAAAGAGGCTTCTCAATTTCCACCTTCACGACCCAACCAGCAGGAGATGGAAAGGAGCAACAGAAGAGCATGCCCATTTCTTTCAAGGATACAGTCTAGAAGTGCTCACATCACTTGCATCCCACTGGTCAGAACCTGGTCCAGAGTTGTTATGAGAAATAAACTGAAAAACCAAATGCCTTGAGAAAGGCATTTGATAAATGTCCGTTTTTTTTTTTTTTTCCTTCTCTTTTTGACACCAATATCTTGAAAGTGAATCCCGGTGTGGTCATTTTAATTATTATTCAACAAAAAAATTCATTCCTTCCCCTTCCCACTGTAGACAGAGCGTACTTCCCTGTTCCACTGATGTTAGGTTTGGCCATGGCATGTGCTTTGTCCATTGGAATGTTAGTGGGTGTGATGCAAGAAGAAGTTTTAAATGTGTAGTTCCACTCGGCTAGTGCTCCGGTGATAACGTCATAAGAAGAGCTTATTCTCAAGTTGCTGCTGCCCCTTTTCAGCCTGGGCTGAAATAGTGGGAAGGACTTGCACCCAAAACATAACCTAGAGCCAACCCCAGTCAACGTGCAACCTAAAACAGGGTCACTTGCTAACTCAGTCTAGACCGGTTGAATGGCAATCATCTAGCAAACCTGTGGATGTGAGCATAAGTGCTTGTTATTGTAAGTAACACATTTGGGGGTAGTTTATTATGCAGCATTATTGTAGCAAGAGCTGGGCAACACAGAAATTGTTAGCAGAAGTGGAGTTCTGCCATCACGAACGTCTAAAATATGTGACTGTAGTTTGGTGACTAGGCAGCAGATGACGAGGAAACCGTTATGGAGAGCTGGAAACACGCCATCCCATGTTATGTAGTGATGAAGCCCTTGGCAAAACTCATCTGTGATAACTTGGAAGATAGAAAATGTGCCTAATGAACTTGAAGCATTGAGTAAGAAAGTGTCAGGGCAGAGAACGTTGGTAGTATAATTTGGTTGTCACCAGCTGGATAAGGTATTGCAAGACAAAGTTGAGTTCATAAAGGAACTGAGCAGCTGGCCAAAAAAACTGAGAGAATATATAGAAAGCCCAGGAATTTCAGGACTTGCAGATTTGAAAAGTAAAACTGTTTTTCACTTTACCATGGTATCAGCCCCAGCACAAAGACTAAATCAAGGGTGCAGTTGTCACATCCTTTGTCACAACTTTTGAAAGGACTGAATCGGTGCCTATCAGTTCTTTTCAGCTGAACAAAGTGCTCCTAGAAAGATAGAAAGCATGATCCCATGGAGGCTTAATAAAGCCAAAATTAGTCTCAAGAGAGAGGCATCTCTCAAAATTTATTACAGATGTAACTAACACGGAGTTGACTGAAATCAAACACAGGAGACTCACAAAACTTTTAAGACATCTATATTGGCAAAATGTCATCAACCTGAGACTGTAGCTGTTTAAGATGTCAAAAGTTCTCTGGTCCCCAAATTTCTATAAGCAGAATGTAAGCTGAAAAAGTTGATGATCCAAAAAGAAAGGAGTATCCTCTAAAGTTTTCTTCACAAGCGGACATGCATGGTAGGTGATGGAAAAAGAAAGACCTCTTGGAAGTTGCAGCCAAAAGAATTGGAGAACAATGGACCAGTGAGTCACTTCCAGGGAACAGAACCAGGGTCTAATCCAGGGGTCAGTGAACTATGGCCCACAGGCCAAACCCTGCCTGTTACCTGATTTAGTAAATAAAGTTTTATTGAAACACAATCACACCCACACACTTAAATATTTTTTATGCTGCTTTTTACTACAACACCAAGTTGAGAGGTTGCAACCATCTGGCCTGCAAAGCCTAAAATGTTTATTATCTGGTGCTTTACAGTTGTCAGCCCCTGGCCTGGTAAAAGCACACTCTGTACCTGCACAATAAGGAAATCTGGCTACACTTGTAGAGCAGGATTTCAGAATTGCTGTGGATCAGTGACTGCAATGCGACTGCCAGTCTTCCCTTTTTCAAATGGGAGTACGTATTGAATTATTCTGCTCCTGTTAACAGCGTATGTTGGGTGGCTGGAAAGCAAATAACTTGCCTCTTTATTTCATAAGTGTAACAGCCAATATGAGCCATATCAGGATTTGGTATAATTGCAAGATCTTAGATGTCAAGCCTAATGTAAATAGGATGAGCAGTTTAAGAGTGTTGGGATGGGTAAGTGTATTTTGCATACAGGAGAACAATGAATAAGAGGCTGGCTGTGATGGCTTGTATCATTCACTCCCCTTCCCCTCCCACTGTGGGTATTATAACCTTCTTCATTGCATGGGCTTGGCCATGTGACTTGCTTCAGCCAGTGGAAAATGGCCAGGTATAGTAGGAACAAAGACTTTAACAATGTGCTTGTGTGCTTCATAGTAGATCTTATATTCCACTGATCTGCCATGAGAAGAGCATCTTCTTCCATCTGGTCCTCAGAATAAACACGACATAGAATGGATGTGAACCCAAGACACAGGCTTAAGCCAAATACAGCTAATCTGGAGCCTGAAACAGAGCCTCCCAAGCAAGGCCAGTCTAAATCAGCTAACTGTAGTCCATCTGCAGACCCATAAGTGATAGCATACATACTTGTTGTGAGCCACTGAACTTTGAAGTGGTTTATTACACAGCATTATTGTAGCAATCACTGTTTGATACTCAGGGCTCCACAAAATGATGAAGTCACTGGATTCTAGTAAATTGCACTTGAATTCTGAAATCAAAAAACTTCAGTTCAAGGACTTCTCTGGTGGCACAGTCATTAAGAATCTGCCTGCCAATGCAGGGGACACGGGTTCGATCCCCGGTCCAGGAAGATTCCACATGCCTCAGAGCAACTAAGCCTGTGCACCACAACTACTGAGCTTGCACTCTAGAGCCCGCGAGCCACCACTATTGAGCCTGCATGCCGCAACTACTGAAGTCCTCGAGCCTAGAGCCCATGCCCCACAACAAGAGAAGCCACTGCACTGAGAAGCCTATGGTACTGCAATGAAGAGTAGTCCCCACTCACGGCAACTAGAAAAAGCCTGGGCGCAGCAAGAAAGACCCAATGCAGCCAATAAATAAATATTTATTTATTAAAAACAAAAGCAAAACTTCAGTTCAAATCCCAGCTCTGCCATTTACCTGCTATTTCATTGGAGGAATTCACTTTCTGAATCTCAGGGGGGGGTTTATTATAAAATGAGTGTGATAACAACATAAATCAAAGGATCATTATAAGATTAAATAAGAGGATATACTTAAGTGTGTTTTGTAACTTCAGTAAAGTATACAAATACAAGGTATTTTTATTATTAGCTTCAGTTCACATACAGCAGCCCTGGTTATTATTTCATTGGTGGAGAAGGAGTTATGCCATTTCTGTCCTCTGACCTCATGGCCATGCTCAATCAGGAAAAAAAATATCTGTAAGCTGTTAGCATTGTGATGTTTTAATAATTCTTTCTTGAATTTCTTTATGTGATTTTCTGATTTTTCTCTACTGAACATGTATAATTTCATATTAAAAAACATAAATATAAAGATTATTCTTTTAAAAATTGATTATGCCACCCACACCTGATACTTCTGAGCCCATTTCCTTTCCCCACCCCCCACATGAGGCACACACAGTGCCACCGACAGCAGCAATGTAAGTATTAGACTAAAAAGAAAATTTTCTGAGCCCACATCCTTCCCTTACTGCAGAATGAGGAAAAAATCAGAACATTCCCTTTGTGTACCACCCACAGATCACTGAAAAGCCCAACCCAGCAGAGACGGAACCTCCATCAGAAATAAAAGCCCACATTAGAGCTTTGTCCACCAAATTGTTTCCCATGGGCTCCAGCGTGTCACATAACCAGAGCTGTGTAGAGCATTAAAACCCCATTATTTTGTGCTCGTGTCAAAAATGGTTTTCTTTCTCCAAAATGCTGAAGGGAAGAGTATGGGTTTCCTAGAAATGGCTCTAACCTGTCTCACTGCACCCGAGAGAGTGGAGTGGTGAGGTCACAGACACTGACCACCAGGAGAGGGGGAAAAGGTCAAATCAGCAACACTGACGACATCCATTTGTTCCACAAAGACAGCCAACACCGGTGTCTGGGGAGGATTATTTGAGAAATAAATTTACCTACACCAGTGCTCTTGATCCTCCAGCTAAAGTTAGCAGAACCCACCAGAAATCAGATCACACCTCTCAGCTTGCTTGCTGACAAAGCAGCCAAGCTGCGCAATAACACCACAGAATGGAACTATGGATCCGATTAGCACAGTGCAGAGTGCTGTGGAATGGGGTGCAGGACACCCCGTGGGAAGGGCTTTGATGGAAAGGAGAGAATGCCCCCCAGGGGACATCAGACACCTACGAACAGAGTCCTCCGTATGGCAGAGCAATTATGGTGACCACCCCAGGGCTAAATTCCTAGGGATGTTGTCCTGCCCTGGGCACCTATGGGCACAGAGCTGAAGAGAGCAACAAGCATAAGAGGAAGAAGAAGCAAAGAAGGTGGTCCTGCCAGCCAGTCCTCATGATGACCCTTAGACAAATGACAGAAGATAGAGCCCTCAGGATACTCACTCCCCCACAAACATTTCTTGTCTATCTACCATGTGCTTGCACAATGCTAGACACTGCTGAGTATGCAAAGATAAATCAGAGACACTTCCTGTTCTTAAAGTTATATGCCCCATTGTGCCTAGCACGTCAGAGGGGCTCGATAAGTGTTCACTGAGTGTTATGTTATCCTTCAGCTTTATGTGGCCTCTTTTCTCTGTCTTCCAAGGTACTTTTTCATATTATACTGCTCTGAATTTCAGTTACTGGTACATATTCTATTCCTCCAATGACACAATAGGATTGTTGCATATAGGATGTGTATACTCTTGTCATTGCATCTTCTCAATATTTATTGAATGAATGACTGTGTAATCTCTAACTAATGTGTCACCACCCACTGCCATCAGCAAAAGAGGGCTTACATCTGCAGGAGAGAGCATACCAGGTTAGGAGTCAGGAGACCTACCTTCTAGCAGAAGCTGCTGTCATCAACTTGCTGAGTGACTGTGGACTGCTGCCTGAGAGCCTTCGCTCAGCTGGAAGGGATGGTAGATGATGATAGTAGATGATCTGTAAGGTACCTTCCAGCCTTAAGAGTCATCATCTTAACCATAGATCACAGATGACATTCACAGAGCATGTGGCATGTTCCAGGCACTGTATTAAAAACTTTGCCTGTGTTATGTTATGTCATGTGATCCTCGAGATAACCTATTGAGATGCTATGATTGTCTCTATTTCACATAAAGAAAGGAAGCCTGGGGAGGCTGAGGAAGTGGTGGACTGGGGAGTGGAACCCAAATCTAACCGGCTTGGAAACCCTCTCGCAACCACTAAGCCAATCTGATCCCTCTTCCAGTGCCACGCCTCAGGCTGTTGGGTGCCCTTCGGGCCACCACTTCTTTTCCTGAATAGCTTCATTTTCCATCACAGCCAATTTTTTTAGAAAATTGCTAGAAATGCCTTTGGCAGAGAGAGGCACAGCGGGCAGGCTTTACACACCTCACATGGGTGGGCAGTGGGTTTCCTTATGTTCACTGGTCAAATTGCAAGGAATCCGACAACAGGAAGAGAAGCTCAGCAAGGAGTCACAGGAGGTGCCAGCCTCAGCCCAGGCACAAGGCAGTTTGAGCCACATTTGAGAAACCATTGGAGAAGACAAGAAAAAGAAAAAAGATATTATTTGGTTCAAGAAGCTTTGGAGAACTCTAAAGACTCTGACCAAATTCCAGAGCCATCTGAGGGATGCTTCTGTTCATTCTTCCCCATATTTAAAGTGGGGAGAGGGAAGAGGTTGACTCTCCAACAGACAACAGGGCTACAGGCTCCAACCAGTTTCAGGAGAACACAGTACCTCCCACGTGGGCCTCCAAATACCCAAAGCGCAGCAGTGATCAGAGAACAGGAGATAGAATAAAACAAAGATTCCTTAAAAGGAACCTAGTTTTATAATGAGACAGAAAAATCAAGCAAAGAGAAAGCCGGGGTGGGTAGGGCGGGGAAGAGGGGCCGGGGGGGATGAAATGGGAGATTGGGATTGCCAGACATACATAAATATGTATAAATAGACAAATCCCAAGAACAAAATCAAAGTGTACACTTTAGATTCAATTTATTGTATGTCAATTACATCTTAATAAAACTCTTTTTTAAATAAAACAAAGTTAAAAAAGAAAGAAAAAGCGCTAAACCCCTTTTTAAAGCTATACTCAAATGTTTTTAAATGATAAATAACAACAATAGTGCAATCGAGTACTAAATGATCCGTGCATGGCTCCCCAAAGTTACAGACAGCTAAACACACGCCCCTCGAAGAAGAAAGCAGTGGAAAACACAGCTCATGTTCAGAAAGCAAAAGATATGGAGGCATTTGGCAGGAGGAAAGATTCATTAACTGCACGCACACAAAAGGGCCTCTCTGCTAAACCAAATAACCTTAAACCTACGGCAGGAAAAGAATCTAAGAATGGGATTTGGAAGAAAGCAAATGGACTTTTAATTGCTTCAAAGAGAAACTTATAAGTGGAAATCTAGGGGGTTTGGGGGGGGTGTGTCTGTGTGTGTGTCTGTGTCTGTGTGTGTGTGAGAGCAAGAGAGAGAGAGGAGAGAGGTTTTCTCGGTGATAGAAAATAGAAACCAGTGGCACTAGGCAGCTGCTCTTCTTGCCGTGAGAGGAAGTCCCATTACATCTCATAGCAAGAGAGCACAGTGAGCCTTCCTATTCGTATTGGGCAAATGATCTTCCAGATAGGCCTAAACCCAAACCACACAAAAGGAGCCAGGGCATAGACAGGCAGTCTGCTCCAAGGCAAAATGACATTTTTCATGCTTAAATTACCAGTTCCTCCTCCACCAGCCCCCCCTTTGAAATGCTGAATTGTTGGAGCACTGGGCACTATGGAAAAACAGGCAGGTAGAGATTTAGATCTGTTCCCAGAAAGCACAGCCCGCCTGTGCCGTCCCCTGCCTCCCGGAGCTCCACTGTCCACCTCCACCCAGCTCGGCCCGGCCACCCTTGCCCCCTGCCCTCTGTTCCTCCTCCGAGGTGGGCTCCCAGCAAACTCCACCAGGCCACCTCCGTCCTGGGTTGAATTGACATAGCCTGGCGCCCTCCCTACCACAAGCCTGTTTCTGATCTGCCTGGCACAGCTGAGGGCTCCCTCGTCCCCAGCACCCGTGACACATCCTGCTGTGGATGAAGATAGCCAGATGTGTGTGAGGCCATTTTGAATTGTTTCTTTGGCTGCCTCTAAAAACAACTGCTTTCTATTTTCCCATCTCTGAAGAGCAGAACCCACCCACACCTCCAAAATTTAAATGCAATATATTAGAAATAAATTTAAAATTCTACACCAAGTGTGTGTGTAAAGGAGGAGGCAGGGTCTCCAGGAGGTCATGTAAATTTGCTTCGGTTCTTACAAGCACATCTTGGTCTTTTAATAAATCTGTGAAAAGTCTTAATGGATGAGCAGAAATGGAGATGGGAGGAGAGGGAGAGTAGGAGAGAGGAAGGAAAGAAGGAGAGAGAAAGAGAGGAAAAAAGAAAGGGAGGGAAAGAGAGAAAAGGAGGAAGAGGAGAAGGAAGGCAGATACCCTAAGGGGCTGATACAATTTCCTGACTGGACGCTCAACCGCATTACTTTGAGCACAGTAACACTGCCACCTAGAGGCTGACAAGAGCCTTCCTGCACTTGTACACTGGTATGCAAGACATTTATTTGTGCAAGCTGGTTTAGGAGCTTTTAAAGGGTGGTAGGTGATGGCAGGGTGCGGAGTACTATCAAGAACTTCCACATGTAACCATTTCAAAGTGGCTGATATTTATTAGGCACCTACTGTGTGCCAGGGACTGAGAAAAATCCTGAGAATACAAACATGGATGAGACATTCCTCTGCTCAGGGATCTCAGTCTAAGGAGAAGACAGACACGCACAGAAATAACAAAGACCGTGATCACGACCGCAACGTACAAAAGCATTGTGTCCACTGTATAGGTGAGATTGGACTTCCCTGGCAGTCCAGCGGTTAAGACTCTGCGCTTCTACAGCAGGGGGCATAGGTTCCATCCCTGGTCGGGGAGCTAAGATCCCACATGCCTTGAGGCATGGCCAAAAAAAAAAAAAAATCCATACACTGTATAGGTGAGATTAATTCTGACCAGAGTTGTTAAGGGAGGATCAGGGTCTGGACAGAATTCAAGGAAGAGATGCAGTTGAGTTAGGTCACAGGAAATCTGGACAGGTGAGCAGGAACACCAGGTTCAGGTAATTGCCCAACTAGGCACAAAGGACACCAAGAAGCTCAGTTTGACTGGATGACAAGAGATGCAGATATTACATGCAGATGTGTGGACAGACAATAATAAAGGCCAGAAAGATCAGCTTAGCCAAATTGCAGGCGGCTTTGAATGCTAAGCTGAAGGGCACGTGCTTTTCCAATTGCACAAGAACAGGGCTCTGGAGCTGCTTCATTCACTCTGGTATACCCAGCTCCTAAAAGAGCATTTGGCACTTAGCAACTGCTCAATTAGCATCTGAGGAAGGCATGATTGTAACAGGAAGCCAGTGAAGATTTTGGAGAAAGAGAACAATTGGATAAGATCCACGTTTCTGGAAAATATAACTTGAGACGATCTCAAGAGGAGTGGACTGGGAGAGGACTGGGAGGAGGAGGAAAGAGGCCCCGTTAGACATCGACTGTTAAGTCCGGGTGATGTGGGTCTGATGCAAGGCACAGCAGTGGGAATGGGAGGCTGGAAAGGCCATGAGCAATTTTGTTGAAGTAGAGTCCAGAGGTCCTCAATACTAACACCCAGTGTACGTGTTGCACCTGAGTGATACACCTGGCCAAGACAGAGAAGGCAAAAGGAGGAACAGTGTTAGGGAGAAGATGAGTTGAGTCTGAGAAACTGAATATTTCCTTTTCTGCATGTATAACAAAGTGGAGGTGGCCGCAGGCAATTATAGATAAATATGGAGCTCTTCAAACACATACCCCATACATGCACAGACATGCTCATACTCACCTGAGCTGAATGCTATGG
Organism: Hippopotamus amphibius kiboko; assembly: GCF_030028045.1. NCBI lineage: Eukaryota > Metazoa > Chordata > Mammalia > Artiodactyla > Hippopotamidae > Hippopotamus > Hippopotamus amphibius. The sequence continues at coordinate 172,404,432 of NC_080188.1, read as the reverse complement.
ACATTATTTCCAGCCTAGTGTTAGAGATAAGGTGAGCCTGTAACATCTTTGAAATTAAACTGCAGTCTATGCTTCTGTAGAGACAGAGGCTGGAGGGAGCATCCTCTGTTTCTACATCTGGAAAATGGAGATTGTTGTGGGCTAACCCACGTAAAGTGCTTAGCCCGGTGTCTGGCATAAAATAAATACACAAAGTGTTCATTTATAATCTAATATACCATTATGAGGTAGGAAGACCATAGGATTAAAGTTCAAAGCTCATCTGCTTAGCATCTGCATGACCCTGAACAGGAAACCTGGCCTCTCTGAGTTCTCCATTCACTCATCTGGTAAATGGAAAGAGTATCACTTGCCCCACCTGCCTCACAAGATAAAATGAGATGATGCACATAGAACAATTTGTAAACTTGAACTCAATTTATAAATAATATGTGTGGTTTATCAAATGGAAGACTGAAGTACAAAAATCTCTGAATTCCTTCAAGCTATCATGGTTCTGGTAAGCATCAACTTTTTAACACCCTTTGCCCCAAAGAGATTCTTCTCTGCCTCCACCTAACAAGAAATTCTTCACTTAACACCTTTCTGCATTGCAGACATGCTTTCATCACAGCGCATTTCCTTTATCCCATTTCAACTGAGATTTAAAAAGAAATCTTTGAAACTCCCCAGCTGGTGGAACCACTACAGAATCAAAGCACATTTGTTCTCTCTTCTGCATATCTCCCACCCCACACGGGTGACCAATCAAACTCACCCTGTTCATCTGAATGGACAGGAAACAGGATATTAGCAACTTCTGACCCACGAAGGGTTTTCTGTTTGTTCTTTGTCATCTAGATCATACCTGTAATGAAGGCCACAACCTCAGACACTGCTGGGTGTAGCCTTGTAGCCAACAACCCACCTCTGCACCTGTGTTTAGGCGAGAGGTGAATCATGGGGTCATTTGGGCTGGACCTAAGGAAAATGGAATAGGGTGTGATTCTCTTCAGCCTGATTTATAGCCCAATAAGAAAGTCTCTTTACAGAATCTGACCAGCAAGCATTGAGTGTCAACTTAATCCCATTCAGGACCAGCCACTTACCAGTCTGTAAGAGGCTCATCCCACCCATGGGCAGAGTGAATCGATCCTTAGAAGGCTCTTCTCTGTTATCAGTAGAAACCTACCTCCCCGGCACCTCCCCTCATGGCTCTCAGAGCTACCCTCTGGCACTACCCAGAATGAACCTCCTTTTACCCTCGGCCTTCCCTTCTCTAAGCGGCCTTCCCTCCTGTAAGCAGCCTTCCCTTCTCTACACGAAGTAGCCCTTATTCCCTCAAGGTGTCCTCATATGATGTATTTCTGCCTCCTCACCTCAGTTCTAAGTAAAAACCACATCTACAAAAATATTCGAGATCTCATTGTCACCTAGCAAACCCCAGATGGCTATTGCAGATTAACTGTCAAAAGCACCAAAATTATACTGGCTGATTACTAAGTAGCCCTTTTCCACGGAAGGGCAGCCTCTCTGTATGACATTCTCTGAGCTATAACCGGCTTGGGGGTGATTGATGGACTAGTTCATCCTACTACAGTCCCTCTGAGGCAGACAACCATGGCCACAGTTTATAGAGAAAGGTTTGAGGTATTCTCAACTTCAGCCAAAGGTAACAGCGACGACCCCTGTGCCCCAGTTCTGCTGTGGCCACTGTCCTCCCTGTCAGCCTGGTCCCAGCGACATGAACCCAACCTCGAAGGCTCCTTCTCCATTTCTCACACATCCCCCTCATCACTTCGCCACCTCTGCACCTTCTCCTGCATTCACAGCTCTTCATTTTGACTGTTGCCACGTACTTCTGCTCAAGCCTCTCTTGTGTTCAGAAACACAGAATGATTGCCAAGTTGCCTGATTAAAAAAATATATAAAATCCAGGGACTTCCTAGGTGGCTCAGTGGTAAAGAATCCACCTGCCAATGTAGGGGATACGGGTTCGAGCCCTGCCCTGGGAAGATTCCACATGTCACGGAGCAACTAAGCCTGTGCGCCACAACTATTGAGCCTGTGCTCTAGAGCCCGTGAACCACAACTACTGAGCCCACGTGCCACAACTAGTGAAGTCCACTTGCCTAGGGCCCGTGCTCCACAACAAGAGAAGCCACTACAATGAGGAGCCTGCGCACCACAATGAAGAGTAGCCCCTGCTCTCGCAGCAACTAGAGAAAGCCCGTGTGCAGCAACGAAGACCCAACGCAGCCAATAAATAAATATAATTAATTAATTAAAAAATATATAAAATCCTGAGCATAGCCCTCAACGTTCTCCAAAATCTATGTAAGTGCCATCTTTCTAGCCTCGTCTGCCAGTACTTTCTGTATTGGTCAGTGTTCCACCAGGAAATAGATAGCACATACACTAAAGGGTTCAACTACAGAGAATTCACTCAGGGAACCGTTTACATAGGTGTGAGCAGGGATTAGGGAACCAGCAAGGGAAGGTCAGTCCCATAGGGACTAGCAACTAATGAGAAGCCATAACTACTGCTAGCAAGTTATAGAGCAAGGGGTAGGAACAGCATTTCCAGATCCCTGTGAGATCTGCAGCTGTAGGAAGGTGAGCCTGTGACAGGAGTGCCGCTCGAGGACTGTGGGACTGCAGCTCTGGAGAACCTCAGCCATTTGGGAGGGGCGGGGGAGGAAGGAGGGAAGAAAAGAAACCACCCAAATTGTCCTTGGTCCCCCCCTCTGATGAACTGCCCTGCCTCCTATGGGTCAATTCCAACAGCAAACGACAGGGCCAGGGAGCCCGTGGCATCAAACCATAGCAGTCAGCCTCCTGGGGCACAGAGCAGGGACAAGAAAGGCAAAGAATAGACTAAAAAAATAGGTACCGGGGACATCAAAAGAATAAGCCATACACTCCTCACTTGTATCCAACCTTCAGCCAAATGCACGAGCTCATGATTTCCTAATCGCATACACGACTCCCTGATCTCATGTCTTTGTTCACACCACCTCATCTCTTTACGATGTCCTTCCCTGCAGAGGAGACCTGTTCGGGGTCATGTGAGAGACACTGAGGGTTATATATTCATTTAAGAGATTTTTGCTGCATGCCTGGTACACAGGGACATATTTGATAGAATGAAGAATAGAGAAGGAGTACAGCTACTGCATGCAAAGCCCCAAAGGTGGGGCTCATCAACTAGGAGGGATGCTCAAAGGAATCCCCACAGGCCTTCAACATACTCTGTTCATAAAAAAAGGAGACGCAGGCTCTGCAGATGGAAATGTGGACCCGTGTGTGGTGACATATATCATCGGCAGCCAGGAGGCAAAGCCTGTCTCTTCGCAGCACCTCTCACACCACGGCTCAGGGGCTTATGACAGGACCACTAGGGAAAGAGGGGCTTCAGCTCCTGGGTCCTCTTGGGCTGAGCCCCCTGTGCCTGCTGCCAGGCTTCTGTGTCCTCAGAACTGATCAGTGGAAAAGTAAGGCCAGCTCTGCGCTTAACAGTTCTTTTCAGAGTAAAGGTTTTCCTCCCCGCACAGTTCTTGCCTTTTGTCGAGGAAAAGAAAAGAAGAATCAACCCAGAGTGAACTCCTTGTAGCTGGCTATTTGCAGGCAGCAGATGCAACCAGGAGCGCACATGGCGTATTTGTCTGAAAGCTGCTACCAATGAACAAAAGCGGGAGCTTCTGCTTCCAGCTCATCAGGGCCACCCTGGGGGTTGGGGCCTGGTTTCCAGCCTTCAGAAGACCAGAAAAGCCACATTTTTCTTCCAAAGAGGGTAAGTGGGGCAAGGTTGGGGGTATTCAGGCATTCTAGATAGATCTAGAAAGCTGGTAAATGCTCCTGCATGATGCAGAACTCTTTCAGAGAAAAAGCAGGAAGGCTCGGTAGGAAGCTTCTCATTTATGTGGTCCATGAACATTTGCACTTAGCCTGGCAAAGCAGTAAAAAGCACGGACTCTGAAACCAGACTAAATGGGTTCAAATCCTGTCACCATTAACGAGGTGTGTGACTTTGGGCAATGGGTTGCTCTCTGTGCCCCTCTGCTGGGAGGCCTAAATAAATCCATGTTAAGTGATGAGTAGAGTAACAGCTCTCAAGAAAAATATCTCCATTTTCAGATGAGGATGGCAGGGTGAAAGTTGGTTACATAATTTGCCCACGGTCACTCAGCCGGTAAGTGCCAGAGCTTAGATTTGAAGAGCTGCAATAAACAAGTAAATCAAAAGATAAATTCATAATTACAGCTCATGAGAAATGTTATGAGGAAAATAAGAAGCATACAGTGAGAGAGCACAGTGGAGGGCTCCCTAGAAAGGGTGGTCAGGGTTACCAAGCTGAGACTCAAAGCAGGAGAAGCAATCAGTCATGCAAAGAGCAAAGGAAGAGAATTCCAGGCAGAGGGAATGGCACAAGAAGGGATGCTGAAGAGGAAAAGAGAAGGCTACAGTGGCTGGAATGGGGTGGTTAAGGAAGAAAGGAGAGTAGGAATGGCAGGCAGGATTCAGATTGTGGTAAGACCTTATAGGTCATTAAAAAGATCTCAGATCCAAATGCAACAGGATGATGCTAGAGGGTCTTAAAAGGAAGGGCAAACCAATCTGAAGGTTTCCATGATGTGAGCCTTGAATAAAAGCATAGAGACCCTTAAAAGGCACCTGTAATAGTATTTAGTGACTTGGACCAGGGACGTGTCAAGTTTATTGTAGACAAGGTTTGTGCCTTGTGACCTGTGTAGATTAAAGGCATCACTCACATCCCCAACCTGAACCTGATACAGATAAAACTTTTTGTGTGTTTTCCATCATCACCATCATCATCCCTGGTGTTGCCATCACTATCAAATCATAGGCACATGTCAACGTGGCCCTGGGTTAGTCATGAATCCATGCAGATTCTCAGGCAGGGCTTCCCCCTCTGGGATCACAGCTGACAACATGGTATTGCAGCCACAATGCACATGCAAACACCTAAAGAAACTCTGAACATAAAAAGCCAGACACAAAGTGGATATCAACAGCCCAAAGCACAGACGGAAGGATGAAGACAGAGCAATCGTGGGAATTGTGTGTTAGATAAAACTAACTATTTATCAAACCCCTTTTGCCTGCATTGCCAATGAGGGCCCTTCAGCACCCGCTGCCCGTTCTCTTCGTGTCTGAATGCTTGATGCACTACTACATGACGTTAGGATATTTACCCATTCATTCACATACCCGAAACAATTGAATGAACCTGCTGTATCCCCTGTACCAGCTGTTGTGGAAATATTAAGACAAATGAAAAACCATCTTTGCCCTCAAGGAGCTCAAGTCTCTTTACAGACAAGTAAAAAGGGCAATTATAATGCAATATGATTGGAGCCAGGGTACCAGGGAGAACAAGGCGCTGAGGAAGCAGTGAGGATGAACACAGCCTAGGGGCTGAGGGAGGGGAGGTGGGGAGACGAAAGAGGGCAAGGCAGCAGGTACAGGATCAGACTGCACTTCCAGGGCACGTGGGGAACTGAAGGCACTTAGTGCGACTCAAGAGCAACATCAAAACAGTGATAAAGGGACGTGGGATTGGGCACATATCGGGAAGAGCCTTTAGGTTAAGCTGAGAAATGAGAAACTTCTTCCAAATGCTATGGGAAGCCATTAAAGATTTTAAGAGAGTGTATGATGATCATATTTCACTGTAGAACACTCTGTGGGGACTCCCCTGGTGGCGCAGTGGTTAAGAATCCACCTGCCAATGCAGGGGACATGGGTTTGATCCGTTGTCCAAGAAGATCCCACATGCCGCAGAGCAACAAAGCCCATGAGCCACAACTGCTGAGCCCATAGGCCACAAATACTGAAGTCCATGTGCCTAGAGCCAGCGCTCTGCAAAAACAGAAGCCACCGCATTGAGTCGCCCCCACTTACCACAACTAGAGAAAAGGCCTTGCACAGCAATGAAGACACAACACAGCCAATAAATAAATACATAAAAAGACCTCTTTAAAAGAAAAAAGAACATTCTGTGTGCAGCAATGAGCAACGCAGGGGGCGGGGGAGGACTGGAGGCAGGAAAGCCAGGGACAAGCCTACTGCAGTTTAGAGGATTAGGAGGGTGGGAGTTAAGGCAGGTGCAAAGGGGTGGAGAGAAGGAGGGCCAATCACTGAGATAAGAGCAGGGTAGAATCAATAGGAGATTATGACTCATCGAATTCAGTGGGAAGACAGAAAGAGAAGGGTTAAAGTTTCCTCCCTTGTGAGGGACGTGAGGCCCTATACGAAAGGCCCTGGACACCAGCCTAGGGAGTCTGAGCCTGACATGGCTGGCAGTGGGGAGACACTAAATGATTTTGAGCAGAGAATAGATCATGGCTGTAATTTAATATGATGACTATGCCAACAGTGCGTAAAGCAGGTGGGAGGAGAGACACTGGAGGGGAGAAGATAAGTAAGAACTCTCTTATGATGGCTACTAAGTGGGAAGAATTAAGGGCCTGAGCTAGGGACATAACCATTGTCATGAAAAACTAGGGGTGGGGTGACAGGAGAGCAAGCAGGTTTCTCAAAGGGAATGTGATCAAGAGAATGGTGGAAGCATTCTTAGCCTTGACAAGGAGATAGGGCCCTTTAATCTCTCAGACGGAGCAAAGCAGAGGGAGGCAGCGACCAGAGATAACTTCCCCATCGAGCAGCGAAAAGCTGATGACTCCGTATCTGCCCCAAGCCTCCCGGCAGCATCAGTAACCAGGAAGACCCAGCCAAAAGTGAGTGCTGTACATTAAAAATCATGTTGAGGGCAAATACGTAAAGACATATAAAGATGTTCAGAATCTATTCTGAAGTCAGAAAGCAAGTTACCAAATGATAAAGCTATGATAATCCTGTTTGTTAGAAACATGTGTGTGGACCACACAGTCCACCACCAGCCTGTTCCCAGTGGCCATCTCTCAGAAGAGGACGTCTAGATGATATTTACTTTCTTCTAGATGCTTTTTTGTATTTTCTACAATGAACAAGCATGACTTTTGTAATCAGAAACCCAGCAGAGTTTAAAATATATTTGTTAAGCTCATATAGCATGGCAGTCTCCCAGAATTGAAGAGAGGGACCTGTTTGTCAACGTGCTTTTCCAGTACATTTACGGTTCTTGAGAAGCAGAGTAGCATAAATGCTTCTGAAGGGAGAAGCTGAGGATTCCATTTCAAACCTACACGGTCCCCGCATCACCTAGGCAGACCCTCTCTGCCCACAGGAGGGTCTTCTCCAGCCCTTTCCCCAACGCGTAGGATACTGGCTTCCGCTTCCCCTCCCCGGAGCTGCACAGTGGGGCAGCGAGACCCAGCAGGCTCTGCGCCCCTGATTCTTCCACCCTTGAGCCCGTCTCCCTTCCTCCCCCCCAAGCACAGCACCCTTCCTCTTTTCCTCTCCCCAAGGCTCAACCCTAAAATCTCTGATTCTGACAACGCTTTCACCTCTCTCATTTCCCTGCTCCCAAATTCTCTCTTGCGCAAAATGTTGAAAATGTTACTTAGTCCCAGATCTTGGTGGGAGCCAGGGACAGACTGAAGTAAAAGCACCCAATTTCTTTAAAAGAAGAAAGGAGGGCCAGGAGAACATAAGCACACCCATCCGAACCTGTCAGATTTCGTATCCCCGCGAAGGCCAGACGTGTTCACAGAGGCTTCTTAACTATTCCATATAATACAGCGCCTTGGACCCCAGTCTCAAGGAGTTGTTTGCAGAGGACTTTCAAAGAAATGAAGGCTCAGGCCTTTTCAGCAGGATGAATTCTACCTGTTAGTGATGGACGGTGATGTAGAAATAAACAGAGGTGAAAAGGGAAAACCCCTGCTAGAAGTTCTGTCACTCGTTGAAGGATTTTCCCAGGGATGCATAGGAGTGGGGGTGCCCGGAGCTTTTCGCGTCCCCGTGAATGACCAACAGTAATAGTAACGGCCCCTTTCCCTTTCCTCCTCTAGACAGCCTTCATAGTCCCTTAAGAGGGGATGTTGGGGGAGGGGCTTTGGGGTGGGGTATGAATTGGGAGATTGGGACTGCCATATATATATTACTAATAAGAAAAAATATCAAATTGTACACTTTAAATACATGCAGTTTATTGTACGTCAATTATATCTCAATAAAATCCTTTTAAAAAAAAAAAGAGGGGATGTTATCTCTTCTTACCCTACCCACTTCTCAAAAGCAGGGCCACTTGATCCTGTATCTCACCCAGAGTCTAGCCCTGGCTCCAGAATTTTGGAGTTTATGAAATAAGACACAGAAAAGTTAAATTCAATTCCCAAGTTCACCCAGTTTTTTGTTTTGTTTTGTTTTTTAATGAAGCTTTATTTCCATGCCAAACCGATTTTATCCGCTCTGAATTTTTGAGGCTTGTCTCCTTTGTTTTTTTTTTTGTTTTTCTTTTTCTTTGGCCGTACTGCACAGCTTGTGGGATCTTAGTTCCCCCACCAGGGATCAAACTTATGCCCCCTGCAGTGGAAGCATGCAGTCTTAACCACTGGACCACCAGAGAAGTCCCACTCAGTTATTGTCATTTTTATTATTTTATTTATTACTCTTTATTCTACTTATTACTAAATATGCATTATACTTATGAAGCACCTCAAGCCCCAGGGACTCAGTCCTGGTGCTACTCTGGGTGGTGGGGAGAGAGAGCCCTGCCCTCAAAGGGCTTATAGTGCAGTTATGGGACTTGAACCCATGACCTCTGACATTTTCTCCTCTAGCACATCACACTTCCTGAGTTTGATCTCCTTACTTACAAAAAAAAAAAAAAAAATCAATTTTACCAAAAATTTCCAAATATCTTATCAAAGAATCTTTAATTACGAAACAATTATTTCTAACTCCAAGCAGACAGCATGAAAAGAGTGTCCCTAAATTCTGAAGGAGCGTCACCTGGAGTCTTTAAAACCGAACAAGCTGCTTTTTTTGTTACATCAGAGCAGTCTTAAAATGCTAGTAATAACCCCTTAGGTTTATAATAACAGCTTTCTCAGAGTTTCAACTCACAGTATCCCATTTCTTCTCACAATATTGCTAAGACTTTGAACAGAAGATTCTATGAAGGAAAAAAGGAGATACAGAATTTGAAGTCATGTGATTAATAAAAATATTAGACTATACGTAAGTTGCCTGATCTCCTACTTATACACAGCAGTTCGGTTCTATGACTCTCAAGAGGAACCTCCTAAAACAACTATTGACAGAATCATAGAAAGTTAGTGCCAACCAGGACTACGTGTGTCATTTAGAACAGCCCCTTGCTTTTGCAGATGAGAAAACCGAGGCTGCTCAGCAAAGCTGCCATCCCCACTTCCCAAGTGGCTGCATCAGACCCACCATGAAAATTCAACCCACACTTGGTTGCTGGAAGTCAGGTGGCAGGAGAAAGCTTTTGGGTAATAAAAGACAAAAGGATGTGTCAAAGGTCTATGATAAATGGGGCAGAAGGAATTAAGAACTGGGGCAGGCCAAAAGAGCATCATGATTTGGGGACTGGATTCTGCTGACGCTCCCAAAATCAAAAACCAGCAGAAGGAGGTCCACTCCACAGGGTTAATGGAGGCTTGACTGCCAAGCCACCCTTCCAGGCCCTGGCTGAATGCAGTCCACATAACAAGCAGCACGGAGGCCCCAAGGAAAGTTTTACTCTCCAAGGAGAATGTGGTATAGCTAGAAAGGGAACTAGGGTTTTTGTGAGGTTTTTTGTTTTTTGGGGTTTTTTTTTTTAGCTCTTTATTGGAGTATAATTGCTTTATACTGTTGTGCCAGTTTCTGCTGTACAGCAAAGTGAATCAGTTGTATTTATACATATATCCCCATATCCCCTCCCTCCTGAGCCTCCCTCCCATCCTCCCTATCCCACCCCTCTAAGTTATCACCAATCATCAAGTTGATCTCCCTGTGTTACACAGCAGCTTCCCACTAGCTAGCTATTTTACATTTGGTAGTGTATATATATCAATGCTACTCTCTCACCTTGTCCCAGCTTCCCCTTCACACACTCCACCCCAACCCTGTGTCCTCAAGTCGGTTCTCTAGATCTGCATCTTTATTCTTGCCCTGCCACTGGGTTCATCAGTACCATTTTTTTAGATTCCATGTATATGGGTTAGCATACAGTATTGGTTTTTTTCTTTCTGGCTTACTTCAATCTGTATGACAGACTCTAGGTCCATCCACCTCACTACAAATAACTCAATTTCATTCCTTTTTATAGCTGAGTAATATTCCATTGTATATATGTGCCACATCTTCTTTATCCATTCATCTGTTGATGGGCATTTAGGTTGCTTTCGTGTCCTGGCTATTGTAAATGGTGTTGCAATGAACATTGTGGTACATGTACCTTTTTGGATTATGGTTTTCTCAGGGTATATGCCCAGTAGTGGGATTACTGGGTCATATGGTAGTTCTATTTTTAGTTTTTTTAAGGAACCTCATACTGTTTTCCATAGTGACTGCATCAGTTTACATTCCCACCAACAGTGCAGGAGGATTTCTTTTTCTCCACACCCTCTCCAGCATTTATTGTGTCTAGATTTTTTTTTCTTTTTTTTTTTTTTTTTGGGGGGGGGGTACACCAGGTTCAATCATCTGTTTTTATATGATGGCCATTCTGACCGGTGTGAGGTGATACCTCATTGTGACTTTAACTTGCATTTCCCTAATGATTAGTGATATTGAGCATCTTTTCGCAACTAGGTTTTAAAACATGAAAAGAATGAAAGGAAATGTCTGACATGTTTTGATTTCCAGCTTTGTGTTTTTCCAATTCAAGTCAGTCCAGGGCCACCACCTTGCACAAACCCAGGCCTCCTTTCACCTATGCAATGTGGTGACCCTAAAAAACTTGTGACTTTGAAGAGAATGCTCTCTGTCTCCAATGCAGAATGAGAAGCGCCAGTGAAGGGTCTGTAAAGGGGGCACAAGCAGACACGGCAGAGAGCCAGAGGGGCCAGAGCTGCTGGCTGGGCAGACGGGGGGTCTCTGGGGCCACAGGCCCACTGGGCTCAGACAATTGACTCTCATTTATCCACAGTAACGGCAGGAAAGGTAGCCCAACTAATTTAAATCCGTGACTATAATCAAAAAAACCCGCTGTAGCTGAAAGCCAGCTTCCCCATCCACCAGATCTTTTAAAAAGAGCTGCTAATGAGGAGCAAAACTGAGTGGCTTAAGTTTTATTTCCCTTTACATTTCCTTTCTGGTAGAGGGTGTTAATGAGGACGGGAAGGCCCACAGTGCACAGAGAGAGGAGATGAAAATGGTCTGCAAAGTACGAACTGTGCAGTCAACGTTCAAATAGGGGAGGGCTGATTCTAACATTACTAAGCGGTAGACATTTGCAGACAGTTCAAAGAGTTTCCTTCTAGACGGCATGAAGATTGTAATGCAAGTGAGGGCGGATGGTAAGTCACAGAGGAGACCTGGCCTGGGAGTCAGGGGACCCGGGGTGGGGGTCCTCTCTGCCCCTCAGTTGCTTCAACTGTGAGACAGTGTTAACATAGTGACTTAAAGTTCTAAAAGTTGGGATATAAATTCTCCAAAGTCTGTAATATTGGGTTCTCTAAATAGAATGGCAATATAATCATACCTATTTTTCAGGGTCTTGTGAGGATTAAATGAGAAAATGAGAACAGATCATGTAAATATATGGTGTGCCAGGTAACATAAGCACTTACTATGCATTAAGTCATTTCTATCAACAACCCTGCCAGACAGGAACTAATATGATCCCCATTTCACAGATAAGTATGTCGAGGCTTGGAAAAGTTAGTGGACATGACTAAAGTCACACATGCACCAATAGATGGAACTGGGACTTCAAGTTCAACGTCTATATTAGTAACCTCTGTGTAACACTCCAATAATAGGTGTGCAAGTTCCTGAAGCATAATTGATTATCAATTAATATCAATAATGCTTACATTATCACCCAGTATGATGAAGTGTTTTAATATATGCTTACTGAATGGAAAAATACATGAACAGATAAGCTGTATGTCACATGAGGCTGTTACACTGAGATCCTGGACTTCCAGTGGCCACCCAATCCCATGCTATAGAAAATCCAATTACTGGGAGAACTTTAGGGCAGTTGCCTTTTCAAACAGCTAGGACTCAGAGTCAAAGAAGCTGCGTCTATCCAAGGACAGAAGTATGGAAGTGTCTCCACAAGGCACAGCAACCACATTATAGCACAAACACCTATAATATACAGTTGACCCTTGAACAACAGGAGTTTGAACTCACAGGTCCACTTATACTCGAATTTTTTTCAATGATAAATACTACAGTGTTACACTATCCAGGGTTGGTTGAATCCACATATGCAGAGGAACCACGGATACGAAGAGCTGACTATAAGCTACATGCAGGTTTTCCACTGCAAAGCATCAGCGCCCCTAAACCCATGTTGTTCAAGGGTCAACTGTACTTGGGGACTGAGATTCTGGCTTTAATAAATCTTAAGAGGAATAAACAGACCAGGAAATAAAATATCTGTATTTAACTTTAATCTTTCTGCTCTGTTAATCCAAGAAAGAAAGAAAGAAAGAGGGGGAGGGAGGAAAGAAGGAAGAAGAATTAGAATTCTGATGAGGAATTTCCTGATGTTCATGCCACCTGCCTGAAGTTATTTTGATGCAACCACACACAAGACAGCCTCTTCAGAATGGGGATGATATTTAATTGGCCAGGGTATGTGCCTTCACACACCATCCAAAGCAGAGAGAGCAGGCCCCTTCCAGGGCTTTGGTTATAAATTTCACTGCCCACTCCCACCCCACAGCAATCCCAGCTAATGAACAAGGGAAGGGTTATCTAAAAGGAAAGAAGCAGGCTTCCTGGCAGCAGGCATCTGTGCAAGCAGCAACCCCTACTTTCCCACCTTCTTGTTCAAACCAGCCTCACCTCTCCCTGTCCTCTCCTACTGGTGCTGCTGAAGACCTGGGTTACGGGGTGCTAACAGGCCCTCTCTCAGCTCCCAGAACTCCCAACAACCACATCCAAGCATCCAATTCCAAGAGGTGAAGTCTCTACTTCACCAACAGCCCCAGCAAATGGTTTGAAAAACAAGAGGGGAGAAAATAGCATTAGAAGGAAATAAATCACTGGAGCATGAAAGGAACCTTCTCAAAACACAGACACAAGGGCAAAGAGAGGCAAAGGAATGAAGAACAACGTGCACTGTCCTCCAAGGCACGGAAGAAGAAACAAAACGTGTGTCGGAGCCCAAGGAATGCGTTGTTCCAAATTGCTAATCAATGTCAGATACCAACACCAGCAACTGCCAGTAACGAAGGAAGAATCACCTCCCTTCAGCTGTAATTATTTCTGACACGGGTCTCCGGGAGGAGTGTCATGACTCAGGTTAGCAGCTCAGCGTGATAATAACCCAAGATTACCAGAAATTCGCAATGTCTGAAGAAAAGGGGGGCTTGGCGGAAGGGAAGTGGCAATTAGAAATGCTTGTCATGGTAACTGCGTGTGAAGACGGGCATTCACTTTTCAGCAGCCGGTGGTGTAGGTTTTCTTCTGCCTGACTTTAGAAAAACATCTTCCAGGCAGGTAGAGCCGTGGAGGAATACATCAAATTCTCCGAAATAACACAATGTGAAAAAAAAAAAAAGTATTATTTCTGTCCAAATAATGGTGTGCTGGATAATAAAAACTCTTGAAATATGTAAAGCTGAGAACAGTATTCACTGAGCAGCCAGCAAAGCTGCCTTAAGCCAAACTAGCAGCCCCCTCATCTTCTCATTCACAGGGGTGACTGCAGTCCACGTCAACATACTGTCCTCTATAAAGACCAAGATAGCTGCCCAAGGACAGAGGGTCAAAGCTCCTTGACATTCTTCTCCAATCACTCACTTTGTCCAAATGGGCACATCCAAAGCTCTCCAGCCTGGAGCAGCTCTAAACACATAAACTGAGAACAGTCCACCAAAGCCTCTCAGATACCAATCCTGAAGGCTTCTTACTATCCACTCACGGCTCTAACCAAGAGGACAGTGCTTCTCTTCCGTGTTTTTTGGAAAACTATGAAAAAAAAGAGAATCACAGATACTCTCAAGTCTCCATCACTGCCTTCAAGACTGGGTTCCAGCTCAGCTCTAACACTGAATGGTGCAGCTGTTGTTAAACTTGGAGCTCCAGTGGGCAGTGAACACTCTAAAAGGCAACTCTAACCATGTCAATCCCATGCTTAAATCAGTCTGTGGTTTCCCATTGCTTTTTGGACAAACTATGGTCTCCTTAGTATGACATCCTTCACACTTACAAGGCCCTCTATGATCTGGTTTCTCTCCAAATCTCATAACTCAGCCCTGATACACTCACATCAAATTTTTGAACTGTAGTGAATTAATGACAGTTCTTCAGACACATCAGGCTCCCCAAGGCTTCATATTTTTGTAACAGTTGTTCATTCTGAGAATCCCTTTCACTTGTTAAGACAACTCTGGAGTTACCCCCACTCTGAAGCTTCCTTAATCCCATCCCTCAGCCACCCTCACCAAATGTGAGGTTGGCATCTCCTCTGTGTGTTCTGACTGCCTCTATACATGCCTGTATACCAGCTCTCACACCCTATGCCATGCATTTGTCCATTTTTCCCTCTAGACTATGAGCAGCTTGAGGACCAGGGTTTGCCTTTCATTCTGTTTTCCCCCAGGGCAGTTATCATGAAGAGCTCTTATGCCAAGCTCAAATTGAATGGAATCCATAGATCAAGGAAGAAAGTTAAGTCAGATGATGAAGAGTGACTATTTGGTAGGTTCAGAAAGAATTCGGCCTCTCTAATAGATGATGGTTTTGCAAAGTCCAGGCACCGGAGACTCAACTCTATCAGTCAACTTGTATCCTCTCTGGATGGGTGTCTCTATTTTAACAACATCTAAAGAGTTTTTTAACTTGGGGATTTATGAAGCATTTTTTTAAGGATTTATTGAGAATTTGTAGAGAGAGGCAGTGGATCTTAATGTCCCTCTCCTGTGCATTGTCTCTGAAGAATCAGTGATGAACTGTAGGTAGGGAGCAGCCCTGGGCCTGCCTGGGCCCTCTCCTGCAGGCCCCACATGGTTCTGCCTTTATGACTTGCTTGGGGCTGAAATGCAGTTTGAGTCTTGTCTTAAGCACTTGGCCAGAGAATAATGTTTTAAGCACAAATTTCAGTTCATTTCTAGGAAGGTGATGCTCTTCTCAGCTCTGCAAAATGCTAGCTATACCTCTTTAACCCTCCAGCACCAAATCCCCATCTTGAGCTCTGTCACTGTGGTCTCTCTGACCAGCAGAGTCTCTGGGAAGGCTCCGTATTCATCTGAACAAGGGTGGTTTCCAAGTCTGTTTGGTAGAAAGCCTCTTCCTGCTTTGATTCAAAATTATTCAGACCACATTTGCATGGTGCCACGTCATGTCCTACATAACAACAGTAAAAGTACCCTGGGCAGGCAGTTTGAGACTTGATATGAGTTGAATCATTTGATGCTGGACTAAGGCCAAAAAGGGCCTGTATGGGGCCTGTTGACACCCCCACTACACAGGCCAGATACTTATTTGCAAGGGGAGGAAGTGGCCTACCAGGAGAGAAGGTTGGGTCTCCATCCACGGAGAGATAAGGGAAGGAAGGAAACAGAGGGATCCCGTGTGCAAGATTTCCAGTTGGGCTTTGCCTAGTACAGGCAGCGGTCACAAGCAGAAGTGAAGGAGCTGTTTTCACAAGAACATTTGTGATACTCCAGACACAGAAGTGCCACCCTAGGGCACAGAGCGCAAAGTACGACACCAATGCACTTCATTAACTATTAGTAAAGCCAGGAGAGTTTGCAGGTGAGGGCATCAAAAGGTAGCACCTGCGTCAGGAAGGTACCAGCCTCAGGATACCCTCCCTCAAGTGCCTTGTGGGTAAAAGACACCACCAGAAGCCTGGACCAGGAGAACATGAGAGGCCCATCCTTGATCGCTAATGAGACACCCCCTGGGAAAGCCCAGGGGTACCTGGACGGGGGGTTTGGGTGGGCGAGACTGCAAAGAGGCTGAGATCTTACAAACGCAGGTAAGGCTCAAGTTATAGACACGTAAATTAGCATACGTAAGCCAGGAAAAAAAAATTGACATTATTGTTAAGGCATTTTCATCGTGTGCAAAATGATCAAAAGCTCCTAGAACCATTTCTGGCATAAAATAAGTACTCAGTAAATGTTGTCATGTTTGAGACTGAAGAGAGATCATGGAACAGGAGACTGGGTCTGATATGCAGGAAGCACACACCAGAACAGCTGTACCAAGTGCTTACGACAAATGTCGCCTCTGCGTGGTGGTGCCTGCACTGTTCTACTCATTGAATTCTGCTCCTGGAGGAGACCACTAAGTCTCAGATGACCCTGCCCTCTCTCCTGGTGACTGACAAAGCAGTTCTGGACAGGCTCAAAAGCCTCCGGTTTCGGCAACCTTCCCTGAAAGAAAGGACTGGGATCCTTTCCATCACTGGCCCTCTTGTCCCCACCTCCACCTTCCTCCCCTATCCACACCAGGACCAGATACGTCCCAAAGTTCTCACCACTCCTCTCTCACGGAGAGACTCAACATCTGTGTCTTGGGAACAACACAGCTCACCGTTCGCAGCATTTTGTAAGTTTTGCCCTTACTGTGGGTGCTGGCCCGTCTGACGGTTGTTTCCTGAAGAGCAGGGAAGGGTGTTTTACAGCTCAGCTGCTGGGAAGCACAGATGTTGCAGGCTGTGCTGTGGCAAGGTGGTAAAGGCTGTGAGGCAGGTCAGAGAGCATTAATTATAATCTTCCCGCAGCTGTTCATTAGCCCGCAGATGCCTCGTCTTGCCATCTTCAGGACTGACAGCCACATGATTCCAAAGCAAAGCAAAGCAGGAGATTAGAGGGAGGAAGGGAAGAACCACCTGAAGGCTACGCTGGAAAGCAACACGCAGATCGCGATGCCCCAACTCAGCTTCCTGGAGGACCAGGTGATCACAGGGGACCCTGAGATGTGGCCTGGGGCTCAGTCTCCATCAGCACAGCTGTGAATTCCAACACAGGCTGCAAGTGAAGCTCTTCATCCAGGTGCTGGAAGACCAACCAGGCAGGATGGAAGCCAAGCCTTCTCCTTTTCAAATTTTAGCTTTCAAGTGTCGATGAAAGATGCTGATTGGACAAGCCCTGTAAATTCAACTGCTGAGCCAATTCAGTCAGAATAGAAGCCCAATTCTCATCCATGATCTGAAGAGACACATTTCAGATCTCAGTATATTTAACCAGCTGAGATGTCACCCAAGCACCATTTCATTTTACTCCACACAAGGAAAGTACAAATGATAACCTCAAACACTGATAGAGCGAGATTCAAACCAGCACCCATGAGCTTTAGCCTGCCTGTCCCATTACCAACACTTGGTTCTAAGATGGCACAATGATGGCAATAGCTTCATTCTCCATATACGGGGGTCCCTCTGGTCCCAGGCCCTTTCCCCAGACCAAGTGCTTTTCTTGCTTTGAAATTGGCTTCAAATCGCTATCCCTTCATGAAACCTTGAAGTCATAGTCAAAAGATGAATACCTCTTCTTACCTAACACTGTGCCACACACCCTCATTCCTCATGTGATCCACTCAAAAAGGAACCAAAAAGAGAATCTGGTCTGGGATGCAAATTGAGTCTCCATCTGCCCAGGCCAGGTAACCGTAAAGTGGAGCATGTAATGAGATCACTGTCCGAGGCTTGCAGGCAACTGCAACAAGAGGGGGGTCGCAGCCCAAGGATGTGGGTAAATGAAGCCCTTCCCTAGCATTTCCGCAGGGTAGGATATGGGCCCAACCTCTCTGGTTTCCTGCTGGCTCCCCTGGTCACGTGTGTTAGAGATTGTCACCCTGGAGACTGTCTACCCAGGTCACGTGTTGACACCTACTGTGAGCACTAAGCAGGCTCTGTCCTGACCCTGCCTCCTCTCCCTCCTGCAAGCCCATCATGCTGACCCTCCGCTCACTGAAACTGTCAGGTGGGTTTCCACCTGCCACATCCCACCCACAGAACACAGGTCAAGGACAGGATTTCACAGTTATTTCTTTAATGACCTTGGTTGTGGTCTTGGTTTAAGTGCCACCACATCCCTGGAACAACACAAGACATAACAGAACCCAGGATGAGGGGCCGTTCCGGATGCCATCATGTCTATCCGACCACCCCAGACCTAGCCTAAATCATCTGAGAGAACTTAACAATTTCTAGTCAGAGAGCCTCATTCTTTCCTCAGTCAGCAGGTCAGCATTGGCCTTCTCTAAAAAAGTTCTCCCTCATCTCTAACCTGAACTCTGTTGAAGCTTTGAGTCATTTCTCCCAGCTGTGCACATTTTCTGCCTCTGCTAAGATTCAATGACCTCATTCACATTTAGCCAACATGCGTTAAAGGCTGCTCTCTGACAAGTAAGTACCATCAAGGACAGAAACCTAAGGCTACCTCCATCCCAGGGCCAGTCACTTGGCCACTTTCCTGGTCCCACATCCCTCATCAAACAGAGCAGATCTGGGTTCTTTCCAAAGCAAGTGTGGGGACTTCCCTGGTGGTGCAGTGGTTAAGACTCCACGCTCCCAAAGCAGGGGGCCTGGGTTTGATCCCTGGTCAGGGAACTAATCCCACATGCATGCTACAACTAAGGAGCCCGCAAGCCACAACTAATACCCAGCACAACCAAATTAATCAATTAATGCATTAATTTAAAAAGCAATCATTAATTCTTCTCCATTTCCTCTCATTCGTCCCCTAAGTGGTAAGTCAGAGCTATCTATGTTTAAATGATTTTCTTCTTTTGTCAGTGGTTCCACTTTGGGCATTTTGCTATTTTTATATTATTTATATAGGTGTGATCCTTTTGTGATGATTGTCTGTGATTAATCCTCACAGCTATGGGAAAATCAGTGTAACGGCTTGTACCACATCTAACAAGAGTTGCTGGCTGTGTAGTTTTTTTTGTGTTAAGCAGCTTTGCAAGTTTGCTTTAATGACAAGAGAAAGAAAAGGGGGGAGATGCAATTAAAAGGTGTTTATTATTTATTTTTTAATTTATAATTTATAGAAATTATGTATATAGGAGACAGATAACAAGGCACGCCTTCAGCTGGATTTAACGAAACCAAGTGGCATGTCGTCAGGGCCCTAGTGCCCTCCAGCGAAAGACTTCCTTTGGAAGCTCATCTCCCTGGCTCCAAGCTGCCAACAGACTGAGGTCACCCTCCGCCCCGTCAGAGGGAAGAGAAATGCAAAGGTTGTGATAGTCCCAGGAATTTGATCACAGCTTGGAACTCAAACTCCTGTTAAAGACAAGAGCCCTGTCGAAATCATCACACCCGATTTCTGACAATATGGGCCAGGGAGAAGCCAATTCCCACCCACACCCAAAGAGCGGGTGGCTCCCCAGACCCTGATAGGCAAGCACAACTCAGTCCTCAAGTTGAAAGGGTTCAAGGGGAGATTTTCAGGATCATCTTTCTTTCCCTGAAACATCCGGCAGTTCATATGTACACATTTCTCTCCACTAAGACCTAATTTTCCACCATTTCCCTTGATTTGCAGTTCTCTTTTCCCCATTTCCTTGATTTAATGCCCAATTATTTTTTGTCCCATTGCCAGTAAAACAAAATATTTCATAACTGCTTCTGTGAGGTTTTGGGATACTGTTTTAAACACCTGACTTACATACCTTCTATTGCAAAATTTAGAGAAATCGAGTGAACACCTAGGTATGAGTTCTGCATTTTTCTCAACCAGCTGACCTAAGCTTGACATTTAAAAGCACCACGCCATACTTTAACAGATTCCCGTGCGCCCCTCTCTCTCAGCTTCCACTCAGCATCCTTGGTGTCCACTGAGAGCAGGGATGCTGGGACCCCATTTCTCCCACGTCTCTGACCTCCTTTCCCTCCTCTGGTCGTGAAGGGAAATAAGTAGATAGAGAACTAGCTGGGCAGTCAGGAGGCTGGTGTCGCGTTCCACACCTGCCACCAACTGGCTGCACAGCCTCCGCTGGCTCAGTTCACTAGTTTGGTCCTTAGTTACCTCATGTGTAGAACAAGAGGTTTGAATCAAATTACTTCTCAGTTTCTTACAGCTCTAAAAACTCTAGATTCCCTCTGTGTCCTAGAAACAGAAATTAAACACCCAGACTTACGGGTCTGGTTTCGGTATTTGAGGAGGGAGAAAATAAAACATCTCTACTATTAAAATCCTTTTTCCCTACTTAAGTCTCTTTTGGCCTAATTTTCACATGCACAGCTACAACGACAGTAGGACAGAAAGGAATCTTAGAGAAGTTGTCTCTGATTTGTTTGACAATCCCACTTCTTTTTCTACTCATCCTGGTTTCTGGGTTATTTATCTGTTCTCAATAAAATAAAAGTTAAAGCAACTTTGTTTTGAGAAGTATATGTGAACTTCATGAAAGCTATAAAACCACTGGAGATGCTTTGCGGTATCCAAAAACCATTATTGCCAAACCCCTTCTGGAAATGTCATAGGATGTGACCACGCGATTCCAGGCCTGCTAATAAGAAGGGGCCACGTATTATTCAAAGCAAAACTCCCCCAAGTCAGCCCCCAAGTTCTGTCACATTTGACATCAGGAACCTATTTCATTTCCACCACCCAGAGAGGCCACAGCTAGCCCCAGCCAGGTCCCCAGCCAAGTGTCCAGGGCTGGTATTGGGTTCTGCTGAGGGCACATCCTACTAGAGACAAGATCTAGAGGGGCAACCAAGACAAAGCCCCAGAAAAGATGAGATTCAAACCCAAGTTCAGAGACCGCAGGGACGAGAGGCAAGGAAACCAGAAGTTCAGAACTGGGTGGAGAAATCCCAAAGGGAAATTAGATTGGACTATGTATGAAGGGATTCCCACAACCACCAAGACAAGAGGGAAGCCTGGCTAAGTTACCAGGCCCAGGCTAGGAACGGGTCAGATTATATTGCACATCAATCAAATTAGCCCTTGCTGGAGGGCCTGGTATATGTTTTTCAAGTGGGGACAAACAAGCTCTCAAGTGCCTGGGAATTCCAAGATGATTGCTATAAACCATGATGGTATTTGCTTCTTGGGGACAGACAAGAATGGAGTCAAGAGGATTCTGGAAAGATGGTGGTTTGACCATACAATGTCCCCATCCCCACCCCACCCCACCCCCGCAATTCCATCTCCAACTTATCTCTATTTCCTGGGCAAAAGAGCTACTGGAGCCTGGAGGCACCAAGATAAACACGGGGGAAGCCTCAGGGACTCTGTAGGAGAACTGGTGAGACTTTCCTCCAATGTGGCGCCTGCTGAAAGCCTGGAGGCCCAGCTTCAGAGTGTCCAGTCAGAACTGCAGATGCTAGTAGAGCCTGATGTGCATGGATGCCACACACACACACACACACACACACACACACACACACACACACCCCAGCAGGGGAAGGTCTACATCTGCCCCGGGTGAGGCTCCTGTTCTCCTTGCCCCCTAGGACAGATGAGCTAAGTCCTCCCTTCTCTTGGGTCAGAAGGGCCTAAGGAGACCAGGAAAAAAAGAGCATCTTTCTAGAGTTCAGCTATGACACTGGTCCTCAGGGGTGAAGATCCTTTGGCCTTTCTCCAGAATACGTCCACTTAACGTTCTCCAACAACCACGCCCAAGGCTCAGGAGGAGGCAAAGAGAAATAGCAATATATCCAGTAGCCAAAGAAGGTGTGATCACATTGAATAGCACAGTCGTGCACTGAAGGAGCTAATACTCTAGGAGGAAATAAGAATCGCAGCAAAAATTGTTCATTTCCATCAATTCCAAAAATAACCTATCCTGAAAAAAATTGCCCTCTTTTGTAGAGAGCAAGTAGAGTCGCTCACCATCCCTTCCATAAGCAGGAAATGGGCAGTTCCCTCTCTTTCCATCTTCCTTGAAGAAATTTTTTAAGTTAATAAAATAAACAGGGCCAAGGAAGACTTCCTCTCTTGCGGTTCCTAACTTTCTACTATGTCAGGCGCAACTATAACGAAAAGGAGCTCATAAAGGCAACAGAAATTTACACAGCCAAATGAACAGAGTTGATGGTGTTTTAAAGAGCTAACAAATAACACCTCTTTCTTCATCACCTGGAGATTAAAACCAAATGAGAGAGATACACCAGCGTCCTTATAGATAGAATTCAAAATATTGCCAATGTTATTGACCATGAGGTTTTAGATCTGTGGCCAAGAGGGCTTGCTAATAATTTATCTCCAAGTTAATCAAACCCACCCATGCAGACCCCTCCAAGACATGCCTCTAACTTCACGGCCAAGAGATCTGCAGGCTGGCAGGTCTTGAAAGTAGAGCCCAGAAGGGCTAAGCTATCCCTGCCTAGTCCTTCTCCCTAACTCACTGGTCCTTCTCCCTATGTCACCATTACACTCACTTATTCTGTGCCCCCTGGGAGGAGTCGGAGAGGCAGGGGTTGGCCAGCAGTGCTATTCTAGAGGATAGCTCTGCACACAGGAACATAAGGTCAGGGGAAGACACCTCCTATGCCCCAACCCAATAACCATCTCCTTTAAAGTGACCCCCTGGGACAGTCTCTTTTTTTGATGCTCCAATTGTTAGAATATTTTTGAGTTCCTCTCTCAGAATCCTATCCAGAGCCTGTAGCTATTCTTTCAATACCTTCAGTTACAGGAAGATTTCATATCTGAAGATTAGACAGTCAAAAGTCATTGGAGTAAAGCAGGTAGAAACCTTTTGGGTCAATATGAGGGTGACAGAGGAGAGATAAATGCGGTTTTCTTGTGCAACACATAAACTGATCCTGAAGTTTGTGCAATGTTTTTACACAATGGCAGCACCCTAGCTATGAGGGTACGGTTACCATGGTGACACTTTCTGAAACTAAAAATTGGATCCCGTGATCTGACAAAGACTTTTTAAGCCACTTCCATGTATCAGAAGCTATCTTGCAAATATACCTTAAATGATGAAATTGTTCTTTCTGACGTATGTCAATGTTTTATGAACAGACCCAGATGAAATTTTGATGAAAACCTTTGCATCATCAATTCTAAACACACAAATGGTACACAGAAAGTACTTACAAGTTGATACCTTTGAAGAGGATAGTTTTCATTTCACAAAATTCTGGTATATTTATATAAAAAAAAATCACACTCATAGCTTTACAGTAAAACCTCAAATGTGAACCATGATGAGGGTGTTTGTACTGACTCTTACCACGAAGCCCAAGCAGCTAAACCAGTTCAGCTGTTAATCAGAGAGAGGATTGAATAAATGAACAAACCATTTGTAACCGTACTTTAGTCTTAGAAGAGGGATTAATCATATTTTCTACTACATTTACATTTTCCATTGCTTTGCAATTAATTTTGTGAGACAGCCTCTTCCACAAGGCTGGAAATGGGTAATGGGATTCAAAAGGTGGATAGAAGAAGGTGAGGCATTAAAAGGCAATTAGAAGTTGTAAACCCAAGAGCCAGAAGCGGGTTCAAGAGCCCCATCTGAAAAACCCTGGCGATGAGAGGGTTTGCTGCTTCCAGCGGAGAGAAGATCTGGGCACAGGGGGCAGAGGAAGACAGGGAAAGGACTGAGCATTGGGGAAAGAGGCCAGGGCACAGGCGGTGATGATCAGAAAGAAACAGGGGGTCTTCCTCCCACCTCCTCCTAGGGAGGGTAAGAAAGGGAGAGGCGTAAGGGAAGGAAGGCAGTGACAAGCCCAGGTAAATGACACCTCTATATACAGGCCTTAAGAAATGGTAAGAAATATGGGACTCAACTCGTATCAGAGAATAGTGACATTTAGGAAACAGGTCCCAGCACATCCAGGCCTGGTGGTCCCATCTGCATCATGTGGGGCAGGAGCATAGAGGCCCCCAGGGCCACGTTACAGTAACAAACTGCTCTTCTGTGCCATCCAGGAGGACTCCCATCAGAACTTCAGACTGTTCACCCCTCTGCTTAGAAGATATTTTCACTGCCGTCTGGAAGGAGGGAACAGCTGGGCTGTTAAAGTCAACAGGCTCCCACTTCCACACCGAGCAGATTGTGTCATAATTAGAAATGTGAAATTCGCCTTCCTCTGCGTAGCTTCTAAGGCAGGGAGAGGCCTGTCTGCGTTTCCTCCAGGCCCCAGGAAGGGCCAGTCCCAGTCCTGAGTAAATGCTGCAGGCTCGTTTTGGGGAAAGGGGGCCATGAGCCCTGCCAGGTCCCTATGACATGCACGGGCTTAGCAATCCTATCTGAGGGCAGGAGGCGGGGTATAGGAGACAGGAGGATGCAGGGGAGGCTAGAACCAAAACAGGCCTTACTAGCCATACAGTCTTGCACCTGAAGTGTCCTCACCGATCCCCTCTACAGCCACTTGTCTATGAAAACCTTCCGGCCCTTCAGCGTTCAGCTCAAATCCTGCCTGTTCCCTGAGGCATCCTGGCCACCTCCCCCAAGATACCCTCCCTTCTCTGAGGTTGAACTCCCATAATACCTGTACGTGGACACTCCCTGGAACCCAGAGGGGTCCTTCATGGGACCAAGCTGTCTTTCCCTAAGCTGCTTTTCCTTCCTTTTCCTTTAGTCCTTGTCTCTTTTAACTCCTTCCTGAAGTCCTACTCCCTCCTTACTCTCCTCCCCACCCACTCAAAACCCACCCCTCTCCACGCATCACGTAGCCCGAAGTCCTCTTGGGTATCTCATCAATTGCTCTGGCTCTGCTCTCTGTCGTGAGTCAAAGATGGGTTTACTCTGCACCCAGTATGGGGGCACGTGATGGGCATGTGTGTTTGAGGCTCTGGCTCCATGTAGGGAAGGAAGGCCTTCAGGGTCTACCATTCCAGTTTGCAGTTTGCTCTTTCCTCAGATATGTATCTAAACATACCAGACACATCTCAAACTGCAAGGTTTCATTTCCTGCCAAAACCCATCACCAGGGCTACTGAAGAGTCACATATTTTTCATGTTAATGTAATTTTGAACTAATTACTCTGCCAAATGGCTTTGTCCCCTTCCAACCTTCCCGCACAGGGAAAGATATTGTGCCCAGTTTCTCTTCCTCAATTTCTGGGTTTCTCTCTGGCCTGTTTTGCTGGGGGGCGGGGGGGGGGTCAAGGTGAAGAGACTAAGAAAACTCTCCTAGCACTGAAACAAGTTGGATTTTTTTCCTCCCCAATTAGAATGCAAATACCTTTTTACCCCCCACAGGATCTAACCTAGCACCAGGCACACTGAGTTGCTTCAGAACGAGCGAAGCAACTGAGCTGGGACTCCAACCCAAGGTCTTCCTCTGTTCCACAGTGTTCCACAGCTGGGCTGACCAAAAGGCCCTCTGGGAAAAAAATTAAAATACTATTGGATCTGGGGGTCAGAGACCAGGTGCATTCAGGGTCAGCAGAGCTCTCCTGCCCCCAGTGCTGCTGTGCGTGGTCTCTTAGCAAGTGTCCAGGCGCTCTGGTGCAGAGGTGGGCTCCACAGTCATTTAACATCTGTGGCCATGTTATCAACCACCCTGTCCTAGCCTTAGCCAAGGAATTTTACTCCCAGCCAATATCCAGTTTGTGACCAGGGAGAGATGGTGACGGGCCAGTCCAGGAACTCTACTCCCCCGTAATAATTTGGCTGAGAATAAGAACAGGAAGCATTAAAAATTTATATTCTTTCTTTATTGACAAGAATCATACCACAGAGTAAGTCCAACTGGCCAGGGCCCCACCCAGACTGAGATCTGATCCCAGGTCCATAGACAGAGGTTTTCATGCATTTTTTTTTAGCATTGCAACCCCTTTCTCCAGTCAAATCTTACACAGAACCCCCCCAAGTAGAAAAGCAATAAAGGGGCTTCCCTGGTGGTGCAGTGGCTGAGAGTCTGCCTGCCAATACGGGGGACACGGGTTCGATTCCTGGGCCGGGAAGATTCCACATGCCGCAGAGCAGCGAAGCCCATGTGCCACAACTACTGAGCCTGAGCTCTGGAGCCCAAGAGCCACAACTATTGAGCCCGCATGCCACAACTGCTGAAGCCTACACACCTAGAGCCTGAGCTCTGCAACAAGAGAAAAGCCACTGCAAGGAGAAGCCCACGCACCACAGCAAAGAGTAGCTGCTCCTTGCCACAACTAGAGAAAGCCCGTGTGCAGCAACGAAGACCCAATTTTATTTATTTAAATAAATAAATAATTTTTTTTAAAAGGAAGAAAAAGAAAAGCAGTAAAAGTGGTAGAGGTGAGAGAGGGGTCCCTGAGCCCCAATGACCTGGTTCTCTGCCTTGGTCCTCTTCCCAACTCAGTCTCCCCCTACCTACCCCCCACCCCTGCCCGAGTCCCTGGAGCACCTGGAGAAGAACAGTCTGAGAACTATGGCAGCAAACCAGTCGGGCAGCTGTGGGGGCAGGGGAGGGACATGCAGAAAAGTTGAACAGCAAAGCTGTTCTGCACAAGGCTCCTTGAAGTGAGCTACTTTTGTTTTTAGAAAGTAAATAACGGGCCTAGGGATCCGAATGAAGCCTGACACAGGACTTGTCAACATTTCTAGCATTCGTAGTCTTTAAATATTCAAACACCAAGATTCTGAAGGATCTTTGACTTTTCTCTTCGTTTTTTTTTTTTTTTTTTCCTCCAAATGTCAACAAATACTGCTTTTGCTGAGTGAAGAGCCTGGCCTTGCCTTTCCTGATGAAAAACAAAAGAGGTGAAGTGAGAGAGAAGGTGAGATGGAAAAAAAAAAAAAGAGTGCAAAGGATAAGGATTTTTAAGTGTCCTGAAGGAGAGACCCAGAACAGAGAGAAGGAGATGGAGGTGGAGGGGCTCAGAGAGTTACGGCCCTGAAGCCCCTCATGTGTTGAGCTTTGGCCCTACTCTTCATTGCATAGGTGAGTCAACTGAGGCCCTGAGAGTAAATGGCATTGGGCTAGATCGTAAAGCCAAGTTAAAAAATAATAATATTAATTGGTGCCTGCTTGTCACATGGGGAATTTTTTAAAAGGAAAAGGCCTTAGTCCCCCAGACTAAGGAAGAAACACTCACAGCCCTGAATTAATTCTATCAGCAAGCACTTACTGAGCTCCTACTATGTGTCATTCACTGCCCTGGATGCTAAAGATTGGAGATGAACGGGACCTGGTCCCAGCAAAAGGACCCCACAAGCCAGTGGGCGAGGCGGACAGATCATAACAACTGCAACACAACCTAAGAGGTGTCCTGACTGTGCTGTGTGGAGGTTGCTGTGGGGGTGGCAGCAGGACCAGATCCATAATTTAGGGGCCTCGGTGCAAAATAAAAATGCAGGGTCCCTTATTTTAAAATTCTTTAGAATTTTAAGATAGTGACACAGAGCATTAAACCAAATGCAGAGACCTTCTGAGCGTGGGGCCCTGAGTGACTGCACAGGTGACATGTCCGTGAAGTCAGCCCTGGGTGGCAGCTACCACTTCCTGGAGGAGGTACTTCCATAGCCAAGTCTGAAAAGACAAAATGATCAGCAGATAGAAGAGGAAGAACATTCCAGAAAAAGATAATAGACTGTCTAAAGGCATGGAGAGGTGGAAGCATACACTGTATTTGAGAAATTGACACAAGGTCAAGTAGGCCAGGGTATGAGACCTGGGAGAGTAACAAGACAGAAGGATGGCAAGGAAGTGGACCCCAAGAATCAAGGTTCTTTTAAGCCATACTCAGCAGTTTTCTTGTGGGTATTGGTGAGTCACTGAAGCTGCCCAGGGATATGCTCTAATGGGTAATTTAAGAAAAAAAACTCTTGGGGACTTCCCTGGTAGTGCAGTGGTTAAGAATCCACCTGCCAATGAAGGGGACACAGGTTCAATCCCCAATCCAGGCAGTCCGGGAAGATCCCACATGCCATGGAGCAACTAAGCCCATGTGCCACAACTGCTGAGGCTGCGCTCTAGAGCCCACAAGCCACAACTACTGAGCCCATGTGCCACAACTACTAAAGCCCATGTTCCTCAACGAAAGAAGCCACCACAATGAGAAGCCCGCACACTGCAACAAAGAGTAGCCCCCTCTCGCTGCAACTGTAGAAAGCCTGTGCACAGCAACAAAGACCCAACACAGCCAATAAGTAAATAAATAAATAAAATTTAAAAAACAAAAACAAAAACACTTGGGCAGCAGGAGGAGTGTGGATTGGAGGAGAGTAAGCCTGGAGCTGCCCCCAGGTTGGGAAGTCAGTGCAATAACCCAGGCAGGAACCAGCGAGAACACATCCACAGGGCATCCAAACATTGAAGAAAGACTTCCTGGCTGGAGATAGAGATTTCGGGCTCATGCACAGGGGCAGTTGAATTCTTGAGTGCAGATGCAGCTACCTGGAGAGAGAATAAGGGTGGACCCCAAAACAAAGATGCGGGTGGAGGAAAGAGACTTCAAAGGAGAAGTGTTGGAGGTACGAGGATAATCAAGAGGGCAAATCACATTACTCAAGAGACAAAAGAGTTTCAGGGAGGAGGGAGTGGTCAGCTTGAAAAATAATCAAAGAGTAAGGTAAGGACTATAGTGGCCGAGAGAACCGAAGGAAGAGACACAGGGTGTAATGTCCAAAGATGGAGACATAGTCAGTGGTTCTTTCCAGGGCAACCGCAGTCTAGAAGAGCACGTGGATGATGGAAGGCTCTGGTTCTGCATATCCATCTGCCCCGTGGCTGGTCCACTGCCCCATCTCAGGTCTTCTGGGGGCTGCAGCAGCCTGGTTTTCTCTAGAGCTGGAGCAGAGAAGCTTCTTCTCTCACTTGCTCCCTCGTGACTGCCATGTGCCCCTGCAAGAGCTGTCAAGGGCCACATCTGACCTTAAGGATGACATTGGGGTGTGCATCTCTCCCATGGTCACCTTTCCTTATCCTCACAGACACTGACCCAGACATCCACCCCACTGCCAGCCATGACCTGGCCTCTGCAGCTGCCCAAGCTGTTTGCACTGGGGTTACACTACTGCTACCAACATGAAACTCTCATGAGGCCCCAAACAGGAAGACCTCCTCCACCTTGCTTGTTAGAACTCAACAGTACTTTGCTTTTACTCACTCTCCCTGCATAATAAATAGCTCATCTGTCTTCATACTTGGTACAAGTTTCCCATAGGGACCACTCAGGTGTCAATGAACATGGTCCATACAGCATCACGGTAAAGCCCCCTGGCTCCACTGGCTCTCAGGCAGTGGACTGAGCCCTCCTGAGCCTCAGAGCTCCAGCCACAATGGGTACACAGCCTAGGAGACCAATGGTCCAACACAGAGTTTCCTGTTATTGAGTTCCTCCTGTGTGCCAGATGTTTCATACCTGTTATCTCGCTTCCTTCTCAGTT
Organism: Hippopotamus amphibius kiboko; assembly: GCF_030028045.1. Lineage (NCBI taxonomy): Eukaryota > Metazoa > Chordata > Mammalia > Artiodactyla > Hippopotamidae > Hippopotamus > Hippopotamus amphibius. The sequence goes on along the minus strand of NC_080188.1, from coordinate 172,375,110 downwards.
CAAGCCAATGAAGTGCATTGTCCTATTTCACAGAAAAGGTAAACCAGAGCAGCCAGTCGGCATATGGCAGGGCAAGGACTGTTCAGGTCCTCCCCATTGCGTCTCAGTGGAGAGGCCTTTCTGCAGTCTTGTGGACTTTTCAAATCTCAGGCAATAATAGGCTCCTGGCTTTGTCTCTTCCCAAAGAGAGCAGAATAAGAAGAATCAACCAATGGGGCCCTCTCTCATTCTTGGCTTCACATCCACTGACTACCAACCAGATTGTGGGAAGGCAGTAGGACTGGCCAAATTGACTGTGGTCCAAGGCCTCTGAAAGAGGGCCCTCCTGACCCTGAAGCAGCCGGAGATGATAGATGGCCTCACTCTCAGGAAAGCTTCCTGCTGTTCTCTGAGTGTGTATATGCAGACACACACACACACATACACATACAACCTCATTACTGCACAGAGATAAACCATAGATGGAACCCACATCATATTTGAAAATGCAAGCTAGTCAGTCCCCCTGGTTCTGGCTTGTTTACAGCTGGCATTGCTTCTGATTTGGCCTGCATCCATTCTGACTGGCTGATGTCCATGCCATATCTGTTGGCTAAATATTTTTTATACCAGCCTTGATTCTGGAGACAATGACAGGTTAAGTAATATACTCATGGACCCTCAGCTGTTAAATGGAAGAGCCAGCATTCACAACCAGCTCTATCTAACTCCACAGCCGCATGCTCTTAGCTCCAACGCTCTGTACACCATGCCTCTCGCTGCCAGAATGCCTATAGGGCTTCCATGTAGATAGACCCCTAGTGTTCTCCCAAACATGCTTGATGTCTCATGACGGAAATTCGAAGTTGACCCTGTTTGGAAGCTTGGCTATGCACAATAAGGAAAGAACTCTAGGGAAAAGCAAATGCTGAATTCCATGTTTGCAAATCTCATACATTTCAGAGGAACCACCTAGTTGGGTAGATGAGCCAGGGCTTTTTTATTCTCTGAACTGGATTACTAATTCCTGGGAAAGGCCCATGCTTTCAGTTTCCAGGCCTTTACTTATGTTATTGTATGCTTTTTAAAGCCTCAGCTTGTTAGCAGGTGACCCTCATGAGTTTAGGGCTGTGGACCAGCCCACACACTACCCGGATAAGAGGAGACACTGAACTGAAATAGATGCAAATAACCAGCCTTCTGCTCTCCTGCGAAATAATGTCCAGGAAGCAATAAGCAAGCCACAGGCATCACAGCAGCATTGCACAGCCAGCAGCCATGAGGCAGAGGGCATGGGAACAATGAGTGCTTCCCCCACCCCTCCCCCACACTTCTCTCCTTCCTCAGTCCACTGGGGCAGTGATACTCAAACCATGGCCTGTCCCAGCAGCATCACCTGGAAACTTGTGAGATGTACAGATGCTCTAGGCCCACCACATAACTGCTGAATCAGTGTTTTAAACAGCCCACCTGCTGATTCTGATGTGCACTAAAATTTAAGAGTCACAGCACTAGAGGTCTGCAAAGATTCAAAATTATGAGCATCTGTCCCTTTGACTAAGAGAAAGTAGGAACCATAAGCCTATCAAGGGAAGCACATCTAAAAAGAAGGTGATATGGAAAAGGCATGAACTTCAGAGTCAGATGAATACAGGACTGTATCCCATCTCAGCCACTTACTAACTGTGTGACTTCCAGCACGTCACTTCATGTTTCTAAGAATTCATTTCATGATCTATAAAATGGAAATCATAAAACCTAGCACAATGTCTGGCATACAGAAGGTGCTAAATTGAGAGTAACTGTTATACTAATGCTTCATGTCAATCAGCAACTGAGCATAGCAGCCAACAGCTACTGAGTTCCTTTCTTTCCTGTAGGCAGACTATGGAGAACAGCTACACAAGGGGAGTGATGACCTCCCTGGAGGAACGGGCAGACTGGAGAGCCAGGTGGGGAGAGGTTCAAACTTCAACAGCTCTGTGTGCGCTCAGAGAGAATAACAGGCCCTAGTGATCTGATCAGCACAGCTGGGAAGCAATACATTCGAGGCCCAGAGCCAGCTCTTCAGGGACAGAACGTCACCAAGCAAAAGCTGCCTCTCCTTCATGCCGACATGCCCCTAAGAAAATATCCCTTTGAGAAACATGCAGTGCTGAACTGAAGTGCAGTGCAAAACTCTTGAGTCATCACAGAGCAGAGCAGGTTTAACCAGGGAAAGCACACAACATGCAGCTCACATCTTCCTGGGACAGAAGGGACGGGGAAGAGGACAGGAGGAAAAGAATAAGAGGCAGAGCGGACCCCTGACACAAGGTCAGGAGGTAGGGGATGAGTGAATGTAATTTATAGCAGAGTTTCTCAACTTTAATGTGTGGATAATTCACTCGTTAAAATGCAGACTCTGATTCAGCAAATCTGGGATGGTGCCTGGGACTCTGCATTTCCGCAAGCTCCCAGGAAATGCGGCTGCTGCACTTCCTATAGCCCTTTTGGACAATAATAATAGTGTTTACCATAGAGTTTAAAAGCCCGGGTTCCAATTCTGGTTCTGACCCAGCTTGTGTGACACAGCGGTCTTGAAAAAGTCACTTAACTTCTCTGAACATGTTTCCTCATTTGTAAAATGGGGAAACTAATGCCTACCACACAGAATTCTAAGAAATCCAGAAGATAACATACATTACAGCTTAGCATAGTGCCTGCTGCTTGCTGATCCCTTGGAAGATGTAGCTGTGATGAATGCCACCTATAATGCCAGCGGTACGAAGGGGTGAGGACTGCATATTCTTTTGCTGGACCCTGAGAGGATCCAGGGCTTGGCGATGCTTTGATCTGGTTGCTAGGATTTACCTGCTGACTCTCTATCTTCTTCTCTAGCTCCTCTGCCTTTTCAGCCCTGAAACTGGGGTATTCCCAGGCTTGGTCGTTGGCCCTCTGCCCCCATCTCTCCTCCCCAACTCTGGCCTCACTCCTATCCCCAGCTCCAGTTCTCATCCCCGAGGAGAGAGGAGTTGCCCAAATCTCTACCTATTCCTGATTCTCCTTCCTCTTCCTGGGCCCTGGTTTTCCTCTGTCTCTATTTGGAATCCCACTGTCCATTCCATTCAACTTGCCTACATTCAACATGCTCATCAGATTACTCCACAAACCAGCATAGCTGCTCACTCCCCTGCCTCTGTCAGTGTTCTCACCTTCTTAGCTTAGACATCCCTACGCCAGGCAGCCTTCCCCAGTCAGGCAGGATGAGATGCCCTCCATGTGCTCCAACAGCACCTGGCACACGTGCCTAGGGCAGCACTCACCCTACAGTGCTGTCCTTCTCTGTGCATTTGTCCCTCTCCACCATGCACAGGGAACTCCCTGTGGGCTGGATCCCTTGTCTTCATCACCTGTGATCCCCAGTGCTTGACAAAGAATGGCCTAAATTCCACCCTGACAATCCCTCTCTATCCAGACCATTCCTGAGGAAGTTGCACTGGGATGTGAGGAACCATGACAGTTAGCAGGGCCAGTGCTCATTCCCACCACAGTAGAACTGATACCGACCTGGGTTCTTGGCCTTCCCCAGTCAATAGAAATTGATAACAGGACATACAAGAAACTCATGCAAATATTTACGGGGGTTTCCTGCAGCTGCAGGAGGGAGTGAAAACAAGTAACAGTTTCCCTTGCTCACTCTCCAAGGTTAGGGGGGCAGCAAATTTGTTCCTTATATGGGGTGAGGGTAGGGGCAGGTCCAGGGGTCGGGCCAGTGGGGTGGTTTAAGTAGTGTGCCCACCCCTTTGGTGGCACTGAGTGCAGGGTGGGGTGGGGTGATGGATGTGCAATGCCCTGCTTTTGCTCCCAACACCCTGTTTTTGCTCCTGGCTCTTCAGAAGTGACAGTTGGGTGTTTCTGGTCTTTCTGTATCTTCTTGTCCATAATTTGCCCCAACTGCATGTGCACACAGTTATTTTTAGTCGCTTATAGTTTCTTTGTATTTTGTTGCTGGAGGAGATGTTTGTGCAGGTAGAAGCACTGCAGCAAAGGGTCCCAGGTCCCAGCCTGTCTCATAACTCAGATGGAGTTAAGTGAGCATGAAACTCAGACTTGGAATCCAAGTATAGGCTCTTGGCTCTCCCAAGCTGAATCCAAACCTTGGGAGTCATCACCTCTGGCTCATCCCAAAGGAAAGAAACCCAGAGCCCTGATGAGAACGCCTGGCAGGGGGAGAGGATGTTGGGAAGGGGAGAGGGTGTTAGGAAGGGGAATGGAGAAGAAGGGAAGGGAAGAGAAGCAGAGGAAGGAGAAGAGACAGGAGGGGGAAGGAATGGAAGGAAAGGGAGCCGAGAGACGGGAGGAGGAGGGAGAAGAGGAAGGGAGAGAGATTTTTTTCCTGCAAATCTTCATACCCTCCTTCTTGACGCTCTGTGAGATAGATTAACTTAAGCTCTTTCTCAACAAATAAGAATCCTTTCTGGAAAAAAAAAGTAGGGGAAGGAAATTGGGGCTAAGTAACAAGATTATTTTTGATGGGCTGGAGAAAGAGAGAAATTCATAAACACTGCCAATTTAATAAATTTTGTCTCCTCACTTAGGAGCGTGTCCTAGCACTATGCCTCACACGATGTATTGCTTAATAAGATAAAGGATGAATTATAAAATAGTCTGTAGGAAAAACACTTGTAAATGAAATGTTGTTGTCGTAATCATCAGCACATTACTCTGGCTGTCCCCAATGTGTGGTATCGTAGAATCTCCAGTCCGCCCTCATCTAGTCAACATGCCAAGGCTTCGGGGACCTCAAAACGAGCATTAATGTTAGTCCAGAATTTACCCTGAGTCAATTTTACCATTATCTCTTCCATAAATACTTGCGCCTACCGCAAACAGAATAATATTTTGAAATATTATTCAATGTATTTTTCATTCCTAGTAATTTGGTAGCTTGTGTTGCCCACCAGCCCTCTACTGTGAGAATCTGAGTTATCCATGGCTTGGGGCGGGGGGGGGAGGGGGGGGAGGTGGAGCAGAAGAAAAAACAAGAATTAAGTTTCCCAAGAAGAAGAAGGCTTTGACATCCCAGTTTAACTTTTTTAATTCACAGAGAAGACAATAATCTGGAAAGCCCTGGTTTTCCAGTGCAAGAACCAGGCACTTGAGAAAATGACAAAGTCTTTCTGGACTCCATAGAGTAGGCAGGATGGGAGAGATGAAGTGGAAACAGTTTACCTCTACTGGATGAGGAGAAATTCAAGGAAAATCACAGAGAAGGAAATCGAAGATATTAAATTACATGTAAGTGAGCGTCCTGAGAGGACCCAGCCTGCCCCTTCCAGGACACCCCTCCAGGTGGTTGACTCCAGAAACCCAAGCGGGAAGAAGGGACATATCATCCCTCAACACACACGCACACACCTGCACGCACGCACGCGCACACACATACACATTTCAACTCTGGAAAATTCAGAAGATCACTGTGGCTAGCAAGAACTGAGACAAGACACAAGTTGGATGGGCAGTGAGCAGGGTCACGTGGACTGAACCAGGAAGACAAACTACACATTACATCAGCCACAGACACTGAGGCAACCAGTGCAATGAGAACAATGCCACCAAACCAGGTAGGACCAGCTACTCAACACCAGAGGCCAGCCAGGACCAGAAGCCAGAACACAAACCGGACAGGAACCATCTCACTTCTTGCTTCCATGATCCCATGATTCCTGCGTGCAGACACCATCCCAGGTAGGAGACAAGAGAAGAACACTTGATAAAAGACAATGGTCCTGGTATAAATTTTGAATTTTAAAATACCTGAGTCTTCACTGTCTAATGAGTGAAAAGAGACTACAAATTGAGCCAGAATTTGACTAAGCTACCTTTAATCGTCATGAATAAGTCTTTCCACAATAGCAAAAAATGATGACTAGTGACAGTGATAGAAAAATAACATCACATTTAGGACATCTGAGTTGTGACTGAGCTTCAAACCCACAGGTCTTGGTTTTGAGCAACGATGAGAGCAAAGCAGAGGAAATCTCTATAGCTTATGGAGCTTATAGGCCAGTGAGAAGGCAGTCATGAAACAGGCAACCCCACAATAATTACTGGACAGCTTGGTATGCTTGGTGCCGTGGAGGCCAAGTACGGGAGGAAAGAGAGGAAGAGCCCTGTCCTAAATCATCAGTCCTGCCTACCCACTGTGATGTCAGAAATGCAACATTTAGAAATGAATTCTATTGGTAAATCATTGCTTTTCTCTCTCAATCCTCTTTAAAATGGAAAGACCTGTGGGAGAAGTTATTCTTGAAGTTGCTAACCTTTCCATTTTAAGAGTTTAATAGCTCTTCTATTTAAAAGATCATAAAGCAGGAAAGCTTCAAAATGCTGCTGAGGAGGGCAAGGAGGAGCATGCAAGGAGGAACACTCCAGGCTGGAGGTTCCCACAACAGACCTGCTTGGCAATCTTGCCCAGGGTTGCTCTGCTCTGGACAATGGCCTTTGGATCTTAGCAGAAGTTTAAAGCAATCCTGCGGCTAGAATCTGATGCCTTATGAACCAGGGTAGTATAGACAGCACCTAGCTGTCAGGATAGCTCTGTCTCCTGGAAAGGAGTTAGGCTCTTTTCTAAACTCAAGGGACCTCAGCTGTCATCTTAGTGCCCAGTGGGAAACAGGGCCCTTCTTCCAATGACGACAGAAGACTCAATTAGCCAGAAACCCCTCTCACTTTCAGGAAGGAGCATGGCATTGTGGTTTAATCCATTGCTCTGAAGTCCAGCAAAACTCAGACTCACTCACTTACCAAATGAGGGACTTCGGGCAAGTTCCTTGACCTCTCTGAACCTTCAATTTCTCATCTACAAAATGGGACTGATAAACAGAGTTATCTCATGGGTCATTGTGAGATCAGATGAGATACTCTATACAAAGCACTCTCCACAGTTACCTGCTATTTACTGGAGTCCAGAGAGAGGCAGTGGTGGGACAGCCACCTGGGCAGGGTGGGGTTATCTGGACCAATGCTACCCAGCATCAGTGTCACCGGAGTGCTTGTTAGACCCGGGCTCCACCCCAGACCAATAAAATCAGAATCTCTGGGAATCTGTGTTTTAGCAAACTTTCCAAGTGACTTTTACATACACTTAGTTTTGAGAAGCACAACACTGTGTAATCACAGATAGACCTGAAGTCACAGGCAGAGTGTCTTAGGCAAGTCCTTCCTTCCCCAGAGGCAGTGATACCTGTCTCAGATACCTTGTAAGATTGATGAGAGCATTCAATAATAAGCCTGAAAGGACTTCACAGTGTTTCAGACAAAGTAGAAGTGGATGAGAGCATGATTATTCCCCTGCATTTGTAACAGGACCCTTGGAAAGGAAAACAGCCAAGTCCTTGGCTTTCCTTCCTGGCTCTTGGCGAAACCTCCTACTGCTCTCAGAGGACTCAAGAACGTTGACCCAGAATTCCCTGCGTGTTCCCTTGGAAAAGCAAGCTATCTCTGACAACTAAAACTGTACACGGTGTATCATAAAATCCCTGCAGCTCAGACCTGACAGCTATTCCCTCTGGTTCCTGGCCTGCACAGTCTGCCCAGCACTGCGGGTCTCTCTGTGTCTCAGGAGCTTTCTGTGGATGGAGCACAGCTTTCAGGGGCCCCGGGATTTGAATCAAGACCAGTGAATGGAGAGAAGCGACAGAGTCAGATTTCGTGCAGGAAGAACTCTGCAGCTGTCAGAAAGTAGCATGAACTTCCCTGGGAGGTAAAGAGTGAGATCCCCAACCCAGGTCACTCACAGGCATGAAATTATTTTATGATTTCCCACCCTACTCCACTCTCCTAGTTTCGGGGTGCACTGCCTGACGTCTGAGCCACCGCCTTCAAGAATTTAACCTTCTTTCATTTAGTTGATATTTACTTATCACCTGCCATGCATCAGGCACTGTCTGAGACATCAGCATGAAGGAGCTTGTTCTCAAGGAGCTTCTGACCTAATGGGCAGTTTCGATGGGGTAAGCAGGGGATGGTCTCTCTGAACAGGTGGTATTTTCAACTGAAATCTACAGCACAGGAAGGAGCCAGCCACGGGGTAACCACGTGGACAAGCATTTCAGGCCAAGGGAACAATTGGTGGCTTGGCGGGGCCTAGGCAGGAACCTAGAGGCGAGTGACAAGAGAAAGGGAAGGAGAAAAAGTCAGGGAGGGATCAGATCCAGTGGGGAAGGCTGTGGGAGCCAGGGCAACGGGGGAGGATGTTTTTTTTTTCTTTCTTCATGACAGCACTCAAACAGGCCTGCTGATTGCCAAGAATCATCAAAACTTCTTTGTCGAGGGCCTACTTCCTACTACAAGCCTCGGGAAACCAGGCTCCTGTCCTCCCATCCAGCTGCTGCTTCCTCTAAACACTCTCAAGTCTGGGCCTCACTTTCAGCATCTTTGAAGGTCTCAGATTACCTTCTGAGCTACTGGCTGGTTACATAACTGAAGTCCTTTTTTTCCCTTTGTTCTGTCTTTTCCATGTGATGAAATACAGATGCGTATTGGATATGGGTCTAAACACAACTGCGGAACAGCAAACCCAATCTGTATGGGACAGCAACACAGCACAGTGGCTAAGGCACAGGGTCTAGATTCCAAATGCCTGGCTTTCAATGAAGGTTGCTTCTCACCAGCTGTGTGACCTTGGGCAAGCCACTTACCTCTCAGAGCCTCCCTTTTGCCATATGTAAAATGAGTAAAGAGATAGTCTCTGCTTCATGATGGTGAATACAGACGGATATGTTACAAGTATAGAACTTAGAACAGAAGCTGGCACTTAGTAAGTGCTTAATAAGTACAAAACCTTATTTGGCCCAAACGTTGGTTTTTTGTGAGTTTTAACATTTGTCCAACACTGAACAAATATTTGTTGATCATCTACTATGCACCAAGCCCTCTGCTAGGCATGCTTTCACAGAAAGGGCTTTGGGCTGGAAGTCAGAAGACCTGAGTTCTGGTCTCGGTTTTGCTATGAGCTGATCAGCCTCATTATCTCTTGTCCTCAGGTTTCTTTCCCTTTAAAGGTGGACACTGGGATCATGTGACTTGCAAGGGTCCCCTCTGCTCCTGGCCTCCCCTAGATGACCACCCTCAGGAGAATCCAGCCCGCTGTCCTCCCCAGGCGGGGCCGACCCTCCAGCCACTCACCTCCACCAGGTCCCCATGTGCAAGCACATGCCCTAGGGAGAAGTAGGCCTGATCACTGTCTCGTGCTCGGCATAAAATATTGATTAGGGAATTTAAAATTTTGAAATGATTTAGGAGCCCCGAGACAGGGACGTAATGTGCTGTGCCCAGCTGCGTTATGAGCCATCTATCTCCTGTCAGCGAGCAGCAAGAAACTGACAGAATCAATACAAACGCGTCTGAAGACAGACTTAACTCATTTCCTTCCCTCCCACCCCACGGGGGCTATGGTTGGAGTGGGTCAGCCTGAGAGGCTGGCACCAAGGCTGAGGCCTAGACGCCCATCTGCCCAGGGCAACAGAGGCAGGAGTCTTAAGGCGCTGCCTGTTTTCACTCCTTCCATTGGCTGAGGCAGGCACCTTTGCTAAAGCATCAGAAAATTTAAGGAATCTAACAGTCCTGTATCATATCTCTGTGAATGTAAAATATCTTGTACCTGCTTTATGATACATAGTAGTGACTGTGCATTATCAGATCTGTTTTTAATGCCATTATTCTAGAATGTTTTCTTTCCAGATGATGATTGAGAAGCTAATTTTAAAAAATGGTGCCAGGTACCACAACAGAACAGAACTTTGCTGTTTTCTGAGGTTTCGTTTTTCACCTTTATTTTGTTAATGGAGTGTGCTGGTTGTGTCTATAATTTTATTCAGATGACTGCAGAACCTGGAAAAGCTGTTGCTGCTATGGATGCATAACACTACTATTGGTCTTTTTATATAAATAAATAAATCTATATATACACAATATATATACACATATATAATTTGAATTTTTGGAAACTTTAGCTGTGCTATCAACTTTGGAGAAGCATCCCAGTTGTACCATGTTGTGTTGTACGGAGATTAACAGCCATATTGGTCTAGAAATGTTAAACACGATTTTTTCCACTGGTACAGGGGTAATGCACTGTATTAAATATGTAAGGTCTTATCTACACGGGTTTGATCACAGACACTACTAAGGTATTGTCTAAATTTAAAAAAAAGAAAAGAAAAATTAAGGAATCTGGAACTTCCATTCTCTCCTTTCCCTCTCTAAGGTTCTAAATAGTGTCTTCTGGCCCGTATTTTGAAAAGAAAATCACAATAATAGCTTCCTCATATTTAGCTCCAAGAATCTTATAAGGATCATCATTACATAACTTCTCAGAGCCTTGGTTTTCTTATGTGTGAAAGGAAGGGGGTAATAATACCTTCCTCATAGAGTTGACAGTAAATGAAAGCAGATGCATCATGAATATACGTAATGCCACTGCGACTCACACACTTAAAAATGGCTAAAATGGCAAATTTCATGTTATGTATGTTTTACCATAATAAAAAAAAATAACAAGCGTAAAGCAGACAAATGACATTGCCTAGCACATAAAAGGCTCTCCGTAAATGGCTGCTGCAGAGAAGACTGGGATGTGAAGTGTAACAAGGAGCATATCTGAGGTAAGGAGCTTCCAGGCAGCAGAGCTTGCACTTGAACCCAGGTCAGCCCGATGCTGAAACGGGAGCCCTGTCCTCCAAGCTACTCTGTGTCACAGAAGAACAGGCATGCCGCAGGGAGGTCTTACTCATCCGTGGTTGCCAGGTTCACCCATTGCCTGACCAGCATCCCAGGTGCCGGGCTTGCATTACTCAGTGAGGTTAATAAATGTATCACTCCCAGGGAATGGCTTTGTTCCTTCCTGCCTCACACACGGTTCTACGCACCTGAAGCATTTATTAAACTCGCTGAAAGGCTTGAATAGGAATTTAATTTTTCTAGCTAAACAACGGTGTGCACAGCAGGCAAACAGAATTACTTATTTAATCTTATCCTCGCACGCCTACTCAGCCTAAGGCAACTGGCTAACCCCAGGAGCAGCGTGACATCTCAAGATTCAGCATGCTAAGGAGAGGATCTATAAAGGACCTACTTACTATATCAAGAAAAAGCCCATCTGGAGGTCTTTTTAACTCAGGATCTTTTTTTTTTTTTTTCACGATAAATTTATCTCCCTAAAGGCATGTATACCAAAGCTACTTTTACCCAAGGCTGTGTTGAGCCCCTCACTGTACAGGGCATAGACCTACTCTCTGGTTTCCCACTCCAAGCTTAGAATATTACATGGTCTTTGCTTGATTATAATCTATCTTTCTGCAGTCTGTCATTTCTTTGAGCGCCTGGTACCTGCCAGGCAATGGGGCCCATTTGGAGAGATAACTAAGACAGAGTCTTTGCCCTCGGAGGACTCACAGTCCAGCAGAAAAGACAAAGAGGAAAACAGAAGAGGACAATACAGCGACTCAGGGTTTGCCAGTGCGGGGAATGGTTCATTCTCCCGGAGGGACAGGAGCAACACAGGCTGTGAGGCACCTTTGCATCTTCATTCTGAGCAGTGGGACCTGAGTGAACTGAGTGGGGGGCAAGCATTCCAGACATGACTCCTAGGCAGCAGCATGAAGCTGAAGAGCAGGGTGGCTGACTAGGGAACTGAGTATAGTTTGGCAAAGAGTGCAGATAGGGATGGTGGGATGGGGATGGGAAGCCAAATACAGCTGCTTTGGTTGCTAGCAGCCCAATCTGGAAGGCATCGTAGGGCTTGCAAAGGATTCTGATTTTTATCATAATAATCATCATTAGCTGTCTTTTATTGATATACTGTGTTAGGCACTTTGCACATATCATCTCCTTTTACCCTCACACTCATCCCTACAAAGTAGATATTATTTTCCCATTTTTCAGGTAATGAAATTGTGGCTCAAAGAAGTAGGCACAGGGGAATAATTTTACAGGGTGGTAATATGGTTTAGTGTATACTTTAGAGAGAGCACTCGAATGGAGAACAGACTACCAGAGTGTAAATGTGAAGGAAGAGAAACTAATTAGGAGGCTATTATAATAGTCCAGGTGCAAAGTGTTAATGGCCCAAATTAAAGCGGAAGAGGAAAGATTAGAGAATTGGGGGGAAGGGGGATAAGGAGTACATTTGGCATTTCCAGGCATTTTTCTTGACTCTCCATTTGTGAAGTTCAATGACAGGGCATTTGCCCCTGCTTATACTCTCAGCTCAGAGGTTAGACAGGTGGGGTTTCTACAGGGTAGGAACATAGATGAAGGAGAAGATGCATAGTAGCCAGATCTCTTCTTCACTGCCTCTGTGTCTTATAGAATGCCAGGGACAAAGAGGGCACTGCGCTCAGTGAAGATGTGTCTATTTTGCTTCTATTTGGTGAAGGGTTGCGTTCTTTCATTTTCCTGTACTTTCTAAGTTCGTGGCAGAAAAACCAAGACTCATCTCTGATGCTAAGAAAGGCCCCCAAACTGTGCTCTAATAAGTCCATAAGCATATCTTTGAAGTTCATGAACTCCAGGAAGATCCTCTTTCCTTCTCCGATATAAAGTAAAATGAACTCAATAGAGAAAGCAATTCATTTATATATCTTGTAAAGAATGGTGTACTAGATTGTATTATTGTTGTCAGTTGTTCACTCTCCCTTTTGCAAGAGAAATATACATCCCTGCCCACTGCCAAGTGATTTTAGAGACTCCCTGTGAGAAGAGTACCTCCCTTGCACCCAGGGACCACAGGCTGCATGAGACTTGCTTTGGCCAGCTGAAAGTGGACTGAATGCTACTTTCTACATTAGAACCGTTATGTGATTCATCCGTGTCTCTTTTTTGTTTTCCATAGTAACAGATATCCCAAATGATGGCTATTTCTCCAACATAGATTCTTAAAGGAAGAAGATATTGGGTTGGCCAAAAGTTTCCTTCGGGTTTCACAATAACACCTTATGGAAAAACCTGAATAAACTTTTTGGCCAACCCAATATTTGCAGCAGGAGCAGTGCCATTCCAACCCACAGCATATATGAAATGCAATCAATAAGCAAATTTTGTTGTAAGCCACTGGGATATAGGGGTTGCTTGTTACTGTAACATAACCTAATGAAAACTGACAAATACAGTGGGAACCTGTTCATGCAAGTCTCAAAGAAACAGGCACATGGAGCTTGAACACCCAAGACTTTGCCAGCCAGAATGGAAGCTGTGGACAAGTGACTAAAGGAAAGGGGGCATTCATTCTCTCCAAAGTCATGGCCCATTTAGAGCAATGACACAGTTTCCTAGCTTGCATCCACTGCACAAAATCTCTCAGATTTCTCACAAAAGACTTCTATCATCACCTTTCTGCTAAGGGAGAGACACTGGTAGGGTTTCCAAATTCCCTGAATTGAAATTATTCAGTTGGAACTTAATACTAAATAAATCTAGAAAATAAGATTGAGCTGGCTGATTTCATGCTTTAAATTCTTTCCATTTCCAAACTCGACCATTTCTATCTGTAAAACGCCAAGGCAGTTGACCATCTGCCTCTTAAGTTTCTGCAGCAGCATTTAAAGCAGACAATGCTTTTTGCCTGAGGAAAGATATCTTCTTTCTTGTGTTAGCTTATCCAAGAGAGACAGAGAGAGTTCTTGTATTATCCAGAGGAAGACATTGCTAGAAGGGTTTTCAAAGATTATTTGAGCTTCCTTTTCAGAGAGGAGAAAATTGCAGATGTAATGTGACTTAGACATAGCAGTTGGCACATAATAGGTGCTCAATAAATAGCCACTGACTAAATGGATGAATTGAAAATTGAATAAAAGCTCATCTCAATTGCGGATGGCAGGCCTGACCCTAATTAGACCTTGTACACCATGTCAAAAGCACTTTTCACAAGGATGAACTATATTTTATCATTTATTCATTAGTTTGTTCAATATCAAGATTGTATTGAGCCGCTTTTGTGTGCTAGATATATGCTGGGCTGGGAAGAAAGAGAGGTCTTGGGAAGGTCCCAGTCTCCACTGTCCGAGAGCCCTCATCTACTGTGAGCCCTTCCCCACTCTACCGTCCTCACCAATATCACCTGGGTGTTCTATTTCTTTAATTCTTCAATGTTTCTCCGCTTGACAAAAGAAAAGTTCCTACTGGTATGCTAGTTATTTTGATGTGGTAATTACCAAACTTTTGGGCCCCTGGATCCCTTTACATTCTTAAAAACTTATTAAGGACCATGAAAGGCTTTTGTTTAATGCAATCTCTTTTACATTTTCCATAAGAATTGCTAATGCTCACAATATTTACCATATTCAAAATTTTAAATAAGAAATGTTTAAAATACTGATTTATTCATTCATTTAAATATTACTATAAGAAATCCACATGTTGATATAAACAACATTTTTATTTTTTAATTATATTTTTCAAATAAAAATAATTTTTGTGAAAAGAATGACATTGTTTTGCATTTTTTCAAATATCTTTAATGCCTGGCTTAAAGAAAGTAGCTAGATTCTCATATCTGCTCCTGCATTGTCTCTTGCAATATCATAACACATAGTCTTTGAAAAATTCTACTGTACATCATGAGAATATGGATGTAGAAAAAGAAAATAACATGTTAATATTATTTTGAACATAGTTTTGATTTCATGGACACACTGGTAGTTCTTATGGCCCTCCCAAGGATCCCTGAACCACACTTAGAGATCTGAATATAATCTAATCTTCCCTTGAAATGGAAACAAAAAAAGAGGGAAACTGGAAATGGAAATGCTAACACCTGGGCATGTGAGTCCCCTGAACAGGTGCCCATGTGGGACACAGAAAGTCAAGTTGAGACCTAGCCTCCTCTATAACCACTTAATTATTTTTTTAAGATTGGACAGCTATTCCCCAGGAACTTTTAGTATTCTTTACTTCAGGTCCCATGAAATTTAAGGTAGGGTCATTGCTATACCAGTGTTTCCTCTCCATTAATCTTGTTTGGTCCTTCTGAGTACCAAATGACTCACAAGGGTAAAGGAAGTTGATTTAAAGGAAAAGATACAATCAATCACCCCTACACCAATTTTATGTCAAATAAATACTGTCACCTTTGTGCTAGTGAAGCAAGAATAATTCACCCAAAAAACATTTCTAAGCCTATGAAAACTTTCTTTTGTGTATATATTACCCCTTTTATACCAAAAAGGATTTGTGGGAAATTATACAAATTTGCAAAATATGGAATAATAAAAATAAAGAGAACAACATTAAAATAAATAATCTACATCTTACAGTAAATGAAACCAGGGAGTAATAGTAGAAATGCAAGACAAAAAGGGTGCATAATTATTTAAATCATTTAAATTTGATGTCCAGATTCTTTTTAGCCCTAGCAAAGGCAGAAACACAATTAGCTACAAGATCATTTATATACTACTTTCATCTAACATAGCTTTTCTGGCACTGAAACTGTGGGTCCTCACAGAGGGGACAGTGAGTAACATAGAGAAAATACATTCTTATAACTTACATACTTCTTGTAACTTACATAACAGCAAGGCATTTAGACCACAAATTTAATGTCTCTAACATGTTGAGGATTTCATGATTCTTGGTAATTCCACAACTACTGGTATGAAGATTTTCCATGGTTTTTCGCCTTCAGTGATTCACATCCACACTCCTTAAGCTAGTGTTCAGGGTCCCAACCTGCTTTCCTGAAGTTATCTTTCACTGCACTCCCACTCAAAGCCTCTACCCAAATAGGCTACTATGGTCACTCCTTCAAACTCTGATTCCTGCTTCCATGCTTTTGTGTATGCCATTTCTCCCATGGAGTGTGTACCCAATCGGTCTTTGTTACTTTAGTGCTTAGGCTATGATCAGAGAAATATATATGAGTAACCAGCCTTCTCTTCTTCAAGCTCTTTCTCACTCATTTTGTTTTTTTACTTTGCTTTGCTGTTGTTGTTTCAGGAAGACTAGGATGGAATGGAATAAGTCATGCGGACAAGGACATCACATCTACAACTCATTTGGTATCTCCACACAGCATATCGTCCCCCTCTTCCCCTCCCCTCTCCCTAGTTCATTGACTAGGTTCCACGGAAGGGGGTCCGTCATTCCCTCATTCATTCATTCAACAAGGATTTAGGAATCAGCTGCCACACTGAGCCATGAGAAGATAGCAGTGAGTTAGAAAGACCTAGTCCCAGTCCACACAGATAAAAACACAAGTAAACAAACAAACAACAAAATTACAAGTTATAATTAATGCTATGAAAGTCAAAACAAGGGACTGAGATTGAAATGAGCACTTTAGGTAGGGGAGTCAAAGAAAGTATCCTCAGGGACTTCCCTGGTGGTGCAGTGGTTAAGAATCCACCTGCCAATGCAGGGGACACGGGTTCAAACCCTGGTCCAGGAAGACCCCACATGCTGTAGAGCAACTAGAGCCGGTGCTCCACAACAAGAGAAGCCACTGCAATGAAAAGCCTGTGCACCACAACCAAGAGTAGCCCCTGCTAGCGGCAACTAGAGGAAGCCCATGAGCAGCAACAAAGACCCAAGGCAGCCAAAAATAAATAAATTAATTTAAAAAAAAGGAATCCTCGAAGAGTGATATTTAAGCTAAGATCTAAAAAACAAGAGGGAGCTGTCCCATAAAAGGGGGGGAAAGAACATTCAGATAAGTAAACATGAATCAATTTCCTCATCAGTTCAACAGAGGAATAACAGTTCCTATAACAGGTGATATGAGAATTAAACGTGTTAATCCATGAAAAGCACTTAGAACTGGCCTGGCCTATAATAAATGCCATTAAGTTAGTGGTGTGAATTACCATTCCAGGCAAGGGGGACAGCATGTGCAAAACCCTTGACACGTAAGGGAGTATGATATGTTCGAGGGACTGAAAGAAGAGCATCGTGACTAGGGCATGGTGAATAAGGAGGAATGCAAATAGCAAGAGAAGACTGGAGAGGTAAGGTCCAGAGCAAGTATCGCCTGGTATACATGATAGGAACTTAGGTTTTATTCTAGAGGCAACGTGGAAATTTGGAGGGTTTTGAACAGGGAAGCTGCTGCTATGGGTAGAACGAACTGAAAGAGTGAGAGTGAAAGAAGAAAGACCAATCAGGAGGCAGTTGCGGAAATTCCCAGGTGGTCCAGTGGTTAGGGCTCCCCACTTCCACTGTAGGGGGCCCGGGTATGATCCCTGGTTGGGGAATTAAGATCCTGCAAGCCGCATGGTAAGGCCTGAATAAATAAATAAATAAATAAATAGATGTTTTTTAAAAAAATAAAGGAGGCAGTTGCACTAGTCCAGTTGGAAGACGATATAGGCCACGACTAAGAATAGCAATGGAAAGTGGGCTGAAGACCTAAATAGACATTTCTCCAAAGAAGACACATGGATGGTCAAGAGGCACATGAAAAGATGCTCAACATTACTAATCATTAGAGAAATGGAAATCAAAACTACAATGAGGTATTACCTCACACCAGTTAGAATGGCCATCTTCAGAAAATCTACAAACAATAAATGCTGGAGAAGGTTTGGAGAAAAGGGAACGCTCTTGTACTGTTGGTGGGAATGTAAATTGATACAGCCACTATGGAGAACAGTATGGAGTTTTCTTAAAAAACTAAAAATAGAATTACCATATGACCCAGCAATCCCACCACTGGGCATATACCCAGAGAAAACCATAATTCAAAAAGACACATGCACCCCAATTTTCATTGCAGCACTATTTACAATAGCCAGGCCATAGAAGTAACCTAAATGCCCATTGAATGGATAAAGAAGATGTGGTACATATATACAATGGAATATTACTCAGCCATAAAAAGAAACAAAATTGGGTCATTTGTAGAGATGTGGATGGACCTAGAGACTGTCAAAAAGAGTGAAGTAAGTCAGAGAAAAATATTGTATATTAATGCACATATGTGGAATCTAGAAAAATGGTACAAATGAACCTGTTTGCAAGGCAGAAATAGAGGCCCAGATGTGGAGAACAAACCTATGGACACCAAGGGGGGAAAGGAGGGGTGGAATGAATGGGAGATTGGGATTGACATATACACACTAATATGTACAAAATAGATAACTAATGAGAACCTGCCGAATAGCTCAAGGAACTCCACTTTGCTGTACAATAGAAACTAACACAACAGTGTAAAACTATACCCCAATTTTTAAAAATAATTTAAAAAAAGAATAGCAAAGTATACAGTAGAATTTGGATTGACAGGACTTGTTGATGGATATGATGTTCAGGAGTTGGGAAACAGGTACCAAGGGTACCTTTCTGGACTTAGTTGAAAATGTCTGCAAGTGGCAATATCAAGGAGACAGCTGGATTTTTAAGTTTAGAACTCAGAAGAGAGGCTGAGAGAGAAAATATAAATATTGGAGACATCAGTGTAAATGTTGCATTTAGACACATGGAACCTGAGTAGATCGGCTAGAAGAAGGCTTTGGAGATACAAAGAAGAGAAGCCAAGTCCAAACTCTGAAGAATGTCAACATTCAGAGGTTGGGTGGAAGGGAAAGAGCCAGCCAAGAAGACTGGGCAGGCATGCTCAAGTGATGTCAGAGAAGAGTCAGGAAAAAAAGAATTTTCACAGAAACCAAGGAAGGAGAATGTCTCAAGGAGGAAATAGTCAAGATTGCCCCAACGTATTCTTAAGTCAAACAAGATGAGGAAAGAAAGTGACCACTGGAAGCAGCAATATGGAGGTCATTAGTAATCTTGGCAAAATTGAGTTCCATCAATTGGTAAAGTCAGAAGCTTGACTTGAGTAGGCTGAAGAGAGATTGGGAGGTGAAGACATGGAACCAATGTGTTTAGATAACTCTTTTGAGAAGTTTGTATTAGAGAATATCAGAGAAATGGGAGAATGGCTGGAGGGCATGTGGAATCAAGGAAGGAGGTCTGCCATGACTGACCGCCAGTATTTACAAGGAATGAACTTTGGTCTCCATGATTTTACCTCAGAAATTCTAAGCTCCGTCACCAGAGCCCAAATGGGTTGTGTCTTTTATTCCCTAAGTGGGAGCATGTCAGTAATCTGGTCATGTCAGTAATCTCACCTGTGCACTCCTCCTGATTTCCAACCCCCACCCCCACAACCCCTCTCTGGCCATTGTTTCCCTTTTCCAGACTCAGTAGAACATTCCTAAAGTTTCCCCATCCCAATATCAAAATAACCTATGATATAATCAAGACATTAACTCTCGGCTGGAAGATTTGTGTTCCACACGTCCTCATCCCCACCTGAATGCCACAACATTCCCGTCTCACCTGGATGCGGAGTAAATCATTGTTTCAGTGTGCCAAAGCAGTGTTCATTTAGATACATGCTGCAGTGAGCCAGATATACTCATTTAAATGTCAACAAACCAGACCTCCAACCGAGCTCATTTGTGGAGAGGGAGGTGGGATGGATGTGAGGACCATCATCGAACTCCATTAGCTCTCAAGATGTTATTAAAGAGGAGGAAGCACCAACCTCCCACCAATAGTTCCTAAATGTGATCACTTTCAATTTGTTCAATTCAGCAGATAAGTGATATACAGACTTGAGGCTTGGAATAAATCCTAACGAGAATTCTAACGCTGTAACATTCTAGCAGGAACTGAGAGCGCGTATCTCCAGCCGACCCTGCTGAATTATGTCATTTGAATCCAGCGTGGCTGGGTAGTCTGCGAGCATTCAAACCAGCAAAATTTGTGAAAAACAAGGTCTGCTTCTATCATCAACTGACCAAAACTCTAACAGCCCTCCAACTTCCAACTTCTGATCAGTTGTTGATTTTTTTTCTTTTCTCTGTTTTAACTAAGGGCTGTAGTATGCCCACCATGTACAATGCCATAACAGAAGAGAATGCAACACCAATTCCCTAATCAAGACTCTGTTTAAACTTTATATATTAAGGTAATTTGTTGGTTTGAAGATAGAGGTTTTGCCTTGAATTGGGTCATTAGTGGCCATAAAGAAAAATGCTAAACCCCATTCCTTTCACCCAAAAGCATAGGCTCAGTAAACATTTTCATTAAAGCATTTTATCACGACAGAAGTTCGTTCTAACTTAACAAACGAGTCAAATCATAATTAATTAATGTGCTGGCTGTTTATCCTTGGTATACACATAAGCCATTTAAAGATAATATGGAGGGGAGGAAGACGAAAAGGAATCTAAGGTTTGTTTGGGTTCGTAAGGTGGGCTAGAGGCTGTGTGAGATGCTTTCCTTTCAGTAACAGGCTTCATTCAGACACCTCTCATACAAGGTAAGTATTATTACCACTCTTTTTCTGATTAGGAAGTGGGGTCTGGCATGTGAAGTGATTTGCCCAAGGTCACATACCTAATAAAAACTGAATCAAGATTTGGCAGATCTCAAAGTCCATATGCTCTTCCCACTCCACTGGGCAGCCTCCCTCACAAAATGACCCAAAACATATTATAAATGAGAAAGGGGAGGGATCAAAACAATCATTTGTAAGGTCAAGACTCTAGAGCATTCACCTTTACAAGAAATAAATCATGTTACCACATTGATCCATGCCAGTGAGTTAACTTCTCATTTATTCATCCCACAAAATAATCTAATTATTTCAAGCCACTAGAGAACACAAAATCACTGCTCCAGTGCACTGGACTGCTCACTAGTAACCTTAAAAAGCTAACCAAAAGATGTCAGTTATTCCTGGAAAACCCTCCAGCTTATCAATCAGGGAGAACTTGTCCACCGCCTGCTGCAAATGGAAGCATTGCTTCCTGTTCAGCTCCTGACATTTCACACACTCTAAATAGCTAGATCTGGGACTTCCCTAGTGGGGCAGTGGTTAAAAATCTGCCTGCCAATAGAGGGGACACGGGTTCGATCCCTGGTGGGGGAAGATCCCACATGCCACAGAGCAACTAAGCCTGTGCGCCACAGCTATTGAGCCTGCGCACTATGGCCCATGTGCTGCAACTGCTGAGCCAGCATGCTGCAACTATTGAAGCCTAGAGCCTGTGCTCTGCAATAAGAGAAGCCACCGCAATGAGAAGCCCATGCATCGCAATGGAGAGTAGCCCCTGCTTGCCGCAACTAGAGAAAGCCCACACACGGCAATGAAGATCTAACGCAACCTAAATAAACAAATAAATAAAATTTTAAAATAAATAAATAGCTAGATCTGCACAACCAGGAGACCATGTCATTTTCTCCTTCAACTTTTCTCAGAAGAGTTATTTGATCAGTCCTACTTAAACCTGAAAATGGGGAAGGAGAGGGGAAGGGAGAGAAAAGGGCACACAAAGAGAAAGAGTGCTAGCAGGCTGCATGTGTGTAATCCATTATTTATTTCTCTCTGTGTTGGTATGTTTAACCATCTCTAATAGACTCCATAAATGCTTTCCAAATCCAGTTTCAATGGTCTATTTGCTGCCTAGTATAGCATATAATCTTTTCCAAAAGTGGTATTGATCTTGTTAAGTCACCTCATCATCTAGACTTTGAGCATCCCTCAGCAGTATCATTCCTGTGGACAAACCACGTGCTTCTTTTATGCAGCTGCCCATTAACAGCGTCTGAGAGCTCCTGCCTGCTAAAATGGATCAGGAGGCAGGGGGATAATCATAATAATAGCCACCAGGTACTGAGATGTACTGTGCTAAACATTTTACATACATTTCCTCCATGAGCCTCAAAACAGCCCTATGGGGGAAGTGTTATTATCCCTGTGTTAGGCCAGGTATTACACGTTATCCTTATTTAAGACAGGGAAACTGGGGCTGAAAGAGGTTCAGTAATTGGCACAAGCTCATTCATCCTACACAAAGGCACTCTATACTGGTCCCTACCTTCCGTCCTTTCCTTCCGTACTGCCCATCACCCCCAGTTTTTTGGAGAATCCAAGAGAACTATGTGATTATCATTTCCTTACTCATTACTGAGAGCAACATCCAATTCCACTGAGAATTTTGCAATGACAGATGAAATGGAAAGTAAAGAAGTATTCTGTCTCCCCAACCAAAGCTGAATACAGAACGAAATCCAGACTCCTAAGGCTGTGCCCAGTCTTTTCTCCCAACCAAACATTCTCCTTCTCACTCTCTCTTATGCACTCTCTCTCTCACACACACACACACACACACACACACTTTTCATGTGCACAGTCATATCTGACCAAGTCCAGACCCCAGAACACTCTGCATCTCCCATCTGTCTGAATACATATTCTTCCTTCTACGTAAAGTCTTTTTTCCACCATTTCATCCTGTCCAGATCCTCTTCATCCTTCAAAGCCCTACCAAACCCCACCTCTTCCTTGAGGATGTCCTTGTTCCTCTCAAGTCAAGATTAATCTTCCTCCCCCTGTTCTCATTCTGCCCCTTTAACTCTTTTTCATGGTTGGCCTCTTATTAAAGCTACTCATACATGTCTCTCTTCTCAGCCAAGTTGTGAGTCCAAAATGGAAGAAGCCACAGCTTATTTATCTTTGCAGCCACTCCTCTGCCTCCCCCCAACTCAGAGCAGTCAGCACATTGCTTTACAGAAAGTGGATCTTCACTGCATGTTTAATGAGTTGAACTGACTGTTTGGGGCCCAGGTGGCCCATCAGCAATGGATATTGAAGGCAGAGACCCAAAGAAGACCCCAGCTCAGAACAGCACCCATGAGTAAAGGAAAGCTTCTCTTTAGGCAGAATAAAAAAGGAAATTGGAAGTGAAGAACTGCCACCCAGTACGTATATCTCCAAATGGTATCAGGCATGTGGGTCCCTTTGGAGTGGAGATTCTAATCCTGTAGGCCATCCTCCATCAGGGACTCTGGAACGCCCTGCCCAGTCCAGCCCTTTCCTGGGAATGTGCTGATGTGCACCCTGTTCAGCAAGGAGGGCATTTCAGCAGCCATCAGCCCAACACCCTACCAATGCCTAATGAAACAGGACACAGAGGGTGCAATTTTGACATAAGAGGAGTGGAAAGATCAATTGCACGGGCTGATTGGCGAGGCCTGGGCGGGATTCCCGGGTGAGAACCAGAGATGAGTGTAGCCTGCTGGAAGGACTGATGAGAAAGTGTCAGCGAGCAGGGTAGGCCTGGAAACAAATGAGGTTGAAGGTTAAAGACAAACTTGGCCCTGGTCTTTGCCCAGGACTGGCTTTCCTTGCACATAACTCAGTTGTCACCCCAAGATGGCAGGATGCTCTGAAGTCAGCCTGCTTCCTTGCCCTGTGCCAATGACAAGGAAGATGCACAAGGCTGGTGAGGAGCGGTGACCTGCCTGCCATCTCTTTATGTTCTCCAGCAACATAGTACGTGCGCGGTAGAGAGGGAGGGGAGCCAATGGAGAAGCAGACAACACCCTCACCCCTCTACGTTCATGCGACCCGATTGTGTCAGCACCACTTGTCCCCCCATCTGTCACAGTGTCAGCTCCTGCTGGGGGCCCCAGGATCCACAGAGGTTGCTCCATGTGTCGCCCCATTTATCTTTGCAGGCGGCAGCGCTGATGTGTTTGACAGTTCTATTTGTTATCCTACAAAGCAGGGTCCCCACTCTTCAAAGCAAAGGGAAGAAAAGCCCAGTGCAGAACAGGACCTGGACAGAAAGAGGCACTGGGAGAAATCTGGAGAAGGAGGTCTGCGGCGTCTGCACACCTAATGGAGATGAGGAGAGAGATCAGGCTATTTGGGGAAAGCAGGCCCCTCATCTTGCCTTCTGGAGGATGCTGAACCAGCAGAAAGTGTGTGTGTGTGTATGTTTGCATGTGTGTGTGTGCACGCGCGTGCGTGTGTGAGCATGTGTGATCAGTGTGACTATCAGATGACGAGAAGGGTCTGATGGTCTTCGCGGGACTGACCCCAGCGTTTGGAAGCCAGCGCATTACACTTCTCCCTTCCCAGCTTCTCCTCTCCACACACCCCTTCTTCAAAGAGGGGAGCTAATGGAGACATGGGTCCTCTGACCATTGACACCTCAAGCTCCCCCTCCCTGGGCTATGACATTTGTCACACTCTGTGCTCAGAACACAGAGTCTGTCTTTGGCAAGATGCTAATCCTGGCTCAGCCCCAACTCCCCCCACCCCCCCCAGAGCTCTCAGTCTGGCAGAAAGCCCTCCAACAGATAGCAACACACCCCACAGGAAGCTGCTGGACAGTCGTGCAGATAGGTAGGCACTCTGTACCAAACGCTGACACCAGGGGATCTTGGGTCTACTAAACTCAGGAAAGAGCACCCATGGGACCAGGCTGTGCTGTCAGGTGAGAGAACAGTACAGTAGCTTTCAGTTACATCTGTGTGTCAGGGACCTGACATCCAGTAGATCATTCAATATTCACAACAACCTATGAAGTAGGTATAATTACTGCCCCCAGTTTACAGATGAGGACACTGGGGCACGGGGTCTATTTTGCCCAGGTGGACCTAGGCTTTGAACCCAGGCAGTCTAAACCATTAACCACAATAGTGCATTACCCCCCCAGAATAATGAATGTGACCCCCACACACACAGCTAAGGATGGCCTAGGACTGTCTCAGTTTTAGCAGCAACAGTCCTGTATCCCAGGAAACTTCTCCGTCACCCACCTGCAGCACAAGTCTCCACCCCACTCCCCCAACACACACACAACAACACACACACATAAACACATCTTAATTTCTTCATCTCTCTCCTGAGTGCTACTACATGAGCACAACCAAGTCAGAAGTTGTCTTCCTGCCTGAGCTCTAAGGAAGGAGGCAGCACTCTGGGATCAGGCCCAGGTAAGACTTGAGATCCTCACCCAGGAGAACCTCCCTTTCTCATCACAGACCCTCCCTGAAAGTACCTGCTGCCTAAAGCCTGGCTGAGCTGCTGAAGGTCACAGAGAAACTCAGGGGGCCAAGAACCAGTGCTAAACCTTTAGAAAGTCCCCATAATAAGACACATTTTATTATTTATAAAATACTCCTAGCTCGTCCGATCAGCTGTGGGGTGTTGATTGACGGGGAAAGGAAACCAGCTGTGACTATCAGACTAATTGTCTTTTGTGGTTCCTTAGCTGACTCCAAATGAATAAATGATCTGAAACCCTGGGCCTTGGGAATCCTTAAGGATGAGTGGTGTAGAAGGAGGGCAGGATGATAGCGGCCCCAGGTTTGCTCAACATTTAATGAAACACATATGGTCTCTGAGTCCAAAAGGGTTACAATAAGGATTCAGTGAAATGAAAAGGGAAAACACCTAACCACCCAGCAGATATTCTGTAATTACGACAGTATCTATGATGACAATTCTGACATTTCATTATTATTATTAAAACCACCTGCACCCTGGCCAAGATGTCGTCCATCCCACACTCTCTATGGCTTTACATGGAAACTTGGGGAAGGGTTGCGGGGGAATGAGTGGCCACATCCACATGTGGGACTGTCTCGGCTGGGCTGGTGAGGGTGCTGCAGTGCATGCAGGGAGCTGGGGGGTCGTCTTTATCAAGGGGACAAGCATCCGCAGCACCTTCCAGGAACTGTCAAGGGGAGTCCAGCCATGAGAGTATGCTGTTGGGGTGGGGGTGGGGGGCATTAGGGAGAGTCAGGAAGCAAGTTCCACTATGGAGTCTGGGGCGGGCTGGGGGGGTGGGGTACCTCTACCTTCGTCCAGTCCCCTTGACATCAGTAGCAATAGTCACGTATAGTAATAGCTACTTCCAAGTTCTGATTGCAGCTGAACATTAAGGTAGGAATTTCCCATACACAATCACTTCATGCCTGTCTTAGAAATGTAGAAACTACTCTGAACAGCTAAACTGGCTAGTTGGGTGTCACTCAGCCAGTGACAGGGTTTGAATCTAGGAACTTTTGGTGCCAGTTTGGTCTCTTTTCACAAAGCCGCACTGCCTCCCAACAAATGAAGGATTCTGACAAAGCTAAACTACAGCACACATTGTAGGAACACCAACCACCCTCTTGGAGAAGGTATGGTTTGGAATTTCAAAAGGCAGGAGCAGGGGCTCCTGAGCATGGACTATGGGCTGCAAAGAACCACAGGCCTGTCTCCTGCTGCTGCCCAGCTCCATGTCAACCCAAAGGGCTTCAGGGAGAAGTGACCAGGAACCCAGCTGGCTTTGTGCTTTTTCCTTCCCTGGGGCTCTTCTTGGACAGCATTGCTAAGGCTTTGAAGCTGCCATGCCTCCAGTTCATGTCCCTCCTCCAGGCTGTTCTCAGGTACTGTGATGACATCCTTACCTGGAGGAGTGGACCAACACAAAATTGGGATGAGGTCACAAAGCTGGCCCATGGCTAAAGGAAGACAGACATGTTGGTCCTTTCACCCCTGGCTCAGCATCCCCCACCACCCACCCCACCCCACCCCCCCGCCGCCTGCCAAGCGATGCACAACCTTCAGGGTTCTGAAGAAGCCACTGGACAGGGAAATATAGTCCAGGAAGCCACTCTCGCTTTTCAATTTCCTAAACAGAAGAGCATCTGTCCCCAGAATGAATAACAAGAATGTCAGTTATTCTCATGAGAATATCCCCATTTGTTCATGCTGGAAACTTGTGCTGTATCTTTCAAATGACTTTACTATGACCCATTAGTTATTCAAAGAATGCCTTTTGGCAATGATTTTTTAAGAGTCTTTACCTGTATGTATGTTTTTTTCTTTTTTACATTGAGCATCCTTTATCTTACACTAAAGTCCTTTATAATCATATTTTCATTACCTCTCCCTCCTTGCTGCTATAAGAGACTGGTCATTGGGTAACACCAGTCCCATCTCATCACTGGGGACATAGAGGTTGCCAGAGAATACGTATAGCATATCCTTTTAAAATATACCCTCTCTCAAACTCTCTTTGTATGAGTGCCCACTATCTGCCAGGCAGGTGGCACACCAAGACTCACCAAGCAAGTAACCAAGAAAAGTGAAATATTTTACCCTCTCCTTCCTTCTGCTGAGCCCTGGTCCTATTAACCTAGGCTGTAAGTGAAGGGCTGCCACGCTGCACACCACTGTGTCAGTTTCAGACATGAACCTTGGCCCTTGGTTTAGTGGTGGTACTTGAGCTTCACCAGCTACTGAGCTGGAAAGAAATATGATGTGACAAGGAAAAACAATACCTATGCATAAAAGCAGAAAGTATATATATATATAAATTAGTGCTCCCAAAAGAACAGTAGTAATCCCACTCTAACCAGCCAACCTCAGTTAAGGACCTGGCAGACAAATGCAACAGCCTCTGACCAACGACACGATCTGGGACACCATGGAGAAGGCTCACTTCTGTAGGGAAAGCTGATGTCCCCAAGCCAGATCCTATCATATTTGCTTACAGGATCTAATTCCAGGTGCTGTCAAGCTCATTGGTTTCTTGGCTATTTTTGCCCAAAGAAGGACAAGATGCCGGGAGAGAGAGAAATATTGAGCTTAGAGGAAGAGGCCTGGGTTTGTGTTCCAGATCTACCCTGGTGGGTAAGTCACAAGCTTTCTGAGGTCAGTGAACTGGAATGCACAATATCCTTCCCCCAGACCTGAGGTGATTGTTGTGAGATACAAATTAGAGTTGTAATGTGTAAATTGTAAAATGTTATAAAGTCATGGAAGGTAACTTTCCTGCACGGCAACTGGAAAACTGTATAATAGGTTTTAGGTTTGGGAGCGGATGCAGAGTGGCTCACAGACCCACCCCCCCAACCCCACCCCACGTCCAGGACGTGCGTTAAAGTGAGCTTGGAGTGGGCTCATCCTAATGTTTGACAACATTTGTATAAAGAGTCATTTGTGGAGTGTGTAAGCAATGCAACTGTGCACCTGCACGCCTTTGCAGGGAGAATGCAGCCTGGCCTAGGAGGTGGTAGAGACACGGACAATACTCCATGTGAACAGAGAGACTCTTTCAAACGCACTTTTCACTCTTTTGGAGGTTCGGTTTTTGTAGGGCAAAGGGGAGGCAGGGATGGAGGCAGGCAAGGAGAGGGAAGGTAGGAAGTGGAAAAACCCAGGAAACAGTCATGAAGTCTTCAGGGTACACTTTGTCAGGCTAGATGCCTGCCGGACCCTCCGACACAGCGTGTTCTAAGCCAACTCAGCATCGTCCCAATCTGGACCTGCTCATCCTCTTATGGTCCCTCTGTCAGACAATGACCATACCAGCCACCTGTTGTTCAAACCTGGGCATCATCCTGGATCCCCCTGCTGCTCCATCCTGTTAATCCAAGTCCAGCAACAGTACTTCCTTAAAAATGTCCTCTTCAGGGATAAATTAGGAGATTAGTATTAACATATACACACTACTATATATAAAATAGATAACCAACAAAAACCTACTGTATAGCACAGGGTACTGTACTCAATATTATATAATAACCTATAAGAGAAAATAATCTGGAAAAGAAATATATATATATAGTATATATATCATATGTAAATATTATACGTGTGTGTGTGTGTGTGTGTGTATAAATAACTGAATCACTTTGCTGTACCCCTGAAGCTAACACAACATTGTAAACCAACTATACTTCAATTAAAAAATGTCCTCTTCGGTCCTATGATTACTGTCCTGGTTGGGGCCCTCATCTCCACTGGCCTGGATTATCACAAGAGCCTCTCAAAATTCCTGTCTTGTCTTCTCCCTTCTTCCTGATTCCTAAGACTAAATCCAATTGTGTCACTTCCCTTGGCCGCTACCTTCTCTATGAGTTTGTTTCTGGCTTTTCTCTCCCACACTTGCAGACGATTTGCCCTAGCTCTCCTGGGCTTCCAGGTCTTTGCATGTGCTGTTCCCCTTAACTACTGGTACCCCTTTCCCTAGGCTATTCCTTCTCATGCCAGAGGCTTCCAGACCCACAGGCTGCATTCACTGTCCCTCTCCAGTGCTGCCTTCTACACCCTGTTTGACACTACCATAGTATTCATCGTACTGAATGGTGAGGATTGGTTCACTGGCTTATTTCAAGGCCATGAACACCTGTGAAGCAAGGCCCAGACCCTATTTTAGCTCTGTGTGTTCAAGCACCCACAATCAGACTGGAGCACAGGAGTAGCATAACTATTTGAGGAGCAGCGAACTGCAATGAATCCGGTTCACCTGGTCAGAAGAAGTCAAAAGAGGCCTGGTCCTCTGTACACTCCAGTCCAGAGGACACTCCTTACGTTCCCCAGCCCAGCAACTTGGCAACAGATTAGAGCTTTCCCACAAGTCAGGCCTCTACCAGGAGTCACTAAACTTACTCCAAAGCTGACCCAACTATGTTGCTTGCCCCAAAATAAACCTGCCTTCCTGGCCTCCCCAATATAACCCATCATCAGAGGTGAGTGCTCATGTTCTTACACCCAGCAAGGGCCTTGACAATAGCCCCAAGACCATCATGTCAACCGCTTGATAGGCACGCTGGATACGTGTTTCTCAAATCAATGAGTGAATGTAAATCAGGTTTTGACACATGCCCTGTGTATTCTGTAGCATAAAGGAATAAAACTGTTCCCTCTCCTCCTCCTACACTGTTAGTGGGAATGTGAGTTGGTGCAGCCACGATGGAAAACAGTATGGAGATTCCTCAGAAAACTAAAAATAGAACTACCATATGATCTAGTAATCCCACTCCTAGGCATGTACCTGGACAAAACTATAATTCAAAAACATACATGCGTCCCTATGTTCATAGCAGCACTATTTACAACAGCCAAGACATGGAAACAACCTAAATATCCATTGACAGATGATTGGAGAAAGATGTGGTACGTATATATAAGGGAATACTACTGAGCCATAAAGGAGAATGAAATAATGGCATTTGCAGCAACATGGATGCAACTAGAGATGATCATACTAAAGTAAGTCAGACAGAGAAAGACAAACACCATATGATATCACTTATACGTGGAATTGAGAATACGGCACAAATTAACCTATATACACAACAGAAACAGACTCACAGATACAGAGAACAGACTTGTGGTTGCCAAGAGGGAGAGGGAGAGGAAGACAGATGGACTAGGAGTTTTGGATTAGTAGGTGCAAACTATTACAATTAGAATGGATAAACAACAAGGCCCTACTACTGTATAGCACAGGGAACTATATCCAGTCTCCTGGGATAAATCATAATGGAAAAGAATATTTAAAAAAGAATGTATGTGTGTATATATATATATGTAAATATGTATAACTGAATCACTTTGCTGTACAGCAGAAAGTAGCACAACATTGTAAATTAACTATACTTCAGTAAAAAAAAAAAATTGTCCCCTTTCCTTCCAAGCTTTATCCCCCATTCCTCCACTGGGCCTGAGGGGAGACTGCACATCTGCACTATTAGCAAAGTAGATGGGCTTTGTGATAGCTACTTTCTTCACTTTTTTTCCTGCAAGTGACGTTCTATATGGCCAAGCTTGCCATAAGTCAGGCCTTATTCGCTATATATTGTTACATGAAACACAATCATTAAGGTTCCTTGGGTTTTTAGGTGTCACTTCACCTTTCTTACGGACTTGAATTGTCCATTAATGCAATAAATTGCAGAAATGGCCACAAGGCTTCATCTCCCTTTATCCAAGCGCTTTTCGATGTGACTTTCCAGCTCCTCCCATCCAAAGGCAGAGTCTCTTCCCCCTTCCCTTGAACTAGGCTGGCCTTGTGATTCGCTCTGCACAACAGAACGCACTGGGAGTGAGAGTGCGCCAGTGCCAAGCTCAGGCCTCGAGAGACCTTTTGTACTTCTGTTTTCTCCATCTTGGAGCCTGCTGCTACTCTGCTGACAAGCCCAGTCTAGCCTGCTGGGTGATCTAAGACACATGACCCCATAACTATTGCAGTTATCTATTGCTGTGTAAAAAACCACCTCAAACTCAGTGCCTTCAAACAACAATTATCATTTATTTTCCTTACAAGGCAACACTTCGAGTAGGGCCTGGCCCTGACGGCTCATCTCTGCTCCACATGGCATCAGCTGGGCAGAAGCTGGGGTCTTCCGAGACTCCATTGCTCACAGGTCTGCTGGCTGGTGCCAACTGTCAGTTGGGACCTCGGCTGGGACTATGGCCTGGACATCTACATGTGGCCCCTCCCAGTGGCTGCTCCGCTACCTCACAGCATTGTAGGTGACTTCCAAGAGCAAAGTCATGCAGGGAAGAAATTGGGAGCTGCCAGCTTCTCAAGGCCTAAGCCTAGAAATCAGCCTAGCATTACTTCTGACATATTCTATCAGTCAAAGCCGTCTCAAAGGCCTGCCCACATTCAAGGGAAAGGGACAGAGATGAGAAAACTGCAAGGTCACATTGTAAGAAGAACATGTGGGATAAGATATACTGTGGTCATCTTTGGAAAGTACAACCTTCCTCGGGACTTCCCTGGTGGTCCAGTGTGTAAGACTGCATGCTCTCAATGCAGGGGACCCAGGTTAGATCCCTCGTCCTGGAACTAGATCCCATATGCATGCCACAGCTAAGAGTTCACATGCCACAACTAAAGATCCCGCATGCTACAAGTTAGACCCAGTGCAGCCAAAATAAATATTAAAAACAAACAAAAAAAACAACTTCACACCAACTTTCTAAAAAAAAAAAAAAAAGGCAGAAAGAAAGAAAATACAACCTTCCACAGCCTCCTCACTCTAGTCAGCAGTGAACCAACTGCCAGATACACGAGGGAAACCACCCTAAACCAGTCAGCCAGACATACACACACACACACACACACACACCCCAACCAACTGGTGAAATGACAGCAAATACATGAACAAGCTCAACTAAGACTAGCTGACCCTGTCCCAGATCAGCAGAACCTGGCAGCCAATACTGGCTATATAGGCGTGTGAGCAACGATACATGACTATCATTTTAAGTCTTTAAGTTTTAGGGTGGTTTGTTATACAGTAATAATCCTGGCCCCACCACCTATTAGCAAGTTAGCCACTCTGAGCCTCAGTTTCCTTGCCTATAAATACAGTAATAATAACATGTATAGGGACTTCCCTGGTGGCGCAGTTGTAAAGAATCCGCCTGCCAATGCAGGGGACACGGGTTCGAGCCCTGCTCTGGGAAGATCCCACATGCCGCGGAGCAACTAAGTCCATGCGCCACAACTATTGAGCCTGTGCTCTAGAGCCCGTGAGCCACAACTGTTGAGCCCATGTGCCGCAACTATTGAAGCCCATGCGCCTAGGGCCCGTGCTCCACAACAAGAGAAGCCACTACAATGAGGAGCCTGCACACCACAATGAAGAGTAGCCCCCACTCGCATCAGCTAGAGAAAGCCCATGTGCAGCAACGAAGACCCAACGCAGCCAATAAATAAATTGAATTAATTAATTAATTTTTAAAAAAAACATGTATGTGACAGCATTATAAATTATTAGGATTCAATGACATAACGGGACTTCCGAGGCTCGCAAAGTGCCGGCGCTGAGTTCCTAAATGATTGTTCCCCTCCTCACACATCCAGAGATGTAAGGAAGGTCACGTTCTCCTCACCCCTTGCACTGCATCCTCCAAGGTCACAGACTCTTGACTGTATGTCAATCTCAGTTCTGTTGTGCAGAAGGTGACTTTCACAATGAACTCTCCCTACTAATCAATTAAACTAGTGCAAATTTTCAAAATCACTCAACTATTCCAGGAGAAAGGAGAAAGGGCAGGACAAGAGGTGAACTGTATGATCCTCCTAATGAAAATTTCAAGGAGTCTTGGTTTATAAACACTGCAAAAATCCATTCTAAACAAAAACATCAGCTTTTCACTGTGGCTTGGATATTAGCCAGCAATGAAGGAGAGATTGACCTGATTTAGGGTTGGTTGCACAATATGAAAAGTGATTTTTTTTCCTTTCCCTAGACCTAGAGCTAATAGCTTTGTTTGTCCCTGATCAACAGAAGAGAACATTGCTCTCGTCCCCTTTAAAACCCCTAAGTGCACAAATGGAAACTTACTTCAAGCTACCTCCACATGCACTTTGAAAATTCTGCAATTGACATAAACTTCTCTAAAGCAGGGGGTCCAGAATAAATGCATCCCATGCTGACACTCTGGCCTAAGCTCCTGAGAAGAGGGGCACCTGAGACATTTTCAAGAAGCAAAAGCAAAAGATGGTAGTTTGACTACACTTGGGCCTAACAGTAACAACACAAAGCTTATATTTGCAGGGAATTTTCATTCAGCAAAAGTCTTCGGGCCCATGCTTTCCTTTTAACCTATGCAACAGTTCTGTATGACAAAAAGTGTTAATAGTCTCCTTCTCCAGACAAGCGCAGTTCTGTGACTTGACTAGTGGTTGCCAAACTTTTAATAAGTGCCCAAACCAAGGAGTTTGTCAGCAACTCAGATTATTGGATTCTATCCCAGGTATTTGAACCTAATACGTGTGGGGTGGGGCCCCGAATTCCGTGTTTTGAGCAATAACCTGGAGGGCCCTTTGATAACGCTGCCCCAGTCTGATACTTTTCCTAGCATGCAAAATCAGAGGATGGTTTTTAGAACTCATGCACACAAATAAATCCAGTGTTTTCATGGCTTGTTGCTCTTGAGAATTTGAAAATATCATGGGTCATATCACGCCATCTTGAAATGAAACTATTACCTTTAGTGAAAGCCTCACATAGCACAGTCAGCGGGTTAAGTCGGTGCTTGATCTGACGGCCAGCGACATAGTATTTAACTTTGGGAGGCAGGTTTTTTTTCCAACAGATTTGTCTTCCTAATACATCTGACTTCAGATAACATTAAAATTACACTGCTTTTTCTTAGGCTCACATCAGGGCAGGGAAGAGGAAGAAGTAGGGAGAGCCTTTCCTTAAGTGTGCTAGATGACAGAAAGGACAAATGATCGACTCTAAGAGCTGAAGTGAACTATAGTGATTATCTGGTCCAGCATACCATTGACTGAGATGGAGAAACAAAGAAATAGAGACAAGCCGGCCTTGACCAAAATAGGACCAAACCATCATCATACAGCCCACCTGGCATTTGAAAACCTCATGAGGGTAGTCTTAAATTCTTCCTCTCAAAGTTGATCAACAGTCTATAATACTATATTCGCCCATCCTCTAGTGGGGTTAATTATACACAAATGAGAAGCCTGCAACAATATAGTATTATGATTACTTTAGGACACTGTATTCTGCTTCTGTGAATTGCTATGATTGAATATGTTGTTTCATGAAACTGAACGTTTCTACCCCTTTGAAAAAGCCACCTTACTATCTGAAGACATAGCCAAAATCTATTCTTCTTGCCTTTTCACAATAGATGCTCAATAACTGTTTGATGTATGAATCCATGAGTTAAGATAAGGCAAGGGCCATTTTGATGATCCAGGCTTAGATGTGAAAATTGAAGCATATTAAGGGAAATTCTAGAGTGGAAACACAAAAGATATGTAATATCAAGTTAACATCAAGTTAAATTAGATCAGCCAGAGGAAAAAGGTTTCAACATCCTCTGGAATTTATCAGAAAGGGTCTTGATGTTATTAAACAAGCATACGGTTACTGCTCAGCACTTCCTCAGCATCTTGACCTAAGGAAGCAAAAATGAATTCTGCTTACCCAGTGGATCAAGAACGACTCTACTCAAAGTCATCCTCACCACTATGCAGATTAATGCACATGTTCACATTTTCAAGTACAAAAAGCTTCTCCCTAAGATCTCTCAACATCCCTGTTGCACCCACCCTATGAAAACTTACCAAGTACAAGTGAGCCTGCACCCTAGAGCCCATGAGCCACAACTACTGAGCCCACATGCCACAACTACTGAAGCCTGCACGCTCCAGGGCCCGTGTGCTATAACTACTGAGCCCACGTGCTACATGCAACTACTGAAGACTGCGTGCCTAGAGTCCATGCTCTGCAACAAGAGAAGCCACTGCAATGAGAAGCCTGCACACTGCAAGGAAGAATAGACCCTGCTAGCCACAACTGGAGAAATCCCACATATAGCAAAGAAGACCCAATGCAGCGAAACAAAAACAACCCAAAAAAAAAACTTACCAAGTACAAAAACTCTAACTTCACGTCAACAAAAGCCAGGCAAGAGATTAACTAAAATGCTCTTCAGTCCCTCTTTCCCATCATGGGAATACAGAAAACCTACATTTCCTAGCTTCTCTTGTAGTCATGTTGGGGCCATGTGACCAGGTTCTGGCCAAAGGAATATGGGAATAAATAATGTTTGCCACGGCCAAGCTGAATATAAAACAACTCACACTATCATCCTCATATCACATTTCTGCTCATCAGGTGGGGAAACTGAAGATCCAGTGGAGGACACCAAAAAGGCCATAGCAAACATGGGAGCTACAGGATAAAATGGTGCTAGGTCACTACATCAATACTGGAGGAAAGCCCTTCAGGTGAGCTGCCCGGTCTCCAGCAGGTTGTGACCCGATGGATAAGTAAACCTCTGTTACTATACACCAGTGAGACTTGGGGTTTCTTGGTTATATCATGTAGTCTGTTCTAATTAATATGGGTCACATCTTCATGACTAAAGAACTGAGTCTCCAATAGGCATCGCTATAAACCAATATAAAACAATATAATCAGAAGATGAAACAACTTTTGTGGAAATTTTTCTCTCTTTTGCAGAAAGAGATTCAGTAAAGTAAACACTGAGAAACCAGAGCAAACTGAAAGTCATTCCTTCTGTTTGTGGAATTAAACACTTTCTTTGGCATACTTTTGTCTCTTTTATATCTGAAACTGAATGAATTATTTATTTTGGTGACTATATAATCAAATCCAATCAATATAAAATCTGAACTACTCTAGGTTAGAGCTTGGTTTTGTCTTACTACTTCTCTTTATGGGAAATGTCCATCTCATATCAGACTTTCGGTGCTTCCAGGAGAAAAAAAAAATCCTAAATATAATAATAATACATTTACTGAGCCCTTACTATGTATCAAGCACACACTGCCAACATTTTCACAACCACCCTATGAGACAGGTACCAATTTACAGGTGAGAAAATTAAGGCAGAGAAATTTCTACATGTATCCTCAGGCCACTCAGATTGTAAATTATTTAGACTGAGTTAGGGTCTGTTCAGTCTCACTCCAGAATCTGCCCTCTTTACCACCTCAGCTTACTTTCTTCTTCAATGCCATTTTGGGCGCTCATTTTCTCTGGCTTGTCCGTAAATATCTCTTAGTAACCATTTTCCTAGAGACAGAATTCCGAACTGGCTATGAAGCCAGTTACTTTAATTATGCCCTGGTTGCCTTCTTAAATGGACCTCTGAATTGGCCCTTATTTTATCCCTCAGAGCTCTGCATATTTATGAATGTGACCCAGGTTTTTTGACGTCCGGATTCTTCAAACTTTTCCAACTATTTTTCAAAGGCTAGGGCCCCTCACACTCCTTAATGACTTAAAGGGATATTTTCTTTCCATTACAAATTTCAAGCCTGCTTATCTTTTAAATATTCTATATTTTGGTCTTATATAAGAGCAATAAGGTTATTTGATGTCCTAATTGCCTCAGGCCTTGTTTTAAATGGCTTTGTAGCAAAGGGTGATGCCAGCAGGAGCATTCACCCTACCACTTGGTTTACAGAGCATCCAGACAGCCTTTCTGATGTGAAACCCAGGGTTGAACCCAGAGGAATATGAGGGGGACTCAGACTAATCACCCTCTGGGGAGTCATATCTCTCTGCACTACCTCCAAATACACACACACACACACACACACACATACACACCTGCTGGCAGGTGAGATTACAGCAAACATCCAGGAAAGTATTAAAGAGAAAACAAAGAAGGGGAGTGTGAGACACAATTCCCCACTTTTCTTTCCTACTGGGAGTTCTTTGGACTGATAATATTTATAGATTAGTATAATATTTACTGATTAATAAAATATATAATATAAAATATTTATATATTAATATAATATTTACTGATTAATATAATATTTACTGATAATATTTACTGATTAATATAGTATTTACTTATAATATTTACATATAGCAGTACATATTTTTGCATGCATCTGTACAGAATATTAAAATGGGACTTCAGGCTAAAATTTTGAGACATAGATATCTCTTTGCCTTGATGCAGAATTTCAAAGGAGTAAACAAAAGCTAATCAACCCTTCATCCCCTCACTCACATCAAAGGTGTAAGATTGTAAGACTGTGTGTGTGTGTATAATATATATATTACACATATACATATATAGGAAAGGGCCTTTGGTAAGTGTTGTCTATATGCTGAGCTTCCCCCCAACAAAGACATGTATAACGGGTGAGGGGGTCCTGCCCTTAGCTCACACTTAAGGGAAGATATTTCAAAAGCCCCCCTCAGAAAGCCTCATATGTGCTTCTTGTGCGCACACCTGACTGCCACCTGCAAAATCTCAAAGGCAAGGTGTGGGCTTACTAGCTGGTCCAATGGCAGAGTGAAAGAGAATCTGTTACATTGGGGCCAAGTCCCAAGCTACCAGAATAGAGGTGACTGTGCCCTGTGGGGAACCAAGAGTAGAGGGAGGGAAGGTAACATCTCCAAACAACCCAAAAAATGTCCTCAAGAGCAAGAGTCAAGCTTAAACATCTGCCATCTTGTGGTACCATTAAAAGAGAAGTTTCCTGTGTTTTTATCTCCTCTCCTTCCCTGAATGTGCTTGGGAAGAGTCAGAGGTGGGGTAGGCATGTAATTTATTTTACATACAGAGAAACTTCTGAGAAGGAAAAGGTATAAGGGTTCTTTCTATGTGTCAACTTGGCTGGGCTATGGTGCCCAATTCTTTGGTTAAACTTTAGTTTGGATGCTAATGTGAAGTTGTTTTATGGTTAATATTTACAATCAGTTGACTTTAAGTAAAGGAAAGTGCCCTCAGTAATGAGGGGGCCTTATCCAGATATTAAAGCCTTAAGAGCAAAAACCAAGGTTCCCCAGAGAAGAAGAAATTCTGCCTCAAGACTGTAGCATAGAAATCCTGCCTTCATCTCCAGCCTCCTGGCCTTCACTACAAACTTCAGCCCCCATAATTGCATGAGCCAATTATAATATTGTTATATATAGAATACTCTATTGGTTCTATTTCTCTGGAGAACCCTGATACAAGGGGGAAATATTAATAACTAGGCCCCAGGCAGCAAGTATCTGGGACCAGCCTAAATAAACCAGGATGTGCGATGTCCCTAATCAGAACCTAAAAGTTAGTAGAAAGCGGAAGGAGATCAGAAATGTCCAGTGAAGAGAGAGGAGAGAGAAGTCTAAAACATTCCCTTTCCCTGACTGTGGCTTCCTGCCTGGAATAAGAGTGAACTGGGAGAAAGGGGAAATATTATTTTTAAACAAAATTAGTTTTAACTATAACATGGGACTAGATATATAATTACCATCCTAAGATGATGTTGTGTGACTTAAAGTGGTGGCAGAACTATTTGTGTTGCTCTGGTTTAGACAGAAGAGTTATAGGCCTGCCTGCATTTCTTTGGGGGACAGAGGAAAAAACAACCCCATAAAGTGGACTTAGAAAGCGAATGGAAAGCAGTATAGAGGTTCCTTAGAAAACTAAAAATAGAGTTGCCATATGATCCAGCAATCCCACTCCTTGGCATATGTCCTGAGAAAATTCTAATTCAAAAAGATACATACTCCCTCTTGGGATGAACTGGGAGATTGGGATTGCCATATATACATTACTAATAAGAAAAAAATATCAAATTGTATACTTTAAATACATGCAGGGCCTGGAAGAAAGATGGCAGCGAAGTAGAAGGACATGGAATGCATCCCTCTCCATAGATGCATCAGGAATACACCAAAAGATGCAATAATTCCCACAGAGAAACAGCTGAACACCAGCAAATGACCTCAGACACCAGAAAGGACTGTAAAGATCCTGACATAACCGGGACAAGCAACCTCTGAAGTCTGGACTACTCCATCAGACGTCAAGTAGGAGGCTCTGGGGAGGGAGCACTGAATCCAGGGTGCTAGACCACTAGGGAGTCCTCAGACACAGGGAAGATTAACTGCAGAGAACTCTCACAGAGCCCTGTATCAGAGTCTAAGACTCGGCTTTGTCCAACTGTCTGCAACTGCCAGTGCTAGACACCTCACACCAAATTACAAACAAGAACACAAACCCACCCATCAGCACAAAGACTACCTAAAGCCATATTAACCTCACATATAACCTAAAACACACCACCTGACATGGCCCTGCTCATCAGAGAGAAAAGACACAGAGCCACACACAGGAAAGCAGACACCAGACCCCCCCACCAGGAAGCCTACTCAAGACACTGGACAAACCCCACCACAGGGGGTAGAGGGAAGAAACAAGAAGAATTACTACTAGGCAGCATAGGGAAAGGAGACAGCACATCCTATAAATTAGACAAAATGAGAAAATGAAGAAACACCATGCAAGCAAAGGAGCAGGAAAAAAAACCCTCAAGACCAAACAAATGAAGAGGAAATAGGAAAATTGCCTGAAAAAGAATTCAGAGTAATGATAGTAAAGATGATACAAAATCTCGATAACAAAATACAGAAAATACAAGAAACAGTTAATAAGGACTCAGAAGAACTAAAGAGCAAACAAACAGTAATGGACAACAAAATAACCAAAATTAAAAATACTCTAGATGGTATAAACAGCAGAATAACTGAGGCAGAAGAATGAATAAGTGAGTTGGAACACAGAATGGGGGAAAAAACTACCACAGAGCAGGAAAGAGAAAAAAGAATAAAAAGAATAGAAGACAGTCTCAGAGACCTTGGTGACATTAAGCGCACCAACATTCGAATCATAGGCATTCCAGAAGAAGAAGAAAAAAAGAAAGGGCCTGAGAAAATATTTGAAGAGGTTATAGTGGAAAACTTCCCCAACATGGGAAAGGAAATAATCAAGTCCAAGAAGTGCAGAGAGTCCCATACAGAACAAACCCAAGGAGAAATACACCAAGGCACATATTAATCAAACTAATGAAAATTAAACACAAAGAAAAAATATTAAAAGCAGCAAGAGAAAAGCAATAAATAATATAAGGGAAAACCCATAAGGATAACAGCTGATCTTTCTGCAGAAACTCTGCAGGCCAGAAGTGAATGGCAGGATATACTGAAAGTCCTGAAAGAGAAAAACCTACAGCCAAGAATACTCCACCCAGCAAGAATCTCATTCAGATTTGAGGGAGAAATCAAAAGCTTTCCAGACAAACAAAAGTTAAAGAGAATTCAGCACCACCATACCAGCCTTACAACAAGTGCTAAAGGAACTTTTCTAAGTAGGAAACACAAGAGAAGGAAAAGACCTACAAAAACAAACCCAAAACAATTAAGAAAATGGTAATAGGAACACACATGTCAATAATCACCTTAAATGTAAATGGATTAAATGCTCCAACCAAAAGACACAGACTGGCTGAATGGATACAAAAACAAGACCCTTCTCTATGCTGCATACAAGAAACCCACTTCAGACCAAGGGATACATATAGACTGAAAGTAAAGGGATGGAAAAAGATATTTCATGCAAATGGAAGTCAAAAGAAAGCTGGAGTAGCAATACTCATATCAGACAAATTAGACTTAAGTAAAGACTATTACAAGAGACAAGGAAGGACGCTACAGAATGATGAAGGGATCAATCCAAGAAGAACATATAACAATTGTAAATATCTATGCACCCAACATAGGAGCACCTCAATACATAAGGCAAATGCTAACAGCCATAAAAGGGGAAATTCACAGTAACACAATAATAGTAGGAGACTTTAACACCCCACTTATGTCAATGGACAGATCATCCAAACAGAAAATAAATAAGGACACACAGGTTTTAAATGACACATTAGACCATCTTGACTTAATTGATATTTATAGGACATTCCATCCAAAAACTACAGAATACACTTTCTTCTCAAATGCACACAGAACATTTTCCAGGATAGATCACATCTTGGGTCATAAATAAGTGCAGTTTATTGTATGTCAATTTTATCTCAATAAAAGTCCTTTAAAAATAAATTTAAAAAAATAAAATAATGTAACAACTAGAAAAAAAAAGGATACACAAACCCTCAACGTTCATAGCAGCACTATTTACAATAGCCAAGACACAGAAGCAATCTAAGTGTCCATCAGTGGATGAATGGATAAAGGAGATGTGGTACATATATACAATGGAATATTACTCAGCCATAAAAAGAATGAAATAATGTCATTTGCAGCAACGTGGATGGACCTAGAGATTATCATACTAAGTGAAATAAGTCAGACAGAGAAAGACAAATATCATATGACATCACATATGTGGAATCTAAAAAAATGATACAAATCAACTTATTTACAAAACACAAATAGCCTCATAGACATAGAAAACAAACTTATGATCACCAAAGAGAAAGGGGAGTAGGGGAGGGATAAATTGGGATTAGCAGATACAAACTACCATATATAAAATAGATAAACAATAAGGTCCTACTGTATAGCACAGGGCATTATATTCAATATTCCATAATAAACCATAATGGTAAAGAATATGCATATAATGTATAACTGAATCACTTTTCTGTACACCAGAAACTAACACAACGTTGTAAATCAACTATACTTCAATTAAAAAGAAAGAAAGGCAGCAGGAGACAAAGAGGTATTATTACCTGACTTCCCTTCATGGTTAATGTGTATGTATAACCTTCTCCTTGATTGGAGGCCTATGTGAGTTACACGCAGCTACCTGCTCCTGTAGCACAAACCCAGCCCTGAGGCAGCTGCCTCTGCTCTCAGACCTCAGGGGCAGCCCAGATGGGTTCCATGAAGTGGGACACACTCAATCATAGCTCAGTATTTTAGCACACTTCTGCTCCTGTCCACATCTCAATTAGCATGATTAGCCCATCAGAGCATATGGTAACTGTAAAAGCTATTTAACACACTCAATAAATACTTTACACATTCAGTATATATTTATTGAGCACCTACCCTGTGCCTAGTATTGTTGGATAAAAGTACAAATATAGAGCCTCTGGCTTCAAGAAACTTATAATCACATATAAATCTTGGTATGTCTATATCTATCTATATACATATATATATCTTCTTGAATTCAATTTTAATCCTCTTATATATCTATGCTTAGTCAACATATATCTTAAATTATGAGAGCTCTAAATTTGATTTGCCTGTTTTTCCAAACTTACCCATGTGAGTTATGTACCTGGCTATAAAAAATCAGAGCAAAGATTAGTTTTATGGCTTGTACGAGAGGCCTAACATAAAAGACTGCAATATTTTACTGGAGATCTAGAATGTGGGCAAAACCCTTTTATTGTGTACAGACACACACACAGCCATATACAATTATTCTTTTTAGATTTTGCAGGTTGCATTTATGTGATCTACCATTTTTTTAATGCTGAAAGAGTGCCTAAGGACTAAAATTAACTGCTTTTCCTAAGATATGAGTGTCGCACTAAAATTACCCTTTGAAAAGCAGAGGGCCAGATGGCCAATCTATATGATGCTTCGAAAACACTTAATTCCACAAGAGATAGCTCATGAAAGAGCTTCAGATTGTCTTTCAGAAAGTGAGAGTTAAGATGAAGCCAAGTAGTTAACATTCTTAAGCACAAGATCCATGCCCCAATGAAGGGAAACGGAGCAGGGGCCAAAGCTTTATTCTGAGGCACAAAGTTCAGATGTCAGTCAATAATGAAAGACCAGAAGCAGATAGGGTGGGCCTCCCTGGTGGCACAGTGGTTAAGAATCTGCCTGCCAACCAGGTGACACAGGTTCAAGCCCTGGTCCGGGAAGATCCCACATGCCACGGAGCAACTAAGCCCATGCACCACAACTACTGAGCCCGCATGCC
The DNA here is from genome assembly GCF_030028045.1 of Hippopotamus amphibius kiboko. NCBI lineage: Eukaryota > Metazoa > Chordata > Mammalia > Artiodactyla > Hippopotamidae > Hippopotamus > Hippopotamus amphibius. The sequence continues at coordinate 172,332,314 of NC_080188.1, read as the reverse complement.
ACAGCTACTGAAGCCTGCACACCTAGAGTCTATGCTCCACAAGAGAAGCCACCACAATGAGAAGACTGAGCACCATAGTGAAGAATAACCCCTGCTCACCACAACTAGAGAAAGCCCATGCACGGGAACGAGGACTCAACACAGCCAAAAATAAAATAAATAAAAAATAAGTAAATTTATTTAAAAAAAAAAAGCAGATAGGGAGGTCCACAAGGGCTGATAAAAGATCAGAATGAGACCTTGTGTGGCTAAGCTGGGCAGAAGGGCCATTGCCACAGTGTGGGGTAGCCTCTTCACACTTGTTGACTATTTCATGAAGCAGTGAGCTAGTGATAACATTCAGCCCCTATGCCACCTACTCATGCCATTTCCATTAAGCTGTAGTGTAGGTCTCATTTTAGCCAAAGCCAGCTTCATTGTCACTGAAGCCTCACTCTGCACCAGCACTTATTTCCAGAACTAAATCAGAGACCATCCAAAAAAACATATATCAGGACTTCCCTGGTGGTCCAGTGGTTAAGACTCCACACTCCCAAAGCAGGGGGCTCGAGTTTGATCCCCGGTCAGGGAACTAAGATCCCACATGGCACAGCCAAAAAATATATATATATATATCATAAAAGAAAACCAAACTTATTTCTTTGCTCCCTGACTGGCAGTAGGTTATTGTCCATATAAACAAGCAAATTGCCTTGGATGAATCTTTGCTTGTTCCCTGGGAAGGCCCACTACACCTGCTGCATAGAAACCAAATGACCCTTAACCAGCTCAATGCCGCTAGCAGCTTCCCTTCCCCTCTTCTGCATCACCATATCTCACGAGAGTTGCCCAGCCTTGATAAAGCCTTACTTCCCTTGGAATTCAGTTAATTCACCTTTTTCCCCTCAAGGATACACACGGTTTCTGCTTCACAGAGTATCCTTAGCACATCACAGGCCCATGCCTGTTTTGCACCACCAGAATCTCCTGAACTTTATCAGAGATGATACAGATGTAATTAAACCCGAATTCTCTTCTCTCCTTGTGACAACTCAGCGGACAATTAATAATGATAAAAGAGCCCGCCAGCTGCTGCCTGACATACCAATGTGAGCCTGCAACTCCAATGAAGATGGAGGGTGAAGGGCAGGTCCCTCTGGCTCCATTTCAATCTGTCTTTTATCTCACACTAGCTAAAAAGTAACACTCACTTTGGGGAAATTTAGATTCTTTCTTCTCTCTTCTTAAAAGCACCAAATAGACAATTGGGGGTAATGCAATGCCTATGAAATAAATAAGAATGCTTCCAGGAAGAGTAATTTAAGCTTCATCATCAGGGACAGTAGATTCAAGCCTAAAGCCAGAAAAACAGGCTGTGATCTTAATCACTGACCCTTTAGAAGAGGATGTGCCCACCGCCCCTTTGCCAGGGGAACATATCAGTTGGTAGGGAGGGACCTTTATAAGGGGAACCCTTCACAGATTTTTCCACAATAATGCTGTTCCATGCAAAACTAACTTTGATCACATTTGTTCTTTTCTCTCCAAAATTTCAAGTTTAGCCATGACTGCAGCCTGGTGCAATAAGATGCTTGGAGGGACACCAAGGCTTGAGGGAGGCATGGGCTATTGAGAGAGGTGACTGGAGAGAAAATAATCAAAACAAGAATGATGAGAGGGAATAAGAGAAGCCTGTTCATCACTCACACTTCAAAAAACGTGTGCTGAGACTCCGTGGCAACAGAACTGCACTACTGTCTTCCAGGGTTACTTTCCGTTTAACAGTTTGGCATTTGGTGGACTTGCAAATCCATTTAAGACAATTCCCAGAAGAAAAAAATGCAAATGACTCATAAACATATGAAATAAATGTTCTACATCACTTGTAATCAAAGAAATGCAAATATAAAACAACAAGATAGCATTTTCACCTATGAAATTAACAGAGATTAAAAGGAATTCTAATACTCAACAGGGATGGCTAGATGGCCTATCTCTCACTGCTGGAGCGTTAACTGGTACAACCTTTCTCCTGGGCAATTTTGCAATATGTAGCAAATTCTTAAAACTATGCACACTCCTGGGCCCAATAATTCCCCTTCTACCATCTACTCTAAGGAAATAAGCAGCAATTCAAGCAAACATGGATACAAATGTTTCACTGGACTGTTATTTACAACAATGAAAAGTACAAAAATAAAATATTACTTTGTTATAAATTATATGATATAAATATAAAATATATAATATATAAATATAAAAAATAGATTACAACATTCCTTCACCAATTAAAATTACGCAGGATATTTGTATATTTTAGACTATTGCTGTAATATGAAGCAAAAAAGCAATATTGTAATATAATGTGATCTCAATTTTCTTAATATTTATATATGAGAGAAAGAGAAATAAAATACATCAAAATATTAACAGAAACTGTTTCTATGCAGGTGATTTCCGTTGATGTTTACTTCTTTTTTGTACTTTCCTGTATTTTCAAAACTCTCTACAATGAACATATGGTAATCAGAAAATATAAGCAGTATTTTAAAATAGGTAAATAGGGCTTCCCTGGTAGCACAGTGGTTATGAATCTGCCTGCCAATGTAGGGGATGTGGGTTCTATCCCTGGTCCTGGAAGATCCCACATGCCACAGAGCAACTAAGCCGGGGCACCACAATTACTGAGCCTGTGCACCACAACTAATGAGCCCATGTGCCTAGAGCCCGTGTTCCTCAACAAGAGAAGCCACTGCATTGAGAAGCCCGAGCACCACAACGAAGAGTAGCCCCTTCTCTCTGCAAATACAGAAAGCCCGTGCACAGCAGCAAAGACCCAAATGCAGCCAATAAAATAAAAATAAATTTTTAAAAAACTTAAAAAAATAAAATAAGATAGGTAAATAAAGGATTACAAGTGTATTAGTCAGAAGGAGGTTTATAACAAACAGGCCCCAAATCTCAGTCACTTGAAACAATAAAGCTTACAAATCCTCTAGGGACTCATTCTAACATTGCCTCACTCAGGGACAAAAACTAAGAGCCTCCATCATCTGCAACATCACTGGGCACCATGACAAGGGAAAGGAAATGCAGCAGATTTTACACTAGCTCTTACTGACTCTCATCCAGAGGTGATGCACATCATTTCCACTTACATTTCATTGGCTGAAGTCAGTCTCATGACCTGCTTTTACAACACAGATCAGGAGATTCAACACTACATGTGCCTAGAGGGAAGAAAGCCAGAAATATTTGTGAACAGAACCAATATTTACTACCCCCAAAAAAATGTACATTTTTTCCCTTAAGAATTAATTAGATGTCAAACTGAAGGTCTTTCTTCTGTGCTTCCTTAGTAGCCAATATATGACATTACACATCATTTGCACAACCCTGAACAACTTGGTTCTTCTTCTCAACTCAGTTTTTGGAAACTAAGCTATTTGGGAGATGCCACCACTGCAGGCAAGAGGTTATTTTCAAAGGTAAAAGGCTGTGGACACACCATCACTACACTAAAGAACATCCCTTCTTTCCAGGGTCCATGAGGTAGCCAGAGGAATGCCAGCATTTCTCAGCCAGCTTTCTGAACATAGAACAATCAAAATAAGCAATACTAGAATGTCTCCCCCTTTATATCAATGTTGAAAAACAGGGTCCAGGCACATATCCAAGGTCCTAAACCTAACCCTTAGGAACGTTTTTCTGGTCAGTATAATCTGCTTTCTTCTTCCGTCTATGTTGTGCATATAAAAGATTAGAACATACCAATTTCAAAATATAACTATGAATATTAAAGAAAATACTATCATACTCCCCTGCACATTCAAAGAGTTTATCAAACTCACTCTATTAAGTACCATTTTTAAATGTTTTTGTATTAATGAAAAACTAGTATGACTTTATGAATGACAAAAATGGAAGGCAGCATTGTCTGGACATTAAATCAATTCCCATTTTTCCTTGTAAAATAAAACTTGAACCATGTTAAAATAAAGGTTAATTACATGGAGCACTGGTGTGTAGCTTTCCTTGATAGACCTCTCTAAGGAATACAGGTAATTATAGAAAACCCTATCCAAGCCAGAACCCTCAGGGTTACCATAGAATCTTTTTCATCAGCTACTGTGTCTAATTGGTCTTCAAATCTTGTAGATTGTATACTTCCTAAATACCTATTTCATCTGATTCTCTCCATTCCTAATTGCTATATTCAGGGTTTCATCATCTTTCACCTAGGCTACTGCAATCACCTATTCACTTGTCTTCTTCCCTCAGACTTCTCTCCACAAACCACCTTCCACACTGCCACCAAAATAGACCATCCTGTTACTTCCTCTCTTAAAACCCCTCAGTGGCCTCCCACTACCTGGGAGATGAAGTCCAAACTCCTTAGCAGAATATGGAAATTTCCTTGCCTATGGCCCTAGGCTACCTCCCAAGCCTAATGTGGCCTTCTCCAAAACACGTTCAGTGAAACAGTAATTCCACAGTTACACAGGGGGGAAGTGGGCTACATGGTGAAATAAATTGGGAAAAGACAAGTTCAACCTGTTTCTTTTCTTCAGGGATTGCCAGAATTGAGAACTCAAGCTTGACTCTAAATGATTCTCACAGCCCAAGTACTTGGTTCTCTTTTCTTGACCTACAGTCGTACTCTGGGTGACCTCATTCAGTCTCCTAACTTTTTTATTTATTTATTTATTTATTTATTTATTTATTTACTTACTTACTTACTTATTTATTTATTGGCTGCATTGGGTCTTCGGTGCTGTGCACAGGCTTTCTCTAGTTGTGGCGAGCGTGGGCTACTGTTCATTGTGGTGTGCTAGCTTTTCATTGTGGTGGCTTCTCTTGTGGAGCACGGGCACTGGGGCACAGGCTCAGTAGTTGCGGTGCACAGGCTTAGTTGCTCTGCGGCACATAGGATCTTCCCGTCCCAGGATCGAACCCGTATTGGTAGGGGGATTCTTAACCACTATGCCACCAGGGAAGCCCCAGTCTCCTAATTTTAAACACTGTGGACATGCTGACAACTCCTCAGTTTGCATCCCTAGCCCACACCTCTCCTCTGAGCACCAGACTGCCTGCTCACAAGATCCAGGGAGCTATCTAAGAGACATCTGAACTTTAATATTCCCTCAACCTCCTCCCTTGGTCTTCCCCAGCTCAGTTCATGGCAACTTCATTCTTCAAGTTACTCAGGCCAAAAGTCTTAATGCCATTCATGATTCCTCTATTTCTCTCACACCCCATGTTTAGTCCATCAGCAAATTTATCGGCTCTATATTCAAAATGCCAGAATTTGATGACTTCTCAAAACCCCAATCCACCACCCTGATCCAGGTCGCCAACATCCCTCTCCTGAATTATTTAAAGGGCCTCCTATCTGGTGTCTCCGCTTCTGTCCTTCCCCAATGATGTCTATTCTCAACCCAACACCCAGGCTGACTGCTTCATTTACTTTAACAGGTCACAGCACCTCTTCCCTCAAAATGCTGCCATGGCTTCCCCTTTTACTTAGAATGGAAGCCAGAGTCCTTGCTACAACTCAAAGCCTAATGACTGCTCCTCCACGACCTCTCTATCCTCATCTCCCACCTCCTCCCCTCCCTCCCTGAGCTGCTGGTATGGATGGATCCCTAGGACCCACTCTTCATACCCAGCAAGCTGGGCCATCACATACGCATATACAGGCTCTCATAGCACTGCTATGTGTGGCACATCAGCCTGTCATGTCTGTTAATGGACACGGTCTTGCCTGACAGTCCATCAGCACGTTGCTCCTGGTCATGCTGCCACCCTACTGTGCTGCAGCTGAAGTCCCCCACCATGGTTCCAGTAATGCTCAGAGCGTGAATAGGAGAAGAAGATGCCAATGAGGTTCTGGCTGCAGCTTTTCCTATACAGCCCTTCCTGACATCCCCCATCCATATTCTAAGTACACCGCCTTCCACAACCATGCATACCACGCGTACAAAACACCTATCATTAAGTCAGGCACTGAGCCAACCATTGGTCCAGTACTAAGTATGCACCCTACTTGGCCACGCCACTACCCAGATAGCACTTAAAATTGCTTGGATTTGTAGAATTTCAGAGTTAGCTTTCCATTCTACTTATTCATGTATAAGTCTGTCTTCTTTACAAAGTCATAAGCTTCCAGAAACCAGGAAGCACGTTTTAGGGCTCTGTGTATCTATCAGGTACCTATATGATGTCTGCCACACGGTGAATATTCCATAAACATTTGCTGAATTGAAAGTAATTGTGCAAAGGCGGTCAATTGGAAGTGGTGGCTGTTGAGAACCGACTCCTCTAAACCTGTTCAGTGGCACAGACAAAACCTTACACCTGAGCTGGACTGGGATTCCAAAATGGAGCGCTGAATCCAAAGGAAATTAGGGTTCCCAGACTTCCGATGGAGAGCAGCACATTTATTACATCAAGACATGATCTGATGCCTAAACACTGGTCTGTGATGGCAGAAAATGTGCCCCAGCCCGAAAGACAGAAGGAAAACTGCAAAGAAAGCATCTATGGCTCTAAACAGCTTTGCTTTATCCCTCATCTGGGTCCTGAGGCCGGTGATTTGGCTCCAATTTTTTATTTGTGGTTGTTTGTTTCAGATAATAAAACTGTTCCTTTAAAATAATGGAGGCTATATTGAACCTAAAAATAAATATCAAAAGACCAAAGTCCCTGAGTGGGAGCAATTATTGCAAAAGGGCCAGCCAAGCTCAAAACAGCTGTGAAGGGATCCAGGCCCAGGAAAGAAGAGCCAGCCTCCTGGCTGATCTGAAATCAATGTGACAAACTGAAATAAACAAAATTTTAAAATACAGAAAACAAACACACATGCAGCAACAGTAAATATACTATACTATGACCATTACTCTTATTTGATCATTATTGACCACTGTCTCTTTGCAGTACTGTTAGCATACTTCACAAAATGGATAGAAAATGACCATTGGACATGTTGCGGGGGAGGGAGCAGAAGGAAGAGCTACTTGTGAATTTCCAAGAGAAATAACACTAGGGTCCAATTTTGCTGTTAGTATATAATAAGTCCCAGTAAGTAAGCAAATGAGAAGTAAGCCAAGCTGATGTGGTTTGATTTCAAAACTGTGTTTGTTTGTTCCCTGATGCATTCAGAGAAAAAAAAAGTGACAAAATCACTCAGTAAATTCCCAGCGATTGTTACCGTAAGTCTGCGGCAATTTCAGAACTGCCTTCCTCCACAAGATCTGGGCCTAGACAATTCACAAACACAACCGTATTTACTTTTCAGAAACCTCTGTGTAAAGACAGCTCTCTTAGAGAGTGCAGTATCCAGGTACATACATTTTCCCCTTCTTGAATGAATGTTTCAATATTTATGCTGTTCAAGGGATGTGTTCCAACCCGTAATTATTTGATCAATTATTTTTAAGGGTATAATAGATTTTCTGATCATTTATGTATTCAATAAACATTTATTGAGCATCTACTACCAAACATTCTACCAAATGATGACATAAAAGCATTCGTTTCTGTCTTCAAAAAGCTCAGAGTCTGGAAAAGTTATAAAGAAAGAGACATGGACAATTAAATAAGGTAAGGGCCTATGACTCACTAACCCAGAGGACTGGCACTGAACCCAGCCTGTGGTGGGCAAGGGATGGGATCGGAAAGGCTTTCTGGAGAAACCTGAAGATGGAGAGTTTTCCTCAGCCAGTTGGATTTGCTAGGACTGGTGGGGAAAATTAGAGACTTGCTGCCATCTGCTTATCAATAGCAAAAACAGAAACTAATATTGGTCAAGAACTTACTCCATGCCAGGCACTGAACTAGCACTTTGAATATTAGATCTTGTCAAGGAGACATTGTTAATACATATGAAGCAATAGGGTATCAACATAGGGTTTGTGGTAAGAAGCATAATGGCCCCCAAAGAGGTCCATGTTCTTATCCCTTGAACTTGGGAATGTATTAAACTGACACAAAATGGTTACATGGCAAAAGGGGCCTAATTAAGTTTACTGACCCTAGAATAGGGCTGTGGGTTATCCTGAATTATCTGGGTGGGCCCAACAAAATCACTCGGGCTCTTAAAGGTGAAGAGAGAGGCAGAAGGGGAGGTCAGCGTGATCTGATGTAAGAAGGACTCCACCAGCCACTGCTGGCTTTAGAGATGGAGAAAGGGGGCCACAACACAAGCAATGTAGGCAGCCTCTGGAATCTGAGAACAATACCCCAGCCACCAGCCGGCAAGGTTACGGGGACCTCAGTCCTACAACCACATGGAATTCAATTCTGCTGACAGTCTGAATGAGCCTAGAAGTAGATCATCTCCCAGAGCCTGCCAACACACTTTCATTTCAGCCAGGCAGGCTGAGGAACCAACCAAGCCCACTGCACTTCTGACCTACAGATCAATAAGATAACCAATTTGTATTGTTTTAAGCCACTAAATCTGTGGCAGTTTGTTACAACAGCAACATAAAACTGATAGAATGGCATTATCTAAGTGACAAAGTAAACCAAATGGGAAAACTACTGCTACTGCACCTGCTAAATGCCAAGAGCCTCTCAAATATTGCCTTTAGCCCTCATAAACATGCAAAGTGGATCTTATTCTTCCCATTTCACAGATGCAAAAACTGAAACACAGAGATTTTTCAAAAACGAAAGTCATAGCTAATAAGCAGTAGAACTGAGATGTGAGCCTACATCTGTCAGATACCAACATTCCTGTTCTTTCCACTCCACCATGCTGCTCCCAGGTAATCACTCTTTACAGGTATACACTCGGCCAGAAGCACCTCTCTGTGCACTATCTTAATTGAATCCTGCAAAAGTCTGTGAAGCGGGCAGGGCAGAAATTACTTACTCCTTTTTCCAAATGAGGATACCCAATCTCAAAATAAATTGTAAGCTACATACACCCCAGGGCAAGAACACAAGTCTTCCAACTCCAGCCTCCCAACTCCCTGCCCCGCCTCCTCAGGAGTGCAGAGTCCATGAACTCCCATTCACATGAACTCAGTCCAGTCAAGTTTGCCTCGGGTATGCAGCCTGTTCTCACAAAGCAGCAGGAAAGGGCCACTGTTAAGAGAGAAAATGCTGATGGGGCCCTGGGTGGAAAATCAATACTTGAAGTGAAATTGAAACCTGTAGCTACACTGCGAGAGCTATAGAAGGGTACTTTGCTCCACTTAAGATGATAATTAACAATAATTGCTGTAATAAGACTTTGGTGCAGGGAGTCACATCTTCATCTGTGCTGGGGACCAGCACTGATGCTTGAAGTATCTCATTTTTACTCAATTATCTAATATATGAGTTCCTAGAGTCACTTTGTGACCTGCAATTAAACAAAAGAATCTCATTTTGAAGAAGGCCCCAAAGAAATCTGCTTTATCTGTAGCAGATTCCATTTACCCAAAGGTCTTTCTGGAACACCTCTGTGGTTCAGGCACAGTGCTAGGCACCAGCAACGCTAGTCCCTGCCCTCATGGGGCTTACTCTCTATCAGGCAGACAAACAGTAAGCAAGTTAGCAAGTGAGTTAGAGCACGATATTTGAAAGATATAGCAAAGGTAATCAATAGAACCTGAGGTTCCTGAGGTGGATGGGAGGTGCCTATTCTAAGGGCACAGAGGGGCCGGGGTTCTGACCACGGGGATGAAAAGCCTGGAGCAATAGGGCTTCGGCACACCCAACTCAGCTTCCTTACATGCTAATCTCTGTGAGCCATGCCTTGTGAGGGGCAGGGTCTAAAACAATAGAGAGATCCCCAATATTAGAGCCCAGTGCTGTAGGGAGGTGGGGGATAGGAGGTGTAAGTGATTCAGTTCCTGCAAAAGATACCTGATCTGCTTCTCCCCGCTTACCATGTGAAGCTGGGCTGTTTATTTAACCACTTTGGGCCTCAGTTTCTTCACAGCATTGTGTCAATGCATACACATCACTGAAGAGTGTTCAATACATAGTAAGTGCTCAAGAAATTAAACAGTGCCTGGTGCTTAGTTATTGCTTGATAAATATTAGCTGTCTTGAGGGTGTGTCTGCCCTAAAAAGTGAAGAAGAGAGAACTATTCCTCCACTTACTAGGTCCACAGTAAACATGTACATATCCCTCTTACTATCTTACTGCCCCCATAAAATGATGCCTACTGTTCTGGGCAAAATTGTGTCCCCAAGAAACAGTATGCTCAAGTCCTAACCCACTCCCCCACCCATATCTCAGAATTTGACTTTATTTGGGGATAGAGTCATTGCAGATGTAATTAGTTAAGATGAGATCATACTGGAGCTGAGTGGGTCCTGAATCCAACATGACTGATGTCCTTATAAAAAGGGGAAATCCAGACACAGCCATAGCCACGCATAGAGGGAAGACAATGTGAAGATACTGGGTGAAGATGGCCACCAACAAGCCTAGGAAAGGGGCTTAGAACAGACTCTTCCTCACAGCCCTCAAAACGAATCAATCCTGCCAGCACCTTGATCTCAGAGTTCCAGCCTCCAGAACTGTGAGACAATAAATTTCTGTTGTTTAAGCCACCCAGTTTGTGGTACTTTGTTATGGCAGCCCCGGCAAACTAACACATGTTCTTTAGGGGTAAGATGTGTATAGCATTTAACTCTGAGTACCCAGCATCCAGCAGAGGGCCTGGCACATAGTAGGTGCTCAATAAACATGTATTAGGTGAATACATAAATAAATAAATATCTAGTATGGTGGCTTCTATTCCCAGCAAGACACACCAGAGGAGAGCTGTTTAAGGCCTATCACCAGATGTGAAAGTGAAGATGTGGCTGACAGTGGGGTATCAGCCACATACGGGACTGGCTGTCTCTAACCACGACACGAACAAGTCCTTGACACCATGGTGAAGAGGAAGTCCCTGGAGGTGCCAGTTAGCAGGGCACACAGCTGTCCTCAGAAAGCCTGTGGGGTCAGGTGCCTGGATCTGTGAGCTCTGTGCCTGGGAGCAGGCCCCCTCCTCACGCTGGGCTAGGGGCAGGCCTCAGTCCCTCGTGAGGGGAGCTGGCAGCACCCACATGGAGGAAAGAGTCCAAGGAGCCGACAGGGTGCGCAAAGAGTCTCAGACGGAGGAAGTTCTAGAAGCCCACGCCCACAATCACAGAGGCCAAGGGAGATGTGGGCTCACACCTGGGAAATGCCGTGAGCGTTCAGGGGGCGCTCAATCCTGAGCCCACTCAACGGGGGGAGGACGAACATAAGCCCATCCCGAGAGGCGCGGAGATGAGGGCTAGGCTGGCGTGGGAGACGCGCCCCTAAGCAGAGAGGAGGAGGAGAAGGAGCTGCAACCCCGGGCAGCTGGAGCCGCAACAGTGAAGGTGATCATCCTCTAGAGCAAGGAAGATGGGAGAAAAAAAGGATTTTCGTAATTGAACTGTTCTGATTGACTGCTGACTCTACACTGTTCAGATCCACCAGGTAACACCTTAGTCCTCCATCATGTTTCACTGGGGAGCTGGAGCAGTCCCTTGGAGGGGAGAGGGCGGGTTTAAGAACTGATTAGGCGAAATCACTCCTTGCAGGCCTCAGGTTACTCTTGTTAAAAATGATGCCAGGAAAATCATAATTAAAATAGGAACATGGTGAATAACAAGCACCCCTTTCCTTGAATGCAAAATAAATTTTAACAGCTACCTTAGCTAAAGAACCCAACACATTTGACCTTCCAATAAGGGTAAGCAGAGTTTTCTAGCAGAGTGAAATAGAAACTATAAATCAAACGTTTCATATCTAACGTCCAAGCTGACTCTAGTGAGTAAAATTCCACTCTCCAACAGTCTTATTTTTTTTTACTGGCTGGCTACCACACTTCCTTGACTTCAGAACTATATGGATACTGTTTCTTCATCTTAAATCTGTAAAACTACCTTCAAGAACTATAGTCTTGACTACTTGTGACATACTATCCAAGATAAAGAAGCCGGTCAGTAATAAGTGCACCTTTGTGGGAGATTCTATCAAGTGAGTATGGCTGAGATGGAATCATTGGGTGGGAGGGGGAAGGGAGAAAGGGGAAGCTGTCAGGTGGGGCGGGTTGCAGACAGATTCTAGAGAAGGCAGCAGGATGCAGAGAGCAATGTGAGCACAAATGCATTTTGGAGAAGGGTTGACACTGATAATCTAATTCTCCTGATTCAAGTACAGTGAAAAATTTTCTTCCCTGAGCCTCCATGTTCCCTGGTCTCCCCAAACTCAGCATGGGACCCAACGACATCCTTCACTGAGGACAAGCTTAGATCTTGAAGGAGACACACTGCCTACAGAAACCGGGTATCTTTTCTGGGATGCTGTTTGCTAACTAGAGGAGTGCTCAGAGCCATTTGGCTGATTGAGAGGCTGGTCCTGTTGAAAATACAAGTGGATTGGTTATATTCTCACCCTCAGCAGTTTGGTTCAGGGCAAGATGCACAGGCTCCCGCGGTCAAAGACACACTCCACGAACTCTCAAGAGGCCCTCAGAACTCTCCAGTGACTCTTTGATCATCTTGATGGGCTTGTTAGAGAGCGACTGTGCCAGTCCCAGGGCGCCGTGCAGCCAGCGTCACTGCAGGAGCTGGGTCTCCTGAGAACCCTGCCGCCCTCACAACAGGCCATGGAGCCTTCCACTGACCCAGCCCAGCACCCTCGGTAAGACCAGGTCTGGGGCTGGCTTTCCCCTCCCTCACATCCTCCATTTGGTGCGTAGTCTCAGGCTGTGGGAGATCTCAAAATTACAGCAATGAAGCCATTGAAAGTTCAGTGCTTGTTTTTATCATGACAGCTTACCTCCTCTCTGCAGCCATCTTTCCAGCACTCCCCCTGCCCCTGGGCTGGGATGTCTTCACTCCAAGCTCAGAGAGCTCTCCTGGAAAATGACCCTGGAAACCTCAAGGGTGACACATTTCCATACTCCTTCAGGCGAGACTGTGGTTTACCTCTGGCCAACAACATACTAAGATTTCGGGCAGATACCACCAGCCCTTCCCCCTACAGATGGCTTGTCCAGTGCTTCTCACCCCTGAATCCTATGAAAATCACCTGGGGAGGATTTGAAAAGATAATTGCCAGTGCCCAGACTCCGCCCCCAGGGATTCTGATGTGATTGGTCTGGGCTGAGGCCCAGCCTGGCAGCCACATGTTTCAAAAGCACCCCAGCTGATTCTAAGGTGCAGCCAGCGTGGGCTACCAGATCACCCGCCAAGTCCTCTGGGGAGATCTTCGCAAGGATGGATGACTGCTCTGAGGGAATGCCTGACAAAAGTGGTCTCACTTATCACTTGCTTTCCTGAATGACTTCTCGGAATTTAAGAGTCGTGACTTGTTCATTCCTGTCCTTCAATCTCCCAATGGAGACTACATATAATAATAGTTCACAGGCATTGAACACTTACTATGTCCTAGATGCTTCCCACATATTGTCTCATTTAACTTCAAATGTTATGTGTTTAATACTTTTCCTATCCCATTATACACAGGAAAACCTGGAATACAGAGTTTAAGCACCTTGCTCACACGTACATAGGACCCAGGAGGCAGATGCTGAGTCACATCCAGGCCATTTAGCTGCGGATCCTACTCTCTTAGCCACTGCTATACAATGCTGGGACTTTTAGGCAAATCAACTCAGCTGTTTTCCAACGTCTTTATTCAGTAGAGGTAGCTGTAGTACTTAATAGATACATGACCTTGAGAAAATTACTAAGCCTCTCTAAGTCTCAATTTCCTCCTAGAAAATGACAGTAAAAGTAACACAAAGCCCATGAAGTTCGTATGATGATGAAGTTACGTAAGGCACTTAGCACAGTGCCAGGCATTTAGTAAATACTCTAACAGCTAGACGCTGCTGCTGCTTGCTGCTTGGTACCTGGGTCTCTGTGGGTAGAAACATTTCAGGTTACTCCCCAATCTGAGTGGTATTGCCTCTCTGTATAAGCACAGTGGGCAGTAGCCACTGAGTTTTTTTATAACTTTAAATATTATTTACACACATTCACCCATTTAAAGTGTACAACTCAATGGTTTTTAGTACATTCACAGAGTCGTACAACCATCATCACTATCAATTTTAAAGCCAATTTAGAATTTAGAAGCAATTTAAAAGCAAACAGAATCAATTCCGGGGGATTTTTTCATCACCCAAAAATGAAACTCTGGAACCATTATCAGTCACTCTCCATTTCCCCCAAGCTCTCTCCCCACAGTCCCTGGCAACCACTAATCTATTTTCTCTACATGCGGGACATTTTGTATAAACAGGATTATGCAATAGGTGTTCCTTTGTGACTGACATTTTATTTAGCATAATGTTTTCAAGGTTCATCCAGGCTCAGCCTGTATCCACACTTCATTTCTTTTTACAGCCAAATAATATTCCGTTATACAGATGGACCACATTTTATTTATCCATTCATTAGTTGATGGACATTTGGGTTGTTTCTACTTTTTGGCTATTACGAATAATGCTGCTACGAACATTGGTGTACATGTTTTTGTGTGAACATATTTTCACCTCTGTTAGGTACATACTTAAGAATGGAATTTCTGGGTCGTATGGTAACTCTATGTTTAAACTTTTGAGGAACTGTCGGACTGTTTTCTAAAGTGAAGAGCCACTAATCTTGCACTTGCTTCTAGGTGACCTGAAATAAGTCACTTAACCTCACTAAGCTTGAGTTTCCTTATCTGTAAAATGAGGATATTACAGTATCTCCCAGAACAGACGTGAGTACAGGGCCATCATTGCCTGACACCCAGTAGGTGCTTAGCAAAGGGCAGGTACTCTGTTGTCCCTGACAAATGGTCCCCTGCCTGTTCCTCCCTCTCCAGTTTGGATTTAAAATGTAAAGCTTGTGCCATGGAAGATCTGAGTGTCAGGTAGAGAAAATCAGAGTACTAAGTCATACCACCTCTCTGGATCATGTCCTGGATCTCTAAAATAAAGAACAAAAACAAATAGATGACTCTCAACTCAAGTGTGTGTATGTTCTCTTTGCTTCTATAAATTGGACTTTTGCCTGGAAACCACAACAAGTAAAGAAGAAATCAATAATCCAAGTTTTATATGCTAATGTAATTTGGTGAAAAATGTACTACAATGAGCTCAGTTAGAACAACATTCTCTAGATTGCTAGATTTTCTTACAGGCCACATCTCCAGAAGGACCTACAAAAACGAAATTCAGCAAAATCATTGTCCATGTGGGTCTGAGCAAAGTAGAGAAGTGTGAGTCCTCGGCCCCATCATGCTGAAGGCTTGACTAGCATTTGTTTCTGGCAGAAAAGACTACGAGTCCATCAGTCCCAAATAACAATAATACAGCTCTGCGAAAAGAAATTTCCACTTTTAGGGGAGTTATTGTTATTCAGGGTAAAAAATATCCCTTGGGCAGATTCTGTAGAAGTTGGTTTCAGAGTTACTCTGCAAAACCTGGGGGGAGAAAAAAGAAAAAGGAAACCAGAAAAAGTTGTGCATGCAATATTTCACATTGTGAGTAGATCTGCTTTGGGGACAATAGGCAGGCTGTTTGGAGAGACCTCTCCTTGCATATGAGAAAATAGAAGGATTTCTATCTTTAGCTGCAAAGATAGTAAGAGGACAGACTTGAAGACTGAACACAAGTGAGGCTGCCCCCTTGTTGCCGGCTCCCGGTGGCCGTGGGGGTCACACATGAGATGAAGCCACCGTCCCAGGCTTTCTTCCACCAGTTCTGGCTTCTGGCTCCCTCTGCAGTAATGCTAATTATGGGGTAAGAAAAACTAATCTATTCTTTTTCTAATGACATTGATCAAAGAAGTACAAAAAAAAGAACGAAAGACAAACCTTGAACTAGGGATTGCAATGAAAGATTTAAGAGAAAAAAATATATGGGATTTGCTTACTATTAGCCATGGGAAGGTTAAGAGGAAACATGATAATTGAGTAAAAGCCACTTGGGATGTTCTTTATGCATTTTATACACCAAAAAAGCCATGTAAACCAAGTATCATAGCCTACTTCTAAGCACCCACTTGTCACTGAGTAAAAATATATGCCGGATAAATACACTGACAGCTCTCAGATGTAATATTACTTGTTTCGCGGCTGGATTTTATATGAAGCAGGAGTGGCATAGAGCCCCTCAGTTACGAAAATGACCTCATAAAGGAGTCCTGAGAGGCCTGGCCGCCAGCAAACACCACCGGAGCAGGATTGGGAGGAGGAGATGATTTGTCTGATCTTGGAGCCAGACAATAAGTACCATGGCCTTATTGAGTGAAACTGGGGTATGGTGGAGGTGGAGGATGAATTTTTTCCTAAAATATTGCAGCTCTCAATCAAAAGAAAATAATGCAAAATTTAGTCTCTAAATGTAAAATGCTCTCTATAGCCTCCAGGGCTTTGTTTAGGTTGTTCCCTCTGCCCTACCCCAGGCTAGCCTACTATTCATCCTGCGGTCCTTACACAGAGGCCACTTCCTGCAGCCTGCATTCCCCAGCTCCCAAGGCTGTTATGTGACCCCGTGTACTCGTGCAGCTCCCTGTAATCACCTCCACATAGAAACTGCCTGTTAACTTCTCCATCTCCCAGGCTGGACTATAAGGTCCTAGAAGAAACAGAAAAGCCATATTTTGTTCACAGGGTGTACTCAGGGCCAACACAATGTGTGGCACATATAATGGCTCAATAACTTCACTGTAGTCTCTAGCTGAGTAGAAGAAACGGAGCATCCGAACTCCGGAGTAAGGCAAACAGTGAAACCGCCCATCAGCCAAGGTAAATCAGGTCAAGTACTGGGGGAGAGTGGGGCCCCAGAGGGACGGTCTTGGAGAAAAATATTCAAGGACAAGAATTTTTCCCCTTGTCAGTTAGTGTCCATTGGAGCTTCCTTTTCAAAATCTGTGGCTTTTTCTTACTGTGTCTCAGAGCAAAGAAGCCTTTTGACTGGTACATTTAAAAAGTCAGGGACTTCCCTGGTGCTCCAGTAGGTAAGACTCCCCACTCCCAAAGCAGGAGGCCTGGGTTTGATCCCTAGTCGGGGAACTAGATCTCGCATGCCTCAACTAAGACCTGGCGCCACCAAATAATAAATTAAATAAAATATAATAACAATAAAAAGTCAAAAGCCCTTTGCAATTTTATTCTTATTAAATGAAGAGCATAGATCCTGAATACAGATTATTAGAAAAAACGCAGACTGACCTGAGTTCAAATCCTGACTTTGCTACCCACTAGCAAAGAGGTAAATCACTTAATCTCTCTACACCTCAGTTTTATTATCTGCAAAACAGTGATAATAGCTATGTTGTAGAACTGTGATGATTAGATACAGTCATGAAAGGCATGTATTTGGCACTGCATCGAGTGATATTAGTGAAGGATGTGTGTAATGATGTGTTTCAGCAGCATTTAAAAGTATGATCCCCAAATGTTTACTAAATTTCTTCCTGTTATGTCAAGCCCTGTAACGATAGACAAGGTACATTTCCTGCCTTCAGGGAGGTAATGTTAAACTGACTTCAACAGATCCAGGACCGGCTACAGCACAGAGAGGTCAAGACAAAAGCCCAAGGCTCCCATGTGGCAGAAGTGGGACAAAAATATAGGTCTAGTGATGCCCAGACACTGCTCTTTCCAATAGCTCACATTCCATGAGGAGAAGGGAAGCACCCCACATGGAAGGTAAGTCAAAGAAAAAATAATACTATAGTCATCGGATAGTGTTTTAGTCCATTCAGGCTGCCATAACAAAATACTATAGACTGGCCAGCTTGTAAACAACAGAAATTTATTTCTCACAGTTCTGGAGGCTGGGAAGTCCAAGATCAAGGTGCTGGCAGATTCAGTATCTGGTGAGGACCCACTTTCTGGTTCATAGATGGCTGCCTTTTGGCTGTGTCCCCACATGGCAGAGGGATAAGGGATCACTCTGGGATCTCCTATAGAAGAGTATTAATCCCATTGATAAGGGCTCCATCCTCACAACCTAATCACCCCCCTAAGGCCCTGCCTCCAAATACTATCACCTTGGGGGTTAGGACTTCAACCTATGAATGTTGAGGAGACACAAATATTCAATTCATAGCAGATGGTAAACAGGGTGCTTCCTAGTAAGCATGCATTGAACATTTTTACCAAAGAAAAAAATTAAAAAGCAGTAAAAAATAAGTTCAAGAATTGTATTTAACAGTGTTGCCACATGGGTCACCCAGAGCAGAAAGTCTGGACCAATGAAGGCCAAGGAGCTATTTTTCATCAGTAGAAGGAAATGCAGATAAGCTTCCTTCTTTTTTTCCCTTTATTGCAATGATTCTTCTTTCCAAAAAAAAAAGCTGTGTGTTGCAAAAATTCTTCCACGCCCTGACAGGGAAAAAATTGTGTGTAAAAGGCACAAAATTACTTATTAACATTTCCTCCCCATTCAACACATCACCCACCAAAAAGACTAATCCTGATAATCGCAGTATTCTCTGTTGAGTGGGGAAAGCCGAGATGCTCAGATATGGGTTTGGGGGGAAATAAACTACTCTGAATAAGAAAGGAAGTTCTATTGAGAGCAGTCTTGAGGAAAGTCCCCAGCCCACAATTCTCTTCATAAATACAGAGTGTCTACGTCTTCTTAGGCATTGGCTCAGTGGTGCTCATGTGTACTGCTTCTCTGTAGGTCACAGTACACTAAGTGTCATTGCTGTGTTTTGGTTTTTAAATGAGGGAGCACACTTGGGAGGTGAAACCATCACCTGTAAAAAGTAATGAGAGAAATTAGTTTTTAGGGTGACAGAGGCTGGGCACAGAGCTCAGCCGACATGGGAAAGGAGACCAATACGTTTTGACGAAGAGCGGGGAGAATACAGTGAAGTCGGGAAAACCAGGCATCTGCGGAACTGCATAAGGGCAGGAAGACGAGTTGAGAAAGGGCCCAGCAGAGGAAGAAGGGAGTTTTCTGGAGGAATAACAGGGCAGACAGGTCTGGGCCTCTGTCAGAATTTTACCAAAGGCAAAATGTGGGTGAGAGAGAGCCTGACTGGAATCAGAGGACATGGGCTTTCATCCTAGCTTGGTTCCATGCTTGCTGTTGGACCTTAGTTGGACAAGTCACCAAACCTCCCCAAGTCCTGTCATTTCCTCACCTGCCAAACAGGCAACATTTGCTTCACAGCAGTGATGAGTTAATATCGCTGAGAGTGGCTCAGACACCATGCAGAGACCTCCGGAGCACGGCCTGGAGTGACGCTTCCCAGTTTTCTCTCAACTACCATCTCCACTTTGTCCGAGGCCCCACCTCTTCAGGGGACGTGATCTATATACCTTGGGCTTTGTTTGCTCAGGGTCCAATTCTTCATCTCTGTATTTAGAATCCTTTCAGAACTGTAGTTGAATACATGTATTTCCTTTCCTAGATAAGAGAGATGCTGGGTAGAGAGGCGACCTGGCACTCACACTGCAGAACTAATTGTCAAGTAACCCTCGTTCTAGCCCTGGTTGTGTGAAGTCATGATCTCCGTTTGATTGAATTTCCTTACCCTTAAATGAGAGGGTTGGAACTGGAGATCTTTAAGGTCCCTTCAGGCTCCAAAGTTCAATGGTCCCTTGGAAGACACTTCCTGAGGCTGTCCTGCTGGCCCAGTGTTCCAGCACTTTCTATCGCCCAATTAGCAGCATTTATCCAACTTTTTTGTCAGGTATGTGCTTCTATTCCAGGCATTCTGAGCCAATTCTGCAAATCAGACTTCTTCGAAGACTCAAATGTTTTAACCATCTTCAAACATACGACATCAAATGTGCCATTTTCCCTTCATCCACCAACTTTGTACTTTTATCCAAAAAAAAAAAAAAGGGAGGTACTGAGTCCATCTGGCATGATTTGCCTTGAATAAAAGCCCATCTGCTTATTATTTCTAATTTCATTGTCCTCTAGAATGTTTACAGAAGTTTCTTTCAATATTTATTGCGCTGTGTTTCTAATTACTGATCAGGACCATCCACGCAGACTTGGTGGGGTACCTGCTAGGGTACCTGCTAGGATGTAAGTGTCTTTCTCCTTTTCATCTCCACAATTCTTTACTCTGGAGGCACAATGCGGCCCTCGGCCGTCATTACCCCACCCTGGTATAACGCTGCAGAGGCGGATTCTGACAATCAGCCCCTTTATCGCAAGTCTCCCCGGGGGCTTGCGAAGTCGCCTCTGATGAATTTTTGCCTACCTCGACACCATTATTGTCATAGGAAGGATGGAGATAATTACCTGGTTTATTATCCTGAGGCTGGCTTCATCCGGCCGTGATCACTGGAAACAGAAGGCTTATCTCCATCTTCAGGAGTCCTGAAGAGATGGGTAAAAGATTCACATTTCCCAGATTACAATGTCTCTGAAAAGCAAGGATGGTCTCTGCAGTGGAAGCATTTCCAATCAGATCCTTTTCAAAACACCCCCTAAAAGTCCAAAAGGCTAAAACTGTTTAAAATTAACCTTTTTCTCCCCAAATGAGCTCCCATGTCTGATTTCCCCGGTTCTGTTAGGATGCTTTACTATTCTCATCTCGCAGCACTACCACTCCCCACAATCAAGCCAGTGCTGTCACTCCTTCTTTGTAGCATCACAATGCCTTTCGCATCTGTCCCTGACTTCCCATTCCCATCCCATCGTCTAATTTCAGCCCCCTATCACACCGTCTCCATTATTGCCGGGCCGCCCATCTCTCAGTCTCTCCCCTCCCCACCCACCATGCACATGACGCCTGAATAATTCACGTAAAATACTGATTTCACCACTCTCCAACTCAACAGCATGCCCTGAGTGCCCTTGGCCCGCAGTATTCCGTGCCCTCGCTGACGCGAAGGGTCTGCACAGTCGAGCCTCACAGCCCCCAGCCAGCTGTGCGTCCCACTGCTGCCCGGCGAATCCAGCCACACGGGGAGCGCTGGGCTCTGCTCGCTCCGCTTTTGCCCACACGCCCACTTGCCAGGCATGTGAAAAAGTTGAAAAGGGACAAAGACAGCATCTGAGGTGAATTGTGACCGCAGACACCTAGGGATTAGGAAAGAATTTGACTGTGCTTCTCATGGGGCATGTCACGATCCTCCCCGTCCTGATACCTCCCCAGGTCCAGGGGAAATACGCCCCCGTGTGGACAGGCCACAGTGCTCTTTCAGTGACCCAGGAGGAGGCTCCGGAATGAAAGAGAGAGAGGGTCTGTGGGGACGGGGGAGAAAGAAAGAGATAGAGAGAGGAAGGAAGGAAGGAAGGAAGGAAGGAAGGAAGGAAGGAAGGAAGGAAGGAAGGAAGGAAGGAAGGAAGGAAGGAAGGAAGGAAGGAAGGAAGGAAGGAAAAGAGAGAGAAAGAAAGAAAGAAAGAAAGAAAGAAAGAAAGAAAGAAAGAAAGAAAGAAAGAAAGAAAGAAAGAAAGAAAGAAAGAAAGAAGGAAAAAGAAAGAGAGGGAGGGAAGGAGCAAGGGAGGGAGGGAGGGAAGGGGCCAGGAAGGAAGGGGAAAAGAGAGGGAGGGAGGGGAAGGAGCCAGGAAGGAAGGGGAAAAGAACAATAGAAAAAAAAAAGAGTAAAAGAAAAGAAAGCAAGCATTATATAGGAAAGGCAGTTAGTATGGGTCAAGAAGATGGGCTTTGGAATCAAGTAGAACTGGATTCAAATCACAACTCAGAGACTAATGCTGCAACTTGGACACATTATTTAACCTTCCTGACACTATTTCCTTATCAGTAAACAGGGTGAATGTCCATCTTGCAGGGTCAGTGTGAGAGTTAGAGTCAATGTACGTAGATTCCCAGCCCAGATCTTGGCATTTAGCCTCCCAATCATGGCTAAATTACTCCACTACCATCTCCAGCCCCAGCAGATTCCACTACAAGGGTGCTCACAGAGTGGGTTCACTCTACCAGCCTCCTGACGACTTCCAACCAGGACTAGAGTGTGCAGTGGGAGCATATCATCTGGCCAGTGATTACAGCTCTTCTTCCACAGGTCACAGCTCTGCATATGCTCCCATTGAGACTTCCCCTTAGGCTACAGCTCAGCTGCCCCGGTCCTCAAAAGCCTACCAGGTGGGGCTCCCCACAACTCCTCAAAGATCAATACCCCCTCATCATTCCTAGAGACCAGTTGCAGACCTGGGCTCCCAGAAGCGAGAAGCACTGGCTCTGGCCCATGACAGCACAAGATAGGCAGGGTAAAAGAGCTAAGGCAGGTGAGCCTGGACCTGGGCTCTTGAGTCATGCTGCCTGGGATTGCCCCTGCCCTTGACATTTCTTAGCTGAGCGATCCTGAACATTCTGTGAGCCTTGGTTTCCTCATCTCTAAAGTGAAGACAATAAGAGTACCTGCTTCCTGGGGCTGTTGTGAAAATTAAACAAGTTAATGCACACAAAGCACTTAGACTATTGCCTGGTACACAGTGGGCGCTCAATAAAATATTAGCTGTTAGAATTAATGAATAAAGTCCTCCATCATCGAGGTCTTGGGTGCCTTACAATCAGGCTGATTGAGAAGGCTCCCTGTTTGCCCTGGGGCTTCTTCAAAACATCCTGCTTGTTGTCATGACCACCATGTGCCCACATGTAGTACACACACACACACACACACACACAGAGCTCTCAGCAGTACCTACCCTGAGGCAAGAGAAGACTGACTCCTTGGAGCCTTCAATAACAAGCACTGCTCTCCACCATCTCCTGACAAAGCTAAGTCAGCCCTGAGCAGTATCCCAGATCTGCTTCACTCAGTGTCCTGTCTTCAATTCTACCAGGTTAGCAGGGGAGAGCTCAGAGGTCAAATGGAATCATCTGGTCTAATCCTTTGTTGAGAGATTATAAAAATTGGTATCTTTTGGCCTGAAATGTCTGAACTGTCAGTATCACCTCAACTTACCAGCTATTTCTCAACTTCACACTCTTCTTTGGCCTTACTCAGAAAGTTTACAAATTTGAATTCAACCTTTCAGAAAACAATTACTGAGCATCAATTTTATGCCACACATTGTGCTGGGGGCTGCAGATATAGGGATGAATCAGAGACAGACTTCAGGTTCCAGGTTACAGTCAAGAGGGGAAGACAGGCAGCTGCACAGATCACTTCAAGGCAGTGTGATATGTGCTAAGGCAGAGAAATGCACAGGGAACTTGCAGAGAACACAGAGAAGCACATAACCCAGACAGGTAGATCAGGAAAGGCTGCCAGGAGAGGGTGACTCCAGAGATGCATTTTTTTTGCCACATGGCACAGCATGTGGGATCTTAGTTGCCTGACTAGGCATGGAACCTGAGCCCCCTGCAGTGGAAGCTCCAAGTCTTAACCACTGGACTGCCAGGGGAGTCCCCAGAGATGCATCTTGAATGACAAGTAGTCATTAACAAGAGAATAACAGTTTAAAAAAAAAAGTATATAGGCATGAAAAAATACAGTGTGATTTTTCTAACTCTGGTCATTTGGCACTACTGGAGGGCACAGGGTGAGGAGGAGGGGTAGGAAATGAGACAGGGAAGAAGAGCAGGTACTCGACCATGAGAGGACTAAAGTCTTTTAAATATTGTCCTGGGGGCTTCCTAGGTGGCACAATGGTTAAGAATCTACCTGCCAATGCAGGGGACACAGGTTCAATCCCTGTTCCAGGAAGATCCCACATGCAGCAGAGCAACTAAGCCCGTGCACCACAACTACTGAGCCCCTGTGCTGCAACTACTGAAGCCCACGTGCCTAGAGCCTATGCTCTGCAACAAAAGAAGCCACAGCAATGAGGAGCCTGTGCACCACAATGAAGAGTAGCCCCCCACTCACCACAACCAAAGAAAGCCTGCACACAGCAGAAAAGACCCAACACAGCCAATAAAATAAAGTAATTAATTAAAAATAAATAAAGAAATAAATAAATACTATCCTGGAACAAAAGAGGAAACATTGAAAGATTCTAGCAGGGCAGTAACATAGTAAAAGTTGAATTTGGGTAGAAGTGAGAGGGTTTTCCCCAGGGTGGGATGGGGGTGGGGTGGGGGATGTTTAGAAGCAGAGACCATTTAGTGATTATTTGTAATAATCCAAGTGAGAGATGGTAAGAATCTGAACTAAGGACCTGTCAGTAGGATTGAAATGAGTTTCAATTTCATTTCAGAACTATTTAGGAGGTTAGGTCATCAGGATATGGGACTGGTTAGGAAGAGAAGGGAGATCAGACAGAGATGAATGAGTCCCAGATTTCTATCATAAATGAAACTTCAAGTTTCAATTTACGAGTTAGAAATCCTAAGAGTATTTGGATTTATACAACACTTTTTCTGTGCAACATTATAGATATCTTAATGCTAAACAGAAGTTTAATCATATCAACTAGATTACAAAGAAAATACTTCATTTCTGACCCTGAAGCTTCAAATGGCAATATCTTTCAGGTAGCAATAGGCCTTGTATCTAATTAAAGCATCTACTACTGACGTTCAGTCCCCTGGAAATGACAGCCCATACAAAGAAGACCAGATGGAAGAGGCAGGGAAACATACAGAAGCAAAGACTTAGGTACAGGACAAAAGTCTGTGGACCCAATAGAAGGACTGTGATCAGAACAACACTGGAGAGGTGATTTTAAGTTAGGAAACTGCAAAGAGAAAGATAACTCCTGCAGCTTGTGGATGCTATTATTAACAAATAGCAACATCAGACTAAGCCTTGCTGTCAACCCACTGGAAAAGCTTCATTAAAATCTTCAGCCACGGAGAAAAAGATGGCGGCGAAGTAGAGGGACGTGGAACGCATCATTCTCCACAGATGCATTGGGAATGCACCGAAGGACACAATAATTCCCACAGAGAACCAGCTGAACACCAGCAGACGGCCTCGGACACCAAAAAGGACCACAAGGAGCCCGACATAACCGGTAGGGGGGCATCTACGATGGCTCAAAGAGGGTGAAGCAGCGGAGCTGTGGCAAACGGGAGAGAGTGAGAAACATACGGAGGGTCCGCAGCGCAGCTCAGCGTTCCCAGACCGAGATGTCAATTCACAGCTGAACAGAGGGTCCGGGAGTGGGAGCGTGGGAACCGGAGAGCTGGTTCAGGGTGAAGAAAATTGTTGCCAGTAAGGTGACGGACTGAGAGGACAGGAGGGAAGAGGTCGGCAGCAAGGAGGGCCAGCCCCTGAGAGCTGCCCGGCCATGATAGCAGCTGGAGGCTGGCGGCTGGCGGCTGGCGGCTCGCAGGCTGGTGGGAGGAGCCGCGGGCGTAGCCCCTCTCTCCCTCTCTCTCTCTCTCTCTCTCTCTCTCTCTCTCTCTCTCTCTCTCGTGGCGCGCGCCCTCTGCAACAGGCAGTGGAGAGATGCCCTGTGGGCCACCTAAGGTGCTCAGGGATAACAAGTACGCTCAGGCACTCGGGTGGGGCTAGATTAAAACCCCTTGGAACGCCAGCAGCAGGGAGGCTGCAGTGAGAACAAAAAAACCCGGAGAGAGGCCCAACTCTAAGACTTTCTGTTTACACCTGAGCCGCTGGCTACCTCTGCAACAGGCACCTCCAAGCCCAACTGAAACAACAGTGTGCCACTGCTCACTCACTCCCAGGGAAAGGAGCCACTATTGTACCCTCTCCCTCCCCACACACCTACTCTTACAGACAAACAATAAAGGAAGCTCTGCTGGTCACAGAATAATGCAAAAAAACCCAAGACGTGTAGAAGGACACTTATAGCTGAGACTCTAAGGAAACAGAAATAGTAGTATCAATCCTATTGAACTGGTCCATTCTGGGACCAGATCTGGATTTTTTTTTCTTTTTCTTTTTCTTTTTTTCCTTTATTAATTACGATCTTAGTCCTAAGGAATCTACAAGTTTTATAACATTTTTTTAATTCTATATTTTATTCTATTTTTATTTTTTTGCCTTTTTATATACTTCTATATCTAGCTAAGTTTTTGGTAGTACGGACAATATATCTCTCATACTTTCCTTTCATCCCAGTCTTTTATACATTTCTATTCCTTTCTTTTTATTTGCATATTTCCAATCACACTATGCTCTTCTGTTCCCCTTTCTTCCATCCATTTTTAGTTTATTTTATCTTAGCATACTTATAAGCAACACTATCGATCTGCTCAGACTCCTTGCTCTATTCTCCAGATAACGCACCGCCTTGGTATTTAATATTAGCTTTTTGTCTTTATCTTAGTTCTTAGTATAATTGTCTAATTTCATTCTGAGAATCCCCATTCTGTCTGGTGATACTCTAGCTCTTTTCTATATTTGATTCGAGCTTACAAAATCTCCCTGGATTAGTGTTTGTATGTGTAAGCTGTTATTTGTTTCTTAGTTTGCTTTTGTGTTTGTCTCTGATTTGTTCTGTTTCAGTTGTCAATTTCTGTTGGGTTTCTCTTTGAATATCTGATAGCATACTGGGGTTCTGTCAGGTCTTTCCAGAGCCTTATGTCCTATTAGATTCAGTAATTGTGTGTCTTATACATGTATGTGTTTCCTAGACTTAATATTTGTTTAACCCAACACTTGGACATTAGTCTGAGTCTTGGACAGTCTTCTATAAACACCTCTATCACCAGGATAAGCAACCCCAAAAGTTTGGACAACCATGAGGAAACAAAGAAACACCATGCAGGCAAAGGAGCAGGAAAAAAACCCACAAGACCAAATAAATGAGGAGGAAATAGGAAAAATGCCTGAAAAAGAATTCAGACTAATGACAGTAAAAATGATACAAAATCTCGATAACAAAATAAAGTACAAGAAACAGTTCATAAGAACTCAGAAAAACAAACAGCAATGGATAACAAAATAATTGAAATTAAAAATACTCTAGATGCTATAACCAGCAGAATGACTGAGGCAGAAGAACGAATAAGTGAGTTGGAAGATAGAATGGGGGAGATAAACGCCACAGAACAGGAAAAAGAAAAAAGAATAAAAAGAATAGAAGACAGTCTCAAAGACCTCAGTGATAACCTTAAACATACCAACATTCGAATTATAGGTATCCCAGAAGAAGAAGAAAACAAGAAAGGGTCTGAGAAAATATTTGAAGAGGTTATAGTGGAAAACTTCCCCAACATGGGAAAGGAAATAATTAACCAAGTCCAAGAAGCACAGAGAGTCCCATACAGAATAAACTCAAAGAGAAATACACCAAGGCACATATTAATCAAACTAATGACAATTAAACACAAAGAAAAAATATTAAAAGCAGCAAGAGAAAAGCAACAAATAACATGTAAGGGAAAACCCATCAGGATAACAGCTGACCTTTCTACAGAAACTCTGCAGGCCAGAAGGGAATGGTAGGATATACTGAAAGTCCTGAAAGAGAGAAACCTACAGCCAAGAATACTCTACCCAGCAAGATTCTCATTTAGATGTGATGGAGAAATAAAGACTTTACAGACAAGCAAAAGTTAAGAGAATTCAGCACCACCAAACCAGCCTTACAACAAGTGCTAAAGGAACTTCTCTAAGTAGGAAACACAAGAAAAGGAAAACACCTACAAATACAAACCCAAAACAATTAAGAAAATGGTAATTGGAACACACATGTCAATAACCACCTTAAACGTAAATGGATTAAATGCTCCAACCAAAAGACACAGACTGGCTGAATGGATACAAAAACAAGACCCTTCTCTACGCTGCCTACAAGAAACCCACTTCAGACCAAGGGATACATATAGACTGAAAGTAAAGGGATGGAAAAAGATATTCCATGCCAATGGAAGCCAAAAGAAAGCTAGAGTAGCAATACTCATAACAGACAAATTAGACTTGAAAGTAAAGACTATTAAAAGAGACAAGGAAGGACACTACATAATGATCAAGGGATCCATCCAAGAAGAACATATCACAATGGTAAATATCTATGCCCCCAATATAGGAGCACCTCAATACATAAGGCAAATGCTAACAGCCATAAAAGGGGACATCGACACTAACACAATTATAGTGGGAGACTTGAACACCCCACTTACATCAATGGACAGATCATCCAAACAGAAAATAAATAAAGACACACAAGCTTTAAATGACACATTAGACCATCTCGACTTCATTGATATTTATAGGACATTCCATCCAAAAACGACAGACTACACTTTCTTCTCAAGTGCACACGGAACATTTTCCAGGATAGATCACATCTTGGGTCACAAATCAAACCTCAGCAAATTCAAGAAAATTGAAATCATATCAAGCATCTTCTCAGACCACAACGCCATGAGACTAGATATCAATTACAGGAAAAAAACTGCAAAAAATACAAACACATGGAGGCTAAACAATTCACTCTTAAACAACCAAGGAATCACTACAGAAATCAAAGAGGAAATCAAAAAATATCTAGAAACAAATGACAACGAAAACACAACAACTCAAAACCTATGGGACGCAGCAAAAGCAGTTCTAAGAGGGAAGTTTATAGCAATACAGTCCTACCTTAAGAAACAAGAAAATGATCGAATAAACAACCTAACCTTACACCTCAAACAACTAGAGAAAGAAGAACAAAGAAACCCCAAAGTGAGCAGAAGGAAAGAAATCATAAAGATCAGAGCAGAAATAAACGAAAAAGAAAGGAAAGAAACCATAAGAAAAATAAATAAAACTAAAAGCTGGTTCTTTGAGAAGATTAACAAAATTGATAAACCATTAGCCAGACTCATCAAGAAAAAAAGGGAGAAGATGCAAATTAACAGAATTAGAAATGAAAAAGGAGAAGTAACAACGGACACCTCAGAAATACAAAACATCATGAGAGACTACTACAAGCAACTATATGCCAATCAATTGGATAACCTGGAAGAAATGGATACATTCTTAGAAAAATACAATCTTCCAAGACTGAACCAGGAAGAAATAGAAACCATGAACAGACCAATCACAAGTACAGAAATTGAGGCAGTGATTAAAAATCTCCCAACACACAAAAGCCCAGGACCAGGTGGATTCACAGGCGAATTCTATCAAACATTTCGAGAAGAGCTAACACCTATCCTTCTCAAACTCTTCCAAAATATTGCAGAAGGCGGAGCACTCCCAAACTCATTCTACGAGGCTACCATCACCCTGATACCAAAACCAGGCAAAGATGTCACAAAAAAAGAAAACTACAGACCAATATCACTGATGAATATAGATGCAAAATTCCTCAACAAAATACTAGCTAACAGACTCCAACAGCATATTAAAAAAAATCATACACCACGATCAAGTGGGGTTTATCCCTGGGATGCAAGGATTCTTCAATATATGCAAATCAATCAACGTGATACATCATATCAACAAATTGAAGGATAAAAACCATATGATCATTTCAATAGATGCAGAAAAAGCTTTTGACAAAGTTCAACATCCATTTATGATAAAAGCTCTCCAGAAAATGGGCATAGAAGGAAATTACCTCAACATCATAAAAGCCATATATGACAAACCAAAAGCCAACATTGTTCTCAATGGAGAAAAACTGGAAGAATTCCCTCTAAGAACAGGAACAAGACAAGGGTGTCCACTCTCACCACTGTTATTCAACATAGTTTTGGAAGTGTTAGCCACAGCAATCAGAGAAGAAAAAGAAATTAAAGGAATCCAAATTGGAAAAGAAGAAGTAAAATTGTCACTCTTTGCAGATGACATGATATTATATATAGAGAACCCTAAAGACTCTACCAGAAAACTGCTAGCACTCATTGATGAGTTTAGTAAAGTAGCAGGATACAAAATTAATGCACAGAAATCTCTTGCATTCCTATACACTAACAACGGAAGAGCAGAAAGAGAAATTAAGGAAACTCTCCCATTCACCATTGCAACCAAAAGAATAAAATACCTAGGAATAAACCTGCCTAAGGAGGCAAAAGATCTGTATGCAGAAAACTTTAAGACATTGATGAAAGAAATCAAAGATGACACAAACAGATGGAGGGACATACCATGTTCCTGGATTGGAAGAATCAACATCGTGAAAATGACTGTACTACCCAAAGCAATTTACAGATTTAATGCAATCCCGATCAAATTACCAATGGCATTTTTCACAGAACTAGAGCAAGAAATCTTACGATTTGTATGGAAACGCAAAAGACCCCGAATAGCCAAAGCAATCTTGAGAAGGAAAAATGGAGTTGGTGGAATCAGGCTTCCTGACTTCAAACTATACTACAAGGCCATAGTGATCAAGACTGTATGGTACTGGCACAAAAATAGAAAGGAAGATCAATGGAATAGAATAGAGAACTCAGAAGTAAGCCCAAACACATATGGGCACCTTATCTTTGACAAAGGAGGCACGAATATACAATGGAAAAAAGACAGCCTCTTCAATAAGTGGTACTGGGAAAATTGGACAGCAACATGTAAAAGAATGAAATTAGAACACTTCCTAACACCATACACAAAAATAAACTCCAAATGGATTAAAGACCTCCATGTAAGGCCAGACACTATCAAACTCCTAGAGGAAAACATAGGCAGAACACTCTTTGACATATATCAAAGCAAGATCCTTTTTGACCCACCTCCTAGAATCATGGAAATAAAATCAAGAATAAACGAATGGGACCTCATGAAACTTAAAAGCTTTTGCACAGCAAAAGAAACCATAAACAAGACTAAAAGGCAACCCTCAGAATGGGAAAAAATAATTGCCTATGAAACAACGGACAAAGGATTAACCTCCAAAATATACAAGCAGCTCATGCAGCTTCATACCAAAAAAGCAAATAACCCAATCCACAAATGGGCAGAAGACCTAAATAGACATTTCTCCAAAGAAGACATACAGATGGCCAACAAACACATGAAAAGATGCTCAACATCACTCATCATCAGAGAAATGCAAGTCAAAGCCACAATGAGGTATCACCTCACACCAATCAGAATGGCCATCATCACAAAGTCTGGAAACAACAAATGTTGGAGAGGGTGTGGAGAAAAGGGAACTCTCCTGCACTGTTGGTGGGAATGTAAGTTGGTACAGCCACTATGGAAAACAATTTGGAGGTTCCTTAAAAAACTACAAATAGAACTACCATATGATCCAGTAATCCCACTCCTGGGCATATACCCAAAGAAAACCATAATCCCAAAAGAAACTTGTACCATAATGTTTATTGCAGCACTCTTTACAATAGCCAGGACATGGAAGCAACCTAAATGCCCATCAACAAATGAATGGATACAGAAGATGTGGCATATATATACAATGGAATATTACTCAGCTATAAAAAGGGATGAGATGGAGCTATATGTAATGAGGTGGATAGAACTACAATCTGTCATACATAGTGAAGTAAGTCAGAAAGAGAAGGACAAATATTGTATGCTAACTCACATATACGGAATCTAAAAATGGTACTGATGAACTCAGAACAAGGAAGCAGATACAGAGAATGGACTGGAGAACTCGAGGTATGGGAGGGGGCGGGGGGTGAAGGGGAAACTGAGAAGAAGCAAGAGAGTAGCACAGACATATATATACTACCAACTGTAAAATAGTCAGTGGGAAGTTGTTGTATAACAAAGGGAGTCCAACTCGAGGATGGAAGATGCCTTAGAGGACTGGGGCAGGGAGGGTGGGGGGGACTCGAGGGGGGGGGCGTCAAGGAAGGGAGGGAATATGGGGATATGTGTATAAAAACAGTTGATTGAACCTGGTGTACCCCCAAAAAAATAAAATAAAATAATTAAAAAAAAAAAAAAAAGACAGTATAGTACTGGCACAAAAACGGAAAGGAAGATCAATGGAATAGAATAGAGAACTCAGAAGTAAGCCCAAACACATATGGGCACCTTATCTTTGACAAAGGAGGCACGAATATACAATGGAAAAAAGACAGCCTCTTCAATAAGTGGTACTGGGAAAATTGGACAGCAACATGTAAAAGAATGAAATTAGAACACTTCCTAACACCATACACAAAAATCAACTCCAAATGGGTTAAAGACCTACATGTAAGGCCAGACACATAAAACTCCTAGAGGAAAACATAGGCAGAACACTCTATGACATCCATCAAAGCAAGATCCTTTTTGACCCACCTCCTAGAATCATGGAAATAAAATCAAGAATAAACGAATGGGACCTCATGAAACTTAAAAGCTTTTGCACAGCGAAAGAAACCATAAACAAGACTGGAAGGCAACCCTCAGAATGGGAAAAAATAGTGGCCTATGAAACAACAGACAAAGGATTAACCTCCAAAATATACAGACAGCTCATGCAGCTTAATACCAAAAAAGCAAATAACCCAATCACAAATGGGCGGAAGACCTAAATAGACATTTCTCCAAAGAAGACATACAGATGGCCAACAAACACATGAAAAGGTGCTCAACATCACTAATCATCAGAGAAATGCATGTCAAAGCCACAATGAGGGATCACCTCACACCAATCAGAATGGCCATCATCACAAAATCTGGAAACAACAAATGTTGGAGAGGGTGTGGAGAAAAGGAAACTCTCCTGCGCTGTTGGTGGGACTGTAAGTTGGTACAGCCACTATGGAAAACAATTTGGAGGTTCCTTAAAAAACTACAAATAGAACTACCATATGATCCAGTAATCCCACTTCTGGGCATATACCCAAAGAAAACCATAATCCCAAAAGAAACATGTACCATAATATTTATTGCAGCACTATTTACAATAGCCAGGACATGGAAGCAACTGAAATGCCCATCAACAAATGAATGGATAAAGAAGATGTGGCATATATATACAATGGAATATTACTCAGCTATAAAAAGGGATGAGATGGAGCTATATGTAATGAGGTGGATAGACCTAGAGTCTGTCATACAGAGTGAAGTAAGACAGAAAGAGAAAGACAAATATTGTATGCTAACTCACATATACGGAATCTAAAAATGGTACTGATGAACTCAGTGACAAGAACAAGGACGCAGATACAGAGAATGGACTGGAGAACTCGAGGTATGGGAGGGGGCGGGGAGTGAAGAGGAAGATGAGATGAAACGAGAGAGTAGCACAGACATATATATACTACCAACTGTAAAATAGATAGTGGGAAGTTGTTGTATAACAAAGGGAGTTCAACTTGAGGATGGAAGATGCCTTAGAGGACTGGGATGGGTAGGGTGGGGGGGACTCAAGGGAGGCGGGGGGAGTCGAGGGAGGGAAGGAATACGGGGATATGTGTATAAAAGCAGATGATTGAACTTGATGTACCCCCCAAAAAAATAATAAATTAATTTAAAAAAAATTTTTTTTAAAAATCTTCAGCCACAAAAGACTTCAACTTTAGTTCATTTCCTATCTTGATCATTCTGGATCATTCAAGGTTCTTTTGCTGGGCTTTATTACCTAGAACTGCAAAAGTCCACATAAGAAAATGGAAGATAGGGGTTGGAAATGAGTTTTGAAGGGAAGGCAAATGTCAAGCCTGAGAATGTGGTCTACATTTATAAGCCATGGGGAGTCATTGAAGGCTTTAGAGCAGAGCCATGATGCAATGAAAGCAGACAGTCTGAGGGAGTTCGCTGGTAGCCTAGTGGTTAGGATTTTGGGCTTTCGCTGCCGTGGCCTCAGCTTCAAACCCTGGTCAGGGAGCTGAGATCCCACAAGCTGTATGGTGCAGGCAAAAGAAAAAGAAAAAGAAAAAAAGAATAGTCTAGAAGCCCTGTGCAAAATGGATTAACTTGACTCAAATCCACTCAAATACTGAAGTATTGCTGCCATTCTTATTAAATATTTTAGTTTCTTCATTAATTGCATCTTCAAACTCTGCTCCCCCAAAATCTCCTGGGTTTATTGTCTCCTAAGGGTTCCTCACTCTCTGTCTCAGGGATGTTCAGCCAGAGAAGATGTCCAGTATCCTCAACACACCAGAAGTCTTGTGCAACAAAGACTCGTCCTGCTCACAATGCCTGCAGTGCTCTGAACGAGAAGCATGGTCTCTGATCTCTTTTGCTGCTCCTACTTTTGTCTTCTGTAAATGTTCTTCTTCTGTTTATCACCAGGCATCCCGCCAGCCACCTGAATAGCAGATTAAATGGTCACTCAACTGTCATCAAACTCCTTCTTCCTTTCAGGAGCAGCTGGAGGCAAGCCAATATCCATTATTGACCTAGTTCCACAGCACTTAAGATTTCCACGGTGCTTTGCAATGGTTTCTGCTAACTAATTCTCATATCAACACATGCTTTGAGTTAGTTTTGCTATTAGTGGTTTGTAAGTGGAGAGACTCCAATACAGTTGTGGAAACCTGTTCACGTCTCTTACCTTTAATTCACAGAGTCAGATTGTGGGAAGCTATTCTCAAAGTCACAGTAATTCTTTCAAGCTGCTAGGAAATTAACTTAGTAGGGTGTCATTTGTGAAGAAATTTTAGTATAAACATTCCTTGCTTTTGGAATCTAAATACTTTGGTGGCCTTGTTATGAAAAGTCAATCTCCCTCTCCACTGGTTTTATTATCTTATTGAAGATATATTCACATTTTTTTAATCCCTTTAAAGAGCTGAAAGCTTTACTGCCATCTCTTTGGACCTCTCTTTCGATGTCTCTTACATTTTACCTTGTATTATTGGCCCTCTTTGGGGGACTGCTGTATGCTCCTAATAAACTGAAAGTGTTTTGAGGGCAAACTGTCTTATTCTTTGTACTCCTCCAGCTTCTATGACATAGGGCTTATGGTAATGACAATAAATATTTGCTGATGAATTAGTGCTCAAGTTGATGGTTGTACCTATTGGGAACTTACTCTTTGAAAAAAATGTTCACAAAGCATTACTGTATTTTCGGTAGTCTGCCCCTTTGTTGTCCCTGTTGCAATTTAAAAAATTAAAAGTTTCATTTCACCACACCCATCTCTAAGTCATGGATATTTTTCTTATGACTAAATAGTCCCTGACTCCCCATCTGTCTTCCAACCAAAAATTTACTATGCTAAATACACCTAATAATTTACCCAGTGGAAGTGTAGTGGATATATCATCATAATGGTCACACTGGACAAAAATGGTCACAATTTTCCACTCATCACTGTGGCCATGACCTTTGCAATATAACCTTGCCTCTATTCCTATCAAGATGTGGGGTCTATTTTCTCATCTTCTTGAATCAGGAATAGAAAAAGAAATTTCTTAAGTTGATAAAGGAGGAAGAAGATCTATTAAAAGACCCACAGGAAACTTCACATGTAGTCAGTGCATTTTAAATGCATCCCCTTTTACACCAGAATAAGACAAAGATGCTCACTGTTACTGCAACTGCTTTACATAGCCCTCAATGTCTCAGCCAATGCAATAAGACATGAAGATTGCAGGGGAAGAGCAAAATGGCCATGGTTTTCAAATAACAAAGAATACACAAGAATTTTATAGAGAAAATTTTAAAGCTCATTAAATCACATAAGTTCTGATTAATGGAGAAAAACCTAATGCTCATGGATGAAATTATTTAACACAGTAAAGATATAAATTCTCCCTCCAAATTAACTTATAAATTTAATGGAATTACCAAAAAAATTTCAGTGGTATTTTTTTTTCAGTAGGATCTTTAGCATCTCATCAAACTGTCTAAAATGAGGATGGAAGAATACATGTCCATGAATAAAAGACAATTTTAAAAAACAAGGAACAGAAGCAGTTACTCTATTAGTTTCCTAGGACTGCAGTAACAAATTAGCACAAACTGGGTGGCTTAAAGCAACATAAATATATTTTCTTACAGTTTTGGAAGCTAGAAATCCAAAATCAAGGTGTTGGCAGAGCCTCATTCCCTCTGGGAGCTCTAAGGTACATCTGTTCCTTGCCTCTTCTAGCTTCTGTTGGAATGCTGGCAGTCCTAGGCTTTCCTTGACCTGTGGCTGTATCCCTGCAATCTCTGTCTTTGTCTCCACATCAACCTTCTTTTCTGTATGCCTATGTCTTTCCTTCTTCTGTCTCCTGCCATTGGATTTAGGATCTATCCAGGTAATCAGGCTAATTTCATCTCAAATACATCGATTTAATTACATATGTAACTACTTTTCTTCCAAATAAAGTGACATTCACAGGTTCTAAGGATTTGGATGTGGACAAATCTTTTTGGAGGCCACCCTTCAACCCACAACACTTACCCTACCAGATATGAATACATACTACAACACTATAACTCTATTATGTACTGGCACAATAACAGACTAATAGACCAATGGGACAAAATAGAGCCCAGAAAGTTGGAAATTAAATATATGGCCAGCTGACATAATAAATCAGTGGGGGAAGGATCAGTTGAAGAAAGGGAGTTTTACAAAAAAAAAAACCATAAGAAGAAAAGTTTAATTTAGACCCTACTTCACACCTTATGTAAAGGTAAAATCTGGATGGATTAAAAACCTAAAGATTAAAGATGAATATTATGTTGGGGGGTGTGTGTGTGTGTGTGTGTGTGTGTGTGTGTGTGTATGAAGAAAGTATAAAAAAATATCTTTGTGACCTTTGGGATTGGAAACAAGATCTCAAAAGCACAAGCCATATGGTGAAAAATTGGCAATTTTGATTACATTAAAATTAAGGATTTCTTCTTCCTCACAGAATTCTAAATAATATATGTAGATATTCCCTGGTCCAGAGGCGACGTTTGATTTCCCTCCCCTGTGGGCGGAACCTAGTGACTCATTTCCACGAACACAGTGTGGAAAGGAAAAAGATCTAACTTGACAGTGGAGAAAAGTGGCTGATGTCACCTTAACCAAGTGTTCAAGATTAACGTCACCAGTGATGAGTCATGTTGATATTATGTTCCCCTTGATTTCATGTAATAAGAAACGTAGTTTACTTCTGTGGTCTTCTCCTAAAAAATGTGTAAGCTCAGTCTAATCATAAGAAAACAGCAGTCCAACCCAAACTGAGAGACATTCTACAAAATACTTGACTCTTCAAAACTGAGAAGGTCATGAAAAATGAAGAAAGACTGAGAAACCAGCAGAGACCAAAAGGACTAAGAACATGCCAGCTAAATGCAATGTAGTAGCCTGGATTGGATCCTGGAACAATAAAAGGACATCAATGGAAAAAATGGTGAAATCTGAATAAATCTGTGATTTAGTTAATATTATTAAGCCAACGTTAATTTCTTGGCTTTGACAAATGTGCCAAATTATGTAAGATGTTAGTACTGGGGAGAAGGTAATGTGGGAACACCCTGTAGTATCTTTACAACTTTTCTATAAATCCCAAATTCTTTTTTTTTTTTTAAGCTCTTTTTTTTTTGGGGGGGGGGGGTACACCAGGTTCAATCATCTGTTTTTATACACATATTCCCGTATTCCCTCCCTTCCTTGACTCCCCCACCTCGAGTCCCCCCCACCCTCCCCGCCCCAGTCCTCTAAGGCATCTTCCATCCTTGAGTTGGGCTCCCTTTGTTATAGAACAACTTCAAACTTTCAAAATAAAACATTTGTCATATAAAAAAATAATTCCTCTTCAAGAAAAGATATCAGAAGAAAGTTGCATCAACTAAAACTGACAAAAATTAATGTCTAAAATTGAAATGTAATGAAATTCCAACAAATTAATAAGAAAAACAAGAAACCCAATAGTAAAATGGACACAGGTATGACTAGATAATTCCCAGAAGGGGAAATCCAAATGACTAATAAATATACGAAGAGATGTTCTACATCATTAATATCCAGAAATATGCTAATTTATATGGATGAGAATGTAGGGATATAGGAAGCCTAGTTCACTCCTACAGAAGAGGAAAGTGGAAACAGTCACCTGGAGAGTCCGTGGGCAGTACTATGTGAGATGAAGCATCCAATTACCCTATCACCTATAATCTGACTCTAGGGCTATCACCCCAGGAACACTCACCCAGGACCACACAGGGGCAAAGAAAAAGATGGTCTTCATAGCATTGCTGTGGCAGCAAAGCATTGAGCCAGCAATGGCATCTGGGACTGGAACTGTAAACAAACCGTGGAGGATACATGCTCTGGAAGACAATGCAGTGTAAGAATTAACCACATGCACCTTCACCAACATGAATAAATCCTGAAAAATTATGCTGAGTGTAAACGGTAAAAAGCACACACACACAAAAAAAAGACATATACTGAAATACCATCATGTCATGAAATACCATCTAAATGTCATACATTTCAGTAACGTATTCTAAACACATGAGAATGCATATTGCATGTTTACTAGATATGAAGGAGATAATAGGCATAGAGATTGGCATGAAGGTGGAAAATACTAAAGTAAACTAATCCACGTGAGCCAAAATGAACACGTCGTTGCCATGAGCATCTTTGGACAGTGACTTCCACTCTTTGCCCCTGAGGTCAAATCTACATCAGAAGGGGCAGAGGGGAGTTCCCTGGTGGCACAGTAGTTAAGAATCTGCCTGCCAATGCAGGGGACACGGGATTGATCCCTGGTCCGGAAAGATCCCACATGCCATGGAGCAGCTAAGCCTGTGTGCCATAACTACTGAGCCTGCGCTCTAGAGCCTGTGCTCTGTAACAAGAGAAGCCACCACAGTGAGAAGCCTGCGCACCACAACGAAGAAGAGCCCCCGCTCGCCGCAACAAGAGAAAGTTTGTGTGCAGCAAAGAAGACCCAATGCCAAATATTAATTAATTAATTAAAATATATTAAAGAAAAAAAGGGGCAGAGGGCAGTTCTGGAAGAGGGCTTGAGGAGATCACCTTTGAGCTAAGAGCATTAGTTTTAGTTGGATAGAGGTGGCAACATCCATATTGTCTGCTCAGCAGCCCTTTTTCTTTACATACTGATTACAAAATAAGTTATTTCTTAACGTACAGATAAGTCATCCACAGATGAGAAAAGCATTGCTGTACTCAGTTTCATTACAATAAGATATACTGACAGTACAGCCTGACAGTCATGAGTAATGCTTTACAATATCTTTATGAATCCCCCCAATTCACAAAGAACTACTATATCACATCATTTTCCTCATAATATGTATATACGAGTGAAAAACATTTTTTCTTTAAGTGGAGCGGGAAGAGTGTTAGACCAGCCATGTAATCCACCACTGCATGTCATCATCCCAGCCAGCTAGTGCAATTCTAATTCATGCTTCAATAAGAATACAAATTATAATATATTTTGAACCTGGAGGGTCATTTGGAAATAATGGAAAATGCAAATTCTAAATCAATGAAAGTCCAGGGAGTACTATACCATGATGACCACTCCAGTTCCCTGGAAGAGTTACTGCAGCTTTTTTAAGTGTTTAATATAATCTCTGAAACAACAGAGGCCATGAGCAAACACTGCTCATTGTGATTGACAATTTGGCCTGTGGCTCAGACCGCTGCAGCACTGACTCTAAGCAAATCACAAAAGACTGAAATTCTAAAAGAAGCTGTTGATTTCAAAGCTTTTAATGATTCAAATTTTCAATCAGCAGTTTTTTTTCCAGTTCATTACCCACAGACTCTGTGGATCAAACAATGTGTGTAGCCCATCTCCTCCTTAATTCCTCTAGTAATACAATCCTGTCCATCACTTTACCTGGTCCTGGAAAACAAAGCCAAAATATACATGTTCATTTTACCTTTGTTTACTTTGGCAAGATTCCAAAAGCATGGGAAACAAAGTAAGAAATCCCAGCATCTCAGAAAGCTTCTAAAATGAAGCCGATCAAGCCGATGATTCCTTAACACAACTGAACTGATGGGAAATTGAACGTGAGCTGGCAGCTCAGGCTGTGATGAACGAGAGATGCATGTGAAAAGAGAATGGGAAGAGAGGAGCATCTTCAGCCTCAAGTCCAGACTGTGTCCATCTCACAGTGTCATTCCACCTCGGGGGTCTGGAGATGAAAATAACTTGGCTTTGAAACACACACAGGCTATCCAAGGAAGCAGCCGACAATTACAAGTATGAAGGGGGATACAGGAATAGGTTCCTACTGTGTAAAATTGCATGTTATTGAATTGATTGAGTTGTCATTCAGCAAAGGTGATTTTAGAAATGAAGCTAGCAGGGAAATAAATAAAGCAAAAATTCAGATAAAATTCATTCAAATCTCGCCACTGGTATCTGTGAAACTAAAGAACTGCAGCTTGTGAAGGTAATGTTATTAAATAAAGATGCTGAAGGTTATTCCTTGTCACCCTTTTCTATAAATTATCCCACTTCCTCTTTGGCTCATTGGCTGTCACTCAGCAGAGCTACTCACTCACAGACTCACTGGAGGCCAGGGCCAGCCAGGCCTTGTCGATATTAAAAAATTCCCATACTGTCTTAAAGGTCTCCTAGAACCCATTTCCTATGTTCTGACCCCAACCATGACCCAGCCTCACCTCCAGCCTCTTCAGTGCCCTCAGTAAGCTATCAGTTCTGCGGTTGACAGCGGATGCTTGGAGATTTAGAGAAAAAAGACCCAGCTTTAAGGCATCTGGTGAGCTAGTCGACAGTAGCACTTATATAGTCTCTAAAGGTACATGGCAAACTCACATCTCATTAGGATTACCTTGAGCGCTGAGGGAAACTGACTCTGGATTGTGCCTTCTTGTCTGTCGTAGGTGCTCTATGGAAATGTGTCCAATGAATGAGGAATAATGAACAACCGGCAGTTCCTGCAAGAGTCAGAGAAAAAAAAACAACAATCAGCATCCAATTCTGGCAGGTGTGTGCAGAGGAACAAAACCTCAGCTGAACCATATGATCCAGCAATCCCACTCCTCGGCATATATCCAGAGAAAACCATAATTCGAAAAGATACATGCATCCCAATGTTTATTGCAGCACTATTTACAGTAGCCAAGATGGAAGTGACCTAAATGTCCATTGACAGAGGAATGGATAAAGAAGATGTGGTACATACATACACTGGAATATTATTCAGCCATAAAAAGAATGAAATAATGCCACTTGCAGCAGCATGGGCGGACCTAGAGATTGTCATACTGAGTGAAGTAAGTCAGACAGAGAAAGACAAATACCAAAGATATTGCTTATATGTGGAATCTAAAAAAAAGGGTACAAATGAATTTGTATACAAAACAGAAAGAGTTACAGATGTAGAAAACAAACTTATGGTTACTGGGGGTAGGGGGAGTGATAAATAGGGAGATTGGGGTTGATATATACACACTACTATATATAAAACAGATAACTAATAATGACCTATTGTATAGCACAGGGAATCTACTCAGTACTCTTCAGTGACCTATATGGGAATAGAATCTTTAAAAGTGTGGATATATGTATATGTATAACTGAATCACTTTGCTGTACACCTGAAACTAACACAATATTGTAAATCAACTATAGTCCAATAAAAAATTTTGTAAAAAGGGAAAAAAAACCCAGCTGAGTGTAGGAGAAAAAGGAACAGTGCATAGCCTCCTGCACCAGAGATCTAGCAAGTTTCCGGGACTTTAACCAAGGAGACTGGGGATCTGAACAGGGCTCCAATTCCAGCAAGGATCACAAGTGTGGAAGGGGATCAACTTGGCAAAGCTTAAAGGAAGTGTGTGCACACTCACCAGTCATCTTGGGCAGGATCATCCCTGGAGAGGGCAGGGGCCGCTGCAGAGGAGGCGACGCAGCTGAGCAGGGCCCAGGAAGAACGCTGAACCAACTCTCTCATCCACATCTCCACCTTTCAAAACTGGCTCTCGGATGGTATGAATTTAAGTCAAGGAATTCCTCTGTAGGGTATTTAATGTAAGAGCCTGCTCTTGTGGAACTTGCACTGAGGAGGCATCCTCAGAAGCACCAGATTCCAGTCCTGGCTTTGCCATGACCCATGTGTGCCCTTGAACAACTCATTGAACTTCTTCAAGTCACAGGTCCCACCTCATGATCGGGGGAAATGATTCAACTTACTGGAGTGTTGGAGGATAAAGATTCTGCATGTGGAAATGTCCTGTAAAGAACATAGCACTATAAATGTTGGCTATTTGTGCATTCCATGGTATTTCATATTGAATCCAATGTTGAACTTGTCAAATTGAATTTTCTGTAATTTTAGAAATAAAACTTTGATTTCAAGAACTTTTAAGCATCAAGCAGGCAAAATGAGTTTTGGAGGGGTCCAGAGAGGCCTTTCCCCAGGACCCTGAAATCACACTGCAATTGTTGTCTACCCAATGCATCTCTACTTAATGCAGGCTCTGCTTGAAGCTGTGATCGGCAGCCCCATTTGAAGCACATTTAAGTGTCTGCCGGAGGGCATGTAAATAAAACCTTCACAGAGGTAAACAGTTGTTCAGTTTTACAGCCTGTTCGCACGTAACTTTTATGCTCCATTTTGATATATGTCTTCTGTGCATTTCAAAGTGCCGGAACATAGTTCCATGTGGCATCCTCTAAGTGACTGGCTGATAAATGATTATTTACTCGCTAGTTTCCACGGCCCATGAAAGCCTTTAAACTGGAACACTGTACCTAACTACCCATTAGTGATCGTGGTAATTCTTCCTAACAGGATGTGAGCCAGTCATCTTGACAGCCTTAGTGGTGCAGGGCGGAAGGTTGGGTGAGACAAGGAGAAGCCCACACTCAACCCAGAGGGTTCCACCTGGTTGTCTAAACCAAAAGCCGTGCCTACCACTGGTTGTTGCGTTGTGACCAAACATGGTGTGTGTGCACTCTTAACACATGGTGCATGTCACAAACATGAAAAGATTCCAGGAAAGAACTTGGATGCTATAAATAGCACCTGTTACTAAGTCAAGTGACTGAACCCTCACCTTCTGTTGGTTTCACACCAAAATGACTGTTCAGCTGCTCCACACAATCTGAAGGCACAGACAAGAGAGTCAAGTATGTTTGTTCCACTTCCTGATGACACCTGTGAAAGCTTCTGGGATGGAAGGCAGGTCATTTCTCTACCCTGGGAGAAGAAGCGGCCCACAGCTTAAAAACGGAATGGATCTGAATTTTGCCTGGAAGATTATTGGTTGGAATTTGCAAAGTATTTTTAATAGAAATGACACTATAAGTAAGAGCATGAAAATGTTACCATGGTTATTATAATAACAATAGTTACCAAGCATGGAGTGCTTAGTGCTGGCCAGAAACTTTCCTGAGTGTTTTATATATAATAGTCATGCGATGCTCACAGTAGGGCAGTGAGACAGGGTTTATCACTTCCATTTCACAGATGAGAATTCTAAGGCTCAGAGAGGCTAAGTAACTTGCCTACGCTTCACCATTCCTCCATAGTTGGTGGAGACCATTGTGATCATCATATTTTCCATATTTTCCCAATTTAAAAAGAAACTGTTTTAATTGTACAATCAGGAAGATATTTTGTCATTAGCTTTCTAGGCTAGACCTCAAAAGTCAGTGTTAGCTATACACAGCTGATTTATGAGAACACGAGTCTCAACATGGGTCCAAGTGAAAGATGATAAAGAAGAAGATGGAAAATGAGGAACCAGGGGTAGAGGAAGAATTCAAAGCCAGAGGAGAAAAGGGGCAAACCAATGGAAATGGAAGAGAAGAGGTCTTCATGGAAGAGGAT
Organism: Hippopotamus amphibius kiboko; assembly: GCF_030028045.1. Classification (NCBI taxonomy): domain Eukaryota; kingdom Metazoa; phylum Chordata; class Mammalia; order Artiodactyla; family Hippopotamidae; genus Hippopotamus; species Hippopotamus amphibius. Next base: position 172,288,900 of record NC_080188.1, on the reverse strand, counting down.
GATGGCATATAAAGATGAAGGGGAAGGACATTCCAGGCAGAGGGGATGGTTTGAGCATGACATAGAGGAGAAAGTCTAAGGGTGGAGAATGTGGAAAGGAGCAGTGGAAGGAGGTTGGAGCTGGATGGTCAGAGGCTTTGAGTGTCAAATTAAGAACTTTGGACTCTGTTCCTTCTCTGGAACCAGTGCCAGTTTTTACCTCATGCAGATTTTGTAACATAAAAATGTAGTGAATATTAAAACTGCTATCTGTCAACTGGAAAAAGAAAGAAGCAATTGTTGGCACCTACAAGATCAAAATTTTTTAAAAAGGATGAAATTATTTGTGTCATATTTATAATAAGAATCATCTTCTCCTTTGAAGCAATGAAAAAGACGATTTTCACATTTTCAAAATACTAATGATAATTCAACACATTAAATTATTACAAACACTTGAATGTATGTGATCACAGGGGCCAGTTCTTCTGGTACTTTTTTTTTATTATTTTTTACGCCACCCTCAGCACACTGACACTGTCTCAGGTACTCAGTAAACATCAGGGACTAGAGTTTCTGGGCAGACCTCCAGCCTCAGCAGGTAACTGGAATATTAAGCAAGGAAACTGAGGCAGAAGCCCAATTATGAACTAACTCAGTGGTGTTTATAGAGACTGCTGCCTGGAGCCTTCTCAGATATTCAGGGCTCAATCCACCAGAAGAAAAACCTGAATACCAGGCATCCTTCCCAGCACAGCAGAAACACACACTCAGTGAGCAGACTGGGTACCAGGCACTTAAGAACTCAGTCTCATAGCAATTCCTTCACAGTCAGAAGCAACCCAGGGACTAGTGGAACAAAGCTTAGAGGTGGAGGGCACACATGAGTCCTGAGTCCAGGTGCCGGTGGGGGTAGAGGGCAGGTGGCAGATGCAGGGGTCAGGGCAGAGATCCTCCTAGACAAGATGCACAGTGTCTTCACCAGCTCTCCGAAGTTGTGCAATGTGGCAGCCTCCTCTCCACACCTGTCATTGGGAGGCAAGACAGGATGTTTGTTTTAGATTTGATTTGTTTTGGCCATTGTGCCAGGGGCATATGTGGTCATGTTCCAGCCCAGGAAGGGCCTGCCCTAACTCTTGGGCTTCATCTCTGTCCTTGCTGCCACCATCTTGGACATTTCTCTGTTCCTTGAAAGCACCACTTTCTCTCCGATTTGGATATTTTGGAGACTTTTCCTTCTGACAGGCACATTCTTCTCCTGTTCCCCTCACCCCCTTCACATGGTTTACTCAATTCTGTACTCACCTGTTGGCTGTGTTACCCAGTCCAAGCTCATATGCTCACTGCACAACAGGTCAATAAATCAAGAGATGAGGGGTTGAGGCAAAGAATAGTGACTTCATTTGGAAAGCCAGCAGACCAAGAAGATAGCAGACTAGTTTCCCAAAAAACCATCTTCCCCAAGTTAGAATTCAGGCTCCTTTTATACTAAAAGGAGAGGGGGCATGGTTGATTGTTGTAAACTTCTTAGTGTCAGAATCCTTGGTTTTTGCAGCTGTCCGCCTAGGTCAGGTCATGATGTTCCTGCAAATCTCCAAAAAGACAAATGTTATTTTCTGTTCTGCAACTTTTTATCTCTATATAAATGGGAAAAGTGCTATACTTTTAAAGGTCAGAGCCTTGAGCATGGGCTATCCTGCATATTTCAAGTTATAGGCAACAGTTCTTAACATGTAGCAAAAGCAATAGAATATAAAGGTTAAAGTAAAAATCATCCAGCATGGAGTCAGATTTGTTCTTCCCTATTACAGCTTAAACAGCACTTTCCAAGGGAAGCCCTCTCTCCCAGATCAGATGAATGCCTTCTACATACTCCCATAGAGCTGGTTGCCCCCTTATTATAATTCTTATCACACTTGTAATTACTTGTTGTTTCCCACACCTCTAGACCGTGAACTTTATAAAGCAAGGCTTGAATCTGCCTTGTTTCCCACTGTATCATTAGCATCAAGAGCAGGACCTGGCACAGAACAGATGCTCAGTAAATATTTGTTAAATGAGTAAGCAAGAGTCACATCTCTACGGAAGAGCAAATTTCTGGAAATTTGCATTAGTCCTTTGTGAGTTCCTAGAGGCTGGGACAGAGCCTGATTTGTCTTGCAGCTGTGGTATCTTGCATTGCTGCTGAAACATTACAGGGACTGAACTTTAAAAAGAGGACAGGGAACAGGAGAGCATAAGATGGGATTTCCTCATACCAGGCTCTTCCCTTTTCTCCAACTCCGGAAGACCAACTTGAATTTCACCTATTCCAGGAACTCTTTCCTCTCACTTAGCCCCACATCAGTTTCTTCTTCTCAGCTCCTATAGGGACTTCATGGCTGTGCCATTCCTTTGGCACTTGCTACCTCCTGTCCTTTTATGTCTCTCTCTTGAGTCCCTTGAAAAGAGAAGCCGTCTTCTCTTTCCTTTAATCTCTTGGCTCCTAAATAGTTCCTTGCACAGGATCAGTGCTCAATACATGTTCATTCAGGGCTGATGAGAACCCAAATGTGTTTCCAAAAAGGTTTTTATAAACTCCTTCCCTGGCGGACTTTGTTAAATAGGATAGATTTTCAGGTGTGTGGGAAAGCTGACTGAAAGCCTTTCTGGAAACAGAAAAGTAAATTACATGAGTCTCTCTCCTAACCTTCAATCCTATAAAAATAAGTGTTTTGTTGACATTGTAAAAATAAGAAAATGCTCTTTTTGTCTTCCTTCATTTTAGACAGAACCTGGCCGTGTCAGATATGCTCTGGTTTCAGAGGGCTCTGGAAGAATGGGAGGCATTCTTCACTCTGACTTCAAGTAAACACGGCAAGCCCTTATCCTACTAAAGACACAAGGAGCAGTTTGCTCAGGAAAGTTGAGGATGGGTTCCCAGCATGAGTCCAGAAAGGATCAGCAGCAGCACAGGGGTGACCCTCTCGATTCATAGATGGGGCCTGGCTTCCAGAAGGTCCTGTCCCCACACTTGCTGGCATGTCACCCTGGCCCACGGAGAATGCGAGAAATCTTGCTCTGCCTTTGCACCAGGATCCCCCTTGCAGGAGCTCTGCTAAGCCTCTCTACACTTTCCTCATGGGCAGAGACAGGAAAGACCCCCTCAGAGGGACCCCTGTGTGTGTCGCTAATCCATTCCCCTGCTTCTGTGTCACATTTAATTACTCACTCAATACAGAGTTATCTGTGCCGCAACTCCAGACTAATGAGATGCTGCAAAGCCTTCAAATTGGGGATTACCAAGTACAGCATGTTGCACCAAGGTCGGTTTGGATTGTTCTAAACCTCTGATTACGACACGATCACCTTCTTTTTAACCTGAAAACCTTTATTTCTCATTTTTCAAAAGGGAAAAACTATAGAGTGTTTTGGAAGAGGCAAAGGGTGTTGCTTGGCTGTTTGTTTTAACTACGTGAAAGCCTTAGTGATCAATATCTAAATCCTCAGAGCTGCACTGAAGCTACTTCTTTCTGTAATCTTCCCAGTGGGGTATGTTGACCTTAGCCTCGAGGGAATAAGAAACTACAACCACTTGATGACATTTTGCAGGGAAATAATGCAAGAAGCTAGATAGATGTTGTTCTGAATGTATCTGCATTCTTACCTACTTTATGATCAGAGAGACCCCATGCAATCCTTTTATCCCAATTCCTTATCATGTCAGTCTCACAAAGGTAGTGGGACCTTGCATCTCACCGTATTTGCTGTGCCTAGGAAATTGGGGTCACAGAGAGCTTCCTGGACTCTGACTATACACTCCCTATTCCTGTGCCGTAGCTGCTAGCCACATGTGGCAATCAAGCGGTTAAAACATGCCCGGCCTGAATTGAGATGTATTGTAAGTGTAAAATACACACCAGACTTTAAAACTTAAAATTTTTAAAAATGTAAAATATCAGATTGATAATTTTTTATGTTTGATTACATATTGAAATGAAATGTTCAGGATACATTGAGTTAAATCAGGATTTTTCAACCTCAGTACCATAGACATTTGGTGCTACATCGTTTTTTGTTATAGGAGGCTGTTCCCTGTGCATTGTAGGATGTTTAGCTGCATCTCTGGCTTCCACCCATTGAATGCCACTAGCACACTCCCAGTTGTGAGAACCAAAAATTGCCTAACGGCATTGCCAAGTAACATTGCTAGACATTGCCAAATGCCCCCAAGGTGCAAAATCTCCCCTGGTTGAGAACCACTGGGATGAATAAAATATATTATTAAATTTAATATCACTGTTTCATTTTACTTTTTTTAATGAGGTCACTAGAGAACTTAAAACTACACATGTGGCTTGTGTTATATTTCTGCTGGACAGCACCGCGCTAGACTGAGCATCCTGAGGTCAAGTCTCTGCCGTTTCATTGTTGCATCACCAATGCTGAAAACAGGGACCCTCGGGCCTGGCAGTGAGCAGAGGAGCAGGGGCAGAACCACAGCAGATAACGTTTGCAGGTAGCAGCCCACTGAAGACACTCGGGAGACGAATAGGAAGAAAACGGGGGACAAACACCAGAAGGTCACAGATCAGGCCTACAGGTGCTAGAAGAACACCGTTGCAACAGTCCTAGAGTTTGAGGAAGAGTTCTTAGTAATTATTGTGAAATCACTGGCTGGCCCCGGTGGCATACAAACCACTGGATAAAGGCCACTTTGGGAACCCATGTTATCTTTTAACTGAAAATAGTTTGACCAGTGTCAGAACAGTAGCAAATAACATGTCATCTGGGGACACGATGTCTCAATCAGCTCCCAAGTCCCGTTGCTATTTGTTTGTTTTCTACTTTCCAGTTCCCATCCCCTCAGCCTGCCTTTCCTCAGCTGTTCTTTCCAATCCTGGGTTCACCCTCCCACATCAGACCACAAAATCCTCAAAAGCTTGCTGTTCTTAAGGCACCCAGCATACCTTTTCTACCCATCACATGCTCCCAGCCTATTCTAATGTGGCCATATCTCCCAGGCTGGACACTCTTTACTTACACCTTGACTTGCTCACCACCTCCAGCCCTTCCTAAATTTGTCCTTCCTGAATCTTCTCCTGAAAGTTAGACCTTGATGAACGTACATGGTTCATGGCTGAGCGAGATCTCTCATGCCAGGTATCTCACATTGCCCCGAGTAAGGCTCAGGAATCCTGTCCCATAACCTACCCCCATGTACCCATGACAGAAATGAAATGTTAACATTATCACTTTATCCACTAAGTTACCTTTGGCTGACAGAGAACTTCAACTCAAAATGGCTTAGCAGGGCTTCCTAGGTGGTGCAATGGTTAAGAATCCACGGGTTCGATCCCTGCCCCAGAGAGATCCCACATGCCGCGGAACAACTAAGCCCGTGCGCCACAACTATTGAGCCTGCGCTTTAGAGCCCGTGAGCCACAACTATTGAGCCCATGCACTGCAACTACTGAAGCCCACGTGCCTAGAGCCTGTGCTCCGCAACAAGAGAAGCCACGGCAGTAAGGAGTCCGCGCACCACAACGAAGAGTAGCCCCCACTCGCCACAACTAAAGAAAGCCTGCACACAGCAACAAAGACCCAACACAGCCAATAAAATAAATAAATTTATTTTAAAAATGGCTTAGCAAATAAAAGGTAGGCAACTCCACAGTTAATTTTGTAAGCGAGGACCTCGTTAAGGACCTAGGTGCCTTATATCATTTTGGCTTGGCAATTCTCACAGTGTCCACTCTGTCCTTAGCATTGCTCCCTTCATAGTCCCAGAACATCTGCAGCAGACCCAGGTGCTCTATCCAGAGACACTGTCCAGAGGTAGAAAAGGAGCCACCTCTTCCCTGTGTCTCTTTTGAAGAATGAGAAACCCCAGCACACCTATCACATCTCATTGGGGAGAGCTGCTTAATGTATCTGTATCTAACCAAACTGGCAAGGAAGAGGGAACCACCAACATTGGCTCAGACTGTGGCTGTCAAAGCGTGGTCTTCAGAACCAACAGTATCAGCATCACCTGAGGCAAATTCTCTGACACCACCCAGACCTAGTAAATCAGGGCTGGAGACCAGCAACTGGTGTTCTAACAGGCCCTCCAGATGATTCTGATGCACATAAAAGTTTAGGAATCATTGGCTTAGACCAATCAAGTCCTGCTTCCAGGTTAAAGCCTGCCTCCCTTAAAACATATGGTCATGATGAGGGTGGATATGTAACAAAATCAGGGTTCTTTTACAAAAGAGAAAGGAGTGGTGTAAGAATAGGTGTTGAATCACCTTGTCAACTATTTTTCCTTTTTCAATGGTAAAGCAGCCCTCCTATGTTATACACTTTTATTGCACATGCCTGGCACTTTACAACAGTTCAAAGGATGTTTCTGGATATTATTAGAAAAAGCTTAACTCTATTTCTATACAATATCCAACCAAAAAAGGCCTTTAGCAATGCAGTCTTTAAAACTATTTCCCATAAAGCGTTTCATATTATCCTCAGAATAATTTTATAAAGTAGAAAGAGCAGTTATTGTTTTTATTTTTATTTTATAGATGGGAAAACTGAAGCTCAGAAAGGGCAGAAAAACATACATGTAGCAAATTTTAGAGCCAGGACTCACTTTGTAGATCTACTGGCTTCAACTCTTTCACTCCTTTCCCTGGTGATACCAAGCTGCCTCCCGGGTAAACATCGCTGGGCAGAGGCCGCTGTGATCCAACACATCCTATGTCAGAACTCTGTGGGGAAATGACCTTCTGCAATGAAGTATATTAGGAAGAAAGCCATGACTATTTCCATGACTTTCACCTGAATGGCCTGCTCTGATGCGAGACATTGAAATTCCAGCTACAAGAAAATCTGACAGCTAAGAAATGGCAGAGACTTCCCCACCACTGTTTTTTGTTTGTTTGTTTTTTAAGTTCTTTATTGGGGTATAATTGCTTTACACTGTTGTGCCAGTTTCCACTGTGCAACAAAGTGAATCAGCTGTATTTTATACATATATCCCCACATCACTTCCCTCTCGTGACTCCTTCCCACCCTCCCTATCCCACCCTGCTACATAACACAGGCTGATCAACCCACCACTGTTAATTGCACAGCAGAGAGATTTTGCATGTTGCTGCCCAAGAAAATGAGCATTTTCATTAACACCATAGAGTTAATGATTGACCTAAAGTTCAGCAGAAGAGATGCTACCTTGATCACACTGAAATTACTCAAGAAGATATTTTTCTCTAGAAAATCCAAACGCTTTTTTATTTTATTTTTTTGAGCTAGAAATATGGATGATTTTTAAATTCCAAATTTTGAAAAAGCACACACAATACACATTAAAATACATTTCAACAGTACTTTTCAACTAGGGGCCCAGGCTAAAGTATTCTTGAACAGCCATCACACCAGGAGCTCAAACCCTAAAGATCACATGGGGTTCCTGGGGCAACAGAACCTAAGAAACAGGGCTGTTATGTTCCTCAACCCCAATCTCCCTGTGATCTATCCATTCTCCAGCCTTGCCAGGAATTCCCTTCAGATCCTGGGAGTACTTGTTGCTAGAACAGCACTGCCTGAAATGGGACACCTATGAGCTCTATCATAGCCTGAGTCAACCCTATGAGATCCTAAACAGGCATCCAGAGACCCAGGGAGCAGAAAATGGCATATACTTGGAGGTTCCCTGGAGAAAAGAACTTTTGCTGAGAAAACCATGTCAGCAGGCTTCAGTGGAAACCCTGAATGTAGGACAAGGACAACATTCTCCTGATAGCCCTTGCTCTAGGCTTTTCCAAAGGAATGGTTACCTCCAGATTCTCTACCCCTGGCCCTGCTGCTGATTTTTTTTCCTGCCTTTTGTGGCTTCAGTGTACCCAAAATGATGATCTCTGAGCCCTGAAGTTCTGTGAATCTGTGCTGGGCCAGCTCTGGATTTTAGCATCACTCTAACCTGACCTGGCTTAGATCTAATGCACCTGCTCACCAAGATGCTGTCACCAAGGAGAACGTTCCTTTCGATCAAAAGAAATCCCTGATGCAGCTCCACCAGGTCCTGATGCAGCTGCCAAGTCTTGTCCCTGACCAAAGTCAAACATCTTCCTGCCGAGACCCAGGGGGAAGGGGGCACATTCCCCACCTCAGCCCTGCAGGAGCATTGCAGTTCAAAGCCCCAGGAAGCGCTCCGCCTAAGCTGGGTTCATGAATGCTTTATTATTGTTCTGCTGAGCAGTTACCCCCATGCCAAGCAAGCCAGAACAAGCCTTCTAAGCCGCGGTGACGGATGTTTGCAGGAAACCCATGGGAGTTATTAATATTCATGTTCCCGTCACACTTTTGCAAGTAATGGAGGCTTGTTTTCTGTAACACCTCATTAGGCGAGGAAGACAAGTGACCTCCGAGAGATCTGATGCACAAAGTATGGTCACCCAAGACTCAGAAGGGACTAGGGGGAGTGCAGACAAGGTGAGATGGGTGACAGTGTGTTAAACTCTCCTTTTGGAAACTCCCAAAAGACCCTTTTGGTGAAGGCAGAGCTTTGTGAACCCCCGAGAGCAAGCAGTGGTGGAATCTGGGGCTGGTCACACAGAGGACAGCAGGACCCAATGTGGGGTGCCTGAAGTCACAGCTTTGAGGGCAGAGCGTGGACTTGGGCTGGGCTGAGCCATCCTGCCTGATTTTGAGCACTGGAGGGGTGTGCAGACTCAGGAGCATAAGAACAGGGAGTCATAGGGTCAGAAGGAGAGCATTTGCTGAGAGCTCAGGGGATACCAGGTCCAGAGCAGCAAGGATTGAAGTGCGGGAGGCAGAAGTGTCCAGCAACTATAAGGACCAGCCAATGCGGATGGGGGCAGGAGAGCGATTATTACCCATTAGCCTCTCAGAGCTGCCCACCTGCCCCTCTCCACGCTAAGGAGTGCCCAGTTACAATGTAAGCTGTTTTCACACATCCCAGTCACCCCTCAGAATGTGTGGCCTCTTTGTGCCTCTGTTTCCTCATCTGCAAATTGGGCATAAAAGTTATACCTACCTCATTTTGTTGTAAGAATGAGAAGAGTCAATATACATAAACATAGAACAGCACCTGTCCTAGAGGACGCTCCATTAAACGCCAGCAATCGTCATTATCACAGTTAATGTTATTTATGGGTCCATTTCCCTCAATAGACTGAGTTCTCTGGAAGCAGAAACCGCGTCTCATTACATTTGTTACCCCAAAGCCTAGCACTGCGCCAGGCGCAATCTAATTGCACACTAAATACCTAGCGTATGAAAGAATCAATCAATGAATGGTACACTCTCTGATCCTGCCGTTGTAGGAAAGGCCTCACTCCACCCTTAGTCTGCACAGAGTCATTTCTTCCTAATAACATCAGGCCATTGATTCATTCAACAAATATTGATCACCTGCTCCAGGCCAGGTACTGTTCTGGGTGCTGAGAATACAACAGGGAAACATAAATGGCAAGATAACCAGGCCTCGTGGAGCTCATCTTTTATGGGGGGAAGGAGGAGACAAAGACAAAAGAAGATGCATTCTGTTTGATGACAATCTGTGCTACAAAGTTGAATGACAAGAATGCCAGGGAGCAGGGGTGCTTGTGTAACTACAGTGCTGAGGGAGACCTGCTGGAGAAGGGGGTCCTGCAGGAAGCCAAGGAGGTGGGGGAGCCGGCCAGGTGGATGGAAGGGAAGAACCTTCTGGTTAGAGGAAACCAAAGGTGCAAATATTGGTTTATGTTTACTGTGCTCTGACCGGGGACACCTCAGTGACAGCTGTCACAGCCATCCTAAAATGGAGAGGGTTTCCCTCGGCACCTGAGCAGTCAAGGTCAGCTTCACGTAGCGAGTTTTCCACAAAGTCAAAGTACAACCAAATAGCAACAGTCCTTTGTTAACCAATGTGTGTTTGTAGAGTGAAATTGGATCTCTCAATCTGATCAGGAAGGGACGCTCCTGACAATCCCAGATCTGTTTCTATCTACATGTCAGAAATCTAATTTCCTTCTGGATATCAGTCAAGTGACATATTAGATATCAAATGCCTATTTCTCTACCTGGTACATTGCAATTGCTTTAAATGGTTATTCCTGTTATTCCAGTCTTATTCCCTCACCCTCCCCAATTCCCACCCTCCCAAAATGCCACAAAGGAGGAAAAATACTGGAGGAGGTTGTTGCTCTGTTGCTACTTGGAAAGCATGGATGGGGCAGGGGAGGAATAGGATAACGGACCATTAATGGATATTTTCTGCACCAGACCGTGAGCTGCTTGAGAGTAGCAATCTCCAGTTTTGTAACTTTGCACAGTGCCCAGCAGGTGACCTGCCACATAGTAGGTATTCAATAACTGCTTGATGAAGGAATAAATTGAAATATGGTGCAGCCCCATGTGGCGGGCCCTGGGACTGTAATATGCTCATTTCTATGAGTCCTACCTGCTTCTCAGCCAGCCTGAGCTGAAGACACCTACAGAGCGAGGCTGGACAGAGACGTAACACCTCAGGAGCTTTGCTCTCTTGCTGGCCTACATGTACACTCCCTCAAATGCCACCTGGTCTTTGGGGTGGTGAGTGAGAAGCAGTCCACAAAGGGAGTTTGGGTGATTTTACTGCATTTAGCTTTGTTGGCATTTAGATAAATCATTCCTTTCTGTAGTTTTAAACTCTTGCTCAGTGTTCTCAGAGAAGATATAAATTATTAAACAAAGGAAAGCAATTCTGGCTTCAGATCAGATGGCAATTAGCATCACCTAGCACTGAGAAAAAAGTCCCTTCATGTGGTCCACATGCCAGCGTAAGGAGCTCACATTTTGGCAATGATGCTCAAGTTCTGGCTGATATTAATCTCAAATGTGCCTGGAACCCAGAGGCACTATTGAAGTAATTCGGGCATTTGCCCCTACTACAAGAGAAAAGAAAAGGAAGTTAAAAGGAGAAGAAAAAAGGAAAAGAAAACAAAAGAAAATGTAAATCTTGGTATAAGAATAGAGGGAATTTACATGTACTGCTCATTTTCTATGTACCATGTATGGTACATATATGATCTCATTTTATATCATGAGGTAGGTGCTACCATCTCTGTTTTTCAGATGATCAAACTGAGGTTCAGAGAAGTTGAGTGACTCACCCAAAGGCACACAGCAGGTGGAGGAGCAGGGAGTGGAACCTGGATCTGCCTCATACTAAGCTGCCTCCTCTCAGAAGAAGAGGGCACAGGACCCTACAGGCAGCCACAAAGTACATCCAAAGGGCTTGCGAGCCATGAGCTCTGGGTAGAGTCTAAGTGTGGACCACCTGCTTTGAACACACACCCTTGGGGGAAGGATGAATCTTCACACACTTCAGTGACATCAGAATTATTTCCCCCCTGTAGGAAGAGAAAATGTTTCTTTATAACAAACTGAGCAGAAGTCATGAGGTCCTGTAGCACTGTTTCTCAACTGTTTCTTCACTTTGACCCCCACTTTTGCATACATTGTGTTCCCCCATTAGAGTATAATCTATATCAGATGTGTAGATGGAGAGATAGAAATGTATTATATATTTTATATTCCCCTTCAACCCTAAAACTGGGTCTTGCCCCAACAGACACTTAGTAAATATTTGTTGAATGAATATTCGTGTGTAAAAGCCATCATGGGAAATAAAAGATTATAACTGATCCAACTAAATAGGGTTCAAAAAAGAGAGGCCTTTAAACATTGACTTTTTTTTTTCTGATTTCAAAAGTAAATCCTCCTCTTGGAATTCAGAAAGTGACAGGAGTTATTGACACTGGAATATGGGGAGAGGGGAGGTTTAATTAATCAGCCAGCAAAACAATAGTCTTTATTTACCTAAGAGTCCCTCTGCCCCTGCCAGATGTCTCTTACCATGAGTTTTCACTGCTCAAGGATGATCCTCATAGAAATGGGGAGAAATGTGGTTTAAAAAGGTAAATAAAAGAGTTAAAAAGGACACCATCAGAAAGGCATGTAGGATTCCCAGGTCACAATTCTAACTGATCAGACAAATATTAATAGGAGGGAGAAAAGAGCAGAAGTTTGTACTGAAAAGATCCTCAAAATACCAAGACAAAAATGAAATTCTGAACAATGAAATTCAGGAAGGTTGAGAAGAAAATACTGCTTCAAAGATTCCTAGTAAGACCCTTTGTACCTATCTGCAGAGACACCACACACATACACACACACACTGATGAGAATGTTCCCAGGCCTTGGTAACCTTCCAACAATCATTGTTGCCAATTACTGTCCCTTTGGTCTCAGACCACCTGCTTGGTGTGACACGAGCCAGAGATTCCAGCTGAGCATCCCAGGACCATTGAAGTTCACATTAGCCAGGTGACTTCTGAGCCTGAGGGAAGAGCCAGCTCAAACATTTCACTTGGGACCATGCCAAAAAACAGCTGCCTAAATAACAGTCCCATAACCACCTCCAATATGATTGTCCCTCTGGATAAGAAGAGTCATGTTTGCTGTCCGGATATGGGCTGCATATTCAGGTGAAAATTCAGGTAAAAGAGACTGACAGTGTGATAAAATCTAAACCTTCCTTCCTCAGTAATTTTAAACCTTAGAACAAGGACCTAGATATATCCTCCAACATATGACTCTCTAACATTCTCTAGTTAACCCACATGTATAAAATAACTCAAACTTATCCAACATTCACTACGCGCCCAGCACTGTTACAAGTATTTACAAGTATCAATTCATTTAAGCAATGCAGAAAAAATTCTATGAGGTGAGAAATATCATTACTCCCATTTTATGGATGAGGAAACTGAGGCTCTCGAAGGTTAACTTGTCCAAGATCACACAGCTCCAGAGCCCTCACTCTTACGCACTACCCCATGTCTTGTACTAGGATTCCAGGAACACCTTAGATTTTTATCATACTTGCTGTCATTGACACAGAGAAACCCCTAAGTCTTTCCATTGGGGATACATGTGCATTCCTGAGGATTTATCCAATTAAGCAAATCCAACGAAACCTTATTCAGCATCTGCTAGGTGAAAATCAGGGCCAGATGCAGGGGCAGGCTCCATCTGGTGGTGGAATCAGGCTCTCCTTATTGCAGCTCACTGCCAGTGAGGAGGTGCACTGGTGTGGGACACTGCTTAGAGCACTGCTGGACCAAGATGCAGGGTGTGAGATTCTGTGCAATAAGCAACAAGTCAAATGCTCTTGCATCCCTGCCCTGCTCTCTGCCCTCCCTATCTAGTTCCTCACTTAATTTCCAGATTGTGTCCCTGTATTTGTTTAGCGTGATAAGTTAAGCCTTTGACTTCCTACCACCCTCATCCCCCAGTGCCTCAAGGGTTAACTTAGGCCAGCTCTGCTCTAGGCTGTATTTCCCTGGACCATCTCTCTATTAGATTCAGTTGTCCTTGCCCTCTTGCCTTCACACAGAGTGGTCAAGGCTTAGGTGTGAGAAAGGGACCAAGAAAGCCAGTTTTTAGTCTAGTCCTTGAGCTCTTCGAGAGGCAAAAAAGAAACTGTGACTCACACCTGGTGAAGCCAGCTCTCTGGGCTATAGGTTCCACATGGGGGTTTTGGCCAACACCATGTAGTCATGAATAGTGTACTCTTGTCTGACCATAACCTCATGCATTTCTACCTCAAAACCAGTAGTGGTGGGCTTCCCTGGTGGTGCAGTGGTTAAGAATCCACCTGCCAATGCAGGGGACATGGGTTTGAATCCTAGGCCGGGAAGATCCCACATGCTGTGGAGCAACTAAGCCCGTGCGCCACAACTACTGAGCCTGTGCTCTAGAGCCCTCGAGCCATAACTATTGAGCCCATGTGCCACAACTACCAAAGCCCACGCACCTAGAGCCCATGCTCTGCAACAAGAGAAGCCACTGCAATGAGAAGCCCGCACACCACAACAAAGAGTAGGCTCACCGCAACTAGAGAAAGCCCGTGTGCAGCAACAAAGACCCAAAGCAGCCAATAAATAAACACATAAATAAATAAATAAACCAGTAGTGGTAAACTGACAGATTGAGGATTCTGATTTTGCAGGATCACACCCCTGTCTGTCTCCATCTCGGAGACATCTTAGAGACATAAGGAGCAATGAACCATGGTTCTTCCCTACCCTCATGGAACTCACAACCTAATGGGGATATAGACAAACACAGGTAGTCAGATTATAAGGTAGATGGAGAACACACCATCTGTCTACCTGGGAGCACAGAGGAGGGCATGATGGATTTCAACTAAAGCAATCAGAAGAGGCTCACAGAACTTGAAGGATGAACAGGATTTTGATGGCAAGGGAGGGACGCATATTCCGATTCAAGGAACAACAGGAGTAGAGACTGAAACATGAAAGGGCAAGGGTTTTGTTTTGTTTTGTTTTAAGAACTTTTATTGAGATATCATTGACATACAATAGGGCAAGGAGTTTTGAAAAATATCACAGATTGAAGCCTTGGGTGTAGGAGCGCAATGAGAGATGAGGCTGAACCCAACCTTTAGAAAATCTTAAATGTCATATTAAAGGGCTTGGCCTTTGTCCTTTAACAGGTAAGCAGACGCTATAGGTTTTGAGTATTTATTTTCTGAAGACATCCCCTACCTCTCCCATGAACCCTAGACTAGGAAACCCAGCTGCATGGCTTGGCACATTTCCACTTGTAATTCTCAAATCCTAATATGTCCAAACCACACGCTCAATCTTCTCCCCACATCTCTCTCTTCCTGCAGTTTTTCTCCCTTCTCCTGCTGCTAAAAACCAAAAACCTAGGAGTCAACTTTAATCCTATCTTTCGCTCACACCCCAGAGCCAATCCATCAGCAAATCCTAACAGCTCAACCTTGAAAAATACATCCAGAATTCTACCATTTCCCACCCCCTGGATCCAACCACCATGACCTATTGCCTAGATTATTGCAAAAGCCTCCTGTCTCCACCCAGAAGCCAGAGTGCTCCTTGAAAAAATGTAAGTTAGATCATGTCAGTCACTCCTCTGTTCAAAACCCTACAGTAGTTTTCTTCTCACTTAGAGTAAAGGCCAAAGTACTAACCTTGGCCCCTACATCCTATATGACCAGCCCCCCACCCTTCAGTGAGCTCTTGTCCTACTGCCCCCTCCCCCTGCATCACCCGCAGCATGCTGACCTCATGCCTGTTACTCACACACCAAGCATGCTCTACCTCAGGACCTTTACGCTGCTGTTCCCTTGGCCTGGATCTTGAGATGGGGATATTATCCTGGATTATCCAGGTGGGTCCAATGTAATCAAAAGGGCTTCTTATAAGCGGGAGGAAGAGGGAGATTTTATAGAGAAGGGGAGAAGGCCATGTGATGATGGAAGCAGAGGTTGCAGTGACATGGCCACAAGCCAAGGCATGTGGGCAGCCACCAGAGCTGAAAGAGGTAAGGAATAGAGTCTCCCCTGGATCCTCCAGAAGGAACCAGCCCTGCTAACACCTTCATTTTAGCCCCTAAGGACTTTTTTTCAGACTTGTGGGCTCCAGAATTGCAAGATAATAAATTTGTGTTGCTTTAAGCCACTAAGATTGTGGTAATTTGTTACAGCAGCAATAGGAGACTTATACCACTGGGGATCCACCAATGCATGTCACAAGTGGAAAGGGCACTGGACAAGGATTATTGGAACTCCAAGAATCCTCTTACTCTTGAAATTCTAAAATACTGTAGGGGTTTTAAAAAATCATTGCAATCTCTCCTGCTTCTAGGTCCTTCCACGGCAAGATGTTCAAGGCAGAAGCCAGCTCTTTCTACTCAGCTTGGCCTCTTTTGTAGTAGGAGCTTTCAGGAAACACTATTTCCAGACCTGACATATGGAAATCATCTTATTTTTTAAGAGCATTAGCTTTCCTAGCTTTTTCTTTCTTTCTTTTTCCCTTGATAGGAGGAGGAGAAAGAGAAGTCTTCACGCCCTGAAGTAGAAACAATTACCTTCAGGACTTCAAGACCGCATTCCCACTGCTTATGCCAATCTGATCCAAGTCAGTCATGAATTAAGAACAAACTGTAGCCTTCTATTCAGTATTTCTTTAAATAATCTTTCTGCCTCTCCTCTTTGAAGGAAAAAAAACTTAAAAACCAAAGACAAGTATTAACCATAATGATAATGTTTCACGTTTATATTCTCAAAGAGCTTTAGCTTCATTAAGCAGTTAATGCATATGACACTTCGCTCCGCGAGGCAGGTCGGTACTGTTATTCCCTCTTAGAGACAGGACTCTAGTGCTGCAAGATTCAGTACTCACGCGTATACTTGTCACCCATCAGTCACAGAGCCAGGGCTGGAAACCAGGTCAACAGACTCTCTGATCTCTCCGACATACATACAACCGTGAGCAGCCAACAGCCTCCAGAAAAGATTGTGTTTACCAAAAAGAATGATCAATTAATAACAGGATTCAGACAGAGTGTTCCCATTCTTAGGAAAGATAAGACTTGTGAATAATAAACAGAGCACAGAAGACATTGTGGAAATCAAGGGCTATGCTGTGTGGCATAGACGGTAAGAGCTGCAGGGATTTGGAGAAATGAGACGTGATTGTGCAGATGTGTCTGTGCAGAGGCTTTTTTTTTTTCACACCAACCAGAATTCTTGTAGCTCAGAGAGGAACTCTGTATTTACACAGTCAGAGCATGTATATGTTCCACCTAAAGACAAAGTAGAAACTACGTCTACAGCAGAAGAACATGTATTAGACATCAGTGTATTGGCTGCTGTGCTCCTGCTATAGAGAATGACCTGGATTTAAGAAATCTCCTATAGCCTAGTCATGGCATTACCAAAAGACTCTTGTGGCCCAGCCTGGATCCCTGCTCTGAAGAGAAAAGACAGTGAGGTGCCTATAGGGCTTGAGGCATCTTATCATTTGCTGAAATTAGCTAATTCTTTTTTTTTAAAGCTCTTTATTGGAATATAATTGCTTTACACTGTTGTGCCAATTTTTGAGGTACACCAAAGTGAGTCAGCTGTATTTATACATATATCCCCACCCTCCCGCGACTCCCTCCCACCCTCCCTATCCTGGCCCTCTAAGTCCTCACCCATCATCGAGTTTATCTCCTTATGTTATGCAGGAACTTCCCACAAGCTATCTATTTTACATTTGGTGGTGTATATATGTCTGAAATTAGCTAATTCTTTTAAGTAGCCCAGTGTCTCACTTAAAACCAATAGGGTGATTTCAGTGACTTTTTTTCAAAACACAAAGATGAGTTAAACCATGCCTTCCAGGTTTGGGGATTTCACAGACTAATTAAACTTCCCCTCCCCATCCTCCCAAAATGCAGGGGACTTAGGATCTTTTTGTTTTGCCAAGTAAAGACTAACATCCACTGTTACCATCATTTTATAACAGAAAGGACATTTTAATGCCAAATAAAGTAGAAAGATCTAATCTCAGAATTCTAGCAGAGAATTCATGTAGATCCATGAATACTTACTACATTCTTATTTTCTCATCTCATTGCAAACTGGTGAAAACTTTGCAGTGTTCTGGCCCCAGCTGCAGACCTGTGTTTGGAAACCTCCACGTTAAATGCTCTGTAAGCTCTGTGATTCAAAGAACTCATTTGCCATTTTACCATTTGTATGCAAATTCAAGGAAAACCATGCCTCATACCTATTTTGTTCCTTGAAGCCACAGTGACAGGTAGACTGTGCCTGCAGAAGTTAGTCTCTGAGGAAACAAACACTTTCATCCATCCACCTACCCATTCATTCATTCATTGATTAAATATTTATGGAGTGCGCCATCTCTGCGCCCAACGCGCCCTGCCCGCCGCGGCCCTGGGGACTGCGGGCCGGCGCCGTCCGGGCGCTGCGCACCGGCCCCGCTCTGCTCTCGGGTTCTGCCTAAAGCAGTGAGATCGTCTCCTGGACTCCACAGAAGACGTTCTGCCGAAGTCTGTATTGAGTCGTGAAGTGCGTAAATTCACAGACAAACATGAGTGGGTAACAACAGAAAACGGTGTTGGAACAGTGGGAATCAGCAATTTTGCACAGGAAGCTTTGGGAGATGTTGTTTACTGTAGTCTGCCTGAAGTTGGGACAAAATTGAACAAACAAGAGGAATTTGGTGCTTTGGAAAGTGTGAAAGCTGCTAGTGAACTCTATTCTCCTCTATCAGGAGAAGTAACTGAAATTAATGAAGCTCTAGCAGAAAATCCAGGACTTGTCAACAAATCTTGTTATGAAGATGGTTGGCTGATCAAGATGACACTCAGTAACCCTTCAGAACTAGATGAACTAATGAGTGAAGAAGCATATGAGAATTACATAAAATCTATTGAGAAGTGAAAATGGAACTGCTAAATAAACTAGTTTGAAACAAAATATATATATATATATATTTATGGAGTACCTACTAAATGCTAAGGACTATTTTATAAAATGGAGAAGCAAAGAAGAATTTTCAAGCCCTATTGACACATAAATCATGAAACAATATTCATTGCAGCATTATTTACAATAGCCAAGACACGAAAGCAACCTAAGTATCCATCAATAGACAGATGAATAAAGAAGATGTGAAATAGGTATATATAGATATAGACATATAGGTATAGGTATAGAGATAGAGATAGAGATATGTAATGGAACATTACTCACCGTAAAAAAAGAATGAAGTCTTGCCATTTGCAGCAACCTGGATGGATCTAGAGGACATTTTGCTAAGTGAAATAAGTCACGCAGAGAAAGACAAATATTGATACCATCTGATTTCATTTGTACACGGAATCTAAAAAAGAAAACAAAACAAAACAGAAAGATACTCATAGATACAGAGAACAAACTAGTGATTGCTGGGGGGGGGGGGATGAGTGAAATAGGTGAAGGAGATTAAGAGGCACAGATTTCCAGTTATGAAATAAATAACTGGGATATGATGTACAGCACAGGGTATAGAGTCAACAATATTGGGATAACTTTGTATGGTGACAGGTGGTAACTAGACTTATCATGGTGATCATTTTATGTGTAAAAATATTTAATCACTATTTTATGCCTGAAACTAATATAAGACCATTATACTTTGATTAAAATAAAAGAAAAAAAATAAAACAAAAAGACAAAGTTGCAAAATGCAGCAAGAGCTGCAAAGAACAGTGCCAGGGCCAATGCAGCTATGATCAGAGATGAGGGGGTTGGGGACACAGGGAAGGAGGGGTCACATGTACATGCTTCATCCACCAAAATTTCCATCTTCCGTGCCCTGGGAACGATGCTGACAGCAGGCATATCTTCAGATAAGGCAGACAATGATACATCCCACTGTTCTAATTCTGGAACTGCTATGCCACCTCATTAATATGTGAAAATGTGTTAAAAAGCTGCTGATAAACAGCTGCACAGAGGCAGAAATAGTGGTCCCATCACATTTGCAAGCTTTATTGGCTCTCTAACATGGCACGAGAAACGAAGCTTCACCCGCATGTATAAACTGGGTAATTTGCTGTAATACTCCACTTTATTGGTAGACATTTTGCCATATCATGTCTCCCCAGCCACAGTTTAAGGACACTTCTGATTTACACAGTTCTGTAAACCGCCTATTCCTTAGAAAGAACTGTCATGTCGGCTGGCATCCTTGTTTTAACATTCCGATTTATCAATAAAACGGAAGATTGCTTCGCTTCCATGTACCGCACAATTTCTAATAACTGCATTTCTATTCAATCAGAGAGCGTTTGATTAAGGAATTAGATACAAGTTATATATAAATCAGTGCAAGCCTTGAGTCGACTGAAGCATTGGAAAGTGCATTTCTTAGGCGAGGGGAGTAAAATTTTATCCCAATCCAAGACCAGATCGGGAATAAGAAAAGAGGCTCATCTGAAATGTGATAGCAGAGCAGCTTTTCACCTGTCCCAGGCACCGCTCCCCAAGGCCAGGGCAAAAGCCCCCATTTGCATTACCTTGGGGATGGCTCTGCTCTATATTTCTCTAGCGACACTTCCAGCTGGAGGAAAAGTCCTCGGTGAGGCTCATTTCCAATTGCCTCCTTTCTCCCCCCTCCTCTCCCCTTTCCAGTGACAGATTGATGACCTCCTCAGGTGCCTCCTGAATGCACCCCGTGACAGGGACAGCAACACTGAGCTCGCTGAACTAATTCCCACCATGTCCCTATTTAGACCCAGACCACGAAGGTGATTCCCATCCCTGACCTCCCCTCAGCCGCCCCCACCCCACAGAGGAATTACGGCCTGTTGGGGGACCTTCTCTTCTGGATGAATATTAAATTGTTTTCTGTTTGGTACCAGGTGGCAGCTGCTCCTTCCCTTCTGGGTTGGGGATTATGTATTTGTGTAATTTTTATATTGTGTTTGTTTTCTTGGCAGATGGCTTCCTTCTCATTATTGGGGTGGCATGGTGGGGAGAGGAAGGGTGTAACTCTAGGGGCGTGTTCTGCTTGATGAAAGGCAGATAATAAAAAGGTGGCTTTTTTGTAAAACCCACAGGGAGCAAAACTATATAATTTAACTAAACGCGAACAGTCTCGGATCCTGCAATTATCCAAGCAATCTCGATCCAAGCAGCGCTTGGAGCAGGGTAACTTAGAGATGGGCTTTTTTTTCTGGAAGCATTTAGATGATTCTCCTGACACACATGTCTCCTTTCGCCTGGCTCCCAGGACCCCGCACCCACCCCACCCCGTGGAAGAATGCAAAAACAAGCTCTGGGTCAGGGTGTCCCCACATCTAGAAAATGCGAGTGTTTCCTGGCAGTGCCAAGAGTAGGGGGTCTTAGAATTGCAAATACAGCATCAAGTAAAAGCCCTTAGTATAAAATTTGACCTAATTAAAACACTACCAGGGCAAAACATTCCAATAGCAATTACACAGGCTGTAAAGGGGTGAAGTACCTTCTAAAACCAAGAAATGCATCTGCCAGAAATAAGCGCCCCTGAGGGTCAAATGAGGAGCTGTCTGTGCAGAATATCACTTGCCTTGACTTCAAACGGGCACCTCCCTTCCATCAGCTGCCACGAAGGCTGCCTGCTGGGGGTCTCTGCAAGGAGCCTGCACCCCCTTTCCCAGAGATCTCTATCTCTGGAATAGACAGTTTTCCAAAAGCTGCAATGATTGTCCTTTGCGGCCCTTGCTTCCCTTACTAATTCATTCATTCATTCATGGATTTTTTTGAATGTTATCTATATACTGAGACCTGCCTCAACTTCTAAAGATGCAGAGATAGATCAAACAGTAGGATGACCCCACATGGCAATCTCTAGGCCAGAAATAACTTTGTGGATATTTTCTTGCAGTTTTCAAGTCCTCATGATGAAAAATTATTCACTCAGGTCTATTCTGAATACTGAGTCCGTGTTAGGCACAAGGCACTGTGCACGTTGCTGGAAATATAAGGATGAGTAAGTTGTATCACCCCCGTCCCTGAGAAGTCACAAGTCTAATGGAAAAAATAGACATATGCATAACCACTTATGAAAGTGAGTAATATTCCTCAGCTACAGTTGGAAAACAGAGGAACAGAGATTCACCCTAGCTGAGATGGCAGTGTCAGACTGGAAATAAGTTTCAGTGGTCTTGCTCGGGTTTGCAGAACAGATTCAACCACTTTAAACTAAGTGAACAGAAAGTAAGGATCTAGGTTCTGGGGCCAGACTGCATAGGTTCAAATCCCAGCTCTCCCACTTACTGTGTGATCTTGGGAAAGTTACTTAAACTCTCTGTGCCTTCATATTCTCATCTGTGAAGTGAGACTAATAAAGCTACCTGTTTGAGTTATTTTAATAATTAAAGAAGACAACAGGACTTCCTAGGTGGCGCAGTGGTAAAGAATCTACATGCTAATGCAGGGGACACGAGTTCAAACCCTGCCCTGGGAAGATTCCACATGCCATGGAGCAACTAAGCCTGAGCGCCACAACTACTGAGCCCATGTGCCACAACTATTGAAGCCCACATGCCTAGGGCCCATGCTCCACAACAAGAGAAGCCACTACAATGAGGAGCCTACACACCACAATGAAGAGTAGCCCCCACTCGCAACAACTAGAAAAAGCCTGTGTGCAGCAACGAAGACCCAACGCAGCCAATAAATAAATAAAATAAATAAATAAATTTATAAAAAAAAAAAGAAGACAACATATGTGAAGCACCTTGCACAATGATTCCCCAGCTCCATCATTAGCTGTGCAGTGCTATACAAGTTATTTGAACTCTGTGCTTAATTTCTTTAAAATACCTACTTCATTATATGTTAAGAGAATTTAATGAATAAACACATGTAAACTCTGGTAAAAAAAGCTTTACATTTTAAATTATATTCCCATATTTAAAGGAAAAGACCATCAGCCTGGAAACCAAAATTTTAATCAAGGGGATTTAGGAAAATTGACTAACCTCTCCGGTCCATGTCTTTTCATCAATAAATTTACCTCCTCCAGAAACTTCCAATCACCTCCCTCCCTGGTAGGCGGCATCAGTGGCCTCTGCAGCACATCACTATCTTCCGGACCAACAGCTATCCTGGGATCCACTTGGTCACTTGGTCTCCCATCTCATCTATAAGCTCTTTGAGAGCTAGTCCTCATTTTCACCTATCTATCCCGTGGGAAATCCTAATTCTTTGTTGAATGAGTAAATCCAAGTTTTTAGCTGAGAAGTTTGGGGACACTGAGATATTCATTTAACTTACTTAAAGTCACCAGTTTAGTTAGTGGGAGACGTGAGCCTAGAACTGGAAGTCTTCTCGCTCTTACTACAGTGTCTTCCCTGAGACTGCAAAGTCAGCCTCTACAAAGCGAGTCATATATTTGGAGTGGTCATTTTCTTTGCAAATCATTTTTTTTTATTTTAGGGACTTAATATTAATTACCTTCAAATTGCAAACCACTCCAGTACATTTAAAAACTAATTTGATTTAGCAAATGTCAATGTATCTTCAGCTTCTCATTCGAACACCTGTTGCACAAAGCAAGTGCAGCCGGATCCCGACTGGAGGTACTAAGCGAGGTGCATTATTAGGATGAGTAACACCATCTGTGAGGTTGGGGGTTGGTTTGTTGTTGTCTTTGAGGAGAAGAAGCTGAAAAATTACATAAAGAAGTCATGAGTCTAAGGCTCTGATTTGTTCTCGAGTCATGGGTATTCATCCAAATACCCAGAGAAGTAGAAATAAAATCTTACAGCCCAAAACTCTAATTAGTTCTACTCCAGGACAAGGAGGTCTCCTCATGATCTCAAATCATGATTGTAGAACACAAGGACAGGGAAGAGGAAACAGTCAGATCATCCCTTTCATTCCAAAATGGGCTCTTAGAACTCAGAAACAAGTTTTGAAAGTCCAGGTCTTTGATTTCTAAGAGGCCAGATTGAGGGAACATAACAAACTAGCTACAATTTTCTAGCCAAAAGTTTGGATTTATTGACCTAGGATCTATCATACCCTATTCTTGTAAATGGGACTCCATGGATAGCTACCCAATATCAGGCACTTGGACGACACTTAATGGAGATGATGTCTTCCAGATAAACGGTAATTATGAAGGAGAAGGAGGAGAGGGAGGGGGAGGGGGAAGGTAGAAGGGAAAGTGGAGGAGGAGGAGGAGGAGCAGGAGGAGGGTGAGGGGGAAGAGGAGGGGGAGGAGGAGGAGGGGGAGGAGGAGGGGAGGAGGGGGAGGAGGGGGAGGGGAGGAGGAGGGGAGGAGGGGGAGGGGAGGAGGGGGAGGGGGAGGAGGAGGAGAAGGAGAAGGAGAAGGAGAAGGAGAAATAAAAGTCTAGAAAAGAGAAAAGGTGAAAAGAGACCCATTGGGAAGGGGCCCTCATGGGATGGCATCTGCCTATGTGCACATACACAAAAATCACACATGCTCCTCACCTCGGACCATTCCCTCAGAGAGTTCCACTGCAACAGTCAGTCTTTTTCTGCCTCAGAATCTTGGACAAGGCAGGAAGGAGCAAGCAGGGATTCTGTGATGGCAGTCTGGCATGTCTAAGTCAGATCATCCTCCTTCCTGATGCCACTGCTCCCTGCCCTTCTCATCACAGTGCACCATGACCTGTGTTCCTTCAGGCTTCATGTATGCCCACCACAGCTTAATGCCACTTTCAACTTTGGCCCAAAAGTTTAAATTTCTATCCTACCCCATAGCAACAAACTTTACCTTGATCTTAACCAACAGTAGATGGTACATATTACATTTTAACATATTAACGTTTGAACATATTACATATTAGCCCCCAAATTATATACATAGATGAAACCCCTGAGGATATCAAGGTAACTAAGTTCTTTGAATATATTTTTAAGTACAACAGTTCTCACATTAGGCAGTAATTTCTGTGTTCATACGTATGTCTCCTTCACTAGACTTGGAGTAATTTAAGTGTGAAGACTATCTTGTTGGGAAAGCAGTACAGTGCCTGACACATCATTCAATTAATATTTGATGAATAAGTGAACAAATAAATGTATGTATGTCCAGGGACAATGTAGCTGAAAGCCTAGATTCTGAGGCCAGACTACCTGGATTCTAATCCCAGCTCCATCTGTACGAGCTGTGCGACCTTGGACAGATTGCTTAATCTCTCTCTTGAGTTTTCAGATTCCCTATCTATAACATGTTGCAATACTACTATATACTTCATAGACTGTATATCACAGTGCCTGACACAAAGTAAGTGTTATCCAACACAAGGCCATGTGCCTGACACACGGGAAGGCCAAACAATACTGAAACATCAGAGTTTGGAGCAGAGAAAGATTTACTGCAGGGCCATGCAAGGAGACGGGTGGCTCATGCCATAAAAACCCCGAACTCCCCGAAAGCTTCCAGCAAAGCCCTTTTCCAGGAAAGTTTAGAGAGGGGCCTGGTTAGTTGTTGCAAACTTCTTAGTGTCAGATCCTTTGCTCTTGAGGTCAGGTCACGATGTTCCTGTAAACCTCTGCCAAAATAAATGTCACTCTCTGTTCTGACAAGAAAGGGCAAGGTCCCAAGGCTCAAGTTTCACCCTCCAAGGTCCAGGCCTGGCTAAGAGGAGGGGGTCCTTGAGCAGGCCAGTTACCCTGCCCAGGAGCGTTCGTCCAGCACCCAGTCTGGGTCCTCCCGCCAGTGCCCAGGCCCAGCTAAGGAGGCAGATCTCAGCTGGCGGCGCCCTCAGGGGTCCCCAGACCCTGCCCAGCGGTCATCACTGAGGGAGCAAGGCACCCAGGAGCCAGCCTGCCCTCGGGCTTTTCACTTAAACTGGAGAGAATCATTTGTGTAGGATCAATAGGAATACATGTTGTAGCAAATACCAATCAGAAAAAAAAATTTTTTTTAAATACCAATCAGGTTAATTCCCAGCTCATAACAATTGCCCCTCTTTGAGAATAGGCCCAACCACAGAGGAGGACCAGAAGTAATGATGTGCAATGTCCTTACAACTTAACCCTGACCTCCGGCCACCTCCTAGGGGTAGACAAATGATCTAAGCTGGACCAACTTTTGAAACTTGAAAAGAGAGACTGAAGCTGGTTGAAGCTGTTACCTTAATGGCAGTGTCCATATACTCCAGTTGCTGAGGCCTCCACAGACCACAACCCATGAAGGCCACCGCCGCCATTAGGTCAAGGAAGTGGGGGTGGCAGAGGGTCATTGCCCCCTCAAGGCCTGGGCCCAGCCAGTGGGTGGCTGTGGCAAGGGCTCTGGAGCTCGGCGCGACACAGACCTCAGCCTGTCCCGGGGCCCCCCAGCTCACCCACAGGGCCCGAGGCCTGAGGGCCTGGAGGGCCCCAGGGAGAAGGCCATGACCTGGCTCTCAACACCCTCTGCCCCGAGGGTCACTGAGAGGCTAAGTGTTGGCCGCGCTCAGGGTCTCGCGATAACGGTCTGGCACTAACGACTGCACGCTGGCACTGCCCCTATTACATAAGTACTCAGTAAATATATTTCTATTTTTATTGCAATTCAGAATGTCTGGTCACCATAGCTACCAAAAGATTCCAAGCATTTAGCTGGTTTAATCCCCAACTTTAGTCCGAAAAGACCCCATTTTGTAAGCCTTCATTTCACAAGCTGAGATGTGATTTAATGGGCTTCCAGAACGTGGAAGAGTTCCAGGCACAGGTGGTGGTGAGCAGCTGTTTTCCATCTCCGCTGAGGACCAGTTGAGAGTCTTAAAGAGCCACATGAGTGATTTGGGTATAAAGCACTAGGAATAGCTTCCTAATGTTTGAGAATGTGAAACTCTAGGCTGAAACCTCAAGGGAAGCCATGGAATCCTTCTCTCTTGAGATTCTTTAAAAATGGGAAACTTAATCGGCTCTAAGTTGGATGAAGACCAGAAAAGCATCTCACATTAAAATAACAAGCAGTCTGCATGGGTCAGTCAAGTCTGAGTTACACCGTTGTTGACCTACTTCCTGCGAAGTACCATTACCTGGAGATATACATAAAAAGGAAGAGAGTATGGGAAGCAGATTCCTCTACTTAGTGGAATCTGCAAAGAAAACAGTTTAATATGCTCTAAATCCTCATTCAAAATAACTTTAAATCTCATTAGGAGACCATTTTCGAAGGATCTGAATGAATAGTGCCTGGTATATGCACTTCACGAGAGCAGGCAGTATTGAAGGCCATGTTTGAGGAAAACTCAGGTAAGTACCTAACATCCTATTACGTGCAGACCTTGCAATTTCCAGCTTAAGATGCAAAAACAAGAGGGGCAAAAAGCACTTCCATTCCACTCTCTTGGCGGGGTAAGTGTCAGAGAAACCCCTGTGAGTAGAGAGACCCAGATTACACACTTATTACTCTTTTCAAGCACAAGACGGTTTTGCATATTTCCTCTTGGGAAGAAAATATTCTGATTTTAGTGAAGAGGTGGATGCAGTCTCTTGCCCTTCTTCTTCGTTGCTCAGAGGAAGGAACAAAAGAAAAGATTTCTAGGGTAAAGAAAAAAGCTAGCAGAGACTTTGATCCTGAGCAACCTGAAGCTTGAGTTTGGGCTGAAAGAGGAGTGTGTATAGGTGACTGAGGAAGCAAGGCTTGTTTGTAGTTTTATAGCCATATAAGGGGATTAGACAGAAGGCAGGAATGGTGATATGTGATAAAGACACTTAAACGGAATTTAACGGTTTATTCTCTTCCAAATTACTGAACATTAGGTTTAAATGTTTCCATATAAATATTAAATTATATAGCAGGATCGCAAATTTGCATATTACCACTCAGTTTTTTAAGGAAAATGTAGCTTCTTTATTTCCTATAACTATTCTTCCTCCAAGCTCACACCCCATTACGGAGTAGGGGCAAAAACAAACTTACCAATTAACAATATCTCAGTCTCTTCCCTTTTAAACACTGTCTTTGGGTAATTCCTATTTTAAAAGAGAGAGAATTCTGTTTATCTCCTCTCCCTAAAATGGCTTATGGTGATGGGAAAGAAGGCCTGTGGCTGACATGGGGGTTGGCCCTACTCCTTGCAGGTAGCTGGTCTGGTCCAGCCCTGATCTGGCATCTGCTGGGGCACAACTGGTCCCTTGTGGACTTTTGAGACACTGTGTGATCATTGCCTGCAAGAATCCATGTACACCAGGCTGCAGGGAGCTGGAGGCTCTGCCTCAGACCATGGTCAAACCCTAGGCCAAGATTCTATGGCTCCCAAGCCAAAGCCAGCTTCTCCTTGGACTTGCAGCCTCTTGGGAGCTATAGATGAGGAAAGGGGCCAAGAGCCCCAGTGTTCTCAGGCCCCTCATTCCGAGCAGCATCTTTCTAGCACAACCTGTTCTACTTCCCAAGCTTCCACCTTATAAAGGAGGAACAAAGTATTTTCTTCTTACAGCTGCATTTGCTTTGTTTCACCACAACTGGTTTTTACCTCTAAAGCTCTAAAACAGTCATGACCTTAGCAACCTCCCCACCATCACGACCACTAAAAAAAGCTGACAAAGAGCTAAGCTGACTCTGAGCGACCCCAGTTCATCAGACCCTTACTGGGCCCAACTGAGGGCTCTTTCCTGACGAATGAACAACAGGACTTGTTTTAACCAACCAACACTGATTAGTGGATGCCTTCTGACTTAGCCAGAATACAAGCTCCCAATCATGAATTAGCATAAGTGCCATGGCCTCCTCTCTTTCTAGTGCATAAAACCCTCTGATTTTCCCCTCAGAAAATGTGTCCACTGCTGCTCATATTACTACCTTTGCCTGGGAAGTAACTAATCTCAGTGCCTGCTTTGTTGACACTGTAGTCACTCGTTTTCCATGAATAATCCAAACAGGAGGCGGAAGTGAGGACACAGGTATCTGATGTCTTTACCTTCCTCTTTGGTCTTCACTCTTCTTCTCTAAAGTGCTTCTTTTTTAAAAAATTAATTAATTACTTTGTTGGCTGCGTTAGGTCTTCGTTGCTGCACACGGGCTACTCCTTGTTGTGGTGTGTGGGCTTCTCATTGCGGTGGCTTCTCTTGTTGCGGAGCATGGGCTCTAGGCGCATGGGCTTCAGTAGTTGTAGCATGTGGGCTCAGTAGTTGTGGTTCACGGGCTCTAGAGCACAGGCTACATAGTTGTGCCACATGGGTTCAGTTGCTCTGCGGCATGTGGGATCTTCCTGGCCCAGGGATCAAACTGGCCCAATGTCCCCACCATTGGCAGGCAGATTCTTAACCACTGCACCACCAGGGAAGTCCCATAAAGTGCTGCTTTTTATGGGGTAGGACTTCCCCTATGTCATTGCTCCTGAGGGCACTAAGCCACATGGCCTAACATTGGTGGCAGGTGGGATTCAGGGAGAGAAACTGGCTTAGTCATAAGAATACCTATTGAGAAGTAATTTTAAATTATTCTTCCCATTATATAACCTGTATTAAGAAAGAAAAATCTCAAACAGATGGCCAACAGACATATGAAAAGATGCTCAACATCACCCATTATTAGAGAAATGCAAATCAAAATTACAATGAAGTACCACCTCACATTGGTCAGAATGCCCATCATTGAAAAGTCTACAAATAACAAGCGCTAGAGAGGGTGTGGAGAAAAAGGAACCCTCCTACACTGTTGGTGGGAATATAAATTGGTGCCGCCACTATGGAAAACAGTATGGAGGTTCCTTAAAAAACTGAAAATAGAGTTGCCATATGATCCTGCAATCCAACTCCTGGGCATATATCTGGAGCAAATCATGATTCGAAAAGATACTTGCACCCCAATATTCACAGCAGCACTATTCACAATAGCCAAGACATGGAAGCACCCTAAATGTCCATCCACAGATGAACAGATAAAGAAGATGTGATACATACATACAATGGAATACTACTCAGCCATAAAAAAGAATGAAACAATGCCATTTGCAGCAACATGGATGGACCCAGAGATTATCACACTAAGTGAAGTAAGTCAAATAGAGAATGACAAATACCATATATCACTTATATGTGGAATCTAAAATATGACACAAATGAACTTATTTATGAAACAGAAACAAACTCACAGACATACAAAACAGACTTGTGGTTGCCAAGGGGGAGGGGGAGTGGGGGAGGCATGGGTTTGGGAGTTTGGGATTAGCAGATGCAAAAATGCAAACTATTATATACAGAATGGATAAACAACAAGGTCCTACGGTAGTATAGCATACGAAACTATATTCAATATCCTGTGATAAACCATAATGGAAGACAATATGAAAAAGAATGTATACATGTATACTGAATCACTTTGCTGTGCAGTAGAAATTAATCAACTTATACTTCAAAAAATGATTTTTTTAAAGAAAATAATGAAAAATCCACAGTTTAATATCATAGGCAACAAGATAAGGCAATTTTACTTATTACATTATATACTAATAATTTTTTAAAAACACACACATAAAATGCTTAGCATGTACTCGGTACCTTTTAAAGAGCTTGACTCAATTCTTGCACTGTCCCTATGTAGTAGGTACTATTGTAATTATCTTCCTCATTCTATAGATGAGGGAACTGAAGCACCAGACAGTTAGATAACCCTGTCTGAGATTTCAAGACAAACTGTGGATGAGCCAGGATTCAAGTCTAAACAATTTGGTGCCTGTGAAACTCACTGACTACTAACATAGCACCGCCACTGGGTGTCAGCGTACCAAACTGAAGGGGCTGCAGTCTTTTTTAGGGAAAAGGAGAACAGCACTTACTGAGTGCCTTCTAGATGCAAAACCCCTATGCAAATACTTCCCATTTTAATCTGAGAGATGAATAAACTATTAAGAGAACAGAATATGCAATATTTAGTTAACGGAGTAACTAATTTGCATCAGAGGAGCTTTTGTCCATATTTTTTTAATTGAAAAAATAACAGTAGACTTAGAAGTTGAGGATCTGTCCCTAGATTTTTTGTTAACAAAGGGCTTTTTCCAGCTGTTCGCACCTATCACACAATGAAGCCATTATCAGAACGCTTCAGGGAAGAGACCACTCAGCGTGCTCTCTCCCTCGGGAAAAATCAGCCAGAGACAAGCATTTGCTATAAAATTATCTGGTTTAATCGCTATCAACATCAGAACTGTAGTACATTAAGGTACAAAACCTGTACGTACAATTACACATACAAAAAATGTTCTTTGTGAGGAACAATTTTCAGCAAATCTGACAAACAGCAAGAGTCATTCCTACTGGGGGTTTGAAAGGAGAAATGGAAATTTCCAAGATGTCCCCCTCCTCCCTCTGGCTCCTCTAACCCTCCGAACATCAACTCGCAAAGGCCTGAGGGAGGAAGGGAGTTATTAACAATCTCAGGCACTCATTTCTCCTCTCTTATGGAAGGGGTGAATTTTTAGGGAACATTTTCCATTCTTTATTACACTGATGTTCCATCCATCTGCATCATTAGGTTCAGTAGTTACCATGACAATATGATGCCTACAGCAATCTAACTTGATAGCCAGATGCCAGAATGTGAAAATATAGGACCAGCTAAGAAAGTGAGAGAAGTATAATTAATCTGAACCACATAAAAAATGTGCACAAAACTAAAACCACGAGGGAAACTGCCGAAATGTCACCCAAGAGGGAATAATGATGGGAAACAATGATCAAATTTCTGAAATTCAAAAGTCGTTAGCTAACTAGAGCTATGAACTGGTCTGTAACTAGGGCTGAGGAAGGAGTCAAAGTTAGTCTACAATATTGCTCTGAACGCCCCTCCCCCAGTCATTTCCTGCTGCTGAGCCCAGTGGTGTCATCATTGATTCCAACAGTGGGATTCTTAGGCCCTGACTCTCCCAGGGGTATGAACCCACATTCTAAGAGCCGCCACCACAGCACCCTGCTCACTTCCAGGCTGCTGTTATGCCCACCTCTCCCTCTGATGAAGTCACTTCCACCATCATTCTGAAGCTAATCTTAAGAGATAGAACTGAGCTGTGTCCTGGGAGACCCTGGCCCCTTGCCTTCTCTATGCCCAGTGGAGGCAACTGGCTAGCACGACCCTCTTGGGGGCCCCAATATGGCAGAGAGGCTGGGAGATTAAGAAACAAGAACAACATAAGAGTTGTGCTTCAGGGAGACTAGCTTGGGATGGGTGGTCCTTCTCATCACGGCTGGGTTGGATAGCGGCGCTGAGCTAGGCGATTTGGCCGATTCAGGCTGGTAGCTGTGGTGAGCTGGAAAAGAACAAGCATGGCACTAGATTACTGCCCCCAGCAGGACTCTGCCCAGGGCTGACTGGCTGGATTGAGCTTGGGCATCCTGAGGGCCTAGAAACCCTTCAGCTGCACTTGGCTTCCCATGGTGGTGTTCTCATTCACTTTCACCCAACACTCTTAAATAAGGAGAAAGAAATTTGATTTTATAAAGAAGGGAAGCCAATAATGCAGCAGAAGGAGCAGTCTGCCCCAGATCATGCAGAAGCAGGCAGTCTAGCTTCAATCAAACTTTGCAATGACCCACTCACCCCCAGGACACAGCACTGCTGCAACCACACCATTGACACTGACACCAATTGTCTCTCTCGAGTCTCAAGACTTACGAAACGTCAAGAGCAATATTAATAATAGTGACGTTGACTGAGTATTTTCTGAGTGCCAGGACCTTCACATACATGCTCCGATTTAATCCTCACAACTACCTGGTGAGGTAGCTACTACTAACCCCATTTTACAGATGCAGAAACTGAGACTTTGAGAGGTTAGTCATTGCTCAAGAACTCAGGCCCAGTAAGTTGATTTAAGCAAGTTATAAACCCGGATCTCCTTAATCCAGAATCCATGCTCCTAACCCCTCTGCCTCAGGACCTCCTTACCTGGGGGACCTGGGATGGGTTGTAGAGAGGGACAGCTCCTTTCAAGGAGGGTGGGGGAAGCAGAACACCAGGGTTGAAGTAGAGCTCAGAGGAAACATCCTATGATGGAAAATAAAAGAAAATCCTCTTAGTCACCACTTGCCAGATTCCAGAATATCAAGGGCTTCCCTGAGCATCAGCTTTGGTCAAGAGATGCAGATGTGGTGGCTTCCTAGGTGGCACAGTGGTTAAGACTCCACCTGCCAATGCAGGGGACGTGGATTTGATCCCTGCTCCAGGAAGATTCCACATGCTACAGAGCAACTAAGCCCGTGCACCACAACTATTGAGCCTGCACTTTAGAGCCTGTGAGCCACAACTATTGAGCCCATGTGCTGCAACTACTGAAGCCCATGTGCCTAGAGCCCGTGCTCTGCAACAAGAGAAGTCAGAGCAATGAGGAGCCCGCGCGCCCCGCAACGAAGAGTAGCCCCCACTCACCGCAACTAAAGAAAGCCCGCGCACAGCAAAAAAAAAAAAGACCCAACACAGCCAATAAAATAAATAAGTAAATAAATAAATAAATAAATAAATTTTTTAAAAAAGAGAGAGAGATGCAGATGTGAGACAGCTCAGGGAATCTTGAGCAAACAATCATGGTTCAAATGGGCACAGCCAACCCCTGGGTCTGGGATGGCATTGCAGAGGCTCAGGTGCTGCTGCATGAGAAGATAAGGCCACAATAAACGTATTAATAGCATCATAAAAAGTAATCTCATATTCTTTGAAAGACCTAAAACACTACAAGAGTGCTGTAACCAGGCCACAAGAAATAAAAATGTTTTCCTAGCAACTGGCATGAAATCCATACTGATGTGGACAATTTATCAAGAGTTTATCACACTGGGCTTCCTAGGTGGCGCAGTGGTTAAGAATTCACCTGCCAATGCAGGGGACATAGGTTTGATCCCTGCTCCAGGAAGATTCCACATGCCACGGAACAACTAAGCCCGTGTGCCACATAAAAAAAAAAAAAAAAAAAAAAAGAGTTTATCACAGCCCTTGCCAAGGATGCTGGTGAACTCTGGCTCCTACTGGGACAGGAAAAGAGGCTGTTCTCTAATTTTTTTTTTAATTTTTTTTTTAATTATTTGGTCGTGCCACGTGGCATGTGGGGTCTTAGTTCCCCAACCAGGGATCAAAACTGCGACCCCTGAAGTGGAAGCACAAAGCCTTAACCACTGGACCACCAGGGAAGTCCCGAGGCCATTCTCGAGACGTCACCTAAGGAAGCAGTTATGGGCTAGCTTGTGTTCCCCCCAAACTTCATATGTTGAAGCCTAACCCTGGCACCTCAGGATGTATTCAGAGATAGGGTCTTTAAAGAGGTGATTAAGGTAACATGAGGTCATTCAAGTGGGCCCTAACCCATTATAACTGGTGTTCTTTTTTTTTTTTTTTAATTTTTTTTTTTATTATTTTTGGGGGGGCACACCAAGTTCAATCATCTGTTTTTATACACATATCCCCGTATTCCCTCCCTCCCTCAGCTCCCCCCCCCACCCTCCCCATCCCAGTCCTCTAAGGCATCTTCCATCCTCGAGTTGAACTCCCTTTGTTATATAACAACTTCCCACTGGCTATCTATTTTACAGCTGGTAGTATATATATGTCTGTGCTACTCTCTCGCTTCGTCTATGACTGGTGTTCTTATACGAGGAGGAAATTTGGACACAGACACACACTGAGGAAAGACCATGTAAAGACTTAGGGAGAAGATGGCCATCTACAAGCCAAGAAGAGAAGCTGCAGAAGAAGCCCACCCTGCCGACACCTTCATCTCAGATCTCCAGCCTCCAGAACTGTGAGGAAATATGTTTCTGGTGTTTAAAAGGCATAGTCCCTGATACCTCATTCTGGCAGCCCTAGCAAACTAATACAGAAGTTTTCACCATTTCTCCAGAGTCAGGCCTTCGCTGGGTGGCATCTCCGGCCCACATGAAAGCTCAGTTTACACACAGGCACCTGGTGGGCCCCAGGCTCCAGCGGGTGGGCTGCTCACCTCAGGTCCCGACAAGCCTCCACTCCCCGTGCCCTCAGCGGTCCCCGCACCGGACGCTGATCCTCGGACTTCACTCCCACCTAGGAAGCAATGATTTCAGGACAGAGGAGTCCCCGCTCCCAGAAGGCACCCCCCACCCACCCCCAGGGAGCACAGAGAGGATCACAGATGGCCCGGGGGACATAAGCTTGGTGGTACCTGTGTCCCTGGAGAAGGCACTGGCGCCCAGCAGAGACTGGGGATCTGGGGGAGGCGTCAGTGAGAGGCCCAGGCTGGGCGGGGGAGGAGAAGATGCTCTGGGGGTCTCCTGCTCAATGGAGAGAGGGAGGCCCTGATCGTTACCAAACCCATCCTGCACACTCATAACCCTGCAGCACCCACATGGCGGCCTCCACCCTCCCCCAGATGCCATCGTCTTCATGCCACTCCTCTGCTCAACAACCCAAAGTTCTCCTGGCCCTTGAAAGTTAAAATTCTGCATCCTAACTTTTAAGGCCTTTCATCACCTGCCTTTCCCCTCACTGGACCAATCCGTTTCCTACAATCTCCCATCACAAAACCTGTTTCATCCAGACCAGGGTAGAGATGCCAGCCTCTGGGCCCCCCTAGGACTGAGGAAATCTCCCCTGAAGGGCCCACCGAAGAGAGAGATTCCTCGCCCTCCCGCCGAGGTTACCTCAGAGTCAGGACTGTCAGATGAGTCTTCGTCTCCAGAGGGGGACGCGTCGTTGGTGGGCCTCGAGCGAAACCAGCTGAACCAGCCAAACCCCGAGCTCTGGAAGGGGAGGGGGTGTTGTCTGTGGTCTGTAGGGTTGCTTCTCCCTCTGAATATGAGATTAACCCACCCACTGTGACGCTGGTGAGACAGGAGGGGCAGGGACACCACCGAAGCCCAGATTCCCAGCTCTGCTCCACCATCTGGGAAGAGAAGAACCCTCCACCTTCGTATTCTCCTTCACATCTCCGAGCTTTTCTCTCTGGGCAGTATTTTCAGAAGAATTTTTATCTGCCTCATTGCAGGACTCCTCCTCATCCTCCTTGACTGATGCGGTGGAACTCACAGAAATACTTCGTGCTCTGGGCATCAGTGGTACCTGGTATTAAAGAAAACAGAAGTAACATTTTTACAGCACTTGACAGGTTACAAAAGCACATATACACGTACTCCCTCAAATGACCCGCTCCACCGACCAGTGGGGAGAGCTTTACAGGGTCATGTTTCGCTGATGAGAAACTGGGGCTTAGCCACGAGAAATGATCTGCCAAAGGTTTCAGGACAAGGTCAGAGCCCAGTCCCAATCTTCAGATTATCCCTAACTCTACGGGGTTTTGGCCACTGGGCTACCTCCTTAGAAACGTCCGATTTCCAGAACTTTGCCAAGCCTGGAGCAGGGGCCTGGAACGCTACCGCTGGAGATGAAGAGAGCCAGGAACACCCGGCAGGGACCCACACACCTGAGGGACAGGGAATGTGACAACCAGAGAACCTAACTCATCCTAGCCTCACCTTCTAGCAGACCTGCTCAAGATCAACCGTCAACAAATGCACCAGAGGGGAGTAAAATATGCCCATGTCCCTTTATATTAATTTTGCGAGTGGGGTAAAATATACATAGCATAAAGTTTACCCATTTAACCACTTAAGTGTACAATTCAGTGCATTAGTGTATTCGTGGTATTGTATAACCGTCACCATTCTCCATTTCCAGAACTTTTCATTAACCTCAGTGGAAACTCTGTTACCATTAAAAATAACTCCTCATTTTTCTCTTCCCATCCCCTGCCCCCAGCCCCTGGTAACCTCCACTCTGTCTCTATGAATGTGCCTGTTCTAGGTGCCTCGTGTAAATGGAATCATACAGTATTTGTTCTTTTGTGTTACATTTACGTTTTGCACTCTCAAAAAAGGATAATTGGTATAACCTTTAAAAAATACTTTGGCAAATATATAAAAAACTTTATTTTTTATTCTAATGAGTATAGAATTTACTGTGTACCAAGTACTACTTTCAGCACTTTTTATACAGTGAGTCATTTCAGCCTTACAACTGTCCTGTGAGGTAGGTGCTGTTATTATCATCCCATTTTACATATGAGAAAACTAAGACACAGAAAGGTTAAGCAACCTAAGGTCACAAAGCTGGTAAAGGGCAGAGCAAGGATTTAAACCTAAGCAGTCTGACTCTCCTTCTAGGAATTTCTCCTAATTGAATAATTTGAGAAATAGATAAGCGCTTATACACTAGAATGTCCATCACTATGTTTTACATGTGAGGAAAAGGGAAGGGAGGAGTCGTGAGAAAAAGTAGGAAAGAAAAGGAAAAGAGACACACTTGAAGTGTTTAACAGTGTGGGAAAGATGAACTAAAAGCCCAACTCCTACCAAGTCCTGCACGACCCAGCCTCTCTCTGCCTCTCTGGTCTTGTTTCTCAGCCCTCTCCCCTGTTGCTCCCCACATTTTTTCTTTTTCTTTTTTTTTGGCCACGCTGCACAGCTTGCAGGATCTTAGTTCCCTGACCAGGGATTGAACCTGGACCCTCAGCAATGAAAGCACTGAGACCTAACCACTGGACCGCCAGGGAATTCCCTCTCCCCACTTCCTAGATACAGTGATTCCACGCTCTTCCTCAATTGCCCCGTCAGTCCCATTACAGGGCCTTTGCTCTTTCTCTGCCCTCTGCCTTGAATGCTTGTTTCCTGAATACTCACCTGGCTGCTGTCCACCCTCCATGCTGAGCTCAAAGATGCCCTCCCGCCCACACCATCTAAAGTAACATCCCTTATGCATACAGTGGTTCATTTGCAGTCACCTGCCCTGAGCAGAAGCCCTGTGAAGGCAGGCTTTGTCTGGTTCCCTGTGTATCCCCAGCCCCTGTAACAGTGCCAGGTGTGTTTTAGGAACTCAGCATTTGTGAACGAATACATGCATGAGTGATGGTATTTCCACACAATGGATTTAAAATCCAATATTAAATCCACACCAATATTAAAAATCATATTTAGGAATGACACAGAAATCTCATTTTATAGTATTAAATAAGTAGAAAATAAAGCTTTACCTACATATGTTCTTAACCATTTAAAAACACGTATGTGTGCACATATACACATTTATATATACACATATATATACACAGACAGGTATCCCCCACTTTTTGAAACTTTGCATTAATGCCACTTTGCTTTTGCCAAAGACCTACATTAGTACCTGTTTTCCCTAACCAAAAAAAAATCCAAAGAGGATTTTCGCTTTTACAAAAAAAAGGCAAAAAATGAAAAAAAGCGTTCAGCGTTTGTTTCGTAGGAGCCGTTACATACATTTATTTATTTATTTATTTTATTGGCTGTGTTGGGTCTTTGTTGCTGCCCAGGGGCTTTCTCTAGTTGCGGCGAGCAGGGTCTTCTCATTACGGTGGCCTCTCTTGTTGCAGAGCACGGGCTCTAGGTGCATGGGCTTCAGTAGTTATGCCACATGGGCTCAACAGTTGTGGCTCACGGGCTCTAGAGTGCAGGCTCAATAGTTGTGGCGCACGGGCTCAGCTGCTCCGCGGCATGTGGGATCTTCCTGGGGCAGGGATCGAACCCGTGTCCCCCGCATTGGCAGGCGGATTCTTAACCACTGTGCCAGCAGGGAAGCCCCAGGAGCCGTTATAGAGTCAGCGCGCACCCCAAGCAGTGAGGGTGGCACCACCAGGCTGCTTCCCAGAAACCATTCTCAGCGTCTCAGCATCGAGACACCATAGCTCTGAACTGTGTCTGTGAACATCTGTGCTTTCTCTCAATTTATTTTGTGCATTGTTAGCAAGATGTATACTGAGGTAGCTGCTTCCTTCCCTTCACGCCATTTAGACTTACGAAAGGGTTCATGGGGAGGCTCTGCTTTCGGATAGCAGGAGAAACCTGTACACAGAAAAACTTTTGGAAGGAAGTAACCAAAATATTTGACTATGGGATTCTGAGTGAAGTCTGACTCTTTATGTGATGCTTTTTCTTCATTTTTCAAGTTTTCTATAACAAGAAGGTACTAATTTTTCAGTCAGGAAAAAAAAAAAAGTAAAGCGTAAGTGCTTTATGGCCTGCAGCCTGGTTACTACTTAAGAAAGTTTGCCTCCAACCCAGCAAAGCTAGATAACATCTTAAGTTTGGGACCAGCAGCGCCTGTTGTTGGGGGAAGGGGTTCATTCATGCCACAGCTGGGGGATGGTTAACTAGACACGGTCACCTCCAAGACCTGACAGCCCACCAGCTGCCACAGGTCCTTCTTGGAAATAAAGCAAGGTAAAAATTAAAAAAAATAAAGAAATATCAAGAGTCTCCCATGGCAGGGCAAGCACAGCAAGTGTTGGGTGCAACAGTAAGAAGAGGGTGTCGGAGGGAGCAGACGTGTGAGGCCAAAGCTAAACCCAGCCCTGCACTCCCCCCACCCCCGCCCCCCTGATGCAGGGTGACGGGATTGAACGTGAACATGAACAAGCCTCCTCTCCACCTCTCAGGATCTGGTGTAGAAAGAAACAAGGAGAAACAAGGTACAACATGGAAGACAGGGCAGGTGCAAGGCCCAGGAAGGGGTCTGTTGTATGGCTGAGAAACCATGGCAACTGAAGGAAACCTGCAGCCAGAGTGGGCATCACATCTGCCGGGCTTTGTCCTCTCACCTGTGGTTTGCAAACAGCCTTCTCCCCATCAGGGTGCTGGAAGGTTTCCGGAGACACTGTGTTCTCTCCTATGGCACAGAACACAGCAGAAATCATGATGCGAAGTGGGGCCTTTCCTATCTATCCTCAAGAAGGGTGATGGGGACACAGTTGGCTTTCCTAATTGCAAAGCAGCTGGAGCTCCGAGCCCATAGCCCCAAGTGCATCACAGTAAATGCGAAGTCCATTTGCACAAGCTTCTCATTTCCAGCCACCCCAGGACATGCTGCTCACCCAACCTCCACCCCGAACCAAGGTCGTTCCCCAGGAACCCGGGAAATCAGGGCCACGTCAAGCTGGATCACAGAGACCCTCCCTGACCTTCCCCTGTGTGAGTCTCCCGTCTTGGACAGGACCTTGTCTTAGAAGGTCTAAGATCTGATCTTTCTGTTTGGTTTCCAGCACTTCCCTGGCATCACTCAGCAATGCTCACCCACCGTCGGCCCGTGTTGTGCAAGGCCTGATGGGACAGGACAGAAGCACGAGCCTCAGCCCGCAGTCCCTGACACTGACGACTTCAGAAAGAGGACGTGGCCTAAACTGCAGCTCGAGGCATAGGTGGCATTTTCTTGCCTTCTGCAGCCTCTCTCCTAGAAACTATGGGACACAAGGGGAGGGCAGGAATGGCTGCTGTTGGCTGTGCTGTGCTTGTCCCAGCAGAGGGGAGGGCTGGAATGGGAGAGAGCCACCTCCCTCAGATGAACTTGAAGTACCAGCCCTCAATCATATGCACACCCATCACTCAGGTCTTTACCAGCTCCCACCCCACATCCCCCCACTGGTCCCTACACTGGTCCCCCCTCTGCTTGCTCCCCTCCACACCTCCTCACCCACGGCTTCCTGCCTCACTGGCAGGTCTTACCAGGGGGTGGGTTGATCCGTATCTGCTGGGCTTCCTCCCAGGCCCTTCCTCCAGGGGCCTCTGGCACTGCCACGCCGCCACTGGTCCCTGGCAGATGGGTCTCGGGAACTGAGTAAAGAGGCACCGGGACCCCCATCTGCCCGGAACCTCCTCCTGCTGGATAGGAGTTGGGCTGGAGGGGAAAGGTCTGCTGTGGGCTGGGCTGGGCCAGGCCTGTCTGCTCTGGTGTCGGCCACAGGGCTGAGCGGTCCCCAAGGGCTTCCGAGTTGCCTTGATGTCCAGAAAGATCCTGGTAGAACGTGTTTCCTAAGGACACAGGGCAATGAGGAAGAAGTGAGACCTGTAATGTGGCTTTTGCGTGGGCCAATCACACCAGGAACAATACTGCTCTTGGGAAAGCAGTGACAAGACAGGCCGTGTGATGTGGCTGCCATTGATGTGAAGACAAGTCCAACACAGCAGTGACTGCAACACCTCTCACAGCTTGTGACTTAGAGTTTACAAAACTATTTCCCTCATCACCTTGTATGACGTCTGAGCCTTTAAACCATTGGGTTGGGAGGGCAGAAATGACCATCTCATGTACTTCCACATGTTATAGCTTTTGGATAAACCTTCTTTTTTATGGATTTCCTAATGGACTTGGGTACCTGAAACTTAGAAAGGATCCACTTAAAACCCAAATCAGACTATAGAAATGACGGCTTTGCTTTTAAAGAAGCAGAGTCTTGGCCCAGGAAAGGACCTCGGTGGTACTCATTCTGGCTCTGCCGTGTTGCTGACAAGACAGACCAGGGTGTGGACATGGACAATGGTTGGCCCAAGGTTATGGGACTGGTGTGGTCAGCTGACCCGCCTGCTCAATTGGGTGACAGGAGACAGGGCTGCTTCCCGGTGGAAATGGCCACCCATAAACACCCCGCCTGCTCTCCCGTAGCCCTTCACCCTCACAGATCCTGGGACACAGCCGCAACACTGGGAAACGGAGACCAAGACCTGCTCTTCCTTGCTGTCCCCTCGCTTATCCCTGAAGGAGGCACAAAAGGCTGGGAAACAGCCGGAAGTAAAGCGATGAGGCCCTGTCCTGACCCCACCAGGGAGTGCTGCTTGGGGGAAAGGGCACAGAACTAACTGGGGTAATAACGTCTGCCCTACCCAACACTCAGAGGCGTCCTGAGGGGAAAGGAGGGATCTGCTGAAAACACTCTGACACCGATGTCACATGTGTGGCAATCGATGCTTGAACACCACAGGCACGTCCTGCGTCCCCACCGCTCATGGGAAATACAGGTAATCCGCTACCTCTGGCCTCAAGAAGTGTATTCATCTGGGGAGACAATACTGACACAAGTGATGCAGTTAGATAACAACACAAGATTAAAACCTGAACCTGAAGCCAACCCTCAGGGATGCCTGTGGCCAGCGGAGCTGTGTGGCGAGGGGACCTGGACCACCGGGTCAGACTGACATAGGCAAGGAAGGCACTCCAAGAAGCGGGGTGGGGATAGTCTTTTAGGTTGAGTTCTCTCGTATAATCAAATCCTGAGAGTCAACTATTGACACACTCAGTTCATTGTTCGGGTACCTGTTGGTTTCCTGGCTCCCAAGATATCCGAGCAAGCAGAGTGAGGATCCCCAGCGTCTCCTGCTAACTTTTGCTATTAAGATAAAGTAAAATCCTCTTAAGCAACACAAAGAAAAACGGAAACAGTGAACCGTAGTTTAAAATGGAGTCAAAGAGGAACTTCAGGAGTGACGAGGTAACGGGGTCTCGGGTGAGTGCAGGGGCTGGGGGTGGGGGGGGGAGCCTCAGCCCTTCCTACCTCCCAGCTCTGCTCAGAGCAGACAGGCACCAGGGCATCCATCCTCTTACAGAGGGAAGGGAACGAGGAGGAAACTACACTGTGGGCCCCAGAGCCTACAGCACACGCAGGAAGCAAGGGCCGCATGTGCCTTTCTCCACCTGCCCTTTCTCAGCGACAGAGGGAGAAAGAAAATGGAGGAGGCCCTGTCCCAATTACTGTTATAATTACTACCAGCCACTTTTGCAACTGTCAGAACAAAAAAAAAGGAAAGGCCTGGAAGTCTTTTAAGCAACTGCCCCACATTACATGAAAGGGACACAGAGCCACTGTCAGCCATTGTTCCTCACAGAGAGATGGAAGCTTTGATGGTCAGAAAATGTATCTTCCAGGACCACAGAGAAGGGTGGCTGGATAATTTGGAAGAGGGCCCCACTGTCTCACACCGAACACAGGAATACGTTTCTACCCGGGAGCAAGGCAGCGGCGGGGAATCTGAGTGCCACCCCTTCCCGGGTCAGGCTGTGCCTCATGGGTGGCAGGGGACCCCACGGCTCTCCACGAGGTCGGGAGCTGGCCAAGGTCAGTGCCTGCCTCCTCTGCGTTTAGGGGAGCCAAGAGGGAAACAGGGGCCCACCCCCTGGACCCGCCCCCCCGCCCCCCCACTCACCTGCAGCTCCTCGTGTTGCCCCCGCAGGTGCACCAGCCAGTCTGGCTCTGGGTCCTTGTCTCCTCGGTGGTGGCGGCGGCGTTCTAAAACCAGAGGATCTGACAGCTTCAGTCTCTCTGCAAGCTTTACCAGGTTTCCAGATGGTAGGAGAAGGAAAAGGAGAGAGAGAAGTAAGAGAAATGGCCAGACCACGGGGAGAGGCAATAAGAAAAAAGAAAAGGAGCCTTCACTCACTTGTAAACCAGATTACAAAGGAGAATTGCCAAATAGCAAATTCAACAGACAGCTTTCCCAAATCACAACAGAAAGTTAACCCATCTCGGTGTTAGATACTAAATAAAATATGAGAAGAAATTGTTAACTCTGCTTCACGTCTCTGCAAAGCTGTCCTTAGGAGCAGCGCTTCTCAAGCTTCAGAGCTCGTAGGAACCACCAGGGACCTTGTTAAAGGGCTCATTCTGATCCCAGAAGTCTGTGGGACCTGAGATTCTGCATTTCTAACAAGCTCCCGGCAAGGAGACGCCCGTGCTGCTGACGGAGGGACTGCGTGCGTTGCAAGACTATTCCATCTTTAAGTCCCCGAACTCTCCTGCTCCTCAATCCTGGGCCTGAGCTCCCTACAACCATCATCCTGTTGACAGAAATCTGCCATCAAGGGGGCTCAGTAGCACAGATTTCAGTGGTGACAGAAGCCAACACTTGGGCCTCATCTAGAGCAAAGAAAAAGTTGACAGTAGGCTACCTCTTTACTCTCGGCTAATGGATTTTTCTTCAATTAATTGGAGCAACTATTTGCCTGACTGTTTTCTTCCCCAGGAACTAAAAGTTGATATGTTTTTGTTTTCTCTTTTTGAATGTATCTCACATGTGATAAAATATTCCATGCATTTTAAAGCATTTTAATAAGGATCATTTCCTGTCTTAATCACTAAAATATATTTTCTAAGCCCAGCTTTTATAATTAGAACAGTTCACCATAACAGGCAGTTTTACTGCACCACAAAAACAGATGCAAGAATGAATTTCTTGCAAAGCACACGCCTGGTTTCCAGTCCCCCGATTTCACTGCGTCCCCCGGCCTCCCCCACCCATAACACCCTTCTTTGTGTAGTGTCAGGCCTCTGCTTATCACATCTGGGCATGCATATGTGGTCAAAGACAGCCATGGGCTCCAATTTTACAGCATGTTCAAAGAAGATGAAATGGGGCATCTGAGCTGCTTTACAGTAGCTTTCTCTGAACACTGAAGATAACACACCTGCAGAGAACCCTTTGAGAAGCTCACCTTGATGAGTTCCACTAATAGCACAGGGTGACTGCTCTCTCCTTGGCTCAGGAGGGCTGTGCCAATGGCTTCGCAGTAATGCAAGGCCTGGG
Organism: Hippopotamus amphibius kiboko; assembly: GCF_030028045.1. Lineage (NCBI taxonomy): Eukaryota > Metazoa > Chordata > Mammalia > Artiodactyla > Hippopotamidae > Hippopotamus > Hippopotamus amphibius. The sequence goes on along the minus strand of NC_080188.1, from coordinate 172,245,249 downwards.
ATGCAAGGCCGTAATCTGCCAGACGGGAAGCATAAAGGAGCTTATACACCTGTGAAGAGGAGCAGGGCCAGTGATGAGCCCATTCAGGCAGGGACAGAAAGAGAGAAGTGGAGATAAGGCTTCTTGGAAGTCAGCTGACTGCCAACTTCCTCTAACTCTGGATCCAGATATTAAAAGAGGGCCTTGTGCCATTTGGGGCATTCTATCTGTGTATGGGCACAATTCCAAATCCAGCCTGCAGTTCCGTCTTTATAGAGAAAGGGATGGAAGACATATCGGCTGAATCTCCCTAGGCTCTGGTCACCATGGAAATGCACCAGACTCTTTACTTCTTACCAGGCAGCCCACCTCTCTGGGAAGCCTGCTGTATGTGGGGCACAGGACCAGGCAGCAGGGGGACGGATAAGAGAAGAGAAAGTGACTCAGGGGCAAGGGGTTACAAGCCCAAGGGAGAGCACAGACAGATACGGGTAAGGGCTCAGAGAGGCACGAGGGACAAGAGCCAGGTGCAGCATGAGGGCTGGGAATCAAGTTCAAACCCCTGCTCTTTGCTGGGTGTGGAACATTGAGCTAGTTACCCCACCTCCTCCCTGCACCTTGGTTTCCTCACTCTAACATGGGGATGATAATATGACCTACTCCTTGGTTACTGTAAAGATTCAACGAGACAATCCACGAAAGTCCTTAGAACAAATGGTACCCAAGAGATGTGAGCCATAGCACGAAGCTCCTCAGAATCTCTTTTGCGAAAGGAGGGTAATCATGCCTGCCTCACAGAATTAGGAATTACAGTCAAAGCATCACAGCACAGTGCCAGGCATGTAGAACTCATTCCCTAAAAACAGCTAATCTCACTGCTATCAGCCCAAAGACAGCTGAGAGGTGGGATGACTACAGAATAGAAAGAAAGAGACTGAAGACCTGCATGGATCCAAAGGAGTTGGTCGGGCAGGGCTCTGCTGGAGAAGGTGGGTCTTTGGTAAAGCTCTTAAAGAAGATACTAACTGGGTCATTGCCCTGTAGGCAGTAATTCATTCATTTCCAAGGCTTTGTTTGTTTCGTGTTCTGCGGTGCTGGTGGTGGTTGGTAGTGGTGTGTGTTGCTGCCTCCACTTGTACTCTCAATACAGTAACTGAAGGAGTCTTTATGGATTTAAGGGGACAACAGGGCATCCAGTAGAGAGATTGAGAAGAGAGGTTAGAACCTGGATGTGGACGCTGCCTCTGCACAGCTGGAGCCCTGAGGGGAAGAACAAAGGATGGGAACCAAGGACAAAGCAGGGAGGAATTTCCAGGGTTACAGACAGTCGTCCAAAAGAGATGGGAGCAGCAGGGCAGAGAGGGAGAAGGGTGAGCAGCCCCCAGCTGGGCCTTCCTGCTCCCACTCCCGGCAGGATGGCCATGCGGCCAAGGAGAAGGTGGAGCCGTTTGGAGAGAGAAGAGCAGAAGGGAGCTGCCGATGGGAGGCGAGGCCCAGGGCTGCCGGCACGATTCTCATTTGTCAGGAGTGAGGCGGGAGCCCCCAGCACAGAGGCTTGCTGCCGTGTTTTGCTTTCCTATCTTAAAATACAGACCTTTAGGGGACCTAGAAAGAAATCCTAACCTTTCCCACACTCCAGCTAATTAGGAAAAGTCCAGTGGATGCCTCAGCCCAGCCACTATGTGCCAGACGGCAAGGCTGAACATCGAGCCACCCGCAGCCACGTGACGCAGCTAAGGTGGTGGCCTCCTGAGGGTTCAGTTACCTGGAAAGAAGGGATGAAGGATTTGGGGCGGCCCAGCATCTGACAGTACTCGAAGATCTCCGTCCTCTGGATAGCCTCAGTTGTTGCAAATTTCAAAAACTCTTGACTAAAACCAGGGAAGAACAATACAAGAGACTGAGGTGAGGGCGGGTGGGGGACGGATGTAAATCCTAGTAGACAGCCAAGCACCAGCTGCGTTCACTCATGGAAGAGTTTCTGTCCTGGGCTGACCCCTGGGGCAGCTCCAGGAGAGGAACGAGAATCTGTGCCTCCAGAGGCTCTGGGGGGAAGGCGGGGGGAGAGACTGCGGGGAGGGGGCGATCTCTGCCATCTTCGCTGGAGGGTCACTTAAGGCAAGCTGCTCTCAGGCCCAGCTGCGTGGGGCACTGGGTCCCCCCCGTAAGCAGGCTGAGAGCCAGCCTTAGTGCCAGAGAGCCCAGAGTGGGTGTCTGTGAGAGGCCACCCTAGCCTGAACAGCAGAGAGAAAAGAGGGAGCGGTGTGACGTTGCAGGAGCACTGAAGGAAGAAGGTCCGGCAGAGAGGGCAGCACTGCAGAGCCAAACATCAAAAGATGGTCCCTACACTGGAAGCTCATTCTGGTGAGGAAGTAGACTGGGTGCATGTGACCTGAGGGGCCCTCAGAGTCCCCACGCGTGCCCAGACAGCTGCGGTTGGGTTTGAAACCATAATCACCAGGGTTCTCCCTGGGGTCGGGACTGTATCTCCAGAAACATGCTCGTACGATATAAACATAGGAAGGAGACATTAACCCATTTCTCTTATTGTCACATTTGGCCCAGACTGGCTTCTTTGACAAGATAACTACATGCTATCAGAGACCATGACCTTGACAGGCCATGAGAGGATGTGTTTCTACAAGGAAAAGCATTACAGTCTGGATTCCAAGTCCAACCTGACCCCACACTAGCTGTACTGTCTTAGACAAGTTATTTAACCTCTCTGTGCCTTGGTTTCCCTCGTCTATAAAGCGAGGATTAAAAATATACCTTCGGGGACTTCCTAGGTGGCGCAGTGGGTAAGAATCCACCTGCCAATGCAGGGCACATGGATTCTATCCCTGCTCTAGGAAGATCCCACATGCTGCGGAGCAACTAAGCCCATGCATCACAACTGTTGAGCCTGCGCTCTAGAGCTCGTGAGCCACAACTATTGAGCCCATGTGCTGCAACTACTGAAGCCCACGTGCCCAGAGCCCATGCAACAGGAGAAGCCACCACAATGAGGCAGCTGTGCACCACAATGAAGAGTAGCCCCCACTTGCCACAACTAGAGAAAGCCCATGTGCAGCAATGAAGACCCACTGCAGCCAATAAGCAAATTTATAAAAATAAAATAAAAATTAAAAAATAAAATATATATATACCTTCTTCACAGGGTAAATGTGTGATGATTAAAGGAAACAGTGCAAATAAAACAGCTGGCACAATGTAAGAGCTTAGGAAACCTTAACTATTACAGGGAGAGAGAAAGAGATCCAGAATACGGAGGGTGGCTAGAGAGCAAACTGGTCTTTTTGTCCATTTATTCATCATCTAGGGGCTTATTAAGGTCCTTCAGTGTGAAAAGCCTAATGTTATGGCCAGCAGGGAAAAAGTGACAGGCGGGACTTTTGAGTAGCTTGTGCCCTAAATCAGTGCAGGGTGTGGGGGCGAAACACAAACTTCTTCCGCTTTCGGGTTTTGCCCAAGGCGGGCTCCGAGAACAGGTCCAGGGCTGCCTAACTGCAGAGCCTCAAGCCTGCACGCCACTCACACCAAGTATTTTGTGAGTCAGTCTCTGATCATGGAGCCAGGGCGCCACCGAGTGGCCAAAGTGGCACAATACACCCCACAGGCACCAGTTCGCAGCTTCCCCGAGCAGGGCCTGGGCCTGAGGCCCCCTGGCGGTGCGATGCGGCACCCACCCAGCATCTCCTAGACCAGAGCCTACCTGTGCCAAAAAGCATCCCAGAGGAGGGAACCAGTAGTAGCTGAAATTCACACAAGACAATGGAAAATGGAGCCACGAAGCCCAGCAAGGACTAAACCGATCCCCGGGAAGGCGTCCTTCCCACTCCGTTTCCCCCGGAGGATCCCGTACCTGTGGCTACTGCCCAGCAAGGCCAGGTGGTCTGTCTTCACGGTGTAGTAGCCGAAGGGCACGCGAGCCATGAGGTAGCAGAAGTGAGCTGCCTCCACCAGCCCCTTCCCAGCTGCAGGAGGAGAAGCAGCCCGGGTCAGGGGACACGCCCACATGGGGACCATCTGGGTGGGATGCGAGAGGGGTGGAGAGGGCTCGGAGGTCGGAGTGAAGAGCCTCATGGGAATAAAGCAACGAGCTTTTCACGCCACGAGTCACAGACCCCACACCCTACTCCCTCTCCCATGACATTTTTTGGCCTCCGACATTATTTCACTTCTCTTCAGCCAGAATAAGGCACTATATTTCACGTTCCCCCAATGGATTTTTGGTGAGGATGTTTCAAAGCATTTTAGTCCTTCTGGAGGGGGAGAAATGGGTAGAAATGCCTACACCTGAGCAGAAAAGCAGGCCACTGGGAGTAGCAGTTTCTAAAACTAGGCTTCTTGGGGCACTAATGCCTCTCCTGCTAGAATTAAACAATAGAAGAGTTTTCCCAGTGCTCATAAAAGTTACATCCATTACCAAACTGTTTCCAGTTTTAAAAAGTTCTCCCATACATTTTCCATTACCTCAACACTGAATTAATTCAAATAGGTAAAGTACGTAGCACATGGCCAGGCACCCAAGAAGGTTCCACAAAAGTTAGTTCTCTTTCTCATTCAACAAAAGCTGAACAACCTGGCATTTGACTGGGCACAGCCTTACACGTAGCTACTTTAAGTTTAGCAGAGCGGTATTTCACAAAGTGCCACACAGCCATGATTTCTAGACATTCTACCCCTTTGACCAAATCTGAGAACCAGTGATCTGGAACATTCAACAGCCCCTACGTGTTTCTAAGGCCACATTCACAGAGAGATGATAAAAATAAAGACTACACGATTACCCAGAGTAGTTCAGGCAAAAAATAGAATTTCCTATCTGGTTGAGCCGGGTCACTGCGAGACTAACAGCAACAGTAGGGGAGATGCCCCCATGTGTTAAATCCATCTGCAGGGGACTCTGACCTAGGCATAGGAATCAGCTGCTCAGGGGAGCCTCCTACAGCGGCAGGACACCAGAGTCTCTGGCTCACAGCAGAAATCTGGGACATGGAGAGGCAAGAAGGACACTCCTCTCCCAGGAGTTTCTGTCCCCAAACCACTGTCTCCTGGGTCAAAGGAAAGCCTGAGGCATAGACTTGCACCCAACACAGAACCTAAGAATCTAAGCACGGGGTGGTTAAAGCTGGCCTGGAGATAGAGGAGAGGAGGGGGACGGAGCTGGTCTCTGCTTACCCAGGGTGTCCCCCATGGTGACAATCGTGCGCTGATACAGCTCCGGGTCCCCACCCGGATTCGACAGAATCACAGCCAAGTGCGGCCTCCAGTCTCCCCACTGTTTGTCCCCACAACACTGAAAAGCAGCAGAAAAATTGAAAATTGGCTGAGTAATGCAGCCCCATCCTTTACATAGGTAAAGAAGGTTGTTGTCTACTTCCAGGTTTGCCAGGAGCTCCCCTTATGCTGCCTGCAATGTGGCCACTCATTGATTTTGAGTTCTCTTTTTAAAAAAGCAAATCTCTTAGAAGGATGGATAGGCAGACAGACACATTTCGCACATACATGCATACACATATACCCAGGGATGTTGGGAGATAAATCAAATCACACTATTGGTCACTCATTTTCAAATTTCTTCCTGGTGCTCCTAACTCCAATAGCCAGGGACAAAATTCAAAACGAACAAACAAAACAAAACAAAAACAAAAACAAAAAAACCCAAAAAACTGATGTTTCAGTGGGAGAGCCTGTTAGAAGACAGGGGAAAACTGGGCTCCTTAACACTTCACCAAACGGCTGTTTTCTGGTTTTACAAAGCCCTCTCCCACACATCACTTTCTTTAATCTTCACAACCCCATGAAGTCTAATTCCTATCACCTCTTGAGGAGTGAGAAGACCAGGCCAAGTGGCCCAGCCAGCACTATGTCCCCTCCCTCTGGTGACAATGCAGGGGCAGTGGATCACCACAAGGGGGAGGTAGAGAGTAACCAGAGACGTGGGCACAGGCCCCACACAAATGACTGGCCGCCCTTCTGAATGAAGGGGACATTCAGGGCAGGAAATAGCAATAAAGAAACAACGTAAAGTCCCTAAACACGACACAGGCCCTGGATTCAACCGGGGTCCTGCCTCTTGAGCAAGCTTCTTAACATCTTCGAACCTTTGTTTCCTCATCTCTTAAATGGAGATCATGTCTCTCTGACAGGTTTTTGTTGATAATATACTCATAATAAGATAGGTAAAGCACGTAGCATAGTGCCTTACACTTGGTTTGCACTTTATAAATTACATGTAGGTGTAAATACACACACACACACACACACACACACACACACACGGAAGCACAGCAAAGGAAAGAGGTGATTTGCAGAGCATTCTGTCCTCCAATTTGTTATACAGAACGGATAGAGCAAGAGATTGACAGTAACAGCTAAGATCTGGAGGTCAAAACAATTCACAATTTTTTGTTATTGTATTTGTAATTATCCCACAGAACAAAAGATGCTTTATCCGACCCCATTTTATAGTTTCTCTCTGTTTATCTGGGAAACAGTGTGAATGAGGACAGTGATGATAGATCGCAATGATAATAGCAGTTCTCACTTACTGCACTTTGACCCTGGGCCACAGCCTGTGCTAAGCATTTCTCCCAAGAACAACCACATGCATTAGGTACTATTATTATCCCCATTTTAACATGTGAGCCAGGCTCTTTCTCGCTGGAACTAAAGGAACCGGCAAAAAAAAAAAAGCCCTTGCTAAAAAGACCAAAAACTTAGAAGTAATTCTTCTGTCTCCTCCCCAAGGTGATTTGGAAAAAAAATCACTGTAAAGCAGGTCTAAGAAGGGAGAGAGAGAGAGAGAGATAACGCTTATTAACTAACTTCAGTGGGCCAAGCATGGTGCTTGATATGTTCAGATACTCTCTCTCCTTTAATTTTTACACGAGCTCTGTTAGGCATCAAAATGCCCACAAAGATGAAAAGCTGAGGCTCTGAGATTAAGTAGCAAGGCCCAGTTTACACAACAGTGAGGAGCAGAGTCTACGTTAAGCCTGTGACAGAAGCTCATGTCTGTGTTTTCCAGCTGCCATGTTTTTTCCGCTACACCTCTTATTATAAATACCAAAGTCTAGCCTTTTACTGGATGCTGTGATGCTAGAAAACCCTCAGACACTAGGGTCAAATACTGCATTGGCACATCACCTCTGGCTCCTCATTTTTCTCACCTAAAAGTAGGGAACATTTAGCAAACAATGAGACCCAGTGGACTGTATGTTGATTACATCATTTCCTGCATTTAGTGCTTTGTGAGGTGGCACAATTTCACTGCAGAGGACAGGCACTCAGCAGAACTGGGAGGAGCACCCCATGTTCCAAGGTAGCCCGCTGGTTTGACAATGGGGCCTGAAACTCGTCATATCTCTTTTCTTTTCTTGAAATTGTCCGCAGCAATAAGGACAAAAAAGCAAAAGCGTGAAGTCCATTTTCATTAAAACTAGGTGTCAGCAAAAATCCAAGCCTCTAAATACAAGAAAAGGCTTCCAAAAGTAATGGAGATTGAACAGAGGTGGGTTTAGGAGGCAGAGAGAGAGAACAGCAGAGGGCGGGGATCCCACAGCCATCTCCGTTGGCCGGGGAGAAGCAAAGATGCTCACAGAAAACAACAGGTCATGTGGAAATGCCAGCTGGCCTGGAATATGGCCCTGGCACCTCCCCAGCTCAAACCTCCCATAAATAACTGGTCCAGGGAGGAACTTGAAGCCTGCGAAGGAACAAGTACACAATCTGTACAAATATACCATCAAGATAAAAAAGGAGGGGGGGAGGTAGAGAGAACATTCAGCAGAAAAATGTTTCCACAAACAGTTGTCGCCTAACATTTCAGCATGAATATAAGTAAAATAATGAATTTTTTCTATGAAGCAAGGGCCTAAAGCTAAGTTATGGGGTGGAGGAAAAAGATGGTGGAGCACAGGAGGAGGTAAAAGTGACCTGCAGAGCTCAGGAGAGAAGGGGGAGAAAAATCCAAAAAATAAAGACAAAAATGGAAAGAGCACAAAAGCCAAGAGACACCGATGAAAACACAGTAAGGGACACAGAGGATGGACACACAGCAAAAAAGAGGAAAGAAAGAATTGAAACAAAAAAATTTTTAATTAAAGCGAAAATCGTATCTATAATTCACATGCATATGTGTATAGAGTTCATATATATATATATATATGTGAACTGTGAGGGAGAGTCCAAAATTATCCACACTCTGGTTATATTAAAACTTCTATAAATTCTACAGCCAGAGTGTGGATAATTTTTGACTCACCCTCATATATATAGTCGGTGTATAGAGGGAGTTCCTGAAAAGAAAATCAAAATAAGAGAACAAAACAAATACTGAAGGATATAATTCAAGAGATTTCTCCTGAACTGTAAGGTATGGATGCACATATTAAAAGAGCGTGCTGTGTCCCCCAAAACGGACACAGTCAACAGCAAGATATATCTTAGTAAAGATATTGGACGTCAAGGATACGGAAGGAATGCCTTGGGACAAAAACATCAAGTCTCCTATAATGGGAAGACGACGAAGCTGGCCTCGGAGTTCTCCTGAACCGCACCCTGCACGGATGACATGCAGACTCTAACGTGTCCAGCCGCACAGGGCCACGTGCAGTGGTGGGGAAGAAAGGAAGCCTGGCTGTGGGAAGCGTGGCGAGCAGCCCCGGGTCCTCTCACTCACTCACCACACAGCAGAAGCCACGGATTGTGGAAAGCGCAAGGTCTCTGGAATCAGACGGACCTGGGCCAGTCCTGACTGTACTACTCCTACCTCTGGGATCTTGGGTCATTTTACACTTTTGCATCTCACTTTTCACACCTGCAAGACAGGGATCATAACTCCTGCCTCCGTGCATGAAATAACAACATGCCTCACCGCGCTTAGCACAGGGCCAGGCGCATGGGAGATGACGGGCCAACAACTCTCGTTTATTTTTCATCTCTAAAGCGGTCACCTCATTGCCGAGCAGTCCCCACCCCCTAAAGCCTTAGGGTGCTGGGGTGCTGAGGGGCGCCCTGTCGCAAGGGGTACCGTGGCTGCCTGTGGAATCCTCCCCGACATGAGCTGGAAGAGGGTCTGCAGGGGGTCGTTGAGCGCCAGCGTGCTGGTGAAGCTGCAGAGAGAGGGGACCGACCGTCAGTGCGGACCCAGCCAAGAGAGCCTTTACCCCATCGCCTGCGAGGCACGAGGCCTCGTCTACTTCTGTTTGATTGCAGCAGCTTCTTTTGGAACTTGAGGTTCTCTTTTCAGTTGTGCCTCAGCTCCATCCTGCTTTCCGACCTCCATCCCACCACACACCCCAAATAGATGTCACTACCGGGGGAGATCTTCTGCATTTTGGCACTGATGCCCTAACGCGTGAGTAACCACTTCCACGGGCTTTCGTCCATCACAGGGGAGAGTCACAAATATGTAAAGGACCCCCGAGAGCCCAACGGTGGGCGCCTCCTCCCCAGCCACCCTCCACACCCACTGCCCTGCAGCAGCCCTCCTCCAGGCCACGGCCACAGCCCTCAGCAGCGTTTTTCAGACTCATCACTAGCCTAGGTCTCTAGTGTGTTTGCTCGCAAGCACTAAATAGTCATTTTCAGTAACCAAAGAGGCGTAGAACAGGAACCAGAAGTGATCCTGCTGATGACAAAGCATGAGATCTGCTTAACAAGGATATAATAAGCTCTATGGCTGATGTGAGATTTAAGCACACTCAGTAAGAGACACGTTTCACGATTCGCTGGGTCCCATCAAATATCAATGGCCCAAGGCAAAAATCTGTAGTGGAGATGTATGCTACCGTGCGCGGTTGTGGGATGTTCGTTTCCAAAACCCACAGGAAACTCATCCCTCAGAGCACCACTTTTTGTAACAGCACCCTTCCTCCGGAGCCCAGAATGCTTCTCCTAATAAAAGTCCGTGCCCCTCACCACTCCGGTCTCTGAACGTAACGAAGTACATGGTGGTGTCACGACTTGTCGGGAAGACTGCGGGTCAGAGTGATAAGAGACCCGATGGAGGCCATCGTGAAGAATGGGCTCCCGGGTAGTGTGACAGCCGTCAGCCCACAGACTGGACTGAAAGTGGGGGCGTCCATCTTCTTATCCGACTCTCTGTCCAACAGGACTTACGGCCGATTGAAGTATAAGATAAGCAGAGAAGGTAGCTTCAGGGCTTTAACCAACATGACAAGATAAATTTTGAGGTACCATTCTTCTCACCGTCTGACCCAAGGCTGCTCCTTACAGGAGGCACCCCCGCCCCACCCCACCTCTGCCACACATCTGTCCCCAAAAATCCGTGCATGCCAACTGCAGCCTGAAGGGCTGACCCCCTCCAGCACTCCCTACACCTACACCTCCGTTTGATTCTGAGTCTCTTTAGCTGTTTCATCACCCTTGTTCTAAACTCCTGGCTATGTACGCACACCTCCATCCCTATCCCGTCCTGGTTTGAGTATTACTTCTGGTCCCCCCAGCACCCGGGTCCCGGTAGCCTCATGCATCCTGAAGGGATGACTTCAGTCTTGATATCCTCCACTAGATGAAGACTTCCAGATCTAATTCCCAGTCCTATAAACTCCTTTCTACCACCGCTCACAGCCCTGCTACCCGGTATCCCTCCCTACTTCCCAGCACCCACACCCCTACTGCAGGACCAAGTAGTACATTACTAACTCTCAGTCCTAAGGTTCTGTCAGTTACCCTTAAGTGATCTATCCCCTCACTGATGGAACTCTCAAGAGCAGGCCCTCCCAAACAGAGAAGGCTATCGCAATGTAGAAACCTACTTAATTTTTGGAAACTCTGACCCTGGGAGACATTAGCAAAATGTCTTATTCAACTTAGCAGCTGGAAAGAATATATCTGTGTCTCGTGTATTAGGATCTGGAGAAGAGAAAGGCTACGTCCAACTCAGAGTTGGAAAGATGCTTGCAGGGCGGGGCTCTTCAATGCATCTTGCATTTCTCCCCACCCTCCCCCTTCCCTTTGGAGGAGAGGCCTCTCTGCTCCACTGGTCTCCTTGGCACGTCCCCAACTCACCCACTCATGACCCAGCTATAGGTCCTTGGGTCCATCTTGCTGGCGAGGAACAAAGCGTGGCCCCACAGATGGCTCTTCATGGCCCACTCCAAGGCTTCCTGAAAACACAGACATTACCTTCAGTCCCGCCTCCCTCATCTGCCCTAACGACAACGACAAACAACTGTGCTTGGGCACTGCTGCCCTCTGAGTAGGAGAGGCCGGCCTTCCAGGAAGACTCTCAGAGCCTCTCCTGCGAACGTGAGAAAGGAACGGGAGGGAAATGGCTTTAACTGGCAGGTGTTTCTCCCCAAGTTGTCCCTTTCTCCAGCCTTGACATTATCAAAACCCCTTATGTGATTTCATTGGCTCCCCCTCAAACCTAGTTTCCAGATGGCTTTATCTCTTTAGCTAAAGTCACACAATCCTTTTATGAACCTAAGCACCAAAAATGAGAGAAGCATCCCACCGCAAGGACTGAGTCTCAAAAGACGAGTTTCAAGACGGTGTTCACGGGGGCATGGTAGAGGAACTATTTCTTGATTAACAACTGGGGCTGAGGCTGCTGGTTCCTCATCCAAATCCAGGCTCTCCTTTCTGGCCCAAGAGCTGGACTATATTTCCCACCTCCCTGGCACCAAGGTGTGGCTGAGTTCTGGGCCGTCAGATGGGAGTGGAAGCAATGTGTGCAGCTTCCAGGTCTGGCCCATAGCACCCCCCATGTTCAATCCTCTGTGGCCTCTTCCCCATCTGGCTGGGATGAAGATGACGCCCGGAAACCTTAGAGACTCTACGTTGAAGGTGGGGAGCTGAGTTCCTGGGTGAGTGTGGAGCAGGGCTGCCCCATCTTCTGTTCACCTGCCCAGTCCTCTCTCATGAAGAGAAAGAGGCTGTTTGTTTGTTTGTTTGTTTGTGGCTGCAACGTGCAGCATATGGGATCTTAGTTCCCCAACCAGGGATCGAATCCACTCCCCCGGCATTAGAAGCTCGGAGTCTTAAGCACTAGACCACCAGGGAAGTCCCGAGGCTGCTATTATGTTTAAGCCAGTATACACAGCAGTTAACTACCCCACCTAATACTATAACTGACTGCTTACTAACTATCAAGTGCTTGTTAACTATCAACTTCATATGTCACATTAATGACACCATTACCTTGGTGACATGGGTAAGAAGCTGCAAATTTTAAAACATACACACACAACTATTCACCTCTCTATTTAATTTTCAAAACAATTTAGTAAGAGCTTAATCTATCTGTGAGGTTGACCTGGTATTAATTATTTCCTTAGTGCCCCCAAAATAATGTGATTTCTGGACAGGAGGTCACTAATGAGGTATTTCCACCTGCAAATGAAAATGTATTTGGTCATCCCAACATCTCCCATGTTATCTTATTTAAACAATCACAGCTAGGCAATTCAGCCTCACATCCAGTAGAAGCAAAAAAGACGTTCACATTATTACTCTTTCTGAAACAACAACAGCACAGGGAACTGTATTCAATATCCTGTGATAAACCAGAATGGAAAAGAATATTTAGAAAAAGAATATATGTGTGTGTGTGTGTGTGTGTGTGTGTGTGTGTGTGTGTATAACTGAATCCCTTTGCTGTACAGCAGAAATTAATGCAACATTGTAAATAAACTGTACTTAAATTAAAAAAAAAACAGGTGAAATCTTTAAAAAATTGCTCTTTTTGGAAAAAAAAAGATTCCTCTTTTGGTATGTTATACTATTCATAATACTATTACAGTATTTTTAAAAGGAGTTACTAATGATTGGTTGAGAATTACTAGTTTACTCAAAAATCTTCATCTCCAAAAATATAATTTAAGAATAAGTGAAGAAATTGAGAACTTATATAGAGGATGTCAATCTCACACAACGCCAGACATAAGACCCCAGTTAAGTGTTAATAAAGGTTGTAAAGATATTGTGGTGTCCAGCTCCTCACAGATCACCCTGAACTCCCATAGTACCCTATTTACCCATCGCGTACTTTTGGGTCAAGGTGTGACAGGTGATGAGGTGGCTGGTTACAAGCCCAAGCTCAGGCACCAGGCTGCCTAGATCTAATCCCTGGCTTTATTATTTACTAACTTCCCTCATTTGTAAATACATAAAGCAAGACTAGAACCTAACCTAGAGAGTTTCTATGATGATAAATGAGATAATGCGTGTAAGGTGTTAAATGAGTATCTGGGACATAGAAAGTATTTTTCAAATATTTGCTTTTATTATTGCTGTTGATCGCTTCTCGGCCTTTTGGCTAAGATCAAGTGTATTATTGCTGTTGTTATGGTCATTATTTATCATTCTTGAGGAAAGAGATTATCATTGATTCATTTCTGTATCCCCTGACTGGGTTCAATGCCTTAGAAGTAGTGGCTGCTTAATAAGTGTTTACTGAATAAAAGAATCGCTGGTGAAACAGCAAGTCCCTACTATACAATGAAAACACACACACACATACACACACACACATATGTACATACATATATACACTATAAGTTGATCCCATTAATTTTCACTGGGGATCCTATCTTGCACTCATTTAAAAGATAACATCACATACAAACACATACACACAATTAAAGATTTAAATGTAAAGGTGAAGTCACAAATGTACTTTGACTTTATTTTCATAACTCAATTTTGAAGCAGGAAAAACCTTTTTAAATATGACCCCAAAAAAGTGATTTTGGATGGATAAAGTGTTCCTACAAATCAATAAGTGGGGATCAAAAATCCAACAGAAAAATGTGGAAAATGCATGACAAAAAGCAATCACCGATTAAAGGATATTCAACTTCATTTATAATAAGAAAAATGCAGATAACTGCTATACATTTTTTCACCTCTCAGTTGGCACATTTCAAAACGTTTGGAAACACACTGGGCTGGTGACAGTGCGGGGAGACGGGCACCCTGATACACTGCTGGTAGAGTGATCGATACAACCTTTAAAAGGGCAATTTGTCAATATCTTATCACCATTACAAACCACATACCCTTTGACCCAAAGCTCCCACTTCCACAAACTTTCCTGACATATATTCTCTCCACAGGGCAAAATGTTATTCATTGCAGCATTATTTGTAACACCAAGAGACTAGAAATAATCTAAATGTCAATCTATAGAGGTTCAGTTGAACCCATTATAATTTATCTATAGAAACCTATGCAGCCTCAAGAAATAATGAGGAAGGTATTTACATATTACAAGGAACCAGAGTCAGCAAAATGTGGCCTGAAGACCAAATTCAGCCCACTGCCAGCTTTGGTACAGCCCACAAGCTAAGAATAGTTTTTATATTTTTAAATGATCGGAAAAAATCAAAAGAAGGATAATGTTTCATCACATGAAAGTGATATATAATTCAAATTTCTATGTCAATAAATGAAGTTTTGTTGAAACACAGACACACCCATTTATTCACAGAATATCTGTGGCTGCTTTCACGTGACAACAGCAGAGTTGAGCAGTGACCCTATGGCCTGCAAAGCCTAAAATATTTACTGTCTGTCCCTTTATAGAAAAAATTTGCCATCCCCAATATGGAGAGTTTCCTAAAACATTCTGTTAAATGACCAAAGGAAGGTAGTATGTTATAAGAGAAAAAAGGAGAAAACAATTATATATGCAGAAAACATCTCTGGATGTTTCAATGAGAGAAACTGCATGCCTGGGAGGAGGCAGGGGACAGCATTTCTCCCATTATATCCATTTACCTTTTGATGTTTTTTAATTAAATGGATTCAAACTGAGTTCAATCATATATTCAAATATTTAAGACTTTTGTAAAATGTGAGTTCAACTTCAAAATTAAACAGGGCATAAAATAATAGGGAAATGTGTGAGGCTATGGATGTGTTAATTATCTAAATGGGGGTAGTCCTTTCACAATGTATAAGTATACCAAACCGTCACATCATACACCTGAAATATCTTACAATTTTATTTGTCAAATATACTTCAATTTAAAATTTTTAATAAATAAGTCTAATTTATAAATCAAAAAATAAACAAGGCATCACTTCATCAGTGGACTTAAAGTATTTGGTATGGATAGGTATATTTTAGATATAGCTAATGGGGGTATCACTTGTAAACAAACCTTCTGGAAACTAATTTAGTGTATACGTGAAGAACCTTTTCTTTTTTTTAGATCATAAATTTATTTTTTAAGCTCTTTATTGGAATATAATTGCTTTATACTGTTGTGCCAGTTTCTGCTGTACAACAAAGTGAATCAGCTGTATTTATACATATATCCCCATATCCCCTCCCTCCCTCGACTCCCTCCTACCCTCCCTATCCCAGCCCTCTAAATCATCACCAATCATCAGGTTGATCTCCCTGTGTTATGCAGCAGCTTCCCACTAGCTATCTGTTTTACATTTGGCAGTGTATATATGTCAAAGCTACTCTCTTACTTCGTCCCAGCTTCCCCTTCACCCCCCGCTCTGTGTCCCCAAGTTCATTCTCTACATCTGCATCTTTATTCTTGCCCTGTCACTGGGTTCATCTGTACCATTTTTTTAGATTCCATATATATAAGTTATCATATGGTATTTGTTTTTCTCTTTCTGGCTTATTTCACTCTGTATGACAGACTCTAGGTCCATCTACCTCACTACAAATAACTCAATTTCATTCCTTTTTATGGCTGAGTAATATTCCATTGTATATATGTGCCATATCTTGAAGAACCTTTTAAAAGTTCATAGCCTTTAACCCAGTAGTTCCACGTCTAGGAATCTATCCTAAAAAATAATTTAAAGATCAGCCAAAGATTTATACAATAAGATATTCAGATTGTATAATTTATAATGGGTGGCAAAATTATACATAGCCTATATATTCAACAACAGTGAATTGATTAAATAAAATGTGATACATTCATATAACGGAATACAGTCCATTTTTTAAATGGCACATTTTAATGCCATGAGAGTATTTCACCAAATACTCTTAAGGAGAAAAGAAAGAAGTAAATGTATATATAATTAAATTTGATTTGTAATATATGTATGCATAGAAAATACTAGAAATAAATATATCAAAATGTTAACGGGTATGATATTCCGGTGGTAGGACTATGGGTGTTTGCTTTTTCCTTTGTACCTTTCTGAACTTAAGTGCTATAAAATGAGTGTATGTCACTCATACAATTGGGGGAGGGGTGAGTGGTAGGGATGCTGATCACTTTTTTAAGCAGGGGTGGGCACAGCACTTGCCTTTTTCCTTCCATAGTAGAGCAGCTTAGTGAATTTCTCCACAATCTGCGCAGGTGTCTCCACACTGGGTGGAATCTCGCCGGTGAGCAGGTTCCTGGTCCCCGAGCTCAGCACTGGCCAGTCCTCGTCGCTCAGGTTGATGAGGTTGGCCACAGGTGGCTGCCGCTTGTACTTCTCCAGCTTCTTGCAGTCCTGCATCAGCAGCTCCGCGATGTCAGACCCCACCATGGACTGCAAAGCAAAGAGGGCCATCCCGAGGGCGCGTCCTATGTGTCCTCATGCTGGCAGCCCAGGTGAAGAAGGAAGGCACCAGAGCCCTGCCCGCTTCAGGAGGAGGCTGACGTGCAAACGCAAACAGCCCCTTCTTGGATTGTTGTAGTTCAAACTCCAGCCACACTCTCACAGTTATTTTCTGCCTGTCAGGAGCCACGAAGTTGACCAGAAATATGCACACTCCCATAAGTGTGTTATCTGCTTAGTGCGTAACCCAAGAACTGGGCGATAAGCCCGGGCTAGTGAGAAGTGCAGGGGAAAGGTTAGCATTAGCAAGCTGGCATTGCCATCTGAGCAGTTTTTTCCCTTGGGGCCATTTGTTGCTTCTTTCATGCTACCTTTTATCATCATGCCACAAGCTGAATCTTCTTCCTCCCGGGAAGACTTAAATTCCAACCCAGCCGGCACCTGCCCACCCACCAGCGCAGTCCCACTGACCCCGTTCTGCCGACAAAGGAGAACCAACAGTTGCCACAGTAGAGCCGCGTCTCTGCTCCCCGCTGTCTCAGATTTGCGACTCTGCGCAGCTTTCTGCTGGCAAAACGTCATGATGTCCACCTTGTGCACATCTTCCCTATGGAGAGATTCAGGGGGCAAAGAGTGAGGGACAGACTCCTCCCCCAGCTAGGACCACAGGCCCTCCTACAGTGTGAGGGTGCTGCCAGGACTGGGTATGGGACAGAAGCCTGACAACCTAGGACGGGGGTAATGAGTCTGTAGCTACAGGATACTTATTTCCTATGGAACAGGAAGGGACCTCAGAGATTCTCTTGTCCACCATATCCATTTTACAGAGGAGGAAACTGAGGCCCAGAGACCTGAAATGACTGTTTGGTAGCCGGGAAGAGCACAGACTTTGGGGTCAGACAGCCCTGGGTTTAAATCTAGCCTGCCACTTCTCAGCTTGCACAAGTTTCTTATCTCCTCTGAGCCTCTGCTCTTTCTGCTAAAACAGGGATAATTAAAAAGTCTATCTCCGGGAATTCTCTGGTGGCACAGTGCTTAAGAATCCGCCTGCCAATGCAGGGGACACAGGTTCAATCCCTGTGCCAGGAAGATCCCACATGCCATGGAGCAACTAAGCCCACGCGCCATAACTACTGAGCCTGTGCTCCAGACCCCTTGATCCACAACTGCTGAGCCCATGTGCCACAACTACTGAAGCCCACATGCCTAGAGCCTGTGCTCTGCAACAAGAGAAGCCACTACAATGAGAAGCCCGTGTGCCTCAATGAAGAGTAGCCTCCACTCACCACAACTAGAGAAAGACTGTGCAGCAATGAAGACCCAACACAGCCAATAAATAAATAAATTTATTTTTTAAAAAAAGTCTATCTCCAACTCAGTATCTTGTAATAACCTATAATGGAAAAGAATCTGAAAAAGAATAGAGATATATATATGTATCTATGTATGTATATATACCTATATGAATTACTTTGCTGTACACCTGAAACTAACACATTGTAAATCGTCTAGACTTCAAACTAAAAATTTTTTAAAAGTCTACCTCTATACAAAAAGGAATTAGCCAGTTGTGTAGCGTGTATAAGTGCTCAATAAACAGGAATTATTATTTGCTTGAGATCATTCATTGAAATCCATCAAACTGGGATCAAATACCCAAGTCGGTGGGTATTGGGTGTCCAAATACCCAAGTCAGTGCTCTACCCCACATCTGTATACCTGTGGGTAAGAAATGGGACAACACTCATTTTCACTTGAAGGAACGGTCAAAATACCATGGGCATTTTCTTGGAGGGGGAAGCTTCAGGATAAGAACACATTTATAGAGTAGTGATGATATTCTAAGGGCTTCCCTGCGCATTATCTCACCTCTGACATCAGCCAGGACTCCTCTCTCCACAGCAAAGAGCATCCTGAATATTTACAGGAAACACGACTAGGAATGTGAAAGCAGTTCTAGCTCAATCCTGCAGAGGGCAGACTTGCACACTGTCCAGTAACTCAAATGCCGACCATGATATTTCTCTTTCCAGAAAAATGTTTTCCATATGATTCACTTGCCTATGATTTCCCAGGCTGGGCTCCACTTTTCTACCAGTTTAAGTACTATTAAGTACACAGAACGCTAAAACCTCCTACCATGTAGCCTTGTAAAATAGAACTGATTTCAGATTTTTAAACCTTTAAGTTAATTTTTCTTTTTGCCTTGCAGCACTCAAACTGCTTGTCAAAATGGCTCAGGCCACATTTGGCTCCAACTTGTAGCACAGAGGTTCCACTCTGATGGGGACAGACATTTTCTTTCAAGGAGGCCAAGACCAAATCCTCAAAATGCTGATCTGGGCAGGAAGATAAAATAGATAGCTAGTGGGATGTCCCTGCATAACATAGGGAGATAAACTCAATGATGGGGGATGCCTTAGAGGGCCAGGACAGGGAGGGCGGGAGGCAGTCACGGGAGGGAGGGGATATGGGGATATATGTACGAATACAGCTGATTCACTTTGGTGTACCGCAAAAACTGGCACAACAGTGTAAAGCAATTATATATTCCAATAAAGAGCTTTAAAAAAAAAAAAGCATACTCCTAATCATTTATATTATTTTAATATAGCCTCTTTGCTTTCTGCTTTCTTATTGTCACAGGTATAAATTTGGGTATGACATTGTCCTATGTGTTTCTCCTGATAACCTCTGATTGTTTCTTTCTCTCTCTTGTTCTCTCCTTCTCTCTCTCTATGTATAAAATATGTTCAGCTTAAAGAATAACTGAAAAGGGAGTAGTCATGATATGTTCACCCTTGTCAACTAGAACCTGGACAGTACCTTTGATAACCTCTACCAAATTGCATCCCTTTCTGTCCCCACTGATCTTGACTTTGTTATAATCAGCGTTTTGATATTATTTTGACTATAGCTATAATTTTGACTATATTTTTGACTATATTTTTGACTATAGCTATAATTTTGACTATAGCTATAATTTTATATATTTTTGACTATAGCTATAATTTTAGCATCCATGTTTGCATTCACAAAGAACAGTTTTACCTGTTTTTGAACTTTATATAGAGGGAGTGATTATTTTATGGCTTGCATCTCTCCTCAATGTTTTTGTGAGAAGGGCTTCATTCTGATTTATTTAGCTGTAGTTTACTCATATTTGTCGTTGTGTAGTACTCTTTTTTATGAATAGTCCATAATTTACCTTTTAAGTGGTTTTTTTTCTTTAAGAACTTGTATTGAGATACAAATGACATACAAGAAACAGCATATATCTAAAGCATAAAAAAAAAAAAGCCCTTATTTTGCAGCTCTTATGGTTATTTACCTGATCAGGGGTCCTGAGAAAGTCCTCATCTCTTCTTGTTCCTCAGAATCATTAAGAATAACCTGGAACAAAAAAATCAAGTTTGCTCTTCAAGATTATGTCCCCCCAGTGCCCCACTGCTCAGTCAAGTCCAGCATCAGGACCCAGAGCTGTGGTCCTAGGATGTGGCTCAGTGCCTGATGGAGAAAGCAGAAGGACAAAAATGAGCTCTCTAGCTGCTGAATATGAGCCACTAGCGTCGCAGGAAAAACAGAAGTCTAGCATCACTTCTTCCAGAGAAGAGCCCAACCCATTCCTTCTCATGCACGCACGCATGTGCGCACACACACACCCCAATCCACAGGGTGCATGGCCCAGGCGCCTCCAAGAGCACCTTATTTTTGGAGATGCCTGGGGCTCAGGCGAAGGGAATCAGGGAGCGAAGTGCTGTGCCGACATTCCGAGGACACAGAATCTCATTTACCTCCATGCTGTGCAGCTCAACAAGGGCCGTCTGCCCATCACTGGGAGAGCTGGCACC
Organism: Hippopotamus amphibius kiboko; assembly: GCF_030028045.1. NCBI lineage: Eukaryota > Metazoa > Chordata > Mammalia > Artiodactyla > Hippopotamidae > Hippopotamus > Hippopotamus amphibius. Next base: position 172,224,913 of record NC_080188.1, on the reverse strand, counting down.
CACACACACCAGCTGACCTCCTGGCCCAAAACTCACAGGCACGTGAGGGATGTAGAACTTCATGGGTGCCTTGGGACCAGCTGCTGAGATGTTTTCTGGCCAATAGATACAGGTGGACACTGTTAGCATTACTGCCACTGCTTTGCTTTACTTTAGAAATACTCCACAGACACATTTCTTTCCAAATTCCACCCGGGATCAAAATAAGCTTCTAGGTGGGCTACATAATTAGAAGAAGCCCATGCTCCAAGTCAGATTTGAGCTTCTGATAATGGGTCAGAATATAACACAGGGAGTTGATGGTTTGGTCCAAATGATAATGCACCAGGCCCAGGCTCTCAGCAATGGTGACAGGCTGGGGGTTCTGGCTATCATAGCCCCAATATTCAGGGCAAGTCTCCTACCTCCAGACCGTTGTGACCTGCCTTCGCTTTCCCAAACTAACTCTGGTCCTCACTTTCTTCACCTGTTACCTAACAGTACCTCTGAGTGCCTCCTCTCCCAGCCTGACGATGACTAGGGGCCGTGTTCCCTTCCAAGAATCAGCTATGGTGTAATCTCCAGTACAAGAGAAAAGGTGGGAAAGAGAGCCAAAGCTGGCCACTCTGCCCAGGAGGCCTGCATTCGCAAATAGGCAGACAAATGATCTGCTCTTGGAAATATGGGGTAAAGGTGACTTTCCAAGAGCTGCGCCACCCAGCCCTCTTCTCATCAGACTCAGCCAACTCCTTTGATCACTTCAGTACCCACCAGCCTGAACTGGACTCCAAGCTGCTGAAGCTGTGGGGTCGTACAGTTCGGAGGCATCTGCCATGTACTGACTGAGCTCGTAGCTGCTGGAGGTGAGACCAGACTCATGCTGTCGGAGAAGGTTGGACTCCTCGGTCAGTGATGGCTGGAAGTTAAAAACAATGAAAACACATGGGAAGAATCAGAAGCACTTTCAGAGAGATGGTCTTCCCAAGTGCTTCTTCAAAGCAACAAAATTCAAAGTTTCAAATAAACGTGATGAATGTGGATGTGTTGAAAGGAAAAGAAGGGATCATGCAATAGACAGGTGTTTGCTAAAGGATTCATTATGGCCTAGTGGGAAGAGTGCAGGTCCTGGGGTCAGGGAGGGCTGAATTCAAATCCCAGCTTTGTCAATACCAAGCGCTGTGACCTTGAACAAGTGACTTAGACTCTCTGAGCTCAGTACCTTCATTTGTAATATAGATAATCATGTCTACCCTATATAGTTCAAGTACTTATTCTTGTATTCATTCACCAACTGTTTAATGAGCACAAACTATGCTCCAGGTGCTATGCTTTCCCTAGGATACAGGTGTACAAGAAATTCATGGAATTTACATCCTTGAAGGATTGTAAAACAATGGATGCAGACAATGGATACAAAAGCTCTTTGTCCACGCTGTAAAGTGCTGTGTGCGTGTGTGGCTGCTGTTATTGTGCTGTTGTTACTATTAGTCATAACAGGTTCCCTGCCCTGTTAAGCATCAGATGTACAGAAGAAACTGTCCCTCCTAAACCATACAAATCCCATCAGGGATACAAAATCAATACAAGACTGTCAAAAATTAAGAGCTTCTCTCTGTAGTATCTTTGTACTTTTTCCATAAATCTAAAATTATTCCAAAATTTAAAGTTTATTTTTAAAAATTCAAGAGCTCTATTTTGTAGCCCTGCTGATACACACAGTCACATTTTAGAAGAAAGAAATAAAAGAGTCAAGAAAGGTTTCATGTTCTGCCTTTCAGACCTGAATTAAAAGAGTCTAGCAACTCCCTGGGTAAACCAAATTGCTAGTCCACCGGGATACCAGTGACAGCCTCTTCTCTTTTCCAATGTGGAGTGACTTGGGTCACATTTCCTGATCCAGCCAGCCTGACAAAAAAATGCAAAAGGGCCGGATCAGGGCCCCAGATTCAGAAGATTGAAACAGGAAGCAGGGAAAGGAGGAGGTAGGTGTGGCGGCTCTGCTGAGAGGCCAGCAGACTGCTGGCCCCTAGGGACCCCCATCCCACGCCCAGGGCCTGCCCTGCCCTGTTGACGATGTCAGTTGCGATGCACTGTCACAGGCCACCAGCCCCATGTCACTTCAGGTTACCTTGTTTTTCTGGGCCCCAGTTAGCGGACTCTCCGGAAATAGGTCCCCAGGCCTCTCCTGTCCAGAGTTGGAAACGGGACTGTCTTTATAAGGGTTCCGACTCTTAGATCTGCAGCAAAATGACAGGAGCAGGTGAGACAGGGTTCGGGGCAGGCCAGCAAGGCTGAGCTGCCCCATGCTGGAGGCTGTTCTGCTGCAAAGCGTGGGCAGGTGTCCGCTTGGCTGGTGTGCCACAGGGAAGAGCCTTGTTCTCCCTCTCACTGCCTCAGTCTGTTAAACCAGAAAAACAGGAGTTCCTGGGGTTCATAGTACAGTTACTAGAAGTGGCCCCAAATGCTGCAGAGAAGGCTCAGTCTCTGTAGCCTGACATCCCAGAATGACTTAAATCAGAGCATCTGGGTTGGTGAGTTCCAAGCAGGGTTAAGGCACCAGGTCTAAGGGCACCTGACAGGTGCTTGCACAAAATGCTCTTCCCTGCTTGCCTTATCCCAGGGGACAGCCCATTCTCAGGGCACAGGAGTGGGCATAGAAGAAGCACCACAGCCCCAGGCAGGACCCAATCAGGAGAACTTCTGCAAGGCCACATCTGTTCCAAGGCCAACATAGAATTAAGGCCCTCCTTTAAGATGGACCTCAAGTAATCTCACAGGTTTGGGAACTCATGCAGGTTTTGGGAACCGCCTCTCGGAATTAAGAATCCCTCCTCCCTAGACCTAGAGTCTGTCATACAGAGTGAAGTAAGCCGGAAAGAGAAAAACAAATATTGTATGCTAACTCATATATACGGAATCTAAAAAAAAAAAAAAAAAATGGTACTGATGAACCCAGTGACAGGACAAGAATAAGGATGCAGATGCAGAGAATGGACTGGAAGACACGAGGTTGGGGGGGGCGGGGGGTGAAGGGGAAGCTGGGACAAAGCGAGAGAGTAGCATAGGCATATATATACTACCAACTGTAAAATAGATAGCCAGTGCGAAGTTGCTGTATAACAAAGGGAGATCAACGCGATGATGGATGATGCCTCAGAGGGCCGGGACGGGGAGGGTGGGGGGGAGTCGAGGGAGGGAGGGAACATGGGGATATGTGTATAAATACAGCTGATTGACTTGGTGTGCCTCAGAAACTTGTACAAGAGTGCAAAGCAATTATATTCCATTAAAAAAAAAAAAAGAATCCCTCCCTCCCCCCAGTGTCCATGTGAACAGCTGGCCCAGGCCATCCCAGGCTACTCCCACATCTCTGTGGCCAGAGAGAAAGCAGACAAGCTTCCGAAGATAAGCGCCCAGCACCAGGTGTCATAGGAGTTGCCTAACGTAGTCTGAGTTTGGCTGAATCACGCTGAACCGGCTTCTCCTTTCACACTTACTGGAACTGGGTCTCACTATTTGTTCCAAACGGACTATTCTGGTTTTCATGTTGATATTCATTCAGGTACTTTTGATCTCGATAATCTTCATGCCAGATATAAGAACTCCCTTGCCTTGGCACTGCACCCTCAGAGAAAACAAAATAAAGACAGGTCACTTCCTATTCCTAAAAGTTCAGGAAGACACTAGCAAGCTGTGAAGCTGAGTTACTGGAGCACAGCAGGTATAAAAACATTCAGTCATCCCTCTGTGTCCATGGTGGGATTGGTCTCAGGACCTGAGGAAGTTCAAATCCCCTATATAAAATGGTATAGTGTTTGCATATAGCCTATGACATCCTCCATATACTTTAAATCATCTCTAGATGAATTATAATACCTAATACAATGTAAATTCTATGTAAATAGTTGTAAATACAATGTAGGTGCTCTTTACAACTATTTACATAGCTGCCTACGAGCAGCAAATTCAAGTTTTGCTTTTTGGAATTTTCTGGAATTGTCTTTCCTGCGAATGTTTTCAATCATCAGCTGGAGGCAGACCCGCAGATTCGGAGGGCGGACTATATTTGCCAAATTGAATAAAGTTGGTAAGTGAAAGCTAACCATGAAATTCCACAAGACGCATCTCAGTCCTCTCTGGACCAATTAGCATGGCCCTATAACTTGTACAACAGTGGGCATCCTATGTGTGTGCACGGATGTTTGTGTTTTTAATGTTGAAACAGGTTTCTCTTTGCTCACGGGTCAGAAGCTGCCGTCAGCACATACCTAAATCCTTACTGGCGGTAGAGGGTATAAATTCCTCTTTGTGCATATCTGCACCCTCAGGGTTAAGGATGCTCAGACATTACAACCCTGCCACACACTTGATGACTTCACTGTTAAGAAGTGACTTCACTGTTACTTGGTCAGAGACTATAATCTTGGCTATAATGAGGAGTAGAAGAAAAATACGGATGAAGGAAAAACTATGCATGATACTAGTAATATAGTAGTAGTTTTAGTACCATCATCTACACGTTCAAAGGAAAATGACTCTTTTCTATCTCTTCTCCTCAAGACAGTTAGCAGCAGTGTCTTTGCTGTGGCCTTATCTGGCCAAGAAAGAAGCAGGTGGGGGCGGGGCTCTACCTCGGCAGAACAGGAGGCCCAGGGTGCGGCTCTGAGCATGGCCCCTTTGCCCTCTGCTCCAAGCTGCACCATTCCAAAGGCTTCTTGGAGATTAGTCTGTACCTCTTTCTTCCTGCAGCTGCTGTGGGTGTCCATGGTAGTAATAACTTCCACCATAAGCATATTCTTCCCTTAGGGCTGAAGAGCGATAGCTCTGATACAGGTCCTCAATGCCCGGCCTAAAGAGTCACAAACAAGGCCAGTCATCCAAGGATGAGCATGGGAAAGAGAGAAACCAGTGGAGGACCTGACAAACGAAACAACTTCAGAGGACAGAATTGTGACCCCTGTCTAGAATCTGCTCTAACGCCACAGTTCATTCTAGATCCCATAACCAGAAAATCCAGAATCAGAGCAGGGGTAGGACCGTTATGTCAGACCAAGGCTGGGATTTTTATAGCAAAACCGTAGCCAAGTGTTTCATTCTCCTTCTGCATGGTCTCTCTTGCTCCGCAAATGCATACACCCAACAACACAAGCTATTATCTGAGAAAACCCTACCCGGATGTCATCTTAGGAAACCCCTTCCCGAGATGACTGTGTAAGTACCCAACACACCACTATAATTCCCACACATATTATAGATGGAAATGAGGCGAAAGGGTCAAGTTGGACCACGCTGAATCTGATTGCTTTTATTGCCTCTGTCCTCAACACACCTTCCTTCGAGAATTCAACAACGGAACATCATGTTGTACCTATTCATATCAATTAATGATTCTTTACTATTTCATAGACACAAAATTCTATACAATCATTGGCATAATTTCAACCCTAAATCTGGAGGCAGGAAAATACCACCCCACCTGAAAAAGTTAAAGTAGAAAATAGATGGTTTGCAACGTTCTGTAAAATATGAAGTCCAGGAGCAAGAACTCCAGATTCCCCTAAAATTACCTCACTGGGACCTCTTCGTTCTGAACTTGGAGACTACAACCTGCTATCTGCTTTCTCTGAGGTCGATTTTTTTATAAGCTCTCATTCATTCACTCAATACACATTTTTTCTGTGTGCCCATCACACTCTAGGTGCTATTCTAGGCACTAGGGCTCTTCTTGGTGCTGGTGGGGTCAGTGCTAACCCTGGGTCAGAGCCATCCAAAGAGGATAAGGGACTTTTTATAGAGATCCATAGGAAAAGCTTTTCCATAGTCTACAAATATTGCCTTTTGTGATCCCAGAGTAAGAGGGTCATTTGCCGTCTTGAACTTCATCATTCTCTCTACCATCTCCCCCATCACCCAATCACATTGTGATGGCTTCTTTAATAAGCTCCCCTAGGGGCTAAAGAAGGAAAATATGATGTTTTCAGTCACCAAAATCCAACTTGGGAGAGGAAAGGATTCAGCTAAGTCAGTGTAGTAGGGTGGAGAAGGAAAACGAAGAGAAATAAAAGGAAAAGGAAGAAGGAAAAGAACAATCTGTTCATAAGCATTTAGGACAGTGGAGACAGTTCCAGACTCCAAACCCTACCTTGAATAGAACTGATTGGGATAACCGCCTTCGTAGTAGTCAACCGCGGACACAGGCTGGTGCAATTCCCCAGGCCTGGATGTGTAATGAGGCTGCTGGTGGTCTGCCCTGGGGTCCTGCTGTGGCTGGGGGCTCCTGCCCACATTTTGTCTTTGATGGGCTCTCTCTCCATTGTGCCAAGAGTGAGGAATAGGCCGATAGTATCTCTCTCTCCAAAGCCCTCGGTCTGGATCCTTTGATGGTGCTGGGGACCTCCCCGCTGGCTGAGATGGCCACTGGCGAACCCAAGGTTCCATCCCTGACCTTTTGAAATTTTCTCCTCTTTTGAGTCAGTTGTGTAGTTATTTTATCTTCCTGCAGACAAAACAAAAAGGAAAAAAATTATTATCATTTTAGGCCTATATCCAAACATGATGGTTAATTAGGTTTTGTGAAAGAAGCACCTATGGTCCTCCAAATTCTTCTATCTAAAACAAACCACACGGGCACCGATACAGAGACATCTGAAAAAAATCTCAAGCAGATTCTTGAAATAAATCACAGACTAGACAATTATATTGATGTTGCTATAAAAATTTAAAAATATATTTGGAGCAACAATAGATGCGGGAGGCATGGGAGAGGGAACAATAATAGATGAAGCTCCAAAACACAATCAAAGTATCCCAATTAAATACATGTGTGCTCACATAATCCACCAGTGAATATTTATTCACTGTTTACTATGGAGGCCCTACGCTGTCACAGAAATAGAGTGGGCCTTAGACAGAGCTAGACCACAGTTCAAATTCTAACTCTGCCACTTATTAGCTAGTTAAATGTTTCAAGCCTTAGCTTCCGCCCCCACAAAATGAGGACCATAATGATTAGCTGGTAGGGTCACTGTCAGAGTTAGAGATACTTACATAAAGTGCCAAACACACTGACTGATGTATAGTAATTTTTCAATAAATAGTAGTTAGTGTTACCTGAGATAAAGATTAGGGTAGTCTGAGTAGCTGAAAACATACCCTAAATAAAAAGAAGCTTAAAGTGACCTCAGGAGACATCTTTTCTGAGCCCTTAAAGTCTTAGAAGAAGCAGGCCCTATAATCTGGCCATGCCTGCCCCTCCTCCTTCGGGGCAGGCGATAAGACGCAAGTTTGGAATTGCTTCCACGACAAACTAGAGAGCCGTGTCTCAGTCATTTTCCTTGGCTGGAGATTTTAAAACCTGGAAATCTCCCCAGCATCAAACTGATTTTCCCCACTTACTCATCAAAATGGGAAATAGCTCCAGGGGACAAGTTACCCTCCAGGCTTCTCTGTTTGTATCACAGAGCAGCACCTGCGTCCAGCTGCCTCCAAAGAAAAAGCACACATCACACTTTACTGCGGCTCACGGATCTCTCGTGTCAGGAGAACACGTCGCTCAGCCAGACCCCATGTTTCTTCTCCCTTGGCAACTATTTGAGGTTGAAAAATTCTGATGGGATCCCGTTAACGTGCTCCCATTCCTGAAACTCCCAGCCCAATATAAAAATGAAGATCAGAACAGAAGGTCAAAGGGTGTGTGTTGAAATCAAGATGTCCCTCTGCTCAAATGCCATGGAGCCAGGGTCCACAGCTATGAGCCCAGAGCCGTAAGCAGAACATACCAGAAGAGCAAGGCACAGAAGAGCCTTCAGCCTCAACAGCAATCACAGCTCAGGAAAACTGGCACCTTCCTTCCTGTGTCAGCCCTATTCCTTGAAAAAGCCAGGTGCAATGAGAGGCTTTCCCAACAAATCCCAGCAAATGTCCCAGACACAGTGAAAGCCTAAATGGGTCTTTCCTGAAGGCCCATGGAACTTGATAGCATCTGGACACAAGGAAGTTCAGGAAAAAGAAAGCTTCTTCCACCTTGACCCCAGATATTTTCACTAAACGGCCCTTCCCCGACTGCAAAGGCAGAATACCCAGTCTCTTTGCCAAAGTCAACTACAGTTGATTCTTGTCGTCAAGATAGCAACTCCAGCAGGTTAGACCCCAGGTTACAATTAAGGACCCCAAACGAGAAGCACCTAAGATTCTCCAAATGAAGGCATTACATCTACAGCGACAAGTCACACACACATCACATAAGTGACCATCCCTGGTCTCACTAAGGTCAATATTGCCTTTCCTAATGTGACAGCACAGCAAGCACAGCCAAGACAAAGCAAACAAGGACGCCAGCATTCCCACACACCTGCTCTGACGGCTCACCACCTTCCCTCGGCGCAGCTTCAGGAGTGTCTGCTCCCCTCCTGGACACTGTCAAAGTCCAGGTGCCACATCCACCAAGACTTAGCTGGCACTCAGGTCTACAGCCCTTCAGCTACCTTTGCAACGGCTCAGCCTCCATGGAGCTGATTCACGAGGGCAAAGTACAGCCCAGCTCCCTCCGTCTGCCAGACCCTGTCAGAGGCGGCTGCTTCTGTTTGCCTGCTCGTGGGCTGAGCCAGGTTCATGCATCCAAACCCCCACAGCAAACAAGGAACATAGACCGGAGAGAGAGGAAATGCAGAAAGCCCGGAGGCAGCCTGACGGGGGAGAAGGGTGCCCCCTGTGGGCTGTCCACTCCTGGCTCGGTGTGGCTCGGCCAGGGTGGCTCTGCTGCTCAGCCTGCCAGCTTCTCCTCTAAAAGGGGGAATGACAGTACTTAGCTTCTGAGGGTCAGCATGAGGAGTACAGGCAGACCTCAGAGACAGCGCGGGCTCAGCTCTGCACCCCTGCAATAAAGCGAGTCACGCGCATGTGTTGGTTTCCCAGGGCATAAAAAAGTTACCCTTAGAAGTTGTTGTATAACAAAGGGAGTCCAACTCGAGGATGGAAGATGCCTTAGAGGACTGGGGCAGGGAGGGTGGGGGGGAATCGAGGGGGGGGCGTCAAGGAAGGGAGGGAATATGGGGATATGTGTATAAAAACAGTTGATTGAACCTGGTGTACCCCCCAAAAAAATAAAATAAAATAATAATAAAAAAAGTTACCCTTACACTACACTGGAGTCTATTAAGTGTGCAATAGCATTATGTCTAAGAAACAATGTATGTCCTTTAATTTTAAACTATTTTGTTGCTAAAAAAAAAAAATGCCAAAACAATTACAATAGTAACAGCAAAGCTCACTGATCACAGATCACCAAAGCAAATGTAATAAGAATGAAAAAGTTTGGGGCTTCCCTGGTGGCCCAGTGGTTAAGAATCCTCCTGTCAATGCAGGGGACACGGGTTTGATCCCTGGTCTGGGAACATCCCACATGCTGCGAAGCAACTAAGCCCAAGCACCACAACTACTGAGCCTGCGCTCTATAGCCCACGAACCACAACTACTGAAACCCATGCACCTAGAGGCTTCGCCAAAAAAAAAAAGTCAGCAAATCATCATGCTGTACACCTTAAATTTACACAATGTTACATGTCAATTATATCTTAATAAAGCTGGCAGAAAATATAAAACTCAGAATTTGCTCTAAAAGGGCTCAAATTGTATATTCTTTCTTTCAGCAAACACTTACCAAGTCCTTATTATGTATCAGGATTTGACACACATAGATATGAAGCACACAGCCCTTGCCTTCAAAAAGCTTCGAGCAAATGAACCTCTCGTGCTGCCATTAGTGCAGGGAAGACCGCCATGGTTGGTCTCATGGTCAGATAGGGTAAGGAACCTAAGCTGTAAGGTTTTGTCACAGCCCTTCAGCTGACTCCTAGGACCCGAGTGTAGAATTCTCTGACTCAGAGTCATGGTTTCTTACCCCACTGGTGGGCCCCATTAATGGCTGCACGGCCAGTTTTAATCCTCCTGGGAAGGGGTACTGGAGAAGGACACACACATTGACGGCAGGAATCAGAATGCAGCTGATTATGACACTGACTCAGATATCAAATTATGTGTCCCAATGTCTCAAATAACACTCAGGAAAATCTGATGTAACTCTTTTGGCTTATAGCATGACGTCAGTCCTGCCCTACCTATAACACCAGCTACATTACTGAAATGTTGACTTTGGAAGAGACCATAAAGGTTATTTTAGCAACTTCACTTTGTTGGTGATAAAACTAAGATCCAGAGAGGTGAAGTGATTTACCCAATATCACAAAGCTAACTAAAAGCTCAGTTAATATTATACTGATGTATTGGACCTGTCTTGCATCAGGCTTACGAGAGCTGATCATTAAATATCAGGAATTGTGTAAGCCAGCAGTTAAACCATTGGTAATTTGAAACCCACCGTGGTGGGAGTATTTATACCACACAAATTGGCAAGTGCTACAAAGTCAGGTTGTTGTTGTTTTTACATAATCGGTTTAGCAGCATAATGATTACAACTCTGAACTCCTAACTTCTACTCCAGTGTTCTTTCAACCACAGAATTGTCATTCTGTTACTAGCCTTCATTGCACATCTCTGGTTTAAACATCTAGCCCAGTTATTCCAAATGCTCCTTTTGTGACATCCCAAAGCATCTCTAATTATCTCAAGAGTTATTATGAAACTCTTCAAACACTCACCAACCAAAATTAATTTTAATTAGCTTTAATTATTTTATATAGACATATGGCATACCACAGTTATATGGGTCATGGAATGAAACAGATCGTGTGGGATCTCACCACTCCAAAAGGTTTGGGATTTATCAGTCCCTGCCTTTCCCAGCCCCATACATCAACAGTTACTAAGTCTTTCAACCTGGCAGCTCAAGTCTTCCCGGTTTCTAACAAAATTCACTCCGTTTGACAATACATTAGCAGCTCACCCCCGACAGGAGTTGGGCTAAAATTAGTCTTTTCACCTCAGGTCCTGGTTGCAGTGCCCTGGTGTGATGCCACAGGCTCCCACATGCTGCAATAGTCACAGTCTTCACGTTATCCCTTCCTCAAGTGTTCTGTCCTCTTGCCTAATTCCTACTCTGCATTCCAACTACCCACTGGAATTGGAGCCCTGGCCAATCGCTAGTCGTGAATTTTCTTTCCCAGTCCCTGCCACCGTTTCCAAATGTCAGACCACTAAGAGGATCTTGCTTCAACCAGGAGTAAGTACCCTAGTTTGACATCTATCTAACAAAAGCATTATCACTGCTAATGATGCTACTAATCTCTTCCCACCAGAATAGTGCTGAAAGATGTGGACACTCTCCTCGATCCAGGTCAGGTTTGCCACGAATCCACGAGCACTATGACTTAATGACTGTTGACTCTTGCAAGGGACAGCTCAGCGGCTAAGACACTCCCTCAGGCTTGACCCCATTTCTTTACTAAAAGTAAAAATATAGGAAACAAACTGAGAGGCCCTGTGTCAACAGATGAACGGTAATTATTTGTCTGGGTAATGGGATTGTGGGTGATTTGATTTTTCTCTTCTTGCTTGTCCTTATTTTCTAACTTTTCTATAATAAATTTATATCTTAAAAGACAAAATCAACTAACATTATTTTTTTTTAATGTAGAAAAGCAATTTATTCCATTATAAGCACTTACACAGTTAGTCAAGGAGAGTAACAGGCCTGCTGGTGAAACAGGTCACCCAAAATAGAGATGGTATCAAACTAGTGGTCAAGGACTAACTCCTTAAAAAAAAAAAAAAAAAAAAAGCAACTCTTATCCAGGATTAATTTAATTTTAAAAACAAATACAAGCTATCGATTCACTCTTCTCAACTTAAGTGGACAGTCTACCTGTGGTATAACTGTCAGGTAAAAACATACATCTTTACAACTTGGTGGTCCCAAGTTTTTTTTGTTTTTTTTTTAAACCATTTCACAGAAAGGAAAGAAATAATAATGACAACAGCTCAAGAAATACACTAACAAGCAAAAATATATGGGGAGAGAGGAACATGTTGTTTTGACTTAACTAACATTATTTTTGATTAATACTATATCCAAGGCAAGATTCTTAGGTCAGAGTTTATGTTTTTATTAATTTTTGTAAATTTCTTTCTAAAAATGTTGCAGCAATTTACATCCACACCTACAATCCACAGAAGACCTTTCTGAACATTCTTATCCACGTTGGATATTCTTTTTAATATTTGCCAATTAAAGGATGAAAAATAGCAACAAAAAAAATACTATATCCAAATGTGGTGTTGTCACAGCAGTAACTAATAATGCACTCGCGTTGCTAAAATGGAGCAGTGATGCCCCAAAGGGTTCAGGATTGGTCAGTTATGCTCAGTCTGCTCTTCTGGAAGATGACTCTGGAATTCACTCATTCACTAAGCAAATGTTTTTTGAACACCGAATACATGCCCAGCATCGTCACTTGCACTGGGGATATTGAGATAAATGGCATTTAATCCTTGCCCTAAACAAGCTCTCAGTCCAGTAGAGAAGTAGAAATTCAAATATGCAATGCAATCATTACTCTAATAGGTATAATCACTACTTTTTCAAACAGGAGGAAGCACAAGGGCAAAGGCAAGACTAGAAACAGGGAGATGTGCTGTTCAAGGTTATCCCACAAACACGCAAGACCAATGAATACCTCAACTAGAGCAACAGCAAAGAGGTTGGATGAGAAAGGACAGATATATGTATAAAAAGTAGAGTCAACATGACTTGATATTCTATTGAATGTAGAGAATGAAGAAGAAGGAAAACTCTAGGACAATCTCAAGTTTTCAGGCTATAGAGATGGGACCACACTGCCCCTTTTTTGGATAACAATCTTGGAAGAGGAGCCAGTTTGGTGGGGGAAGATGATGACTGCATCTCTGGATGTGCTAACTGTGAGGGACCTGTGGACAGAGGTAAGTGTGGTCAGTGAGTAGTTGATTTTAAGAGTGTAGAACTTAAGAAAGGGGTCTAAGGAGAGAGAGGTGGTGATTAAAGCCACAGGCATGGGTAGTATTGCCTAGGAAAAGCTTGGCGTTAGAAGACAAGACCTAGGAAGAAGCTCTGAGGAATACCAACATTGGAGAGCTGGACACAGAAACAGGAGGCCGTGAAAGACGACAGTGAAGAGCCAGAACGTGGGCAGAAAGCGGGGAGAAGGTGGTGTCCCAGAAGCCAGGGGAGGTGACGGCTTCAGAAACGGGAGCGTGATTAACAATACCAAACGCAGGAGGAATATTGAGAGAGGCAACAGTGAAAGTGTTCTCCACACATTGGGTTTACCAACAAGGAGGACTGATGATCATAACATGAACAATTTCAATAGAACTATGGTCAAGGGAGTGAGGAATTAGACACGGAAATCACTCATACAGTGAATGGAAAGTAAGGAAAAGGAAACAGCGAGTAGAATTACTCTTTCAAGTACTCTTGAAAGAAGTACTCTTTCAAGACTACTATGAGGCACTCAGCATGGAAGAATTGGTTTAGGGTGGACAAGATGAAAGAGAGTTATATGCTGATTCATATGGAGATTGGAGATACAGAAAGGAAATACAAATGCTGAAGGAATAAATCTCAAAAGAGGTTGGTCATATGGGATCCAGAGTATAGGAGCAAAAGTTAAGCCTAGCTAAGAGGAAGAGCATCTCTTCCTCAGAGAAAGAGATAAAGGGGGTGAGGATGAGCATGGATGGAGAAAAGTTTGTACAAAAAGGAACCGGATACTGAGACCTCTCTGTGGAGTAGACTGCTAGAGATCAGGGTGAGTGTGTAATGGGAGACCTGAGAAACGTGATGAAGGTTTGGACTGGCCAGTGCGGAAAATGGGAGTAGACTTTAATTAGGAACATGTCCTCAGAGGAACAAGTAGGCAGCAAGTGCAGCTGTTATTGGACACTTAGATGGATTTGAAACTTCGTGGGGATACGGAGCATCTGTGGTTTGGTTCATGCTATGACCACAGTGCCTAGCACGGTTCCTGGTGTGTGACAAGAGCTCAATAAAGATTTTGTTTATAAATGAATAGACATCTGAAATTTATAGCAGCAACAGCCTTACTGCAGATCATATCCAGCAGTTTTCACAGCCTGAGTATAGAATTAAACTCTGATAGGGAGTTCCTAAAGAAAGGAAAAGGGAATGTTGAGGCAGTGAGTTAAGAGGACTGACCAGAGAGTGATTAAAGGGATGCCATGTGGGACATAAATGAGACAGAAACACAAATTCTCTGCATATCCCGTTAAACTGTAGTCCCTAGAAATACCTAAGACGCCCTCTCTGATAGGACAGTGAAAGAAAAACATTCAATCACAATTCAAAATAAAAACCTTAGTTAAAGCAGGAATGACTGGATGCCTACACCTGCCTTTCCAAAAACATCTGATACATTGAGGTGCTTTTCAGTCAGCCAGCATCTCACAGCTCTGACTCCAGAAAGGAGTCAGGGGGGAAGGTTTAGTGCAGAGCAGCCTCTTGACTCCAGCAAAGCCAGCCCCCGGAGCCAGCCTTGGAGATCCAGAGCTCATGGCCTCGGCCAGGGATTGGCCACTGGGGCTTTGACCCCTTCCTTCAGGTAAGCTGGGTGGCAGGCAGGAGGCAGAGCAGCATGTGCCTGTCAGCAGTTTCGTTACCAGGAAGGACGCGTGCCAGGAAAACACGGTCTAAGGGCCAGAGACAATTAGCCTGGCACAGGCACCATAAGCTACCCATGCCAATCCTGGGACTGTTGCCGTTACCACAGTCCTAGAAGTGAAGGTTTGGGTACTTTGTTGATTTTCTACAGGACCAGGGGACCCTTTGTGTGAGCCCTGACGAAAGGGCTCCTTTAAATGCCACCCCTGTGGCTGCCTGCACACCTGCCCTCCCTGCATCCACCTCTGCTGCCAAGAGCTAGAGAAGGAGTGTACCACTTAAGAGGAAGAATGGAACTTCCCTGGTGGCGCAGTGGTTAAGAATCCATCTGCCAATGCAGGGGACACGGGTTCAAGCTCTGGTCGGGAAGATGCCACACGCCGCGGAGCAACTAAGCCCGTGTGCCACAACTACTGAGTCTGCACTCTAGAGCCCAAGAGCCACAACTACTGAGCCTGTGTGCCACAACTACTGAAGCCCACGTACCTAGAGCCCATGCTCCACAACAAGAGAAGCCACCACAATGAGAAGCCCACACACCACAATGAAGAGTAGCCCCCGCTCGCCACAACTAGAGAAAGCCCGTGTGCAGCAACAGACTCAACACAGACAAAAATAAATTAATTAATTAACTAAAAAAAAGAGGAAGAATGCCTCCATTCTCCCTTATCAGCTCTGGGCTGGCAAAGGGGGCCTCACTTTCTCCTCTCTTTGCCCCTCCCATTTAATGGATGCCCCAGAACCAGGATGAGTGGGTGGCAGATGGATGCTGCTGTGACTTTTAACCCCACATCAAGCTCCATCACGCAAAGGTGACTCACACACCTGCTAAATGAAATAAAAGGCTATAAATGCTGGGAGTGTCCTCTGAGCCCCCAAAGCCAACAGGAAGGAGGCAGAATAAGGCTTCCTGAGTGTGAATCTCAGCTCTGCTCTCTGCTGGCTGCAAGAACGTGGGCAAGTTATTTTGTATCTCCTTTTCTTCCTCTATAAGATGGGGGTGACAATAATAGAACTTTTCTCTCAAAGAGTTGTCGTTTAAGAGTAAATTAGATTAAAAAACTACAAACTACTTGACATACAGTAAATGCCCAATAAATGTTAACAGTTAGCATTTCCCTGAAAATGCTGTAAAGTGCTTAGGAAGCGTTCTGTACAAGTCATCAGTCAGGAGCTAACTGATTACCCATTACTGCTCTGAAATCCACAATGCCTCCTTCACACTTAACCCAGTGTCCCCAATGAACCATGAGATCAGGGGAAAATTGAGAAACTATGTCACACAACTACATATGACAAAAAAGAATGGGTTAAGGTAAGAACATCAGAATTAGAAAATTCAGGAAAATTTAGTCCTATGCTTCTCACACTGGACTACTTGTAGCCCCAGGGACAGTGCAGGATGCCGCAGGATCAGCACTAATTTTACTTTATAAGCTATTTAAAATATTATTTTAATTTTTAACAAACACAAATATTGTACTATTGAATATTATGGAATAAAATTCAAATACGTATTAATGTTTACAACAAAGCATGAGAAACTTCAAAAAATTTTCATACTTGCAATGGGACAGATACATACACACCACACACACACACACACACACACACACACACACACACACACACACACTTTCATATACACATATCCTGCACCCCCCAGGAATCACTCCCTGCCATTTGATGGAAATGTTTGAGAGACACATTCTGAACAAAAGCAGACATTCAGACATGTAACTGATGAGCTGGAAAGAATCTCTGGAAGGAATCCATCCCTGCAGGTGAAGCAGTGCCTAAGCCAGGGAGACTCAGGACAAGGCATACAGCTCTTTGATTTACAGACCCATAGCACACCAAGCTCTCCACTGCTGGATAAAATTCCTCTATTATTTAAGACTCTACAGGGTACGCAGGAGGCCAGTGACTCTCTCAGTTTACCTGGGACAGGAAGCATTTGTTCTCGAGTTAAGGTACGTCCTCAGACTCCTAATAGAAACACACCCCAATATTTTAGAGTCGAGATACTTTTCCTTAATGGTAACACACATGCATGACTCAGACTCATTTAAACCCTTTGATTGGGGGAAAATGTCATGCCACTCAGCCTCCTTCTCCTTTCCAGGTTACATAGTCCCAATCCCGTTTATGTTTCCTTGTACAATTTCCTTTACTCGATCATTTTGAGGAGTAGCAAAGGCCCAGGAGAAAGGAAATAGGAATTGAAACCTGGATTTAGTTTTAACACCACCATTTCCCAGGCATGTGCCTTTGGGAAACCATCATTCAATCTCTACGAGCCCCAGTCTCCTCATCTTTAAAATGAAGTCTAAAAAGTACCTCACAGGGCTGTGATGTGGATGAAATGGAATGATTAAACACCCAAGTGTCCGTTAAATAGAGGTTTCCAATAAATCTCTGCCTCTTCCTCCTCCGGGTTCCTCACCTGCTGTTAAAGGGGTGACAATCTAAACAGTATGCCAAGCTCATGAGCATGGTACAGTATAACGGTTAAGAGCTCAGGCTTTGCAGTCCACATTGGATTTGAGTCCCAGAGCCTCCCCTGACTAGCTGTGAGACTTCAAGCAGGTTACTTAACCTCTCAGGCTCAGTGTTCTCATTTGTTAAGTGATTGTACAATAATGGATATCTTCGCAAGGTTGTTGCAGGACAAAGTACAGTTCGTGGCATGTAGGGGGTGCTCAGTGAGTATTCGATGCCAGGTGAATGCACGAGCTAGCAAAGCACGTGGCACAGTGCCTACACATAGGAAGTGTTCACCACGTGCTTGTTGCCAGTGTTGTTGTGTCAAAGAACATAGCAGGAGAGTTCCCTTCTGGGCTGTTTGGGGTATATGCTCTTATGGTTGTTTTATCACAGCAGTTCATATTTCACTGTTATCTTAGCCATTTTTTATTAGTGACTTAGAATCTAATCTCAGGTTATTGAGATTTTTGTTTTATTTTACTTTTTCTCCTGCCCTCTCTCTCATCATCGTAATCCACTGCATTCAGAGCCTGTCTTCCCCAGAGACGGGCACCCTTGGCTCTTTATTTACATTACCCAGTGGTATGGGCAGAGTTTGTCCATTTAGGGGGCAATGAAAGTGAGACCAGTAAGGGTAAGAAATTTCACTAAACTCATGCGGCATCAGTATCAGTCATCAAGTGGAGGAAAATCAATCATAGGAATTCTAGTCAAAGCCTTGTTCAGAAAAGCATACTGGTTAGTAATAGCCATGTGATATATTTAGCACAAAAAGGCAGTTATTTAAAACTCCATTCCACAATCTTCAAAGCTATCAGTCACTGTAAATAGGTTCATTCAATTTGACATATATATAGGAATATATATATTCATAAAAACAGAAACTCGGGGATTAATTTTTATATTTCCTCCCTGTCCCATTTGTCAGCCAGTAAAGGCACACGCCACTTTGCTGGTTCTACTCCTCTGCCCGCTGTTCCACGTACAGAAATAGCCCGTGTGTGCACAGCGTGAGTGCATACACGTATTTTAGTGGCACTCACATTCTTGTTCTCTCGGCCTGGAATAAGTGACTGCAGATATAGCCAAGATCCCCAGGAGTGCTGTTCTAATGCTGAATTTAGCACATCAGGGCAATTTCCATAGGAGTCGCTGATGGTGCCAAAAAACAAAGCTCAAACTTCAGTTTCTGGAGGACACTGAAGGGCACGACAAGCTGATGGAGAAATTTCTTTTCTAAGCATAAATGCCTGCAGTCATCACAAGGGAGATGGCCAAAGTTCATTATTTTCTGGGAGCAGCCCATAAATAAATGTTATAGATTCTCTACATGCTGAGTAAATACTTACTGCCTTTCCCAACATTGCTTCTGTGACATTTCCGTACAAGCTTCCAAAGAATACGTCATTTTTCACTAAGGATGTGATCCTTTCTATGCTCCACGACATTGTGACACTATGATACCATGTCCTAGTGCTGGTTCAAATGTCATTCATTGGTGGTGTTGATGAACTCAGTGACGGAGGAAGAATAAAGATGCAGAGGTAGAGAACAGACTTGAGGCCGTGGGGAGGTGGGGAAGGAGAAGCTGGGACAAAGTGAAAGTGTAGCACTGACATTTAGACACTACCAAATGTAAAATAGATAGCTAGTGGGAAGCAACTGCCTAACACAGGAAGATCAACTCGATGATTGCTGATGACCTGGAGGGGTGGGATAGGAAGGGTGGGAGGGATGCTCGGAAGGGAGGCTCAAGAGGGAGGGGATATGGGGATGTATGTATAAATACAGCTGACTCACTTTGTTGTACAGCAGAAACTGGCACAACAGTATAAAGCTACTATACTCCAATAAAGATCCAAAAAAATGTCATTCATTGGATGGATGATGTTCTGAATGAATCTGACAGGGGTATATTGCCTTGCCCCAGGAGGATTTTTAAAAATTATTTCCTTCATTCAATAAATAATATTTGACACAAATATTAATTCATTATTCATTGTAATAAGACTATTTTCTCCTGTATGGGCTGGCTCTCCACAGTTTCCCTAAAAAAGCTGCTAAGCCCCAGGACTATGTGAAAGGAACCCGAAAGAATCCTGGTTCGTATTTAATAACCAAGAAGTGAGTGAGAAACTGAGTACTTCATTCATCATGTATTTACTGAGTGCCTACTATGTGCCAAGCATTGTCTTAGGAGTTAAGTGCAGGCCACAGGAAGTGACCAATGTGAGATTATCCTTATCCTCCTGGAGTTTACTTGCAGACAAGGTAACAGGTAATACCGATGATCAGTGCTAGCAGAGGATGGCAGTAAGAAACAGATGAAACACACAGCAGAGTTGCCAAACCTAGTCAGAGAAGGCTTCCCAGCAAAGAAAGATGTCTCAATGGAGACCTGAAGGATGTGAGTCCATTAGCCTAGAAAGAGGAAAGGGAGAGCAAGAGAGAAGGTGTTCCCAGCAAGAGGATGGCTATGTTAAGGCCTCAGAGGTGAATAGGACCTGTGCACTCAGCACATCGTCAGTGGGTTTTATGTTCAGTGTGGTTGGTGTCTAGAATGCAGACAGAAGTT
The DNA here is from genome assembly GCF_030028045.1 of Hippopotamus amphibius kiboko. NCBI lineage: Eukaryota > Metazoa > Chordata > Mammalia > Artiodactyla > Hippopotamidae > Hippopotamus > Hippopotamus amphibius. The sequence goes on along the minus strand of NC_080188.1, from coordinate 172,205,261 downwards.
GCTATATAGACTGAATATTCGTGTCCCCCCAAAATGTGTATGTTGAAACCTAATACCCAATCTGATGGTATTTGTGCAGATTTTGGGGGTTGATTAGGTCGTGAGGACAGAATCCTCATGAATGGGATTAGTGCCCTTATAAAAGAGACCCCAGAGAGGATCAAGATGGTGGAGTAGGAGGACATGCGCTCATTCCCTCTTGCAAGAGCACCAGAATTACAACTAACTACTGAACAATCATCGACAGAAAGACACTGGAACTCACCAAAAAAGATAACCCACATCCAGAGACAAAGGAGAAGCCACAATGAGACGGTAGGAGGGGCACAATCACGTTAAAATCAAATCCCATAAATGCTGGGTGGGTGACTTACCAGCTGGAGAACAGTTATACCGCAGAAGTCCACCCACTAAAGTGAGGGTTCTGTGCCCCACGTCAGGCTTTCCAACTTGGGAGTCCAGCAACGGGAGGAGGGATCCCCGGAGAATCAGACTTTGAAAGCCAGTGGGATTTGATTGCAGGACCTCCCCAGGACTGGGGGAAACAGAGACTCCACTCTTGGAGAGCACACAAAAAAGTGTGCTCACCAGGACCCAGGGGGAAGGAGCAGTGACCTCATAGGAGACAGAACCAGACCTACCTGCTGGTGTTGGAGGGTTGCCTGCAGAGGTGGGGGGCAGCTGTGGCTCACCGAGGAGACAGGGGCACTGGCAGCAGGGGTTCTGGGAAGTGCTCATTGGCGAGAGCCCTTCCAGAGTCCACCATTAGCCCCACCAAAGAGCCTGTAAGCTCCAGTGCTGGGTAGCCTCAGGCCAAACAACCAACAAGGTGAGAACACAGCCCCACCTATTGGCAGACAAGCAGATTAAAGTCTTACTGCGCTCTGCCCACCCAGCCCAACCCACCATCAGTCCCTCCCATCAGGAAGCATACAAGAGCCTCCTAGATAGCTTCCTCCACAAGAGGGCAGACAGCAGCATCAAGCAGTATCAGCAGTATTTCATCCTGTGGAACTGAGAACCACAGCCACAGAAAGATGGAGAAAATGAAAAAGCAGAGGACTTTGTACCAGATGAAGGGACAGGATAAAACCCCAGAAAAACAACTAAATGAAGAGGAGATAGGCACCCTTCCAGAAAAAGAATTCAGAAGAATGATGGTGAAGATGATCCAGGACTTTGAAAAAAGATTGGATGCAAAGATTGAAAAGTTTACCAAAGACCTAGAAGAATTAAAGGGCAAACAAACAGAGATATGCAACACAATAACGGAAATGAAAAATACACTAGAAGGAACCAACAGCAGATTAGCTCAGGCAGAAGGGCAAATAAGTGAGCTGGAAGACAGAATGGTGATAATCACTGATGTGGAAAAGAATAAAGAAAAAAGAATGAAAAGAACTGACGACAGCCTAAGAGACCTCTGGGACAATGTTAAATGCACCAACATTCGCATTATAGGGGTCCCAGAAGGAGAAGAGAGAGAGAAAGGACCTGAGAAAATATTGCAAGAGATTAGAGTTGAAAACTTCCCTAACATGGAAAAGGAAATAGCCACCCAAGTCCAGGAAGTGCAGAGAGTCCCAGGCAGGATAAACTCAAGGAAAAACATGCCAAGACAAACAGTAGTCAAATTGACAAAAATTAAAGACAGAGAAAAGTTATTAAAAGCAACAAGGGAAAAATGACAAATAACATACAAGGGAACTCCCATAAGGGCAAACAGCTGATTTCTCAGCAGAAACTCTGCAAGCCAGAAGGGAGTGCCATGATATATTTCAAGTGATGAAAGAGAAAAACCTACAACCAAGAATACTCTACCCAGCAAGGATCTCATTCAGATTCAACGGAGAAATCAAAAGTTTTACAGACAAGCAACAGCTAAGAGAATTCAGCACCACCAAACCAGCCCTACAACAAATGCTAAAGGAACTTCTCTAAGTGGAAAACATAAAAGAAAACGACCTACAGAAACAAAAACAAAACAATTAAGAAAATGGTAATAGGAACATACATATCGATAATTACCTTGAATGTAAATGGACTAAATGCCCCAACCAAAAGACACAGACTGGCTGAATGGATACAAAAACAAGATATATGCTGTCTACAAGAGACCCATATATATGCTGTCTACAAGAGACCCACTTCAGACCTAGGGACACATATAGACGTAAAGTGAGGGGATGGAAAAAGATATTCCATGCAAATGAAAATCAAAAGAAAGCTGGAGTAGCAATACTCATAGCAGATAAAATAGACTTTAAAATTAAAAATGTTATGAGACAAGAAAGAACATTACATAAAGATCAAGGGATCCACCCAAGAAGAGGAGATAACAATTATAAATACATATGCACCCAATATAGGAGCACCTCAATACATAAGGCAAATACTAACAACTATGAAAGAGGAAATGCAAGGCAGAAATAGAGATGCAGATGTAGAGAACAAACATATAGACACCAAGTGGGGAAAGTGGGGAGTGTTGAGGGGGAAGGAACTGGGAGATTGGGATACCAGATTGTACACTCTAAATATATGCTGTTTATTGTCTGTTAACTGTATCTCAATAAAAGTCCTTTAAAAAGAGAGAAAGAGAGACCCCAGAGAGATCCCATGCCCCTCCTGCCATGTGAGGACACAGTGAGAAGATGGTTGTCCATGAACCAGGAAGCAGGCCCTAACCAGACACTGAATCTGCCAGCACCTTGACCTTAGACTTGCCAATCTCCAAAACTGTGAGAAACAAATGTCTGTTGTTTATAAGCCAGCCAGTCTATGGTATCATGTCATAGCACCTTGGACGGATAAAGACAGAAGTGATAAGGGCTGAGACTGCAGAGATTGTCCTAGCTGCCTCCGCCAGGAAGTAGAGCCGAGTATAGCCCCAGCTTTCCCCAGTACCCAGAGTGCTTGCACACAATGTGGCAAACATGTGCTATTTCTGCCTGCCCTGCATCTTACCCTTCAGCTTCTGGTAATAAATCATTAGTTTTCCTTTGATGAGCTTCCCTGCTCCCTCTCAGTTTATATGGCATGTATGGGACTGACCCCATTCCTTGTCCTAAGAATGGACACAAAATTCATACCTGACAGTAAGAGTCCTGCAGCTCCCTGGCCAAAGTGATTAGTCTGGCAGTTAGCACATGCCCAGGGGCATGTCCAAGAAGCATGCTCCCAGAACTCAGGCTTGAACTACTGAGAAAGCAGTATGCTTCCCATCGAGTTGACTGAGATGATAGAATATCAACCTGGAGCTGCTGGCAGCCATCTGTCCACCACTAACTCATCCAGTAATAGTTTCTTGAATAAGTAGTATTGCCTCATGCTGTTGTAGACATTAGGGACGCAGAAATAAAGGACATAATTCTGTTTTTCAGGTTTTTACCATCAACTGGAAAGGCAAATAAAGTAAATTAATTACTTTAGTTAAAAGTGATAAATGTTACATAGATTATTATATGATCACGGAAGGGCAGCCAACTCAAACAAGTCTTCTTAGGGGAAAAAACGCTCATTAAACCTTGTTAGAGGGACTTTACTGGTGGCTCAGTGGTCAAGAATCTGCCTGCCAATGCAGGGGACACGGGTTTGATCCCTGGTCTGGGAAGATTCCACATACCACAGAGCAGCTAAGCCCACGAACCACAGCTCGTGCTCCACAGCAAGAGAAGCCACCGCAATGAGAAGCATGCACACCACAACGAATAGTAGCCCCCCTCCTCCGCTCTCTGCAACTAGAGAAAGCCCACGCGCAGCAACGAAGATCCAACGCAGCCAATAAATTAATCAATTAATTTTTAAAAAAACTTTGTTAGATAAGTAGAACTCAGTCAAGTGAACTGAGGCATGGGGGTAGTTCCAGAAGAGCAATCAGTAAGTTCAAATGCATGGAGAAGTCCAGCTGGACAAGCTCCAGTGACCAACCATATTCAGAGTGGAGGATAATGCCCTTTCAGGGAAGTGGGAGGAAGGAGGCCAGATGGCCAAACTGGGATTAAATGGTGAAGGCTTTGGATTTTTGCTGAAGACTTCAAGGGGCTTCTGAAAGACCCAAAGCAGAAGTGACACCATCAAGTTGGCATTTTAGAAAACCAGACAAGTCACAACATAGAGAATGGCTTGGGGAGTGCCAGACTGCAGGCAGAGTGAGTCTTAAGAGTCAGTCACCATCATCCTCCTTTTTAAAGTCAATACAAACAAACTAAAGCACTGGCGGAAGGGGAAAAGTGAGCAGGCGGTAGCTGTCAGATTCAAGAGAGAACAAGGAAGCAGAATAAATGGGATTTAGAGGTTCACTGTATTTACACAGCTCCAGTCTTGTGATGATAGATGGTGATGTCCCTGATCAAGGTTGGAGTGCATTTTATTGGAAGAAGCAGATTTTGTGAGGAAAGGTAAGTTCCGGTCGGGCCATAGTAAGTTGAACTACTGTCCACGGGACAATATGCTTGAGCGTGTCTCAGGCAGTGAATATGAGTCAGGAACTCCTGAAAAAAGTCTGCAGGGACTCACATGTGTGGTGTGTGGTATTCATTTGTGTATACGTTGCTTCTTTCCTGAAGATTTGGATGTGCTTTGATTTAATGTGTTATCAGCACACAAGTCATAATTAAAATCACAGATATGAATGAGATTGTCAAGGGAAAGCACAGGCATCGAAATTTTAACAAAAAAAAAAAATAATTAAAGCTAAAATGCAGAGAATGAGAAGTTCATAAAGACTAAGAAGGCAGAGTCATAACAGCATCAAGGAAGCCAAGAGGTCAAGACAGAGGAAGAGGTAAAGAGAACAAAAAACAGTAAGAGATCAAGTTATATAAGAACTTGACAGTAGGGAGGGACCATAAGTGGTTGTTCATTGGCTGCTTGGTTAGTTGGTATAAAATGGGAGACACTCAAACATGTTTTTACCTATGGTGGAAAGCCAGTGTAGAGGAGAGACTAAAGAGATGGGGGAATAAAAGTAATGAGTGATAGATGTGGTCCCTCAGAAGGCCAAAGTGGGACTTCCCTGGCGTTCCACTGGTTAAGACTTCCACTGCAAGGGGCACAGGTTCGATCCCTGGTCAGGGAACTAAGATCCCACATGCTGTGCGGTGCGGCCAATAAAATAAACAAATTTAAAAAGATTTTTTTAATGCACATAAAAAAGAGAGAGAGAGAGAGAAGGCCAAGGGGGATGGAGCTCATAGCCCAAGTGAAGGGATTCCTCAGGGGTCAGGAAGTACACGTCTGCCACTGAGGAGGGAGGGAGGCAGCAAGGGATGTATGAATGTCCATGTGGACAATTTTGTGAGCCAGGCTAGGCAAGCCTGATGGAAAAAATATACATACTAATGATGTTAAAGAAATTGACCTTATCCTTCATTCTATTACAACATGTTAATGAGACACCCACAATTTCCAAAGCTAAAATTGACTGAGCTGATGGTGCTGGGTTTCAGGAAGCTCATGATGTATCACACAGTCACCAGTGGTGGGTATTTTCTATTATTTCTCTCTCTCTTTTTTTTTTTTTTTTTTTTTTTTTGTATTTTCTATCATATTGGAAAGTACCGTCTGGCTTATTTTTGACTCCTTAATTTCTTTCAAGTCATAGCCTGTGGGTCACACTATTTTAAGAAATTTCTTTTTCCTTAGTGTCAGGCTCTTGTGTCTTTGCTCCTCAAAAATCAGCAGCCGTTGGAAAAGTGCCTGTTCCAATCGATAACCATTTGAAAATAGATATTTAAGATGTTCGTGTGGCATCGCTACCTTTAAGACATCTTTCTCAGAAACAATCTTTCCTCCTACCAATATCATATCATATGTGGGCCCATCCAAGAAAGATCCTTCAAGTTTCTGTTACAGAAAATCACAATTTGATAAAACTTGGTTGGTGACATGTGAGATCTATTTCATAAATAAAACACCCGTTCCCACATTGGACATGGAGCAAATTCAGTGCTGTGTGAAAAGCTGTTCAGCAGAGGGAAAACTCACACTAGATGAGGAATCAATTACTGGCAGGGTTCTCCTTCCCACCCATTCATTTTATAGCACAGAAACTGAAGCCCAGAGTGCCATATGGCTAATGGGATCAATGCCAGGACCCAAATCCAGGTTTCCTGACTCCCCGTGCATGGTTCATCCCTCCTCTTATAGCATATGTTTTTCCAGCTGGGCAGCAAACTCTGCTGGGCCAGGAACCTCTTCCATCTTGTTCACTTAGGTGTCCCCAGCATAGAGGTAACAATCAAAAATATCTGTTCGTAAGTTAACCACACTCACGGTGGACCACTGTTGGTCCTCTGAGAGGTTTTTTGAAGAGCTGAGCATCAGAGTAAAAGGTCTCAGCAGAAAGAAAAAAAAAATCACCCACCCATAAACACATGGTTTAGAAACTCTGAAAATACCGGAAACTCCAGACACGATTTCCAGGGTGGAAGCCTCAGGAACAGCAACTCAAGCTAAGGATCCATGCCAGGGCTTCATTTGTCATTGGGTTGGTAGGCACCATGCTTCTAGTCATCCATATACCTGGAGAACAGAAGTTTCCACTATTGCCTCTAAGTCAGCTTTCACCAGCTTGAATCCACCTTAAAATATTTAACAGGCTCTCTCCTCTCCCCCAAACGCTGTAACTGTTAAGCCTCCTTTCATCTTCCCATAACCAAACCTGCCTAAAAATTTTCTATAAGTTGAAACCATATGTCCTTTTACACATTAGCAATGCACTCTATCCCACAGGGGACAGCCCCTGCCAGAGTATGCAGGTATGTTGAGGAGTTAGGACTTGAAAGTGGCATTAGCCACAGCTGAAGTTTGTTTTTTCAAACGAGACCTTGTGAGTTTCTTCGTTTTGCTGAAAACCATGTGCCGGCTTGAAAGCTTTCTACTCTGGTTAGAACAAAATGTTTCTCAAATAAACCTGGTAGAAGTATCTCTAGTGGGAATTATATTTCCTGTTAGTATCCTTCAGTTTGAGTTTGGTTTAGGTTAATTGGTTAATGGTGAAAATAAGTACTTACATCTTTTTCCCCTAAATCAGGAGTTGCAGCTGCCGCTTCTGCTATGTCCCAACATGACAGCCTGCTGGTACTCACAACTGGCAGACACTATAAACTGTGATGCCACGTCAGCTGCCCAGAACCTTTCTGCTTCAGCAACAGTTTCCCAACGGAAAGATTTGTGTGTAGATCCTGAGGCTGGAAACATGATCTGACCACCATATCGAGAAGGTCTGAGTAAAAGAGGTCACTACCTCTTTTATTACAGAATTACAGGGATAAACCACATACCCCTTCATGTATCTAAATGAGAATTCCAAAAGAAATATTATGTTGACTTTCTAAACAATCATGACAGCAAGTTAATAACTGACCCCAAAAAAATCAGGATTAAAAGTGAAAAAGTAAAATTTAGAGACTTCATTGTAGATTTTAGTTCATTAAAAAATTATGAGCTTGAGGTGAAAAAAAATTATGAGCTTGGAATGGCAGAAAACTGAAAGTGAACGCTCATGAATAGGAAGATTTTTTAATAGATTATGAGACATTTATGTTGTGGAATATTCAGATATCTAATGACAAATAATGAATTAGAGCTATATCAGTTAACTTGAAGGGGTTTCTTTGGAACATTAACGAGCCAAAAAAGGTATAATATTATTCTGTTTGGGGTTTCTATGACATATTATTGAGTGAAAAAAAAGTAATATTATCCCATATACTATTATATATGCATATATATGATTATATGTGGTTATATATGATCATGTAACTATATAGATAAAAGTATATAAAAGATATATACCTGGCATTTAACAATACTTCCTTTGTTTTGGGGGGAGGATGTACAAGAACAATGACTAGGGATGGAAGCAACCTTTTTTAAAGGCTTCACAATAAACACCATTTATTACATCCCATTCCTATAAAATTATCTGTGTGTGAATGGCGTGTATGCTTAAGGAGAAGTATGTGTAAGTTTACCAAAGTGCTAATTAGGTATCTTATAGTGGTGGGCTTCCAGATGATATTTATTTTATTCTTTATAATTTTATGTCTTTCAATCTTTTTCAAAGAAAAAATTTTATTTATATAATCAGAACAAACACTAAATCTGTTTTTATTATGTAAAAAGTATTGACAAGTGGTAACTTGCCTGAGCTCTTATGCTTCGAGGCCCTCTGCTGAATCTTAAACAGATTGGTTTTTTTCCTTTGTGTTCCAAATACACTCAAGAATTCTGAAGATGTTCTTGTGCTTATCTGGAACAGACAAGCCACGCCAAAGAGAAATGTAAAACACTCTTCTAGCCCGGACCTCACACAGCCCTCCTCTCCTTTGAGATTAATGGCAGAGGTGGGTCACATCTTCACACCCTCCGGTGATGTGTGGTGCAGGGGGAGGGCCCCACGGCACAGCACACACAGAGAAGTTATGACGCGGCTGTGATCCATACTGCCTCGGGTTATGCCTCTAGGGATGACTCAGCAATCATCTGGGAAAATGCCAGTTGAGGAAAAGGGAGTTGGAATTGACCAATCAATCCCTGCTTTCAGCAACAGAGCCAGAAATTGGGAAATAAGCTCATATTGATCAATGACCAAATAACCAACACTTTTTTTTAAATTTAGCTTTTTTTTAAGCTCTTTATTGGAATATAATTACTTTACACTCTTGTACCAGCTTTTGAGGTACACCAAAGTGAATCAGCTGTATTTATACATATATCCCCATATCCCCTCCCTCCCGCGACTCCCTCCCACTCTCCCTGTCCTGGCCCTCTAAGGCATCACCCATCATCGAGCTGATCTCCCTTTGTTATACAGCAACTTCCCATTAGCTATCTGTTTTACAGTTGGTAGTGTATATATGTCTATGCTACTCTCTCACTTCATCCCAGCTTCCCCTTCGCCCCCCACGCCCCCCAACCCCAGTGTCCTCCAGTCCATTCTCTGCATCTGCATCCTTATTCTTGTCCTGTCACTGCATTCATCAGAACCATCTTTTTTAGATTCCGTATATATGAGTTAGCATACAGTATTTGTTTTTCTCTTTCTGGCTTATTTCACTCTGTATGACAGACTCTAGGTCTATCCACCTCATTACATATAGCTCCATTTCAGTTCTTTTTATGGCTGAGTAATATTCCATTGTGTATATGTGCCACATCTTCTTTTCCATTCATCTGTTGATGGGCATTTAGGTTGCTTCCATATCCTGGCTATTGTAAATAGTGCTGCAGTGAACATTTATGGTACATGTTTCTTTTGGGATTATGGTTTTCTTTGGGTATATGCCCAGTAGTGGGATTACTGGGTCATATGGTAGTTCTACTTGTAGTTTTGTAAAGAACCTCCAAACTGTTTTCCATAGTGGCTGTACCAACTTACATTCCCATCAACAGTGCAGGAGAGTTCCCTTTCCTCCACACCCTCTCCAACATTTATTGTTTCTAGATTTTTTGATGATGGCCATTCTGACCGGTGTGAGGTGATACCTCATTGAACCAACACATTTTATATAATTAAAACACAGGCAAGGTCACTATGTATTCACTGGCCACATTTTCTGAATTTAAATGAAGTAAGGTATATGAATGTACTTGGATGTAAAATTAGCTTATTTATATGGAAACACCACAGAGTTGTTTGTTTGTTTGTTTTTTAATTCGGGCAGTTATAGAAAATTCAAGATGTCCCATCACCATGAGGACTGTGAATTAAGTAGATATGTGTATAAATCAGAAGGCATATATCATATATTCATTACTCTGGAATGGGTGAAGCTCTCAATTTTAAAGTTAAATAAAAAGATCTGATTTAGATAAAATTTCTAAATTATAGAACTGTTTTAAAAATAACGTTTTAAAAATAAATGTTCTTTTAAACTACAAAAATAATTCAAAGTAGAGGCCAAAATGTTTTATCCTGAAAGGATCTCAAATTCAGCCCATCATTTTAGATAGAAATAATTAGAGATTCAGAAAGTTTACATAACTTGCCCAAGGTCAAAAACACAGTAGAACTTGGGGCTCTGGCTCTCAGAGATCATCCCACAACATCGTGCTGTAAATATTAAGAATAGATCCTACCTAACCTGACTTGTCATAACTAGAGAAGACACTCATAATTACCATATTCTTGCTTTGTATGCAAAGAGCACCTCCTCAGATTTATGCAAAGAATATTTAAATATGACCTGCATTTGCCATCTTGTCTTACAATTAGTCTAGTCTCTGTTACCTTGTTAATAATCACTCAACCAGATGAAATGAAGAATTGCAAATAGAAATCCATAAAAAGCAGAGTGTAAATAAATGCCACATGGGTGATGTCAGCTACGAGAGGTCAGGAGAGGAAGATAAACCTAAAGTAATTTCAAGGGTGGTGAGAAAAGGAATAAATGCAAAAAAAAGATAGGAAAGAATATTCAAAACCCAAGGTTTCTTATTCAAGAATACTTCTACTGCTCAGGCTATTATTGATGATACTGGGCCTTAGTTTACATGGACTTGTGACCCTGATCCAAAGACAACCTAGTGGTCTCATTTTCCACACATTTCCTTCACTTAAAAAGAGACACATTAGGAAAATGGGCAAAAAGTGTACATCCATATTTTCATAAATCTGAAATTTCCTTGGCTCAGATATCTCAGGTAAATTAAGAAAGTCATAGACCTCTCTGTATGTAACTAAACAATTAAATAAAAAGGAGGAAATGCAATGACTGCTGTACATCCCTTTTGGGTCTCGTAGGCACATACCTTGCAGTATCATCAGCAGATTTGAGGAATTAGCTCAGACTTTGCTGAACCAAAACCGACAGCAGAAGACAACAAGCACAAATGTTTCTTCTTGAAAGAATTTTAAGCTCTATCCTTTAAACTAAATTTCTTATAATAACAGACAAAAAAATCTCCTGTTTACCCACCACAAGACTAAGCCAAGTGACGGGAAAACATCTTGAACTTCCCAGGAGAGACAACACAAAAGGTTTTTGAGCAGAGGCAGTATACCACAATGGTTAGGTGTGTGGGCTCTGAAGCCACACTGCCAGACTGAGGTCCTGGCTCTGCCACTCTCTAGCTCCACTGATATCAGGTAAGTCATTGAATCTCTCTGAGCCTTCGTTTTCTTATTTGTAAAATGGGGTTAAAGAAGAACAATTGAATTGTTACAGAAAAAAGCACTCATTAATTTTATATAATCCACACAGCAGCCTTATGGAGTAGCTCCTGTTATCACTCTTCTTTTTCTCTTTTTTTTCTTTTTTGCCCATTTTGAGCTTTATTTTTCTTTTTATTATTGATTTGTAGGAGTTCTAATTCTGACCCGAGTCCTTTGTCAGAGGAATTTATTGGGAATATTCTCTCCCAGTCTGTGGCTTGCCTTTTCATTTCTTAATTGTCCTTTTAGTTTTTTTAAGAGTTTTAAAAAAAACCTTTTTATTGAAGTATAGTTAATTTAAAATGTTGTGTTAGTTTCTGCTGTAGAGCAAAGTGACTCAGTTATATATATATATAATTCCAAACTCCTAATTTATCCCTTCCCACTCTTAAATGTCTTTTAATAAGCAGAAAATTTTAATTTTGATAAAGTCCAATTTACCAGTTTTTTTTTCTTTCAAAGTTAGTGGAACTTCCTTGGTGGCACAGTGGTTGAGAACTCTTCTGCTAATGCAGGGGACATGGGTTTGATCCCTAGTCTGGGAAGATGCCACATGCCACGGAGCACCTAAGCCCGTGCGCCACAACTACTGTGCCTGTGCTCTAGAGCCCACGTGCCACAACTACCGAAGCCCAGGCACCTGGAGCCCATGCTCCACAACAAGAGAAGCCACCGCAATGAGAAACCCACGCACTGCAATGAAGAGTAGCCCCCGCTCGCCACAACTTGAGAAAGCCCACAACACAGAAAACACAGCCAAAAAGAAGAAAAAAAAATGCTTTGGGGATCTCATGAAAGAAATCTTTGCCTTCCCCAAGGTTATGAATATATTCTCTATTTTTTTCTTCTAGAAGATTTACAGTTTCGGCTTTCACATTTAGGTCCATGATCCCTCTTGAATTATTTTGGGGTGTGAACTCGGGAACAGCCAGATGGGAGAGACAAACAGGACAAAGTATGTGGGAAGGCGCCAGGAGCTTCCAGGCCCTCTCCCGGCATGCTTCTCTCTTCATATCTTCATGTGTTCACCAACCCAGAAGATCCTCCCCTTTCTTTACAAATGAGAAAACTGAAACCTTCAGAGAATGAGTAATTTGCTCAAAGTCCCACAGCGAGCAAGGATAACCCAGACTTTGAATCCAGGGCTATGAACCTTTCATCACTGTTTATATTGCCTCCCAAGTCAGCAGTTCAAAAACAGACAACACACAGATGTAGAAAACAAATATACGGTTATCAGGGGATAAGGCGGGGAAGGATAAACTGGGAGAGTGGGATTGACATATACACACTACTATATATAAAATAGATAACTAATAAGGACCTACTGTATAGCACAGGGAACTCTACTTAATGCTCTGTAATGGCCTACATGGGAAAAGAATCTAAAGAAAGAGCGGCTATATGTATAACTGATTCACTTCGCTGTACACCTGAAACTAACACAACATTGTAAATCAATTATACTCCAATAACAATTTTTAAAAATTAAAAACACAAAAAACAACAACAAAAGAAAAAGAGACAACATAGATCCTTTTTATTCATTCATTCATTCATTCATTTGTTCATTTATTCATTCACTGAGAGCTTACTGTGTGCCAGGCTCTGTACCTGATGTAGGGGATCTAGCCATGAACTAGGCAGACCAGAAGGGAACTGCCTTCATGAAGCCTACATGCTGAGAAGGGATACAGACAGACAAGCAAAAATCAGCCCATCATGTAATAAAGAGACGGCAGTCAGTGCCCTAAAGAAAATGAGTCGGAACATAGAGTGTCGGGGTCGAGATGGGAGGCTACTTTAGGTAGAGGAGTCAGGGGATATACTTCCCTGAGAAGGTGAGATGAATCCAGCGAGGGGTGCTCTAGGCAGCACCTGGAGAAAGAGCGGAATCGGAGGGAACTGTAATTGCACGTCTTGAGGGAGGAACAAGAGTGACCTATTGGAGGCATGAAAAGGCCAGAGATACTGGAGGAAGCTGGTCTAGAGAGAGAGGTGTAAAAGAGCATCTCAAAGAACAGGAAAGTGAATTAACTAGGGAAATGAGGCAGCACTGACCACTCCTGTGTTCATAAAATTAAGACCAGTCAGCCAGCTGTGTATTTTCAGCCAGTCACATTCTGAGATCTGGTGCTTGGACGCAGACATGAACAGGTGAGTAGGGTGTTATCAGGGGGTCCAGCAGGTGCAGGCAGCAGAGGGGGAGAGAGGCGGCGAGTTGAGCTGGGCCACGGACTCAGGTTGGTGAGGTAGAAGGCAAGGTCAGGGGCCATGACAGACAGTGGACAGGGGTAGGGATGATGGCCTAGTGGTCCTGGTAAGGTCGAAGGATGGCTGGAGTTGGGTTTCTAGAGGGAGTGAGCTAGAAGTGAGGAGGTGGTGGTCACAGTGAGATGCCAGAAATCAACGTTTTGAGTTGGGGCAGGTACTATTAATGACACCCACCAGAGTGTTACTGTGAGAGTGGGTGGCTGAGTGGGGAGAAAGGATTGTTGAAAGTAAGAAAGTTAAGGATCCAAGAAGCCAGAATGTTACTTGGATCACCTACACCGGTGGTCTCAAACTTGGTCACATACTAGACTGACCTGGGGAGCTCTTAAAAAATACACAGGCCTCCAGTCCCCAAAGATTCCATTTCAGTTGGTTGGGAGGTGGGGTAGTGGTGCCTGGGCTTTTTTTTTTTAAAGCTTCTTGAATAATTTTAGAGTGCACCCAGCTTTGGGACTGACTGACCTAAGTGGGCCAACCACCAGAGTGAGGACAGAAGTGCCGTGAAGAGGGTGAAGTGAGCTGGCAGAGCTCAAAGCTTCCCTGGATGAGAAGTGACCGCAGGTTGGTGGAGGACTACGGCGTGGAGGTTTATGGAGATTCGAGGGCCTGTCCTTCAAATTGGTGGGAAAGGGTCAGGGAGGAACCTTGGTCTGGGAGTGGCCATGAGGAGCAAAGCAGACACCTACCCCATGATCAGGCCTTGGGACACTTGAGGGGTGCCTCCATGTCCCCAGGAGTGAGTCAGGTATCTGAGCAAAAAGGTGAGGGGGACACTCAGAGAGCAGGCTGGGGACGTAGGGGAGGGTTCGGGAGTGAGGAGGATGGGAGATAAAGTCAAATAAGGAGATGTCCAAAGCTGTGTGGCGAAGGGGGCCTGGGAGTCTTGCACTGAAGCAATGACAAGGGAAGGCATGTTGGATCAGTACCAAGGCCTTTCAGGGGAAGATGAGTAATCGATTCTAATGAGAGCCTCTCGTTTGCATTTTATTTAGACTCAAGCAGTGTGTTCATTTCCTAGGGCTGCTGTAACAAACTGCCACAAACGTGGTGGCTTAAGACAACAGGAGTTGATTTTCTCACAGTTCTGGAGGCTGGAAGCCTGAGATCAAGGTGCCGGCAGGGCCCTGCTCCCTCTGCAGGCCCTGGGGGACAGTCCTCCCTGCCTCCTCCTAGCTTCTCACGGCCCCCCGCAATCCGTGGCATTCCTTGGCTTACAGCTGCCTCGCTCCAATTTCTGACTCCATCTTTACATGGCTGTCTTCCCTCTGTGTGTGTCCAACTCTCCCTCTACTTATAAGGAGACCAGTCATTGGATTAGGGCCCACCCTAATCCCGCACGACCTCTTCTTAACTTGATTACATCTACAAAGACGCTATTTCCAAATAAGGTCATATTCACAGGTATTGAGGTCTAGGATTTCAACATACCTTTTGGGGGGAGGAGAGGGACAGAATTCAACCCACGACAGGCAATTCACGGATAAGAACACAGCCGGGAAGCGTGTTCTTCTCCAAAGAACACAGGCTCTTTGGTTCTCTATTAAATCCACCGCTCGCCCATCGCTGCAGAAGAGGACCAGCAATAGGCCTTCTTTACAGACCTCACTGTCTGGGTAGGGGAAAGGGCAGCCTCACCAGGCACACGTGCAGCTCAGTGGACCATCCTCGACCGTGCCTGAGTGAGAAAGCAAAGCTGATTCAGGGAAAACCCATCCTTGTAGTAGATAAACAATTCAAATACACTCTATGTTCATGGCAGGTCAGCAGTATCTTTGAATATACAGAAAGCATATACTTGATGAGAAGCTACAAATTGACAAGATAATGAAAGCCTCAAAGACTTCCTGCTACCTCTTCCTGCTACCTCACCATTAGCAGTAAGCAGTGAAGGAGAGAGAAAGACAAAGAAAATAACCTGTGTTGTGCTAAAGACCCAAATTTAGTTGAAAAAGTAATATACTCCATCAATCAACTATCAAGGATTAAGTGCCTATTATTGTAACACTGACACAAGAAAAATAAAATGCACAGCACTGCCCTGTAAAGAACTTATCTATCCACCAGTTGGGGACGTAAAGAAACTAGAGCCACGTATTAAAGACAATGATATTTAATTGTTAAATTGTATAGTGTAGATAGACTCAATAATACAGAAATCCAAAAATAGCAGAGATGAAAGACTCCAGGAGCTTTCTGGAGTTCGATAAGTATTTCTTTGGAGGCTGTTCTGTGTACCCCATTCACCGAGCTGGACCCTAAGCCCCCAGCCCTCACTCCATGAGATTACCAGTATCTCTGTTTCACGAAGAAACGGAGGTTCACTGACATAAATTGACTTGCCCAAGGTCAGACAGCTTGTAAGTTTCCAAGTTAGGAGTTGAACCCAAGTCTTTTATTCTCAAGTCCACAGCTTTTTCTACAATGCGTTGAAGAATGAATAGCGTTTAGACTGGTAAGGCAAAACAAGGAGAGGGCTTTATGTGTGGGAAATAGGATTAATATTTTATCATTACATTTAGCTAATTGGCTCCTGAGAGCCGGCCTGTATCCCCAGATGAGATGCTGCTGTCAGTCCTCCAGCTCTTAAAATATCTGGGTCAGTGAGAAGAGGATCACAAGGTCTCTTTGTGCTTATTTTTAACTTAAAAATATAACCTTTAAAGAAAAGGAGAGGATAAAGATGAAAAAAATACCAGAAATGTTACAAGCTCAAGTCAAAAGGGAACTATTCAATAGGAACGGCTAGGTTATTGACCCTGACTTGGAAGCTGCAGGGAGGGGTCCCTGGTGGGTCACAGTGGTTCCTGGCTCCATCAGAACTGAGAAGGGTGGCCTGGAATCTACATCAGAACGTGGACCTGAGACTGGAGCAGAAACTGACAGGGGACGTGCAGGTGTGGGTGCCGCTTCCCCACACCTGCCTTCCCTTCAAAAAGACACTGACCTTGATCCTTTCTTCAGAGAAGAGAGGGAGAAAGAAATTCAGTGGCTCTGTTCCCAGCTTCTACCACTGGCTTTTGCAATTTCAGAACAAAAGGAAAAGAAGGGGAACCTTTTAAGCCATCACCCTATGTAACATGAAAGTGGCACCAACTGACATGTAAATGTTGTTCTTATGAGAAAGATATTCTGAGTGCTGCTTTGTGTTTTTTGAGACAATCAGCAATATTATAACCACTCCTGCACAGCTTTTCCATCAACTCAAAGATACCAGGAATGAGGAAGCTCTAAGTGCCACAAACTATGTTTCCCAGGACCTCAGAGTGAGATATTTCTGCAAAGCATCCCACTGTGTCATGTGTCAAAAGCAGCACATAAGAACAGACGGTTTGGGGCTTCCCTGGTGGCACAGTGGTTAAGAATCTGCTTGCTAATGCAGGGGACATGGGTTCGAGCCCTGGGCCGGAAAGATCCTCCATGCCGAGGAGCTACTAAGCCCGTGCGCCACAACTACGGAACCTGCACTCTAGAGCCCACGAGCCACAACTACTGAAGCCCGAGTGCCTAGAGCCCATGCTCTGCAACAAGAGAAGCCATCCCAATGAGAGGCCCACACAATGCAACGAAGAGTAGTCCCCACTCACAGCCATCAGAGAAAGCCTGTGTGCAGCAACAAAGACCCAACGCAGCCAATAAATAAATAAATAAATTTATTTAAAAAAAAACAAAACAGATGGTTTCCTTCAGGACTGTGACAAGATGGGCACTTTCCAGCCCTGGGTCCCATGCAGGTGGGAAAGTATCAGAGGTTGGTCCTGATTCTAAGGAATATACTCCTTGGTTGGGTCTCTAACCCTGGGCCCTGGTCATAGCAAATGACCCCTAAATGCTGAACACCACTGAAGGATAAGACTACCACATACAAGGCAACAAGACAACTGCGCACATCCCTGGCGACCTGAGGGCTGATTTGTGTGCCATGGGAGGTCCCAGGAGGGCAAGATCAACACAACCCGGTTTCACTGAGCAAAGAAGACTTCAGCCAAGCTCAGAATGAACACAGCTTGCGCTGAAAGGGAATGACAGGTTCTTGAAGTGAAGATATTTGTTTCTTCAGGCACTGCGTGGGCGCCACAGACACAACGGCGAGCAAAGCGCATCCTGGTCCCTGCTATCACAGAGCTGTATTCCAGCGATCAGTTTCCTTAGCGTCCAGGGTGCTGGTGGGTCATAACAGAAGTTGACATTTATTTAGGACCTGTCACGTGCCGGGCACTATGCTAAGTGCTTCACAAATATAATCTCACTTGCTCCTCACTGCAACCCAAAGATAAGGGGGCTTTCTATTATCACCATTTCATGGATTGGAGACCCAGCCCACAGAGCTAATTAGTAGTGAAGCCCACATTCAAATCGAGGGCTGCTCAAGGGCCATTCCCTTTCCACTATACCCCACAGGAAGTGAGGTCAGGGGAGGGTGGATGGGGAGTACTTGGAAACCTGGCGAAGCAGTCCATATTTGCTATGGAGAAAACATTATTTGTTATCAGCTGTGTCTTCCTGCTGTTGCCTTACCCGCTCTAAGTCATATTCCCAAGGGACACACCCAAAATTCAGAGGACCCTCGAGGCAAGACACACTCTCTCCCTCTAGATCTCCATCAGCTTTCCTGCCATAGCGAACTGCAATAGCCATCTTGAAAGGAAATGCCAGTCCTCTATTTTTCTCTCCCTTAAATCCTAAACCTATGGGAAACCATAAGAAACCAGTCCCCATGGTTTTCCTCATTGAGCCCCTATATTGGACTTCTCCAGTTTTCCCAAGATCCACAAGAACCCTCGAAGTTACCCAGAGATGAGAACACTAGTTTTTTAGGTGACATCTTACCACCCAAAACATCGGAAGGAGACAAGAGATGCTTGCAAATTTCTCCTTAGCTTTACTTCTCCATCTTCTCAGGGAGGAAAAAGGGATGAGAGAAGAGGTATCTGGACTCTCTCTACCTCCAAGAGGACGAGGGATTGTTCCCGGCCCTCAGTCCTTTCCTTTACTCTGAGTTGGGAAATACTGCTCCCCATGGTGGCCAGGCAGGATCAGGAAGGGCAAGATAAAGGTGAACCCACTGGAGGACACAGAACTAGAAATGCTTCAATAAAAGTGGAAATTCTTAAGTTCATGTAGATAATATCTGCTTACCAATTATAAAGCACTTCCAGAAACAGGCCTTCATTTGAGTCTCTCACAACAGTTAGGGAGGTTTTAATGCTAATATTACATTTTTTTAAAAACAATTGAAGAAACTGAGGTACATAAAAAAGAAGTGAGTCTCTAAGGTGAGAGAGGTAGAACTTGCAGCCAGGCCCTCTGAGCTCAAATTCTGTTCTCCATCCTCACTGGCATATCCACTCAGGAATCCTGATTTGGACAAAGATGCCAGAGAGACAGGCAAGCTTAATGGTCAGTCTCTATGGTGTCATCCTCCAAGATTAGGGAGATTTACCCAAATAGTTTTTTTTTAATTTATTTATTTATTGGCTGCGTTGGGTCTTTGTTACTGCGTGCGGGCTTTTTCTAGTTGCAGCGAGCGGGGGCTACTCTTCGGTACAGTGCACAGGCTGCTCATTGCTGTGGCTTCTCTTGCTGCAGAGCACAGGCTCTAGGCACGCAGGCGTCAGTAGTTGTGGCACGTGGGCTCAGTAGTTGTGGCACACGTGCTTAGTTGCTCCGTGGCATGTAGGATCTTCCCGGCCCAGGGCTCGAACCCGTGTCCCCTACATTGGCAGCTGAATTCTTAACCATTGTGTCACCAGGGAAGCCCTACCCAAATAGTTTTAATTTCATTCTGTAATCTCCTATGACTCTACCCTCCAACAATATGTCTTTCTCTTATCATAATTGGTTTGGTCCTAGTCAACTTTTAGAGTAGTAAGTTCTATTTACTCACTAGTTCTGTGGAAAGAAGTGCTATTTTTACTTTGCCCTAAAACTATTTCTTTAATATGATAAAGTTGTCCCTAGTTCTTGTGCTCTGGGATTTCGTAAGTTCATATTTTTATCCTATGATTTTCATTACTTTATAAATTTCAATTATATTCCCCTCTCAGCCTGGGTCTTTCCAGAATGAAAAAGCCCTAATTGTTTTATTATCCCTCACAAGGAGCTCTCCTGACCCTCTGGATCAATTTAGGCGTTCTTCTCTAGACCTTGCCTGGCTCTGTAGGTCTTTGAGGTGCATCAGATCTTCCGGCCCTCATCACTTTGTCCATTATTCTGCATAAAAGAGCACAATGGCTTCAGCTAAAATCAGATGCAGAACTATTTGAGAGACACTTTTAAAAATCAAGCAGTTCTCCTTACTGTAGAGCACAGGGAACTATATTTAATATCCTGTGACAAACCATATAGAAAAGAATATGAAAAAGAATGTAACTATATGTATACCTGAGTCACTTTGCTGTACAGCAGTAATTAACACAAACTGTAATTCAACTACACTTCAATAAGAAATACATTTAAAAAAAACAAGCCATTTTTTTGCTCCAAGTCAGCCCAGCATAGGCTGAAAAAATATACATTTTGCTTCAAGTCTGAAATGAATTTGGACACACTGCTACTAGGCAACCTTGTAATCTATTATGAAAATGACAATTTGCAAAGCACTTTCACATACATTACCTCACTTGACCCTCACGTGAACCATGCGTGGTAGAAAAAACATAGTATTATCCTCATTTTTCACATGAGAAAAGTAAAAAGATGAGTCTAGCCCATGGTCAAACGGCTGGAATTAGAGCCCCAGTCATGGCCTTCCGTTGAGAGAATGGTGTTTTACCCAGTGTGCAATGTAGCCTTCCTCATACACACTTGTGATTTACATTGATCACCAAACTACCTCTCTCTAAGTCTACTTCCATGGCCACAGCACAGTCACAAAATACTCTATAGTTCTATTGAAAGGAAAGGTGTTTAAGGTTAATCTAAACCCTCTTCCCTTCTCTCTCCAGATGCCCTCCAGGGGCACTCTCAGCCACACCGCAAGCATCAGTGTTACCTCCACGCAAGTGACTCCCCAGCCTATATCTCTAGGGCACACCTCCACTCTGAGCACCAGAAAGGTATAAAACTGCATACTTGACATCTCTTAGACATCTCAATATGTTCTCTTTTGATGTTCCTCCTCTCAAATACCTATGCAGGAACCTACGAGTCATCTTGACATTTCTCTCTCCCTCCCCATACTCCCACTGCTATATCCAATCTAACACCACGTCCTTTCACATTTACCTCCCACACAGCTCTCCATTCTGTCCATCTCTCTCTTGACCCTTCTTCACCACCTTAGTCAGGGACACCGTCATTTCTCATTTGGACTTTCACAGAATCCTAACTGATCCCTTCCTATCCAATCCTTCCTCTCCACTATAGACTATGCCATTCTGGTCACGCCATCCCCACTCCATCCCTGCTTAGAACACTTCCATGGCATCCCACTGCTCGTAGGGTAAAGGCAAAACACCCAGAACGGGCCCACCAGCCCTGCCTAACCTGATCCCACCTCCAGCCTCATCTTACAACACTCGCCTTCATTTCTTAAGCTCCAGCCCCACTAGCCTGCGTTCAGCCCCTTATACTCACCATGCTTGCAGGTGCCACGGGGTCCTGACATATTCTTCCTGTCTTCCCTGATTATTTAAATTCCTAGAAACATATTCCTAGAAGCCTGCAACTTCATATACAGGTTCAAGGGTCTTTGCTCAGGAAATCCTATCTCTGGCCTCCCTGAGCTAAATTCCCCCACCATGCTTTTCACGGCACTGCTTGGCATGGTTTAAATCAGTGTTTGTCTCCCCCACCAGATTTGCAAACTTTTGCTGACCATCGTATTCCCTGTGCTGTGCTGAGCTTGGAACATAGAAGCACATCAGTAAATGTTTGTTAAATATATGACTAGACTCACTAATGAGGAAATGGTTGTATGTGATTATACATCCTCATCATGGAGTACTAAGCAGCTGTTAAAAAGAATGAGTCTATATGTTCTAATATGGAATGATGTCCATGACATACGATTAATTAAAAATAGTATATTACAGAACAGTTTTTTATTATGATCAGTTATTTTTTAAACCTATGTATGTCTTCATTAAAAAAAAAAACTCTGTGTGTATGCATATGTGTATATGCATTTATGCACATGTATGTATATGTTAAAAATAGTCTGCAATATACCTGAAACTAACATATTATTGTAAGTCAACTAAACTTCAATAAAAAAATAAATACAAATAAAATAAAAATAAAAAGGTCTGCAAGACTAACACCAAACTGCTTATAATGGTTCCCTGGAGAAATGGACTGAGATAGGATAGAGAAAAATAGAGCAGCACTTTCTACTCAAAAGCTCCTTGCTGGTTTGACTGTTTTCAATGACCCTGTGGTATTGTAATTATTTTAACAATACCATTTTTAAAGATAATGATACGACTCACCAAAGTTCAGGAAACTGGCCATTTCTATGTACAGCAAAAATAATAAAATAAAATAAAATAATAACCACTTTGTGTATGATTTCTCAACAATGATAACCTTCCACATATCGGCATATTTCCAGCTCAGATCTTCAAACTAGCTGTGATGACACAGCACGGAAGAGAACAAGGAGACATACCGGCATGTGTTTGTCTCATTCTTTTTAATAACTGCTTAATATTCCATAATGAGGATATACATCATATACAACCATTTCCTTCCCTCACATGTCCCATATAAACAATAAACATTTTGAAAAATCCCTGCTCTTTATTCAGTTATACAGTCTTGGAAGGAAAATAAGAGAAAGAAATAATACTGTGAATTTTTCTTAATTTACTTAGTTTCGGTTTTTTGTTGTTGTTGTTAAATAAAAGTGATTATGTGTAGATACCTTTACTTTCCTGTACTTGCCAAAGAACAAATCTTTTATTGTCTGTACCATAATTTCAATAGAAAAGATAGCTTTCTACAGCCACGCAGACCGCAGAGGAAGGAACAGGTACAAATACACGGGTGATGTGCGGACAGGATTATTCCACAGCTAATAGCACAAAACCTCACTTCAGCTGTCAAGAGAAGTGTGTGCAGGTGGATAGACCCACCGTTAGAGAAAAAGAAACAGCAGCTGTGTGGGAGTGATTTCTCCAGCAGCCAGCCTACAACCGAGAGCTGGTAAAAGTCTGTGAATATAGAATAAATGCTGTCATTTGGAGCTGCATTGATTCTTTTTTCAGACTAACTAATGGCTCAGATGGTGGAACAACCAAACGATGACTAAAATGTGAGTCAAATGCTTTCAAATCGAATCATTCCAATGAAGCAGGAACACAGGCAAGCAGAGAACGGGTCATCGGGGGTTCTAACCAATACTTGTTAAACCTGAAGAAACTCACTCTCCTTAACGACCGCCTCCTTCAGTCTAAGTCTTTTTGACATTAGTGATCTGGGGACAATCGATCTTTATTACTAGTGATATCTACTGATCAGCTCTGACCGGTGGGAAAGGTAGCTCCCAGTGGGGCTTGTGCACTTTTCCCAACCCTGATTGGTCTTCCTTCTCTCCCGGGGTCTATCCAGCACGTCTTCAGTTATCCCAGAGGAGGGCAGGAAATTCTAGAATTAGCTTCAAAGTTGGTGTCTTGATATTTTTGAAAGCTAACTTTCATTTAAATAAGAAAATAGCTCACATTAAGAAGAAGTAAGTTTGGGGCAAGGCAGGTGAAGAGAGGTTTATTATTAAATGAAACCACAGGGCACGCAGCCCCAGAAGGCTAAAATGGGCAGCTGGGCACGGAAGAAGCGGCAGCCTGAGCTCTGGTTCTCATGGAGGCGCCACATGGGCCCACGATAGACATGTGGTGCCTCTTCCCTTGCCCCCCTCCCCTTCCTTCTCCTAACTTCTGGGTTTTAAATGCTTTCCCTAAATGTTCACTTTCTATTTTACAATTCAATTCTTCTAGAAGCTTTTTGATGAGAAGATGGGTGTTTTTGAATGGCTTAGGTCCTTATCAGAAAACAAAGCCTCTTAGCATGTTTATTGGAACAGGAGCTCATCAAGAACAAGTAGAAGTGGGACTTCACTGGCAGCACAGTGGTTAAGAATCTGCCTACCAATTCAGGGGACACAGGTTGGATCCCTGGGCCGGGAAGATCCCACATGCCTCGGAACAACTAAGCCCGTGCGCCACAACTACTGAGCCTGCATGCTGCAACTACTGAGCCCACATGTGCCGAGCCTGTGCTCCACAACAAGAGAAGCCACCACACCGAGAAGCCCGTGCACCACAACGAAGAGTAGCCCACACTCATCACAACTAGAGAAAGCCCTCAAGCAGCAACAAAGACCCAACATGGCCAATAAATAAATTTAAAAAAAAAAAAAAGAACAAATAGAAGTGCCCCTATCCCTGAGGTATCAGGTGTGTGTTTTTACCCCCACCCTACCCCCTCCTTTGGGGGGATTATCACTTCTGCAGTGGGAGGGTTGGAGAATAATATTTATAAACAAGCAAAGGTAAAGACCTCTCCCCAAAGGACTGGGACAGAGACTGGACCTCACTTCAGCCTAAGCTAGGCACTTTCCTCACACTCCCTGCTCTCTTCTCTGAATGGATTCACTTAGACATGAGGGTAATATATTCTTTTCTTTTTATTTTTATCTTGGTAAAATATACATAATATGAAATTTGCCATTTTAGCCATTTTTAAGTGTACAGTTCAGTGGCATTAATTGTACACTGTTGTACAACCACTACCACCATCCATCTCCAAAATTTTTCCCTCTTCCCAAACTGAAACTTTAGACCCATTTAGCAGTAACTCCCATTTCCTCCTCTCCCAGGCCCTGGCAACCACAATTCTACTTTCTGTTTATGAATTTGACATTTCCAGGTACTTCACACAAGTGGAATTATACAGTATTTGTCCTTTGTGATTGGCTTATTTCACTTAGAATAATGTCTTCAAGTTTCATCCATGCTGCAACATGTGTCGGAATGTCCTTTTTTTTTTTTTTTTTTGAGGCAAGGAATTCGACTCTATTCGGAAAGCCGGCAGACTGAGAAGATGTCAGACTAGTGTCTCCAAAAAACTATCTTCTTGGGGTCTGGATGCCAGTTTTTTTTATAGAATCAGAGAGGGAGAGGCTGTGAGAAAGTAAAGTGAAATGGCAGAAGAGAGAGGCAGAGGCTGTGAGGAAGTAAAGTGAAAGGGCCATCAGTCTTGCAAAATACCTCGGGGAGAATTTCCTTCTTTTTTAAGGCTGAATAATATTCCATTGTATGTATATCACATCAGTCTGTCGATGAATATTTGGGTTGTTCCCAAGGTAACATTCTTATTTTAATCCCACAATTGAAGACTTTCAGATCATTCAAATTCAATTCAGTTCAAGGGTAACTCACTGTGCTAGGTACGCGTATGGTACAAAGGTGAATCAGACATGGTCCCTGCTCTCAAGGAACTTATTGGGAAAGGAGGAGAGAAAGAAGTGAAAGTAACTAGCGTGTGCTAATCACCTACCACGTACCAGGTGCTCTGCCCAATCACCGCATGTATTGCTCATCACAACCTTGCAAGGTAGAGACTGTAATATCTACTTTATAGGGAGAAAATGAAGGTTTGGAGACCTTAAGTAACCACCTGCAAAGTGCTGAGACTGGGATTCAAATAGAATAAAAGGTGACTCTAAAAGATTCTGAAACTGGGTTATTAAGAAAGGTGGTAACACCTTTAAAAACACAGAAGGGAAATTAGGTTTTTGGGAAGATGATAAGTTTAGATTTAGATAGGCTGTGTTGCTGAAGCGAAAATTTATTTAAGGGAGAGAAGCACCTTGCCTGTGGATTTACGCTGTGTGACATGAAGGAAGGCATCATTTACCTAAAAAAAATCCAAAAAAAAATTGTGGTCAGACTTGCATCTATACACATTTCAACAAACATCTATTGCTGGTTCAATTCTTAAAATAGCTAAAGTATTACGATGCATGGCCAACAAAATGTATATAGCTAACTAGGCAATATTAACTAAATAACTGATCACCACAAACTCACAGGAAAACAATAAGAATGACCTAACCTCAGAATTTTTCTGTCTAAACTATAATTTTTAATATTGTCAGGTAAATGATAGCAGGTAAAAAGTCCTAGGGCTTGTCCATACTCTACTGTAATATTTCTGAATGTTCTAGCTTTTGAAAAGAATCTACCAGAAGAATCAATAATTTAATTTGTTACAATTTTTATCTTTCTATTAAAATTATCCTATTTCCAGTGCAACTGAAATTACGATCCATCTCAAATCACTTTTTTAGAAGTACAAGGTTATAAAACATAAATTAAAAACTAGCCACAGTAATCAAGACAGTGTGATGCTGGTATAAGAATAAACAAACAGATCAATGGAACCATTAGAGGGCCGAAAAATAGACCCACACAAATACAGTCAACTGATATTTGACAAAGGAGCAAAAGCAATTCAATGGAGAAAGGATACTCTTTTCAAGAAAGGGTGCTGGAACAACTGAACATCCGATGCAAAAAAAAAAAGACACTGTCCTTAGATCTTTCACCAAATTAACTCCAAATGGATCTTATATATAAATGTAAAAGGCAAAACTATAAAACTTCCAGAAGAAAACAAGATAAAAACTAAGGCACATTAGGTTTGGGAATGAGTTTTTTAGGTATAACAACAAAGCACAAGCCACGAAAAAAAATGATAAATAGAACATCATTAAAATTAAAAACTTCTGCTCTGCAAAAGACACTTAAAAGAATAAAAATATAAACCACAGCTTGGGAGAAAAATATTTGCAAAATGCATATCCGATAAAGAACTTGTATCTAAAATACACAAAGAATTCTTAAAACTCAACAATAAGAAAACAAACAACCCCATTTAAGAATATGCAAAAGCTCTAAGCAGACACTTTACTAAAGAAGACACACAGATGGTAAATAAACATATGAAAAGATGCTCATCATATGTCATTAGAGAAATGCAAATTAAAAGAACAGTGAGATACTACTACGCACCTATTGGAATGTCTAAAATCCAAAAATTAACACCATCAAATGCTGATGAGGATGTAGAGCAATGGCAGCTCTCATTCTTTGTTGGTGGGAATGCAAAACGATACAACTACTTTAGAAGACGGTTTGGCAGTTTCTAATAAAACTAAACATAGTCTAACCATATGATCCAGCAATCACATTTCTAAGTATTTACCCAAATGAGTTGAAAACTTACATCTACCCAAAAACCTATACAAGAATGTTTATAGCAGCTTTGTTCATATTTGCCAAAGCTTGGGAGCAAATAAGATTTCCTTCCGTAGGTGAACGGGTAAATAAGCTGTAGTATATCCATACAATGCAATATTATTCAGTGATAAAAAGAAATGGGGACTTCCCTGCTGGTGCAGTGGTTAAGAATTCGCCTGCCAATGCATGGAACATGGGTTCCATCCCTGGTTCGGGAAGATCCAACATGCTGCGAAGCAACTAAGCCCATGTACCACAACTACCGAGCCTGCACTCTAGAGCCCGTGAGCCACAACTACTGAAACCCAAGCACCCAGAGCCCTTGCTCCGCAACAAGAGAAGCCACTGCAATGAGAAGCCCGTGCACCACAACGAAGAGTAGCCCCCACTAGCTGCAACTAGAAAAAGCCTGCACACAGCAACGAAGACCCAACACAGCCAAAAATAATTTACTTATTTATAAAAAAAAAAAAATGAAATGAGCTATTAAGCCATGAAAAGACACGGAGGAAACTTACAAGATACTAGATAAGCTTACAAAAATTACTGAAATTTCTCTATATCAGAAATAATCAACTGGGAAATATAACAGAAACAAAATATTGTTCTCAAGGGCAACAAAAACAGCAAACTACTTGTAATTAACGTAACTCAGAACAATCCACGTCTTTAAGGAGAAAAACTTTGTTCTATTTAAAAACATGAAAGATATGAATAAATAGCAATATATCCCTGTTCACAAATGAGACAACTTAAAATTGTAAAAATATCAATACTCCTCCAAATTAATCTCTAAAGTCAACACAATTCCACTGAAAATTTCAGCCAGATTTTTTGAGGAACTAAAGAAATTTATTCCAAAATTTACCTAAAAGGAAGAAGATTCACAAATAGCTAAGTCACATTTGAAAAAGAACACAGGTAGAAGAGTTATTCTTCCAGATATTAAACATGCTTCAGAGCTATAAACATAAAACAGTGTGATGCTATTGTAGAACAGATATGTGAACCAAGGGAACAGAACAGAAAGCAGAGAGCAGATGCATACATGTATATCTGGACACTTGAAATAAGACAAAGGTAGTACCAACAACAAAGTCCCACTGTATAGCAGAGGAAACTATATTCAATATCCTGTGATAAACCATAATGGAAAAGAATATGAAAAAGAATGTATATATATATATGTATAACTGAGTCACTTTGCTGTACAGCAGTAATTAACACAACACTGTAAGTCAACTATACTTCAATAAAAAAATTTTAAAACTTAAAAAAAACAAAAAAAGACAAAAATAGTACCACAAATCAATGGGGAAACAATGAACTATTGGATCTGAGAAAACAAGCTCAGTATAAGGAGAAAAATTAAAATTGTTTACCTAATTTATACCCGATACAAAGGTGACTTCAGATGGATTTAAATCCTTAAGTGTGAAATAAAAGTACAGAGTTAAAAAAGAAAATCACTGTGACCCAGAGATGACAAAGGACTTATTAAACAGATCCCAAATAGCACTAACCATAAGGCAAAATATTGACGTGTTTGATTACATTAAATCTAAACCAAGGTGAAATACACATGACAACTTTGCAAGGACAGACTTTCGCAAAGCCTCAAACTAACACCTAGAACCTTGTTAATCACAGGGTAGTTCAGGACCACAGGCTTCTGCATCATCTGGGGGCTTATTAGAAATGTAGTCTTGAGCCTCATCCCACCCTTACTGAATCATAATCTGCATCTTCACATGATTCATGTACACATTAAAGTTTGAGAACCACAGGTCACACAGGAACTTTTGCAAATTAGTGAGAAAGAGACAGAAAGCCACAAAGAAAACTGCACAAAGGGCTTAAATTGCAGTTCAAAGAACTGAAACCTGAATGGCTAGCAAATATATAAAGAGATGCTTACATTAATTAGAAACCATGGAAATACAAATTAAAACAATAATACCACTTTATGCTTATCAATCTGAATAAGCAATCAGAAAGGTGGACACATTGACAAGGTGGTGAATAAATAAGAATTCTCACACACTGCTGGTAAGGGGTGCATAAATGGGGCAAGTCATTCTGGAGAGCAGTTGGCAGTCAAATGAAACATGCACAGATCCTGTGACCCAACAACCCTACTCCTGGGAAAACACTCCCTAAGCAACACTTGCACAAGTCCTAATGGTCACCGATGAGACTGTTCTTTACCGTATCGATTATGGTGGCAGGCAATAAAGTCAATTTTGGAGTTTATCTTTAGGGAGTGGATCTATAAACCATGGTAGATGCACACCATGGACTACTATGCAGCAGTGGAAGGTAATGAACTGGATACAGGACCAGCAATGCAGGTGGATCTTAAAAAGACAGGGTGCAACTTCCTAGGTGGGGCAGTGGTTAAGAATTCACCTGCCAATGCAGGGGACACAAGTTCAATCCTTGCGCCAGGAAGATCCCACATGCCACGGAGCAACTAAGCCCACATGCCACAACTATTGAGCCTGCACTGTAGAGCCCATGAACCACAACTATTGAGCCTGTGCTCCACAACAAGAGAAGCCACCACAATGAGAAGCCCGGCGCACCACAATGAAGAGTATCTCACCACAACCAGAGAGAGCCCATGTGCAGTAACAAAGACCTAACGCAGGAAAGAAATGAAGGAAGGAAGGAAGGAAGGAAGGAAGGAAGGAAGGAAGGAAGGAAGGAAGGAAGAAAGAAAGAAAGAAAAATTAACTTATTAAAAAAAGAAAAAGACAGGACAAGAAAATATGCTCCAAAAGTCAACTGAAAAATAATCATTTGTAAAACTTATTTGAAAGGCTGATAACTATAGAAAAAAATGGGAATATAATGGATGTGCAAATAATAATAATAGATAAATCAAAATGGTGACCAACACAAAAATAAACTCAAAATGGACTAAAGACCTAAATGTAAGGCCAGACACTTTAAAACTCCTAGAGGAAAACATAGGCAGAACACTCTATGACATCCATCAAAGCAAGATCCTTGTTGACTCACCTCCTAGAATAATGGAAATAAAATCAAGAATAAACAAATGGGACCTAATGAAACTTAAAAGCTTTTGCACAGTGAAAGAAACCATAAACAAGACAAGAAGACAACCCTCAGAATGGGAGAAAATACTTGCCAACGAAGCAATGGACAAAGGATTAATCTCCAAAATATACAAGCAGCTCATGCAGCTTAATACCAAAAAAGCAAATAACCCAATCCACAAACGGGAGGAAGACCTAAATAGACATTTCTCCAAAGAAGACATGCAGACAGCCAACAAACACATGAAAAGATGCTCAACATCACTAACCATTAGAGAAACGCAAGTCAAAGCCACAATGAGGTATCACCTCACACCAGTCAGAATGGCCATCATCAAAAAATCTAGAAACAATAAATGTTGGAGAGGGTGTGGAGGAAAGGGAACTCTCCTGCACTGTTGGTGGGAATGTAAGTTAGTACAGCCACTATGGAAAACAGTTTGGAGGTTCCTTACAAAACTAAAAATAGAACTACCATATGACCCAGTAATCCCACTACTGGGCATATACCCAGAGAAAACCATAATCCTGAAAGAAACATGTACCATAATGTTTATTGCAGCACTATTTACAATAGCCAGGACATGGAAGCAACCGAAATGCCCAACAACAAATGAATGGATAAAGAAGATGTGGCATATATATACAATGGAATATTACTCAGCTATAAAAAGGGATGAGATGGAGCTATGTGTAATGAGGTGGATAGACCTACAGTCTGTCATACAGAGTGAAGTAAGTCAGAAAGAGAAAGAAAATATTGTATGCTAACTCACATATACAGAATCTAAAAATGGTACTGATGAACTCAGTGACAAGAACAAGGACGCAGCTGCAGAGAATGAACTGGAGAACTCGAGGTTTGGGAGGGGGCGGGGGGTGAAGGGGAAGCTGAGACGAAGCGAGAGAGTAGCACAGACATATATATACTACCAACTGTAGAATAGATAGCCAGTGGGAAGTTGTTGTATAACAAAGGGAGTTCAACTCGAGGATGGAAGATGCCTTAGAGGACTGAGACGGGGAGGGTGGGGGGGACTCGAGGGAGGGTGGGGGGGAGTCAAGGAAGGGAGGGAATACGGGGAAATGTGTATAAAAACAGATGATTGAACTTGGTGTACCACCCCAAAAAATAAAAAAAAATTTTAAAAAGTCTCAATAAAATTGGAAAAAAGTAAATCAATAAAAATATAAATCTTAAACATACTTTTAAATGAAATTAAAAAAAAAAAGAAACACGTATCATAAAGTTCACTGCAGCACTATTTACAATAGTCAGGATATGGAAGCAACCTAAATGCCCATCAGCAAATGAATGGATAAAGAAGATGTGGCACATATATATAATGGAATATTACTCAGCCATAAAAAGAACTGAAATGGAGCTATATGTAATGAGGTGGATGGACCTAGGGTCTGTCATACAGAGTGAAGTAAGCCAGAAAGAGAAAAACAAATACTGCATGCTAACTCATATATACAGAATCTAAAAAAAAAAATGGTACTGATGAACCCAGTGACAGGGCAAGAATAAGGATGCAGATGCAGAGAATGGACTGGAGGACACAGGGTTGCAGGGGCAGGGGGCGAAGGGGAAGCTGGGATGAAGTGAGAGAGTAGCATAGACATATATACACTACCAACTGTAAAACAGATAGCTAATGGGAAGTTGCTGTATAACAAAGGAGATCAACTCGATGATGGGTGATGCTTTAGAGGGCCAGGACAGGGAGGGTGGGAGGGAGTCGCGGGAGGGAGGGGATATATGTGTAAATACAGCTGATTCACTTTGGTGTACCTCAAAAGCTGGTACAAGAGTGTAAAGCAATTATACTCCAATAAAGAGCTTAAAAAAAATGGTGACCAAATATATGTCTTTGTCTAACTCAGTACATAGCTTAGGAAAACAGAAATCTCTTTCATACCATTGTCCTGTGGGGAAAAAAGTCTTAAAATCAGTCACATATTGGCGTAAGAACCTTTGAACAAGTAGGAAAGGAGTACTTTCTGACTTTTCTGGTAGAAATGTAAAGTGACACAATGTTTTAAGGAAACAATCTGAAGACAGCTATAAATATTCAAAATAAAGATATTTTTAAGCTCAGGGGGAGAAAAAAGACAGGGCAAGAATAAAGACGTAGATGTAGAGAACGGACTTGAGGACACGGGGGCATGGGGAAGCTGGGATGAAGTGAGAGAGTAGCGTTGATATGTATAATCACTACCAAAGGTAAAATAGAAGGCTAGCGGGAAGCTGCTGCAGAGCACAGGGAGATCAACTCGATGCGAAGCCATGACCTAGAAGGGTGGGATAGGGAAGGTGGGGATGCAGGCTCAAGAGGGAGGGGATATGGGGATATATGTATAAATACAGCTGATTCACTTTGCTGTACAGCAGAAACTGGCACAACATTGTAAAGCAATTATACTTCAATAAAGATCTGAAGAGAAAAAAAAAAAAACACAGCACTGCATGAAAAAATAGAAAACAGAATAAGACCTACCACACATTTATATCACTTGAAAATAAATTAGCACACAAAATGATTCTGTGTGTTTTACAAGGAAATATAAATCCAAAGATATGTATCGAACACATTATAGAGACTGACTCTGAGGGGAGGAAAGGAGGATAAAGGGAATAAGTAAAGAGAGAGAGCCATAAATACACCAACATAAAAGCCAAAGACGGGCCTTGTGTGGTCCAACAACGAAAACATGCTTTGAAAAAGGATCATGAGCAACCAAGCCTTTCCACTTGAAACCGCCCCCCCAAAAGCATAAGAATTATAAATAAAAAATAATCAGAGAAGCAAGTCAATCGTGGCAATCTCTCTGCAGCATGAAATCCCCGGTTTCAAAAACATCTGTTGTTCAGGGCTTTGTGCCTTACAGAGACCTTTCCAATCTATGCAAATTTAGACATACTCAGAGGAGATGGAAGAGGTCTAAGACAGATGTTTGAAACACTCATCTTCACCCTGTCGATAACTCAAAGGTACATCTCCAGGTGACTCACAGCTGCATCACTCTCCCTGTCAGTTAGAAGTTGCTTGTTCCCAGGGATCTGTCATAGCCCAATAACAGAAAATACTTGGGAAAACAAGCATAATTTGAGAGTGATATTTCTTTTCACCTGGCATCCTAGAGAAATGAGGAATCTTCTGCGAATAAATGTTAACATAAAGAGAAAGTTGTACCTGCAAATGCTGAGGCTTTTAATCATTCTTCATATAAATCTTTATAAAAATGTAGCACATATTTACCTAACTTCTTTAAAAGATAATATGGGGATGGGGGTTGGGGGCAAGGAAACATAACTTTTTTGTTCCATGATTTGGGAATCTCATAATTTTGAACATCCATTATCCTGTCTTCTGTTTTTCTGATGTTCTGTTAATTCTCTGTCTAGTTGCCACTTCTGCTGTGATAGCTGCTTCTAAAAATAACCCAGCTCTGTCCCTTTCTACCTCGTGGTTTCTGTCTGGGCTGGGAAAACAGACGACCGGTGGTGTTAAAGACTAGATGTTTAATAAGAGTGATAAGGCTCTGAGTCAGAGACTAGGAAGTGAAGTACGGGGCTTTAGAGTGGAATCTTCTGATAGATAATCCTGATGCCTGGGGACATCTTCCCCCTTCTGTATTTTACAGGCTGTGTCACCGAGAGGGAGACTGCTCCATAGTGATGCCTAGACAGATACAAGGCTGTTCCCAGAACACTGGTTCTCTGCCCTGCAGTGGATGAAGCCATGATAAAATGGCTGGAAATTTGTCTCTGGAAATATGCAACCTGGAATTTGGGGGCAGGGTGAGGATACTGTCTTTGTTTTAGGTTCTGCTGTTGGAATTTTTAATTAGCTTATCAAACAGGAGTAATCAGGGTAACCTACAGTTCCCTGAAAATATTATGCTGATTCATCAGAAGCCAGCTCTTTCTCCTATCACAACACTGTCCTGAGACTGTCCCATTTAAAAAACAAATTCCTTAAGTCTTATTTTTATTCACTGGCATACAGAATGTACGCAGTGAATGCTGATGAATAAAATAAACTCATGAATGAATGAGTACACTGGGGACTGAGTGGGATTGTTTTTAAAAGGTAGAAATGTTTAGTGATATGCTGTCATAGTTGAACTATATTTATCAGATCACTGCTCTGATAGAAGTTGATCTGAATCTTCTTTTAAAAGTCAGTCAATGCATTTCACCAGAAAAGATACAGATGGCAAACAAGCATATGAAAAGATACTCAAGATCATTATTCATTAGAGAAATGCAAATTAAACCCACAATCAAATACCACTACACACCTACTGGAATGGCTAAAATTAAAGAAAACGACTGACAATACTAAATTCTGGCAGATGCAGAGCAACTAAAACGCTCATATATTGTTGGAGGAAATGCAAAATAATACAACCACTTTGATCAAGTTTGGTAGTTATTAAAAGGAAAACATATAGTTGCAGACCAGTACAAACAAAATCCTCAAATGTCCAAACAGACAGTGTATTCTGGAGCACCAGTTTCTAATCCAGAATACACCAAAAGAAAAAAGAAAAATGAAAAAAAAGAAAACCTATGTACTATGGGCTTTGATAGGAATGCAATAAGAGTAGCCTTGCCTTCAAAATCATAGGCTGTAAAGACTGTTACAGAATTGCTTCTCAGTGACTGAGATATAGAGAGAGAGGGGCTGAGCGTGGGACAAAACTTGCCCCTTTTTGAGGACTATCAACATCTGCTATTTTTAGGATTCTGCATAGATTTCTTTTAAACTGACATTCTTTTTTTTAATTTATTTTATTAAAGTATAGTTGATTTACAATGTTGTGTTAGTTTCTGGTGTACAGCAAAGTGATTCAGTTATACGTATATCTACATATTCTCTCTCATATTCTTTTCTGCTATGGTTGATAACAGGATACTGAATGTAGTTCCCTGTGCTATACAGCAGGACCTTGTTGTTTATCCACTCTACATATTGATATAATAGTTTGCATCTGCTAATCCCAAACTCCCTACCCGTCCCTCCTCCCCCCCACCTCCCCCTGGCAACCACACGTCTGTTCTCTATGTCTGTGAACCTTAAACTGACAGTCTTATCTAATGATGTTATCTAGCCACCACTGGAGACTGGGTAGGGGCAGGTGGGGGGATCTGCTGCTGAATAAATAAAGCCAATTAAACGTCTGTGTAAATTAAAAAAAGAAAAAAAAAGTTAAACATATACTTAGCACATGACCCAGCAACCCCAGTCGTAAACAAAAACCTATGTCTATACAAAACTTATACATGAATGTTTACAGAAGATTTATTCATAATCACCAAAAATCAAAAATAATCAGACATCTATTACCTGGTGAAGGAAAAATGCAGTTGTGGTACCGCCATACCATTATATGCTATTCAGCAATAAGAAAGGACGAACCACTGACTTAGGCAAAAACATGCATGAACCTCAGAGGCATTTTGCAAAGTCAAAGAAACCAGACTCAAAAGGCTACATACTGTATGATCCCATTAATAGGACGCTCTGCACAAGGCAAAACTATAGGGAGAGAAAAGAGATCAGTGGCTGCGGGGGGCTGTAGGGGCAGGCACAAGGGAACTTTTTGGAGTGATGGACATGTTCTATATCTTGACTACAGAGGGTTGGTTACTTGACTGTATATGTTTGTCAAATTTAGAGACAATTTTACTGCATATAAATTATACCTCAATAAACCTGACTTTTAAAAAGCAAAATGTCAAGCCATGTATTATTAAACACAAAAATAAATAAAATTTCAAAATTAAGTGTCAGCCTGGGTTCCTTAGAAAATGGAGCCTAAAAAAAAGAAAAAAGAAAAAGAAAATAGAGCCTGATCAAAACATATGCTACACTGCAATGCCAGGGAGGCAAGGGTGAGGGAGAAGTGAAGTGAACCAAGGAAGGAGGAAGAGGAACCACAAGGTCCTGAACGGGTCATAGCTTCAGAGGGACATGCAGCTGGTTGTCATTCACACAGGGCCTCTCCAGAGAGGCCATAAGGGACCCAAGGCACGTCGAAGCAGCCATCGGGAAAAGGAAAAGCAAGCAATTTATCTCCTGTCTCTCATTTGTCCAAGCCTGCCGGCGAGGGAGCTCCCCCACACTCCTGCGTTGTGTCACCAAGACCCCCGTATACGCTTTCTGGGGAAGCCAGAGCTTCAGCAGCTCTCGCCCTGATAAGCAAAACAGCAGCCTTGCCCAAGATCAGCCCTATCCTTGGGGAAAGCATGAGACAATCAACAGTGTCAGGAGATGGACCCTAGGGACAGGGACTAGGCTGTATCGCTGCAGGGATGGGAGAAGTGTGACAAATGACCAAGACCTGGGGCAGGTGGGCCTGGCTGATGTGGGGAGGCCCATTAACTGGGTCTAGAGCAACGGGCTAAAATTCATATTCCATCTAAACTAAGAGAGAAATTTAATTTTTTAGAATATTCTACAGATACACTCAGGAAACCTCAAACAATTTCTACCACATTAAATCTGTTCACGTGGTGATCTCATCCAACCTTCACATAATAAACAAGTTCAGATCTGTAAGGTTTAAGTACTGTGTCAGGTGGAGATGTGTGTGGGCAGCTCCCTACAGAAAGCAGATTCAGCACATCTAAATAACGCCATCCTCTGAACAGATCACAGGCTAATTCATGATCCACCTGTATGTCACAGATACAACCCTTCAGAAAACAGTAAATTCTAGTTAAAATTCAAAATCTAAAGACTGTGTGTCTAATCTTGCCCTCTAAAGTGTCAGTACGAAAGTGTTACAGTTCAGGGAATTGAAAAAGCTCAACTCTGTTATTTTATAATGGCTACATATTTTGCTTTCAAAATGTTTACTTTGTGCTTTTATGTGTATTATCTTATTTAATCCTCAACCCTAGGAGGTTGGGTATACTGCTTCCCTCATTACAGATGAGGGAACTAAGTCACAAAGATGTCAGTCATTTGCACAGCCAGTTAACTGGTAGCACTGGGGTGTGAATTCTAGTGGTCTGACCCTAGAGCCCCATACTCTCAATCACTCATTCAACAAATATGTGAGTACCTGGCAGAATCTGGAGACACAGAGGTGCAACAGCGCATGGCCCCTGCCTCCGGGGAGTGTATGGTCTATGGGAATGACAGGCATCGCACAAGTAATTACAAGTAGACGGAAGAGAAGCAGAGAGCGTTACAGAAGTTCACACCCTATGCCTACTAAAAAGGCTATGGTACAAAGTATGTGGTCATGCTGAGACAGGCTGCACCTGGGACCTGGGAGCCTTTGCTGCAGTGCTTACACCTGGACAAATGTCTCCTTGAGCAACAGAATACAAAGAAACTACAAGGGGCTAAAAATAACTGCACACATGCAGCAGTTGGGGCAAATGATGAACAACAAGATACAAACAGACCAAAATCCATCTGCCACTTCTGCGGTGTCAGGGGCAAAAGCAGGGTACCGTTGCATAATCCCTGCACACAGCACCACCAAAGGGGTGGGCAGACCATCTAAGCCACGCCTCTGGCCGACCCATGGGTCCGCCCCTACCTTCAACCCATTTAAGGCACCAGCTCACCCCGCCCCAGGGAGCAAGCACGGGAAACTGTTACTTGTTTTTGCTCCCTGTGCTGCAGCAGGAGTCCCACTAAAGCCTTGCCTGAATTTCTTTTGTGGCCTCATCAATTTCTATTGATTAAGGAGTCCAAGAACCCTGGTCGTTAACAGTATTAACATCAACTATCAAGGTCAAACCTGTAAGTCCACATATTCAGGAGAAAATATAAGCTAGGAAGCACTGGTATCTCTGGTACTATACAGATATAAGTACAGCGGTCATTTTCCAAATCCAAGCAGGTTCTGATAAATAATGGTTTGCAATATGTTAACTGACTTACATGAAAAAAATATTACCCAGACTTTTGAGTTTAGTGAAATTAATTACAATTTCATTTCATCATCTTCATGTTAAAAATTCAAGATTCTTTGTCATTTTATCAATAAGATAGTTCGTCCACATATGTGATTCCATGACACATGGATAAACTTCATACTCTAGAATAAGGTTTCTAAGAAGCAATTTCCTGGCTTGTTTGAGGAGAGAGTTTGACTTTGCCATAAGGAGCTCCAATTCTGGAGTCAGACACACACTGGGACTGCATTCCAGGTCTGTCATTACTACATATCATTGGGTAGGTTTCTTAGCATCTGCAAGTCTTGATTTCTCCATCTGTAACATGTGGTTCATACCTCAAAGGGTTGCTGTGAAGATTGAGAAAATGCCTGTAAAGTGTTCAGCACAGTTCTTGGTCATAATAAGCACCTAACATCTGTGAGCTGCCATTATTACTATTATTCTAAATAGTTTGCATATTGAAAGAAGCAGAAGGGGAAGAAATAGTAAGTGGATGGTGTGTGCATGAGATGCTTGAAATGTGTTAGGGAGTGTGGCCTCGGGGAACAGCTGATAACAGGAAGGTCAGCAGAGTGGGAAGAACTAGAAAAATCCTACATGTAGAGCCCTCATTGTAAAGGAAGGCAAATGACAGCTGATAGCAGGTTAGTAATTAGTTAATTTGTGTTTAAGAGAAGAGAGAACATCAATGTGGGTAATTAAAACAATAATGCACCTCTGGTTTTCTTTCATGCCTGAACAGCACCTAGAACACGTCAAAGCACAGAAGAAACAGCTCAGAGTAGCACGCGTTTCCACTCCGGTACTGCCTAACTGTCCTTTTCCTCTATCAACAGGTGTATGTGAGCCTCGGGTAAAGCAAACCTCAGTTTACGAGTCACATAATAAAAGCCACAAGATCCAACCAAATCCTCTAAACTGATGGTTTTCAAGTCACAAACCCTTTTCTTAAAAGTATAAATAAAAAAATAAAAATGTGCAGCTACTTAGGCCCCAGCAGCAGAGATGTAGTCCCAGAGCCCAAACAGCTCAAGTTGGAAGCATAATCTGAAAGCCACTGATATTGTCCTACCCAACTTTTTTTATTTATTTGTTTTTTTGGCCACGCTGCACAGTTTATGGGATCTTAGTTCCCCAACCAGGGATTGAACCCAGCCCCCTTCAGTGAAATCTCTGAGTCCTAACCACTGGACCACTAGGGAATGCCTACTCCTCGAATTTAGAGATGTGGAAAGTGAAGGTCAGAAAGGTGAGGGGACTTCCACAAAGGTGCAACTAGATGGGGACAAAGCTAAAACAGGGCTTCCCTGGTGGCGCAGTGGTTGAGAATCCGCCTGCCAATGCAGGGGACACAGGTTCGATCCCTGCTCCAGGAAGATCCCACATGCCGTGGAGCAACTAAGCCCATGCACCACAACTACTGAGCCTGTGCTCTAGAGCCCGTGAGCCACAACTATTGAGCCCATGTGCTACAACTACTGAAGCTCACACGCCTAGAGCCCGTGCTCCGCAACAAGAGAAGCCACAGCAATGAGGAGCCCGCGCACCACAGTGAAGAGTAGCCTCCACTCACAGCAACTAAAAAGAAAGCCCATGCACAGCAAAAATGATCCCAACACAGCCAATAAAATTAATTAATTAATTAAAAAAAAAAAGCTAAAACAGAATCCAACCAGTTTTCTGATGGCCAGTGAGGTTCTCCACTGACTGTTTACCACTGAACATTACCTTCCTGATGGACACACCAAAGAGATGAGGAGGAAAGTGAACTGTATTTGAGAAGAATGTGCCTCATTGTGTTTGTTTTTGTTTGTTTATTTATTTATTTTTAGCTGTGTTGGTTCTTTGTTGCTGTGTGTGGGCTTTCTCTGGTTGCAGCAAGCGAGGGCTACTCTTCGTTGCAGTGCACAGGCTTCTCATTGCAGTGGCTTCTCTTGCTGCAGAGCACGGGCTCTAAGCATGTGGGCTTCAGTAGTTGCGGTGCCTGGGCTCAGTAGTTGTGGCGCACAGGCTTAGCTGCTCCACAGCATGTGGGATTCTCCTGGACCAGGGATGGAACCCGTGTTCCCTGCATTGGCAGGCGGGCTCCCAAGGAAGCCCACCAGGA
The DNA here is from genome assembly GCF_030028045.1 of Hippopotamus amphibius kiboko. NCBI lineage: Eukaryota > Metazoa > Chordata > Mammalia > Artiodactyla > Hippopotamidae > Hippopotamus > Hippopotamus amphibius. Next base: position 172,165,486 of record NC_080188.1, on the reverse strand, counting down.
CTGTGCCACCAAAGAAGTCCCAGAATGTGCCTCATTGTAAGAAAAACATAAAAATGTAAGGCTGGAGAGTAATGAAGCCTGGCAGCTTGGGCTCCACTAATCTGCATGTGAACGAAACACCGCCTCCATCAATGGCTGACTAGAATTACCAAAACAGTTTTTTGGACATTCATTAAGCCAAACAAATTGAACAATGGAACAAATTAAGCCAAACAAACAAACAAAAACAAAAAAACCCTTCGGGGGAAACTGAGATGAAGCGAGAGAGTAGCACAGACATATATATACTACCAACTGTAAAACAGTCAGTGGGAAGTTATTGTATAACAAAGGGAGTCCAACTCGAGGATGGAAGATGCCTTAGAGGACTGGGGCGGGGAGGGTGGGGGGGACTCGATGGGGGGCGAGTCAAGGAAGGGAGGGAATACGGGGATATGTGTATAAAAACAGATGATTGAACCTGGTGTACCCCCCCCCAAAAATTAATTAATTAATTAAAAAAAAAAAAACCCTTCGGGAATTCCCTGGCAGTCCAGTGATTAGGACTCAGCACACTCACTGCTGGAGGCTGGGTTTGATCCCTGGTCGGGGAACTAAGGTCCCATAAGCCACAAGGTGCAGCCAAAAAAAAAAAAACCTTCCCGTTGAATGCCTAACAGATTCGCATTTACAACTATATTGCATACGCCTGCACACAATTACACTTTGGAGGCAGTTTAAGCCACATTAATGGGACTGTGAGGGAATGAAAAAAGGGCTTGAATAGCCAACAAAATTAACTACAGTGACTAACAAATGAATTATAGTCATATGACACTGAGCACGGTTTGGTGTTCTGTTCACAGCACTCCAGCTTAGATCATCTGGTTGTACTTTAAAAGAGTCTGTATTCTAAAATCAAAGGTCAAGTTAAGTGCTTCCTTTTTAGACTTGTATGTTGTGCAGTTCAGAGTTCATATGAACACGAGTAAATTATTTTCTAAAGTACTATCACATCCCTCTGCTTAAGACACCAGTGATGTAGACAGAGCCCTCAAAATCCAGCTCCTTCATGGCCTTCACAGTTTCAGTTTCCCGCTGGCTTACGAGGCCTGAGTATACAGCCATACAGCCCAAGAGACAGGGAGAAATCCTACGACCCTGAAGCCTGAGACCCCATTTTTCTGCATTGTGTTTTTACCCTTTATTTCCATAAGAGGAGGATTTATAGTATCTAGGGAGAAACTATCCAGTAGTTTGACACAGATTATTTTCTGGCCTTATCTACATCACATCCCTTAAGAGTGTCTCACCTCCTCCAGCTTAAACACCGCTCCAACGTGTGGCTGGATGCGCCCTTCCTGGCAGTACTGAATTATGGAGGACAGGCTTCTGGAGAAAAGCGGAAAGTTCCGGTCCCGGTATCGGCTCCAGTACAGCCCCATGGCAGAGATGTTCTTCAGGAGCAGGAGATTGGTCGGCAGAGAAGCAATGTTTCCTCCAGCAAAACCCACCACCACAATCCTGCCCTCCCATGCCAGGCTGAGGGGAAAAAAGAGAAGAAAAAAAGATTGTAAAAGGCAATGTACATTCACAGCCATTAGGATGGCTACTATTAAAACAAAAAAAGAAAGAAAGAAAGAAAATAAGTGTTGGCAAAGATTTAGAGAAATGGAAGCCTCATGGACCATTGGTGGGATTGCAAAATGGTACAAATGCTATATGGAAAACAGTATGGAGGTTCCTCAAAAAATTAAAAATAGAACTACCACATGATCCAGCAATCTCACTTCTGAGTCTATATCCAAAAGAACTGATGAAAGCAGGGTCTTGAAGACATATTTGTACAACCATGTTTACAGCAGCACTATCTATAATAGCCAAGAGGCAGAAACAATCCAAATGTCTATCAACTGACGAATGGATAAACAAAATGTGTTATACACATACAGTAGAATATTATTAAGCCTTAAATAGGAAAGAAATCCTGCCACATGTTAAGACATGGATGAACCTTGAGGCCATTATGGTAAACGAAATAAGCCATTTACAAAAAAGATGAATACTGTATTATTCTACTAATATGGGGAATCTAAAGAGTAGTCAAATTCATACAAAGTAGAATGGTGGTTACCAAGGGCTGGGGAGAAAGGGGGAAAGAGGAGTTGCTGTTTAATGGGTATAGAATTTCAGGTTTCAAAAGTTACAAAGATCTGTTTCACAACAATGTAAATATACTTAACAATACTGAACTATACACTTTACAACTGTTAATATAGCAACTCTTTTGCTATATATTTTTTACCACAATAAAAAAACACAGAGTTCTGTTTTGTAGTTCCTTTATTCCTATTTTGTGTTCTTCTTGTTGATTTTTTGTACTATGCTTTCATTCCCTTAACTTTTGTGTACCTATTACACATTTTTTTCTTTGTGATTAGCATGAGGTTTACATGAAACATCTTAGTCTATTTTAACCTGGTAATAATTTAACTTTAATCACATAAATATCTCTACAATTTTACTTCTCTACTCTCTCACATTTTACATTACTGATGTATAGTTTACATCTTTTTATATTGTATATCCAATAACATATTATACCTATTGTTATTTAAAAAATTTTTTAGCTTTTAACTTTTATATTAGAGTTAAGAGTGCTTAATGTACCACCATTACAGTATTAGAGTATTCTGAATTTGACTATATACTTATCATTACCACTAAAGGTTTTTTTTTTTAATAAATTTATTTATTTATTTATTTATTTATGTTATTGGCTGTGTTTGGTCTTCATTGCTGCACACGGGCTTTCTCTAGTTGCGATGAGTGGGGGCTAGTCTTCATTGTGGTGCGCGGGCTTCTCATTGCGGTGGCCTCTCTTGTTGCAGAGCACGGGCTCTAGGCACATGGGCTTCAGTAGTTGTGGCTCACAGGCTCTAGAGCACAGGCTCAATAGTTGTGGCACACAGGCTTAGTTGTTCCACGGCATGTGCTACCTTCCTGGGACAGGGATCAAACCCGTGTCCCCTGCATTGGCAGGCGGATTCTTACCCACTGCGCCACCTAGGAAGTCCCACCACTAAAGGTTTATACTTTCAAAAAAAAAAAAAAAAAACATAGAGGACTTCCCCAGTGGCTCAGTGGTTAAGAATCTGCCTGCCAATATAGGGGACATGGGTTTGAGCCCTGGTCTGGGAAGATCCCACATGCCGCAGAGCAACTAAGCCTGTGTGCCACAACTACTGAGCCCATGTGCTGCAACGACTGAAGCTGCGTGCCTAGAGCCCATGCTCTGCAAGGAGAAGCTACTGCAATGAAAAGCCCGTGCAGAGCAAAAAAGAGTAGCCCCTGCTGGTCAGAACTAGAGAAAGCCCACGAGCATCAATGAAGACCCAACGCAGCCAAAAAACAAACAAGAAACACATAGAATGAGAGAAAAAAAAGCAATGTACATTAATTCAGAGAGATAAAGTAGCACAGAGGTGATGGGGTGGGGGGCAGTTATGTAATAGGTACAGAGCTTTTGTTGGGGATGGTTACACGTCATTGTGAGCATGTTTAATTGTACACTTACGAATGGTTAAAATGTTCAATATTAGCTTACTGTATATTTTACCACAAGTAACAAAAAAAGCAACACGCATTAAACCCCCAGCTGGGAATTCCTCTTGACCTTACAAACTGGCAGGGGTGAACCATTCTGCACCAATTTGGATTCCTCAGTAGGAAAATATAAAAATAAGCCAAAAGCAAGATAGTAGGGGGCCAGAGAAACTAGCCAGTCTTGTAAGGGGACCCACTTTAGAATCAAGGCTATTTAACTCTTCAACTCCTTTGTGGAAGGGAATCGGGCGTAAACAGATGTCATTCCAATGCTGAGCTCCAAGACAACTCAGTTTGAAGATTTTGAACTTAGGAAGCAAGAATAAGAATTCAGACACTCTCACGAAGCATCATTTGCTTTACACTAAGGCTTACTTTAGGACTCATTTAAGTTATATACTTTTCTAGGGAATTTTGAATAATCTACAAATACTACTACCAGCAGGCAAGAGAAGGATGTGTATTAGCAGCTCTCTGTCCTGGCTCTCTATTTAGTCAACACACTCCTCCCTTTGTCTCCTATCTAAGCATAGTAGCGGGCACAGTGCAGTGATGCACAGGGGCTAGAGAACCACACGGATCCCTTCTGTGGGCAAGCTGCTCTCTCTGCTTCTGTTTCTTCTACTTTAAACTAAGATAAACGACAAAGCTGTGCTTGCCAGGATGACACAAGAAATGAAGCTAGTATCAAAGCACTTCAGAGTCCCTGGTTGAAACAGAATGAGAATTGGTATGGATACAACAGTTCCACGAAATCTTCAGTGATTTTTTTTTTTTAATAAAACAAGTCAAGGAGACACCTACACAGGTGGCTGCTTCAGAAACCAGTGAGATCAAAAGAGTCTGTACCTTGGTACACAGTGAACTGGGAGACTGCCAACCCAGTAATTCTAACATCTGAACAAGGATCCCCTCAAGAATTACCCACACCATGTATATAAAGTAGTTAGAGGGGGTAGGCACAGCTGAATTTAACACATGTATAACTTCTAAAGCATTTGATATTGCCAACTAGAGAGTCTGCAGTCATTTTTTGGATATTTTCCAGTTGGCTATTTTGTTTTTGCTATATTTAAGCATTTCCTGATTTTCCCTCTGCTTCTATTCCTTTTCACCCACCCACTCCGCTGTTCTCGTTGATGCCGGTGCCTACAGGAAAAGTGAGCAGCAATGACGAGAAAGCAGCAGACCAGAAGGAAGACAGAGGTCTGGAAAGGTTCTGGCAGAGCCCCAGGTCTAGCCCACTCAGAGGGACCACTTCACGTACCTGCGGAGAGCCTCCAGGAAGATATCTCCTCCCACGGTTTCAATGACCACATTCACCCCGCCACTGCCCACCAGCTTCCCCACTGCCTCCTTCAGGCTGCCCTGACTGTAGTTCACGCTGGACTGGGCGCCCCTCTGCACTGCCAGCTTGCACTTCTCATCACTTCCAGCTGCAGCTATTACCTGCATAAAGAACACAACACTTCTGATGGTCCGGAATACGTACCAAGAGGGGCTCGCCCCACCCACCAAGCCTCCAACTAAAGGTTGCTAACCAAGGAAACAAGCATGACCTCACTGTCCTAGCATCAGCCTCAATTTAACACATTAGGCCCATCACACAGCACCGTCACACTGGCCCCACCATGCCCCACTGGCAACGTGGCTCCCATTTCCAGGAATCGTGGAACCCCAACGGATCTAGCTAGGAGATGGCTCGGGAGACACTCACAATGTCTTCTCCAAATGCAAATTAAAACCATCATTTATTGAGTGCCCACTATGAGTCAACTAGTAAGGATGCAAGTTAAATACCAAGCTTAGAATCAAAAAAGCAAGATGCAGCAGTACGATGGGGGAAGTAAGAGAGGATTCCAGAAGTGCAAGCTAGAGGTATCTAACCTAGAGCTAGAAGATCAGGAAAGGCTTCTCAGAGGGTAAAACATGATTCAGTGGAAAGATCTTGAAGTCACACAGACCTGAGTTCAAATCCTGGCTCTGCTACTACCTAGCTGTGTTACCTAAGGCAAATTACTTAGTAAAGACTAACACTTACATAGTGCTTACTATTTTCTAGACACTATTCTAAATGCTTTACATATATTAAAAACTCATCCAATCTTAAGAGCCCAATAACATACATACTATTATTATCCCCATTTTAAAGATGAAGAAACTGAGGCAAAAGAAGCTAAGTACTGATATCTTGCCCAAGGTCACACAGCTCATGGGAGGTAGAATTGGGATCCAAACCCAGGTAATTTGTCTCTAGAGTTCATGCTTTTAACCTCTAAGTTGCCTGCCAACTTCTCTAAGCTTCAGTTAGCCCATCCATAAAAATAAGATATATTTTTTAAATTAAATGGAATACCGTATATAAAGCACTTGGGAAACAAAGCGTTCAATAAACTGAATCTATTGTTACACATATGCAATCATTTATTCTATTTAAACTTCATAAGAACATTACAGGGGAGTATAGTCACTGCCATTCTGTAGATGAGACATAGACCCAGAGAGGTTAAGTTTAATTAAGCCAGGATCATCCAGGCAGTAGGTGGTAGAACAACTACTCAAATCCATTGCTGCTGATTCCAAAGCCCATGCTTTTCCACTCCATCACCCTGGTAGAAAGCCATGCCCAAGGCCTGCCAAAGATGGCACAGATGGCTGTGGGCCAAACTGTGAGGAGGCCTGGGGTTTAGAAGTCTCTAGAGAAGTTTCAAACACTCAAGAATTGCCTAGAGGTGCCTTATCCCTGGGCAGCACCCACCAGCCCAAGCACTTTGGCCCCAAGGTGACATTCAGAACATGCATTCAAACATCCAAGAACATCGGTGCCCTTAAGAGATTCCAGACTCACCCATAACTGTTTGAAACTGAAAGCTACCCTCAAATACTCCCCAGTGGAGCTCTCAGACAGCTGTGTTTCACTGAGTGCCCCCCACACACAGCGCCGCAGAGGGCAGACACCAGACTAGGGTCAGGCACCTGACTCCAATCCCAGGATTCTCTGTAGGTCCCAGTGAGGCTTGCCATGAATCATTTTCTCTCTTGGTGCCTCACTTTCTTTATCTGTGAAATAGGGATAATAAACACTTACATTCCCCCTCTCCCAGGGGTTCTGTGAGGATCAAGGGTAAGATAATTGCTGTGGAGGCAAAGTGAAAGCAATATGAAATGCTGTGAATGAAAGGTGTTATCAAAATGACCTGTTCCAAGTAGGTGGCATGATAACATTTTTTGTTTGCTTTTGCTTAAAACCATTACTGCTACCTAAAGAAAATATAGCTTAGATTAATTTTAATATCTGAATTAAAGGAAATTTTTCTCTCAACTTTCTATAACTATTTAAAACAAATGGTACAGTTTTATCTTCCCAGAAATGTTAGTAAATGGTTCTACACAAGGAGACTAACTTTGGTCTCCCCTCTAAAAAAGGTGCTAAAAGCCCTTACTTTTGAGTTGAAATGTGTTAATACTCCATGAAGAGCCTCCTGGTATCTAAGACTGCTTTCAGAACTCACATGTCCTTCCCAAAAGAAAGTCAATGTGAGGGACTTCCCTGGTGGCGCCGTGGTTAGGAATCCGCCTGCCAATGCAAGGGACACGGGTTCAGTCCCTGGTAGGAAGATCCCACATGCTACAGAGCAACTAAGCCCACGCCACAACTGCTGAGTCTGAGCTCTAGAGCCCTCCAGCCACAACTACTGAGCCCATGTGCCACAGCTACTGAAGTCCGTGTGCCTAGAGCCTATGCTCCGCAATGAGAGAAGCCACTGCACCAAGAAGCCTGCACACCACAGCAAAGAGTAGCCCCCACTCGCCGCAACTAGAGAAAGCCCATGTGCAGCAACCGAGACCCAACACAGCCAGTAAATAAATAAATAAAATAAAATAAAGTCAATGTGAGAAAAGAGAGCTGCTACCTGGAGAAATTCCAGATCAGTCCAATTATCACCAAACCTGTATAGCATCTTGGAGTCTCTGGACATCCCAACTGCTGGCACCACAGGAACCTCACACTCAGCATGTCCAAAACTGAACTCACCATGTCCTCTTGGGTTCTCAGTCCCAAAGAATGGCAAATCTCCAAGCGCACCTAGTTTGCACCTTCCCACTCAATGTCTAATAATAACAGGATGCCTTTTTAAAGGATCCTCCTGGACACACCATGCCCTCAAACAGGCACATGGCACATGTGATCTCAACATTCCCACAACCACCCTATGAGAAAGCATTACTGTACAAATGAGGAAACTGAAGCTATTAAGCTAGAGACAAAGCTAGAATGTGTACCTAGGTCAGGCTAACATCAAAGTCCTTGTTCCTTCAACTATATCAGGATGCTCTCCAGTCACCAAATTCTCTGTTTTCTTCTACTTTGGTATCTCTCCGATCATCACCTCCAGTGCCTTGTTTCAAGTATCATCACCTTTGGCTTGGATTGCTCCAGGAATCTGTCCTATTGCCTCTGACCTTGCTCCTACCCCTCATCCCCAATGCTACCAAACTGACCTTTGCAAAATGCAGATGATCATGTCATTTCTCTACAAAGTCCCCTATAGCTCCTGATAGCTTCCAAGAAATGTTCCAATTCCTCAGTGCCTCGCGATCTTATCTCTGCCTACCTCTCTAGAGTCATCTCCCCCCGTCACTCACATCCTTTGCTCCAGAGATGCTATTTGCAATTCCCTGAATGCATCACGTTAGTATCTGCATCTGTCTTCTAATGTCCTCCCACCACTAAAATGGCCTTCCCTCCCCTTCTTCCTCTATTCAACCGCTACCAGCCCTGCAAACGTCAGCTTACATATTCACTTCCTCCAAGAAATCCTTCTTCTCTGACACCCACAGCCTTCGAGAAAAGCCCCTGTAGAGAGTTTGTCTTTCTTTCATGTATTTATTCATTCATTTAAGAAATAATCATTGAATGCCTACCATGGTCTCAGCACCATGCTAGGTGCTGGGATTACGATAATGAATCAGACACTATTCCTGCCTCAATGGGGGTCACAGTCCAGTTGGAGGGAAACCTTGATCTGATAATAGTGCAAGGAAAGGATTAACCACACACTATGAAAGAGAAGTACAGGATGCTACGAGACCACATACAAACAGTCCAAGGGAGGGGAAAAACATCTCCTGAGGGACAAAGAATACTTCCCTGAAAAAGCAACACCTGAGTTTAAATTTGAAGTTCAAGGGGAGACAGTTGAGAGCATTACAGGTAGAAGGGATAGAATCTTCAGAGGCTGTGAAGCAAGTTGAACCTTGCCAGTTTCTAGTAACTAGAAGGATGAGTGGTTTACTCCTAAGTCCCCTCACTAGTCTGCAAGCAAATATATGGCAAGACCCTACTCTAGGTTACTTTACATCCCCAGTACCTTGCACATGATTTTTAATAAATGAATGAATATATTCCATGTTTGAAAACAAGAGGTATATTTTTTTAACGGAGAATCGAACATGCAAGTACCTTGGCCTGAAGAACGTTTGTTGCCACATCTATCACGGCAAGGCCTGTGGCTCCAGCTGCCGCTGTCACTAAAACAGTTTCTCTGTGCCAAAGAAAGATGAGTGTTACTCAAGAAATCAAAAATCATCCAGCAATATGATTTCACAGATATTTTAAAGCTAGGACATTTTAAAGAAAGAATAGAACTGAGAGGCCATTTCATTCAACCCTTCGTGTACATGTACACGTATTTATACACTGTCCAGCCTCTCCTGCTGGGTTATGTACTAGATCAGTGCTAATTTGGTCCAGTCTTATAGACTTCCCAGGTAAGAGTCCTTAATCTCTCTCGGTAGCCTCTTCCTCATTCTTTGACAGTCTTCCTTTGCACCACCACTCCAATTTCTGCTTTGCAAATTCTATCCTAAAATCATTCTCATACTAAACATTGCCAAATTTTAGGGGGTGATCACAGAACAGCCACTGCTCAACAAAGCCTATCTCTCTGGAGCAATTCTGAGGTTCTGTGAAAAGAACAAGAAGCTTGTAGGTATGCTCCAGATAAAGGAGGAAATTCAGCACCTCTGAGTTGGAAATACCCCAGTTAGGTACACCCAGCCAAGCCTCACAGAAACAAATACCACAGGCCTCCATGAAAACCAGAGTGACGCGAATTTAAATAAACCAACCCTAAAATGTAAGGTTTTCTAGGAGGTCATCTCCAGAAGGGTCAGACTTGAGAGAAAGATTTCTCCAATTTCATGTTGTCCAAATTCACAGTCTACCATTCCCTCTCAGACAAAAGGATATACCCACTGTGACCAGACTCCAATCTTGGGTCACTACCTTCCTTTGGCCTTTCCTCAGACAGACATGAGGTAAGGGTCAGGGACGGGAAAAGAAGGGGCAAGTTCTTGGTGGGCAGAGAAGGTACCATCTAGCCCTCTGTTGTCCACACAGTCCTCACCCAGGCTGGGTACGGGCCCGGTGCTCCAGGGCCAATGCGGCAGTACCGTAAGATATGGGCAGGGCAGCAGCTTCTCGGAGCGAGACCCTTTCTGGAACCTGCCACAGTGTCTATGAAAGAGATAACAGTGACTTAGAGATTAAGCACCTGCACCTGTTCATAAACGTTGCTCAATACGACTTGACTTGCAAAGGGCAACACATGACAGGAACCATGCCCAGTGGAAGTCAAGACCAAGCAAGCGGTGGCCAAGGTCAAAACTTGGGTGCATCAGTCTCCAAAAATCCTAACGCTGGCATCTGGATCAGGAAGGAACCAACTTATAGAGGAGGTAGGCCACTGTAGCATAATGAGTAAACTGGATGGTATAAAAATTTTACCTCAAATAAAGCTGGTTTAAAAAAAAGAAAAAAAAAGTGTACGGTTCACCACTAGGGGGCACCATTCATATCCCACATATGCATACCCCACCCCCACCCTACGCCTACCTTGGCAGGCAACATTCCCAAGACTCACTCTTTCGCAAGCTTGGTGTGGGGAAGAAACCCGTTACATGCAGCTCAATGCTCCAAACCATTTTTTCTACCAAAACCACCTAACTATGGTCCAGTTGGACAGCCAGTTGGTTGCTCCCGGACTCAGCAAACAAAATGCCCTTCTTCATTAAACCACTCCACACAAACAAAGCTCTGTGCAAGGGTTGTAACACCGATATAAAAAAGGGGTTTAGCATCTGAAAGAAAGAAGTGTGAGAGCAGAATCAAGATGGCAGAGTAGGAGGACGTGCGCTCACTCCCTCTTGCAAGAGCACCGGAATTACAACTAACTGCTGAACAACCATCAACAGAAAGACACTGGAACTCACCAAAAAAACCACCCCACATCCAGAGACAAAGGAGAAGCTGCAATGAGACGGTAGGAGGGGCGCAATCGCATTAAAATCAAATCCCATAAATGCTGGGTGGGTGACTCACAAGCTGGAGAACAGTTATACCACAGAAGTCCTGAGGGTTCTGAGCCCCACGTCAGGCTTCCTAACCTGGCAGTCCAGCAACGGGAGAAGGAATCCCCAGAGAATCAGACTTTGAAAGCCAGCGGGATTGGATTGCAGCACCTCCACAGGACTGGGGGAAACGGAGACTCCACTCTTGGAGGGCACACAAAAAAGTGTGCTCACCAGGACCCAGGGGGAAGGAGCAGTGACCCCACAGGAGACTGAACCAGACCTATCTGCTGGTGTTGGAGGGTTGCCTGCAGAGGTGGGGGGCAGCTGTGGCTCACCGAGGAGACAGGGACACTGGCAGCAGGGGTTCTGAGAAGTGCTCACTGGTGTGAGCCCTCCCAGAGTCCACCATTAGCTCCACCAAAGAGCCTGTAAGCTCCAGTGCTGGTCGCCTCAGGCCAAACAACCAGCAGGGTGGGAACACAGCCCCACCCATTGGCAGACAAGCAGATTAAAGTGTCACTGAGCTCCACCCACCAAATTGCATTAAAGTTTTACTGAGCTCCACCCACCCAGCCCTACCCACCATCAGTTCCTCCCATCGGGAAGCACCCACGAGCCTCCTAGACAGCTTCCTCCACAAGAGGGCAGACAGCAGAATCAAGCAGTATCAGCACTATTTCATCTTGTGCAACTGAAAATCACAGCCACAGAAAGACACAGAAAATGAAAAGGCAAAAGACTTTGTACCAGATGAAGGGACAAGATAAAACACCAGAAAAACAACTAAATGAAGAGGAGATGGGCACTCTTCTGGAAAAAGAATTCAGAATAATGATGGTGAAGATGATCCAGGACTTTGAAAAAAGATTGGATGCAAACATCGAAAAGTTGCAAGAAAAGTTTACCAAAGACCTAGAAGAATTAAAGAGCAAACAAACAGAGATATGCAACACAATAAGTGAAATGAAAAATTCACTAGAAGGAACCAATAGCAGATTAACGGAGGCAGAAGGACGAATAAGTGACCTGGAAGACACAATGGTGATAATCACTGATGCAGAAAAGAATAAAGAAAAAGAATGAAAAGAACTGAAGACAGCCTAAGAGACCTCTGGGACAATGTTAAATGCACCAACATTCGCATTATAGGGGTCCCAGAAGGAGAAGAGAGAGAGAAAGGACCTGAGAAAATACTGGAAGAGATTATAGTTGAAAACTTCCCTAACATGGGAAAGGAAATAGTTACCCAAGTCCAGGAAGTGCAGAGAGTCCCAGGCAGGATAAACCCAAGGAAAAACATGCCAAGACATATAGTAGTCAAACTGAAAAAAAGAAGTGCTTGGCTGAGAAACAAGATATAACCAAAAGAATACAAAGAGAGGGAAAGGAGAAGAGGGATTGATGGATAGTTGAAAATTAAAGAAAAGAAAGCAGAAAAAAAAAATCTCCAAGGATTCATATTGAGAGGTAGGGCTACCTTGTGGTCAGTGATGCACTCTTCAGCCATTCCATTTAAGTTACTCAGGCCAAGAACTCGATCTCCCTGAAGGGAAAATACCATTAAAGATATGTTCAAATGCATGCCCTTGCCATTTACCCCTTCCTATATTAATCCAGAAAAGAAAAAAAATCTTTCTTTCGGACCCAGTAAGACACAGGTTCCCTTAATTATCTATTCAGTGTTACTGTTTAGTAAATAATTCAGCCATTTTCTCACTACTCCCATCAGGTGGCCAAGCCAATCTGTGCACATTTTGGACAATGACAGGATGGAACAAGGAAAAGACTGACATGAACTTGAATCACAGCGTTCATTTCCTTCACAAGAGACTGAAACTTGAGGATTCTCTATCCTCTCAGTAACTAAAAACCCAGGTGTTGCCTTTTATTAGCAATAAAAAGTTTAACGAAGCCAGGAATTTCCAGGGGCTTCCGTCCCTCAATTCAGAATTAGCTTCTCCCCGCCTCCATTTCATTTTCCGTTTGGGGTCTCCTGGCAAAGTCCAGGAGAAGCAAGACCCTTTGGCTACAATGAGGTTAGCACATTTCTCATAGTTACCCACACATCAATTTCCTGGATTCAACTAATTTACCTCTTTCACCGAGCTGACATCTGTGCCTGTCTCCAATACTGTCCCAGAAAACTCCATTCCTAAAACAAATTATTTACAGATTAAGTTATCTGTAAAGCCCAGCACCAGGGAGATGAGAGCTTTGTGTTCCAAGGGTAAGAATGTTGTACCCAAAGCACAGGAAAGCGAACTAAGATTTCATGATCACAACCTGAAAAGCTATAGCAGTCCCATTCTTCCTGGGACACAAATGAAAATTTCAAGAATGGGCAAAAACACAGAGGATCACAGGTCCACAAGTGCTTTTGACCCTGATCACTAGAGTCTTGGGCTCCCACAGCACCCCAATGACAACATTCATCATATTGCATTTATCTGTTTCCATGTCTCCTCTTCTGGACTATGAGGCCCTCGAGGACATGAACTATATTTATTCATACAGTACTTGGCTCAGTTGGATGAATTGGTGTTGTCTGCCCTTTCCTCTTCCACCTCCAAAATTTCTGAATTTAATGATCAAACATTTCCCACTTGAGCTGCCAGAAAAACAACTCAGCTGAGTATGACATCTTCCCCCCATCCAGCATTTCAACAAACACAAACAGAGGGAAACGGTTTCAATTGTTGAGATATAACCAAAAACCCTAAGGCCAAAACACAGCAACTGTTTTGCAATCACTGTATCCCTAATAGTATATATCTGTATAAAATATACATGTACTATATATTTACAGTATATAACTGTATATTACCTATATATATATATATATATATATATATACACAGATATTTACTAAACTATATCTGTTAATAAATTTCAACAACAAAAAATCCGTCATTGGTCCACACATTCAGGATCTAAATGTAATCAGATTGGACACAAGGCAAATCAGAGAGCAGGCGGCTAAGAAATGTATAAACTGTTGTTTCTTCTTTCTGATCCTTTGGTATTAGGTTTCTTTGGGAATTATTTGTGAAGACTGAGAGTTTTAGCTTCAACCAGATGTTTATAATCCTTCAGTGAAAAAAACAAAATTGAGGCACTGTCAAGGAATGAAAGGGAATGACTACAGCCAATGATGATTCTGATCAGGATTCTGGAGAGCATAATAATATGTAAAATGTATTTGTTCATTTATGCATTTTTAAAGTATTGAGCGGTGGATGAAATAAGTGAAGGGGATTAAAAGGTGCAAATCTCCAGTTATAAAATAAAAAGCCACAGGGATGTAATATACAGCATAAGGAATATGGTCAATAATATTGTAATAATTTTGTATGGGACACATGGTTACTGGACTTATGGTAGCGATCATTTCATAATGTATGCAAATGTCACATCACTATGTAGTACCCATGAAACTAACTTAACATCGTATGTCAGCTATATTTCAATCAATCAATCAATCACTTATTGAGCATCTACTATGAGTCAGATACAAGAGTACTAACAGGGCGGGGGTAGTGGGGGGTGGGGACAGTGCTGAGCAAGACAGTCCTAGAAACTTCCCTCACAGCACTTACAATCCTGTGATTCTATCAGTATCGAGGCTGACGCCTCTGAGGCACCACTGACAGCAGGCAAACATTGCCATCCGTAGTGCCCGAGACGAAGCACAAGGTTCTGAAAATGCTCTATATCTTCTTTTTCTGAAGCAGTCACTTGGCCCCTTCATACTCACCGGGTATGATGGGAAGTTGGGGCCTTTCCTGATACTGACCACGACAGACCAAAATATCAGCAAAGTTAACTCCACAGAAATGGACATCAACTCTGACCTGCAAAGGAAATAAAGCAGAAAGGTAGAGCAGCACACATCTCTGGAGACAAAGTTCATTCAGTTATACCACAATCTTTACTGAATGCATCCTGTATGCCAGGTACTGAACTAAGTACCAGCATACAATCATGAGGCAGAATGGACAAGGTTCCTGCCTTCATGGAGCTAAGAGTATAGTAGACAGACATTAACCAAATAATTATGAGGCTTTATGTGTTAAATTACAGCTCCTACACAAAATGTTAAAGATAGAAATATATGGTGCTATGAAAGCACATAATGTGGAGATTTGACCTTTGGGGGAAGTCAGGAGAATCCCCTGTGAAAGTAACACTTGAATTGAGAACAGCTAGGAGTTAACTATTCAAAACAGGGGCGGGGGGAGGGATCCAGGCACAGACAAAAACAATGGCATGTGCAAAGGCCCCGTGGTGGGGACAAAAGGAAAACCAGTGAGCTTAAAGCACAAAGAGGAGAAAAAGATGGGGCTAGAGAGCAAAGCCCATAGCATCCTAGGGCTGTGGTAGGGTTTGTTGAGGATCTTAGTCTTCATAGTAGGAACAATGGAAGCCATTAAAAGATTTTAAGCAGAGGGTTACAGGATTAGCTGTTCTGGGAATCAGGAATTCTAGGAGCTAGAATAGGATTCCCCAGCACATGTGTCTCATGACAGAGCTAGAGCAGAGGCAGGCCTGCAGCAGTTTCTCTAGACCTTGTTAAGCAGTGGTTCTCAAAGTGTAGTCCCCAGACCACCAGCTTCAGTGTCACCTGGCAACTTGTTAGACATTCAAATTCTCAGCCCCCGACCTATTGAATCAGAAACTCTGAGGACAAAACCCAGCAATCTGTTTTGACAAGGTGATTCTGATGCAGCCTGAAGTTAAAGAACTAAAAGAACTACTGTCATAGACCAACCCAACTCAACAGGGCTTGGAATCACAGGAGGAAATGAAGGCTGAGAGACAGAATTGGTGACATTCATTTATTTGTTTGTTTACATTTCCCATATCATACAGAGGTGACCATATTTATGAGAAGATATTTTATGGGCAAAATGGATTCATTCAACAATATTTTAAGCATCTGCCACATGCCAGGCACCATTCCAGACTATGGGGATTTAACGATGGATAAACTGGCATAGTCCCAGCTCTCATGAGCTAACTCCTGACACAGCAGTCTGGTCAAATAATAGAACAAAGGAGCCCAGACCTTAAGCCTAAGCACACTGTGTGTATGACACTGTTGTTGATATGTACAGCCCATATAAATCCTCAAGCCACTCCACCTTGATTCAAGGTGAACATGTTTCAGCATGTGAATCCCAGGAAGCAGACTGGCTGCCGTCCTTCGCTCACCTAAATAATCCACTTAGTCACAGGGTCCATGTTAGTAACACTTCTGGGTTGCAGTCACATATCTCCCTCTCACCAGCAGTCCCCAACCCTGAGACTCACTGCCAGCTTCACCTTGTTAGAGGTTCTCATTCTCCACGCCTGATGACAGTGTCACCAAGGTGGTCAACAGGCAAAGCCAAAGTGGCTACCACATTTCCCACCACCCTGAATGCGGGTAAATGCCCAAAACGCCAATATAACCCCACCCACCCTAAATCATTGCAGTACACCAGAGGAGGGCGCAAGGCACAGTATCACGTAAATACAGAGCGTTAGCGGGCTGGCGGCGGGGAGGAGGGAGGGCAGATAATCAGATGCTGATACTGAAGAAGAGGAAGCAAAGGATGGGGTCCATCTATCTGTGTGAAATCAATAACTTGCAGGTGATTATGCAAAGTCGTGTGCAAATCAGAATTCTCTGTTTCTAAGGCAACAGCTCTGGGGCCTTCTACATTTGTGTTCTGGGGAACAACCTTCCGTTTGCACTTTGGCCTTTTGGGGACCCCCGATGAGCCTTTCTAGAAGCCCAGCACGTAGTGGCGCTCCCGTCTCGCGGGGCCCGCTAGCCAAGCACTCGGGAACTCACTTCGCGAGGGGAGCCCGCGGGACGTGGGTAGTAGCCGCGGGGAAGGGGCGTCCAAGGGTCCCGGGACTGGGGCGGTCACCCTACCTCGTGGGGCCGGAGAGGGCGGGGGGTCACCTCCTCCACGGCCAGAGGCTGCTTCAACTCCGCGCACAGCGCGACGCGGTAGTGCCGGCCGCCGCCCTGCCCGGCGCGCCTGCAACGTGGAACAAGGGTCGGGTTAACTGGGGGCGCACCCGGGGCCGCCTCGGGGGGGTCGGGCGGGGAGTCTGGGTCGCACCTGCAGAGCCACGCCCGAGACAAGCACCGTCCCCACGCCGCCGTCGCCATGGCCCCGCGCAAGTGTCGCCGGATGGGGAGGGCCGAGCGCGGCAGGAAGAGCCGGACGCCCCTCGCCCCGCCCCGCCCGGGCAGCCGGGGACACTGGAAGGGCGCCCGGCGATGCGGCCCAGGGACACGCCACCCGCCCCAGGCTGCCGGGACCGCACCACGGGCCAGTCGCACCCGCCGGGCGCCCGAGCCCCCCGGTCCCCCGGGGCCCCTTGGAGGTGGAGCCTGCGCGGGGCGGGGCGGGGAGAGAAAAACCGAGTAAATGGAAATAGATCCCCGGAGATTAACTTTGTTGGCTTTTTTGTAGCAAATTCGGGAGACTTTAAAAACCATAATTGGCGGTTCCTTTACAGAGAACTAGCTAGGGGTTAACAATGGAAGAAGGGGTGAGAGGAAGGGAAACGGGAAGGGAGTTAAGAGGTACAAACTACTAGGGATAAAATAAATACGACACGAAGATGTAATGTACAGCACAGGGCATACCGCCAATATTTTATAACTTTAAGTGGAGTATGATCTATAAAAATACCTTATCACTAGGTTGTACACTTGCAACTAAAATAATATTGTAAATCAACTATACTTCAATAAAACAATGTCTAAATAAATAATTGGGGGGGTCCTCTGCACGTGTGAAATACTAAATGCATAAAAGCTTTAATATCTGCCTTCAATATCTTATTAGGATTCAGTTCTTACTAATTTTCTCACACTTCCAGGACCATTTACACTAAAACTGTACAGTTACTAGTAATCCGGTGTTAAATGATTCTACATGAATCCAAGGAGTACTTCCAATTAAAGTTAGGCCAGGGCTTCCCTGGTGGTACACTAGTTAAGAATCCGCCTGCCAATGTAGGGGACACAGGTTCAATTCCTGGCCAAGGAAGAGTCCACATACGGCAGAGTAACTAAGCCCCAGCGCCACAACTACTGAGCCTGTGCTCTCTAGAGCCCATGCTCTACAACAAGAGAAGCCACTGCAATGAGAAATCCACACACTGCAATGAAGAATAGCCTCTGCTCACCACAACTAGA
This sequence comes from Hippopotamus amphibius kiboko, assembly GCF_030028045.1. NCBI lineage: Eukaryota > Metazoa > Chordata > Mammalia > Artiodactyla > Hippopotamidae > Hippopotamus > Hippopotamus amphibius. The sequence goes on along the minus strand of NC_080188.1, from coordinate 172,147,344 downwards.
GAAAGCTTGTGTGCAAAGACCCAACACAGCCAAAAATAAATATTTTTTTTTTTAATTGAAAAAAAAAAAGTCAGGCCAAACAGTTTCCCTGTTCCCGATACCTATGTTATGTCTGGCACATAGTAGATGCTCAACAATTGACTCAATGAATATAATTCCTGGGTGAACAGGTACATTCTGGAAAAAACTGAAAACATAACAGTATAATCTGTTAAAAATTGTAAAACTGGGTAGATCTCTGTTGCACCAGCAGCCAAATATTTATATACTTGAAATATAAGAGAATGTTATCCTAGGAAGAATGTTTCATTTGACAGATAGCTTTTAAAGACAGTCTAGTGTCTTTAAAAAGACATCTGGTCAGGGAATTCTGTGGCAATCCAGTGGTTAGGACTCCACACTTCCGCTGAAGGGGGGGGGCCCAGGTTAGATCCCTGGTGGGGGAACTATTGTAAGATCCCAAAAGCTGTTAGCCACAGCCAAAAAAAAAAGACACCTGGTCAAATAGCATATAGCCTCTGAGGTTCAAGCCCAACTCTACCACCTATTTGTATGGCTTTGGCAGTCCTCATGGCTGTGGAACCGAATTCCTCCCCCATAAAGTGAAAGCATTGGGTAGAATAATCCTTAAATTGCTAAATTCTGTTTGTATTTTTTTGATGGAAACAATAGTCCAAGATAGCATAGAATTATGGAATGATCAGGAATGGAATAAAGGAAAAATAGAAAGCAAAAATGAAGTAGGAATGAACTGAAATTATAGCGTAAAGTCTTTGTGGGAAAGGAATTCAAAAACCAGTTTCCCACCACAGGTATGTAGTAGAGGTCACCATTATCTTAAGAGCACTCAACAGGGAGTTTGAAGTCATTTTAGCCCCATCTCCCTCAGGGAGAAACTAAGCGGAAGAGGAACAAGGACTACAAGGTGAGAAGGTGGAAAAGCTTATCTTACATGAGACACTTTATAAACTCTTAGTCATTAGGTACATAAAATCAAACCAGGAATAGTGGAGAAATATGAACATCATCATCATCAAAATCAATATTCTGTTTGCCAAATAAGAGTGAGCAACAAGAAATCTCAAGTTTATGAAGTGTGAAACCAGTATTGATCTGGGGATGCAATGAGTTGTTACATGTAGAAAATGTTTTGTAAAATATTAAGTATTTATACAAGATATAAAGCAAATTTTTTATTGAAGTGTAGTTGATTTACATAAAGCAAGCAATTTTTAAGTGAGCTCCTTGAAAGCAACAGATATTTATTAATTTGCTTTACATTTGCAGTACTCTGCACAATGCAACTCTCAGGCATTTAATACATGCTTGTCACTGAATTGTTGAATGAGCACGCAGTTACCTAGTATCAATTTTCCAGATAATTGGAAGTATCTTTAAGCATCAAGTTTTTTATTTTTGATTAAGTATTTATATGGAAATTTTTTCTATTGTCATTTTCATAATATCCTTGTCATTCTCAGGGCATACGAAAATCATTGTTTGGAGAAATATGTCAATACTGCATTCTACATTTATAACAGTATCTGAAGAAAATAGCAAAAGTCCCTTTAAGAAGAATCGTGGGGGGAGATGAAAGTATCTTAGGTAATTGAGGTGATTCTAAGCACTTAGATGTAAAATAACTTTCACTTTTCCAAAGAGCTTCAAAGGTAAGTGATTTGGCATTTAATAGCAGTTGCTATAGTAGCAAAAGTATTTAGCTTATCCGTCAATGTGCTGCCACCACACCATACTGTCTGCTTTTTGTCCTCATTTCTGGTTATTTTGTTTTACGTGGGGGTAAGGTAGGAAAGTGTAGAGGAAGAATAAAATTTGAGTCCTGGGGGAGAATAAGACCAAGTAGCTAAATCTGAACTGATCCGTCCTCTGCAAAGAAAAAGAAAGAATTTATAACTGCCCTATAAATCATTTTGAGGGCTTATTAGGAAGTAAAAGAGTAACAGATGACTCTTCCTTCTGGTACAGCTCACATGAAGAGATAATATTTAACATCTAGAAGTTGCTGGAGGGCTGAAGGTGGAGAGCTGAATACACAGACAGCTATGCTTTCACAGAATAATAGACAAAGAATATTAAATAATATAAATACCATGCAGGACTATGCTGAAAATGTAAAAGTAGCCCCTACAGTTAAAATGCTTTATCCAATAGTTTGTCAGTGCCTTGAGAACAGAGACTGTGGGTCTCAGTAGCCCAGTTTACCACTACATCTAGTACATAGCAGATACTGAACACATTAGGAAGGTAGGAAGCCAGGAGCCCCACAAGCTGTGTGGGAAGGCTATCAGCACATTACAATTCAAACCTACATCCAAAAATGTTAAGGGGTCTTGCACCTACTTTCCTGCCTAATTATACAGCTGCCAGGCATAATCTGATCTTTTTTTCTGACTAGTTCGGTATTGCTATTATAGATATGTTATTATCTTCTACCAAAAAGATGTCTCGCAAGAGTCTTGAGGCATGTTGTAGTTTGCCTTTTCTTTGAATTCCCCCAGGTTGCTCTTTCTGACTGTTGCAGCTGGGGGTTAACTTTTATCAACCTCAGAAATGGACTTTGGCCATTGGTATACTTGGGGACATATTAACCTTCTAGTCTATTCCAAGAATGATGTAAGATTGGCTACATAACTTATTTGCTCCAGCACTCATGGAATCATAGAATTTCAGAGCTGGGAAGGCTCATCAAGATAATCGAAGCAAACTGCTATATTTACAGGTGAGAAAGTGAGGCTCAGAGAGAGATTGGCCCAAGATCACACTGAGGGTTAGCGGCCAAAGTAGCCTTAGGATCTATTAGGATCTGGCTTTCCTGATTTCTCGTTTGATTCCCCTTCTGTCGAGCTCTTTGGATTTCACTCAACACTATACACAATAATAATCTTTCACATTTTCATAGTACTTCATAGGTTTCAAATCAATCACTGTCACCCAAATTGCTTTATCCTGCCAGTGAGGAGACTGATAATAATTATTGTTACAACTAACACTTATTGGTAACTTATAACAAGCTAGTCACTAAGTGCTTTTGCGTTATTTTATTAGTCCTTACAATAGTCCTATTACTAGGATACTATTATTTTCACTCTTTTGTAGATCAGGAATGCAGACTTAAGGAGGTTAAGTAACTTGCCCAAGGCCACACAGCTAGGAAATGGAGCAGTTTAGAAGCCTCCTAATTGCCTGATGCCAGAGCCCGGCCACCCACTGTGCCCTCCCTCACAAATGCCCTCCGCAGCAGACAAAGAATGTATTGTACCATACATTTTAAAGCCATGCTTTTTGCCTGTAGTTTTAGTTTAATTTTGTAGGAATTTTACAGTAGTTCAAGCTTAGAAAATAGATGAATTCCCTGAAGAGGAGAATAGAGAGAAAGCGGCCTCCAGGCATGCCTGCAGTTCAGACACAAGAGCAGGAAGAGTACTACCCTATTTCTTAAAGCCACGAGCTAGAAAATGTATTGATTTTATTTAAATTTAAAGTAGAGTGTGTAAGATTAAAACTATGATTATGTAAAGTAGTTTTCACACACACACATTCACATCTACACACACACACACACACACACACAAATTGGATTTTAATGAAACAGTGTGCTGACTGGGTTGCCTGGTTACCAGCCATCACTTAAGCAGGTACCAGCAGGCATTTGGGTTAAATTCCTGGCTCCCAGATGGACTCATTTGGAAGCAGTGGTGACCTAAGCAATGTCTGCCATGGCCCCCAAACCTAATCACTAAGATTCAATGCTGGTATCTATTTTTCCATCTTAAGCCATCAATATGGAACCAGTTTACAAGTTCCCAAGCAGTCTAGCAACTTTATGAAGGCTTTCCATCCCCATCACCCCCAGAGAGAACAAATCCTTCCGTTCCACATCTTCCCCCAAAAAACTTTATAAACCTGGATTAGCTCACTAATCTCATTGTTCAGGTGGTATTTGTCTGTTTATTCCAACAGCTAAGCTGTGAGCATTGTGGATAGTTTTGATGATAACATAATAAAGAGAAAAGAATTTAGGCCTTGGAATCAAATGTACCTATGCTGGAATCCTGGCTTAGCCACTTAGTCATTGTGACCTTGGGAAAGTTATTTAACCTCTCTGAGCCTCCATTTTTTCATCTATAAAACAAGCATAATAGCCTCCTCAGGTGGTAGCTGTGAGAATTAAACAAGATAAGCCCTCAACAAATGGCAACTCTTATTATGAGGCTAGTCCCTGCCCTTGAACCTCTCACCATCTAGTGGAGAAAGGCACACACAAAAAAGGCTTCTAAGGGAATTCCCTAGAGGTCCAGTGGTTAGGACTCTGCACTTCCACTGCAGGGGGCATGAGTTCGATCCTTGGTTGGGGAACTAAGATCCCAAAAGCCATGTGGCGCAGCCAAAAAAAAAAAAAAAGACTTCTAAAATGCCTGTGATATGTCCTATAACGAAGGGCTGCAAAGGGGGCTGTGAGAGCACAGAGAAGATCAACCTATCCAACTTGGAGAGCATCATTTCAAGAAAGCCTCCTAGAAGAAGGACGAGGAAGAATTCGCCAGAGGGCACAGCTAAATATGCATGAGAGAGAATGCGGCATGTTCAAGGAATCATAGGTGGTCAGTTATGACTGAAGTTACGATTTGAGTTGGAGAATGGTGAGAGACGAGACTGGAGAAGAATGATGGTGGTGTAAAAAGAGCATAGGTTTTGGAATCAGATAGTGAGGAATCTCAGCTTCACCACTTTCCAGCTATATATCCTCAATTAAGTGACCTCTTTCTGAGTCTCAGTTTTCCCATTTGTAAAATGACTGCGATCCCATGAACTAATGCATGTGAAGTGCCTGGCACAGAATGTATATTTTCTTAATGAGAGCAAGAATTATTTATCTGTGTTTATCTAGGATGAGCTTAGTGTTGGCCCATTTTGACTGAGTCAATGGAAAGACGAATGAACGGGTAAATTTATTCACTTATTTATATGAATATTTATTAGACACCATCCTGATGCCAGACACTGTTCTAGTCACTGGGAATATAGCAGTGAACAGACAAAAATCCTTGCCCTACTGGGACTTGCAGTTCAAGAACTGAGATGAAAAAGGGGCCACAGGTATCTGTGAGGGGACAGTCTGCTTCAAAGCCCATTAGGCTCCAGAGTTATCTCATAAAAAGCTAACAAACTGACAAAGCAAGTTTCCAAGAGGTCTGGATGGGAGTCCCACCTCCTGACAAGGAGGAGGCTCTTGTCCTCTCCCTTAATTGCTTCTCACTTATCAACCCCCAGCTTCCTGTTGTGATCCAGGGGAAGGGGTCAGTTGTGTTGTTTGGCAGGAAGAAATGTAGAGGAGGGCTCAATTCATTCTTGGGCTCTAAGCCTAAAGTGGTGGCAAGAGGAAATAGGAAGGCAGCCGCCACACAAAAAGGCTATGGAGAGAGAGAGATTTACCTATCCCAGCAGCCACATGATAAGTGAGCTCAAATGCCTTGTGATGCATGGAGGTTTTATTTCAATAGCAGGATAATCATAATCACATGTGTATATCTCATTACACAAAGGGATCCCCAGGAGATTTCATTTAATTCTTAGGACTCTACAAGGTAAGAATTAACCCCATTTAATCCCATCTCTTTCCTTTAAATTAACTCCTCCCTCTCCACTGCCTCCTGTTTTGTGATAATATAACTACATCCAACCTTCAATCATAAAAAAAACAACGAAAAACTTTGTTCACCTTTCATCCCTCTCCAGCCAACACCCTATTCATCTCCTCACAGCCAAGTCCACTGAATGTTAAGAATATCCTCGTTAGATAGAACTACCATATGATCCAGCAATCCCACTCCTAGGTATATACTCAGAAAAAACAAAAACACTAATTTGAAAAGATACACGCCCCCCCCCCCCCCACCAATGTTCATAGCGGCACTGTTTACAATAGCCAACATATGGAAGAAACCCATGTCCATCAAGAGATGAATGAATAAAAATGATATTGCAGGGAGAAGAGATGGCGGAGTAGGAGGACCTGCACTCACTCCCTCTTGCAAGAGCACGGGAATTACAACTAACTGCTGAACAACCATCAACAGAAAGACACTGGAACTCACCAAAAAAACCACCCCACATCCAGAGACAAAGGAGAAGCTGCAATGAGACAGTAGGAGGGGCGCAATCGCATTAAAATCAAATCCCATAAATGCTGGGTGGGTGACTCACAAGCTGGAGAACAGTTATACCACAGAAGTGCACCCACTAAAGTGAGGGTTCTGAGCCCCATGTCAGGCTTCCTAACCTGGGGGTCCAGCAATGGGAGAAGGAATCCCCAGAGAATCAGACTTTGAAAGCCAGCGGGATTGGATTGCAGCACCTCCACAGGACTGGGGGAAACGGAGACTCCACTCTTGGAGAGCACACAAAAAAGTGTGCTCACCAGGACCCAGGGGGAAGGAGCAGTGACCCCACAGGAGACTGAACCAGACCTATCTGCTAGTGTTGGAGGGTTGCCTGCAGAGGTGGGGGGCAGCTGTGGCTCACCGAGGAGACAGGGACACTGGCAGCAGGGGTTCTGAGAAGTGCTCACTGGTGTGAGCCCTTCCAGAGTCCACCTTTAGCTCCACCAAAGAGCCTGTAAGCTCCAGTGCTGGTCGCCTCAGGCCAAACAACCAGCAGGGTGAGAACACAGCCCCACCCATTGGCAGACAAGCAGATTAAAGTGTCACTGAGCTCCACCCACCAAATTGCATTAAAGTTTTACTGAGCTCCACCCACCCAGCCCAACCCACCATCAGTCCCTCCCATCAGGAAGCACCCACGAGCCTCCTAGACAGCTTCCTCCACAAGAGGGCAGACAGCAGAATCAAGCAGTATCAGCACTATTTCATCTTGTGCAACTGAAAATCACAGCCACAGAAAGACACAGAAAATGAAAAGGCAAAAGACTTTGTACCAGATGAAGGGATAAGATAAAACACCAGAAAAACAACTAAATGAAGAGGAGATAGGCACTCTTCCGGAAAAAGAATTCAGAATAATGATGGTGAAGATGATCCAGGACTTTGAAATAAGATTGGATGCAAACATCGAAAAGTTGCAAGAAAAGTTTACCAAAGACCTAGAAGAATTAAAGAACAAACAAACAGAGATATGCAACACAATAAGTGAAATGAAAAATTCACTAGAAGGAACCAATATCAGATTAACTGAGGCAGAAGGATGAATAAGTGACCTGGAAGACACAATGGTGATAATCACTGATGCAGAAAAGAATAAAGAAAAAGAATGAAAAGAACTGAAGACAGCCTAAGAGACCTCTGGGACAATGTTAAACGCACCAACATTCGCATTATAGGGGTCCCAGAAGGAGAAGAGAGAGAGAAAGGACCTGAGAAAATACTGGAAGAGATTATAGTTGAAAACTTCCCTAATATGGGAGAGGAAATAGCTACCCAAGTCCAGGAAGTGCAGAGAGTCCCAGGCAGGATAAACCCAAGGAAAAACATGCCAAGACATATAGTAGTCAAATTGACAAAAATGAAAGACAGAGAAAAGCTATTAAAAGAAACAAGGGAAAAATGACAAATAACATACAAGGGAACCCCCATCAGGTTAACAGCTGATTTCTCAGCAGAAACTCTGCTAACCAGAAGGGAGTGGCACGATATATTTCAAGTGATGACAGAGAAGAACCTACAACCAAGAATACTCTATCCAGCAAGGATCTCATTCAGATTTGATGGAGAAATCAAAAGCTTTACAGACAAGCAACAGCTAAGAGAATTCAGCACCACCAAACCAGCCCTACAACAAATGCTAAAGGAACTACTCTAAGCGGGAAACATAAGAGAAGAAAAGGACCTACAGAAACAACAGAACAATTAAGAAAATGGTAATAGGAACATACATATCGATAATCACCTTGAATGTAAATGGACTAAACGCACCAACCAAAAGACACAGACTGGCTGAATGGATACAAAAACAAGACCCATATATATGCTGTCTACAAGAGACCCACTTCAGACCTAGGGACACATACAGACGTAAAGTGAGGGGATGGAAAAAGATATTCCATGCAAATGGAAATCAAAAGAAAGCTGGAGTAGTGATACTCATATCAGATAAAATAGATTTTAAAATAAAAAATGTTACAAGAGACAAGAAAGGACACTACATAAAGATTGAGGGATCCATCCAAGAAGAAGAGATGACAAATATAAATATGTATGGACCCAATATAGGAGCACCTCAATACATAAGGCAAATGCTAACAACTATGAAAGAGGAAATCAACAGTAACACAATCATAGTGGGGGACTTTAACACCCCACTTACACCAATGGACAGATCATCCACACAGAAAATTCATAAGGAAACACAAGCTTTAAATGACACAATAAATCAGCTGGATTTAATAGATATCTATAGGACATTACATCCAAAAACAGGAGATTACAAATTCTTCTCACATGCACATGGAACATTCTCCAGGATAGATCACATTTTGGGTCATAAATCAAGCCCTGGTAAATTCAAGAAAATTGAAATTGTATCAAGCATCTTTTCTGACCACAACACTATGAGATTAGAAATCAATTACAGGAAAAAAACTGTAAAAAACACAAACACATGGAGGCTAAACAATACACTACTAAATAACCAAGAGATCACTGAAGAAATCAAAGAGGAAATCAAAAAATACCTAGAGACAAATGACAATGAAAACACAATGATCCAAAACCTACGGGATACAGCAAAGACAGTTCTGAGAGGGAAGTTTATAGTGATACAATCCTACCTCAAGAAACAAGAAAAATCCGAAATAAACAATCTAACCTTACACCTAAAGAAACTAGAGAAAGAAGAGCAAACAAAACCCAAAGTTAGTAGACACAGAGAAATCATAAAGATCAGAGCAGAAATAAATGAAATTGAGACAAAGAATACAATAGCAAAAATCAATAAAATAAAAGCTGGTTCTTTGAGAAGATAAATAAAATTGATAAACCTCTAGCAAGACTCATCAAGAAAAAGAGGGAGAGGACTCAAATCAATAAAATTAGAAATGAAACAAGAGAAGTTACAACGGACACCGCAGAAATACAAAGCACCATAAGAGATTACCACAAGCATCCATATGCCAATAAAATGGACAACCTGGATGAAATGGACAGATTCTTAGGAAAGTATAACCTTTCAAGACTGAATCAGGAAGACATAGAAAATATGAACAGAACAATCACAAGTAATGAAATTGAAACTGTGATTAAAAATCTCCCAACAAACAAAAGTCCAGGACCAGATGGATTCACAGGTGAATTTTATCAAACATTTAGAGAAGAGCTAACACCCATCCTTTTCAAACTCTTCCAAAAAATTGCCCAGAAAGGAACACTCCCAAACTCATTTTATGAAGCCACCATCACCCTGATAGCAAAACCAGACAAAGATAATACAAAAAAAGAAAACTACAGACCAGTATCACTGATGAATTTAGATGCAAAAATCCTCAACAAAATACTAGCCAACAGAATCCAACAACACATTAAAAGGATCATACACCACGATCAAGTGGGGTTTATCCCTGGAATGCAAGAATTCTTCAATATACACAAATCAGTCAATGTGATACACCATATTAACAAATTGAAGGATAAAAACCACATAATCATCTCAATAGATGCAGAAAAAGCTTTTGACAAAATTCAACCCCCATTTATGATAAGAACTCTCCAGAAGGTGGGCATAGAGGGAACCTACCTCAACATAATAAAGGCCATATATGACAAACCCACAGCAAACATCATTCTCAATGGTGAAAAACGGAAAGCATTCTCTCTAAGATCAGGAACAAGACAAGGATGTCCACTCTCACCACTACTATTCAACATAGTTTTGGAAGTCCTTGCCACAGCAATCAGAGAAGAAAAAGAAATAAAAGGAATCCAAATTGGAAAAGAACAAGTAAAACTGTCACTGTTTGCAGATGACATGATACTATACATAGAAAATTCTAAAGATGCTGCCAGAAAACTACTCAAGCTAATCAATGAATTTAGTAAAGTTGCAGGATACAAAATTAACACACAGAAATCTCTTGCATTTCTATACACCAACAATGAAAAATCAGAAAGAGAAATTAAGGAAACAATCCCATTCACCACTGCAACAAAAAGAATACAATACCTAGGAATAAACCTAACCAAGGAGGTAAAAGACCTGTACTCAGAAAACTATGAGACACTAATGAAAGAAATCAAAGAAGACACAAACAGATAGAGGGACATACCATGTTCTTGGATTGGAAGAATCAACATTGTGAAAATGACTATAAGACCGAAAGTAATGTACAGATTCAATGCAATCCCCATCAAATTACCAATGGCATTTTTCACAGAACTAGAACAAGAAATTTTACTATTTGTATGGAAACACAAAAGACCCCGAATAGCCAAAGCAATCTTGAGAAGGAAAGATGGAGTTGGTGGAATCAGGCTTCCTGACTTCAGGCTATACTACAAGGCTACAGCGATCAAGACAGTATAGTACTGGCACAAAAACAGAAATATAGATCAATGGAACAGGATAGAAAGCCCAGAGATAAACTACGGTCAACTAACCTATGACAAAGGAGGCAAGGATATACAATGGAGAAAAGGCAGCCTCTTCAATAAGTGGTGCTGGGAAAATTGGTCAGCTACATGTAAAAGAATGAAATTAGAACACTCTTTAACACCATACACAAAAATAAACTCAACATGGATAAAAGACCTAAATGTAAAGCCAGACACTATAAAACTCCTAGAGGAAAACATAGGAAGAACACTCTTTGACGTAAATAACAGCAAGATCTGTTTTGATCCACCCCCTAGAATAATGGAAATAAAAACAAAAATAAAGAAGTGGGACCTAATGAAATTTCAAAGCTTCTGCACAGCAAAGGAAACTATAATCATGATGAAAAGACAACCCTCAGAATGGGAAAAAAATATTTGCAAATGAATCAACAGACAAAGGATTAATCTCCAAAATATATAAACAGTTCATGCGGCTCAATATCAAAAAAATAAACAACCCAATCAAAAAATGGGCAGAAGACCTAAATAGGCATTTCTCCAAGGAAGACATACGGATGGCCAAGAGGTACGTGAAAAGCTGCTCAACATCACTAATTATTAGAGAAATGCAAATGAAAACTACCATGAGGTATCACCTCACACCGGTTAGAATGGGCATCATCAGAAAATCTACAAACAGTAAATGCTGGAGAGGGTGTGGAGAAAAAGGAACGCTCTCACATTGCTGGTGGGAATGTAAATTGATACAGCCACTATGGAGAACAGTATGGAGGTTCCTTGCAAAACTAAAAATAGAACTACCATATGACCCAGCAATCCCACTACTGGGCATATACCCAGAGAACACCATAATTCAAAAAGACACATGCACTCCAATGTTCATTGCAGCACTATTTACAATAGCCAGGACATGGAAGCAACCTAAATGTCCAACAACAGATGAATGGATAAAGAAGATGTGGTACATACATACAATGGAATATTACTCAGCTGTAAAAAGCAATGAAACTGGGACATTTGTAGAGACCTGGATGGACCTAGAGACTGTCATACAGAGTGAAGTGAGTCAGAAAGAGAAAAACAAATATTGTATATTAACACATATATGTGGACTATAGAAAAATGGTACAGATCAACCAGTTTTCAAGGCAGAAATAGAGACACAGATGTAGATAACAAACATATGGACACCAAGTGGGGAAAACAGGGAGGGTTGGGTGGGGGAACGAATTGGGAGATTGGGATACCAAATTGTTCACTCTAAATATATGCAGTTTATTGTAAAAAATAAAAAGTTAAAAAAAATAAAAAATAAATTTAAAAAAAATTTCTTTACCACTTCAAAAAAAATGATATTGTATATATGTGTGTGTGTGTATATATACATATAGTGGAATATTACTCAGCCATAATAAAGAATGAAATTCTGCCATTTTCAGCAATGTGGGTGGATCTGGAGAATAGTATGCTTAGTGAAATGTCAGATAAAGACAGAGTATGATATCACTTATATGTGCAATCTAAAAAGTAAAACAAACCAGTGAATATAACAAGAAAAAGATTCACAGATACAGCAAGCAAACTAGCAGTTACTAGTGGAGGGAGGGAAGGGGAAGGGGCACGATAGGGGGAAGGGATTAAGAGGTACAAACTACTACGTGTAATATAAATAAGCTACAAGGATATATTGTACAGGGAATTATAGCCATTATCTTGTAGTAACTTTTACTGGAGTATAATCTGTAAAACTACTGAACTACTATGTTGTCCACCTGAAATCAATATAATATTGTAGCTCAACTGTACCTCAATAATAATGGTCATAATAAAAAGCATATGCTCACTGTCTCTGTTGCTTTCCTCCCATTCGCTCTCCACTGTGCTCTTCCTCTAAATGCCACTGGTCCAGTGGATGCTTGCCAGTCAGTCCCCATTGCAGTTGGCCTCTTGCAGCATCTGAAGCCAGTCTCTGCTGGTTCTCCTCCTACTTCTCAGCCCACTCCCCGGTCTTGGTTCTTAGATTCCTTTCCTCTGCCACTTCTTTAATGTTGTCAGCCAGTGTTCTTTCTACCATCCTTCTCTCTGTCTCCCTCTCTCCCTAAGTGAACTCTTTTTTTCTTCAAAATCCTGCTCAAGCTCCTGCTTTGGGAGACCTTCCCTAACCATAGTCTCATCACTTCTCACCTTCTCACTCTTCTCTCCCACCTCCAAAGCATACACAGTCCCCTCCTCTCTTTTTCCTGGGAACTCTTCTGTAGCTTCAGTAAAGCACATCCCACACTGAGTTGTGACTGTATGAGTCTGTCTCCCCAGGAGATTATAAAAAACGGCAGGGAGGAGCCAGTGACTTCTTTATTTTTGCATTCTTAGTGCCTGGCACAGGGCCTGCTACATGGTAGGCACTGAGATTCAGAGGCTTTTTGCAAATTCTCAAGAGTCAAACAGCCAGGAAGTGAAACGGCAGGACCTCAGCCCTAGTCTTCTGACTTTAAAGGTTATAGTCTCTCTGCCTCAGCACAGAAAAAAACCCATGTTCCAAGTATTTTACTGTAATTGCCGCAACTCCAGTGAATTATATATGTCAAGGGGCAAGGTGGTGGAAAGGATTTCCTTTTTCCCCCCGCAAACACTGCACATTGCTTTTTCCACACAAACAGGTGTGGAAGGGTTGTTTGGTATTTGTAGCCTTCCTTTTGAAAACTCCAGGATGAGAAGAAGGAAGAAAAAATCAAAACCCACCTCCCATCTCTTCCTCCCAGTGGACAATCACCACCATCACTTCCTTTTGAGCCAGGAGGCAGGAAGCCTATCCTAGCTCATGAAATTCCCCACTTGAGAGGAGTGACTTAATAAGACACTTTGTAGCTGGACCAGGCCCCAGTATGATCACTGCCATTCTGAAGTAATACTCCTGAGGAAACCTACAGAATGTGGTCACAGATACACCTAGGAGGAAAGAAGCTTCCTCTTTCCCCAGGAATAAACAAGCTTTCTAGGGAGATGCTCTGAAATCAGACAATGTGTGCATTCACCCATTACAAGCTCAAGTTCCACCCAAATACACACAATCAGAGGCTTTACCAAGGCCATCATTACATGCACAGGGCCCTCCTGCTGTTTGGGCACCATTTTAGCCGCTGCAGTGAAGCAAGATCAACGTCATCAAAGCAGCAAGGTAAAGACAGACCCATCCGGCAGTGCCTTTTTCTGACCTGATGACTCACTTCACCTTGTCATTTATAATGTCGCAGTCTGGGAGGGGGAGAAGGAAATGAAGAGGAAAAGAGTGGGCTGTGTTGTACATGTAATTTGTTTCCCCATTTCAGACAGCTTTCTAATGAGCTTTCTCATTAAGGGCTCTGTGAGCCTATGGTTAAAGTTTTCCGGACAAGCTAATGAGCAGGACTGAAATCAGATGGCATCAGGCCAGCACCTCATGTTTTGTCTTAAAGATATAGTAAAGGGGGGGGAGGGGGTATAGTGTGAAAGAAAACATTATTTGTGAGAAAAGAAGAGAGCTTTGATAACTCTTTGTTCCAAGATAATTTGGAAATGAATGATGTGGTTTTCCCCACTCCCCATGAAAATTCTAATGCTCATCAATTATTAGAATATTAGTGTGTATCCGTGATAGCATTTCTCTCTTCAGCCACTTCCCATGGAGAGAAGGGATTGTCCTGTGCTGTCTTAACCCTGGGTTCATATTTCTGATAAGGTACTCATCATATTGAGTCAGAGATAATGTCCTCTCTAGGCTCTGATCCCCTGTGAGGTAGGCACTCAGCCTCACCTAGCCTCCTTTATATTTCCATGGCCCAACCCAGAGTCCAATCAATAAATGTGACTTTACCATTTAACTGAATTCATTAGGTGCTGTTAGTACATGAAAAAGTACATAAAATAATTAGACCTAAGTACTAGACTGCAAATCAGAGTAATTTATCACCTTGCAAGGTTCAACAAACATTTTAATGTGCTAACAACCCCTAATTAAAGCAGCAGCCTTCAACTGAAATTATCAAGAGGAAGGAAGAAAAGTACAGCCAGCCCTCTGTATCCATGGGTTCCGCATCTGTGGATATGGAGGCGGACTGTACTACACCGTTTTATGTAAGGGACTTGAGCATCCGTGAATTTTGGTATCCACTGGGGGTGCTGCAACCAATTCTTCCCTCCCCCACTTCCCCAGGATACCAAGGGATGACTGTACTGATAGGGATTCAGAGATGCAAATTTTTTATCATTGATGGATGTTATTTGGTCTCTGAGTAGGAATTAGCTCTTTCACAATAGAGAAAAGGATGCAGTTTTTGCTCTATTTATCTTTCTAGTGAGTTTGCTTAACAGAGCATAAATATAGAATGCAAGAAAGCAGTTTTTAGCTGTTGCCTATGCTTGAACTAGTTGTCCTGCAGTCTTTCCCTCTGCTTGTACGGCATAAGGCATGCCTCACTTGTGATGATTCCAGGAACCTCCAGAGATGATATACTGATATACATGAACAGTCTGACACACTGTTGGCCATGGAGGGTGTACTCAATAAAAACCAGGCACCCGGACTTCCCTGGTGGTGCAGTGGTTAAGAATCCACCTGCCAATGCAGGGGACATGAGTTCGATCCCTGGGCCAGAAAGATCCCACATGCTGCGGTTCAACTAAGCCCTTGCACCACAACTACTAACTGCATGTGACAACTACTGAAACACATGTGCCTAGAGCCCATGATCTGCAACAAGAGAAGCCACCGCACAGAGAAGCCCATGCACCGCAATGAAGAGCAGCCCATGCTCTCCACAACTAGAGAAAAACGGTGTGCAGCAACACAGACCCAATGCAGCGAATCAATCAATCAATCAATCAATCAGTCAATCTATTAAAAAACAAAACAAACTAAAACAGGCACCCATTGCCGGGAAGGGCAAAAAAAAGGAGAGGGGCTTCCCTCCATTAGACTGGAGAATAGATATCAAGAGAAGGTAACATAATCCTCCTTAAGACACTTGCTTAGTGGTCCAGCTAAAAATACTGCTGCTGACTGTATTTCCTGGACTGTATTTCATACCAGAGGTCTAGACTATCTCTGTGTCTCCCTCTTTCTTACTCACGTCCATACTTGAATAGTCAGCAAGGAGTCAGTTATCCATCCCTACAAGCAGAAGAATGAGCCTGGGTGTTCTCAGACTACATATCTGGAGCGTTTTCTCTGATGGGTATCACCTAGTCGGTATTTCACAAAGTGTGGTCTGTGGACCATGCATCAGATCCCTGAAGGTACTGATTAGAAAGACTGGCCTCCCAGCTGGCATGGCATCCTGACAGCTGTCATTTTATTAGGCTTCCGCATGAATTCTGCTTCCTGCTGAAGTTCAAGAGCCTCTGGCCCTGGCTTCTGACCTACTGGTGCCTTGGGTCACTAGAGGGCACCCTGGAACAACATTTTCCCTAGGCTGAGGGCTTCCTGCCAACCGACCAGGGCTGTGGCGCCCTCATAGTTCTGGACTACAGTTTTCCAAGCCCATCTTGGAACCACAGTTTCCTTTAAGAAACAGTCCATTGCCACATCACCAAATGCATCTAGCATGCATTTCCACAATGGCACTGTAATAAATTTAGTTTCTTAAGGAAAAAAATTAGACTTTAAGTCATCCTATGTTTATTCATTACACTTACAAATTGTGAACAACATTAGGTATTAAGTGAATTGATAAAAGTCATTCTTCCTACTCTCAAGAAAAATGTGGGAAAGATAAGGCATAAATAAGAAATCATTTGAAAATAATTATAATTAATAGTAAATTCATTTTCAAATGAATGAAAAGTAGAATGAGTTACTAAATCTGACACAAACAGGTGCCAGTACATGCACAAACAAGGAACTTCACTGGTGGCCCTGAGCTGACTGGGAAAACTGCACACTGGGATCCCTGAAAGGATCTCATGGAAAAGGAGAAGGGGGGACCAGGGGAGCCCAGGTACAACACGTCTTTTTAATTCAGGGCTCTTCCTCGTGTCTCAGCAGACATTTAAATAAACATGCAAATATAAATCTGGCAGAGACATTGGGACTTCTTTTGTCATGTTGGCATAATGCCCACTTATTCAACAAATCCTTGTGGGACACTTCCACATGCCAGGCACTAGCCATGCTCTGGGAAGAAAACGGTGGGCAAGACAGACGCCTTAGTGCTGCCCTTGGGTGTTTACCATCCAACAGGGGAGACAGACAAACAAATGCATAATTACAAAGCAGTGTGTAAGTGATAGGTTTAGTAGGAGGTTTGTGGGAGCTCATAGGAGAGAAACCTAACTCCAAGTTGTGGTGGTAAAGGAAGGCTTCCTGGGGTAGAAATGTTCAATGAAAGAACTTAAAGGATGAGTTAGGAGCATCAAGGAAACACATGTTTGAAAGCTGGGGAAGAAAAGAAGCAGATATTTAAGGAGCCGAAAGAAATTCAGTAGAGAATTCAACTGGTGGAGCTGGGGAGGAAGGGCCAGGGAAATGTGCTAAACAGCATCAGGGAAGCAGGGCCAGCCAAGGCCAGCTCACGCGGAGCCTTGTAAACCTTAATGGGGATGTGTGGACATTACCGTAAGGGTACTGGGGAGCCATTGAAGGATTATGAGCAGGGGTAGTGCCATGATCAGATCTGCATTTTAGGAGGCTCTGCCTGTGCCAGGGTCAGTGTTAATTAGCCAATAAAGAATCAGTCTCGGGCTTCCCTGGTGCCATAGGGGTTAAGAATCCGCCTGCCAATGCAGAGGACACGGGTTCGATCCCTCGGCTGGGAAGATCCCACATGTCGCAGAGCAACTAAGCCCATGCGCCACAACAAGAGAAGCCACTGCAACGAGAAGCCTGGGCACCACAACAAAGAGTAGCCCCCGCTCAGCACAACTAGAGAAAGCCTGCGTGCAGCAACAAAGACCCAATGCAGCCAATAAATAAATAAATAAATAAAAAAAAAAAAAAAAAAAAAGAATCAGTCTCTCCCTCTAACTGGACCTCTCCAATTTCCTTCCTTCCCCGGTCACCAGCTCTCCAGGAAATCCTTTAAAAGCAGAGGTCTCTTTTTAAGGTCGGCTTCACAGGCCAGATAGCAGAGGAGACAGGAATAGACTAAGAGGTGTGACTGTCACAAGCACAGTGTACCCTGTGGTCCTCACGAAAGGCAATCTCCGGCAAAGGGGACAGGGAGGCTGGGCCCATGCTGGATTGAAAGGGGGAGCGGTTGGACGCCCTAAGCACCACCCTTGGACTGGTTAAAGGCAGTACAGAGGAGAAACAACAAACTTGTGAATGGTGTAGAAAATTTACGCAAAATGTACAGAGGCTTATCTACCTAGGTAACTGCTGTTTTATTATGCTTATTACTGACTTACGGCTTTGGATTGAAGTCCACATCCAACCTCTTCATCAGGCCTCTCAGCCTTATCTGCATGGTAGCCAAGAGGCAGTAAACCTTAGCGACTAGCAGCCGGATAACACTGACGCAGCTGATTGAACTTTCCAATTAAAGTGTAGTGCCGCGATTGTTGGCCTACAGAATCATCAGAGGAGCTTTATTTATTTTTTTTTTTTTTAACAAACGCCACTCAGGCCAGTCCCAAAGCATCCTGAACTATGTCCTTATTTCCTAAAATGGAGGTTACGGGGAACAGGCCTTCGAGTAATACAGGTTTCTCAGTTCCGGCCTCTGTGACAGGGAGGCCTCACGCCCAGTTTCCGTTCCTTCGGAGTAAGGAAGAGTCTGTGTGCAGAGCCTGGAGCCTCTGGGCACAAAAATAGACTATTTGAGCCTTTGGATTTTCCTTTCCTGACAGTGGACTTACTCAGGAAGAGGCACTTAAACAAGATTTTTTTTTTTCTCTGTGTTTTTCAAAAACCACAGTGAATGGGGGGAGCAAAGCTGTTATTGGAGAGGAGACTCTTCAGCCCTCTCCTCTTTGGTCCCTAAACAGGCTCAGGTGAGGCACTCCTTTTGCCCTTAATTGCCTCTTCTGCTTGTACTCCTCCACCCCCAACCCCTACCCCCCCATATCCCACCCCCACCCCTACGCCCAGCAAGTTTCCAGACTCCTTTGCTCAGCCCCCACCGAGTCCTAAAAGCACCAGCATCTCTTCCATTGTTAGGCTCATAACTGAGACTTCCCACACAGTGATATGAAGAGACATATGATTCAAGCATCCCTGTTCCAGAAATATTATTATAGTTGCAGGAAAAAAATAGGGGCCTGCTCTCTGTCTGTCACCTGAAATAAACTCCCAGTTCCTTCCCTACTGCTCCCCAGATGCTCGGTTCTGAAGATGATTCCAGCTGATTTTGCCCCCTACCCCCAAGGTTCCTAACCCCAGCTAGTGGCTGAGGGGAGAGGGGGGAGAAAAGGGGGCCTCCGAAGTTGGCCACCTCAGGGTATGTGAAGCACATGCTCGTCACGTGGAGAAAAAACGTGCCGGCTAACCTCTGCGACTCCCTCGGGAATCCAGAGTTTGTGTCTCTTTGCAGAGCCCAGAACAGCCTGTCTGTTCTCCTCTCCCTGTTGTGTGCCTGGCGCTTCCCCAATGAGATATCTCCTGGAAAAGCTTTTCCTGTGAGGGGTGGGGAGCTTTTGTTCTCTGGGAAATATGGTGCAGCTAATTAAGAGCATTGTCCTGGGAGGGGGGAAGGTTTCAGAGACCGTTTGCATCAAGGGTGAGGGCCACTGCCTCTCATAGCTGTCGCTGATGCTCTTGGTCTCTCTGCCCTGCTGGGTAACCATTTTGGGGGGAGATTGTATCATGTCCAATAAAATTAAAATAGAAATGTGAAGGGCAGTCTCCCTCTCTTTTTAAAAGAACATTTTCTCTGCAATGAATTGAGTTTCTATTACTAACTCATTTCAGAGAGGGATCCTCCGACTGTTTGATTTTTGACCCCTACCTATCTGGTAGAAGCTGGAGGTCCCAGGACTGAAGCCATATTCTGCTTCACCCCGCTTCCTACTTAGTAACACATAACACACAAACATGCAGTGAAAGTAAAATTTCTAGCAATGATTTTTTTTTTAAGGTATGTACATTATTTATTTATTTTATTGATTGCATTGGGTCTTCGTTGCTGCACACGGGCTTTCTCTAGTTGTGGCGAGCGGGGGCATCTCTTCATTGCAGTGCATGGGCTCCTCATTGCAGTGGCTTCTCTTGTTGCTTAGGTGCGCGGGCTTTGTTGCTCCGCATCTCACGTGGGATCCTCCCAGACCAGGGCTCAAACCCGTGTCCCCTGCATTGGCAGGTGGATTCTTAACCACTGCACCACCAAGGAGGTCCCAGCAACAATTTTGATTTAACTGTTGGTTGTCAGCGTAGAAGTAATTCAACAACTCTTCGTTCTTGATTTGAGAAACAGGAATAGCATATTTCATGGCATTTGTGGTAACAGCACCACAAAGGTCTTAAAATCTCATATAAGCTATGATTGTCCCCATCACAGCAAACCCAATTAGAATCGAACTTTGTGGAGGCCATATTCTGTACTTACCTAGTTTGCTCTCTCTGATTCAAGAATTTGTATTCATTAAATGCTACAAATATTTATTGAGCATTTACTATGTGCTCGGTAGTGTTCTGGGGGCTTAGGATGCATTAGGAAACAAAGAAAGGTTCTAGCCCTGTGGGGCTTACATTCTAGCCAGGGAAGATCAACAATAAACAAAACACCGTAAGTAGATTATATATTGAAAGATAAGTGCTTTGGCAAAAAAAGAAAAATAGAGCCACTGGGAGAATTGGGATAAAGGAAATGGGGTGGTTAGAGTAGCCATGAGGAAGTCATTGAGAAGGCGGCACATGAACAAGGACTTGATAGAGGTGATGGAGTTAGCCATGTGGATGCCTATAGAGCACAGCTTTTTTGAAAAAGAGCCAATTCAAGAGACCTGAGATGAGAATGTGCCTAGAGCAGCAAGGAGGCATCTGTGGCTGGAGTAGCAGAGTATAGGAGGAGAGGGCGGACAGGTGGCAGCTTCTAGGTCAGCAGCGCCCTGAATGCCAAGGTCAGAATGTTGCCTTTTACTTACTCTGAGTGAAAGAGGGAGCCACAGGAGGTTTTGGAGCAACGGAATGAAATGACTAGACTTAAATTTTAACAGAATCACTCTAGCTTCTTGGTAGAAAAAAAGACTGTGTTAGGGTATCAGCAAAAGTGATGCATCCTAGGTATATCAACATATTTTTTTTTCCTGGATGTATTTTGAAAGTCGATAGAGCCAACGTGATTTGCTGATAGATTGGATGTGAGGTGTGAGAATAAAAGTTAAGGATGACGCCAAGGCTCTTGGCCTGAGCAACTGGAAGGAAGAAATAAGCGTTACTTGAGAAAAGAAAGGCTGCACCAGAGTCACCTGTGGTCCATTTGATCCTAGTAACTTTTTCTGTGGTTCTCATCCAAGCACGCGAATCAGAATCACATGGTGGCAAGTGAAGGCAATTTCACTTGCCCAAGAACCCTAGAGATTCTGCTTTAGTAGATCTGGAGTGGGGCCCAAAAATATGTTCGATGTATGCTTTAGGTTGAGAACCACAAAACTGAAAAATAATATTTGGTGGGGTTTTTCTGTTTAAAATTCTGGACTTTATGATGAAGCAAGTGAAAGGATTTATAGAAATTCTCCCACTCTCTGGGATGAACTGCCAATCTTCCTTTCAAAATTAATTTCAAATGAACTACATCTAGCTTACAAAACAGTTAATGCTTAAGCATACAGAAATGATAAATGATACAGAATGAAGCTGTGAGGTTAAATTTCGATCTTTTTCACAAAAAAATTGGTTATGAGACAGTTCTGCCCTGAGTCTATTTAGGTTCCTTTGATGCCTCCTTAGTGTGGGCTAAACCTAAAGCCAATCTCCATCCCATCCCTCCCACAGGGACCAGAAGAGAAGAGATGGAAAGGCAAACCCTCAGTGTAAAACAAACAAGGAGAGGGAATTCCCTGGTGGTCCAGTGGTTAGGACTCCATGCTTTCACCTCTGGGGGCTCGGGTTTAATTCCTGGTCAGGGAACTAAGATCCCTCAAGCCACGTGTTGTGACCAAAAAAATAAAAATTAATTATAAAAAGAAAAAGAAAACAAACAAGAAGACAGCAACTTGGAGGAAGCTTGGGGCATTGTTAAAAAGTGGCATGATGGTGTCCTCAACTCAGGCACTATATGTAAACATGAATCTACAGGTAAATGCAGACTTCCTAGGTGGCGCAGTGGTTAAGAATCCTCCTGCCAGTTCGGGGGACACGGGTTCAAGCCCTGGTCTGGGAAGATCCCACATGCCGTGGAGCAACTAAGCCGGTGCCCACAGCTACTGAAGCCCATGGGCCTAGAGTCTGTGCTTCACAATAAGAGAAGCCACCACAATGAGAAGCCTGTGCACCGCAATGAAGAGTAGCCCCTGTTGGCTGCAACTAGAGAGACCCCACGCATAGCAAGGAAGATCCAATGCAGCCAATAAAAATAAATAAATTTACAAAATCAATAAATAAAGGTAAATGCTACAGATCCAGATTTAAAAAAACTGAGACTCAAGGAGGCCAAGTTCACTTGCTTACACTCAACTGACAATTCAAGGGTAGGGGCTTCAAAGCGACAAATCAAAGGCCCGTGTTGCTGGTTCCCAGGGCTGTCAGCACTTCCTCGTCACAATGGGTTCCACCAAGAATTGGAATCCCTCCGTGAAAGGAGAAGTTGCATAATGAAGCAGTATTCAGTGGGGACCTTCTATTCAGTCTGACTCCCAGCCGGATCATTCTTTTATTCCGGATCATTTTCTCCAACTATTTATTTCTGTGCGGTGGTGGTGGGAACATTGACGACAAAACAGCACCTTCTTAGTCAGTTTTGCTGCTCCCGGGGTGTCTGACTCACACCTGCTGCCGGGAACGTGCCTCAGCGCCTTCATTCCCCACGGGGCTGGAGCTGGATTTTAACTTGCCCTTGTCCTCCCCCGTCGGCATGAAGACTGTCAGCTTAGTTCAACAAAAAAAGAAAGAAACAAAGCAACTCCACAAGCCTTTATGACCCAGCAGGTCACTAGAGGCAGAAGGAGAGCAGCTCAATGCTCCAGGCTCCCGTGGAGGGGCCAGCGCTGGCAGCTGAAAAGCCAGCTTTTGACGTGTAAAACAGCAGCTACGTGGGCCGCAGAGGCTCTTAGGCAGGGAGGACCAAGGGCTCCTCTTTCTGTGTTCCGTCTTTACGCTGAAAATATTCTTTTCACTGGTCTTGTGGAAATCAAGCATCTATTTGACCTAAAAAATAATGCTCACGTCCAATAAGAGTATGGAACAAATGAATGTGTGCTGTTCTTATTGCCCATAGGCTGTGATTGTGAACTGCTGCTTCCTTCACCCTTTAAGGACGATCGGCTGGTCCTTTCTTAGGCTTCTCCCCACCCCAGACATTCTGGAGGACAGACGTTTACAAGATGGCCAGTCCAGGAGTCAGGGTTGCTCAGGGAGTAAACATGAGTAGTTGTATGTGATTTAAACCCCTAACCTTATTTTCCTTAGTACCTTGTTCTATGACACCAAGACAGACACCCTTTGGTACAAGGAACTAGGGGATCTATTTAGATGTAGCCGATCTTGGGAAATAACTGTGCCTGGAAGCAGGACTCAGGTTACTTTCCCACTGTGTGGGAATATTTGACCTTCACTTGCACACTCATTGAATGGCTCGTGAGTGTGCTTTTTTGCCGCTCTCCTAGAGTTGCTTTGGGATATTGGGAAAGGGGGCGCATTGCAAGAGCAAATTGCTCTGATTAATATTGTATTTATAGTTCAGTCTATCAAGGTCATTTCCCTAGATGCCAGCCTTCCTCATGAAGACAAAAATACTGTGTCAGTGTCTCTCTATCCCTAGGAGAGACAGGAGGCCAATGAGGGAGGCAAACAGTAATAAGCGTGGGACACACATTTATTTATACACATATGTACACACACACACACACACACACACACACATTTGGCAGCTTGGTGCCATGCATGTGTCTGGTCCAGCTTTTTCTCTTACTCTGAAACGTCTCTTAGGCCACCTTAGTTCCCTCTCGGACAGTTTCTTTAGAAACAGACCCACCTTTGTTAAATAATTTTATTCTGCTTCTATCTCTCCCCTGATCAAATTAAGCATCTGGTGGCTCTACTTTTGTTATTAAAAACTGACTTTTAAATCGCAAAAGTTCGTGAAGTCTGAACTAAAGTCTAGCTTCTATGACGCTGGAAGCGAAGGTACCCTCAGAACGCAGCCCACCCCTTAAGCAGGACTAGAGAGATTACAGGTGTCTGTGACACTGGCAGAATGGAAGGCCCGGTAGTCTTAAATTACCAGAAAACAAGTTAAAACAGTTACCTTAATGTTTCCTTGCTTTTAACAATCACATTTATGTAAAGAAGACATTACCTCAGAGTCAGTCATGACGCCTTCAAGAACCTTGAGGTGTCCTGTTTGATTCAGACCTCCCTCCTCTAGGGAGTATAATTCCCTGAGCGCTTGGATAGAAATAGAATGACCTCATTTCCAAAAAGCTCCAAGTGACCAGAGCCCATATTGCAGTAATTTGTGTGCATGGTGCTTAGTTTATTTATTATTCACTTTTGGGTTAACACTAAGAAATTGACGACAAGTTTAGATACAAATATTTCCTTCATTTATTCATTTCATAAATATTTAGTGAGTAGCTCTATAAAGATACAGTAGCTGCCTTCAAAAGTAGTAACAGCCCTCTTTTGAATGCTTGTGATGTGCCAGGTGCCATTCGAAATGCTTTCCTTAGCTTTTTTCATTTAATCTGAACAACAGCTCTATGAGATAAGTACTTTATCATCTCCATTTTGCAGATGACAAAACTAAGGCACAGATTAGCAAGTCATCTAATGTCACAAAATTAGGACATTGCAGAGTCTGATTTTGAATCTAGGTTATCTTGCTCCAGAGCGCGAATTCTTTTTTTTTTTTTTGGCTGCATTGGGTCTTTGTTGCTGCACGTGTGCCTTCTTTCTAGTTGCAGCGGGTGGGATCTCCTCTTTGTTGCAGTGCATGGCCTTCTCAGTACAGTGGCTTCTCTTGTTGCAGAGTGTGGGCTTCAGTAGTTGCAGCACATGGGCTCGGTAGTTGTGGTACACGGGCTTAGTCACTCTACAGTATGTGGGATCTTCCTGGGCCAGGGATCAAACCTGTGTCCCCTGCATTGGCAGGTGGATTCTTAACCACTGCACCACCAGGGAAGTCCCGGAGAGCCCGAATTCTTAACCAGTGTACTTGATTGTCATGGTCTCAAGTGCCTTGGGTCTAAAGAGAGAAAACAGACAAATGTTCTCTGCTTGAAGGAAGTGTAGGATATCAGAAAGTATTTAAGAGATATATTGACTCAAGCTACCTGTCACTGTGACATACATTTTTAGCCAAATTCCCTGCTTTGCATGAGACTCAAAAGCATGCCTGGGACAGTACTTCAGCCTAATCCACAATAGGGAGAAACACGCAAGCATGTAAATGGTGGAGGAGAGATGTCCCAGAGGAGGAGTTAGTTAGATTGAGACTAAGGACAGTTTTCTAGCAGAGAATCCAGTGTCAGTTCATCAAGGCCAGAGAGAAGACTGTGTGGGGGAACAGGAGACAAAGGAGAGAGCTTAGTGACAGATGGCCAGGTTACAAGAGAGCACATGTGTCAGGCCAAGAAGGGATTTTATCTTGAAAATTTTGCACTTTAGAAAGGTCGCTCTGGCTACAGGATAGACAATGGGTTCGAGAAGGACAAGACTGGAGGGAAGCAGACCAGTCAGGAAATGCAGGCGGTAATCCTAGTTAGAGGCGGTGGGGTCTTGGCCTAGGCAGTGGTTGAGGAAATGAAACTGAGTGGCTTCTAGAGATAGTTAAAGATATGACCATCAGATTTGACTGGAAGTGGGGTACAGATTGAGAAATGAAAAGGACCCAACACAGAACTCCGGGGGAAAGGGACGGTCAATGGAAGAGGAGCTTAAAAGAAGTACAGCCAGAGAGGTACAAAGACAATCCAGCCAAGCAAAGGTAGCAGTTCAAGAGATGGTGAACAACACTATCAAACACAGAAAGGGGAAGAAATAAATGGAGTGAGCAGTGTCCCTAGAATTCTGCAATGGGAGGTCATTGGTGTCCTTGGTGATACAAATTGAGAAAAACGTTGACGGCATGAACTGAGATGTGGTCAGAGTGAGGAGTGTGTAGGAGGTAAAGAACTAGGGATACCAAGTGTGGACAATTCCTTTAGCCGTGTGGCTGAGAAGAAGAGAGAAAGAGCAGAGGTCGTGGAAGGGTGCTTGTTTGTTTTTATTGATTAAGCTGAGACAAGCATTTTAAAATATTGATGAAAGGATTTCATTGGGGCGGGAAAGGTGGGCAGTGAAGAGAGAAGGAGAAAACAATAGATTCCTGAGAAAGTAGGAGGGTTTGGAATCCAAAGACAGGCAGGAGCTCTAGCTGCAGAGAGGAGGAAGAGGACATCCATCGTAACCACGGAGAAGGCTCATGGGTTGTGTCTGGTGGGAACCAGGCTGCAGGATTGTGGTAGAAATCTGAGATGGTTATCTAGGGTGGCTTGTACTTTCCCTATCAGTGGGTGTTGAGTCACTTGCTGAGAGTGAAGGGGAAGTGACATGTGTGGGTGGGAAGGATGGCTGCAGATTGGCGGAGAGAGAAGAACATGTGAGAGCCTCTTTGGAGAATGGAAGGGAACATATTACGAGGGTCCCAGCTGAGTCTGGAGTGAAGTCAGAGAACCTCCCCCACCATGATATTCGCTTTTAGCCAAACTCCCTGCTTTGTATGAGACCAAGGAGCTTGCCTGGGAAAGCTTTTTATCCCACTCCACAAACAAGTTTGAAACATAGGTGGCTATGTCAGCTACTTGACTGGCCTTAAAATAAATAAATATTTCTTGGAATTAATATTCATTAATGATTCATTTTAGGTGCTGTATTTTACTGTGGGTACACAGACTCCACAAATCTCATCTTTTCATTAGATTCAAATATCACGACACTGGAATAATTGGTATCAGGAAGTGATATTGCCTGATAGTTAGAAGCAAAGGCTCTGGGGACTTCTCTGCTGGTCCTGCGGTTAAGACTCTGAACTTCCACTGCAGGAGGTGCAGATTCAATCCCTGGTCAGGGAACTAAGATCCCACATGCCGTGTGGCATGGCCAAAAAATTTTAAAAACAAACAAACAAACAAACAAATACCAATTATAGGGCTTCCCTGGTGGCGCAGTGGTTAAGAATACACTTGCCAATGCAGGGGAAATAGGTTTGATGCCTGGGCTGGGAAGATCCCATATGCCACGGAACAACTAAACCCGTGTATGGCCACAACTACCGAGCCCGTGTGCCACAACTGCTGAGCCCATGCGCAGCAACTGCTGAAGCCTGCAAGCCTAGAGCCCATGCTCCACAAGAGAAGCCACTGCAATGAGAAACCTGAGCACCGCAATGAAGAGTAGCCCCCCTCACCATAACTAGAGAAGCCCGTGTGCAGCAATGAAGACCCAACAAAGCCAAAAATAAATAAATAAATAATAATAAAATAAATCTTAAAAAAAAAAAGCACAGGCTCTGGAGTCCGTCAAACTTGAGGTTCAATCCTGATTAGGCTACCTACCAGCTACATGACCTAAAGCAAGATAACTTTTTTGTCTGTAAAATGGGGATAATGAGAACACATCTCATGGGATGGTTAAAGAAGAGAATGCATTTGGTAGAATAATATCTTTGATATATTAACTTTTAAGTTATTAGCAAATTCCCTTCCTGGAACTGTTCCTTGTGGTCTACTCCTTGAAGTAGAGTGGGGGAGGGAGAACAAGAGAAAAAAAGGAAAAGAAAAATTCTTCCTAGTTGGGGAGTCCCTAAACCCATTAAGAAGAGTAAGCCAGGCAATGAATACATCTGAACCCAAGAGCAAGAGAAGGGTTGTCTCTGGGCAATTGATTTTTCCAGAAGATTAGAAAAGATTCCCTCCTTCCTGGAGAGAAAGAAAAGGAGCTGAGGGAGTTGCCTGGTGGTCCAGTGGTTAAAACTCAGCACTTTCACTGTCGTGCTTCTGGTCGGGAATCTTACTTCCCTAAAAGCCACGCCCCATGGCCAAAAAAGAAAAGGAGCTGAGAGAGAATGCTGTGTGTGTGTGTGTGTGTGTGTGTGTGTGTGTGTGTACAGGGAGGAGGGTGTCACTGGAGAGAAGTCAAGGCTTATCAGAACCAAGCCCATAGGAAAGAGAGCTAACTCAGCAAGCTATCTATCACTGGACACTCTGCTGGTTATCTGTTGTTCTGTAACAGTTTACCCCCACACTTAGCAGTCAAAGGAAACAAACAAACATTGATTATTTCACAGTTTCTGAGTGTTAGGAATCTGGGAGTCGCCTAGCTTGGTGGTTTTCACTCAGGGTCTCTCACGCGATTGCAGTGAAGCCATTGGCTGGGCAGCTGTCATCTGAAGACTTGAATGGAGCTGGAGAATCAACTTTCAAGTTCACTTATGTGGTTGTTTGCATGAAGCCTCAATTTCTCACCATGTGAGCCTTTCCATCAGGATGCTCAAGACATGGCAGCTGGCTTCTCCCAGAAAAAGTGATCTGAAAGAGAGAAGAGAGAGACCAAGACAGAAGCCACAGGGACTTCCCTGATGGCCCGGTGGGTAAAACCCTGTCCTCCCAATGTAGGGGGCCCAGGCTCGATCCCTGGTCAGGGAACTAGATCCCACATGCATGCCGCAACTAAGGAGTCCGCATGCTGCAACAAAGAAAAGCCCACATGCAACAACTAAGACCCTGTGCAGGGAAAAAAATAAGAAAAGACAGAAGCCACAGTGTCTTAATCTTGGATGTGTCATATAATCACTTCTGCCCTGTTACATAGATCAACCCTGATACAATGTGGGGAGGGACTGTGGGAGAACGTGGCTACTAAAAGATGAGGGCCATTGGTGGTTATTTCAGAGCCTGGCTATCAGATGCATGTGAGGCATTCGTTGGAGCAGCCAGGCGTGAGTGGGAGCAGCCCACCTGACTTCCCTGGAATTGTGCTTAGCATCTGTGGCTCTGCCAGCTCAACTTCCTTTTGGCATCACCTGAGGACTTCTCTTCTACAGCAGACTTCCCTTATTTTACAGGGCCTTTCAGAAGGGGTGATGGCCACCATGCTGAGACTTGGCTCCTTCCTGCTTACTCTCTGTGTGTGTGACCCCCACCTTTCAGTGAGCCCTAAAGCAGGGGGTGTGGGTTTATTCATGGGTCGGTGTACTCAGGAAATGCCCTCACTACCCAGGATAGTAGTCAAACATACTCCAATTTCATAATAATAGCTAATCTTACTAGATGTTTATTTATCAGACACTATGAAATCTTTCTGATGAGGAAATTAAGGCCCAGAGAAGTTAAGTAACTTGGTACAGATAATAACTAATAGGTGGTGAAACCAAGATTTGAACCCTCTAAACCTGATTCTAAATCTATGACCTCAATCTCTGATTCTATATATTCAGCACAGAGCCTAGCGTTAGTAAGTATTCAATCAATGTTGGTTATAATTATTGTTTTCTCATTGGAGTAAAAGGTAAATTTCTACATTCAAGAAGCTAAAGTATTACTCAACCATAAAAAAGAGCAAAATAATGCCATTTGCAACAACATGGATGGACCTAGAGATTGTCATACTGAGTGAAGTGAGTCAGACAGAGAAAGACAGATATCATGACATCGCTTATATGTGGAATCTAAAAAGGGGTACAAATGAATTTATTTACAAAACAGAAGTAGGTTCACAGATGTAGAAAGCAAACTTATGGTTACCAGGAGGTAAGGGTGGGGAGGGATAAATCGGGAGATTGGGGTTGACATATACACACTACTATATATAAAATAGATAACTAATAAGGACCTACTGTATAGCACAGGGAACTCTACTCATACTCTGTAATGGCCTATATGGGAAAAGAATCTAAAAAAGGAGTTGGGTATATGTATATGTACAACTGATTCACTTTGCTATACACCTGAAACTAACATAACATTGTAAATCAACTATACTCCAATAAAAATTTTTTAAAACTTAGACACAAAAAAAGAAGCTAAAGAGTTGGTGTAGTTATTTTAAAAGGTAAACTGTATGTTTTTGTCACTCTCGTTGACAACCCAACAAATCTTATACAAAGTTGTATTTACCAAATAACCATTTTGATTGAAGTGCCCACTGAACTGCTCAGTGGTGGATCTAGATTGGCGATGACTACTATGTGTTTTATCTTCTGTTTATATAGTTTTAATAACCCAAAGTCATTCTTTCAACACTAATGTCAAGAATTGCCAATTCTTCTCTTGACTCAATGGTAATCCACACTGCTGCCTTCCTTGAAGGGACTGGAAGGAGTGTGGATTCTTCCAGGTTTGAATTCGGCCTCTGAGCTGTGTGACCTTGGGCAAGGTACTTAATGTTGCTGAGCTGCTGTTTACTCCTTTGTAAAATGGGACTGTTGGGAGGATTAAATGATAAGATATGTAAAACACTTAGCCCAGTGCTTATCACAGAGCAGGCTGTCCACAGTTAAAGCCATCTTCCCTTTCCTTCTCTCAATATGGTTTAATTACTCTAGTCATTGTGGCCCCAAGTCATTCTGATTATGCCAGTTTATCAGATGATATTCAAATGCATGATTGCCTAGTGACACCTCTATTTTTGTATTTTGTTTAGAGATAAGTCTAATCTCCCCCAATATATTCCCTGAGACCAGAGGCTATTTCTTATTTGTATTTATACTTTTGTTCCCTATAGTGCCTAGCAAAATGACTGGCACATAGTATAGAATTTAACACATCTGCTGACCTGAGTTGAAATCAGGGTATTTGGAAAGGATTGAAATTAAAACAAAATAGGAAATGTTTGCAATAAAAGATGAAGTAAATGGGTTTGGGGAGAAGGGAAATTCATATTTCTAGGAAATAAATCATGTGCACTGCGTAGATTTTCATGTTACATTTCATTCAATACCCTCCACGTACATCTTCAAATTCAATTAAGTAACATTTCAAATCTTTAAAGAGATAATGGTGGCAGAAATAGACAAAGATTCATCTTTTGAAAATATTTAATATTTTATTTCATAAGCGTAAATGATATGAACACCTAGTACTGGAGAAATTATACCATTAATGGCATTAATGATTTAACTGGTTTCCCAGAGTGTCTCAGTTCTATTATTGCTTAAAGGGAGAGCTCTTAGAGAGAAAAAGAATTTGCTTTAGAGGAAGTCAGTTTATATTCTCCATTCAATTAATAGGACACTTGATAATAGATCCCTGATGGATCCTTGATAATATAAGTGAGACAAGGGGCCCCAGGCATTTTATTTTCCTTTCCCTGTTGTCTACTCAGGCCTGAATGGCAAAATATCAACCCTGGCTCAACCCAATCATCTGATTCCTCCATGCCCACATCTGTCACTTGGCATCCTAGAGTTGCTGCTTCCTGTTTGGGTGTGCAGGGCTGTGGCTCTTCTTAACCTTGCTGCTCAAAGGTACTGTGTTTCATTCAATGGTACATGTCCTGTCAAAGAAATGCCTGCTTGGAGTTACTCAGTTTCCTGGGTATCTCCCATTTATACAGGAAGTATACATGTTATTAAACTTCTGCTTGTTTTTTGTTTTGTTTGGAAAAGAAAAGAAAAAAAGAAAAGAAATGCCTAGTCATAGCATAGCTCTTGCAAGCTGAGGGGATGGGGGTAAGGATGAGAGTTTCTCTTAGAGCAGAGTTCCTTCTGACGCTTGCAGTGTTGTAGAGATGAGCTGACATTTTTAAGGAGCTGAGACAGGTGGGTTCAAGAGCACAACTACCTTTTTCTTTCTTCAGGATGTATTGCTGAGTTGGGTCCACTGTTCCAGTCTCCTCCATCCCTCATGGTGATTTTTCTCCTTTCAAGGTCCCCCTGTGCACTTCTGTAGTCCAGCTTCTATTGAAGGGGGTGGAGATGAGATGCAGCCCAGGGAGTGGGTGAGGAGGTCTGTCAATGCACATTACTCGGTAATAACTTTTTTAAGCGAAAAGTTTATTGGTTTGTTTTTAGGCAGAGTCAAAATGTTCTCATATCAAAACAGCCACTTCAAGGCAACCACATCAAGATGTTCCTGGCATCAAAATGACTGTGTCAAAGCTGTGTGTCAGCAAATTGACTATAATAAAACAGCCTGTATCAAAATGGTTGTATCCTACATTGGCACAGGATTTGCCATCAAAGGAATGCTTTTTAGAATGTCAGTGCTGTTTACAGTAAGATAAGATGAAAAGTTGTGTTTTTTTCTATTGATGCTCCTACTTTCAGTAGGGAGCTGGACTTAACCACAAGGAACTGGATGACAAAGAGGCACCACTTTTTATTTCTAGTTATTAATGCCTCCTGCAAAAAGGCATTAGGCACAAATTAACAAAGATGATCCAGCTTTTGCCATGGAAATTATGAAGCTCCCATCATAATTTTATAATCATGCCTTTACACTTTGTTCTCATCACAAAGATCTTTTGGAATTATCGACTAAGAAGCAGCCAACCAATTTATGTCAACATGAAGGCAGCCTGGAGTTGCTTAACTGCCTACCACTACTGTGTTCAATCACAGCTTGGAAGAACCAGAATACGTGCAAATGCCCTGAGCTGCTTCCTTTTCAGACACCCAAATAGATTGCAAAACCTTTCCTAGAAGGTTTGATGTTAGAAACCTTTCTTGACCTCTATCTTCAAACAAAGAAAACTTACAGGTTGGGCAGAATCTTGCACTGGGTATGCAACATATAGTGAACATGGCTCTGTCTCTGACTTAATTTTAACCCACTTTTTAACTTAACCCACTTTTGCTTTGACTTCAAACTACCATGCTCTCTTGGCTTCAGCTTGCCCCACTGGCCACTCCTTCAAGGCCTTTTTTGTCTCTCATTTCTCTATACAACCTCTAAATGTTGGAATGCCTCAGTGCTCAGGCCTGGGCCCTTTTCTCTAAGGATAATTCTCTTCCTAGGAGAGCTCATTCAATTCTGTTACTTTAAATAGTATCTGTGTGCTGATTACTCCAAATATGTATTTCCAGCCCTACACTTTCCCAGAACTCCAGCTTCGTATATCCAGTATCCCCATCAGAATGTCCAAGAGGCATCTTAAATGTATAGGTCCAAAATAGAACAATAGATTTCCCAACCTAAAACTGTTCTTGTAGTCTTCATTTTAGTGTCAAAATAAACTATATAGTTGCCCAAGCCACAAACAAGTTGTACCTCCAAAGCATATCTGGACTACATCTCCTTTATTTTCTCTCCACTGCTACAACCCCAGTCTAAGCCACCATCATCTCTTACCAGGGCTGCTACAATGGCCTCTTAACTGTTCTCCCCATTTCTTTGTATGATTCGTTCCTTCAGATGTCTTAGGTCTCAGATAACAGGTCAAAGTTCAAAGAGGACTTCCCAAACTACCCCTTCCCCACACTTGTTCTCTATCAACTTGCCATGCTGACTTTCTTCACAGAACTCACCACAATGTGTGAGTATCTACTTCCTTCCTACAGACTACGTTCCCTGCTAGAATATAAGCTCCAGTGGAGCAGGGAGTTCAACACTTTTCTTCGCCACTCAGTCCCCAGGGTTTACCACACTGCCTGACCCACAGTAGTCTCTTGACAAATATTTGCTGAATATGAATTCAAGTCTTACCAAAAGAGAAAATCTCTTTGGGATTCTGGAAGTATAGGAACCATCAATATTTGCTGTTGTTCAGAAATATCCCATTACTGGGACTTCCCTGTGGTCTGTTGGTTAAGACTCTACACTCCCAGTGCTGGGGGGCTGGGCTTGATTCCTGGTCAGGGAACTAGATCTCACATGCATGCCGCAACTAAGGAGCCCGAGTGCTGCAACTAAAGATCCCACATGCCGCAACTAAAAAAAGATCCTGCCGGCTGCTACGAAGATCCCCGCGAACCACAACTAAGACCTGGCGCAGCCAAATAAATAAATAAATATATATGTGTGTGTATATATATATGTATTTTAAAGAAATATCCCATTCCAATTGGCCACATAGATGTATCAAACATGACGAATGTTTATTTAAAGGCATTAAGTTGAGACTATTTTAAGGCCCAGTTTAGACATAATTCTGTAAAGACTACTCCTTGATTTGTAAACCAACTTGTATATCTGTTGGTTGCTACCACCTGGCTCGGGCACCAATTATTAGCAATAACTAAAGGTGTTCTATTTATTTATTTATTTATTTATTTATTGGCTGCGTTGGGTCTCTGTTGCTCCATGTAGGCTTTCTCTAGTTGCAGGGAGTGGGGGCTACTCTACATTGTGGTGCACAGGCTTCTTATTGCGATGGCTTCTCTTGTTGCGGAGCACAGGCTCTAGGAGCGTGAGCCTCAGTAGTTGCCGCACACGGGCTCAGCAGTTGTGGCTTACGGGCTCTAGAGTGCAGGCTTGGTAGTTGTGGCACATGGGCTTAGTTGCTCCGAGGCATGTGGGATCTTCCCGGACCAGGGGTTGAACCCATCTCCCTTGCATTGGCAGGCAGATTCTTAACCACTGCACCACCAGGGAAGCCCCAAAAGGTGTTCTTTTACAAAAGATTTTACGAAAGATTTAGTTGGGAAGAAACAATCACATGGATTAAAATGAACAATATTGAATTTTTACGTCTCTGACACATAAGCGTATGCACACCATAAACAGAAATGTCAAGGAATGAGAAAAGATTATTTTGTGAACTGGCATGAGTTCTTTTTAGGTAAGTCTCGTCTTTGTTTAGAATAATATCTTGAGAGATGCCTAAGAAGTGAAAGTACAGGCTTTGTATGTGTTGGAAAGAAACAAGAAAAATCACAGAATCATTCAGTATAAGAAACTGGGAAATACGAGAAGAAAAGAGAAGTAGATCAGGAGGAAGAGTGGGATAGAAGGCTGAGCAAAATGTCAGGCGGCTTAACTTTGAGTTGGTAGGAATAGAGCAGGAAGATCAAATTTTCAGTTTTAAATTGGCTGGTGAAGAGTGCTGCCCATTTGCCATTTAGCCCCCTGTCTGGCAAACATTATCTCTGAATCTCCAGGAAGAGTCTACTGTACACAGCTGCCTCTCATGAATTTGGGGTGGGAAATCTAGGAGGAGGGGCTGCAACCCACCCTTGAGTCAGTGCCAAATGAAGATAAAGGAACAGCTGCAAGATAGAGAGTGAAGAATGGGAATTCAGCAGAAGCCAGAAATCAAACTTTGAGGTTATCAAGAGCATGGGGAGCCCAGAAAAACTGCAGGGAGTTTGGTTTCCCCACAAGACATGGGATGGGGTTTCCAGATGAGTTTATGTAAACCTCAACGTTATATCTGACTTTCCAGATAATGCAGGAGCCACTATCAGTGTGATTCTGCTGATAAATATTCATCACTCCTCACCACAGTATTAGTGAAAACCCTAGTTAGGGATGATAGGCAGTATGTGTTCTAATTTGTATCCTCTCCTTTCATCATTCTATCCTACTTTACTTGTTTCTATTCTCCCCTGTGGTTCCATACTCCAGTCTAGACCGTATTAGTCACACTCATGGGTTACTGTTTTTCACTATTATTCAGAGTTGGTTAGCCAGAGCAAAAAAAAAAAATTAATGAAGTCTATGAGGTGGGAAAAGTCTGGTGAAAACTAAATTTTAAGCAATAATAATCAGAAAGACCAAAAGTTTCTGCAAAGAGACTATTGAATTCAACAAAATCGTTTATTTATTGAACTCAACAAATATTTCTGTGCTAGATACTCTGCCAGCTTCTAGAACTTTAAATATGAAAAAACCCATTGCTTCTCTTGATGAGCTCACCATCCAGTGGGAATACATAAACAAATAATTACAATGCTATATGGTAAGTGCAAAATATAGTAATAACAGTGACTTTTATGAGATCATTAGTGAGAGGCACTTAGAGAAGCCTGCAGGAGGGGTCAGTGTTAAGATGGTTTTCTAATGGGCTGAAGCTGATCTTAAAGGATGTGAAAAGTTAGTCATGTAGAGATGGGGAGTGGGGAATTAGATTGGGGTTGGGGTAGGTGAGGTGAAGAAGGGAAGTGGAGCTGTGCTTTCTAGAAGGAACAACATGGCAAAGGCATGAAAATGCATAGGCTACACATGGTTTTGAGTTGCTGCAGACAAGATTAACACATAAATGAAGCTAGAGAAAAAGGTAAGGGCTAAATAACCCTGGGATTTGAATGCCATGTTAAAAAATGTAGACCATCCTATCTGTAATCAAGAAACATTAGAGGGTTTTGAGGCAGAAAAGTGGCATGGCAAGATTAGAATTTTAAATGAATTACTTCAGTGACTGTAAAGAGAAATATTAGAAAGTGGTTGTCGTGGCACCTGTGGTCGTGTCTATATTTGAGGTAGACAAAGCAAAGGAGATTTGTTAGCAAATTTCTGTTCTTGTCCAGGTAAAAGATGAAGAGAACCCTGTCTGAGGCATGGATAGTGAAGGTGGAGAGGTGGAGCAGATCAAGTAATGTTTTGTTCTGTTTTTTTAAATAAATGAATTTTTTAATTTATTGGCTGTGTTGGGTCTTTGTTGCTGCGCGCGGGCTTTCTCTAGTTGCGGTGAGTGAGGGCTAATCTTCACTGCAGTTCCCGGGCTTCTCACTGTTGTGACTTCTCTTGTGGAGCATGGACTTAGGCGTTCAGGCTTCAGTAGTTGTGGCACCTGAGCTTAGTAGTTCTGGCACACGGGCCTAGTTGCTCTGTGGCATGTGGGATCTTCCTGGAGCAGGGATCAAACCCATATTCCCTGCATTGGCAGGTGGATTCTTAACCACTGCGCCACCAGGGAAATCCAGATAATCTTGAGGAAGTTAAATTGTCAGGCATGGTAATTGATTGGACTTGAGAAATGAAGGAGAAGAACCCAAAGAATTCTCTCTTGGATGACAGCTATGGGTAATGGGGTCATGAGCTAAGATTCTGTCTACAGGAGGAGAAATTAGTTTAATGGAGAAGGTGGAGAGTTCTGTTCTAAATATATGAAGTCCCAGATGACTTTGGGATAGCCAGAATGAGCCAGGATAAGCTAGAACTGAAGGTAGAGATCTGAGATGAAGGTACAGCACTGAAATTCATCTGTGTACTCAGGGTAGTTGAAACATTGAGGATGGGTCAGATCACCTAGGAAACCTTGTAGAGTGAGAAGAATGCTGATCAAGGGAGATTCCAGGGGGAAGATAAACAGGCCAACAAAGAAGGTAGAGAAGGAATGCTCAAAGATGCATGAGAGAACAAGGAGAGTGTTATTAAAATGAAGAGTAAATTTTAAGAAGGAAGGGACTAATTGTTCTATGTAACAGAAGCATAGCGATATAGGGCTTTAAATTTATCCACTTAGAAATAATTTTGAAAGCTGTTTTCATAGAGTAGTAACAGGTTAAATGTGTGTAGGGAGGCAACGCCCTTGAGTTCCCAGGAGGGATAGTCAAGCCAGATAAGGACAGCACCATAAGGGAAAGTTATTGGCTTGTCTCACATATACATGTAGATACACAGAAACAAAATAAAATATTTACAGTTCATTAAAAATACAATATAATCAAGAAGGGTTTAATTCCAGAAATGGAATGATACTTTATTCTTTGAAATCTGTTAATGTAACTCACTGTCTTATCCAATTAAGGGAAAAAACTAAATGATCATGTCAATAAATACAGAAAGAAACATCTGATAAAACTTAACACTCACTTTATACCTGTCACACACCACATGTTTGTGGGGAACCTGATGCTAAACCATTCGTAGATGCCTCCATAGCAGAGCAGCTACCTCGCTGCGATCTATTGAAAGGCAGTCCTCAACGCAAGGGTTTGTATTTTTAAAAATTAAAAAAAAAAAAGGAAAAAAAACCCCTTGACACTTACTTTATGATTTTAAAACATCCTTCTTCGAGAACTAGAAATAGATCAAATAATCATTAATATCAAAAACTTACAGCAAGTAAAAAGCAATGAAACTGGGACATTTGTAGAGACATGGATGGACCTAGAGACTGTCATACAGAGTGAAGTGAGTCAGAAAGAGAAAAACAAATATCGTATATTAACACATATACGTGGACAATAGAAAAATGGTACAGATTAACCGGTTTGCAAGGCAGAAATAGAGACACAGATGTAGAGAACAAACATATGGACACCAAGTGGGGAAAGCGGGGAGGGTTGGGGGGGAATGAACTGGGAGATTGGGATACCAAATTGTACACTCTAAATATATGCAGTTTATTGTAACAACAACAACAACAAAAATAAAATAAAAAATAAAGCGTGAAATCAGTCGGAAAAAAACATTTATAGTATAGCCTCTCACTTAAATGTGGAATCTAAAAAATAAAACAAATGAATGCATATCACAAAACAGAAATGGATATAGAGGACGAACTAGTGGTTACCAGTGGGGAGAGGGAAGGAAGAGGTACAAGACAGGGGCATGGGATTAAGAGATACACATGACTGTGTGTAAATTAGATAAGCAACAAGGATATATTGTACAGCACAGGGAAATATAGCCATTATTTTGTAATAACTTTAAATGGAGTATAATCTACAAGAATATTGAATCACTATGTCATACACCTAAAACTGAATCACCTATCATAAATCAACTATACTTCAATAATTAACAAATAAATAAAAATAAAATTTACTGTATATCCTGAAAAAAAAAACTTACAGCAAACATCATAGTTAATGGTAAAATAATGAAAACATTCCCTTTAAATTCAGAAACAAGACATAACTATTGTGTCCATCCCACATTGTCCTGGAGGACCTGGTCAATGTAGTAAGACAAGGGGGAAAAGAGGATTGGAAAGAAAGAAACAAAATAGTCATTATGTGAAAATAATATGATTATCTACAGAGAACATTCAAGACAATCTTTTGACATGTAATCAATACTTATAAGAGAGTTTTTCAAGTTTGATAAACACAAAATCAATGTTCAAAAACTGATAGTGTTTCTATACATAGGCAATAACTGATTAGAAAATATAATACCTAAACTATAGTGGCAAGAAAGGCCTTAATGTATTCAGAAATAAATTTAACAAAAAAAATCTAATATCTATACAAATCACAAAACTTCATTGATAGATATAACAAAGGAGAGAAATAGCATATTCTTGAAGAGAAAACTCAATATTATAAAGAGACAATTCTCCTCAATGTATAAATTTTATTAAATTTACAGTCAGAATCCCAACAGAGTGTTTTGTGGAATTTGACCAGTTGGTTTTAAAATGTGCATGGAGGGACTTCCCTGGTGGCGCAGTGGTTAAGAATCTGCCTGCCAATGCAGGGGACACAGGTTAGATCCCTGGTCTGGGAAGATCCCACATGCCGCAGAGCAACTAAGCCCACGCGCCACAACTACTGAGCCTGCACTCAAGAGCCCGCGAACCACAACTACTGAGCTCACGTGCCACAACTACTGAAGTCCGAGTGCCTAGAGCCTGTGTTCCACAAGAGAATCCACTGTAATGAGAAGCCCGTGCACTGCAACAAAGACCCAATGCAGCCAATAAATAAAAATTAATTAATTAATTAAGGTTAAAAAAAGCATATGTCCAATAAAAAAAAGTACATGGAATAATTCAGGGCCAAGAATAGGCAAGGTAATTTTGAAAAAGAAAAATAAGGGGGAGAAATTAACACAATGTGATACTAGAGCATAAATAAATAAATGGACCAATAGAACAGGACAGAGAGCCACACAGTGAGAATCTGGTATATGATAGAAGTGAAAGTACGAAGTAATGGGGAAAAGCTGGACTATTCAATACAGAGTTCAGGGTCAATTAGCTATCTATATAAGGAAAAATTAGATCCTTCTCACTGTACAGATATATAAATATCAACTGGATTAAAGACTTCAATGTGAAAGGCAGAATAATAACATTTTCCAAAGATAATAGACAGAATATATTCATTACTTCCAAATAGGGAAGGCTCTTTTTTAAGTCACAAAAAACTTAAACCATAAACAAACAAAAAAAAAAGATAAATTAAAATTAAAATTTCTATTGAGAAAGATATAAATGATGTTAAAAGACAAGACTAAGAGAAAATACAACTCAAAAAGCTGACAAAAGATTAGGGCACAGCATATAGAGAGAACTTTATAAATCAATAAGAAAAAGACAAAAATGCAATAAAAAAAAATCTTGTCAATTTTTGAATAGGCAATTCAGAGACGTGAAATCCAGATTGCCAATAGCATAAGCTTAACCTCTCTAGAGGAAAATATAAATGTAAAATTTGACTGCTTTTCATATATATGAGAATGGCAAAAAATTTTAAATCTGATAATACAAAACATTGGCAAGGATGTGAAAAAAGAGACCCTCATGCTAATGAGAGTAAATTGGTATAACCACTGTGGAAAGCAATTTGCCAATATTTTGTAGAGTGAAATCTATGTGTACCCTAATATAATACATAGCAATTCAATTTCTGGACATATATCTAGAGGAACACTTATACATATATATGCACAAGGACAGTTCCCTTAGGGATGGTCGCTTTTGTGATTGCTTTGTTGATGTGATTGCTTTATTGTTTGCAATCACAAAAATTTGGAAACAACCATTAGTAGCAGAATGTATAAATTAATATTGGAATATTTATATGATACAAAACTACACAGCAATTAAAATGAATGGACTAGGGACTTCCCTGGTAGAGCAGTGGTTAAGAATCTGCCTGCCAACGCAGGGGACACAGGTTCGAGCCCTGGTCCAGAAAGATCCCACATGCCGCGGAGCAACTAATCTCGTGCACCACCAGTACTGAGCCTGTGCTCTAGAGGTCACAAGCCACAACTACTGAGCCCAGGTGCCACAACTACTGAAGCCTGCATGCCTAGAGCCTGTGCTGCACAACAAGAGAAGCCGCCACACTGAGGAGCCCGTGAACCGCAATGAAGAGGAGCTCCCACTCTCCGCAACTAGAGAAAAGCCCTCGCACAACAATGAAGACCCAACACAGCCAATAAATTAATTAATTAATTAATTAAAATTTAAAAATAAATACATAAAAATAAAAAAGAAAACGAATGGACTAGATCCACAAATAACAATGCAGATAAATCTTAAAACACAATATTGAATGCAAAAAGTAAATTTCAGTATAATATTATGTATATGTAAGTTTCATGGAGACACAAAAGGCAAATTCACTAGGAGAAGTCATCAAAGGACTTGCATACATACATGCTATATTTGGTTTATCACATATCTGCCCATCTATCCATCCATCAACCCATCTTATTTTATGGATGCACTTTAACAGAAGTTGCAGACATCAGTGCATTTCATAGGTCAGGAGCTTTTTGATTAGATGGGAGAGATGAACATAAAAACTGAGGGAAGAAGCCCTCAATGCTGAAAGTGTGGTTGAAAGAAAAAAGAGAGAAGATCATTGCTGAGGCCCAAAGAGGTGGGAGAGTTTGGCTTTTGAAAAAGAGAAGGGACCACTCATTTTCTGAGACTGAAGGAAAAGATGGTGTTGGGGTGGGGATGTTGAAGGAGATCTTGCTCGGTGGCCTCGATTTTTCTCCTTGAAATAGGGGACAGAAACATTTGAGAATGAGAATCGGGAGTTGAGAAGGTCTTGAGGAGAGAGACAAAGATTAGGTGTATATATATGATATATATATATATAAGTAATTCAACCATGCCATGAGTCTTGTGGGAGTTCAGTTCCCTGACCAGGGATTGAACCTAGGCCATGGCAATGAAAGTGTCAAAACCTAACCACTAGACCACCAGGGAACTCCTAAGATTAGGTATTTTTACCGGAAAGAATGCGAGAGGGAATTGATCAAAATAAGTTAAGGGGTGGATGGAGTCTCTGAGTGCCCAGATGAGCTTGAATCTGTAGCAAAGAAAGACTCTAGGTTATGTGATTTTCTCCAGCCCTCAGCTGTTTGAGAAGGAGAAGCAGAAAAAAGCAAGCTGTAGAAATGATCTAGAGTTGATGCTGCAGGACAGAGTGCAAGGGAATGCAGGAGATTGGTGTGAGAATATTTCAGACGAGCAGTTCTTAGTCCCAAGCA
The DNA here is from genome assembly GCF_030028045.1 of Hippopotamus amphibius kiboko. NCBI lineage: Eukaryota > Metazoa > Chordata > Mammalia > Artiodactyla > Hippopotamidae > Hippopotamus > Hippopotamus amphibius. The sequence continues at coordinate 172,105,594 of NC_080188.1, read as the reverse complement.
GGGCATGGGACTGAGAGAGTCTAGGAATCAAATGAAGAGATCAACAGATTTGAGTTCTCATGAAATGGAGAAATGGGCTCTTTGCTGAGCTACAAATTTAGAGAGAAGCTTTGTTCTAATTAGGCTCACCGCTACAACTCCAACCACAGAGACACAGTTTGTTCAAGAACAAAGTCTTCATGGCCTCTTTAGAAACTCTGTGGCAGCCCTCACCACATCTCTGCATTTTTACTGAATTTTATCCCATTGGGACACCAAAAGCTGTGCACCAAAGTATAATATTTGAAGCCTGGCTCTTTCTCATCCCTATAATCCTCATTCACTGATTAAAAGGGAAATGCTTCTAGTCACCTATTCCCTTTTACCCTTGTCCTTTTAATGGTGTAGTACTTTCTTACTTTTTCAGCTTATCACTATAAACCCCTTGTTTCTTATTTTTTGTACCTATCTCTACAAGCCCTTTAATTGTCCTTTCCATTGAATCATCTGGATCACTATTCTGTCATAATAAATTACATTCTTAATATTTCTTCCTGCCTTGAATTAATGGCTTTCCTTCAAGGCTAGGTTTTGCCCTGCAAATTCCTCTAGTTGGGGTTGTTCATTTTCTCATACACTTTGTTCTGTTGTGCTATAGAGGAAGTTGAGGTGTAGGGGTTGGTATTTCGCTACTTGTAGTCCCACTGCTACTCCAGACCATCACTTTTCAACTCTCATGTAAAAGCTCATCCTTCTCTTAAGGATGATCACTACCTTCTCTTCCTCCCTGCCACTAACCACCCTTCTGGTTGCTTCCTTTCATTTCCCAAAGATTTTAAGACTTAGCTCACAGTCATTCTCTTTATTACACCTTCTGCCACCATCCTAAAAGTTCAATAACTTAGCTTCCTAATTTTTGTACCTCCTTAACGCTTGCAACATTTTCTTCCGTTCTACTTCAGTTATCTACTTCCCAGCACCACGTTCTATGTCTCGTCATCACTCAGACATTACACCTCAGCAATCTTAAACTCCAGTACCCCATTTTCTGACTACTAGCTTCTAAACTTCTGGCTCTTCCCTGGTTGTCCTGTAACGATGTCCTATTACAGACCAAGTGGAAAATGATCAAAAAAAAACCTTCCAGAGTTCTTATTCTTAATAGCAATCAACCCTGTTCACTAACAGTGAGACATTTCAGGAGGTATGACCATGTTGAGCCATATTTAGATGACAGCCTTCTAGGGATATGTTTTATTTTATTTTTAGTTAATTAATTAACTTATTATTGGCTACATTGGGTCATCGTTGACGCACATGCGCTTTTTCTAGTTGTGGAGAGCAGGGGCTACTCTTTGTTGCGGTGCATGGGCTTCTCATTGTGGTGGCTTCTCTTGTTGCAGAGCTTGGGCTCTAGGCATGTGGGCCTCAGTTGTTGTGGCACATGGGCGCAATAGTTGTGGCTCGCGGGCTCTAGAGTGCAGGCTCAGTAGCTGTGGCGCACGGGCTTAGTTGCTCGGAGGCATGTGTGATCTTCCCGGACCAGGGATCAAACCCATGTCCCCTGCACTGGCAGGCGGATTCTTAACCACTGTGCCCACCATGGAAGTCCCTAGGGATATATTTTAGATCTCTTTTGGTCTTTACTCACAAGAGTCATTTTAACTAGGCTCTGAATATTATAACTGATGTCTCAACACCCTTATTAAGTAGAGACAAAATGAAAATGGGCCAGTATAGCCTCTACATGTTGACAAATGATGATAGTATTTCGCTTGAGGTAATATAAGGACAGTGAAATCATCTAAAAAAAATCACTCCTCAAGAATCACTTGGCTTTTTCATTGCATCTTTTGAGGGCTCATTAGAACCACAGTGCTAAGGAAGGCGTCATTTTCTTCGACGAGGCTGAAGTAACTTAGTGTTCCTATAGTTACTAGAAAAACACAGAAATTAATTTGCTAAAGATTACCCCCTTCATAGACTGTGTTAGTTAATAGATGGTTGGTACTGTGTATTCCAGGCAAAGCTGGAAAAGATACTGTGTTTAGAGGGCTGGCAAAAGCAGGAGTACACAAAAATACACACACAGATTTTAAGTTTGATATTTGCCATTTCTAAAACAGGTTCTGTAGTGGTCATCATTGAAAAAAAATCAGAACTCTGTTGCTCTCTCTAACACTTTGCAATGTTTTAATTTTAAGTACATGGGGTGAGGTAGGGCACTTTATTATTTTCGGTGCTTAGGACCTCTAAAGGTTTTAATGAGGCCCTGATGTCAGTGGCCCTTGCGGTTCCATCTGAGTGTTTTTATTCTTGTTGCATTCCTGTAGTTGAATGCTGAGGTGAGGTCATTATTTTGGAGGAGCTTTTGCCAAGAAGAAATGACTGGTGGAGGTCTGTTTGTCTTTGGCCTGTTCTACTCCTTTCCCAAACAATATGGCCATTGGTTGGCACAAACAGTGACTTTCTCTTAGAGAACATGGGCCAGGTATAAAAAAGCACTCACAAAACCCAAGAAGATTCTTACGTTTTTCTTGGTACCTATGAATGTCTAAGATCCAACAGTTTCTAATTTATAATCACTTCCAAATGCTGCTGTGAGGGGAGTCAGCGTTCCTTAAGTTTTCTACATCAACCTCGGTTTCCCTGTTTAGAATACTCACTTCCTTCCTACCTGACCTGCTTCCAAACGTGACTCATGCCACAGCTTTGGTTTTTGTCCAACTCTTTCTACCCAGAATGCTGCGGAATGAATGGCAGTCACCCAACCACTTGAGGCTTGCTGTCCTAGGCTCTTGAATAAAAAGACAGAAAGCAGAGAAATAGTTCCTTTTAAATCCAGACCCCTTCAAGGGAGCAGGGAATCTATTTGCTTCCATTGCATTGGATTCTGCTAAAGACTCAGGATGCAGGATGCTCTCTTGATGAGGGACAGACAAGGCTGAAAAGAGGGACATACTGAGCAATGAGGAACAGCTGAGAGCTACAAAGATAGGGCTGTGCTCATGTATAAATAGAAATGTTGCTGCTACCCTGATGAATCAGACCAGATGTTTCTCTGATGTCTCTGTTCGGTCCTTTGGCTTATTAAAAAAAAGTATAATTTTGCTAAAATTATATGTGGGGCCAGGAATGTGGCACAAATGCTTTAAGCTTAAATAATATGTAAAAGAATAAAATTACTGAGGAAACGTTTATCAACAAGAAAAACATCCATTTAGAGAAGGACAGAAAAGAGCAGGAAAGAAACAATCTGTTGATGGAGTTGATGAATTAAGATTCAGGAGATCTGAATTCTAATCATTCCTCTGTCACTAGGTGTGTGACCTTGGGCAAGCCAGGTCATTTTCCTGGGTCTAGGTATATTATTTTTTATTTTTTTATTTTTCATTAAAAATATTTATTGGAGTATAGTTGATTTACAATGTTGTGTTAGTTTTTGCTGTACAGCAAAGTGAACTAGCTATGCACATACATATATCCACTCCCTTTCAGATTCTTTTCCCATATAGGTCATTACAGAGTATTGAGTAGAGTTCCCTGTGCTATATAGCAGGTCCTTATTAGTCATTCATTTTATATATAGTAGTGTGTATATGTCAATCCCAATTTCCCAATTCATCCCTCCTCCTCCTTTCCCCCCTGACAATCATGAGACTGCTTTCTAAATCTGTGACTCTATTTCTGTTGGTATATTTTTTTTTAAAGGGGGGAGGGGACAGGGAGAGAATGGGGTTGTGTGGTCGGGTTCATTAAATTGATTTTTTAAGTGCCTTTTGCAGCCCCAAACATCTATGAACACAACCAGGTTTTCTTTTTCAGTTTAATTTCTTGTTTCCTGGCTTCTAGTTTCATTGAGGGGTTGGTATGTAAAAGACATTATAGGGCATAAACATGAATTAACACAAGGTCTCTGTCCTCAAGATGCTTATAACCTAATAGCAGATATTGGAGTTACACAAAAGACTATGCCACATTATAAACTGTGATTGATTCCAGAAGGCAGACATGAACAAATGCCATGGGAACTCAGAGGAGGCAGAGATCACTGCCAGCTTGGACGATAGGAAATAACTTGCTGGAAGAGGGCATCGGCATTTGATGGGGGAGGGCACGGGGGTTTGAAGGTTGGTGAGTTTCAGCAGGCTGAGATAGAGGAAAGGACATTACTGATAAAAGAAACAAGAGGAGGCAAGGGGCAAGAAAAGTGCTGGATGTATCTGGGGAACACGAGCCATTTGGGGTGGATCATAGGCTATGAGTCAGGTAGCAGTGATGGTTTGGGATCACACTAAGCTGTTTTTTGAGCTTGGATGTGACCTGGTCTGAACTGTGCTTTAGGATAATTCACCTATAGCAAAGTGTAGGATGAACTGGAAGTGGAAAGGTGTCAGGGGAAGGAGGACAGCTAAAAAGCTAATGCGTAATCCTGGTGATAGCTAACAAAGCCTGAGCTAGGATGGTGTCAGTGGGAATGGAAAGCATTCCAAATGGGTTGGATCTATGCAAGCTAGGGAGAGAGGAGGGGACTCAAAGGTAACTCCATGTTTAAACAAATCAGAGGTAGAACTGAATAGTTCTCCTAACATAAAAAGGAAATTCAACAAGGGAAAGATGTTTGGGCAGGGGGAAGGGGGAAAGAATTCACTTTCCATGCATTGAGTCTGAACTACAGGAAGCATGCGTATCCTCGTGGAGGTGTTCAACATTAACAGACTCCTGACTGGAGTACTGTGGATGGGGCTGGAGATGGGTATCTTAGAGTCAATATTATTCAAGCTAATGAGCTGAAATCCTCCAAGTAAAAAGATCACCAAGGAATTGGAGAATGCGGTGAGAGGAAGACAGAATCTTGAGAAATGTCTAAATTCTTCCATCGTAAGGAACTGGGCATGGTCACTGTGATAGAGTCTAATTAAGAGAGTGCCACAGCATTGTGTCCAAGGGGAAAGGGAATATTGAAAGGAAGTGCCTAGTGAACCACAGGTGCATTACTGCTTGGGGGATTAGGGGCTTAATGCTAGTGTCCAGATTGCCTAGAAGGAACTGGCTATATAAGAAAATAGTTAAGAGCATTTGTGATGAGGGACCCTCTTATGTGTTTTCTGACAGATGAACAGAGGAGAAAATTGGACATGTACCTGGTCCTCAGGTTGACAGCCAAGATTCCAAATCCTCAGCTCTCCTTTATATTCACAATGTGTACTCAGAATCCAAGGCTTCCTTCTTTCCCTTGGAAAGCTCAGATTATTGCCAGCCTTTGTTTTTCAGACTATGACCAGGGGAATTTATTATCTTTTCTCCTCCATAGTTCCGCAGTTTTTAGTTCCCCCTGGTCTTGGGTTTTGGGTTAGATTCTTAGAGTTGAATTCCATCAACAATAACTATGTAGATCACCTCTGTGAGCTTGGTGTCAGAAGCTCTAGAGGGAGGAAAAAGGAGGAGGGGGTAGGGCAGGCAGGGAAATGAGACTTTAACTCTATTGTATTTCACACACAAAGGCCTGTTTGCAAACTACAGTGTAAACTAAGACTTCAACAGCAAAGGATTTATCTTCACTTTAAAATCTGGGATTATACCAGGCAGATACCACTGGTATAAATCCAAGAAGGATTAACTGCCTCCCAGTAACGCAAATTGGTTTATCACTTTTGTTTGCCTGTTTTATTTTTCTTCAATATTTTTCTTAAGTGATAATCATTTACAAAAACCATGAAATGTTTACGTTTGGTTCCACAACTGTTAGAACAATTCTACCTACCAAAGGGGAGAAAACCCTTAAGGAATCCAGGTCCATCAGTGAATTAAAAAATTAGGAAACTGGGGTTTTAATCTATGTTACTTTAGGTAGGTTGCTTAGTAGAATTCTATGCTTCTTTTTTTCATTGGCTAAATGGTGATTTTAAAAAATACTGGTTCTGCTTATCTCACAGAATTATTGTTCAGGTTGTGGAAGTATTTTCTCTTTAAATTATAAACATTAGATAAATTCCAGACATAGTGTTACTTAAGCAACTAGATAACCAGTGAAGCCAGTCTGGGGTCAGAATGCGGAGGTGAAGCAGGCACTGGGATTTGGGGAATCTGGATGTAGACAGTAGGATTACTGGGGATTGGCAGAAGCTTTTTTTCTTCACCTCAACAATGAATGGTACCAATGAGAGAGCAAGCTAGGAAAAAAACCAAAAAACAAGAAAAAACCTCTGTTTCATATGTTTCATACACCACTCTTAATGCTGCTTTGAAATAATTGCTCGAGTAAATTCCTTACATATTGACTAATAAAGAGATGCTCAAATTTGTACATCTGATGCCCATTATTCCCTTGCGCTCTGACTTCTGTTACCATGACTTCAACAGCAATTTAGTGTAAATAAAAACACTCTAGCTCCGTTCAGTGCAGGGCTCTAAATCTCTAGCTTCAACACTTTCTTTTGTCCACTCAAACACTGAGGGATACGATGGTTAGACTTGGAAGTCTGACCATGGAGTCAGATAGAAATCAGGGTTCTAGACTGGAAATGATCACTTCAATACATCACCAAGCCACATATCAACAAGCTTAATCACAAGAGGTTCTTGAGGGAAAGAAACTGAAGTAACCAATATCATTGAAGCATGGCAGACCTGTCTGTACTGGTGGTTAGTTTTCCAGGTAACATGGTTGTTCCTCAGTTTTCTCACCTATTAAAGAACACGCAGGATGAGATTCTCTCTAAGGTTCCTGCTGTGAAATACTAATACTCTAAATAAGAGTTTGGAGAAAATTACAAAACGCATCCTCATAGCCCTTGATAAGCCCAAACAATACAGAAAACGAAAATGTCCCCTTGCAGACCCGTCTCTTTGTGCCAAGTAGGGAGAAACGGAGGGGAAAAACATTAAACAAAACCCCCCAAAAGGAGTCAAAAAGAAAAAAAAAAAAAAGCAATGTATACTTACGGAAACCTTGCTCGGTTTTACTGAGGCATATTCAAGAAACATTGTTGGAGACCTACTATGTGCAAGACACTAAGTTACTTTTCAATTTTAAAATCATAATGATTCCTTTTCCAAAAACTCTTAAATCTGAACTGATGAATATCGCCTTGGGTGGGCAGAAAATTAAACTCAAGGTCAAGGGAGACAGTCTACAAATAGACCGAAAATAAAACGCAAAGTGACATCATTGGAGGCTTTGGCAAAAAAGCCAACATATTGCAAAGATCAAAGGCAAAAAAAGAGAAATATGTTTGGTTGATACCGGGCTTTTGAGAATTTCATATGCTTGCGGGGCCCGTCCATCCATCCACACCACACTTCTTAACCATGCTACTCTAAACCGATAAATCCAGCTTTAGCGCGGACAGGGCGCAGAGCGCGCATCCCACACAATCCCACAATCCCAGACCCCGCTGTCAACTCTCCTCTCTGGGAAGGAAGGAAGCGTTTCCCCTAGGGTGACTGTAAAATAAAGCAGCCTCTCCGATCTCTCCATCCAATAAGAAACGTTGGTCCAAATAAAGACATGAATGCCTACATACAAGGAAAATAGTGGGGAGAGGGGAAAGGGAAGCTCTTCTCTTTTTAAATTTCCCGCACCCTTTTTCCTCCCCGCCTCTCCACGCCGGCTGCACTTCCAGGAGCAGCTGCGGGGAGACCGGGAGACCGGGAAAGGCACTGCAGGCGGATCCGGGAGAGGGTATTTGGAAAGCAGGCGGGACTGGCTGGATGAATAACTCGGTGTCCGATTTTTCCTGCCTTCGGCAGCAGTTCCTCCCCCGCTTCGTTACTCGACTGCACACGCGGCTGGGCTCTCGGCCCTCGATTGCTCCGGCCTATCACCCTGGGATGCCGCCTGCCGCCGCCGCCGCCGTCGCCACTGCTGCCCGGCTTGTGGGATCCGCGGCGGAGTCGGAGCCGGAGCCGGAGCCCGAGCCGGAGCCGTGGGCTGAGAGTTAGGGGGGCGGGCCCGCTCATTCCTGGGGTGGGTGCTGAGGGCTGGCGTGCGAGAACCCGGGGCCACCGCCCCCCCAAGGTTGAGGGAGTGGACACTTGGAGCTCCTGAGGCGGCGGCGGCGGCGGCGGCGGCGGCGGGAGCCGGTCAAAGGGGGCGGCCCCTGGCGGCGACGCCCCCAGCCCAGCCCGGCCCGGACCCACTCCCTCCCCAGCCCCGGCCCGGTCGGCCCGCGGGTGACGCCGGCGGGGGCACAGGAAGGCGGCTCCGAGAGGGGAGGCGGGCGAGCCGCCTCTCCCGGGTCCTTCCACGTCCGCTCCCGGGAGAGACCCACACCTGAGCCCGGACCCACCCCCGCCCGGGGCCACGCTGGATCCGCCTCCCGGCCTGGGTCCCGCCCGCCGGCTGCAGGTGGGCTGCAGCGCCCGAGCCGCGGGCAGTGGGCGGCGGGGAAGGAGGTGAGCCGCGTCGGCGCCGGCTGCTCGGGTCCTGGCCCCCGCTGCTGCGCTCTCCTCCTCCCCTTCCCGCAGGCAGGGCGCGGAGCCGCGCGCCCGCCCCGCCGCCGCCGCCTTGTCCCTCCGGGGCACCATGGAGCTCTCCCTGTCGTCCGGAGGAGTCGCGGAGGCGCTGTCCTGGCCGGAGATGTTCCCGGGGCTGGAGTCCGACTCGCCTCTCCCCCCCGAGGAGCTGGATGCGGTTGTCCCCGTCAGTGGGGCCGTGGCCGGTGGCATGTTGGATCGGATCCTTCTGGAGTCCGTGTGCCAGCAACAGAGCTGGGTCCGGGTGTACGGTAAGGACCGAAGGCCGTCTTAGAGGCTGATGTTTCTTGTCTTTGCTCAGGCTGAAATTTCATTCCCTGGTTTCAGCCCCATTCTTAGTCGCCATCCATCCCGGGTCCGTTTCCCACATCCCTTTTTGTTTTGGGATGCCTTTCTGACAAGTTTCTCCAGACTAGTACTTGAGGAGAGAGGTATGACTCAGTGTGGTCGTTGGACCTTTTCAGGTATCTGCAGTAAAGTTTAAGGTGGAGTTGGGATATGCAGACTTAATTCTCAGGTGGTTACTTCAAGGGAAAGTGTCAGCCGATCTTCAAGAAGAACACACCATGAAATCAAATGAATGGGGTTTCATTTCTTAGAGTGAGGCAGGGCCGGAAAGCAAGATGTTATGGAAAAGCTTAGCAGAGGTTAAGATAATAAAATGGAAATCAACAGTGCTTATTTCGTGGGAACAGTCTAATTCTATAACCTCTTTCTGAACCTCACTCTCCAAAGGCAAGCACTTAGTCCAAGGGGTGTGGATTCTTTCAAATTGCACTATTGTTTCTAGTGCTCTTTGTAAAGCGACTGGGTTGCTACTCAGCAAGTTAAAAAGTGATGAACACACTAAAACTTTCCCTTTCTGCATTCCTAGTAACCACCTCTTTAATTAAAACTGAATGAAATTCTATTAGAGCGAGCCTTTTGGCAGCGTTAAAACCATACTGGTTTTGAAAATCCATAGCCCAAGGATTTATAGCCTGGCATGCAGGACTGAGCTGTGGCGTTCCAAAATATTGAAATGTCAAGGTGTTTATGGCTTAGCTCACAAGAATATAGAAGACATTAGTAATGTGGCTGAGTATAAGATGGCAAGTTTGAAGCACCTGAGATCAACACAATGCTAAGATGCTATCCTGCAGTCATGTGCATCTAAGCCTGTAGTGATCAAGTACATTATGTTTTTTGTTTGTTTGTTTGTTTTAATCCTGAACAGCGTATGTGTTTACCATTCAAGAGTGACTGTGACTTTGAAGTTGTCTTCCTGGATAATTCAGTTGATTTCAAGACTTTAAGTCTATCACTATCAGAAAGATCATAGAACTGGGAGTCCATAGATCTGAATTTTTGTCTCAGTTCTGCCACTAAGTGGCTATGTGATTTGGGACAGATCATGTCACTTTTTTGACATCTGATTCCTCTTCTTTAAAATGAGTGGATTGGATTAAATAATCTCTTAATGGTCCTTGCAGTTTTAAAAATCCAGCAATTTTTATAATCAATTCTTAAGAATTTATGTATGTAGCACTTTGTATTTTGCTGGATGTTTATAAGTATTTACTGATGTTATTTTAATTAACTGAAAGAATTAAAGCGAAGAAGGGGGAGATGATGCAAAATCACCCAGTTCATTCTCAGCAGATAAAAACTTTAGTGCCTGATTTTTCCATCCACCTGTTTATAACAAAGGTTGGTGAGAATCTGAAATTGAGCTTGGATTAGGGTATATTGTGGTTACAACTTTTTCCTATTCTAGCCTTCCTGTCCTTACACACTTCGTTTTGCATATTGTTTTTTATATGAAGTTGGAAATAGGGCCTTGTTACTACAGGAATATGTATATATGACAATTCAGTATTTCAGTGTCTAAAACTATTCTGTCTGGGTTTTCTAGACCTAGTGGTAATTATGTTCTTTGCATGTAGCCCATAAAACTATGTGCTTGTTTTTGTAGTCCATTCCTAGGACTAGAGGTGTGTGTGTGTGTGTACATATATTCTTAAATATATATGTGTATTTTCTCTTTCACACACACACATACACACACACATATAGTGTGCGTTTCAAAGCTAATTTGCAGACTTGCTACTGCATTGTGAGTTTTTTGTCTTCCCTATCAGTTAACCAGAAGTTGTTTTCATTTACTCTTTAGTACTGCTACTTTCCTTTCTCTAAGGCAGCTCATCCTGGATACTACTTTATTGTCTTTTGTTTGATGTAAATATTCCAAAACTATCTGAATGACTCTTGGCTATTCTAGGTCTGTAGCTAGTTTTAAACTGCCTGTTGTATAGCTCTTTGAAAAGCTTTCAAGTAAAAATAATAGAATGTAGAAAATCAACTTGGAAAGCAGTTCATTTTTGTTTTCTTGTTTATTTGTTTTTTTGTTTTCAAAATCCTGTTGTTTTAGAACATCAAGGTTCTTTTACACAATTGAAAGAGATGAGTGTACTCAAATGTTTTTTAAAGAAATCCAGAAACTTAGCCTAGAGTGTGCAACTGGGAGTTGAGAACCTGGGTTTTCATTCCGGCTTTGCCACAAATTGTTGTCTAACTTTGGGCAAGTAATTTTAAGGTTGTGGGTCTAGGTTTCTACATAAAATGTGGAATCTGGAGTAATTGGTATCATGGTACATTTTAGCTTTAAAGTTGTCTGAGTCAATGGCCTGCTCTATTATTTAACCTACAACTTTGCCTCCCAATTCCAGCCTGCCTCTTGGGGCCAGGCATCAAGCAAACCTTTAATACACTGAAATCATGACTGTGGGAATTCTGGGGAGCGCTTTTATCAAAAGGTCAATGAACTGAGTTTTAAAAGAAGGAATGTTGAGGGCAGATGTATATTTGTTTGGAATGTTTTCACAAGATAGGAAGGTGGGGATGGGGATCTCAGATCTAGCTCATTCATTTCTGAGACCTAACCTAAAATAGCCGTGTGGGTTTAAAGATAGGGTGCAAAGTAAGGAGCTGTATTAAGTGCTGCTGGCTTCTGGCTAAGGTTCCTATCCTCTGCAATATACTTCTGTTTGAAATCAGTATGCAAACAAACAGCAACAAGAACGGAATACCCCCCCCCCCAATATCTTAACAGAGACTTTTATTTATGTATTTATTTATTTACAGAAACTTTTAGAAACAATATTTTATTAGTTTGCCTCACAAAATTTGAAGACTGGGCACTGTTTTGAGTTTGCTACTCATAGGTCTGGCTCTTTGGTAGTTAATACCTATATCCAGAGTTTTGTATATTGTCATGATTGGAAACTTTTTTGGAATACGGTCAGAGCTTTATAATATGTAGACCTGTATTCAGAACACAAACAAATGTACATGTTTGAGACACAGCTAAGAGAAAATAGTTATGCTGTGCTATTCTTCATTCTCTTTTAGTTGTAAAATGTTTCATTTGTTTTATTCCAGTATTATTATAAGTTGTGCCCATGCCCATCAAGACTATAAAATTTTTGACACCAGGAAGTCTGTCTTGTTTATTTTCGTATTCCTATCTTGCCACTCCCTTCATTGTCACAGTGTCTAGCAGATTGATGTCTCCTCCATGGTAAGTCTGTGTCTGTTGAATGTTGATCCATCTGTCCTTTGACCATCAAGATCTCAACCTGACTGACTGTATGGGTGGTTGCGTAGCTTACACAAAGGCATGCCACAAACAGCTAAATATGGATGCAGAATCCAAGAGCATCAAATGCAGAACATTTTTCAGATATTTATAGCCTCAAAGCCAAGTCAATTGGCTGAAAAAGCTCAGCAGCCCAGCAAAAGGAAACGGGAGCGGCAAAGCCAGCCTCACTGTCTGTGCTTTCTGGTAAACAATGAGAACGTTAAAATTAACTACTTTACCATGAATGGATGGTGAGTGAAGGACACTTTGGGGGAAATTTAAGATACCAATCTCTAGCAGTTCCGGCATTGGAGGTCTGCACTCATCAGTACAACAGGTCTGCAAGTGTATGTGCTCTTAAAATAGCTAGAGGGGAAATATAGTTATCATGATGAAGCGATTACCAAGAAACCATATTGTCTTTAATTTTAATGGTATTGGCAGGACTTATCTAAAATATTCAGTTAATAAAATAAATACCATCAACGTTATTGCCTACCATTAAGCTAATATATAGCTCATTGTTTATTGATGATTGATAGGGACCTCCTGTAAAATTTCTAAAGGCTATTTCAGTAAGCAGAAGAAAAAGGGAATTAATCATACTGCATCAAATATCATATAATTCTAGAAATATGGCAATGGGAATTTGGTAAGAATTTCTCATGAACTGAATATGAGTTGATGGGGGCAGAAGTCTTACCTGGTTGTAGTTAAGTAATATTGCTTATGCTTCACAAATTAAAACAAAGGATGATGTTTTAATTTAAAAAAGTATTTTATTGTATTTTTAGAGAATATGTTTTTATGTTTCCTTAAAATGTTGCAACCAGTAACAAGTCCAGGAAGTTGTTTCATTTTGGTCCAGTATGAATTGGTTGTGACTAACTCACTGGCCTCATACAGAATGTTCTCCGCATAATTCAGCTTTGAATATTCTTAGCAGATCACTCATTCTTGCATGTCTTAAATATGCACCCCATGACTCCTGTTTTTTGTTAACATTTAGATAAACGAAATTGCTCAACCAAGACTATAAGTTTTACATGCTCTAGCTAATTGGTTGCCAGAAGAAAGTCAGTGAATATGTATTTAATATGTCCCAAACATGTTCATGTTACTTAAGTGTTTTAATTTCCTCAAATACTATTAATTGAACTTTTACAAATGAGTATTAATGTTTTAGGGATCCTTGAGATCTTAAGCTTGAATTCAGTATTCGAGGATGGGGCATTGACTTTGAGTGTTGACACATTATTTTCCCATAATCTCCAACACATTTTGTACAAAGTAGTAGTAGTAGACAGTTCTCCACTGAAATTAGAACTTCCAAGAAGGCCTAGGTATACACTATTTTAAGTTATATTGATTTCAAATGGCCCCCTACCCTTTTTTTCCTTTTGAGAGAAAATTTGTGTATTTCATTGAAATTACGTATTTTTATAATGTCACAGATGGTGGACAGTTTCCTTTACAACGTCTTAGTTTTTTCCTACTCTCTATTATGTTGGCTTATTGCTCTTTCATTTTCAAAGAGTGTAAATATTTTTGCAGAATAGAAACTATGTATCCACAATCTCTTTTCCAAAACCATTTGGACTAGAGTGTTTCAGAATTCCAAACTTTTGATTTTAGAAAATATGGTATATATACTGTGACATAAACCCCCTAGTGGTATCTGGAGCAAAATCCAGGAATCAGTCATGTTAATATTTCTGCAGTTGAACAAATGGACATTCACATTAAGTGTGGTATAAGACTATACATAGTGTCATGTCAGTGCAGGTCAGATTTTACTTCTAGAGAAGTTATGAAAACAGAGTGTTCAGAGCTTTTTGGACTTAGGAATTGCTGGTATGGAATTGAGGTTCTGTACATATTCTCTGATGTAAATAATATGAAGTTCTAGAATGCCCCTGTTTATCTGAGAATAGTTTGTTTATAAGGATTGCCTTTATCTTCTTCAGATACTAAGATTCAGTGCATGCACTTTAAAAAATGATGTGCAGTTGTGTGCTATTATGATGACTGAAATAAATTTTTCTGATTTGCTAAGGAAAAGAAAAGGGATTCATATGACAGAGTAGGCTTTACTGAGATTACTGAGGAAATGGTGGCAAAGTAGTGGTTTCTTTTTTTTTATTTTAAATACTTTTAATGGTTTATTTATTTTGGCTGCATTGGGTCTTCATGGCTGCGATTGGGGTTTCTCTAGCGGCGAGTGGGGTCTACTCTTCGTTGTGGTGTGCAGGCTTCTCTTGTTGCAGAGCACGGACTCTAGGTGCGAGGGCTTCAGTAGTTGTGTCACACAGGCTCAGTAGTTGTGGCACACGGGCTTAGTTGTTTCGTGGCATGTGGGATCATCCTGGACTAGAGATCAAACCCTTGTCCCCTGCATTGGCAGGTGGATTCTTTTTTTTTGGCAGGTGGATTCTTAACCACTGTGCCACCAAAGAAGTCCCAAGGCAGTGGTTTCTTATGCTTTGTTTCATTAGAAAGAAGGATGAGGTAAATTGAAGCAGAGGGTTTATGTAATTGTTCTTAGTAGTTGCTCTCTTCAGTAGCACAGAGTGATTTTATCACCTTTTAAGTAGGTGAACCACAAAAAAGCATTCTACTAATGACTGAGTTAATCCAGAAAAAATTCAGCTGTCTGCTCCCTTGTCCCGCCCTATTGGAATAATTTTTGATTAACTAGAGAGGTGTTGGGTCTTGTTAACCAGGAGGAGGAGTTTGAAGTGTGCTGAGGGCACTACTGAAACTGCTTCGCCAGGCCTGGGCAGAGGGATAATTGCTCTCTGGTGTTTGTTTCTTCCCAAAGGCTATCAAGTGCCTCTCAAGACCTGTTGGTTGAGAACCTTTTACAAGTTTAATGTAGCTGGTTTTCTAGTGGGAAGGCAGCCATCAAGGAGTACATGATATGTAAATAGCAGGGAAAAAAAGACATCCTGAGGCCTAGCTCAGTGGAATCAGTGGGAATATAGTAAACAAAAGAAGTAAAAATTGAATCCTTGAAAGCATGACACAACTTCATTTGCTGCACTGTGTACATGGAAATTATCTGCTTATCGCTTCCTGCAGGGTTCAGGTGTTAGGAGTCTGTTTTACTTTCCCTTACTCTGTTATATTAATTCGTTGTCTGGGGCTACTTTGCTCATAAGGATCCAGTTTAGATCCTGATTGCATTTTTATTCCTGCATAAATTGTCTTCAACTTGGCTCAAGTACTACTCACGTTGTGTCATTTTCATTAGGCTTTCTAAAAGTACCCCCTCCCTGCTCCTAAGTCTAAGAGATTGGTAATACTTGCAGATACTATTTGGGAGAGTGAAAATGTAGAGAGGAAAAATTTTAACATAAGGCAAAAAAACAAAGTTCAGAAGAATAGTGTGAAAAGTTAAAAAGCTGTTAGTCCTAAATATTTTTCAAAATAATCCTTTAAGTTTCCTCAGTAAGAAATTGGCTCAGGAAATTTAGCTTATTCCCAAAATTGGAGACAGATTCCACAGTTTTTCCAGGATTAGAACTCTTAACCTCAGATTCCTCAGCCTCCTGTTATAGCTTCTAGGTTTTACTGCTTTCCCTTAGGGAGATGGCCTTTCAAAGCTGAAGGTCAGTGAGAAATACCAGATTGTTAGTTTCACAGTCTTTAAGGGAAATGCTGGAAGTACCATTACCTAGGTAACAGAAAACAAAAATGGTCAAAACATCCAGAAAGTAGGAGGATGAGAATAATCTCATAGGTAGACTAGAGGACAGATTAGATCTTTTCCTAAATTCTTTATTCTGTGATTGGAGTGATGATTTGAGGAAATTTGAATGTTTTATTTATGATTCTTAGAATCCTGGATAATATCCAGTAATTTTATACCTCCGTTTTAATTTCTAACCTCTCTGATTCATATCATTAAAAATTTAAAGCTGTTTTCCTAATTATGAATGTAATTCATGCTTAATGTAAAGAATTCAAATTATAGGAAAAGCCAAAGAAAATTAAAATCAGCCATAATTCCACCTCTTAGAGATAATTGTTCTTTTGCTATTTTATTTTATTCCAGTCTTTTCTGTGTACAGATATACTCATTTGTATGTATTCAGTATCATACTGCATCTATTTTATATCCTGCCTTTTTCTAATAGTGTATTTTCTTATGGTTTTGAAAATGTTTAAAAATTTTTCAAATATATTTTTATTTTTAAATTTAATTTTAAAAGTAGGTAATACATTTCCTTCTTTCAAAACTGAAAAGGTATAAAAGGGTATGCTATGAGGTCTCTCTCACTCCTCCTCCCCACCCCTCACTTGCCATCTGGAAGGCAATCATTTCCCCCCACCCAATTAATAAATGTTTGAAATTTTTGTGTGTCATTCCATACCTATTCCATGCATATAAAAGTAGATAGATAAATAGATAGATAAAAAATTTCTGCTAAGAGTGGGGTCCAAGAAATTTAGTTTAAAAAATGCAGGGTCTGGAAATTCCTTCGTGGTCCAGAGGTTAGGACTCCTTGCTTTCACTGCTGAGGTTGCGGGTTCAATCCCTGATCTGGGAACTAAGATCCTGCACAGTAAAAAAAAAAAAAAAAAAAAAAAAAAAGCAGGGTTATGGTTTTTTTTTTTTTTTTTTTGTCAAGGAGGGATCCTTTATGTACTATACTCTTTTTTTTTAAATAGCTTACACTGTTTTATTATTATATTAAAATGCCTAGATTTTGTGTCCTCAGGGTTATGTTTTTTGTGAGATTAATGAAGTGACTGAACAAACCCCCAAAGGAAGTTGGTTGGGTCTTCTAGGGGTCTGGAGCCAGTTGTTGTTAATTGCTTTGTATCTGAATTGATAGTCATAGTTTTTACTGTGTATATGTGTTTTTTTCTCCTTTTTTACAGAAATGATAACCCATTATAGGAATTGAACTATACCTTGTATTATTCCTCCCTCACGTCTCCCCTCCACACATACTTATTAATATATCTTGGGTATATTTTCCTGTCCCTTTGTAAAGTGATTCTCATTCTTTTTATGGCTGCATGATGCCTGGATGAATCATAATTTATTAAACCAGTCCCCAGATTTTGCTGATACAAGTGATAGTACATGAATAATCTTGAATATAAGCCACTTTGCTTGTGTATATCTATAACAAAAATTCGTGAAATTGCTAGGTTAAAGATATGTGTAGTTGTAACTTTGAAAGATATTCCCAAATTGCTCTTCTTAGGGGTCGTACCTATTTATATTTCTCCAGCAATGTATGAGAGTGCCCATCTCCCTGTACATAGGGAATTATCAAGGATTTTTTATTTTGATTTTTTTTATTTTTTAAAAGTTTTATTTATTTATTGGCTGAGTTGGGTCTTTGTTGCTGCACATGGGCTTTTCTGTAGTTGCAGCGATTGGGGGCTATTCTTCGTTGTGGTGTGTGGGCACCTCATTGCCATGGCTTCTCTTACTGCAGAGCTCAGGCTCTAGGTGCGTGGGCTTCAGTAGTTGCAGCACATGGGCTCAAAACTCATGGGCTCTAAAGTGCAGGCTCAATACTTGTGGCACGCAGGTTTAGTTGCTCCGTGGCATGTGGGATCTTCCTGGAGCAGGGATTGAACCAGTGTCCCCTGCCTTGGCAGGCGGATTCTTAACCACTGCGCCACCTAGGAAGCCCCCAAGGATTTCTTAACGTGACCATCTAAAAGGTAAGAAAACAGTCTTAGTTTTAATTTTAATTTTTCAAATCTTACATTAAATGTGATTGGATATCTTACAGAGCCATTGGAATATATACCCTTTTTTGTGACTGTACATATCTTTTTGTCCATTTTTATTGGGTTGTTGGATCTTTTTCGTAGTGATTTGTAGGAACTCTTAGTATATTAAGTAAAGAGCGCTTTGTCTGCCATGTGTTGCCATTATTTTCATTTGTCTTTTGTTTGTTTTTTCTTTTCCTCCGTGAGGAAATTGTTTATATGCATTTGAATGTATCTTTTTTTTTTTTGCTATACCATGTGGCATGGAGGATCTTAGTTCCTTGACCAGGAATTGAACCCATGCCTTCTGCAGTGGAAGCTCAGATTCTTAACCACTGGATTACCAGGGAAGTCCCGAATGTGTCTTTTATGGCTTTTTGGTTTTATGTCCTAGTTAGAATGGGCTTTCCTATTCTGAGCTTCTAAAATAACTCTCCCATGGTTTGTCTAGTACTTCTTTGTTTTTATTTTTACATTTAAATCTTTGATCCATTTGGAATCCATCCTGGTATAAGGTATGAGATATGGATACAATTTCATTTTTAGAAAGACGGCTTTCCAGTTATCCTAGCACAATTTATTGAATAATTCATTTTTTCTCCACTGATTTAAGATGACTCCTTTATCATTTACTAGATAGCCATATACAATTTGTTTATTTCAAGATTTTCTATTATGTTCTATTGATCTGTCTATATTCATGTGCCAGTGTCACACTACTTTATTACTGAGGCTTATATGAAAATATAATTTGTTAATGACTAATTTAACATAACTTATTTAACCATTATCCTATTTTAAATGTTAATATTTTTCAAAAACTTTATATTACAGTGTACTGATTCTCTTTGTGCACAAGTCTTTGAATTGAACTTCTGACTGTTTCCTTAGGCTGAATTCCTAAAAGAGTATGTTTTTAAAATCCTGAGATTTAGTGCCAAATTTGTGTGACCTTCCTGGAAAGCAGTTCTTGCCCCAAGTATATGAAAGTATGGCTTATAATTTTAAGTCCTACTTCTGTATTGCTACTTTCAATGTGTTGAAGTATGCTTGCATAGATTTCATGTAGTGCCTTAAACGTTATTTAGTACATACTAAACATGCTCAGAGTTCTAGTGTTTATAAGACAGAGTTTTTTTCTCAGTGGTACTCCTTTTGATTCATGGCATGTATCCAAGTGAATGAGGGAAGCATGAGTATAGAGTCAAAGCAGTTGGTCTGCTAAAGGTCAAATCCATGACCATGGCCTTATTTATACTGTGTAAGCCTCTCCAACTTAAATAACCCGATACAGATACATAATGTTTTAGATACCCTCCAAGAAGAACATAGTTGATGGCTGTCATTTCAGTTGATCGTGTCCTCCTTCTACTCTTTTGTTTCTCAGAGTATTAAGAAGGAATTGACATCTATGCTTTGAATATAGGTTCATTTAGTTTCAGCTGGATGAATGACTGAGGTGTATACTTTATATAGCACTGTGTTAATGCTGAGTTTTTAGCATGGGATTCATTTAGGTATGTTCTAGGGAAGTTTATAATGTCAAAGCCAAATTCTAAGAATGGCAACAAGAACTATCATTAATGACAAAAGTAATTTAAAATATTTTTTTCAGAGAAAAAAAGGGCAGGAATAGGAATTTTTCTGAAAAAGCATAGTTTATATAGACCCTTAACCAGTTAACTAAATTTCTTTTTTTTTTTTTTAGGACTTAACTTTTTTAGAGCAGATGTAGTTTCACAGTAAAATGAGAGAAAGATGATAAATTTTCCCACATACCCCCAGTTCCCACACATGCACAGTCTCCCCCATTATCAACATCCCTGACCAGAGTGGCACATTTATTACAGCTGAACCTACATTAACACATCATTTTCACCCACGGTCTACATTAGGGTTTACTTTTGGTGTTGTACATTCTTTGGGTTTACACAAATGTATAATGACATGTATCTGCTATTATGGATCATATAGAGTATTTTCACTGCCTTAAAAATCGTTTGTGCTCTGTCTGTTCATATCTTCTTATTCCCTAACCCCTGGAAACCATGGATGTTTTTATTGCCTCCATAGTTTTGCCTTTTCCAAAATGCTATGTAGTTGAAATCATACCCAAATTTTCTTTTATCCGTTAGCTGTTTGTTCAGCATGTAATAGGAGCAAACTCAGAAAGGAACAAACCAGTTTAACTTTTAATAGTGACATAGAGTGGTTTGAGAGTGAAATGAAGAATCCTGTATCCAGTTAATATTGTGAAAATTTGTAGGAGATTTTGTTTGATTTAAATTTGGGCAGGATATAATATATGTTTCTTGCTCCCATGATTTCCTTAGGCTTGGCTCTGTACAATTTTCTATATATTTGTAAATTTCAAGAATATCCCTGAGTGAGGAAGCCCAAGGCCTTTCTAGTGCACGTTCCAATTTTGAAATGAGGCAGTTTTGCCCTGTGGTTGGTGATTAGCCGGTGTCAACGAACAGACTTTGAAAAAGATGCCCAACATAGTAGCTAACAAAAGATGTGGTTCAAATCTAAAAAAGTCCCTACTTTTAGTATTTTCTGGCTTCATAAAGACTTCATGGTAGTTTTCATTTTTAGAGAAATGAAGATTTACTTGTTAATTTTTGAATCTTGTTTGATAACATGGGTAAGAAAGAACAGCATCACATGTGGTGATTCCTACTGAAACAGAAAGATACTCTAGAGGATTTGATATGGCCATATTTCTTGCTGTTTTGTTTAGCTCAGAAAGTCCAAAGTCATTCTTTTTCAAGCACACCCTAAATCAGTTTGAGGAGATTTTTAATTACTTTCACTTTAGGTTATGTTTTTGGTGTACACCTTGATTGTCATACCTTGAGAAATAGTCACATTACCTTGTGAAGATGGTAATATTTCTTTGCCTGTAGCTTAACTGGCGATAATGTTTGCTTATATAAGCAGTAATGTTTTTTTTTTTAAATTAATTAATTAATTAATTTTATTGGCTGTGTTAGGTCTTTTTTGCTGTGTGCTGGCTTGCTTTTAGTTGCGGTGAGTGGGGGCTACTCTTCGTCGTGATGCGCAGGCTCCTCATTGCCGTGGCTTCTCTTGTTGCGGAGCACGGGCTCTAGGCATGTGGGCTTCAGTAGTTGCAGCACATGGGCCCAATAGTTGTGGCTCACGGTCTCTAAAGCACAGGCTTAATAGTTGTGGTGCACGGGCTTAGTTGCTCCGCGGCATGTGGGATCTTCCTGGAGCAGGGATCGAACCCGTGTCTCCTGCATTGGCAGGTGTATTCTTAACCACTGCGCCACCTAGGAAGCCCCTATAACTAGTAATGTTACTCCATTTACCTGTGAGCATATTCTGTACAATGATATGTTTTTACAAAGTTGCTTTTTTCCCAGCAATCTCAAAATACCCTGTTTTTTTTCAACAAATTTATGAAAAATGATGTCTTTTCTCCATTTTATTGGGAAGTAGTCATGTAGAGTTAATGATTTAATGATTCTTGCTCAAGTTATATTAGAATCCGAGTAGGATTGGTATCTGAGTTACAATCTAGTACTTTTTTGGGAAAAATCACCGTATCTCTTTTATCTAAGTTCATAGTTACTGTTTCCAGTTTAATATATTCGTGTTAAAATATATCACGAGCTGTTTAAAGTAGCATTTTTATGCTTTTCTAAGTTCTCTTAGAATTTAGCAGTATCTCTTATGCTAGTGTCCCTGCCTCTTTTGGAACCATGTAGGTAAGAATGGGTATTGAATTCTTCATTGGGGAGCTGAAGGGATAAAAGTGAGGATGCTAGAGAGAGTAACCAATTCACTGTAGAATTCAGTGACATTAAATGCATTCATAAAGTCGTGTAACCCTCACCACTATCTGTACCCGCTTTTGCGAAACTGCCACTTTTCCCCAACATCTGCACCTTTGTAAATCCCTGCCAGCAATGCAGAGGGTTCCACTTTCTCCACATGGTTGCCCACACTTGTTATTTTCCATTCTTTTTTATTAAAGCCATCCTAGTCAGTGGGAAGTGATATTTCGTTGTGGTTTTGATTTTCATTTCCCTCATGACGAGTGATGTTGAGCATCTTTTCACGTACTTATTGGCCATTTGTATATTTTCTTTGGAAAAATGTCTATTCAAATCCTTTTATATTAATTCTTAGTAGATATGTTTGTGTTTTTCAAATTTGCAGTGATAAGTATTAATTGTCCTGTATAAGACTCTAATACAGTGATAATCATAAGCATGATTTATAACAACAACAATAATGTAGAACTTGTTGGGTACCTACCATGAGCCAGGTGCAGTTCTAGGTTCTTTATGCCTATTAATTTATTTAATCTTCATAACTACCCTATGAGTTAAATGCTATTATTATCCTCATTTTATAGATGAGGAATCAGAGGTGTAGAGACGTGAAGGAACTAGGCCAAGGTTATGGAGCAAGTAAGTGGCTAGTGTGAGATTTGAACTCAGGCATTTACTCTCCAGTCTGGGCTCTTAACTACTATATAATTTGGTTTCTCACAGATAAAAACTTTAAGCTGTTATTATAAAAAGTACTCACTGTAATGTTTATTAATTTGAATCTTGAACCTGTAGTTTACCTATGTATTTTATACAGCACTGTAACTATAAAATAATGACATTTAATGTGCTGGATATGCTTTGGATGTCATGATGTTATTGAACATCTTCGTAGAGTTGTCCAAGTTTTATTAACTGTAGACAACATAAGAAAGCTGTATATGGGTGAGTGGTGTGAATATTTCTGTATTTAAAAAAGGTAACAAAGTCTATTAGCGATCTAAAATTTATGTATTTTTATTAGTAATACAAAATATAAAAATATATTTTTTCCCTATAAAAGCATGTCTTTGTCGGCCTATTATTTTTGTTTGACAAACCCAGTGAGAATACTGAAATTTGAGAGACCACACAGTCATTAAGAACCCTGAATTGTATTCATCCGGGGCATAGCTTTATTTATTCCAGAATTTACAGTTCAAGTGGCTTTCCCCTTTGATATCAGAAATTCTGAAAAGAGAATCTCCTTTCATAGAGCCAGGTGAACCCAAGCATTGATCAGAGCTTGGTCATATAAGAGACATTTTAGGATATTTATAGATTTCACATGTTCTTTTCCAAAAGCCCAGGCACACTGGCCTCTTGTTGGTCCTGATTTGTTTTCATCTTAGTTCCTCTTGAACCTGGCTATCTTTATGGTGCATACGCTTTGTAATTTAAACATATCCTAAGGTTTGTATTTCAAGGACTCAGAAACTTAAAGCATGATTTAAACACAGCAAGCTGTGTGAATCAGTTCTGAAATTTAACTTTCCTACAGTTGAATTGCAGTTCTTCCAAATGTGTGATTCTTGGAGCTATGGGCAGTATAGCAATGGGAAGTGAGTTATAGTGTTACATTCTGATCTAATTCATACGTCTTAAAAAAACAATTTGATATAATATATTTGACATACAACAAAGTACACATATTGAAAGTATAATTTGATATGTTTTGAAATATGTAAATAACCACGAAACCATGATCACAGTCAAGAAAATGAACATCTATACCCTCCTGCTCGATCCCTCCCATTCATTATATAAATGAAATCATGTGACATATACTTATTCTAGTCTGCTTCTTTCATTCTGCACATTTTGAGATTCATCCATGTTGTTGCATGTGTTAGCAGGTAATTCATTTGTATTAGTAGTATGCCATTGAGTAGATATTCTGTGATTATCAGTTCACCTTTTGATGAACATTTGGGTTGTTTCCAGGTTTTTGGCTATGACAAATAAAGCTTCTGTGAACATTTGCATACAACCTTTGTATAGACATATGCTTTTGTTTCTCTTGGGCAAATACCTAAGAGTGGAATGACTGGGTCATGTGGTAGGTTTATGTTTAACATTTTAAGAAACTGCCAAACTGTTTTCCTAAGTGCTTGTGTCATTTTACCACCAGCAGGGTATGACAGTTACAGTTTTACTGCCTTACCAGCACTTGGTATGGTCAATCTTTTTAATTTAAGTCCTTGTAGGAGATGTGTAGCAATATCCAAAGTGGTCTTAATTTGCATTTTTTTGATGACTAGTAATGTTGAGTATCTTTTCATATGCTTATCAGACATTCATCTGTTTTCTTTAGTGAAATGTCAAATCACATATTTTGTCCATTTTTAAATTGGGTTTGTCAGTGGACAACAGGTCCTACTGTAGCACACAGGGAACTATATTCAATGTCCTGGGATAAACCATAATGGAAAAGAATATGAAAAAGAAAATATGTGTGTATAACTGAGTCACTTTGCAGTATAGCAGAAATTAACACAACATTTAAATCAACTGTACTTCAATAAAAAATAAATTGGGTTTGTCTTACAGAGTTTATGTGAGTTGTTTCTGTATTCTGGATACAAGTCATTAATCATGTATGTAATTTGCAGTTGTTTTTTCCCGTTCTGTGACTTGCTTAATCATACTCTTAACACTGTCTTCAAAGAATAGAAGTTCTTAATTTTGATAGATATTTTCTTTTTCTTTTGTAGATTGTGCTTCTCATATTTTATTTAAAATTTTGTCTAGTCTAAGGTTGCAAAGATTTTCTCCTGTGTTGTCTTCTAAAAGTTTTATGATTTCAGGTCTGTGATCCATTTTGATTTTATTTTTGTGTATACTGCAAACTAAGGATTGAGATTTATTTTTGAAAATATGGATATCTAATTGTTACTGCACCATTTGTTGAAAAGACTTTTTTTCTGCCCTCAAATGCTTTTGTACCTTTGTCGAAAATCAAACATGCATGGGGGGTCTTTGGTATATTCTGTCATTCTACTGTCTATCTTGACTCACAAGCATACTATTCTGATTACTATAGATTTCTAGTAAGTTTTGAGGTCAGGTATAAATCCTCTACCTTTGTTTTTCTTTTTTCAAAGTTATTTTAGCTATTCTAGGTCATTTCCATGCCTGAATGAATTTTAGACTCAACTTGTCAATTTTATGCAAAAAGCCTGCTGGAATTTTGATTGTGGTTGTGTTGAATCTATAGATCAATTTGGGGAGAATTAATATTTTAATAATATTAATTACAGTACATCACTCTCTGTATTTTCTCTTTTAAAATTTCTACAAAGCATTCAGTGTGCAGGTCCTGCATGTCTTTTGTTAGATTTACCTGTAAGTATATTATAATTTTTGATAATGTTGTAGGTTGTATATTAAAAAAATATTAGTTTCTAATTATTTGTTGCTAGTATATAGAACTAAAATAGATTTTTGCACTTTTGTCTTGTATCCTACAGCCTTGCTAAACTCACTTGTTATTTGTAGTGGGTATTTTGTAGATTCTATTAGCTTTTT
Source organism: Hippopotamus amphibius kiboko (assembly GCF_030028045.1). NCBI lineage: Eukaryota > Metazoa > Chordata > Mammalia > Artiodactyla > Hippopotamidae > Hippopotamus > Hippopotamus amphibius. The sequence goes on along the minus strand of NC_080188.1, from coordinate 172,080,409 downwards.
TATATAGAGGATCATATATAATGTCTGCAAATAAAGACTGACTTCTTTTCCAATCAGGAAACCTTTTATTACTTTTTCTTGCCTGATTACACTGGCTAGAACCTCTAGGATAATGTTTAATAGAAGTGGTGAGAGCAGACATCCTTGCCCTCCTGATCTTAGGGGGAAAGCTGTCAGTCTTTTACTATTTAAATATGATGTTAGCTAGCCTTAGGTTTGTGTTTTTGTAGATGCCCCTAACCAATTTTAAGACATTCCTTTCTATTCCTAGTTTCTTGATACGTAACCAGCCCCCCCCCCCGCCCCCCCCCCCCAATCAGGAATGGATGTTGGCAAATGCATTTTCTGCATCTGTTGAGATGATCAGATAATTTTTCTTTTTTAGTAATATTAATTACTTTTTTTTTTTTTTTGGCTGTGAGGCTTGTGGGATCTTAGTTCTCCCGTCAGGGATTGAACCCAGGCCACCACAGTGAAAGTGCCAAGTTCTAACCACTGGACCGCCAGGGAATTCCCTAATTACATTAATTTTTGGTTTTAGAGTGTGCTGATATCACAGTATGTGTTGTAAAGTATTTCTTTTTTAATTTTCTGGAAGAGTTTGTGTAGAATTGGTATTATTTCTTCTTTGTACATTTGGTACACTTCATCAGAGAAGCCATATGGATATGGATTTTTCTGTGTGGGAAGATTTTTTTCACTTCAAATTCAATTTCTTTAATAAATATAAGGTCATTTAGGTTATTCATTTCTTCTTGATGAACTTTTGTTTGTGTCTTTGAAGGATTGTGTCCATTTTGTCTGTTGTCAAATTTATCAGAATAAAATTATTTATGATATTTCCTTATCCTTTTAATAACTTCAGAATCTTTAATGATGTTCCTCTCTCATTTCTGATATTGTAAATTTGTGTCTCCCCTATTTTATCCTCCATTAGTCTTATAGGTTTAAGTTTATCAAATTTGTTGGTCTAAGAAACAGCTTTTGGTTTCATTGCCTTTTTTCTATTTTTTCTTCTTTCAAATTTTACTGATTTCTGTTCTGATCTTTATTATTTCCTTTCTTCTGTCTACTTTGGGTTTCATTTGTTATCCCTTTGCCAGCTTCTTAATGTAGAAGCTGAGGCCATTTATTTGCAACTTTTCTTCTTTTCTAATAAAGGCATTTCCATGCTGTACATGTTCCTCTAAGTACTGCATTAGTTCCATTCCTACAGACGTGTTGTGGAATGTTTCATTTAATTCAAAATAATTTCTCATTTTTCCTTTGGTATCATCTTTGACTCATGGGCTTATAGACATCTATATAGTTTCCAAATATTTGAGGATTTTCTGGGTATCTTTTTGTTACTAATTTCTAATTTGTGGTCAGGATATACTTTGTATGATTTGAATCCTTTTACATTTACTGAGACTTGTTTTATGGCTGAGAATATAGTATACACTTAAATGTGTATTTTGCTGTTGTGGAGTGGAGTGTTTTATAAATATCTGTTAGGTCTGGTTGGTTAATAGTGTTGTGCAGATCTTCTGTGTTCTTGATTTGCTGTCAATTATCGACAGATTTGTTGAAGTCTTTGGTTTAATTGTGGATTTGTCTATTTTTCTCTGAAGTTCTGTCAAGTTTTGCTTCGTGTATAACCTTTGTTATTAGGAGCATAAACATTTAGGTGTATTATGTCATCCTGATGAAGACATAATATCATTATGAAATTGTCCTCTTTATCACTAGCGATAGTCTTTGTTCTGGAATCTATTTTATCTTATTTTAATATAGCCACTCTAGCTTTCTTGTGACTTGTGTTAGCATGAAATATCTTTTTCCATCCTTTTACTTCTAACCCGCTTGTGTCTGTATAAAGTGGGTGTCTTGTAGGCAGCATATAGTTGAATCATGATCTTTTATCCAGTCTTTCAGTTTGGATTGGATAAAAGATCATATTTGGACTATTTATATTTAATGTGATTGTACTTATTTGTATTTAATGACTGGTTAGGTTTAAATCAAATGGTTGGATTTAAATCTGTTATCTTACTATTTATGTTTTATTTGTCATATCTGTTCTTTTCTCTTTTACTCTTTTAATGCTTTTTGAAGTAAATGTGTATTTCTTATGATTCCACTTTCTATTTTGTTTTACTTTAGTGATTGCTTTACAGTTTACAGTATATGTCTTTTAACTTACAATAGTCTACCTTCAAGTGATATTACACTTCTTAATGTATAATATAAGAACCTTATAACATTATACTTACAATTCTTACTTTCAGGCTTTTGTGCTCTTGTTGTCATACATTTTACTTCTACTTGTAAACTTCACAAAACTATTGTTTTTGCTTCAAATAGTTGATTATCTTTTAAAAAGATTTACATAATATGGGAAAGTGATATTTTTAGTTGTTTCAGACGGAAGGGTAAATCCGGTCCTTGTTAATCCATCTTGACTGATAGAAGTCCACCCATATTTGGTTTGGGCCTGAATGATAACATGTGCTGGAATGGATCAGCAGTGTTCTTTTCTTTCTGCAATTTCAAATCTGGTGTTTTCACCTCTTCAGGGAGGTGTGATTTTGAGCTATTGAAGCTGTGACAAGTTGGGTTTCTTTAGTGCCTTTTACTTATTTAAAGTCAGTGCTCTAATGAGGTCACTGTATCTCCTTAGTGTCACCCATATGGTCATCTGACTTAGTGCAATAAAAAACCTTTGTATACTACTTTAAATTCCTCCAGATATGCCTCAAATTGTTAATGTCATAGCCCTGACTACAAATTTCACAGCACATCTCTTCCTGTAAATGGTGGAGTGGAATTTGGGAAAGTTTATTTGACCTGAATAAATCAGTGAAGTACTTTTTTCCTTTTCTGAAGGCGCTGATTTTTGGCAAGCAAAGTCAGTTTTTCTACATTTAGACTAAACTTCCTAATTTTCTTACTAGCAGGCAATCAAGCTACTAAATCATGCTTATTATTAGGTCCAAAAATAATTTTTGCCAAATAGACAATAGGAAGCAAGAGTAGGGAGTAATTGGTGAGTGGCTAGCATTTGCGTACAGACTGCTTGTTGTAGTGTAGGCCGGGCAATGATGTCTGTACTTGTTGGTTCACCACAGATATTTTGACTGAAAAGAAAATGTATTGACTTAGGAACAAATGTGTATGTTGGCAGGTCTAATTATTTGTGAATCCTGTTCTAATAGTGCTTACAGTTTATTCGGGGAGGTAATTATTAATCAAATAAACACAAAATAAATACAGTAAAACCTTGGTTTGTGAGCATAATTCGTTCCGGAAACATGCTTGTAATCCAAAGCACTTGTATATCAAAGCGAATTTCCCCATAAGAAATAATGGAAACTCAGGTGGTTTGTTCCATAACCCAAAAATATTCGTATAAAAATGATTACAATACAGTAATATAATACAAAATACTAAAGAAAATACAAAATATAAAGAAAAATAAACAAATGCACCTACACTTACCTTTTAAAACCTTTGTGGCTGGTGTGAGGGAGACGAGAGAGGAGGGTTATTGTGTAGGACGACTTTCACTATCACTAACGGAATCACTGCTATCTGTTGCCTCAATGGAACCTTTTTCTTTTCATGCAGCTTTAACAAGGAACCTATCCAGTGACACTTGCTTTTGTCTCCTTTTGAGGAGTTCTTGGAAATGTGACATTGCATTTGTCGTTAAACAGATTCATTACTCTCACTGCTACAGCCTTATTCTGGTGGTGCTTTTCTGCAAAATTTTGCGCTGTTTCCCACATTTTACGCATCTCCATAATCTCATTTGAAGTGAGGGATTCCTCCACCTTTTTCCCTTCCTCCTCTGCAGACGAGATCTGCTCCATAACTTCTTGTAGTTGCTCACGATGCACACCCATCAGTTCATCCGTGGTCAGCTCCATTGGCTCAGTTGTGATCATGTGACATTCGGCAGTCCGTACTACTTGTATTGCAAGACATTGCTCATTTATTAAGTTAAAATTTATTAGAAATGTTTGCTTCTCTTGCAGAATACTTGCAGAACAAATTACTTGCAATCCAAGGTTTTACTGTATAAAATTTAAATCCTAACAAATACTGTATAAGAAAGTACACAGTATCCTAACAGTATATAACTAAATGATCTAATTTAGTTTGGGAGAATCGAGAAGACTTTTTTTTTTTTTTAAATAAATTGATTGACTGTGTTGGGTCTTCTTTGCTGCGTGTGGGCTTTCTCTAGTTGCAGTGAGTGGGGGCTACTCTTCTTTGCAGTGTACAGGCTTCTCATTGTGGTGGCTTCTCTTGTGGAGCACAGGCTTTAGGTGTGTGGGCTTCAGTAGTTGTGGCACATGGGTCAGTAGTTGTGGCTCATGGGCTCTAGAGCACAGGCTCAGTAGTTGTGGCACATGTGCTTAGTAGCCCTGTAGCATGTGGGATCCTCCTGGACCAGGGATCGAAACTGTGTCCCCTGCATTGGCAGGTGGGTTCTCAACCACTGCACCACCAGGGAAGTCCTGAAAAGACTTTCTTAAGGAGGTGGCTAAGATCTGAGTGAATAGGAGTTAACTAGGTGAAGGAAATTAGGAGTGGTCAGCTGTTCCAGATGAAGAGGGTAGCATGTTCTTGGTGTTTGTGAGCCTGGCAAGTTTGAGGAACTCTGAATAAAGACCAGGGTGGCTGGATCACAAATAGTGAGAGGGCACATGGTATAAGATGAGGTTAGAGAAGTAGCCATGTGTCAAGGATTTGGGTCTGGAAGGTAATGCCTTGTGTATTTGCTTTAGAAAAGACCACTCTGCCTTCAGTGTAGAAGATAGATTGGTGGGGAGCAGGGAGACTTGTAGTTTGGGCAGGAGATGATGGTAATTCAGACTAGGGAGATGGTGATGGAGAAGAGAGAAGTGGACAGATTTGAGAGATATTTAGTAGGTTAAAATGGGTAAGATTTGGTGAAGCATTAGATACAGGGCACAGAGATGTGGGGAAGGATGTGAAAAGTAACTTCTAGTTTAACTGTGAATGAATGCTGGAGGGATGTTGGTACCACTTAATGAGATACAGTTTTTGACCACCCCCCGCCGTGAACTGAAAGCATTTTTCTTCCAGAGAAACATGCATTTCATTTAAAGTTTCAAAGTCCTCTTCATCCTTTAGGACTTAGCACAAATATGACATCGCTGACATCTCTTTGCCTACTTTCTCCCATATCTAGAAATAACTTTTCCCTTCTCTGAATGTCTATTAAACTTTGATTACATTTTTATCATGGAACTTTTCGTCATCTCACTGGTATTCTACTTACTTTACTTCCTTTGTTGTATTGAAAGCTGCCTGTTGGATGGGAATTTTGTTCATTTTGATCATCTCACAGCTAACCATAACTGTCTTTTTACCGAAATACTTTAATGAATTTGATAGTCTCACAACTAACAGTACTATTTCTTTACTACTGTCACCTTATGAAGGTGTGGGTTCCATGAGGGAGTGTTAATTAAAGCTCTGTGTACATTAAGCTATCTATATACAAGAAGAATTCACTAGGGTAACATAATGGTAGAAAGGAAAGGTCTTTTATGATTTCACTTTTAGATCATTAGTCATTATTAAACATTACCTTTTTTTTTTTTTTTAAAGGAACTACAGTTAAATATGCTTTTGCTCAAGGTTACTTAACAAAATAAGTTATTGATTTGGGCTTCCCTGGTGGTGCAGTGGTTAAGAATCTGCCTGCTAATGCAGGGGACCTGGGTTTGATCCCCAGTCTGGGAAGATCCCACATGCCGTGGAGCAGCCAAGCCTGGGCACCACAACTACTGAGTCTGCACTCTAGAGCCCGCGCGCCAAAACTATTGAGGCCATGTACCACAACTACTGAAGCCTGTGCGCCTAGAGACCATGCTTCACAACAAAGAAGCCACTGCAATGAGAAGCCCGTGCACCACAGCAGAGTAGCCCCTGCTCACCGCAACTAGAGAAAGCCCAGGTGCGGCAATGAAGACCCAACACAGCCACTAAAATAAAATCAATCAATCAGTCAATAACAAGTTATTGACTTAATTAATCAGTCTGCAATTGATGAGCTAAGTATAGGCTTATAAAATACCTAACATTTGTGTAAGATTTAGTCGTTGTTCAGAACGTAGTCACAGATAATATGTCTCAATCTAATCTTGTAATAGCCCCATTAGATAGGTAACATAAGTATTGTTCTAGTTTTGCAGATCCATGCCATATATTAAAGGATACTTTTGAAGACCTTGGAGTGAGATTATTTTGTGTTTTCAAAGATCAAAATATTCCTTTTTACTTTCTCTAACAGATTTAACTGGAAGCCCTTTGAGCGTTAAAGTCATGATGCTATTATAAATAGTAATCTTTTCAATGATTTAACCTGTATAGCTTTTTGGACTATCATCTCAATCAGGTTCAGTTTCTGAGATGAACTCAACTCTAACCCATTCTGTTTAAGCATTGTATGATGTTTTTATATTTTAGTTTAAAAAAAGCCCTTAAATGTCATCCCAGTAATTAGTAAAGCTGCATTTTAAAATAGGTTTCGTTCTATTAAAAAATAAAATGTACCTTGAATGAAGGAAATAGCAAGATCTTATAAGTATAGCACAATTAGGATTTTGGAATATGACAATATGATTCTTTTTTTTTTTTTTTGGCCCACGGGCTTAGTTGCTCCGTGGCATGTGGGATCTTCCCAGACCAGAGATCGAACCCGTGTCCCCTGCATTGGCAGGCGGATTCTTAACCACTGTGCTACCAGGGAAGCCCCTGTATTTTCTTCATTAAGGGATTAAAAACTTATATTTGTGTAGCTCTTGGGCATGTATGATATACATTTTCCTTTGTGTTCCTCATAGCAACTTTGTGAAATAGACAAGCTGATAGATAAAGAAACTGAGTCTGAAGCAGGTTGGGACTTGCTTAAAGTTAGAGACTCCAGTGCAGTAGTTCTGCTTTCTCTTTGTCATTTGTTGTCATTATACTTTTTCCCCTCAAAGCCTAGATCTCTCTCTGCTTTATGTTTTCTGTACAGTGCTTAAAACAAAGAGCAAACCAACAAAAAACCCTGTCCTGCTTTTTTATCTTTAGCATTTTTCACTAACCTCACCTCATTATTGGTTTTAATCTTTTTTGATAATGTTTTTCATTTCTTGGTTACTTTGGAAGCTTTTGGAGATAGATGTCCTTTAAAAGCTAAGCCTGGCTCTAGAACTGCCTTGTTTTTATTTATGGTATTCTGTACCTTGAAGACAAAAGGCACCCTAAGTCTTCTCAAAGGAGCATGGAATCCATGGAGCTGACTCCTGTTGTTACTGCTAAAAAAAAAAATCAGTGACTGAATGTACCACCAGCCTGAGACTCTTGAAATGTTCAACTGAGTGGGTTTGGAATCTTAGGTGAAATGTGAAAACATTAGTGTGCTTTATCAGTAATCCTATTTTTATATGGTATAAGAAGAAAATAGGCAAGTATGGGATTGTTCATGTATTTTATAAAGCCAAGGCTTTTTAAAAAATTGAATATTTTGGGAGGCACATTAAGTCAAAAGGAAAATGATGCTGTCTGCTTTAACTATGCTTAAGTCAAAATTACAGAAAATGAAATTGACACGGCCATTGGCTTAAATAATATTTTTAGGTCTTCAGGAATGAAGACTGTAGTAGAAATGCAGTAAAAATGATTGGATGTCAAAATAACACGAGAAGTCATTTACCTGTTTGCATCCTAGCATGTCATTTTAATGTGTATCTAGGAAGACAATGAGTCAAAATGACTGATTTGTGAACTCACTGTACTGTTAGAGGCAAGTATGTCTGCGGTGCATGAAAAACCTTTATCAGGGAGCGAGAATTTTTATAACCAGTAAAGGTTCATTTATTTGGGGGGATAAAATTATAGCCGTGGTAAGTGTAGTTTCTGCATGAGGAAAAAATTGATGATACAGGTTTATCAGATTTTAGAGTCTAGCCATTCATCGTAAAATAAATCTGTAATATTTGCTTCTCATTTCTTAGCTCACACACTACTCTGGATAATTTAATTGTGTAGTATTTAAAATCTATATTTGTAGATCTTAGTTGAGAGGCTAGTGATAATAAATAACCAAGTATGATATAGTCTGTGGATAGAGATTGCTAGAATTTCATGACAAAACATTGGTGCCACATTCAACATGTCAATCAGTGTTATTAAAAATGAGTCTTTCAGACAGTCTACATGAGAATCACCAGGAATGATTGTTAAAAATGATGATCTCTGGACCTTTGCTATCCCCATCTCCCACCAGTCAAAATCTTTGGGAACTTTGCCTAGGATTTACATGGTAGCAAGCACTCAGGTAATTTGGATGCACTGTAAAATTTGAGATCTCCTTTACACATGGCTCAGCATGTTACACATATTGCTCTTCTGTTTAAGATAGTTAAATTAGGAGATGTTTGAAAGCAGGAAGAATAGGATATCTTTTTTTTTTTTTTTTTTTTTAAGGCTGTTCAGTGCAGCATGCGGGATCTTAATTCCCTGACCAGGGATTGAACCCATGCCCCCTGCATTGGGAGCATGGAGTCTTAACCCCTGGACTGCCAGGGAAGTCCCTCTGTTTTCAGTTTAAGAATCAAATATGTTGTATACCTTAAACTTATGCAGTGATATATGTCAATTATTTCTCAATAAATCTGGGGAAAAATTTTATCATTTAGGGGAGAAAAATAGATTTTTTAATAGAGGTTTAAAACAAAGCTAATATATAATTACAGCATTAATTCATTGGTTTCTCCTGAGGATGCAACATGGACTTAGCATTTTATATTTCAGGGCTTTGAACATCTAATGTTTGTTAAAGCAGGTAGGAAAAGTACTGTAAAGCTTCTAAAGGCTACATTTCATTTCCTATTGCACTGAAGAAATGTACATAAGCTACACATTGAACTTGCCTTCTGGTCCCCACTTCTGTGTACTCCCTCACTGCTAGTGTTCTTTCACATGTTAGCTTTTCTGAAACTGGCCTTGATTTAAAATATAAAAAGAGAAAGGAAGGAAAAAAACTTGAGGTTTTTTATTTAATGTTGCATGAAATTTGTATGACATGTTTATCTTTGTTAAGATTTTCAAAATTTCTTCCCCCAAAGGAAATATCCAGAACCCCAGAAGATTCTTCTAAGGCATTTCCTGGGCCCTCTAGGGCCTTGGGTATAAAATTTGAAAACCACTGGGAGGAGAGGTAGTTAATATTTATTAAGTTATGAGTGGAGAGAAGAAGGGAGAGTCTGCAGTGCTGTCAAAGCTGTTCAGTCCTTAGAGCAGTGGTCCTCAACCTGGGGCAGATTTGCCCTCTTGCCAAACATGTTTGGGGTGTCTGGAGACAATTTTGGTTGTCACATCTGGGGTGGAGGGAGGGGAGCTACTCCTATCCAGTGAGTGGAGGTCAGGGTACTGCTGAACATTCTTCAGTGCACAGGACAGCCCCCTACTACAAAATTCTCCTGCCTCAAATGTCAGTAGTGCCTAGTTTGAGAAGCCCTGCCTTAATTAAACAAGTTTTTTTCAAATGTAATTTGGTTTATAGACTGTATTCTAAAATATAACTTGGTTTACAGACCATATTCTCTGTCAATAAGAGTTCAGTGGACAAGAAGCCAATTTTTTTTTGTAAATGAGTAGCTGGGTAAATTGTTGTGCTGTTGCTGTTAGGTTACTCTTTCATTAGGGTGTTTATTGGCAGATATTTTGATTAAACATAAGTTTTCTTTCAACAGTTTTAGCAAAATCTTTACTAAGAAAGTATGTTATTTATATTTTATGTATGATAGCCTGTTAGGTGTGCACAGTATGAGATGACAACAGCCTGTCTTTTTTTTTTTTTGGCCATGCTGTGAGGCATGTGGGATCTTAGTTCCCGACCAGGGATCGAACCCATGCCCCCTGCAGTGGAAGCAAGGAGTCTTAACCACTGGATCACCATGGAAGTCCCAACAGCCTCTCTCTTAGAATTACACTCTACAACTTGGGGGGGTGGTTCGCTTTTATTTTAGACCAGCTTTTTTTTTTAAAGAACTTTGATTGAGATACAATTGACATACAGTGAACTGCATATATTTAAAGTGTACAATTTGATATTTTTTTCCTTATTAGTAATGTGTATATGGCATTCCCACTCTCCCGATTCATTCCCCCCCCAACTCTCTCCGCTTTCCCCCCTTGGTGTCCATATGTTTGTTCTCCACATCTCTGTCTCTCTTTCTGCCTTGCAAACCAGTCAATTTGTACCATTTTTCTATATTCTGCATATGTGTTAATATACGATATTTGTTTTTCTCTTTGACTCATTTCACTCTGTATGACAGTCTCTAGGTCCATCCATGTCTCTAAAAATGTCCCAATTTCGTTCCCTTTTACAACTGAGTAATATTCCATTGTATATATGTACCACATCTTCTTTATCCATTCATCTGTTGATGGACATTTAGGTTGCTTCCATGACCTGGCTATTGTAAATAGTGCTTCCGTGAACATTGGAGTGCATGTGTCTTTTTGAATGATGGTGTTCGCTGGGTATATGCCCAGTAGTGGGATTGCTAGGTCATGTGGTAACTCTCTTTTTAGTTTTCCTTGCAAAAGGAACCTCCATACTGTTTTCCATAGTGGCTGTATCAATTTACATTCCCACCAACAGTGCAGGAGAGTTCCTTTTTCTCCACACCCTCTCCAGCATTTACTGTTTGTGGATTTTCTGATGATGCCCATTCTAATGATGTGAGGTGATACCTCATTATAGTTTTGATTTGCATTTCTCTAACAATTAGTGATGTTGAGCAGTTTTTCATGTGACTCTTGACCATCCATATGTCTTCTTTGGAGAAATGCCTATTTAGGTCTTCTGCCCATTTTTTGATTGGGTTGTTTGTTTTTTTGATATTGAGCTGCATGAACTGTTTATATATTTTGGAGATTAATCCTTTGTCTGTTGATTCATTTGCCAATATTTTCTCCCATTCTGAGGGTTGTCTTTTCGTCACGATTATGGTTTCCTTTGCTGTGCAGAAGCTTTGAAGTTTCATTAGGGTCCCACTTCTTTATTTTTGTGTTTATTTCCATTACTCTAGGAGGTGAGTCAAAACAGATCTTGCTGTTATTTACGTCAAAGAGTGTTCTTCCTATGTTTTCCTCTAGGAGTTTTATAGTGTCTGGCCTTACATTTAGGTCTTTAATCCATTTTGAGTTTATTTATTTATTTATTTATTTATTATTTTTTTTTTTATAGTTGTGGCACACGGGTTTAGCTGCTCCATGGCATGTGGAATCTTCCCAGGGCAGGGCTCGAACCCGTGTCCCCTGCATTGGCAGGCAGATTCTTTTACCACTGCGCCACCTAGGAAGTCCGAGTTTATTTTTGTGTATGGTGTTAGGGGGTGTTCTAATTTCATTATTTTACATGTAGCTATCCAGTTTTCCCCGCACCACTAATTGAAGAGGCTGCCTTTTCTCCATTGTATATCCTTGGCTCCTTTGTCATAGATTAGTTGACCATAGTTTATCTCTGGGCTTTCTATTCTTTTCCATTGATCTATATTTCTGTTTTTGTGCCAGTACCATATTGTCTTGATTACTGTAGTTTTGTAGTATAGTCTGAAGTTTTATGCCCAGCTTTTATCAGACTATTTGACTTTTTTTTTTAAAGAAATTTTAAATCACCTTTATTGAAGTGGATTGTCTTTTTTAAAGTAGAAATATTTCTAGTTGTAGAATCTTTCTTCATAAACTTGTAAATGCAGCAGCATTTTAATTCAGTATTAAGGAAGTTCTATAGAGAGAGAAAAAAAACTTGAGCTTATTTATTCTTTTTTTAAAAATATATTTGTGTGTGTGTTTTAAATTTTTATTTATTTACTGGCTGCATTGGATCTTCGTTGCAGCACACAGGCTTTCTCTAGTTGCAGAGAGCGGGGCCTACTTTTCGTTGTGGTGTTCGGGCTTCTCGACTTCTTTTGTTGCAGAGCACGGGCTCAGTAGTTGTGGCGCATGGATTTAGTTGCTCTGCAGCATGTGGGATCTCCCCAGACCAGGGATTGAACCCGTGTCCCCTGCATTGGCAGGCAGATTCTTAACTACTGTGCCACCAGGGAAGTCCCAAAACTTGAGTTTAGAATTTTGTATTTCAGTCTTTGAGAAATTATCTCCTGCCCTTTTTAGGTCCTTCTTAACAGTCAGTCATAAAAATATTCTGGGGGAGTTGATGCCCAAATGTTAATTAGAAAAAATGCATTAAGGAAGTTCTGGTCACCCAAAATGCCTCCTTCAACCTTATTTCCTTTTTAGTGGATATGTAGCATTTTACCCAGTTCCTGTGGCATTACATATTTAATAGATGTACCATATATCAGATCATTTTTGCTTTATATTTCAAGGGAAATTGAAGTATCTGATTGTTGAAGATTGTTGGAATTATATTCTTATTACCTTATCTAAAAGTTTTTCCCTGTGTTTTTTCCCATAAGGCAACGGGATGGTGTCTCTTTATATGCAGTGTAGAATATACTTGCTAGCTTGGGTAAGTTAGGAACCTGATAACTAGGCATGGAATTTTTCATAAAAGTAGAAAATTTAGTACCTCAACACTTTCTACAGATGTAGAAAACAACAGCTAGCTGTTGTTTTCACCTGGTTTTATGGTCAGTCACAGTGATTAACACAGATTTTACCTAATGTATATTGTTTTATTTCAGCATGGAAGCAGTAGAAAATAATTTTATTAAGTAGAAACAGAAGGCATTTGAAAACAGTAACTTTACATCCAATGGAATGCATGACCATTCTGCTTTATGTGATATTTGGTAATTCTGTGTGTACAGGAGAGTGCTTTTGAGTTTGCACTAGGCAGAAACTGCCAAAACTGCCACCTGTGTCTGGTTGCTATGATTTGTAAGATAAGTTCCCAAAGAACTATTTATGTTAGGATAACCCATTTTTCAGTTTATTGCTCACTCTTTGGTTATTTCAAGTGTATTGCTGTGATGGACTTAACCCCTCATTTTAGGAATAAAATGCAAATTTGAAGGATGAAACTAGAAATATGATTTTTACTTCTGTTTGAGCAAAGTACAAAATTACTCTTGTCTTACATATTGAATGCTTATTAAGCATACTTATTATAGAAGCAGAAATGTTTAAGTTGATCATAGTACTCCAGGCTTCTGTTGTTTATTGAGTTACAATTTACATATAATATGTTTTACCCATTTATGGGTATAATTCTATAAACTTTGATGAGTAGACACAGTCATGTACATTCTCATCCATAATCGAGATAGAGAATGTTTCCATCATCCCAAAGGTAGCCTTGTCTCCTTTACAGTCAGTCCCCCTTTCCCATTAACAGTCCTTGGCAACCACTGATCTGATTTTTGTTCCTGTACTTTTGCCTTTTCCAGGATGTCATATAAGTGGAGTCGTAGAGTATATAGCTTTGTATGTCTGATTTCTTTAACTTAGAATGAGACTTTTGAGATTCTTCCATTTTTAATTTTTAAGTTTTTTAATGTGTTAGTATTTTATTCCTTTTCATGGCCAAGTAGTGTTCTATTATATGAATGTGCCACAGTTTATTCACTTACAAGTTGACGAATATTTTGTTTTCTGTTTTTGAAAATTATGAATAAACCACATATATTCATTGGCATGCAGGTTTTTGTCTGGGTATATGTTTTTATTTTTCTTGGGCAACTATCTAGGAGTATTAGATTGCTGGCTCATATGGTAAGAGTATATTTAACTTTATAAGAAACTGTCAAACTGTTTTCTAAGGGACTATCCTCTCTCTTCCTCTGTCTCTCTCTCTCTAGAATAATCTATCTGTCTATCAATACATACAAACATATAGTGCTAAAATGTTAATAAAATTGACCATTTTTACATGTATACTTCAGTGGCATTAAGTACATTCACATTTTGTGCAGTCATAACCACCATTCATCTCGATAATTTTTTCATCATATCAAACTGAAACTCTGTACCCATAAAATAACAAATCCCCATCTTCCTCCCCTTAGCCCTGGCAACCACAGTTCTACTTTCTGTCTTTATGAATTTAACTATTCTAGGTACCTCTATAGGTGGAATCATAGAATATGTGTCCTTTTGTGACTGATTTATTTCATTTATCATAATGTCTTCAAGGTTCATCCATATAGTAGCATGTGTGGCAGTGTCCTTCCTTTGTAAAACTAAATAATATTCCTGTGTATTATAAACCACATTTTGTTTATCCATTCATCTATCAGTGGACACTTGGGATGCTTCCCCCTTTTGGCTTTTTAAATAATGCTGCTATGAACTGTGAACATCGGTCTACAAATATCTGTTTGAGTCCCTGCATTCAGTTCATTTGGGTATCTTCCCAGAGGTGGAATTGCATCATGTATTAATTCTGTGTTTACTTTTTTTGAGGAACCACCATACTCTTCACAGTGGCTACGCCATTTTATATTCTCACAGAAATGCACAAGGGTTTCAGTTTCTCCACATCCTTGCCAACACTTGCTATTTCTTTCCTTCCTTCCCTCCTTGCCTCCCTCCCTCCCTCCTTCCTTCCCTCCTTCTTTCCTTTCTCTTTTCATTTTGATAATAGTATTCTAATGGGTGTAAGGTGGTATCTCATTGTGGTTTTAATATCACAAGTGTTTTTTCTTTTGTTACATTGTGAAAAATGTTTCTAAAATATCTTAATCTGCTTCGCTTTTGAAATTAGGAAAAATTATTTTTCAAAAAAAAAAAAAACAGTAAACTTTCCTATATTCTGATAATGTATGTGATATTCTAACCAGTTTAAAATTGGATTGCCCTAGGTTTCCTGCTCTCTCATACTTCATAGCTGGAACTGTCGAACTGAAGAATTTGTTCTGTGCTTTAGTAGTTTTTTTTAAATTAATTAATTAGTTAATTTTATTGGCTGTGTTGGGTCTTTTTTGCTGTGCACGGGCTTTCATTAAGTTGCGGTGAGTGGGGGCTACTACTCTTCGTTGTGGTGTGCAGGCTCCTCATTGCCGTGGCTTCTCTTGTTGCAGAGCATGGGCTCTAGGCGCGTGGGCTTCAGTAGTTGCAGCACATGGGCCCAATAGTTGTGGCTCACGGGCTCTAAAGCGCAGGCTCAGTAGCTGTGGTGCACGGGCTTAGTTGCTCTGCGGCATGTGGGATCTTCCTGGAGCAGGGCTCGGACCCATGTCCCCTGCATTGGGGGGCGGATTCTCAACCACTGCGCCACCTAGGAAGCCCAGTAGTTATTTTTAAACCTCTTCCTCAGACTCTCCCAGCATACACATTTGCATCCTCTTTTCGCTGCTGGTATCATCTTACTCACTAGTTTTAAAAAGCTGCGATTCTGGTTCTATTACCAAAGAAATGATTTTTTCTCACATCTCTCCCACCCCTAGTGAAAAGTTTTGCTATAACTAGTCATTCTATGCAAACCTCCCATGAATTTAAGTTCTTAGAAACTATATTGTCTTATGAGTTGGAGCCACAATGGTAATGGGTTGGATCAAGTTTGGTCTCCCTACTACAGCAAAAAATATAACATTTAAAATTTTCTGTCTTAGTAGTTTGCTGTTAAAAACTATGTATGAAAAGTAGTCTAGCACTAGATTAAAAAGTAGGGATATATGATGCTACATTTTAGACTAATTGAGCAAAATATCTTAAACAATTAAAGAAGGTGTTCTTCAACTGTAGAGACTACATTGTTCATAAATTATATGGTGGTGATAAGAGAAATTGTATTGCTGATAAGAGTTGTACATTTTTTGGCCAATTGACAGATACTTGAACATCTACTAAAGGAGCAAAGCTTGATGCTAGGTATTATAGGAGGTACAGATAAATATAGTAACTAATATTTTATGGTACTTACTGTGTGCTGGACCCTTTTTTGGGCACTCAGAATTTATTGCTTGCATAAGTTTTACAACAGCCATATGCTGTTATCCTGACTTTGCAGATGAGAAAACTGAAGCATAGGGAAGGTAAATATCTTGGTCAAGGGTCACAAAGCTGATGATAGCTTTTGGATTTGAGCTTGGGTGGTATGGTTCCAGAGCCTGTGCTCTTAACCTGTACTCTATACCAGAAAGTAGAAGACATGGTTTTTGCCCTCAAATAAGCTGTAGTCTAATTTAGGTGACTTGTGTCAAGCACATGCAAAGATATATATTTTTAAACACTGTAGACTGTAAATGAAGGCAATAGGTAGAAAGATGGGTCCAGTTAATTGACTAGATTGGCATAGCAAGGCAGAATCAGAATTCTAGACTATGGCAGTATTATTGCATAATATTATGGAGAGCTGGAATGGGCTATCCACTATGTATATGCACTCTATATGGATAAGATGGAAAGAAACATCATTCTTTTAGGCAGTACTTTTTTGCAGTACTTTTTTTTGTTTGTGCATTAAAAAAATTTTTTTAGCCATGTATATGTAGTCATACTGAATAGTTTATTAACATTCTTTCACTTGTTTTTGAAGTCTATTTAAATGAAAATGTGGGAAAGCTTCAAGAGTAAGTATATTTTATAACCTAGCTGCCTTTTCAAGGGATTATTATTTGTACTACCCTTTGAAAGTTATTCTTCATAATCCATGGGAGAAGATGGGGAGAGGGAAGAAAAGAAGGGGGCAGTTGCATTCATCCAATCCCCATAAATGACTTTGTTAGCTTTGTTTTAATACTTCAGGTCTGTGTCATGCATTACACAGCATGCTGTCATGTGCAGCCTGCCTCCTCATGACTCTGAGTAAATCTGACTCAGTGGTTTGGTTGAGGCCTGGCCTCAAGGGAAGCAAACATCCACTTAGAGCAGCCAGAAGATTAAGACTGGTTTTCATTCTTCGGTCCTTCATTGTGTAGCTTCTTTTGCCCTCAGTCACATCGTGATCCAAAGGTTATAGGTTGATTCTACTCTTATTTTATTAATTTTATTATTTCCACTGTGTGTCACAGGTAGGAAGAGTGGTTTGAAGATAGAGACTTAACAAAGATAATAGTGATTGTTAGAAAGAAAGTCACTTTAAAAACAAAAAGCTAACAATCACTATTATCTAGTACTTAAAGATACTATATTTAAGTATGTTTAAGTTCAACATTTTCTCTTGACTTTGAGTTATTCTTGAGTTTTAGTGAGATATACAGCCTCTTAAAAATTAGGCAGCATGAAAAAAAATGCTTTCTATTCTGAAATGGAAGCATTAAAGGCACAAGGATGTTTTAGTCCCCTTTTTTTCCTGTGGAAATAACGAAAACAGCATTGACCTTTTTTGTCCCCAAATAGTAAGTAAAAATGATTCCTTTGAGTCACTGATAGCGCTTGCTCTGATTTTTAAAATTTCAAGGATAGATTATTTAGGAAGAACACATCTTTTTGGAACTTCATATAAGATACATACGTATATAAATGAAACTTAAGACACAGAGGAAATGGAATGAACATTACGTTTTGTAATTGTTACTTTTAGCTAGAGATAAATTTTTATAGGGGTAATCTTTGTATAAAAGGTCTTTAGTACATTTGTTTTTCTTTTCTCAATACTTATTCTCAAATGTAGACTTTTCTTATGTACATTCCCCTAGCCCATAGACATATTTCCCCTTCAATTTCTGATCTGGACAGTTGTACATAACTTCAGTTGAATTATGGCATTGTTACTTTGTTCCTGAAGAATAGAAGTTTGCAATGAATGACTAGTGGGAAAGAGGGCCAGACAGAGAGCATGCCTCTCTACCCTACTTACTAAAGCATATTAAAAAATTTGGAGGGAGCAAATGATTACCATGATGGCTATGTTACGGAAAACTATGGTGAAAATGTCTGTTTTGGGGCCTCCTGGGTGGCACAGTAGTTAAGAATCCACTTGCCAATGCAGAGGACCCAGGTTTGAGCCCTGGCCTGGGAAGATCCCACATGAGGCGGAGCTACCAACCCCATGCGCCACAACTGTAGAGCCTGCGCTCTAGAGCCCATGAGCCACAACTGTTGAGCCCACATGCCACAGCTACTGAAGCCCATACACCTAGAGCCCGTGCTCCACAGCAAGAGAAGCCACCGGGATGAGAAGCCCGTGCATTGCAACAAAGAGTAGCCCCCTCTTGCCGCGACTAGAGAAAGCCCACATGCAGCAACAAAGACCCAACAGCCAATAAATTAAAAAAACAAAACAAACCTTAAAAAAAAAAAAGAAACTGTCTGTTTTCTTCAGAAGACATTTTATTTTGCGCAACAAAATTGAAAGGCATTTTATTTTAGAGAGATAACCCAGTTCAGTTTTATATAAGGTTTACCAGCTTGGGCCTTCTGACCCCGATGAAGTGTTCTTTCTATGTCACTTCTTAGGTATTTTTAATCTCTTCAGTGATTTCTCTCCTGTTGAAAACCTCAGGATTAAAAAAATTGATCCATATAGAAAATGCTTATTGCATTTTATTAACAAATGAAGTACTTATCGATTTTATTATTTGAAGTCAGACAAATTAGAGTTCCAGTCCTGGTTCTGCACTTTGTTAACTGAATAACAGGTTATTTAATCACCATGTGTCTAAGGTTCCTGGACGTGATATGGAGATAGTAATAGAAGTCTTGCTTATTGTAAGGATTAGGTGAATTACTCAGTATCTCATGTTGGTAACATTATAACAGAAAAGAGTCTTATTTTATGTGATTTGAAATATAACACGCTGTACATCTTTTTTTGGGAAACAGCTTTACTGAGGTATAATTTGCTTACCATAAAATTCACTTATTGTAATTGTACAATTCACTGACTTTTAGTAAATTTATACAGCTGTGCAACTATCACTTCAGTCCAATTTTAGAACAATTTCATCACCCCCAGAAGTTCCCTTGTATCTGTTTGCAGTTAATTCCCACTCCCAGCCCTAGACAACCACTAATCTACTTTCTGACTAGCTAAATTACCTTTTATGGACATTTCATAGAAATGGAATCATGTAATGTGTGGTTGGTTTCTTTCACTCACTGTAATGTTTTCAAGGTTCACTCATATTGTAGCATAAATTTGTACCTCATTTCACCTTGTGGCTGAATAATATTCCATTGTATAGATATATCACACTTAGTTTTTTCATTCATCGATGGGCATTTGTGTTGTTGCCACTTTTTGACTATTATGGCTAATATTGCTATGAATATTCATGTACAAGTTTTTTGTTGTGACGTTTTCAGTTCTCTTGGGTGTATACCTACTATTAGAAGGGATGGGTCATATGATAACTATGTTTAACCTTTTGAGGAAATGTCAAACTGTTTTCTAAAGCAACTGCACCAGCAATGTCCGAAGCTTCCAATTTCTCCATATCCTCCCCAACATTTATTTTCTTTGTGTGTGTGTGTGTGTGTGTGTGTGTGTGTGTGTGTGTGTTTTGTATAGCTATCCTAGTAGGTGTGAAGTGGTATCTCACTGTGGGTTTAATTTGCATTTTCCTGATTACCAGTGATGTTGAATACCTTTTACTTTGCATTTTCCTGATTGCCAGTGATGTTGAATGCTTATTAGACATTCCTGTATCTTTTTAGTGAAATGTTAATTCATATCTTTGGCCCATTTTTAAATTGGGTTGTTTATCTTATTATTGGGTTCTATGAATTATTGATATATTCAGAATATGAGGTCTTTTTAAGTATATGTGATTTTAAGGTATTTTCTCCCAGTCTATGACTTGTCTTTTTATTTCTTATGATGTCTTTTGAACTGTAAAAGTTTTTAATTTTGGTGAATTTGAATTTGTCAGTTTTTTAATTTTATGAATTAGGCTTTTGGTATCATATATCGTATAAGAACTCTTTACTTAACCTAAGGTTGTGATGATAATCTATGGTCCTTTTAGAAGTTCTGTAGTATTAGCTCTTAAGTTTAGGTCTTTGAGCGATTTTTAAGTAAATTTTTATGTATGGTATGAGGTAAGAGTCTATATATTCATTTTTTTTCATGTTGAAGTCTAGTTATCCTGTCCCCATTTGTTTAAAAAACTGTCTTTTCATCATCAAATGATCTTAGCATCTTTGTTGAAAAACAATTGACCATAGGGTAAGACAGTAAATTTTTGATATGGTGTATGTATCTTGAAACATTTTTTTCTTTTTGTATCAGCACAGTAAGTTAGAATAATTAAAATGAAATATTATGGCTTATTAACAAGATTTATATTTTAGAATTAAGTACTAATATTTTTTTATAGGATATGGGAACTTGCATAACTGAAGAAGGAAAACCTTTATTTCCAATATAGAACAGGTCTTTTCTGTATTATATCCAAATTCATCAGGGCAGTTTGTAAAAGTATAACACATTTTAAATTATGGCTCACATTAAACATAATTTGTTTAAAAGATGAGTGCCTACATCTTTATTCTGCTATCATTCTGGGTCTCCGGTTATTGACTTCTACCCAAATTTCAATACCAGTAGTATGTGATTGATAATTGGCAGAGCATACAACTTTCAGAGGATAAATGTTGAAAGAAAAATGCTTAAGTTTCTTTTCTGTTTTAGGGCAAGTTGCTCTTAAATATTCCTCTGGGCCAGACTTACTATTTTGGCATATGAAAGAGCATTTTTTTTTCCTAAAAAATCTTATGTAACCTCAACCACATCACCTCTGTGTGTGAGAGAGAATTAATTCTTATATTTTATACTAGTTAAATCTTGAGTACTATCTTGACTTGAATAGTTTATCATATGGGAAATATAAAGAAGTCATATGTCATTTCCAGTATATCTGATTTAGTTCCAGTCTTTGGGTGTTAGCTTTGGGGATAAACCTATAGGTTATTCTTTACCTTATAGGGCAGATATAATCAAATATTAATCTTGATCTTCTGACTTTGCTTTTCCTGTCATATATTCTTTCCTTCCTTCATTTTTTCCTTCCTCCCTTCTTTCTTTACACTTAAAAAATGAAATATTTGTAATTTTGTTTTGCTAGGTTATGAGATGGATTTGTATAATTAAATTTCCAGATAATTAGAGTATAACCCACTAAATGCCAAGATCCTTTCAGTGGCAAGCTTCTTGGATGGGACTTGCCCTCCTAGAAAGTAAATACCAAACTTAATTTAATGTTCTCTTTATTTATTTAACCATTTGGGAGTGGTGATGGTGATGGTATTTTTCAGAAACTTGGCATTAAGCTGTACATTTATATCAATTATCTTATTTTCTCTTCAGTCCACAAATTAAATATTAGTGTCTTTAGACTAAGGATTAGTTGAATTACCACCAGGGCAGTAAAATAATTTTCACTGGCCAGTCACATGAATTGTGAGTGGCAGAATGCTACTGTAGATTCTGGGCAGTCTGACCACAGTCTCAACTCTTAATCATTATGCAGCATTACCTCTACATCTTTATTAAAATCAGCAGTTACATGGTACTAGAATGCCCTCAATAAGACTGTTTATTCCTGTATTAAAATCCCAATTTGGCTATTTTTTTTTTTTTGAGTCTGTATATCTGCTTTTCTAGTTTTTGTTTCCTCATTTTGTGGCTTCTTTTTCTTCTTTTTTCTTTTGATAATTTACTACTGTCAGTGTACATATTTGTTTTTATTCCTCTTATTTTTTCCCCTAATCTTCTGTAGGCTTGAAAATCAGGTAAACAACCTTGTTAATGTTTCTAATCTAAAAGTGAGTAGATCATAAATCAGGGTAACATAAATTACTAGATAAATTATCTCCAAATGTGTGTAGTGTTACTACAGAAAGATATCACGTGGGACACTCAAGATTTTTTTCCAGAAGGATCAAATATTTTATTATTGTATTTAAACATATTTTTTGTTCCAGTTATCTTCTTGGCACTGTGATATATAGATTTTTGTAGATTTATTCATTTCAAGTTATATGAAATGTATGCAAGCAGGCAAGTTTGTTTATTGAAATTGTCAATTCTGGGAATAAATGAACAGTAGGTACTTTTTAGTAACAAATCAAATTCACAGAGATTTATTTTCTACTGTATGCATGGTGCTGGGTAGGATGCAAGTAAATATAAAGCACGGCTCCTCCTTTCAGAAGGAAACAGAATACAAGTACGTGAAAAGTAAATAATTTCCAATTTTACGGATACACAAGAAACTGATGTGTCATTTTGATACATCATTGATGTATCCATTAGCTCTGGGGAATAGAAATAAGATCTGGAGGTGGGAAAATATAACTTTTTCTATTCTAAATTTTTTTCTATGAGCTTGTTTTATTTTCACAATATAAATAATTGCTTAAAAGAGAAAGTAATAACAACTTTAAGTAACAGTATAGTAGAAGCAGTTCCCCAGTGTTGAATTAATGAATTGATGAATGATAGCTGTTTAAAGTAGGGCAGAAATCTCTCTGGGTAGTTTGTGGGTTTTTTTATTTTTTGTTTTTTTAATAAATTTATTTATTTTTAGGTTGCGTTGGGTCTTTGTTGCTGCACATGGGCTTTCTCTAGTTGCGGCAAGTGGGGGCCTACTTTTCGTTTTGGTGCTCGGGCTTCTCAGTGCAGTGGCTTCTCTTGTTGCAGAGCATGGGCTCTAAGCCTGCGCAGGCTTCAGTAGCTGCAGCACGTGGGCTCAGTAGTTGTGGCTCATGGGCTCTAGAGTGCAGGCTCAGTGCTTGTGGTGCATGGGCTTAGGAGCTTAGTTGCTCTGTGACATGTGGAATCTTCCTCGACCAGGGCTCGAACCGTGTCCCCTGCATTGGCAGGCGGATTCTTAACCACAGCACCACCAGGGAAGTCCCTCTCACTGGGTATTTAACTTGGAGATAGAATTTGAACAGCAGGATGGGTTTTTCTTGAGGTTTGGATGATGAGTGCTAAAACTGTATGATTTGTACCTCTTTCATGTTACTTTCATTCATCTTTTGCATTTTGGAATTTTAGATCATACAGGAGTTTGGGGTAAGGAAGTGAAATCTCTGAGCTAAGAGTACAATTTGGTGTCTGTTATTGCTCAGTGCTTTGTCTGCTGTCATCCTTCTTTTACTCTATCCATTTTGTTTCTCTCCTTACTTCCAATCTCTTCATAAACTTGCCTGAGGAAATAGCTTCAGTGACATGTGTCTCTGTCTTTCTCTCTTTCTTTCTCTCTCCCTCCCTGCTCTTTCTCTCTTTTTCTCTGTGGCGGTGGAGGGTGTTCTAAGTTCTAAATGGCATGAAACGAACTGCCTGTCACCTGCCTTTCCATGATCACTTCAGTCTCGTTGTATCAGTCATGAATAAACCTGCCAGTTCAGTGAACAGCAGGACAGACTTGAATTTGGCATGTGTCCAAGGAGGGTATTTACTTTTCTCACACTTAAAAAAGTGCCACCAGAAAATAGCTCCCTGTTGTTGGTCATTTTTTGTTTGTTTTTTGTTGTTGGTTTTTGCAGGGGGTTGGGAGGCATGTTTAGTGGGAGGGATAGTAATTTAAGTTGCTCTGTAACTTACTGTCTAGCAAAACTTTGAATATTTGTCTTATATGTAATTAGGTACTTTAATGCATTAGAGTTTCCATAAGAGTTCTGGATGGAGCTCATGCTCTCTTCCCTGTGGGTAGGGCTCTTGCCCTGCTCCTGTGAAAGCCTTTTCTTAGGGCTCATGTGAAAGAGAGAGTAGGGGGAATCCCTCTGACGTTTAGATAAATCATACCAGTTAGGAAAGTCCTGGCAGAGCCTGGGCGCTAAGTCTGACGAAGCCTCTTATCTTTCTTACTGCACTCAACATCCAAAGGGCATTTCATTTATTTTCAGATAATTATGTTCTTTATTGGTAATTGTTGAATAAGGGAGAAATGTGACAGGATCATGTGGGAGGATCTTTTCTAAACAAATAGCTCCCTTGCTCCCCAAAATTATGGTGAATATTGGGAAAGGAAAAAGGTTGAAGCAGATGTTTATAGGTATCAATAAGAGGAGTTTAATAATTGAGAGATTTCTTAATTCTTTATTTATTGCTATATATAACCCCACCCCCACCCCAAACTTAGCAATTTAAAACAATAATGAACATTTATTATCTCACACGGTTTTGTGGACCAGAAATTCAGGAGCCAGTTAGCAGGGTTGTTCTGGCTCAGGGTGTCATAACGTTGTGATCACGATGTCAGCCAGGCTGTAGTCATCTGAAAGTTTGTTTGGGGCAAGAGGATGGCTCACTCATATGACTGTTGTTAGACTTCACTTCCTCACTGGCTGTTGGCAGGAAGCCTTAGTCGCAGCAGAGTGGCCCTCTTTGTATAGCTGTTTGAATGTTCTCAGGACATGGCCACTAGAGTGAGTGATTCAAAAGAGGGAGCAAGGAGGAAGCTGCACTGCCTTTTGTGACCTAGTCTTGGAAATCACATGCTGTCACTTCTGCCTTATTCTTTTCTTTAGAAGGGAGTGACTAAGCCAACTCACCCTCAAGGGGAGGAAAATGAGGCTTCATATTTTAATGGGAGGAACGCTAAAGAATTTGTGGACATATCTTAAAACTAACAGGATATAAAAGAAAATTGTTTTTTTTCCCCCTAATATCTGGCATTAGAAAACATTTTGAGTCCTTCCATTGCAAGATATTATGGATATATGTAGGTTAAAGACTCTGCTCTCTAGGATCTTGTGGTCCTAGTTGGGAAAGTTAGGCATTTATGTAAACAACAAGAAACCAAGATAAAATATATTTCCAGATTACTTGTGAATTTTTTTCAAGTTAACTTTGCCTTATGTTGTTTCAGTTTATTAAGTTTAATTGGAGAACGCTACAAATCTTCCCTTCACTAAAACGACAAAGAAATCTACTATTCCTTAGTGTGTATTAGTTGAACTCTTAGTATAAACTCAGGCATTCAGGTAATTTAATTGCTTGATTTACCTATTATACCAAATGTATAAAATATAGAAGAGAAATAGCAACATTTTAAATATATCTTTTGAATTCTTTGAGTCTTAGGGGAAATAGCCATTGTTCCTTTAATAATCCTAGCTAGCTAATTGCTAATATAAAAGAAATACAGATACCAAATGAGAGTTCTGAATAGTTAATTATCCAGACTGTCAGTTTATAGATCTTTCTGTAAACTACAATCCTTTTTGTAGTTTCATACTTAATTAAACATTTCCTCCTAGTAAGATAGTTTCTCTTTAAACAGAGCAGCAATATAGTACAGCAGAGAGATTGTGGGTTTGGGATTAGACAAATTCAGGTTTGAATCTTTGTTATGTATTACCTATGTGACCTTGGACCAGCTATTTAATCTCTGAGTCTGTTTTCTCATTTATAAAAATAGTACCAATCTCTTGAGGTTTTCAGTGAAGATTAAGTGGAAATCATGTGAAGAGTTGCCTGGTGTTTCTTAGATTCTCAGTACATCTTAATTATTTTACTCCTTTTCCTTGTAGAATGAAAAGATAAGGCAGTCAGGAAAGGTTTCTTTGAGGAGATATATTTAAACTGAGACCTAAAGATTCAGCCCTATCCAGGCAGTGGGAATAACATATGCAAAGCTATAGGTGAAGACAGGCTCGACAGTGTAGAGAACTAATCAAAGTCTTTGTGCTTGCACAGAGTGGGGATAAGATTGGAGAGGTTAGTAGGAGCCAAATCTTAAAGCTTTTTGAGGTTGTGGCAAGCATTAATTTGTATTTAATTCTGAGGGTAGTGGAAGTCATTGGAGAATTTAAATCCACAAGGGCTGCAACTCTGATTTATCAATTTTGAGACAATAGGCTGCAGTTAATCCCAGAAGAGGGATTTATTTTTCTTTTATTATTCAGAATCTGAGAATCCAATGTTTATTACTTGGTTTCAAGTTTTTTTTATTTTCAAAATCCAGTGAATAAAATTTTCTAGAGGAAATCCATGTAAATCACTGATCCTTTCTCAGCAAGAACTGTAAAATAACTGCAGGGACTGAGATAGACTTTCCCCCTCCTCTGTGTTCTGTTTCTGCTCCCAGAATTGAAGTTATTTTTTCCTCTGTCCTCTTTCTTTCAATTACTGAATTTTTAAGGAAGTTAGGAATTGCGCATTTGAAGTGAGTTCTGCTGTCTCCCTCTGTTGTTTTTCTGTGGAGTGTTGCACGCTTTTACTGTTGGCTAAGCAGATTGTCTGGAACACTTTGAAGGCATATAAACTCATCCCTTTTTTCTCTTCATGCTAACATTATTCTGTTGCTATGCATCTGGGATATATAGTAGGGAATAATGGCGATTAATTTATTAACCTCTATTAACTTTGAAAGGACTGTTTGAAAGTTTGGGAATTTTATTTCACAGAATGAAAAATCTTGTCAGTGGTTTTAGGAAGAGTCAGCCTTAGATACTGACTAATGCTTTCAAAGAGTCACCTGTTTTGACTTTCAGAATAGTCAATAGCAGAGTTAAGGATTTTTTGAAATGATTTGTTTGTGACCAAAATGTCATGGTTTTGACTTTGATAATTTGGTTAAACCAATATCAAATATTGTACTTACTTTTTAAAAAACTAAGTAAAAATAGATAATGTGTCTGTAGCAGGTACTGTTTTTTTCCCACCATCTCTCCTCTTCTGGATTGCCAAAGACACTGTGGAAACAGAGATGCTCTCCCTTTTCTCCAACTCTACACTTTCCAGAAGCACTCAGGAGAGGAGCTGGGTGTATTTTTGTACCTTCTGTTAGCTATGGAGAAGGAAGAGGAAGAAAATGACTAATATTTAATGAATCTTTAGTGTTAGATAACACTTAATTGTCTTATTTAGTCCTTAAAAACATTTTTTATAACACAGGTGATATTCTCTAGAAACTGAAGTTAAGAGGTTAACTTGCCCATGGTTACACATCTCTTACCTGATGCAGTCAGGATTTGAACCAGGTCTCTCTAATTCTGAATCCATGTCTGCCCTCCCTTCTTTTCCGTTCCTTTCCTTTCTTCTTCCCTTTTCCCTCTTCCCCTTCCTCCTCTATCTTCCTTCTTTCTTTTCTTCTCCTTCCTTCTTTCTTCCCTTCTCTTCTGTTTCCTTTCCTTTTGTTCCTTTCCTTAAAAAAAAGGCCCTATTATTATTATAGAAGTAATCTAGGTGTGTTGTTGAAAATTATAAAATGTGTACATACTTTATGTTTTACTTATTTAGATAAGCAAAAAAAGTTAAATTCCCACCTTTTCGTGCCTACCATTGTCTGCAAACTTAATATTCTGCCTTTTTTTCAGCTCTCCCTACATATCAATAAATTTTCATCTTTTTTTTAATGAGCTGATTAACCCCAGATTCCTTTACAATTGATTTTTCCAAACCAGTATCAGTCTAGTATATGCATTGCATCTGCTTGTTATGTCCTTTTAAGTAAATTCCCAAATACAGTCCTAGAGAATAAAGTCATTGGCAAGATTCAGTTGAGAGGAGCTCTACATATTAGCTCCTAAAACTATAATATAAATTTTCTGTCACTTTTATGTTTTTCACAAGTTTTCCATGTGAATGACAAAATTAAAATGAAGGTTAAATATTTTTAGATATGTCAGTTAAGCATTCAGATTACTGTAGGAATAGAAAAATGGTGATTGATGTCTGCATTTGCCTGCACAGGGAAGGAATCTGTTTGGAATCTGAACATCTTTTGGCCACCTTTATAAAAAGGGGAGAATAATAACTGATAAACAGTTTAAACTTTGAGCCTTATGAGCTAATTCTCCTCAAGTTCCTTGACTTTGTCAGATGAACGATATCATATACTCTTGTACATGGCTATCATAATTTCTTTTGGTTCTTTTATGCCTCATATGGATATATCTCAGCTGTAAAAGTTATTTACAAAATACTTCTTCGGAATAGTGGCATGAGTTAGAACTGACTTCATGCATGTTCTCTCTGCAGTGCATCACAGACATCTCTGTGTTGGTCTCTTTTCAGAATGGAGAGTTGTGGTCACATAACCCTGAGCAAATAGCAGGACCTTTTTATTCTATAGTTCCCTCATCTCTAGATGGAATGGAAATGCCCTGTTTTGTTTGATTCTGAACTGCCAACATTTTATTTTTTTCATATTCTAAGTGCTCTGAAATTGGGATGTATGTTTATGATTGCTCTGTCTTACTGTTATCCAGATGACAATAGAGATGAAATTATTTGAAAATCTTTTGTTGATACATTCTGGTAAGATCATAGCGACTAGCCACCTTCAGAGGCTTGATGGTAGTACTTACCTAAAAGCGTTCTTTTGAGTATCAAATTAGTTAGTATACATATAAAGCACTTAGTACCTGCTATATAGTAAATGCTATATGTGTTAGCTATTTTTAATATCTGTTAAAAATATAACAACTGTGATTGGCTGATTTGTTTACAACTTTAGGATTATATAATACCTTTTATCTGTGGAACACAAAGCACTTTCCGTTGGATATTTTGAAAAAGAAAACTGAATTCCTTAACATTATAGATATATAATAAATACAAAGGAGAGAAGATTACTGAGCTTTTGAATTTTCTAATGTAACACCTTACCATTATTTCATTCTTCTTTCTGATTACCGATTTGTTAGAGTTATAGACAAAATATTGTTTAGTTTTTACCAAATAAGAAAGTTGCCTGTGATATTGGGGGAAAAAAACAAGGAAGTTATTTCTTTTCATATGGTACTAAATGACATGAGTATATGCCATATTATAATTGCCATATAAAGTTACCAATTGTCATTTTTTTTAATTAAAAACTTTTTAAAAAGTTTTTAAATTTTAAGTTTTTAAAAACTTAAAAAAGTTTTAAATGTAGATTTTTCTGGGGTGATTTCCTTTGTGGTAAATTGAGGTAAGTAAAATAGTTTAGACACTGCATTGCCTTTCATGGGAATGAAATGTACACAAATTTAGCTGTTTCATGATAAAACAGTGGAAGGGTACATTTTACTGAGCTCCTCTGTGTCAAAGTCTGAGCACTTTACAAATGAACTTTTATTAACTTTGCTGTTCATAAGATTTTCCTTTTCACATATACTGTGTGTAAAGTTGGTATTTTTACCTCCATTTTACAATGCTGAGAGAGGTTAAAGAGCTTGTCATCTTAGTAAATGCCAGGATTTGAACCCAGTTCTACATTATTCTAAAATGTCTGAAAGCAGATTAAAATTTAAAACTGAAATAGCTGGATCCTCTCTTTTTAGACTAAATCAGTGCTTCTCAAGCTTTTCTTCTTTATCTCTCCTACCCCACACCACTCACACCCTTTAGCATTAAAAAACAAACAAACAAACAAATAAAAAAAGCACTTTATTTTTTTGAACAGTTTTGGGTTTATAGGAAACTTGTGCAGAAAGTGTAGAGAGTTCTCATACCACCCAGCCTCTCCTCCCACGTCTGCCCCCAACACCTGCACAATTTCTTCCATCATTAGTGTGGTACATTTGTTATAGTTGATGAGCCAAGATTGATACATTATTGTTAACCAAAGTCCCTAGTTTAGGTTAGATTTCACTCTTTGTGTTGTACAGTTCTGTAGTTTTGACAAATGCATAATGTCATGTATCTACCATTGCATTATCATACAGAATATCTTCACTGCCCTAAAAATGCCCTATGTTCCCCGCCTTTATCCTTCTACTCCCATCTCTCCCTGAATCCCTGGCAATCATGGATCTTTTTACTGTCTGTAGTTTTGCTTTTTTCAGAATGTTCTATGGTTGGAATCATATAGCATGTAGCCTTGTCAGACTGGCTTAGCAATAGGCATTTAAGGTTTCTCCATGTCTTTTGGTGGCTTGATAGCTCATTTCTTTTTATTGCAGAATAATACTCTACTGTATGGATATACCACAGTTTGTTTATATGTTACCTATCAAAGGACACCTTCTTTGCCTCCAGTTTTTGGCAGTTATGTATTTGTGAGCTCTTCACTTATTGGACCAGAAAAGCAAAATCTCAAGGCGCCTTTTAAGGCCCCATCCTGAAATTTTAGTATCATAGATATAATATGTATTTGTTTATGTGCTGTGGCCCTTTGGAGGCCATCAACCATTTTAGTAGCTAAAATTTTTTCATCTTCCAAGAACCATCTTTAAGGTAACTGCATGGACCACTGTGCTCAGCCATTGTGTCAGAATTCCAGATAGCTGCACAGAAGAAGGGGACAAGACTAAAAGACTCCACTGTTAGTTGAACGAACTACATATAAGCAACCTTTCCAGAAAGTCCCACACATTTCTACTTAATCTCATTAGCCAGAATTTAGACATGTGGCCACAGCTGGCTATAAGAGAAACTAAACTAGGTGCATTACTGCCCCAAATAAAATCGGGGTTCCATTATTAAGGAAGGGAGAGTGCATATTGGATAGGAAAGTAGCATTCTCTACCATAGACAGGGAAATTATAGCTTTTGTTTCTACTGAGATGCAATAAGTAATTCTGAAAATTTTGTTGATTATTTCAAGTTTGTAATAAATTAATTTTAGTCATCAATTAGCAAGGTCTTTCTTATAAATTCCTTATTGGAAGGAACACAGATGATTGCTATGGACATATATTCAGAGGGCTTTAAAAAGGTACTTCTGGAAAGTAAGACAGATTATACTTTGATTTTTCACTATAGAGAGGAATAATCTTTCTTATTTTTACTCTTCATACTCAAGCTCTGGAGTCCTAAGGGGATTCTGACATTATCCTTTGCAAGCTTTATTTAGCTGTTATGTGCATACCAATTCTAATTAGGTTTCATTCTTTGTTTTCTGATGTTCGAAAAGAAAATTAGAGTAAACTTGGGATATATAAATTATTCCATGAGACACTCAAAAAATATTAGTTGTGCCTATTTTTGCATGCAGTCATGTTGTTTTCAAAGCTGTTGCAAGTTTTATTGTTGAGATGCTTGGGAAACATGTTCCTGTCTCATTCTGTTATTCTTAGATGATTGAGCTGGAAATGTTTGTGCAGCTTTTATGATGGTGACTTATTGGCTGAGTATGTGTGCCTGCTGATGTCTTGGCATTTAAATAATGAATTAACTTGTAGGTGGCCTTGGGAAGGGAATGTTATGAATGGATTTTGCCTACGCTTTTTTGGTAGCAAATTATATTTGCTGCACGGTTGCTGTGCCATACCTTTATTTCTTCAACTATTACAAAGCTATTAATTTTCACAGTGATAGATGGCAATAACCTTTCCCATACCGACCTAGTCTCAGCATGGCGTAATGTCAGGCTAACCTGTGGGTGGAGATGTCTATATAAAGGCTTGGTATGAATGCCAAAGTCACTTAATAGCATAAAATGCTTTCTTTTAGCAGTAGCTTTGGTTGTTTCCAGCTTTCTTAAGATTGGCTAATTTATTTCATACAATTTGGATTATTTATAAAGTTGAACATTACAGCTATAATTAAATCTTCCTTTGAATTGGTTATGCCAAAAGTAGATGCTTATAACTCATTGTTTTATTTTGAACTTTTGTATTAGGAGGATTGGCTATTTTGTCTTCACCTTTACCTTCCATTCTACTCTCCTTAAGTTTGTT
This sequence comes from Hippopotamus amphibius kiboko, assembly GCF_030028045.1. Lineage (NCBI taxonomy): Eukaryota > Metazoa > Chordata > Mammalia > Artiodactyla > Hippopotamidae > Hippopotamus > Hippopotamus amphibius. Next base: position 172,048,921 of record NC_080188.1, on the reverse strand, counting down.
TATGTAAGCAGTAAAATGGATAAGTGAATATGAACAAACTATTAAAATACATGTAAGCTTTACAGGTTTCCCTTTGGCAAATAAATGAGATTATACAAAGCAAGATGCTGTTTCCCTGGTGGTGTGAGATACAGTAAGAGAACAATGTTGCATACATAATGTACAGCTGGAGAAAGCTCACTTTACTGAGCAACTTTATTCCTGAAGTGATGTGGATTTCATTTTCCAGACTTGCCATAAAATGATTGTTAGTTTACCATAAGCATCTACACTGGAGTAACTGGTATTCCTCTGATGTTCATTTTTTTTCTTTACTCATTTAAAAAAGAAAGGTATAAAACCATAAGTAAGGGATTAGAGAAAAGAAGTGACAAAAAAGAGTAAGGCTTGGTAAACTGCTTTGCCTTAATTTTGACCCTTCAGGGGCAAGTTTCATATATACATCTTAAATTGTCTGAAGGAAAACCATTTAGCTACTGTCTCCTTAATGGCAAATTTAAAAATAATAATTGTATTGAAAGCATAATCAACAGGCTGAATGCGTCTCATCTATTTTATTCTTTACTATTTACTAGGTTAGAGTTTAGAAATTTGGAGAGTTGTCCATGGCTACTTAAAGCTGTTACTCTACACTTAAATGAATATCAGCATATAAATATATGGGTTTATTGAGGCAGTCTTGGAGATTGCCTTTGTAATTTTGCAAATTACATTTTCTTGTACTATAATTTTCCACTTATCTTCTGTATCTCTGACCTGGAAAAAAACAGGACTACTGTGCTGGCTAAGTGCAAGCTTGCTTGTGCTTCCCTGCCCTCATCTTCCCTTCCTTACTCCTTTTAAATCTAGATGATTAAGAGTATTTCATTAGGGAGGATTTTGCCATGTGGATGATCTAAACCAGTGTAAAAATGTGCATGTTGAGCTAGGTTATTCTAGGACATAAGTTATCTCTAAACTATTCATTAATTTATGTGCTACATAGGGATATGAAAACTAAGAAGCCTTTCAGAGATTCCTAAGTTATGGAGAATGAGATAGGAACAATTTATGTTCTTAGATATTTCTGAGTATTTGATGTATACAAGGGAACATACTAGCCACTTGTAGGAGTTTTAACCTCTTATCTTAAGGAGCATGCCCAAGTCTGATTAAGTAAACATGTATCATAAGTAGGTTTTTGTTTGTTTCTGATTGTTGTACACATTGTCAATGAAAGAAATTCCAAAATTGCTGTCGTTTTAATTCGTTTTTTTCCTTAGCCTAAATATTTCTTTCAGTGCCTCTTCAACCACGGGAATCTTTCCTTTCTGAGGGTCTTCTTTTAACTGTTATTTGCCCAAGGATGTTTGCTGTCTTTATCTTTTTTTTATATTTTGCCTTAATCATTAACTTACCTTTTTGCCAAACAATTTGAGTATCATTTGAAGAGAAATTCCATGTTCTCTCTGTGAGCCACACTGGAACAAAGTAGTCCCTTAAAAAAAGATGAAATCAAGACCACCCTATATTCTGCTTGAACACTTTCCCATCGTCTTTCCTTCTACTGCCTTCCTAAATGGAAGGCAGATTTGATCAAATAGTGCAGTCTGAATGATTTTCTGTTACACTTAAAATAAATTACATTTAACATACAAATAGGATCACTCTGATTCTTAATTATCTATTGTCTGACCATTGGTTATCCTCCTTCATTAGCTAATGGAAACAATTAGGCTGGAGATGGCTGTTAGTGGATTGGATTTGGAAATTGCCACAACCCCAGTATATAAACATTGTGATTTCTATTAGTGTTGCTTTCTGCTTTAGATGGTTCAACTTGTAATTTTCCCATTTTTAAAAGTATTGTCCTCTTTTGGAGAGTTAGATTGTAAATTAGCTCCTTGTTAGGTCATTATATAAGCTTGCTCCTTAAACTTTTCATCTTTTTTAGATTTTCTGAGATGTTTTTAAAAATTAAAAGCCTTGGACTTCCCTGGTGGCGCAGTGATTAAGAATCCGCCTGCCAATGCAGGGGACACGGGTTCGAGCCCTGCTCTGGGAAGATTCCACCTGTCACAGAGCAACTAAGCCCGTGTGCCACAGCTGTTGAGCCTGTGCTCTAGAGCCCATGAGCCACAACTGTTGAGCCCATGTGCTGCAACTATTGAAGCCCATGCACCTAGAGTCCCTGCTCCGCAACAAGAGAAGCCACTGCAGTGAGGAGCCTGTGCACCACAATGAAGAGTAGCCCACACTCACTGTGACTAGAGAAAGCCTGTGTGCAGCAATGAAGACCCAACACAGCCAATAAATAAATTAAATAAATGAGTAAATTAAAAAAAATTAAAAGCCTTATTTTGTTGTCTGATTCAATTAAGAAATAATAGCCTATTGGACTTAAGTGTTTGTATTTTTAAAAGTAAAATAAGAATCCATTGATTATTTTCTCCACAAAAGATAAAATATCACCTGCTGTTATATTAATGGGGACATTAGGGATTGAATTCAAATATCATGGTATAGAGATAAGAACTGTTAGTTGTTTCTGTGGGGATTGTCTGTAGCTCAGAATTCTTTCATCATCATTACCATCAGCAGCAGCATCATTTTTTTAAACTGTAGTTTAGGGTCTTTCAGACTTTAGGTGTATTACATTTCCCTGAGCTTTTGGGAGTAGGAGAAAAGGGGAAGAGAAAGGGAAGTAAGATCTGTAAAAATCTTTGAGTAGGGGAGGAGTGATATCTTCACTGGGGATTTTCGTAATCTTTGGAGAGATGGAAGTATCAGGCACAGCTGCCTTAGAGGTATGGTTTTGACAGTTAAGTATAGATCTCTAAGGGCTGAGGATTCTTGCAATTTTATAATTTATGAGGAAGTAGTAATTATAAAATTATAAATTTGAAAGAGATCTCATTACAGGTCAATTTTTATATTTCAAAGATAAGGAAATTGAGGCTTTGAGAAGATAAATAGCTTGACCAAAGCTGGTATAAGAGCTAGTACAATAACTCATGTCTCCTGAATACAATTCCAGTGTTATCAGTGCAGTGATTTAATGAAGTCTTGTTTCGAATGGGCTTAACATTTTTAAAGATGTGTAGCTTTCTGATTAAAACAAAAAAGATTATTGTATCTAGGTTTCAAAATGTGTGAAGTTTGTATGTAAAGTTATAAAGCTGTGTCTAGGTGGTGATGGTCCAGTTGGCCCTCTGTATCCACAGGTTCTGCTTCCTTGGATTCAACCAACCAGAGATTGAAAATATTTGGGGGAAAAAATGCCAGAAAGTTCTAAAAAGAAAAATTTAAATTTGCCCTTGCAGGCAACTATTTACATAGCATTTACACTATTAGGTATTATAAGTACCCTACAGATGATTTAAAGTATGTATGGGAGGATGTACATAGGTTATACAAATACTATGCCATTTTATATAAGGTACTTGAGCATCTGCAGATGTTGGTATCCATGGGGTGCCCTGGAACCAGTCCCCTCCTCAGGTACCGAGGGATGACTGTATATTTTTGGTGGTATATTTTAATTAGTGCTTGTTTGTTTGCCTGTTTTTTAGTGTTGTGGGGGTTGAATGGGAGATTATTTAGGTCTTTTGTACATTTACTGTTTTATAGGTGAAGCAATACTTTAAATATTGCTTATAACCCTAAAATGATCATTAGGAAAATCTGGTAAATTTTTTCCTTCAAAAATATTCCCCAGTGGAAAAGAAAATAAACATCTACAGATGTTTACCTGGGGTTAAAAATAAAAAGCAAAATGAATATTAATAAAAAGCAGCTAGTTATTTCTAAAATTTGAGGGGTATCAGTAAAATTTGCTGAAAGTTCTCGTGTTAAAAAAGGATTCATTTGATTGGCTCTATATCCCCTTAAGCATTGTAGGGTATTACATTTTAGACCATACTCCTTAAGGAGTTACTATTTAGTAAACATAGTTGATCACAGAAACTCCCCAAATGGATGTGTGACTTGAAGCAATTATGCTTTCCATATATAATTGTGCTTCATTATTCATGGATTTTGTATTTGAGAATTTGCCTATTTGCTACATTTTATTTGTAACCCAAAATCAATACTCTGATGTGTTTGTGGCCATTTACAGAGCAGCAAGAAATTTGAGTTCCTGGATGTCCAGATTCCCAGCTGAGATCAAACAGGCAACCCTCTACCTTCTTGTTTTCACTCTTATACTGTGAACGTGTGTCCTTTTTGCTGTCTATTTAATTCCACATTTTATCCTATTTTTGTGCTTTTTGTTGGTGATTTTATTGTTTAAAATGGCACCCAGGCATAGTGTTTAAGCGCTATCTTGTGTTCCTAAGCTCAGGAGGGCTGTGATGTACTTTATGAAGAAAGCATGTATGTTAGATACACTTCATTGAGGCATGAGTTATAGTGCTGTTGGCTGTGAGTTCAGTGTTAATAAGTCAACGATATATATTAAGATACTTTAAACAGAAACACACATAAAACTAGATTATATTGATCAGTTGATGGAAATGTTGTCAACAGAGGCACACAGGAACTTAACCAACTATTTCCCTTAGGAGCAATGGTTTAGTAATCACTAATTCAGTGTTTGCAGTGACTTTATAGAATATACCTACTACAAATAACGAGAATCGATTGTATAGTATGATAGCCAGCCTCCAGAATGACCTCTAATGATCCAAGCCTCCTTATATTCAACCCTAGTATAGTCCTTTTCCACACTGAACCTTGGCTGATTGGCCCTGTGTGACCAATAAAATATGGTGGAAGTGATGATTTGTAACTTCTAAGACTAGATCATGGAAGGCATTATTACAGATTTGGCGCTTGGATTGCTCTTTCTGGGGGAAGTCAGCTGTTGTACCCAAAAGACACCTACATACTCTTGTGGAGAAGCCCACCTATCAAAGAACTGAGGACCCCAGCTGAGGTGTAGTAAAAATATATATTTGGTCATTGTCTCCAGTTTCTGGCACAGAGGCCCTAGGACCCTTGGAGTTTCCTGCATATTAGGAGTGTCTTTTGTTATTCATAATGAGCCACTTTTGATCTCATCTGAGTTTATGTAGGTGAGGTGATTTAGGGTAGGCCTCCTATTGGCTCAGGATGGGGCTGGCCACCAGAAAGACCGAGTGATTAAAAGGTGGGAGCTTTCAACCCACCAGCTGACCTCGGGGAAGGAAGAGGAGGCTAGATTTTGAGCCCTTTAGGAGCTTTTGAACAGTGAGATGAGGTGAGCTTCTAGATTGGTAAACACATGGTGTTGCTGAGAGGGTGGTGTGCCCAGGAAGGGCATGGAAGCTCCACAGGCACTCCCCCTACCCACCCTCCACACCTTGCCCATGCATCTCTTCCATTGGGCTGTTCCTGAGTTGTATCATTTATAATAAACCTGTAAATGTAGGTAAAAGGTTTTCCTAAGTTCTGGGAGTTGTTCTAGCAAATTATTGCACCTGAAGAGGGGTTTGTGGGAACCCTAGTTTAGAGTCAGTCAGTCACAAGTATGGGTGCCCCCTATAGACTTGTGACCAGCACCTAGCAGTCTTGTAGGACTGAACTTTTAACCTGTGGGCTCTGTGCTAACTCTGAGTAGTTAGTGCTAGAATGGAATTGAATTGTTGGACACTAAGCGTTGGGGAATTGGGGAGTTGGTGTTGGAAAAAACACCATATATTTGGTGTCAGAGATTTAAAAAACTGTACACAGCTGTAGCACCAACTTGCCAGTAAGATGAGGGACACCTTAGAAATTGATCTTCCATATCCAGTCAAACCTTCAGTTGGATGTAGCCTAAGCTGACATCTGACTGTAACCACCTGGGAGACCCCATGTGAGAATTAACTGGCAGAGCTCGTCTCAAATTCCTGACTCACAGATACTATGAGACTAATACATGATTATCATTATTTTGAAATCTCCAGTTTTGGGGATACTTTATTATGCAGGCATAGAAACAGAATGCATCTCTCCTTATCTCTTATTTTAAAACTTGTTGATAGAAAATTTCAAGCATACACAAAAATGGAGAAAATTGTATCGAGTCCCTTGTGACTATCAGTCAACTTCAACGATGATCAGCTAGTGGCCAGTCATTTCATTTATACCAGTTCACTCCCCACTCACACTTCAGATTATTTTGAAGCAAATCCCATACATTTTTCATCCATAAACATTGCAGTATGTATTTATAAAAGATAAGAACTCTCTATAAATCATTATTATATCCCTCCAAGTTAATCATTTCTTAAAAATCATCTGATATCCAATGACTAATCATATGTCCCTTGTCTTATAATTTCATTTTACATTTAGTTTATTTGGGTGTGATCCAGATAAGTTCCTACATTTTGATTGTTGATATATTCAGAAGTCTCTTTTACTTTGTAGGTTCTTCCTGTTTTTCTCTTTCACCCACCCTGCCTTGCAATGTTTTGTTGAAGAAATAGAATTGATTCTTTTTTACAGTTTCCCACAGTCTGTTTTGCTGATTGCATCCCTATGGTGTCATTAACATGTCATTGCCCCTGCACTTCCTGTATATTTGTAGTTCCACGGGCTTGATCGGATTAGATTTTTTTGCAAGACTATTTTGTTAAGCAGCTTTATTGAGGTATAATGTACATAATGTAAAATATACTAATTTTAAGTAAACAATTCAGTGAATGTCTGTATATTTGTAGTTATGCAACTATTACAACAATTTTAGAACACTTGCAACACACTAATCATGCCCATTTATAATCACTTCGCATTTCTGCCCCTAGACCTAGGTAACCACTAATCTATTTGTGTCTCTATAGATTGGCCTTTTTTTTTTTTTGACATTTCATGTAAATAGAATCATAAAAAACGTGTTCTTTTGTGTCTTGCCTCTGAGTACTGAGTATATTTTTGAGTTCATCCATATTGTGGCATGTATCAGTAATTGGTTCTTTTTTTATTGCTCAATATGGTATTTCATTATATGGATATATCACATTGTGTTTGACCATTCACCAGTTGATGTCTTTTAATAATGCTGCCTCATACAACTCAATAGCAAAACAAAAACAAAAGCAAAACCCCAAATCAATCTGATTAAAAATGGGCAGAGGAACCAAATAGACATTTTCCCAAAGACATACGGATGGCAAACAGATACATGAAAAGGGGTTTAACATCCCTAATCGTCAAGGAAATGCAAATCAAAACCACAATGAGATATCACCTCACACCTGTCAGAATGGCTTTTATTAAAAAGAGAAAATATATGCTGGTGAAGATATGGAGAAAAGGGAACCCTTGTGCACTGTTGGTGGGAATGTAAATTGGTGCAGGTACTGTTGAAAACAGTATGAAGGGTCCTCAAAAAATTAAAAATAGAACTGTGTGGCCCAGCAAATCTACTTCTGGGTATATATCCAAAGGAAACAAAATCTTTTCTCAAAGAAATACCTGTACTTCCATGTTCATCACAGCATTATTCACAATAACCAAGACATGGAAACAACCTATAATGGTATATTTTTATACAATGAAATATTATTTAGCTGTAAAATAGAATGAAGTCCTGCCATTTGCAACAACATGGATGGACCTTGAGGGCATTTATACCAAGTAAGATAAATCAAACGGAGAAAGACAGATACTGTATGATCTCACTTTTATGTGGAATCTAAAAAAAACTGTAGATAGATACAGAGAACAGATTGGTGGTTGCCACAGGCAGGGGGATGGGAGAGTAGGAGAAATTGATGAAGGCAGTCAAAATGTAAAAAATTTGCTTAGAAAGTAAATAAGTTCTGGGGATATATAATATGTAGTATAGTGACTATAGTTAACAATATTGCATTTATATTTGAAAGTTGCTAAGAGTAGATCGTGAAAGTTCTCATCACAAGGAAAAAAATTATAGCTGTATGAGGTGATTAATGTTAACTAAACTCACTGTGGTAATCATTTAGCAATATATACACATATCAAATAATTTTGTTGTACACTTTGAACATATAATATTATATGCCAATTATATCTCAATAGAACTGGAAAAAAACTGAAAGGAAAAAAGAATAATGTCGCTGTAATCTTTTGTATGTAAGTTTTTGTGCAGACATATATTTTCATATCTCTTGTGCAGATACTTAGAAGTGGAATTGCCTGGTAATATTATAATTCTGTAACTAACCTTTAAAAAAATCTGCCAAACTATTTTCTTAGATATTGTCTGTCTTTATGGCATGCCAGTCATTTTAGTTGTCTAATGTTCATTCTACAGCTGCATGATGAAAAGTTAGCAGCATAGCTGTTTAACATAAAATTAAAAATTCAGTTCCTTTGTCATAGTAGTCACATTTCAAGTGCTTAATAGTCACATGTGGCCAGTGGCTGCTATATTGAATAGCATAGGAAGAACATTTCCATCATTGCAGAGACTTACTGGACAGTGCCAGTTTATAATCTGTTTTCAGGAAGGGCTCAAGGGAATTATATTGCCTGGGTTCTTGCGTATTCATAAAAGTATGTGCCAATATACTTTAAGGTCAGTTAGTGTTGCTATAGAATCTTTGGTTATACATGTCTTGTAGCTGTTTTTGTTATTGCCTTGTTTGCTTATGTTTTCAGGTTCATGGGAATTTCACTTTATCACTTTTTTTTTAATAAATGTTGTTTGTAAATTATTGGTTTAGGTATCCTAGATGTTCTGTTTTTATGGGGGAATTTAGGGAAATTCAAAAGTCTGCAGCCTTCATCATCATCTTCCCAGAATCCCTTCACATTTATTTTACTTGTACCTGTTACTGAGAATTGTAAAGAGTTAGGGCTAGGAAGAACTGGGAGGTTATTCAATCTCTAAACTTTGTTTTTGAGATGCAAATCTAAAACTTGGAGAAGTTGTATGGTTATAAACAGACTCAGGTTCATACCCCAGTTTGCCTGACTCTCATGAGTGCTCTTCCCCACATCTGTAGCACTGAGACAAAGGATAAATTAAAGGGGAGGTCATGTTGCATTTAACTGTCATGTCTCCTTAGTCTCTCCCAACCTGTGATGCTTTCTCAGGCCTTCCTTGTTTTTCGTGACCTCGATACTTTTGAAGAGTACTAGTTATGTATCTTGTACAGTGTCTCCTTCAGTTTGGGTTTGGCTGATGTCTTGTCATGATTAGACTGGATTTATGCCTTCCTGGGAAGAATACCACACTTGTGAAGAACCCTTGTCACTGTGTCATATCAAGAGATAAATGGTATTGGACTTACCTGGCCGTCCAGTGGTGAAGACTCTGAGCTCCCAATGCAGGGGGCACAGTTCCAGCCCTGGTCGAGATCCTGCATGCTGTGTGGCGTAGTCAAAAAAAGAGAGAGAGAGAGAGAGAGATACATGGTATTAATATGACTTGGTAATGTTAATTTTGATCAGTTGGTAAGGTGATATATGCCAGGTTTCTCTACTGCAAAGTTCCTATTTTTCTCTTTCCATAGTCTGGTCAGAAGAAGCAAGTCACTAAGTCATTGTTTAAGGGGAAGAGAATTAAGCTCCCCCTGCCCCGCCCCCGCCCCCCCGAAGGAGGCGTATCAAAGATTTAGTGGACACATGATAAACCTACCACGTAATTTAACTAATCAGTATTTGAGGGAGATATTCTGAGGCTATGCTAATTCGTAAGGAACATTTTGAGAGAAAACTTAGTTTTTAGTAATTAATTATGTGGCATAAAAGAAAGGAAAAAGGAACTCTCAGATTTTTAGCCTGGGTGACTGATATATTGTTGAAAGGAATAGAGTCATTCACTTTGGTTCTGTCATTGATTCAGTCTTGTTCTACACTAAAATCTAATTCTATAAAGTATAAACAAGGGTTTAGACAAATAACCTAGATATAGTACCAGGAAACAGGACCTTGATTCTATATTTCAGGATATAGATGCCATTCTGATGTAAACGACTCGGTTCTGAGTCATCTTCATCTGGTTGCATGCTTTGTCTTCTAACAAAATTTCTTGATTATAATTTATGTGTTTTTTTTCCCTGATAAACTTGCCCTTTATTTTTAAAATTTAAGATATTATTAGGAAGTTTTCCCCTGCCTTGAAGAACATAGCTTGGTACATTATAACCCAGAAAAAAAAAAGATTAGAAATGTGGTGACATCCTATTGTTATAATTTACATGTTACCTTTAAAAAAATCTGTCAGTGTCTTCCAGGAGATTTTTTTTTTTAGTCAGTTCTAAAGCAGCCTCCTACATCTTTTACAGCACAGGAGACAGATTTTTGCTCGATTGCTGTCATCTTGCCAGCATAATTTTTTTTTTCTTTTATGTGGAATATGTTGCACTTCCTCTGTCAGTTCTACTTAAAGTCCCTGTGAATGACTGGTTACCACTGGTGACTGTTTCAGCAGACTGTGGTATACACTACAGGGCTTTGTTGAGCATATTGTACCTCTGTCCTATGCAGGGAACAATTTAGTTAGGCACTATTACATCTGTATCTAAGTTGTTACAGAAATCTTAGAACCAAGATCCCTTCTCCTCCCTGGTAATTAGTAATCTGCCAGTTGAATTCACAGTTTCCAGAAACCTGTTGTAAAATCATGCTCCATTGTCCCTTACCTCCCCATAAACCTTATATATTTCTTGCCTTGTTTAATGATTACTAGGTATTTAATTACAAAGAGTATTTTAAGAAGTTCTTTTAGGTAATATTTACTTCACAGCTGGGTGCTTGTAATTACTCCTTATAATAGAAACTTGCAGTCCCAAATTTCTAACTGGAGGTTTAAAAATGATTTCATTTGAGGCAGATTAAACACTGGAATTGAGCCACCAAATTATCCATTAGTTGCTGTTGAAAGCACATACATAGATGTGAAGAAATGAAGCTATTTGTTTAGAAACAATAGTGATATAAATTATTGTTTTGAGAATTTTTTCTCATTTACCTGAATTTAATTTTCATTTTGTACATTAAAAAAATCATTCATCTCTAAGTAAGCATTGTGTGATTTCTGTCCTCTTCCCCATTTTATTCTATCAAGTAGTTCTAGAATGAATATGAGTTATGTGTTGATTTAGTGGATTCCTTGTAAATAATAAATTTAGAATATGATATGAATGTTAATATGGAACTTTGGTGGTTATAACAGTAAATTGTGGATGGGATTGGGGGTATGTATATTTTTTGTTGTCAGATGCATACTTTTTTATTTGAAAAAAATTAGAGTGGCTACATTATTAGTGTCAGCTAAAGTACTAGACTTTTTTAGAGCTATTTAGAGATTCTGTTTAGAAGAGTAAGTGATGGAGTTTTGAATGATTGGCATTTAACAGGTCTTGCAGATTAGGTGGAGAAGAGAGAAAATGAGCTAAAGGCATGAAACATTACTAGACTTTCCAGTAAATGCTAGTCTTAAAAACACAGTGAAAAAGGTCAGTGTTAAAAAACCTGATTCAGTGATGTGTATAGATGGATGATACTAATTAGAATAAAATAAACATAATGTTAGGACAGGTTGGAAAATGTGATTATGTATAAGATCTTTGGCAGTGTCATTTTGTGAATGCCTAGACCACTGTGGCATTTCATCTATAAACCTGCAATTCTGTTTAGCCTAAATACCTACTCCTGAGTATCATCTCTTCTCATAATACCTGACATTATGGGTAGCCTTCTTTGTGTATATAAAATGATAGTACATATTCGGTGGGCCTTGACTTTCATAAAAATCCTATTTCTGAACATATATAGACTTCCTGAACTCCTTTTTGCATCCCCATCTTCCATATTCTGTTTCCTGAATCTTGATAATTTTAAACTATTGCGTTGTGGCACTTCTTGCCCCAGATTATTCACAGTGTTTTTTAGCTTAGTGTGACTGGGCTGGCAATAGCTTAACTATTTTCACTATGTCCTGCCTTGTGGAGGGAGCCTCCCAGAAATTTTACATTGCCAGGTGCTTCTCTGGATCACCGCACAGCCAGAGCCTAGAATTTGTTTACAGTGGTGCCCATCCACCCAGGATTCCCTCATGTCCTGCCATTCCCTTTCTGTCATCCCTCTGCTATTTTACCACACAGTTTTTATTCCTGCGGGGATTGGGGCTGTAGGCCCATAGGAAGGAGAGATACATGGTTCTAATTCCCAAGGCCAGAGATTATTGAGGTGCCTCTGAGGGTTGTCTGCTGCTCCCTGGGTAGCTGGTTTGGGGTAATAAGGGTGGTGTTCAGGTAACAGGCTCTCAAAGCCTTAATTAGAGATTTGATTATATCTTTTAGTACTCTGCGACCATTACCACTGTTATAGCGTATATATCTATCTTTAGACTTTCACACTTTCAGCCTTCAAGTGCATCTTTGTAAATGCTATATATAAAAATAAGGAATTGCCAGTATTAAGTGATGCTTTACTATAAAGTTTATTATTGCTACAGCGTTTGTATATGAGATTCAAAAGTTAAAGGAGTTATCATTTAGAAAGTCAGTGTTTTCTTTAGTTCAGTGATAACCAGTTTCAGCCCTGCACATTTGATATGAAAACCACTAATTTTTCAAAAAATACTTTTTATTAGGATTGCTTTTCATCTTTTGCTAATTTCTAAATGGTAATTTTTTTTTTAATGTGTCCAGAAAATTAGTGGCCAGTTGGATGTATTTTGTTTGGCTGCTTTCTTGCGCTTACACATTATATATCAAGAGGCCAGGTTGGGTTAGGCAGGTGTATGCTTGGTTGCAAAGCTACCTTATTCTCTGTTTAACTCACTGCATACATTTTATTTTAACTGCAAGTCTCTTGTTGGCATTTGAGTTTGCAAACCTACTTTAGAACAGCAGAGGGTGGGACATCATTGTATAGTGAAGGAATAGGTTTTGGAATTAGACCAACTTGGATTCAAAACCCCACTCTGCCTAATATGTTGTGTGTCCTTAGACAAAGTAGTTGACCAAATCTTATTTACCTCATTTGTAAAATGGGGAAAATAATATAATTTTTAAGGATTTAACTTGAGACAGTTTTTATGTAGCATCTGGCACATGATAGGCATCCATAAATGGTGGTGATTTTATTTATTTATTTATTTAGTCTGCACTGGGTCTTAGTTGCAGTACGTGGGGTCTTAGTTGTGGCACGTGGGACCTAGTTCCCTGGTCAGGGATCAAACCTTGGCCCCCTGCATTGGGAACTGGGAGTCTTACCCACTGGACTAGGGACTAGGGAAGTCCCTAGAAGACTTAATTTAGAAATTATTCTCAGAAAATAAAATACAGTTTTAATAGAGTGAAAGTTTAAGCCTGTACTTGGTGTTTCCATCTAAATTGTGCAAGTTAATATTACACTGGATATGTTGAGTTTTTATTTTAGAATTCTTTATCCTTCGTATTTTTGTCTTTTTAACTTAGCATGCACATCATTGGTACAAGAAACATTGCTCATGAGATATGACCCCATAGCATCCATATTGATGATGTCTCTCTATCATGTGTATATATATCCTCTAACTAGGCCAGTCACATAATACAGGAGGGTAGACCTGGCATATCTTATTTCAAAGTGGTGCCAAGACTTTGTCTTGGCTGACCAGACAGTCTGCTTACAGCCTGGTAGTTTTCAGATGCCCTAGAAAATAAAATTAAACAAAACAAAAGTGATGCAGGGAAAGTGTTTCAAAACAAACGATTTTCACATCCACTGGTTCTTTTCTAAAATGCTTTCACTTACTAGACAATTACTGAAAAATAAGAAAATATATATTTTTTTCACCTTCTGCATGTATTCCATAAAAACCACTTTGGATGAACGTGGCCAAAGCAAAAATCAAAAGGACCAGAACTTTAAAATTTCATTTCCAGTTATTTCTGAGAGAATTGTTCTGTAGTTTTGAAAGCTACAGTAGAACTTGTCCAGAGGAAAAAAAATAACTTCATAAAAAGAATAAAGTAATAAAATTGTTACTTTATAAGATTGTCAAGAGAATGGATTTTTTTTTAAATAACTAAACTCACGAAATGAGATCATGGCCAAGGTTGGTAATAAAGGGATCCCATTTATATTAAATTTATTGAGTAAATATTTACTAATCCTGTCTAATGAAGAAAAGGTCAATCAGATAGTGAACAGCCTGACTTACAGAATATTTTGAAAGAAGATAGCTTGATTGCTTCCAATAATGTACAGGATTAGCCCACACTGGAGACAGAGGAGAGAGTGGTAACGAAGCTTCTGTTGTAAGAAAACTTTAACTGGGTGAGACTTGTATTAAGCGTGTTCATCACTCAGAATCAGTTGCCAAAAGGATTTGATGCTGCCGATGTGTGGTGTTCTTCTCTGGGACATAATAAACTTCACATTTTCTCCGATGGCTTCTCTGGCCTCATTTTCCTCTCTGTTCCACGTAGGTGAGGGTTCTCCATAGTGTCTGTCCTGCTGTTTTTCTTTCTCTTTTCACTCACAAAGATCTCAAACATGTTTTTCTCCCCACCCCCCGCCCCCAAAATAGTTAAAAAAATGGAGATAGGGCTTCCTAGGTGGCGCAATGGTTGAGAATCCACCTGCCAATGCAGGGGACACGGGTTTGATCCCTGCTCCAGGAAGATCCCATATGCAGCGGAGTGACTAAGCCCGTGTGCCACAACTATTGAGCCTGTGCTTTAGAGCCCGTGAGCCACAACTGTTGAGCCCATGTGCCACAACTACTGAAGCCCACGTGTCTAGAGCCCATGCTCTGCAACGAGAAGCCACGGCAATGAGGAGCCCGTGCACCACAATGAAGAGGAGCCCCCACTTACTGCAACTAAAAAGAAAGCCCGCACACAGCAAAAAAGACCCAACACAGCCAATAAAATAAATAAATAAATAAATTAATTAATTAATAAAAAAAGTTAAAAAAAATGGAGATATAATTTACATACCATGAAATTCACCCTTTAAAAATATGCAATTAGGTGGTTTTAGTATATTGCACAGTAACTTGTGCAACCATCATTGCTATCTAATTCCAGAATATTCGTCACCCTAAAGAGAAACCCTCTATGCATTAATAGTCACTGCCCACTTATCCCCCTCTCTGGTCCTTGGCAACTGCTAATTTACTTTCTGTCATTACGGAATTGTCTATTCTGTACATTTCACAAATGTGGAATCATATAATGTGGCCTTTTGTGACTGGCTTATTTTACCTAGCATAATGTTTTCAAGGTTCATTCGTGTTACAGCATGTATCAGTATTTCATTCCATTGTGTGAATATACCGCATTCATCAGTTGATGGACATGTGGGGGGTTGTTTTCACTCTTTGACTATTATGAATAATGATGATATGAATGTTTGTGAACAAGCTTGTTGATGGGTTTTCAGTTTTCTTAGGTATATGCCTAGGAGTGAAATTTCTGGGTCATATTGTAACTGTGTGCTAACTTTTTGAGGAAATGCCGAAATGTACAGTTTTACATTCCCACCAGTGATGAAAGAGGATTCCAGTTTTTCCACATTCTTATCAACACTTGTCATTGTCCATCTTTTTCATTATATCCATCATAGTGGGCGTGAAGTGGCATCTTTTTGTGGTTTTGGTTTGTGTTTTTTTAGTCACTGAGGATGCCAAGTATCTTTCTGTGTACTTATAATGGGACATTGTATATCTTTTTTGGAGAAATATCTATTCAGTTCCTTTGCCTGTTTTTTAAATTGATGGTTGATTTGTAAGAATTTTGGATATAAGACCCTATCAGATATATGATTTTGAAAATATTTTCTCCCATTCTGCAGGTCGTTTCTTTCACTTTCTTGATGATGTCTTTTGAAGCATGAAAGTTTCAAATTTCAATGAAGTCCAGTTTCTTTCTTTTTTTTTTTGTACTTTTGGTGTCATGTCAAAGAAACCATTGCCTACTCTGTTGTCACACAGAATTATGAATATGTTTCCTTCTAAAACTTTTAGCTTCAAAAGATATCAGGGAAGTGAAAAGACAACCTATAGAATGGGAGAAAATATTTTAAAATCATATATTGATATAAGGATACAGATAATGAACTAATATCCAGAATATACATAGATCTGTGTTGAGTCAGTTTTTGTGTATAGTGTGAGGTATGAGGTCCAGTTTCTTTCTTTTGCATGTGGATAGCCTGTCATTCCAGCACCTATTTGGAAAGACTATTCTTTCCACATTAAATTGTCTTGGCACCCATGTCAGAATGAGTTGTTCTTAAATGTATGGGTTATTTATGTTTCCTTGAGCTATATGTCTGTCCTGTGTATGTACCACACAGTCTTAATTATTAGCTTTGTAGTTAGTTTTGAAATTGAGAAGTGTGAGTATTCTAATTTGTTCTTTTTTTAGAAGTTACATTCTAATTTCTGATAGCTTAATTGTTTTTAGCTATTTGGGAGTCCCTTGCAATTCCGTGAGTTTTAGAATAAGCTTCTCTGTTTTTGTCAAAATATAATCAGTTGGAATGTTTATAGAATTTTGTTTAATCTGTAGATTAACTTGCTTGGGGGATTGTTGCTGTTGTAATGATATCCAATCCATGAACATGGGATATCTTTCCATTTATTTAGATCATCTTTAATTTCTTATACTGGTGTTTTATAGTTTCCAATATACACGTCTCTCACTTCTTTTGATAAATTTATTCCTAAGTATTCTATTCTTTTTCATGCTATTTTGTAAAAAAAGAAGAGATAATGATAAAGCACATGTAGTAAAATAAGAACATTTGGAGAATCTGGGTGAAGAGTATGTGAGAATTCTTTGTACGGTTCTTTCAACTTTTCCATGAGTCTGAAATTATTTCAAAATAAAAAGTTTAAAAAACACTACATGGGACTTCCCTAGTGGCACAGTGGTTAAGAACTTGCCTGCCAATGCGGGGGACACAGGGTTCGGTCCCTGGACCAGGAAGATCCCACATGCCATGGAGCAACTAAGTTTGTGCGCTACAGCTACTGAGCCTACTCTCTAGAGCCCAAGAGCCACAACTACTGAGCCTGCATGCTGCAGCTACTGAAGCCTGCGTAGTCATCTAGAGCCTGTGCTCTGCAACAAGAGAAGCCACCACACTTGAGAAGCCTGCTCACCACAACAAAGAGTAGCCCCCACTCTCCAGAACTTAAGACCACTCGCAGCAACAAAGACCCAATGTAGCCAAAAATAAATTTAAAAAATTTAAAAATTAAAAAAATAAAAACACAAAAAACACTACATAAAAGGAAGATAAGGCAACTGATAGATATAGGAATTAGCTCTCAGATTTGACAATGCTATTTACTATTTGCCAGTACTGGGTGGGGTAGGCAAAAATGGGGTGCAGTTCTGAGTTCAGAATGCCAATTATAACATTTCTTCTGTTTTGGCAATCATTATTGTGCCAGCAGTCAGATAGATTAATGTCATTTCTAATTCTAATTATTTAAAAAGTTGGTTCTTTCCAAATGGAACAGGCTCCAAGTCTTCATGGGAAACGTATTTAATTTTTAAGCATCTAAGCAAGAATTGCAATGATAAATAGCATTATGGTATGTATGTTTGTGTATATATGTATGTATGTGTGTGTGTGGTATTTAAACTGTATTTCCCTTTCCTTGTTCTAAATGCTTTCCTGAAAATAAGCTATCATTAAATTTGTTGATGTCCTTTTCTTCTAGAAATGCAGGATTTTTGTCTCTTCTTTTTTAAAGGAGACAAAAATATGTATGACTTGTTATTGAGCATGGATAGTCCTGTGCTTGATAAATTACTCATTTTGGTGGAGTGATATATTGTCATTTTTACTTATTTTTCCCATTTCATGAGACCAGAGTTTTAAGTTTTTTCAGATCTTGGCAGTC
Organism: Hippopotamus amphibius kiboko; assembly: GCF_030028045.1. Lineage (NCBI taxonomy): Eukaryota > Metazoa > Chordata > Mammalia > Artiodactyla > Hippopotamidae > Hippopotamus > Hippopotamus amphibius. Next base: position 172,031,130 of record NC_080188.1, on the reverse strand, counting down.
CTGTGCTTAATAAATTACTTATTTTGGTGGAGTGATATATTGTCATTTTTACTTATTTTTCCCATTTCATGAGACCGGAGTTTTAAGTTTTTTCAGAAGACGTGCTTTTGTTCTTCGAATATTTTATATGTGTGTGTGCGTGCATGTGCACATGTAGGTGTATAAAATTATTTAGAAACAGTGAACATGGTGCTTGAGTTTTTAATTAAATCAGCCTTAGGGCCAGAAGTATGGTAGTTATCGTGAACATGGTGATTGAATTTTTCATGAAATCAGCCTTAGGGTTAAAACTGTGTTTTATTCATTTTTATGTTCCTAGTAATTGATATTCAATGAATGTTTGATTTTTAAAACTGAAAGGAAACTTTAAACTAGACCTCCCCCCTAATTTCACTAATTAAGAAGCTGAGTTCCAGAAGAGAGTTAATGTCTCTTGTCCAAGGTTACCTTCCTCACTAGTGTCTGACCAGGACAAACATCACCTAGTATTTACCTGTTGCTCTTTAAAGGCTTTAGTTGTAAATGAGTGAGATGGTAGGATTGCCTTCACGATCTTTCCCCTTCTTTATGCACGTGCACAAACATACATACTCACACACGGTTCCCCAAACCCACTTTATCTCCATCGCAGATGCCAACAAACTCAGCTTCCCATGTGTTGCCTGATCTTACCAAAGCCGAATTCATCTGTTTTCAGCTTCCTGAAAGTAAAACAAGATTTTGTTTCCTAAAGGTGCTAGAAACAAAGAAGATAGAATGATTTTTTTTAAATGGGTCATGTGCTGTGATCAACCTCAGTATTGCAAAGTGTGACAATAATAGCTATATGACAATACCAGTGTGGTCACTTAGTGGATTTTTCAATTAATGCACTTAAAAAAAAATCAAAGCATGTTATCAACAAAAAATGAAATGATAGACATCCTCATGGAACTAAAATCAGTAGGTGCCTAATGTGAATAAGGCATGGCTAAAAGTTCTATATAATTTTAAAAGACAGAGGTAGATATCTCATTATTAGTATGTTTATTTGAAAAGGGAACAAAAATAAGAAAAAAAAAATCAGTGAACGCAGGTCAGTTTTTAGTTTAGAGTTATAGTCATTTATGTGGATTTTTTACAGTTTTATTACAGTTATTTCTGGCTTCTGTTCTGAGGAATGCATTTCTAGTTGTTATTCAAAACAATCAAACAAAAAACTTTCTAATTGATACGTCCAGTGAGATTTTTTTTTCCTTCCACCAACATCTGGCAAGATATTTTCCATCTTTAGTGGGTTTTTTTAGGCTTTTAGTAGTGTGCACACTCAGAATGTGCATAATCTACTAGTTATTAGTGTTTTATGCTGTTTAAACACAATGACAGAATGACAGTGGACTTTAGCCCAGAAGACTTGAAGTTTAAATTCGAGAGGATAAAGAAATGACAGAATGAGAGAATGAAGATTTATAGTTTCCAGTTAACTGTTGTGAAACATAGTCATGGAAATGATTTTACTGTGATTTTTTCTTGTCTTATTGTTGATATCTACCATACAAGACAGAAACAATTTCCAGTATAAAAGATGAGCTTGTTTTTCAGATAATCAAAATAATAGATTTTCAGTTACTTGAGAATAGTATTTTGAAATCCGCAGTTCACATCATTCAGTTCTTTTTAAAGTAGTTGTATGAGGAAAAAAGATATAAAAACAGACAGCTGCTTTTAAAGGGGAAAACAAGTTTTTAACTATGTCTAAGAGCATTTTTAAAAATAACAGTTCATCTTGGATTTGGAGTGTGTTTTCAATGTTAACTAAACAACCAGATTTTCTTGTCAACTTTGGAAACTGCTGAGGGTTAGCTTGATTTATAGCACAAGCAGATGGCATTCTGCTTCTGGCCGAATGGGCAGAAAATTCCTCAAGCACCCACCTGTGTATGTTCTAGTCTTCATAAAACCCTGTGCACTTTTAAACTTAAATACTCTCTACAGCTTTAACACATTGATTAGAGTTGAAATCAGGGATAGCACTCAAATAGCTAAGATTTAGTCTTCTTTCAGATCCTGTGACAAAGCAAAAAGTGAAAATGGTAGACCAGAAAGTTAACTATTGTCTTATTACTGGCAAAACACTACATATTTATTGTATGTAAATATAGATGTATCCTCCAAGGAGAAAATTGATCAGAAATCTTATTACCAAAAATCATTTTTCTCTAAACACCTTTACCTTAATTTCCAGAGGTAATTCCTTTAAAGTGCTTTATAAAGGACCAATTCGTAATCAGAAATTTTCACTGGTAATCTGTGAGAGAGCACTTCTATTTTGAGTATGATATTTTCTACTCCCACTTTCCTGTGTCATTTTAAAATTTGGTATTGTGGTGTGTTCTGCCTTCAGTATGGCCTGCAGGTCTCAACAATAGCACTGCTGGCTTTGGAAGCTAGTGGAAATGCACACTGGACTCTGTATTTCTGAGATTTTTGTCTACAAGCTTATGTTTAACTTCACAGCAGTCAGTGGGGCGGTCTGTACCATCACATGAGCAGCGGGTAGTGGGTCACATATAATGAACTCTTTTATAGTCATGTCTATCTCAAGTGTTGTACAGCTCATATATGGAAACCAATTAATATTTTTGTGGACATGTATGGTAACATTGAAGTTAATTGTGGCTCTATAAAGTTATTCTTTTAACTACAAAACTAATTTTTATTTAAATTTAAGATTTCCAAAACAATGAGGAAAGATCCTTGAAATTATCCTTAGTTTTTGTCTTTTATTAGAGCAATAGAAGCTATAATCTTTAAAATTATTTTTAGCATTGGTATATGCAACTGCATATACCAGTTGTCTACCTGCCCTTTAAAATGTAACATTTGTCAATTTTTGACATTTTTATGATTATCTTTTTTTTTTTTTTTAAAGCCAGTGTGTTCTCAAAGAAAAAAAGCCTGTTGTCTATTTATATTTGAATATCTCCAAGTCTAACTCAACTGTAATGGTTACTTTTTTCCCTCTGTGATTGACAAGTTGTATTCACAATTTAGAAAAACCCAAAGGGATCTTTGGTGACAGTTCTTATTAGAAGATTTTATTTTAGTGAAGTGTTCATTTATTTTTATATGTCTTTCAGGTAAGGCATTTCAGTAGGTTCATTCTTGGATGAGTTCATTTTTGAAAGGTGTTCTTTTTTTAAAAAAAATTAATTAATTTATTTTATTTATTTATTGGCTGTGTTGGGTCTTCGTTGCTGCACACGGGCTTTCTCTAGTTGCTGAGAGCGGGGGCTACTCTTCATTGTTGTGCGTGGGTTCCTCATTGCCGTGGCTTCTCTTGTTGTGGAGCACAGGCTCTAGGCACGTGGGCTTCAATAGTTGTGGCACATGGGCTCAACAGCTGTGGCTCATGGGCTCTAGAGCACAGGCTCAATAGTTGCAGCACACGGGCTTAGTTGCTCCGTGGCATGTGGAATCCTCCCAGAGCAGGGCTCGAACCCGTGTCCCCTGCATTGGCAGGCGGATTGTTAACCACTGCACCACCTAGGAAGTTGAAAGGTGTTCTTTTTAATCATTATAGTTGACACTAATTGTCTTCCTTTTTGGGTGTTTAATGAGGATGCTAACTTTTGAGTAGATCAAAGAGACGGTCTTTATCTTTTACCCTTAGAGGAGGTATAAGGCAAGAGATGTGCAGAAGTCTCATTGGTCTGCTTATGACCCAATTATTAATTAAAGATTCCTCTCTACAATTCTCAAATTTGTGGAGAATTTTTACTTTTTTACCAGTTCTTTTTCTTACGGTTTTATTTATTATTGAATTTGCATTTTAGGGTTTGCAACCATATGTTGAGTTCCAAATGTAGAGAATGGTTTCAAGTTTTACCTTTAAAATGAAGGCTGTATTATTTAATTATGGGACAGCACAGTTTTAAAATGGGGATGGAGTTAGGTGGGTGGGCCTTTCCAAAAAGCAACTTGTAAAAATTACTAGGGTGTTTATGCTTGCCAGAGTGCTGCCTTCTTAACATTCCACTTTTATATTTTAAAGAAATACACGTCATGGAAGAATGAAAGGTTTAAAATAGATTAGCAGTTTGGCTAAGTGATTATGAATACATTTATTTCCACTCTTAAAATAGTTAGTATGTGACTTTGTCCTTCCCCATCCTCCTCACCCTGATTTATTTTAGATTTGTCTTGCTTGGTTTAAACTTTTCCTCATTTCTGAATATATAAGTTGAAAATAGGCAATACTTTCTATTACTTGCTTCCTAAGAAAGATTCCAAGACGTTGGAAAGTGGATTCTTGCCGTGCATTTTATAGGGAATAGAATGTTGACCAGAGAATTAAACATTTAAGGAATAGATTAAAGGATTTCCTCTCTATTTTAACATAGAAAAGGATACAGTAAATTGCATCAGGAACTAGCTATATTGAGATACAGAAATTCTGTGGTCTTTCCCTAGAAGTATGTTAAGACATAGTATACACGTGTTGTGGTAGGATCATAAAAGAGGAAGCTGCTAAGTTAAATCTAACAGCTGCTATTGTGGGAAGAGTTAAGTCATAGTTAATTCCTCCATTGCAATAAAATATATAATCAGAAAAGCGAATATCTAATTAGAAACACACTTCTTAGGAGGATTATAATATTTTTAATATTCATTCGCATGTGCAACTATTTAAATCGTCTCTCCTGTTTTACAGCATACTTTTCAAGGGGAGTTCTTTGGTGGTTCTTTTATTTAACACTTGGCTCTTCTGAGTTCGCTTTTTAAGCTGATTCAGTTTGCTTTGTCCTCTGAAAGACATGCTATTTACTTATATTTCATGCTCTTTTCATAGATCTTATTTATTCAGGAATTCTGCTCTATCTTTAGCCTTTTTTCAGATCTTCAGGTTTCAGATGTTAATCATTCATACATCAGCATCTGTTTACAATTAAACACACACACTTATACACACACATTTATGCATGCATGCCCATATGTACATACATAGCAGCCTGAGTGTTTTTCTGTTTAAAATTATCAGTTCTTTTGTAAGTTTTTATCATTCCATTTCTTCCTTCATCATTTCTCATTTATTTTTAATGACATTTTGTCTCAGCCAGTTTGAATGGGAGCAGTGAATTCCTTTTGGCTAAATTTCTTGGTACATGCTCTTCTTGTTCAACATAAATTTGCTTGTCTTTATATTTTTAATAAATTAATAATTAATATTTACTTAACGGTCAGTACATTCATATACCACTGTACACCAATTGTTCCTGAGAGTATGGAGCATTTTTATCCACATATTATATCTGTATCATCCAAAAGCAATTTCTAATCCTGAAGATATAAGTTGAAAAGATAAGGAACAAAACATAAGCCTTTTAAAGTAATCTGATCTGTCAGTGCATTGTTCCTCCTCATTCTTACCCACACACTGGTCCTGGTTGTGTTTTGAGAAGGACCAATACCATGGAGCTCAGGCAGTTTAATCAGTAACTGGCTGTCTACAGGGTAGAGGCTAAGGAAACATTAATACAACCTGCAAACTCTAATATTATCTGAGCAGCTTTCTCTACAGAGGAATGAAAAATTAATAATTGATACTTGAGCAGCTTGCCTAAAATATTGTTGTGGGAGATTCAGTCTTGAAGTCTGAGCAGTTAGTGGTTCTGAGGGAAGCAAGGACAGACTCTTTGAAAATGGGGTAGATTGTACTCTGTCTGTTCAAGCAATATTGTCCCCATGGAATTGGAATGAACCGGTTGGTGTAGATCAAATCCTAGTAGAAAGAGTAGAAAGATCGTGAACAGTTTCTGTGGCAAAAAAAGTTCTTTACCCGGTACTTAATATAAGCTATTTTAATCAAAATTTAAGCTATTTTAATCAGATGGCTCATTTGGAGATATTTTATGAAGTTTTGGCCTGGGGGAAGATGTGAAACTGAAGTGCTAGGCGAGGGGACAACCCCCCCACCCGCAAGTATTAATTGCTTTCTGTTTTCACAATCCTTTATGGGAGTAACTGTGTCCATAACTTTACTCTTACTTCATTGTATCATTCAAGGCTTTTTAAAAAGATTTATTATGCCTAAAATTTTTTTAATCACTGAGAAGTTTATAGGCATATAAATTTTACCCATTCCTGGATAGCCTTTTTCATCTTCCGTTTCATCTATGGCCTTACCAACCTGAGCAAGATTCTTTTTCTTTTCCCTTTCCCCTTTCTTTCCCCTCTTTCCTTTCTTCTCTTCCTTACATTCATTCATGACAGCCCTTTTCCAAATCTGAATCTGGCCAAGGCCTGACTAAATTTGAAACTATTATTGACTGTGCCCTGTTTGGAGAAGTTGTCAATGAAAAGTTGATACATGAAAGAGATGTCTTTTTAATGAATTTGCAGGTCCTTTTAATCTTCTTCCCCTCATCCAGTTTCACAAAATCAAGTATACCTACAAATTGGCCCAGGTAATAGTGTGTCAAGGGTTCAGGTGAGAGGAAGGGCTACTTCTGACTATGGCCTGGGTAACTTGTGGAAATGGTGGTGGTCTAAGAGATGCTGACTATAAACCTGTCCTCTAGCATAATGAGATGGACAAAAATACCCACAAATTAATCCTATAAACTATCATTTAACAATATTCAACTTATAAAGAAACTTGGCAGTTTTCCCATTTAAGTTTAATGTTGTTATCCCTAGATCAGTGATTCTCAACTCTATCACACTCACTGTCCGTCCACTTGTTATAGCAAATATTTTGTAATGTTCTCTTTACCCTACCCTGAAACAAGTCATATATATATGAATATATATATGTGTAGATACAGATTAAATATACCTATATCTATATTTATACAGAGTACATTTATGTTACCTCACACATAAGTTAAAAGTAATTATAATACCTTAGGTAATATAAATGGGAAATAAGAAGAAAAGTACTTTAGAATAAATATGTATTTCAATATGTAAATGCTCAAGTATGACTACGCTAGAAGACATTGTGAGGTAGTCAGATGCTTACACTTGCATATAGAATCACCATTGATTGTGGTACTTTCAAATACAGATTGATAAAAGTGTTTTTTATTTCTTGGGCATTAAAATACCACAAGTAGTGTTGCCATTGGTAACATGATTTTCAAAAAAGGTAAATAACTCTGGTAAAGTTCCAAACAAAACAAAATATAATCTTTATTCCTTTGGTAATTGTGTTCCTAGAAATTCAGTGTATGTTAAAATTGTGCAAAAATACCTTATATTTATTTGTGAAACAGATTTAAGTTTTAGGCTTAGATAATTGTGAACTAGGTTTTCCCCTACATGGATGTCTGGTAGGACATTCTTCACTGTATGGGAATATCAGTGCATTCCAGGGTATCTAACATACTTGTCCCTTTCTTTATCCTCTCTCCCCAGAATGATGGGGAGAAGAGAACTCTAAACCTCTGTGACAACTCCTAGTTACTGTGGTAACTGAAAATACCCTCACAGATTTCCGGAGTGCTTCCAGGGGCACGTAGTCCCTATTTTGAACCACTGCCCTGGAGGAATGGTGAATGGGAAGATAGTTCTGACAGTCCAGTGTCTCTAGTAAGGCATTTGTGGCTTCATAGTATTGTTGTTTCTGGAGATGATGATCTTTACCATAGGATACGTGGGATAAGTGAACTGTAAAAGGCTATCATCACATTGTACCATACATCTAAATGCAGCATTTGCCTTGGCTGATAGTGAATAAGCCTGTCGTTCTTATTTAGGGCAAAGGGTCCTAATCTGGGGTTAGGGTACTCCCTGAAATTACACAATTTGAGTAAATGGTCCATAGTTTTGAATACATAATTAAAGGAGCCTCTGAGATCCTGATGGAATCTAACAAGTGTGGAAGGAGGAGTCCGTTCTCTTTCTGTGAACCTTGGAGCACAGTGGCATGCCTCTAGGTTGACTGAGATTAGAGTAGCTTTACCTTTACCTTCACTTCTTTCCTTTTTGACTAGCAGAACTAGGAACTGAAATCCTGTAATTGAGGAAATCCATTTTTGAAAATTTAGATCTCTTGAAACCATTTCATTAAAACTTAGAGGAAAAGCTGACATGTTGTCATTGAATCTTTATCCTGCCACATTCCAGGAGAGGAATTTTAATTATTGGGTAAAGCTTTCCAGTATATCAGTTATGACAAGCAAGCTTAAAAGAAATGTTTTGTATTATAATCAAGTCTGACATTTAAAAAAAAAAAGAAAGGGTTTTTTTCTTTAACTCTACCCTTATTTCCAATTATTCCCATATGTGTGACCATAGTTCATACCCTATGGAAATTACTTTTTAAGACAGGCAGTTGCATTAGGACAAATTTTACCTAGTTGATGCAGCTTTTCCTTTGGTCTGTTACTTATTCTAAGAAGTTTCAAGACAAGTCTTTGTCTCCTAATAAATGAGCATGATATGAAAAAAACATTATCATATGATGTTTTTTCCCTCCTGGAAAATGGCAGCAATATTGTTAGACTTCTCTAAATGCTTAATTTAAGTCATGTAGTATCTCCTCCTAGTAATCTTTTTGGAATATCTGTAGCTCTTATCTATCTGTATCTTTCTCTGTCTTTACTATTTGGGAATTGGTTTCAGGATTCTCTTTTCTAATATTTGTCATATTTCCTTTTTTATTTGCCACCCAAGATTAATGTTTACCTAATAGTTTCTACTGTATTAAGTTGGAAAATTTAAAAAGCATTTATCAATTTTTCTGAGACAAAATGTGTCTTTTCTAAAACACATAATCTGAATGATGCCCTAAAATATCTTTCAAGTAAGTATATCTTTGGGGAAGAAGAGTTATGGGGCTTCTTTTATCAGGGTGGCACCTAAGTTAGGGATTCCATAGGTTAGATGAAGTTAAGCTGTTTCTAGACCAAATTCCCTAAATGATTAGGTTGTGTTGGAGATAAGTTATAATTAGGTCAGACAAGAAGGCCTAAACAGATAATAAATGAGAGGCTAATTAGTTTCCTGCTTCTGCCTCTGGATTTAAGCAGCCTAAAGAGTTCTTGCATGAACCATTTGACTTTGGCATTTACTTTCCAAGGACAATTGCAGGCAGCAGCTAGTTCCTTGATGAGCTAAATTCAGCTCCTTCCTGAGCTCACTTTAAAAAATAATCATCCTTGCCAGATTTCAGCTTGAGTTGCCTGTTTTCAAAATCAGTTAAAATTATTCTCAAATCTTGATTGCTGTAAATTGCTTACCTAGAGTCAGTCAAGAGATGATTTTAGAAAGGTTTCTACTGTTCTGTGGCGCTTTTGATACTTTTATAACTAAGATGAGGTAGAATAATATAGTACTTGGCACATTACTGAGAATAGGGAGGTTCTAGATTTTAGAGCTGTTGTCACTGACTTGACTACTAACTTAAGGAAAACAAAATTTTCTTAATTGTTTCAATTTTCTCATTAATAAAATGCATAGAGTGATCTTAGGTCCCTTTTACTTCCATGATTTTAACATTTTTTCCCTTTTAGTTAAGTTATGGGAATGATTAATTATTCCCACTTAGTTCCATTCATTTAACTTAGAAAATTTTTATTAACTTTTTAGAGGGGAAAGGTATATTGAGTATGGAAAACATTACAAAACTACAAGGAAATATGATGAAAAGGAAGTCCAGTTCCTACCCTAGACCCTCCCAGTTTATCAGGCCTCTCTCCCAGAGCTAACCATTAATGCCATTGTATCCACCCAGAAATACTCTGCATGGATGAGCATAAATGTGTGTGAGTGCATGTGTGTACCCACTTTTCACCAAACATATTTATTTTATATTTTATTTTTTATATTTTATTTTGTATTTATATTTATTTTAAACATTGACAGTCTTTTGAAATAGACTACACATTAATAATGGCTGTAGAGTTTTATAGTTATTATTTAAAAACTAAATTAATTAATGCAGTTTATTTTGTTAGACTATTACTACACTTTGATCTTTATTAGAAGATAATTTATGATCAGTTAGTACTTTTCTTCCATTGTAAAGGTGGTGAGAAGGTATGTGATATCATTGCAAACAATAGTAGTGGTGATAACACTTTATATTTTATAATTTTTTTCCATTTGGTTCACATGTTTTAAAAACTTATTGTGTCAAAAGTTTTCATTTCCATATGGTACTGAAAGTGGGGATATTTTCAGAGTGGAAACATTCCATGCTAAGATTTCCAAGTCCAAGAAACCTGTCAGAACTAGTTAATGTAGTTGAAGCCTCTTTGTTTTGTCTAGGCAATCAGTAATTTAGATAGTTACAGCCTCTCAATATACTATCCTATTACCTGTCAGTACTCTATCCTTTTACCTATGCTATTTCCCCCATTGGCATTTAGCCTAGTTATATATTCACATAAACAAACGTTAAGGTGATTCACAAAATAAATAAACATTTTTAATTCTCTCATAAATAAAATAAAGCCATGCCATTTAACTAGGATGGGCAAATACATTACATATATGCCGTTACTCTCCTGGGCTTTTGCACTCCTGGCTGACATGTCATTAATAATCCTTCACAGTTCTCTTTTCTCTGGGCTTAGACTCAGCCTCAGGGTCTTTACTTTTTAAATTTTATTTTAATTTTTAAATTAAAAATTTTATTTTGTATTGGAGTATAGTTGATTTACAATGTTGTGTTAGATTCAGGTATACAGCAAAGATATATGTATATATACACACACACATATATCTACTCTTTTTCAGATTGTTTTCCATTTTAGGTTATTACAGAGTATTGAATAGAGCTCAGGATCTTTTTTAATATATGCTTTAGACTGTCAATTTTGACTCATCATAGTTGGTTAATCATATACTATTAAACCATATATAAAATTAAGCCATGTGTAATTAAACCATATATATTAATTGTAATTTTAAAGTTCTGTTTGGAAGAGTCTATCAGTGTAGACCATTATATGGAAAACTGATCTGAAATTTGCTATCTCTAGAATCTCCTTCCTCTGAATGTATCCTTTTTCTTTTTTAATTTTTAAAAAAAATTTTTTAAAGGAACATGGGTAACATGAGTAGTTGAGAGAACAGTGTCATGAATACAGGGTATGATACTGCCTGAGAATTACTCAAAGTCTCTCTGCTATTGGAAAAAAGTAAAATGCTTGAGTGATAGCTTTAGAAGCTAATACACTCAGTGGTACCAGTAGGCTTCAATATGATCTTTTTCTTAAGTTTTGATAGTACTGTATCCAGATCAGTGTTATTTGGGATTCAGTAATTATATTATAATCTTGAATTACATCTAATGTTGATTAATATAACTTGAAACTTAATTTGTATTAATTTGTGTATATCATTCATTCATTCACCTACTATGTGCCAGAGACCATGCTACATTCTGAGGTTATAATGGTGAACAGGAATAGACAAGGTCTCCCTGCTCTCATGGAGCCTAAAGTTTAGTTACAAAATGGATGTATAACTATAAGCTGGTAAGTGCTGTCAAGAAAAGGAACTTGACTTTCACTGGGAGATAAGGGAAGACTTCTCTGAAGAAGTGATGTTTGAATTGGGATTTAAAGGGAGAACATTGCAGTCTGAAGGAACAGCATTGGAAAGGCCCTCTGGAATGAGGAAGGATAGATAGTGTATAAGAAAAACTAAAGAAACCAAGTAATGATCAGTGTGAAGGATCATTGGTGGTGTTAGATGGCTCCAGAAAGGTAGGCCTACAACTGTAGAATAAATAGCTAATTTAAATGAATGACCACAGGACTTGATTAATTCTAAAGTGTTCTGTAAATACTTTTTGTAGTTAATAATAGATGATGCCTCATACTACCATTATGTTTTAGACTAGATAAACATTTCCAATCTCAATGTTCATAATTTCCATAAAGTTTCAAACTATTCATAGCTAAAACTTGAATCTCATATTGAAGAGTTTTATCTGTCTGTCTTGTGATTACAGTTTTCAAATTTTATGTTGAGTGTTGCTTATTGAGTTGATTTTTGGCTTTAGGAACATTAGCTATTGTAAGACTTGTGCTGGTAATAAGAAAGGAATTTGAGAGCTTCTTAACACTAGTGCAAACATTTAGACATTAGATTACCATGAAAAAATTAACTTCAATACAAGTAATAAATCAGCATCAGAGGATATATAGGACCGAGTAGGAAATGTGGGTACTAACGACTTGAAACAAAGAATGTGAAAATAAAAAATTATTTAAATGATTTATTTCATTTATGTGATGTTTGCAACATAGTGATAATCCAAAATAAAGAACTGGTATTTATTTATAAGAGCTGCAGTAAAAAAAAAAAATTCAAATCATTATTTAATGAAGGAAGAAAAACAATATCTTTCTAGACAGATTTGTAAACACTTTGTACTCTGAGACACTTGGAGGCCTCCAAGTGATCTTTTTAAATGAAGTATTGTAAGTCAGTTTGTTATGCATAAACTATGCGCAAGGGATTTTGTTCAAATTTTTGAAGGCTTCAGTAAAATAAACTGTGAAAGCCTCAAACACAAGACCCAGAAGTAGGGATTACAGTCCACAATAATCCCTTCTCTTTTGTCCCCTTGTTTAGGAGAATGTCACATTTATAATAATAAATATAAAAATTTTGATATTGCTTTCCACACCTAATTTAAATTTTTTCCAGTGGAAGCCAAAATCTTGATTCAATGTCAGAAAAAATGGTGAACAGGTGATCCTAATGGTGAACCTAAGAGTTTTTTTATACACTTAATTACAGTTACTAAATTACCTCTATTTATGACTTCCCATTTATGGTACTTCCTCCTAGGTCTTGTGGCTTTCTGAATCCTTCCAAGTCACTACTCAAAAAGTCTGCATTTATATGATATGTAGTGGTGGCTGACAACTTGAACAGAGGAGATCATAATTAAAAGGGAACCTAGAAAATTGGAATAGATGCAAAAAAAAAATTGTTCTCAGTTGAGGGGTATTGTATGGAATACTTTGCTAATTTTTCCATTTATAAATTCTGAAGGACCAACAACCCTACTAAAATAAAGTTCGGCTGTTTTATTTTACTTTTTCATTATCGATTTCATGGCTTATATGGTTTGTTTAATGCTCTACTTTCAGATAGCCAGAATCTCTGATACCATAACAGTGTTGCCATCTGCCACATACTGAGTCCCTTATATGTGTCTGGCATTTTCTAGGTGTTTTACTTATATTATTTGAAATTCTTACAACAAATTTTCAGGGTTCACATTATCGGCCTGTTTGAGAAGTGTGGAAACTAAGCCATTGTTCAGTGCTGTGTTGGTGAATGTTCAACGACTGGCTCCTTGGTGTAAAAAACAACAAAAACAAAAACAAAACCCTGATTTGAAGCATTTGCTGATTTCTGTGGGGTAAATGCCCCCATCATGGCTGATTTCAAGCTATCAAGTGACTTCAGATGAAGTCAGTGAAGGGGACTTGGGAAGAGAAGGGCAGGACTGGCCCTCTAGCAATATGAGCAGGCTCTAGGTACCACTGACTGAGACCTTGGAAACAAAGTAACTAATTTGATAAAGGCAAAATTCACACTCATAACAGTCTAAATCTGAAGACTATACTTTCTGTACAGTACTCCTTTTCCTTTGTGGATAAATATTAGTAGAGTACTGCCCTTTTAACTTGAGGAAGACAAAGACTTGGAAGAGAAGGGAGGGAAAAGGGGGAGGGAGGGGTAGAGGAGGAAGAAAGGAGCTTTAAGATTTGAAATTTGAGAGCAACTGATTCAGACCATGTTGGAGTGGGGGAAGAGAAACAAGTCTTAGTAAAGTGGTAAGGCAAGTTTTATCAAAATGGTAGCAACCAACTGTGATTGTTTCATTCTCAAGAGGCTGCACAGAATATAGAAATAATAATGGCCACCTTATCTTAAGTGAGATTGTGTTCAGACAGCCCCCTTCCTGCAACTGATGATCTGTTCTTATCACTCTTATTCATACCATCTTCAACCAATGACCACATCATTGCACACAAAAACAGCCCAACAAAGTAGCTAATGTAGATAATAAATAACAATCTCTTATTCATGTGACACAGAAAATGATCAATTTTCTGGGGTAAAAAAGAAAGCCAATATGCTGTCGTATATTCAGCATTTGCAAAACTGCTTATTGTTATAAATAACAAGGGGAGAGAGAAAGGGTTTCACAGTGCATCTAGAATGAGTGTTCATTCACTCTAATTTTACAGAGACTGACTGTGAAATATTTATTAATCTGGATGCTCTATCTACTGTAAAATCCTGTTACTACATGTAGCTTTGAGATGTATACGGTGCCAGATTAAAAAGTTTTTCTGTATGTTTATAACCAATCACTTAAAAACCATGTATTTTACTGAAATGTTCTGAGTTATTTTAATGGTATTTAGCTTCTTTCATGAAGCATTATAAAGGCTGAGTTGAGCCAAGTAGCATTAACACCCAACAAGAAAGACAACACATTATTAATTTTATAAATCTTTCCTTTTCCCCCTCTTGCAAAATATCTGGTATTAAAAACAGGGTATTGAAAAAGAAGAAAAGAAGGTATCATTATCCTACCTTAGCTGCAACTTTTATAGTTAGCTTTGCAACTAGAAGTATCTAAAATGTTTATTCAGAAAAATATTAAAAAAACCCTGAATAGGGTTATTTCAATAATAAAAAAAGAACGTACGAGGGTGAGTCAAAAATTATCCGCACTCCAGTTATATTAAAACTTCTGTTGGCCACACTGTCTTATCAGTGCTTTCCATTCAAGGCTACCATCTCCCCAGTCACTGCTGTGCAGGTGTGAATGTGTTACATCAATTCATTTGTAACTGTGGTGTGAGCAGAAATGGATACCCCACTTGTGATTTGCATGAAAGAAGAGCAGCGTGCAGTGATTCATTTTTTGTGGTCTGAGGGTGTGCACGTATGTACATTTCTGCCCACACTGTCAACACTGCAAAAACTTCGTTTTGAGGTGTTAAAGCATCCTCCTTATAGTGCTGATCTTGCTCCATTGGACTTTCACCTGTATGGTCCCCTGAAGGCAGCCCTGTAAGGACGAAGATTCACTTCTGATGAAAAAGTGAAGATAGCAGTGCATTTGTGGCTCTGAGCTCAGCCTAAAACATTTTTTAATGAGGGAATATGAGAGCTTGCTGATAGATGGACAAAGTGTATTGAAAAACGAGATTGTGTCAAAAAGTGATGTATTTGTCCTTTTTTCTAAAAGTTAATTAAAATAAATTCTACAGCCAGAGTATGGATAATTTTTGACTCATCCTCATAGTATAGTGAAACACACTTTGTGTACAAATAACTGTAGCTTACAACCAAAGGTACCAGTTGAAGCTGAAGAGAAGAAAACACTGAAATTTCATTCTTCTGGCCAGTTTTGATATCAGATAAGATATACGTTCCATTCTAAGTCACTGGATATAATGACATGATGTTATTTATAATGTTTTCTTACCTGTTTAGTGTCTCTAGACTCTATAGTGATGTCTCCATTTCATTTGTGATATTGGTAATTTGTATTTTTTTTCTTGATTAATCTGATTAGAGGTTTTTAAAAAAATTTTATTAATCTTTCCAAAAAAGTGGCTTTTTGTGCCACTGATTTATACAATTTTAAAATATTTATTTATTTTTGGCTATGCTGCATGGCTTGCAGGATCTCAGTTCCCTGACCAGGGATTAGACCCAGGCTACGGCAGTGAAAGCCCAGAATCCTAACCACTAGGCAACCAGGGAACTCCCAATTTATTTTTTAAATTGAAATATAATCAACGTATAACATTTGTAAGTTTAAGGTGTACAACGTGTTGATTTGATACATTTACATACTGCAGTATGATTACCACTGTAGCTTTAGTTAATACCTCTATCACATCACATAATTATGATTTCTGTTTTTGTGGTGCGAACCTTTAAGATCTAATTTCTTAGCAATTTTGATGTCTGTAATATGGTATTGTTGACTGTAATCTCTGTGCTGTGCATTAGATCTTCAGGACTTAACTGTCTTCTATTTGCAAGTTTGTACTGTTTTATAACATCTTCCCAAATTCCTAATCAGAAGAGATCTTTGGGACATCAGCTACCCTTTCACTTCCCTCCTCCTGTTCATATCAGGCCAGCTGATATCCTCCCACCCCTACCTAATCCCTACACATTGAGAATGCCAGCCACACCCTGAAGACTAGAAAGAGGTAGAAATACAAGGTAAATGGCATCTTGATCATATCTGTATTTTGTACACTGCATTATTTTTCTTTCATAATTCACTGCCTGTTTTCCAGAAAAAAAGAGAGCCTGAGTGTTTGTTGAAAGGGACAGTCAACATGCATAGTTACTAATGTTGTTACATTTTCTTTACATAAACTTTTAATGATAGAATACTTTTAGATTTGTACAAGAATTACAAAGATACTACAGCGTTCCCATATACCCCACACCTTTTCCCCCCTATTTTTAATATCTTACTAGTGCACATTTGCCACAATTAATGAAACAATATTGATACGTTATTATTAACTATAGTTCATACTTTATTCATATTTCCTTAGTTTTTACCTAATGTATTTTTTCCATTCCAGGATCCTGTCCAGGATACCACTTTACATTTAGTTGTCATTATCTCTTTAGCTGTTTCTTGGCTGTGACCGTTTTCAGGCTTTCTTTGTTTTTGATGACGCTGACACTTCTAAGGAGTAATGGTTGAGTGCCTCAGTTGAGATTCATGTATCATTTTTCTCATGATTAGATTTGGGTTACTAGTTTTTTGAAGAGAGACACAGAGGTAAAGTGCCACCTTCATTACATCATATCAGGCATACATATTATCAACATAACACTTTTTTAAAAGCTTTATTGAGGTATAATTGACAAATAAAAGTTGTGTATGTTTAAGATATACAACTTGATATTTTGATATATGTTGTGAAATGATCACCCAATCAAGCTAATTAACATATCCATCACCTTGTATAGCTTTGTGTGTGTGTGTTGAGAACATTTAAGATCTACTGTCTTAATTTCAAGTATACAAAACAGTATTATTAACTATAGTCACTATACTGTACATTTGATCAACTGAGTTTATTCATCTTGTATAACTGAAACTTTGTACTTGACCAATATCTCCCCATTTTCTCCACCTCCCTAGTTTCTGGCAACCACATTCTACTGTGTCTATTTCAGATTCTACATATAAGAGAGATCATACAGTATTTGTGTCTCTGTGTCAGACTTAATTAGCATAATGTCTTCCAGGTTCATTTACGTTGTTACAAATGGTAGGATTTCCTCCTTTATAAAGGCCAAATAGTATTCTGTTGTATATAGGTGTGTATATAACTCATATTTTCTTTATCCATTTATCTGTTGACATTTAGATTGTTTCCATGTCTTGACCATTGTGAATAATGCTGTAATGAACATGGGAGTGCAGATATCTCTTCAAGATCCAGGTTCTATTTCCTTTGGATATATACCCAGAAGTGGGATCACTGGATCATATGGTAGTTCTATTTTTAATTTTTTGAGGAACCTCCATCCTTTTTTCCATAAGGCTGTACCAATTTACATTCCTACCAACAGTGTACAAGGGTTCCCTTTTCTCCACATTCTCACCAACACTTATCTTTCTCTTTTTTTGATTGTAGTTATTCTAACAGATGTGAGGTGATATTTCATTGTGGTTTTGATCTGTATTTCCTTGATGATTAGCGATGTTGAACACTTTTTCATATATCTTTTGGCATTTTGTATGTCTTTTGAAAAAAGTCTATTCAGGGCCTTTATCCATTTTTTATATTAAGTTTGGTTTTTTGCTGTTGAGTTGTTGAAGTTCCTTATGTATTTTGGATATCAGCCCCTTATCAGATACAAGGTTTGTAAATATTTTCTCCTATTTTTAGATTGCCTTTTCACTCTATTGTTTCTTTGCTGTGCAAAAGCTTTATAGTTTGATGCAATCTCATTTCTCTATTTTTGCTTTCGTTGCCTGTGCTTCTGGCATCATATCCCCAAAATCATTGCCCAGACCAATGTCAAGAAGCTTTTTTAAAAAAAATATTTTATTTGTTTGTTTGTTTATTTAATTTTTGGCTGCGTTGGGTCCTTGTTGCAGCACACGGTTCTTTCATTGTGATGCGTGGGCTTCTCTCAAGTTGTCATGTGCAGGTTTTCTCTTCTCTAGTTTTGGCATGGTGGCTTAGTTGCCCAGCAGCATGTGGGATCTTAGTTTCCCCGGCCGGGGATATCACTGTTTTATACTTTGGGTTACAATCCATACTGCTTTATATTTTTTGTGGTTCACATTATTCTAGCTTTAGCCTTTGGGAGCTCTTTCTGCTGGCTCTTTGTCCTTTTTGACATTCCCCATCATTTTGTTTTTGTTTGAAAATGTTCCTTACTTTTCTGGCACTACAAGATGCTCCAGGCCCATCTTATATTTTTTCTACCCAAGTCCTAGAATCAACTATTTCTCCAAAGAGCCCTGGTTCCTTTTATATTGGAGAATGATATTAGGACTCAAGATCTGGGCACTAGTGTTCTTGTTTATACTGGGGCACTGTTGCTTCTTGGCTGTCTAAATTGACAGAGGAAGGAAATATGTGTGTGTATACTGACCTGTGTATATACACATATCAGTAAATATTTTAAAATGTAATCATCTGTCTCTATATAAACTAAAACATAAGTTCATACTGATGTCTCTAACTCTTACTGATTACCATATGAATCATTCTACCTTCCTTCCATGGCTTATCTGTAAATTCCCATTCCAACAGTGAGAAACCTGGCTCCCATAGACCGATACCCATTTATTTAATTGTTCAGTTTCAGTGTACATGTGTAGAGGTTTCAGAATTGTTCATCCACATCTATGGGAAATAAGTTCATCACATAAAATAGAGTGCTTTTATATAATTTCTTTTACTTTTAGTCTTATAGACTCCAGAGTTACTTACAGTAGCACTTGTTACCTCCCACCACCTTCAGTGAGAGTGTTTCTGTTTCATTCCTATGCCAGGTAGTTTGTTTTATCACATTCTGCATTCAATCCTGGGATCCACTGACTTCCTAAATGATTTATTTTTAGTTTGTATCCTTTAAGGTGCAGTCTTTTATGCTCTGAAGTTCTATGCATTGACAAATGTATAGTATCATGTGTCCCCTGTTGCAGTATCATACTGAGGGGTTCTGCTGCCTAAAACCATTCCCTGTACTTCACCTATTCAACACCCCTGTCCCTTCCTACCCTGGCAACTATTGATCTGTTTACCATCTCTACAGTTTTGCCTTCTCCAGAATGTCATACAGTTGAAGTAATACATATGTATGTATGATTATGTAGCATTCTCAAACTGGCTTTGTTCACTTAATAACATGCATTTAAGATGTCATGTCTTAATGTGTCTTGATAGCTCATTCCTTTCTTTTGGTTAATAGCTTATTATTGCCATACTGATTGAAGAACGTTTTGGTTGCTTCTAGTTTTAGTGATTGTAAATAAAGCTGCTGTGCTCATCTGTGTTCAGGTTTTTGTATGGATATGTTTTAAACAGTTGTGTAAATACCTAGGGGCATGATTGCTAGGTTGTATGACTATATAAGACTATGTTTAGCTTTTCAAGAAATTGCCAAAGTGTATTTCACAGCATCTGTACCATTTTTTATTTTTACCAGCAGTGATTGAAAGTTCTTGTTGCTCTGCTCTGCATTCTTACCAGCTGTTAGTATTGTCAGTGTTTTGGATTTTAGCTGTTCAAATAGGTGTGTCGTGGTATCTTACTGTTTTTTTTTTTAATTAAAAAAACTTAATTGAGGTATAGTTAATTTACAGTGTTTTAGTTTCTGGTGTACAGCAACATGATTCAATTATACATATATATTTTTCATATTCTTTTTTTATTATAGCTTATTACAAAACATTGAATATAGTTCCTCGTGCTGTACAGTGGGGCCTTGTTGTTTATCTATTTTGTAGATAGTAGTTTGTATCTGCTAGCTTATTGTTTCAATTTGAATTTCCCCCATGACACATGATATAGATCATCTTTTCATATGCATAGTTGTTCTCTGTATATTTTTTTGATGAGGTATCTGTTCAGATCTTTTGCCCATTTTTCAATAGGTTGTTTTCCTACTTTTGAATTTTATTCTTTGTATTTTTTGAAGACAAGTCCTTTATCAGTATGTGTTTTACAGATATTTTCTTGGCAGAAAATATGGCTTATCTTTTTTCTTAGCAGTATCTTTTGCAAAATACAAGTTTTTAATTTTAATGAAGTCCTAATTAATCAATTTTTTTCTTTCATGGATTGTGTATTTTTGATGCTGTATCTGAAAGCAAAACATCAAACGTCTGGTCACGTAAAATTTTTCCTATGTTTTCTTCTAGAAGTTTTATAGTTTTGCATTTTGCATTTAGGTCTGTGTTCTGTTTTAGCTAATTTCTGTGAAAGGTGTTAGATCTGTGTCTGGATATTGTTGTACACATAGACATCTGATTTGTTGGAAGACTATCCTTTCTCTGTTGCATTGCCTTTTTGCTTTTGTCAAAAATCAGTTAACTATATATGTATGGGTCTGTTTTCTGCTCTCTGTTCTGTTCCATTGATCTATTTGTCTGTTCTTTTGCCAATACCATGCTATCCTGATTTCTGCAGCTTTATAGTTAGTCTTAACATCTGGCAGTGTGGTCCTTCACCTTTCTTTCTCTTTTTTTTTTTTTTTTTTTTTTAGTATTATGTTGGTTATTCTTAGTCTTTTTCCATTCTATAAAACCTTAGAAACAGTTTGTTGGTATCCACAAAATAACTAGCTAGGAATTTGATTGGGGTTGTGTTGATGTATATAGATCAAGTTTGTAGAATTGACACTTTTTCAGTAATGAGTCTTTTAATACACGGAATAGCTCTTCATTTATTTAGCTCTTTATGTCTTTCATCAACATTTTGTAGTTTTTGCATATAGATTCTGTACATATTTTGTTAGATTTATACGTAAATATTTCTTTTCTTTTTTGGAAGAGGGTGTGATGCTATTATAAATGGTATTTAAAAATTATCTAATTACAGTTGTCCATTTTTTGGGTGTATAGGGAGGCAATTGACGTTTGTTTAACTTTTAATTGACCTTGCTATAGTTGCTTTCTGGTTCTGAGAGATTTTGGGGGGATTCTTCGTTTTTTGTTTTTTGTTTTTGTCCACAGATATCCATGTCATCTGCAAATAATGGCAGTTTTATTTCTTCCTTTCCAATCTAGATGGCTTTTATTTCTTTCCTTGTCTTAGTGCACTAGTTACAGGTTTTAGTAGGATGTTGAATAGGAGTGGTAAGCGTGTACATCCTTACCTTATTTCCCATCTTAGGGAAGAAGTGTCCACTCTCTCACCATTAAATATGATTGTAGCTATGTAAGTTATTTTGTAGATGTTCTTGATGAAGTTGAGGAAATTTGCTGAAGGATTTTTTAAATTCACGAGTGTTGGATTTTTCCCTTTTTTTAAATTGAAATATAGTTGATTTAAAATATTATATGGATTTTCCAAATCTTTTTTTCTTCAGATAATTTTTTAAATTTTTGGCTGTGTTGGGTCTTTGTTGATGTGTGCAGGCTTTTCTCTAGTTGTGGTGAGTGGGGGCTACTCTTCCTTGTGGTGCGCAGGCTTCTCATTGTGGTGTCTCCTTTTGTTGCGGAGCATGGGCTCTAGACGCACAGGCTTCAGTAGTTGCATCATGCGGGCTCAGTAGTTGTAGCTTGCAGGCTCTAGAGCACAGGCTCAGTAGTTGTGGTGCATGGGCTTAGTTGTTCCATGGCATGTGGGATCTTCCCGGACCAGGGATTGAACCTGTGTCCCCTATGATAGCAGGCGGATTCTTAACCACTGAGCCACCAGGGAAGTCCCGTCTTCAGATGATTTTATGATTTTTCTTCTTTATCCTATTCATATAGTGGATTACATTGATTATTGAACTACTCTTTCATGCTTGGAATCCTACTTGTAGTGTATACTTCTTTTTATACATTATTGGATTTGATTTCTAATATTTTGTTGAGGATTTTAATGTCAATGTTTATGAGAGAGATTGCTCTGTAGTTTTTTTCCTTGTAAAGTCTCTGTGATTTTGGTGTTAGGATAATTCTCACTTTATAGAATGAGTTAGAAGGTGGTTTCTCTGCTTCTGTTTTCTAGAAGAGATTATGGAAAATTAGCATTACTTGTTCCTTATATGTTTGATAGAATCCACCACTGAAACTATCTGGGCCTGGTTCTTTGTTTTTAGAAGATTATTAATTATGTTATCCAGTCCAAGTTTGTACTGCTCTCCACACCACGGGCCAGTAAATCAAGAGATGAGGTGTTGGGGCAAGGAATAATGACATCATTAGGAAAATCAGTACAGTAAGAAAATAGTGGAGTAGTGTCCCAAAGAACCATCTTGACCAGATTTGAATGCTACTTTCTTTTGTAGAGCAAAGAGGGGGAGGTGAGGAGGTGAAGTAAAAAAGGTGTTAAGTTGTTGCAAATATTTCCTGATTCCAGTTAGACTCAGCAGGGCATTTCTTCTTTCCTGCAACCATTCACAGATGGGCCGAGTCAGGATGTTTCCTGTGAACTTAAAGAAAGGTATTTTAGCTTAACATTCAGGCATGGGAAACAGGGTTCCCTGGAGGTGTGGACCCTTATGTATACTTAAGCTATAGGCAACATCCCTTCAGTGATTAACTTGTAGCAAAAGCAGTAGAATGCAAAGTTTAAAGTAAAAGAAACAGATCCAATGTGGAGTCAGATTTGTTCTTCCCTATTATAATTATTGATTCATTTTCTTTAACATACATAAGGTTATTAAGGTTTTGTGTGTGTGTGTGAACTTTGGTAAGGTATGTCTTTCGAGAACTATTTCATTTAAGTTTTCAAATTTGTGGGCAGAGTCGTTTTTAATATTCATTTATTATCCTTGTAATGTCTGTTTGATCAGTAGTTAATGACTTCTCCTTTTTTCCCCTGTTACTGATAATTTGTGTCTTCTGTCTTTTTACTTAGCTGTGGTAGAGATTTAGAAATTTTATTGATCCTTTCAAAGAACTAGCTTCTGGTTTTGTTGATTTTTCTCTATTGTTTTCCCATTTTCAATTCCATTTATTTGTTTGTTTTTTCCCCCTGCTTGTTTTACACTTAAGCAAGCTCCAAGTGGTACTGAATTCACTCAGCTCCATGTCCCCCAAATGTGTTTTTCCCCCCTAAATATTGAATTCAGTACCACAGTTTCTTTTGACAGTTTTTTGGTTTTGTGATGTTCTTGTTTTTTTGTTTTTTTCTGCTCATAAAAATGTTCCATCATGAAACTTCAAAGCTTCTGCACGGCAAAGGAAACTGTAATCATGACGAAAAGACAACCCTCAGAATGGGAGAAAATATTGGCAAACGGATCAACAGACAAAGGATTAATCTCCAAAATACATAAACAGTTTATTCAACTCAATATCAAAAAAACAAATAACCCAATCAAAAAATGGGCAGAAGACCTAAATAGGCATTTCTCCAAAGAAGACATACAGATGGCTAAGAGGCACATGAAAAGCTGCTCAACATCACTCATTATTAGAGAAATGCAAATGAAAACTACCATGAGGTATCACCTCACACCGGTTAGAATGGGCATCATCAGAAAATCTACAAACAGTCAATGCTGGAGAGGGTGTGAAGAAAAGGGAACTCTCTTGCGCTGCTGATGGGAATGTAGATTGGTACAGCCACTATGGAGAACAGTATGGAGGTTCCTTAAAAAACTAAAAATAGAACTACCATATGACCCAGCAATCCCACCACTGGACATATACCCAGAGAACACCATAATTCAAAAAGATACATGCACTCCAATGTTCATTGCAGCACTATTTACAATAGCCAGGACATGGAAGCAACCTAAATGTCCATCAACAGATGAATAGATAAAAAAGATGTGGTACATACATACAATGGAATACTACTCAGCTGTAAAAAGCAATGAAACTGGGACATTTGTAGAGACCTGGATGGACCTAGAGACTGTCATACAGAGTGAAGTGAGTCAGAAAGAGAAAAACAAATATTGTATATTAACACATATATGTGAACTATAGAAAAATGGTAGAAATCAACTGGTTTGCAAGGCAGAAATAGAGACCCAGATGTAGAGAACAAACATATGGACACCAAGTGGGGAAAGTGGGGAGGGTTGGGTGGGGGAATGAATTGGGAGATTGGGATACCAAATTGTACACCCTAAATATATGCAGTTTATTATACAAAAAAAAAGTTCCATCATCTTGAAGCCTGATTTTTTTCTGATGAGTAATCTAGTTATTCTCATGTTTGTTCCTCTTCATGTTGTGTTCCCTAACCTGCTGGCCTACTTTATTATTTTTCCTTTTTTTTTTTTCCCTTTCCCTTTCAATCTTTATTGGAATATAATAGCTTTACACTGTTGTGCTAGTTTCTGCTGTACAACAAAGCGAATCAGCTGTATTTATACATATATCCCCATATCCCCTCCCTCTTGAGCTTCCCTCTGACCCTCCCTATCCCACCCCTCTTGGTTATCACCAGTCATCAAGTTGATCTCCCTGTGTTATGCAGTTGCTTCCCACTAGTTATCTGTTTTACATTTGGTAATGTATAAATGTCAATACTACTCTTTAACTTTATCGCAGCTTCTCCTTCCCCCTCTCCCTGTATCCTGAAGTCTATTCTCTACATCTGCGTCTTTATTCTTCCTCTGCCACTGAGTTCATCAGTAATATTTTTTAGATTCCATATATATATACATACGTGTTAGCAAAGAATATATTTTTTTTTCTTTCTTACTTCACTCTGTATGACAGACCCTAGGTCCATCCACCTCACTACAAATAACTCAATTTCATTCCTTTTATGGTTGAGTAATATTACATTGTATATACGTGCCACATCTTCTTTATCCATTCATCTGTCGATGGACATTTAGGTTGCTTTCATGTCCTGGCTATTGTAAATAACGCTGCAATGAACGTTGTGGTACATGTATCTTTTGAATTATGGTTTTCTCCAGATATATGCCCTGTAATGGGATTGCTGGGTCATATGATAGTTCTATTTTTAGTTTTTTTGAGAAACCTCCATACTGTTTTCCATCGTGGCTGTATCAGTTTACAGTCCCACCACCAGTGCGGGAGGGTTCCCTTTTCTCCATAGCCTCTCCAGCGTTTATTGTTCCTAGATTTTTTGATGGTGGCCATTGTGACCAGTGTGAGGTAATACCTCATTGTGGTTTGATTTGCATTTCTCTAATGATGAGTGATGTTAACCATCTTTTCATGTGTTTGTTGGCCATCTGTATGTCTTCTTTGGAGAAATGTCTGTTTAGGTCTTCTGCCCATTTTTGGATGGGGTTGTTTGTTTTCTTGATATTGAGCTGCATGAGCTGCTTGTATATTTTGGAGACTAATCTTTTGTCAGTTGCTTTATTGGCAAATATTTTCTCCTACTCCAAGTGTTGTCTTTTCATCATATTTATGGTTTCCTTTGCTGTGCAAAAACTTTTAAGTTTCATTAGGTCCCACTTGTCTATTTTTGTTTTTATTTCCTTTACTCTAGGAGGTAGGTCAAAAAAGATCTTGCTGTCATTTATGTCATAGAGTGTTTTCCTCTAAGAGTTTTATAGTGTTAGGCCTTCCATTTAGGTCTTTGATCCATTTGGGTTTATTTTTGTGTATGGCGTTAGGGAATGTTCTAAATTCATTCTTTTACAAGTGGCTGTCCAGTTTTCCCAGCACCACTTATTGAAGAGGCTGTCTTTTCTCCATTGTGTATTCTTGCCTCCTTTGTCAAAGATAGGGTGACCATATGTATGTGGATTTGCCTCTGGGCTTTCTATCCTGTTCCATTGATTTATATTTCTTTTTGTACCAGTACCATACTATCTTGATTACTGTAGCTTTGTAGTATAGTCTGATGTCAGGGAACCTGATTTCTCCAGCTCTGTTTTTCCTTCTCAAGATTGCTTTGGCTGTTCGGGGTCTTTTGTGTTTCCATATAAATTGTATAATCTTTTGTTCTAGTTCTGTGAGAAATGCCATTGGTAATTTGATAGGGATTGCATTGAATCTGTAGATTGCTTTGGGTAGTATAGTCATTTTCACAGTGTTGATTCTTCTAATCCAAGAACATGGTATATCTGTCCATCTGTTTGTGTCATCTTTGATTTCTTTCATCAGTGTCTTATAATTTTCTGTATATAGGTCTTTTGCCTCCTTAGGTAGGTTTATGCCTATGTATTTATTCTTTTTGTTGCAATGGTAAATGGGATTGTTTCCCTAATTTCTCTTTCTGCTCTTTTGTTGTTAGTGTATAGGAATACAAGAAATTTCTGTGCATTAATTTTGTATCCTGCAACTTTATCAGATTCTGTGATTAAGTCTAGTAGTTTTCTGGTAGCATCTTTAGGGATTTCTGTATATAGTATCATGTCATCTGCAAGCAGTGACATTTTTACTTCTTCTTTTCCAGTTTGGATTCCCTTTATTTCTTTGTCTTCTCTGATTGCTGTGGCTAAAACTTCCAAAACTATCTTAAATAATAGTGGTGAGAGTGGATACCCTTGTCTTGTTCCTGATCTTAGAGGAAATGCTTTCAGTTTTTCACCATTGAGGATGATGTTGGCTATGGGTTTGTCATATATGGCCTTTATTATGTTGAGGTAGGTTCCCTCTATGCCCACTTTCTTGAGAGTTTTTATCATAAATGGGTGTTGAATTTTGTCAAAAGCTTTTTCTACATCTATTGAGATTATCATATGGTTTTTAGCCTTTAATTTGTTAATATGGTGTATTACATTGATTGATTTGTATATATTGAAGAATCCTTGCATTCCTGGGTTAAACTTCACTTGATCACAGTGTATGATCCTTTTAATGTGTTGTTGGATTCTGTTTGCTAGTATTTTGTTGAGAATTTCTGTATCTGTGTTCATCAGTGATATTGGCCTGTAATTTTCTTTTTGTGTGTGACATCTTTGTCTGGTTTTGGTATCAGAGTGATGGTGGCCCTGTAGAATGGGTTTGGCAGTATTCCTCCCTCTGCTATATTTTGGAAGAGCTTGAGCAGGATAGGTGTTAGCTCTTCTCAAAATGTTTGGTAGAATTTGCCTGTGAAGCCATCTGGCCCTGGGCTTTTGTTTGTTGGAAGATTTTTAATCACAGTTTCAGTGCTTGTGATTGGTCTGTTCATATTTTCTATTACTTCCTGGTTCAGTCTTGGAAGTTTGTACTTTTCTAAGAACTTGTCCATTTCTTCCAGGTTGTCCATTTTATTGGCAAATAGTTGTTTTTAGTAGTCTCTCATGATCCTTTGTATTTCTGCAGTGTCAGTTGTTACTTCTTTTTTATTTCTGATTATGTTCATTTGAGTCTTCTCCCTTTTTTTCCTGATGAGTCTGGCTAATGGCTTATCAATTTTGTTTATCTTCTCAAAGAACCAGCTTTTAGTTTTGTTGATCTTTGCTGTTATTTCTTTGATTTCTTTTTAATTTATTTCTGGTCTTTATAATTTCTTTCCTTCTGCTGACTTTGGGATTTTTTGGTTCTTCTTTCTCTAATTGCTTTAGATGTAGGGTTAGGTTGTTTGTTCAAGATTTTTCTTGTTTCTTGAGGTAAGATTGTATTGCAGTGAATTTCCCTCTTAGAACTGCTTTTACTGCATCTCATAGGTTTTGGGTTGTCGTATTTTCATTGTCATTTGTTTCTAGGTATTTTTTGTTATCCTCTTTTATTTCTTCAGTGATCTCTTGGTTATTTAGTAGCGTGTTGTTCAGCTTCCAGATGTTTGTAATTTTTGCAGGTTGTTTTCCCTTTAATTTATATCTAGTCTCATAGTGCTGTGGTCAGCAAATATGCTTGGTACGATTTCAATTTTCTTAAATTTACTGAGGCTTGATTTGTGACCCAAGATGTGATCTATCTTGGATATTTTTCCTTTTATAACCAGTTTTCAGCAATTTAATTACAGTTGATCCTTGAGTAACACAGGTTTGAATTGCGGGGTTTCACTTACATGTGGATTGTTTTCAGTAAGTATATACTAAGATCTGTGGTTGGTTGAATTGGTGATGCGGAAGCAGGGATAAGGAAAGTCAGCTGTCAGGTTATATATGGCAGGGTTGGCACCCCAACCCTCTTTGTATTTCAAAGGTCAACTGTATTATGTGCCTTGGTGTGGTTTCTGTGGCTTTATCCTGCTTGGGATTCGTTGTTGGTTTTATGGATTTTCAGTTCAAGTTTTTACAGATTTCAGACTTATTTATTCAACTTTATTTCTGTCCCCTCCCCTGTTATATTCTCCTTCAGGCATTACTTGATACGGTCCCACAGACTACTGGTCGTTATTTTCAGCCTCGTCTCCCACATCTGCTTTCCAGTTGGTATATTTTTGAATTGCGCTCTCTTCATGTTTACTGATATTTTCTTCTTTTTTTAAAATTTTTTTGTTTATTGGCTGTTTTGGATCTTCATTGCTGCGTGCAGGCTTTCTGTAGTTGCGCAGCGTGGGGGCTACTCTTCATCGAGAGTGGGGGCTGCTCTTCATTGCAGTGCACAGGCTTCTTATTGTGGTGGCTTCTCTTGTTGTGGAGCACAGGCTCTAGGTGTGTGGGCTTCAGTAGTTGTGGTGCATGGGCTCAATAGTTGTGGCTCACGGACTCTAAAGCGCAGGCTCAGTAGTTGTGGTGCATGGGCTTAGTTGCTCCACAGCATGTGGGATTTTCCCAGACCAGGGCTCAAACCTGTGTCCCCTGCGTTGGCAGGCGGATCCTTAACCACTGCGCCGCTAGGGAAGCCCTACTGATATTTTCTTTTGTGGAATGTAATCTGATCTGCTCTTCTACCCATCAAGTAAAATTGTCATTTCAGGCATTGTATTTTTCAGTTTCATAAATTCCATTTGGTCCTTTTAAAAATATCTTCCATTTCTTTGCTTCTTATCTTGTCTTCCTTCAAGTCCTTAAACATATTTTAATAGTTCTTTTATAGTCTCTGTCTGTTAAGTCCATCATCTCTCTCATTTCTGGTATTGAAACTACTGGCTAATTTTCCTACTGGTTATGTTTCACATTTTCCTACTTCTCAACATGGATAGTAACTTTTGATTGGATTTTGGACAGTGTGAATTTTACATTGCTGATTTTTTGCTTTCTTGTTGTCTTCCTCTAGTTATGATTGAATTTACATTTTTTGAGAATCAGCTTGCTAGTTTTGAGGCTTGACGTAAAGTTGTGTTAGGATGGATCTAAAGTAGCCTTTTTTCTTGGGCTAATTTAGTCCTGCTACTAATTCATAACCTTTGGGGATATCTACACATGCTTTGGGTATTAAACAAGATTTCTTCTTCTTTGGCTTGAGAGATCTCAGATGTCTTCCAGACCTGAGTTGTGAGGATTTTCCAGTTTATAGCTCCCTAGCAGTTTTCTTGGCCAGTAGTTAAGAAGTTTAATCCTCCACACATGCAGCTTAATTATGCAACCAGTCACTCAAAGGGATCCCCATGCAGATTTCTGGATCTCTTTCTCTGTGTAATTTCCTTTTCTCTAATACTTTACCCTGCAAATTCTATCAGCCTCTGTCTCCCTGAACTCCCATTTTTATCTACTCAGGTTCAGTGAGACCATTGTGTTCTGCCTGTCTTCTGGCCTGTGCCAATATTCAGAAAAGGCCTCCAGTTCAAAACCCAGGATTGTCATAAGGTTTATCTGACATGTTTTCCTTTCCCTAGGGATCACAGTCCCGTGTTTCCTGTTTTCTAGTATCTGAAAAATCTTGTTTCATGTATTTTGTCTGGTTTTCTAGTTGTTTACAGCAAGAGGGCAAGTTCAGTATCAGTTACTTGGTCATGGCAGGAAATGGATGGCTGTAGTTTTGCTTTTAGCACAATATTAATTATGTCACCAAAAAGTCTACCACTAAAGTAATTTTATTTTACAGATAATTTAAAATATTTCCTGTCACAAAGCATGTTTAAATAAAACCTAGAAATAGTAAAATTCTTAAAGTTACATTCTGATTCTATGTTTAATTCTAATTCAACAGACATTTCTGGAGTATAACTATATAGAAGTTAAATTATACTCAGTCTTTACAAATATTTGTATATTAGCCTAAATATGAACTAAGTTGCATTGTTCTAGGGTGAAGAACTCTAGGAGTCACTAAAAGTACTTAATTTCTCAATTATATAACCCCCTATTCTTCAGATGTTTGTCCTATTTTGACTCAGTGATTCATAGATGGGACCACTAGGTTTGCTCAATATGGACCCACATTTACTGGCACCAGTTATAAAAGAAAGACCCATATGGTTGTTAGAAGCATCCAAAATAAAGGCACTTAACCATAGCAATTATTGTCATCTACTTCAAATGTTGATTTATGTTATCTTTGTAAAATCTGGAGTGATTACACAGATATCAAAGCATCATTATCAGCCATGAGTCACCATAAGTAAACGATTCATGATAGTCTCCAAAACCATATCGCTACATCATTATGGCATAAATAAGAGACTTTTAGCAATAGCTATAATTATAGTACTTATGTACCCTGGTGCATATACCTCACATATTTTTAATAAAAATTGATTATCATGTAAGGATATAATAACTAATTCCTGGTCCAATAGTGGAGTCAGTTGAAAATAAGGGTTGTGGAACTTTGTGGGAACTGGTAGGAATACTGCATCTCTCTATCATTTTTTGATCTATTTATATATACAAGTAGGAGAAGGAAAGATCAAAGGCAACCAGAGAATTCATCCTGAGTCATTGGTCTCAAGATCATACTTCTTAATAATATCAAGAATTAATACACTTTTTTGAAAGCTTTAGAATTCTTTCATTTTCCAACAGAGGTTGTAATACCTATTATACTGTATATTAGAATTACATTAACTCTAATTGTCTCAGAGTCTCAGTATAGATCAGTAACTGAGCCAGTAAAAGAAATAAATCTCCTATCTGTGAATATAATCTACCAGTTGTCCCCAAAGTATGGTGTGTACATCCCTGGGGAGTACACAAAATAATCCTCTGGGTTCAGGTCTTAAAAGTATTAGCACTTCTGTTGATATTTTAAAATCTCATTCTGTTTAAATTTATGTTTTACGATGTATGTAACATTAGTACAATATGTAAAAAAATATAACTAGATAGAGATGCATACTCAAATTTTTTTTACTGGCAGTATGTGTTGGGTAAAAAAGTTTGGAACTATAATCCTATAGTGTCAGTCAGTGGTTCTTAACTGGGGGTGGTGTCTGGAAACATTTTCGATTGTTGTGACTAGGAAGTAAGGGTAGCTTCAGGTAGTTTCTGGTATCTAGTGGGCAGAGGCCGGGGATGCTGCTAAACACCCTTCAGTTCATAGGACAGTTCTCCCCCAGCACTCGCCACCAAACACACAAACAAAGAATTATCATTTGGTCTAAAATGAATTTGAGAAACCTTGCTACAGACTGTATTTCTTCTTCCTTGATGGATGGATAGCAAAGAAGTGAGTCTAGAGACTTCCCTGGTGGCACAGTGGTTAAGAATACATCTGCCAATGCAGGGAACACGGGTTCGATCCCACATGCTGTGGGACAACTAAGCCCATGTGTCACAACTACTGAGCCTGCATTTAAGAGCCCACAAGCCACAACTACTGAAGCCCACACCCCTAGAGCCCATGCTCTGCAACAAGAGAAGCCACTGCAACGAGAAGCCCACGCACCACAACAAAGAGTAGCCACTGCTCGCCACAACTAGAGAAAGCCTGTGCGCAGCAACGAAGACCCAACACAGCAATAAATAAATAAATAGATTAAAGAAGTGAGTCTAGCCCATTTTTCTTTTTCATCTCACCTTACACTAATACTGGGCTTTCCTACGTGTGTGTCTATAGTTTTAATATCTCAAAAATAGACACCAAAAGAACTGAAGGTACTTATAAATATCCAGGCTTCTGTAAAACTAAAAGCATAATTAGATTAATTAGAGAAAGAGAAAATGTGTGAAGCCCCACATGGTAGTATCTTAAATATTTGTGTGTTTTTTTACACTTCATCAAATTCTACTTTGTATGCTACCAAACCTTTTGATAAATTAAACTGGTGTCCTGATTCGTTGAAATCTAAAAAGTAAGTAGCTACTGATAAGATTGACAGGAGAGAATCTATCATCAACTAGAGTGAACTGTTTTGCAAAGTAAAGAACAAAGAGTATATGGTCTAGTGATTTTGGTGAAAGATTCTGACTTGAGATTTTGTTTCTGAGTTTATGTGCTTTCAGTACATGATTCTTTGCATATTAAACTTTATTTGGTTTCACTGCCTGGGGATGGAAAAAAACCCTTTTTATAGTAGGAATAAACATTCACTGTGTGTTTTCTATTTCAGAGCATAAATTTTTAGGTAGTGAAGACCTGTCTTTATTTGCATTTATATCTGAATCAAACATGTCTTATTTCTGTATGTACTTCTGTACTTTGAATAAAGATGATTCTGAAGAGGTGCAAGGCTGGCTTACAGAAGGGTCATGTAAGAATTAATGGCTTCAAGTATTTGAAAAATGAAATAGGACAGTATTCTATCACCATCTAGTTGCTTCTGCTTTTGATAACATGTGCCAAAGAATGTGAACCAGCTGTTCCTCACTCCACTAAGATGCTTAAGGAGTTTGGTCAGCATGGCTGAATTGTTAGCATGATTCTTAATTAAAATGGACCATCATCTAATTGATATATGAGGTTCTTCCTGAAGTCAGGGGATAAGCCTCTTGAGTTCCCTCTAAATCCAGAAAGAATCTTAAAAGAGGGAACAACTTCAGAGTTAGAGTCAGAATTAGAAGCATTTAATAATAGCACTACTCAAAACTATCTGTGTTTAACAAATTTTTTCAGTCTGTTTTGAACCAGTACTTTAGCAAAACACAATAAAAATGGATAACTAGAGAAATGAAATAAAAAACAAGCTGTAATTTTTTTTATTAGATCCAGTAGACACAAAATTACTCTGTCAAATTTCTATAAAGCTTTCTAAACACTTATTCTCTATTTTTGTATTCATCTTAACATAGCCTCATAGCAAACAGTTTGTAGACCACCAGAGGTCTGAGAACTAAGCTTTGAGTAGGACTGATTTCAATAGAAATTGTTTGAAATAAAGTTTCCCATTTACTGTTTACAGTTTAGCCTTCACTGAGTACAAATTCCTGCCTAAGCTCAGTTGAAGTTTGACCTTCTTTGCAAAGATTTCCTTGACTTACCCAAGCTGTCTTGGGTAATCCATCCTCTGTACTCACATTTTACTCCAAAGGGGCCTTCATTCTATCAACTGTCTTATTAATTCATTTATTTTATTTAAGGAAAATGTAAAAACAGTCCTTAAGAACTGGGGATTTAGGAAGGTTGTGGCACATAGCAGGCAATAAGTAAAAAAATCTGTTTAATGCATGAAATAAGAATTGAATATATAAATTGAAGCAAAATCTTAAGGCTCTAAATGTCAATACATACTTGATGGAGGAAAATTTCATTTTCTGGAAAGAAAAGACAGTTTATTGTCTCGAAAGTTAGACTTATGTGAATCAAATTTTTATAAAAATAATTCTTGATAGAAAAGCTGACCAATACATACACATTTTATTACTGTATAACACAGACTGGGAGGGAAAAAACCTCAATTCGCTAGCAACACTGGTTTAAGCAATGCTTGGCAGAGGAGAAGGGTGTCAAGATGGCGAAGAGGCTTGAAAACCAGTGCCCTGAGAATTTGAAGGTTACTTTGTGCTATACTGATATCTTCTCCTTGCTCCTCCAACTTGGTATCCCATCATACTCTTTCAATTTGTTTTAATGTACATTTTATGATACCTTACTGAGTACTCTGCTGGGTACCTTGGAGAGTACAAAGGAACTTGAGCTTGAGGTGATTAAAATCTGGTGAGTAAGTCAGAATTACATAACACTAACTAAAATACAGAGTAAAATATATTAGGTAGTGCAATAGAAGCATGAATGAAGAAATTTTAAATGTCTAAGTTATTTTAAAATTAAAAGTGTTTATAGATGACACAACTGTATTGAAGTGGATTTAATATTTTCTTTAAGTAATAAAATCAGTCATTTAGAGATAGGTGGATAGATAGATAGACTATATTGACCTGGCTTAAGCAGCCCATCAACAAATGGACAAATTTACATTTAGCCTCCAGGCTACAGGAGATGGAAATAATGAGGAATTTAGAGGCATACAGTCTTTTGCCTTGAAAGTATGACTAAGTAGGCAAGTGAGTGTATAATTTTTCAGGACATCCCCCTCTGAGGCTGCACAGCTATTTCCTTTGCATTCCATCTCTGAGAGACTGGTTTAGGAGAGGGAAGAAGTGCAGAAATCTGAAGTCCTAGGATGCTGGCACTGCCCTTGGGGAAAGTTCAGATCTTGCATCACTTCTTGGGTATGCGCACATTTCCAGTTCCCACAGAGAAGCTGATCCTTGGCAGGAGGCAGATGGGCACAACCAGACTGAGTCACAACTTGAGAATCAGGAAAATTATTTTTTAAAGGAGTAAAGGCCCTTAGTAGGATCAAATTTCTGCAGCCAAACAAGAAGCAATGAAAAAATATATTTAAATCTGGATCACATTTGAGGGAACCCATCCCAACAATTTCACATTATTACGCCGTGACATAAATCAGTGTGGATTTGTGTGGCAATTACCTTTATTGATGCTGCTTCACAAACACTGACTGATAATCTTCTGTTGTATTTTAACCCCACCTGTCAGCTGTGTAATGTTCTTTAAATATGGTCCATAGGATAAGAACAGGTCATGTTATCAAGTGACTAAATAGATGCCGTAGACCCTCTTTTCTATCCTTTCTGATAAGAAGTTTGTTGGAAAAGTCTTACAATTGTAAAATAAATTGCTTTTGTTTATAATTTTATGTGTCCTCTATATTGAAAAGAACAAAAATTAAATAATCTAGCACTGTCCTAAAAAACCGAGGACATGGTTTTATGACATTATGCTTCATAAAACTTAATTCTGTTTGGAAATTCTTTAATGTTTTTTCATTTCTTTACATTTTTACTTTTATCTCTTTTCTCTCTCCCCCACCCCTCCACCCCTGGTCAGCAGCTAACACAAGCACTTCATATATCACTTCTTTACCTAGATTTAAATGTCCTCTTTGAGAGGGACCTAATCTTTGTTTCCTTGTAGCTGACAACTTATATTGCTTCACACATATATGAAACTTAAACAAATCTAACTGTAAGGATTTGACACAAAGAATGATTTTAAGGTTTAAATGTAGATATTTTTGGTTCAATATGCCCACCATATGTTTGCCAACCATTTTTCTGTTGCTCTACCTGCCATATTCAACTGATGAAAAACAAAAATAAAAATAGTTCTGTAGGATACTGTAAAAGATGGTACTTCTGATATTGTAGTTTGAGTGATTTAAGAAATTTCAAGGATAATCTATTTTTTTTATGTGTGCAGACTTTTTTTTAATTCAAGTATAGTTGATTTACA
This sequence comes from Hippopotamus amphibius kiboko, assembly GCF_030028045.1. Lineage (NCBI taxonomy): Eukaryota > Metazoa > Chordata > Mammalia > Artiodactyla > Hippopotamidae > Hippopotamus > Hippopotamus amphibius. Next base: position 171,995,543 of record NC_080188.1, on the reverse strand, counting down.
ATATTGTGTTAATTTCAGGTGTACAGCAAAAGGATTCCGTTATGCTTTTACATATTCTTTTTCAGATTCTTTTCCCTTCTAGGTTATTATAAAGTATTGAGTATAATTCCCTGTGCTCTGCAGTAGGTCCTTGTTGGTTGTCTATTTTATATATAGTAGTGTGTATATGTTAATCCCAAACTCCTAATTTATCCCTCCCCCACCTTTCCCCTTTGGTAACCATAAATTTGTTTTCTATGTCTGTGAGTCTCTTTCTGTTTTGTAAATAATTTCATTTGTATCATTTTCTTTTAAGATTCCACATATAAGTGATATCTTGTGATATTTATCCTTCTCTGTCTGACTTACTTCAGTTGTTATGATAATTTTGAGGTCCATTCATGTTGCTGCAAGTGGCATTATTTTATTCTTTTTTATGGCTGAGTGAAGGGTAATTTTTGACTCCACCCAATTTTAGTTTTACTTATTTACTTTGGGCCCTGACTCTACTCCTTCTTCCATTTCACTCAGCACAGATACACATACACAATTCAATTCCACTATAGTCCCTTTTTTATTTGAGTAAAGTAAGAGCAAGAGATATTAAGTGATTTGCTCAGGGTCGGCCAGCTAGGCAGTCATGGGTGGGACCAGCTAGACCTCATCTTTTTTTCTGATTGTAAAGCTTACATTCTATCCTACAATCCAGACCACTTCTAATTTGCCAGCAGTCAACAGACTACTTTCCCTATAGTAAAAGTTCATTAAATACTTGCTATTTAATTAATTGCATTTGAACAGCTGATTGTAAGTGATCTTTTCAATAACGTGCAACTTTGGTTATTACGAGGGCTCAGAGTTACTAGGCGTGTGTTGAAATACTGTTCTGCCTCTTGCTAAATATTGCTCTGCCACTTAATAACTGTGGCTCTGGTACTTAACTCTGTGGCTTTGGAAATTAGCCTCATTTTCTTCATCTATAAAATGGGAATGATACCTACCTCATAGGGTGCTGTGAGAGTTTAAAAATATAATTAATATAAGGTGTTAAGTATTCAACAAATGCTATGTATTATTATCCTTTAGCATACTTGCTATTTTCCCTCTCGAAAAACACAGAAGGTGAATCATTTTTTTATGACATCAAGACTAAAAATTTTTCATCAAACTACACATTATTTTCTGGATAGAACTCTTGAAAGTGTGATACTTATATATCCAGGAAAAAAAATAAGTTAATTGTGGTGGGCTCTGAATTAAATATATTGGATTCATTACTCCAAGCCTTTTATTATGATCATAAAAAAAAATAGGTTACTGACAGTTTCCCCTCAATTCATACGATTCGTATATGTATATTCATATTTTTACATACTACTAATATGTATTGTCCACACTGTTCAAGGGACTTATGTAAATCTTAGGATTCTGTAACATGTGAAAGATACAAATCCACTACCACGAGACCAAAGACTTAAGAGCATTCTAGATTCAGAAATATTTGAGGATATCAGTATAACCATAGTAAATGAAAAAAGAAAATGATAGAAGGATGTAAAATATTACAGGCTTTTAATTTAAGAAATAAAGTAGAAACTTTAATTTTCAAAAACATTTTCTCTCTTTGTGGTACTTGTTTTTATTGATTAAAAAAAGTGGTATCATATATGCCTAAGAAGCTATTGCTTTGCAAATTTTGGGGCCATTCACACTTATTAGAACCATGTTAAAAATTACTATAGCACTATAAAGAGAAGGAGAAGTCAAAAGTGAGAGAAGATATTTGCAGTGTATCAATATAAAACAAAAGATTAACATCTAAAATAAAGAACTCCTATAAATTAATAAAAGACAAACCACCCAATAGAAAATGAGTAATGACTTCAAGTGGCATCTCATAAAAAAGGAAACACAAATTGCTAGTAACTAATCAGGAATATGCAGCTTAAAATACAAGGAAGCACCATCACACATCATCAGATCAGTAAACATTTGGAATTAATATTGAAGATGTACAGCAATAGGAATTCTTATTTAATACATCTCATGGGACTGTAAATTGGTACAGCACTTTAAAAAATACTTTGGCTTTACCTCCTGAAGTCAAACATGCTCATAGCCTATGACCCAGCAATTCCATTTCCACACACACACTTACCCTAAAGAAATTCTTGAGTATGTGTACCAAGACACATGTATAAGAAAGTTCCTAACAGCAAAATCTTGGAAATAACTCAAATGTCCATTATTGGTAGATTAGTTAAGTGAATGATGGATGGTAAATTCATACAATGGAACATGTTTTACAGTGGTGAAAATGAAGCAACTATAGCTACATACCACATTGAATATGTGAAGGTCTACAGGTTTTATTATAGATACTCTTGTAATTTATTTGGAGGCAGAAATTCTAGCTTCAACCACCAGGAGGCTGACAAGAGGGAACCAGACCCTGCATTAAGCATATGTAGCCTGGTCACACTTTCCCTCTTTGCACCTCTGATAATTTCACTAGGGTTCCTCAAGCCCATGCAGAATGCAGTAGCCTCCTAAGGGGGAAATACAAACTGGAAGATTTTTGCATTTTTAAAAACGATCTCCAGAAGAAAGCTACTTGCTGATCTTGATGGAGGCAAAAAATTGAAAGGGATTGTTCTTAAGCCAAATATTGAAAATTACCACAGTTTTAAAAGTACAACACTGTATTTTGAGAAACCTTGACTTTAAGATTTGATCAAATCATCCTATAGTCTATACAGAAAGAATTAACACCCTTCATGAAATTGTTTCATGGGTTTTTCCAATTAGTTTATAAAATGCTTATGAAGTTAGAGACAAATCATTTGCCATTTTAATTTCAGTTACAATTTATCATGTACTTTCTTCCAGAAAATGGAATATAATTGTATTTCATAATTGGGGGAATATATAAAGGCTTGCAAATTCATTGCTGACCATGATTAGGTCCTAACATATATCCATGATAAAAAAGGGAAAGGAAATATTAGAATTACTAGTTACAAATATATGGTCTAACAATTAGTAAAGCCAGTTATTTAGAATCCTTTTTGTCATTCAGATACTGTCAAACATTGGTTCATGTTTATGGAAAAATAGATGCTCATGTGAATTAACAAGCCATATCAGATCTTAGAGAATTTTTAATAAAGTGTTTTTTTTTTTTCTTGAATGATTCAGTTAAAGGCCAGAAACAGACTTCTTAGCTTATTGGAACCCGACATCTATACTTAACATTTTACTGAAATCACGAAGGTCCTAGTTGCTAAATCTAATGGCAGCTTTTAAATCCTGAACATTATTGACTTCTGTTTGACACTGTTGACCATACTGCCCTTGAAATTCTTTCTTCTCTGGTTTCTTTAATGTTACTAATTTTGTTTGACTGACTATTCCTTTCCAGCCTTGTACCTTAGTTCTAGTCCTTTGCCCTTCCCTTAAGTATAAAATTCTCATCAGTGTATTTCTCTTGCTCTGTGTATTCTGTTCCCTTTATACTTTTGTATACCCAAACAAGTCAGCTTAGATTAAAGTTTCAGAAAAGGTAGGAATGAAGAAAGCCAGAGAGGAAAGAGGAGTAGCATTCTGTTCTGTTCTTAAAGATCTCATTTTAGAGACCAAATGGCTAAACTATACTTTACCTCAGTTCCCTCTCCCTTCCTATTCCCTACTAGACCTTGCTACACCAGTGATTTTCTCTCTTGAATATTCAACGTTTCCCTTTCTACTTGGTCAAACTCTCAGCTAAGAGTTTTTGACAATACTTGTGTGTAACACTTGGCATGCTATCTTAATGTCCACAAAAACTCTTGAGAGAAGTATTATTTTCATTTTAGAGATGAGGAAATGGTTAAATGACAAGCCCAAGCAAAGTTACACAGTTAATAAGAAATGGAACTAACACTGGACATAGAAAGCTGCCTAGCTATAAAGTCCATCCATGTTCTTCGCAGTTCACCATTATCTTCTTTTTCAATTTAAGATCCCATCCTAGTCACTACTCTCTGGTAAAAGTCCTTGAACCATGAATTCGGTTTCTAAGAAATCTACTCCAGAAAAGTAAAGATTTGAACAAAGATCTATAGTAAGTTGTTTGTCACAGTGTTATTTTTAAAAACAAAGACAAACCAATGAAAAATCTGGAAAAACTAAATGTCCATCATTAAAGGAATAGATGAGTAAATTGTGGTGATCCATTCAATGTAATACAATATAGACAATAAAAGTAATGATCTTAAAGCATTTTAATGATGATTGGAAATGTGTTATGTAAAAGTATTATGATTTCGATTATAAGGAAATAGGCATATTCCTAACACATATATACATTAAAAAATACCAGAAGAGAATAAACTAAAATGTTCATTGAGTTGTGGGATATTAGATTATTCTTTTATTGCTAAACAGACTAATGTATGCATATGGTTAATAAATTGTAAGGCTTGTAATGAAAAACAACAATCCTCTTCTCCCTCTCCCTTCTCACTTCCAGGGCAACTACTTTTAAATTCTTTAAATGGTTTACTCTGGGTTGCTTTGAATAAGTAATGTGACAGTGTTTTCTATTCCTTGATCTTAGATATTATATATTTAATTCTTCCTCTGATGAGACATTAGAACTCTTATATCACCCACTTTCACTACAGCATTCCCAAAACAGCTGTAATATGCTGTTTAGTCAAGTCATAAAAAATAGTTGTTTTTAACATGAGGCCATACTTTGATTATATTCTTTTCTACTTTGTGACCTAGTTTTGGGATTTCCTCTAATTGCTTTCCTGGATTAGACACCCTATATCCTGGATCCCATGTATTCCACTTTCTTGAATTCTCATTTTGCTGAGGCATATCATCAAGTCTTCCTAAGAAATGGTGTACTGAGATCAAAATTTCTGAGTCCTTGCATGTCATTCTGGTCTAATAATACTTTAATATCTTGAAGGTATTCAGTGTGACTCCTGAGAAGTCCAGTGCTTTTTATTCTTTTCATTCCTTTGTAGGTAACTTTTTTATCCCCCCTTCCTTTAAAGTTTTAAGCCCATCTCTTTATTCCCAATAGTCTGAAAAATTGTGGCAGTGTGCACTGGTTGGGTCTTTTTTCATTCAGTAATTGGTGGGTTCTTTTAATCTGAAGACTTGCATTTCAGTTCTGGGAAATTCTCTTTCTTCCTGTTTCTTTTATATAACAATATCCTCCGGTCCATTTTCCCATTCTTTCTTTCTTGGATTCTTATTAATTTTTAGACCTCATAGATTGATCTGCATATCTCTTTTTGCCTCTTTTTTTTGCCTCTCTTTTATGGTCCTTATTTGTAGGACATTTTCCCAACTTTACTTTTCAGGTGGTATTTGAGACTGTTTTTATCTTTGTTTTGTTTTGACTAATTTGAATTCCCAGCTGTTCTTTCTTGTAATATAATTGCTTTTTTTCCTGCACTGAGATAACTGGTCATTCTAACATAGAATAATTGCCAAGATATGTTGGAGACAGTAAAAAAGAAAACAAAGTCCTGGATAGCTTTTATATCATGTCATCACCTGAGAGAAATAAAAAGGAGGCACCTACCTAAATGCTGGGTGTGCATTGATTAAAAATAAGAGGATACAAGAAACAAGTCATATTGCTGATTCTTGGAAAAAGCACTGTGGGACAAGGGTGGGATATAGACCTACTTTTTACTATGTGTTCTCTGTAACATTTGATATTTGATCATATACATGATTTAAAAATACAGTTAAAGTCTTAAAAATTTTTTTTATTTTATATTGGAGCACAGTTGATGAACAATGTTGTGTTAGTTTCAGGTATACAGCAAAGTGATTCAGTTATACATATATATGCATCTAATCTTTTTCATATTCTTTTCCAGTTTATTTAATACTTCCAGAATATTGAGCAGAGTTCCCTGTGCTGTACAGTAGGGCCTTGTTGGTTATCTGTTTTAAATATTGTAATATATATTAAGTGAAGTAAGTCAGACAGTGAAAGACAAATTTTATATGTGGAATCTAAAAAAATGATACAAATGAACTTATTTACAAAACAGAAACAGACTCACAGACTTGGAGAATGAATTTATGGTTATTGGGGGAAAGAGTGGGAGGAAGGGATAGATTGGGAGTTTGGGAACAAAGTCTTAATAAGGTTTCATAATACAGTTGCCCATTTTTCTATGTACAAGTGTTTCAAGTGTTTTGTCTGTGTATTTTTAGTGGTAAAAATCAAGACAGGAGTAATATGACTTTTACTTTTGTTCCTAAGATTCCTGGGTAGTTTTATAAACCAAATAAAGGCTAATTTTAAAAAAATTGCTTTTTTTCCTATAGCATCCCGTTTTTGCTTAATGAAGGCAAATATCTGCATGAATCACTCTGAGAGCAGTAATAAGAGGGCTTGTTATTTATTTTAAAGCTCAAAATTATCTTTCCTACTTCATCTCTATTTCCTGGATTTTTAAAAAATTATTTGTTTGAAATTCTCAAACTTCTTAAAGTTGTGGATTGATATCTTTCATCAAATATGGAAGATCCTTAGTCATTACCTTTCAAACAATATCTCTCTTCATTCATTCTTCTTTTCTTTTGGGGGCTCCAATTTAGCATGTTAAACATTCTCCTTGTAACTCCTAGGTCTTTTTACTCCCATATTTTTACTCCTGAATACTTTCTGTATTTTTCATGTTTTTGTATTTCCATGCTTTCTTCTGGATAGTTTCCTCTGACCTAATTCTCTCTTCAGCAGTATCTAATGGTTTTTCTAGGACTTCTATTTAGTTCTTTTTCTTATCTACTATGACTTTTTTATAATTTGCTAAATCTCAAAGCTTGGATTTTATTTTCCTATATATTATAACCATGTAATTATATAGACTTGGCCTTGCAGTTCAAATACATATCTCTGTTAATGTCTCTGTTAGATATGTATTTTTTATTGTCTGTTTGTATCATGGTTTATTGCCTTCTCATGTACACTGTTATCTCTGATTTTATGCTGAACATTTATAGCATTAGAGTCCTTTATCTATAGAATTCCATAAAGCTCTGCAACTAAAAGTTGTTTCATTACTGATTTATTGTCCAGACCTGCTGTGAAGTGACACAAAGCTATTTAGTCTTATCCAACTTCGTGTAAATTTTTATACATTTTGCATCAGATTGATAACAGGGTGATGCCCCATATCCTACTGGTGATGTAACAATACATGGTATATGTACCATGTTATCTTTCCAAAATGTGAAATCTTCCAAATTCTCAAACACATTTAGCCTGAAAGTATAGATAAAGAATAGTGGACCTATTTGAAAATTTATTTCTAAAAATAATTTGAGGCTTGGGATAATGTTATATTTCTCTCTGTAAGATTTTTATTATTTCCTGCCAAACACTAGAGGTTCTAACAAACTGGAATAATCACATACAATTTCAGTTCTTGAGATTTTTGATGAGCTAACCTACAACAGTAAAAGCGAAGCTCTTTACAAATCTGGTTTACTTGTAATTCACTTTAGTCCTAGGGTGACTCTTTGGAGTCCCAGTCCAAAGTGGGCTAAAGAGAAGGGGATTAGTAACCTGAATTTCCAACTCTGTCTTTCCCTGGTCTCTGACTTTTTATCTCTTTAGACCCTCTGCCTATTAACAACATAGTGTAGTTTCTCAGGACCTCTTTTGGGTAACAAAGGCTCCTAATTAGGAACTGCTTCTGGTGCCAGGCATACTCCTCTGAGTTGTTGTCTCATCCAGATACTTTCTCACCATGGTTAGTTGTTTGATAACATGAAATCTTTGGTAGGGCTTGGAACTAGGAATGGGATCATTGACTCTATTGTCTTAGTTAAGGTTCTCATTATTTTACTTCCAGTTATATCCTAGCTGGTCTCCTTCCATTGAGCCATGTCCCTTGCCATCTAACTTCTTGACCATTGCCAGAAGTAGCTTTCTAAAGAAGCCTAAACACAAATCACATTACTAGCTCACTTAAACTTTTTTAGTAGCTCTCATTATTTACAAGATGAAGGCCAAATTCTTCAGCAAAAAAGAGACTCACTAGTCTTCCCTTGGTCTACCTCTACAATAGTGTTGTCTCTCATTGCCTTTCTCCTTGTACTCTGGATGCTAACCTATGCCTGAAATGTTTTATGTCTTTATAGCTTTGCTTGTACTGTTCTCTTTTCTAGGAGTGCCTTTCTTCTACCCTCAAACTCTATCCCCTTGGCCTGAAGAACTCCTCATCCTTTAAAACCTGGAAAAACTGACTGTTGTTTTTTTCTATAGAACTTTCTTCATGTATTCTCTTATCACCTCATTTTCCACAGAGTAGACTATGGTGTCCATTTTGTCCCTATTATATTCCATGTGTATTTAATATTTTTGGGCTAACCAGCCTACCTTAGCAGTTACTAATGTGTGTGTGTGTTTCTTCTTACTAGACTATAAGGTCATTAAGGGGGTATAGAATGCATTGTAACTATGCCCATTCCTTAGCAGAACTCTGAGAATACAATATGTGCCTTAAAAATGTCTGTTGAAGTAATTGAATGAATGTTTCTAGCATCCTATGACATGTTGAGATGGCCTACAGTTTGGAAAAGCATGTCTAAAAGTCCCTGTAAAATTTTGAAAGTCACCAAAAACTGGCAGAGTACATGTTCAACTAGTTCAGTTCATCATGAGGTAGGAGGCATTCAGCAAGTGTCTGTTGAATGAGTGAATTACAAAAGAACTCACCCAACAAATAATATAGTGAACCATATAATAAGCTGAAATAACTAAACAAATATACAAATAGCATTTTCTGATTGCTGCCTATTTGGTTCTTTTATGTGAACTCTGTGACCTACTAAATGGCTCATGCCAATTAGCCCATATAGAAACTGGTACTAGAATATGGCAACAGTATAATAAATAATCTAAGCAGGGCAGATGAAGAACTGCATATCCCCCCCCCCTTTTTTGTATTTGTTAATTTTTATTTTTATTTTATTTTTCTTAAACTTTTTATTTTGTATTGGAGTTTAGCCGATTAACAATGTTGTGATAGTTTCAGGAGCACAAGCAAAGCAACTCAGCCAATGTATCCATTCTCCTCAAACTCCCCAAGAATTGCATATCCTTGATGGTTGCTAATTGTCTGAGGGAAAGGGTGACTAGAAGAAATGAAAAAATTTAACATTATTACTCACATGCTTGAGGTTTGTATGGCTGCCATTAATAGGTGATGGCCTATCACACTTATAGGTAGATACAGTTTGAGTGTTAAAGCTTGAGTTTTTTGTTTTGTTTTGTTTTGAAGTATGAAACATACCAAGAACGAATAGGAATTTTAAAAAAATGGGAAAGGGTTGATTTTTAGCTGAGAGAAAAAAATGTTGACAATAACTATATAATTATAAATTTAAAAGCTTAGGAAATTGAGGTATAAGTGTAGGAATTATGTTGATATTTATATTGGCAAATAATCTTAGAACATTGATACTAGTTGTGAACTATACCACTTAAGAGTGATGTGGTAAATTTCTGAATGTAAATCGTAGGATAATTATAATAATAATACAGACCAATGTAAAAAGTGAAGCCTGAGGAATAATCTCATGTAGGGCATCAAATATGTGTTGGCATTTATGAAATGCACAAGATTTTATAAAATTCCTGTATGAACTAAATGAGAAAATGAGGTCACACTTGGAAAGTGACCATCTAGCCAGGCTCCTCATTTTTTATGGAATTTTCATTATTTTGATCCATAGTATCAGTTCCTTTGTTCTTGTTCCACAAGGTGGTTGGTTCACTGAGGATAAAGGCGGAGCCTGATGAAGAGGAGCTTGGGCTTCTGTGTGTTACCTAAGACTGCACCTCAAGAGGATTTACTGCGTATGTGGTTGTCATCACTGATTCCTTATTTGCCTAATGATGTGGCTGTACTTTCAAACACAAATGCAAAGTATGGGAGGAATCTTTTACTTCTAGTTGGTTAATGTTAATATTGCTTGTTAAAGGCCCTTTGAGATTTAGGAATTTTAGCTCTATGAATACAGGGATAATCTTAACAATCCTATAATTCCAGGGACCAAATATTACTTCAGGTTTTCCAACTCCTGCCAGAACAGTACAACTTGGTGGAGGCTCTCCCCTGGTGTTAGGATTGGCCTAGCTCAAGGTTACCTTTCTTCCTGGAACATGACCTTTTTGAGATGTAGTCTCTCTTACTTCATCTACTGTCTTTATCATTTTTTTTTTTTTTTGAGTCATGCTCAGTGTGGTATGTCTGACTTAGACTGTTCTCTAAACTTTTAAATATCATAATTTTGAAATATTTGAGTTTCACTGTTGCAATAAGAATTATATTTAGACGTAACCAATTTGAACTTAATTTTCTCTTCTTTTTCTGGTATCCTTAGGTTATTGATTATAGATCTTTTTATTTTTTATTTATTTTTTACTTTTGGCTCTATCGGGTCTTAGTTGGGGCACTCGGGATGTTTGTTGCAGTGCGCAGACTTCTGTCTAGTTGTGGCACGTGGGCTTCTCTCTAGTTGTGGCGAGTGGGTCTTCTCTCTCCAGTTATGGTACAGGAGCTCTAGAGGGCATGGGCTCTGTAGTTGTGGTGCGCTGGTTTAGTTACCCCACAGCATGTGGGATTTTAGTTCTCCAACCAGGGATCGAACCTGCATCCCCTGCATTGGAAGGTGGATTCTTTACCACTGCACCACCAGGGAAGTCCCTTTTCTTTACTAATATATGCATTTAGTTTCCCTCTAGGTACTTTTTTTGTTACTTTCCATAAATTTTGATGTCTTATTTTCATTTCCATTTAGTTCAAAATTGAAAAAAAAATTTCCCTTGAGAGTTATTCTTTGAAGAAATTGTTTAATCTCCACATATTTTCGAATTTGCAGCTATCTTTCTGTTACTGATTTCCAGTTTATTCCACGTGGGTCTGAGTGCATACATTGTATGATTTCTAGTTTTTCAGATTTGTTAAGGTATATTTTATGGCCCAGAATGTGGTCCATCTTTGAATGCTGCATGTGAGTTTGAAAAGAACATGTATTCTATTGTTGGAGGAAGTAATCTATAGATATTAATTGATTAATCCAGTTGATTAATCCATCAATCCAGTTGATTGTTGGTGCTGTTGAGTTCAACAGTGTCTTACTGGTTTTCTGCCTATTGGATCTGTCCATTTCTCATAGGGGGTGGTTGAAATCTCCGACTATAATAAGAGATTCGTCTATTTTTCATGCAGATTTTATCTCATGTAGTTTGACAGTGCTGTTAGGTACATATACATTAGGGATTCTTATATTTTCTTAGGGAATTGACTTTTATCATTATGTAAGCCTTTATCTATCCCTGATTTTTCTCCTTGCTCTGGATTCTGCTCTGTTTGAAATTACTATAGCTACTTTAGCTTTCTTTTGATTAGCACGTCATATGTTATATGTGTTAGCATGGCACACATCTTTTTCAATCCCTTTACTTTTAATATATTTGTGTCTTTATATTTAAAGCAGGTGCCTTGTAGACAACGTATAGTTAGTCCTCGTGTTTTGATCCCCACTGACAATCTCTGTGTTTTAATTGGTTTACTATTGAGACCATTTATGTTTAAAGGAATTTTTTATATAGTTGGATTAATACCTATTATATTTGTTACTGTTTTCTAATTGTTGCCGTTGTTCTTTGTTTCTGTATTTGTCTTCCACTCCTTTTTTGCCTTTTGTGATTTTGATTGATTATTCTTTATGACTATTTTTTCTTTCTTTTTTTTTAAAGTTTTTAAGTGGTTGCCCTAGAATTTGCGATATGTATTTATAATTAATCCAAGTCCACTTTCAAATGAGACTCTATTGTTTCCCAGGTAATACAAGTACCTTATAATAATAAAATATTCCTAATTCCTTCCTTTGGCATCCTCAGTTTTGGTGCTTAGTTAAGTCTACCTTAGTACAAGCTGCTTGGTTATTTATCAAACGTACAATGCCATTATTTATTTCAGGTTATCAGAATGTTGTTCATTAAAGAACATATAAAACTTGTTGAGTGCTTGTAGTTATCTCTTTATGCTTTTTTAAGATTCTCTCCAGTGATGACAGAATTTTTCTTAAAAATAATTTTTAAGAAAACCTAGAAAAGCCAGATAATGGTTTCTGCATCAACTAAATTGGCATTTCTGGAAAAAAATTCTTCACCATTAAAGCAACACTTCTTGCCTCTTTCTTACTATCTTCTCATTTCACATAATTCTTTTATTTTCCTCTGTTAATACTCTTCTCTGTCCATATCCTTGAAGAAACAAAGTGCCACTTTGGTTGGTTTGGGAAAACAACTCCCTGCAGTATATTTGACTATCTTCTCTCCCCTGCCCCCCCTCCCCCATCGTATGTATTTTAATGTGATCTTCCTGGTATCAGAGGTAATGTTAAACTCAAACAGATGATCACTGACCCTTCTTACTACTAGTCTGAAGTTAGGTGCTTTTATTTTAGATCTTTCTCAGATTTTATTAATTAATTCAACAAATATTTTTTGAGTGCCTATCACATGTCAAGCATTGAGGACTCTATAGACAATAGAACAGGCATGGAAATTATAGTTTTGTGGGTAAATCAGTCGTTGATTAATAATCTCACAAGGAAATGTCCAAATATAGTTATAACCTTGATAGGGAGATGCATGCGGCTGTAAAGGCCTATAAAAGGAGATTTGACCTAGTCAGGGAGGTCAGCAAAGGCCTCCTTCAGGAAGTGGTAACACTTGAACTGAAGTCTGAAGCATGAGTAGACAGTTGATGAGGGGAGAAAGATCCTTCCACATAGAGGGAGCAGTGTGGGCAAAAGCCTTATGGTGGGGAAGGAGAGTGGCTAGTATGAAGGACTGAAAGGATTCAAGGGAGGCTGAAGGGGTGGGTTAGGTAGGGACCAGGCTATGTTGAAGAATTTTGGTTTGTTTTGTGTTGTTTTCATGAGTATTGGGAAACAATTGAAAGGTTTTAAACAGTATGCAATAAATTTGTATTCTGAAAAGATTATTCTGACTATAGTGGAAATGATGGTTTGCAAGGGGCATATAGTAGATGTAGATAGATTAATTTAGGAGGCTGTTATAATGTGAGAAGTGATAGTAGGCTGATATAGAGGAAATGGTGAGAAGTAGATAGAGTAAATAATACTTAGAAGGGAAAATCAGTGAGACTCATGGATTTGATATTGAATGGTAAGAGAAGGAGATGACTAAGGTTTGGGGCTTGTGCAGTGGAGTGGATGTGGTGCTTTTTATTAGAATAAGCAACACTGGAATGAGACCAGATTTTAAAGGAAAGATCATGGGCTAGGTTTTATACATTTTGAATTTGAGAGGCCACAAAACGTCAAATTGACTAAATGAGGATGTTGCTCAAAGGAGTCGAGGTCTGAACTGAAGGTATGAGTTGCTGTGGTAACTGTGAATGAAGATGTACATGGTAAGAATATGGAGAAGGGGGTGCCTAGGACCCAATTTGAAGAACTCCTAACATTTAGAGACTAGATAGAGAAGAATGAACCTCAAAGGAGACAAAAGGTGTGATCAGAGAGATTAGAGGAAAAGCAGAAGTTTTTGTTTTTTATTTTTTAAAAAAGACTTTAATAATGGCAGGAGTCATCTGTGTTTTTGTTTTTATTTTAAAATGTTCTCTTATTAAAAAAATATTATTGACTCCCAACAGTTGTCTGTTAAAAATAATCTTTAGCCCCTTTAAACATATCTTTGTCTCTTAAATGCGAAGCAGTTGTGTACGTGTCAGGTGTGTCTTTGAGTTCTACTAGAAGGGAGGTAGTTTTTGCCACAGGAAGTGTTTCATCGGGAAGCAGATGTGCTCCAGTGATAGGAGATGGGAAGGGGATGTTTTGTTATTAATTACTTAGCTTTGTATAAACAAAGACTTTGTATTTTTGAAAGATGTCTTCTTCTGGTTTATAGAAATTAATCTATTTTTAAAGCTTTTCATGAGTCAATCTAAGAGGTGTATACTCTCTTTTCTAGTAACAGAACTCTAGAACTCTGTTAATTGTAGCATGTTATGTCTTCTATTACAAAAGAGCACGTGGGATTTATAGGATAGAATTTCAGTATAGAAAAGGTGTGTCTTAAGACAGGAAGCAGTGGCAGACTAGTATTTGTAAACTGAGAAAGCTCAAGCTTTTCATCTCTGCTTGCTTCCCTTAGTTTAAATAAATCTAAAAAGCCATTTTAATAAGAAACTGATATCCTATTTTAACCTTTAAAAGAGAAAGAATTTTAGCATTTAAGCTAAATAACACTAGAATATCTAGACATAATGTTACAATAGTGTTGTAAGCCTACATTTCTCAGTTGTGTTCTGTGGATCATAATTTGGAAAATACTAAGTTAAAGAGGTTATGGAATCCTGCACTGGGGATTAGGATTTAAAAATATATTTATTTAGGGACTTCCCTGGCGGTCCAGTGGTTAAGACTCTGTGCTTCCAATGCAGAGGGTATGGGTTTGATCCCTGGTTGGGGAACTAAGATCCCACAGGCTGTGCTGTGTGGTGGAAAAAAAAATTAATTTAAACTTTCTGCTTTCAAAAGAAGTAAGAATACACACTCGTAAAATTTCATATATTACAGAAATTTATAATGTAAAAATAACAGATTTTATTATTGTTAAGAAAATATTTAAGAGAAATGATACAAATGAACCTATTTACAAAACAGAAACAGGATTAGAGAACCCACTTACGGTTACCAGGGGGAAGGGATGAGGGGAAGGGATAGTCAGGGAGTTTGGGATTGACATGTACACACTGCTATATTTAAAATGGATAACCAACAAGGACCTACTGTATAGCACAGGGAACTCTGCTCAGTGTTATGTAGCAGCCTGGATGGGAGCGGAGTTTGGGGGAGAATGGATACATGCATATGTATGACTGAGTCCCTTTGCTGGGCACCTGAAACTGTCACAACGTTGTTAATTGGCTATACTCCAACATAAAATAAAAAGTTAAAAAAAAAAAGAAATAGCACCAGATTTTCTCTTCTTGTATATTCCACCATGTACATACTGACAAATTAATGATAATCTTCAATAAAAGTGGGATCCTGGGTCCCTGGGGCTCGAAGGGTGTGTGTGTAGGATACCTGACGATGCTGTCCCAGCTGGTACTTTCTGCCGCCGCCGCAGCAGCCCCCTCTCTGAAGAACGCAGCCCTCCTCGGTCCAGGGGTATTGCAGGCAACAAGGATCTTTCACACAGGGCAGTCAAGTCATGCCCCTGTATCACCTCTTCCTGAATATGGAGGAATATTTCGTTTTGGGCTGATCCCTGAGGAATTCTTCCAGTTCCTTTATCCTAAAACTGGTGTAACAGGACCCTGTGTGCTTATCTTATATTTACTGGGCTTATCTTATATTTACTCTCCAAAGAGATATATGTGATAACTCCAGAGACCTTCTCTGCCATATCAACAATAGGATTGCTTATCTATGTAGTTAAAAAATATGGTGCCTCTCTTGGGGAATTTGCTGATAAACTCAATGAGCAAAAAATTGCCCAACTAGAAGATGTGAAACAGGCTTCCATCAAACAAATCCAGGATGCAATTGATCTGGAGAAGTTGCAGCAGGCACTGGTTCAAAAGTGCCATTACCTTTTTGATGTCCAGAGGAATAACATTGCCATGGTCTTGGAGGTCACTTACCGGGAACGGCTGCATAGAGTATACAGGGAGGTAAAGAATCGCTTGGAATATCACATCTCTGTGCAGAATATGATGTGTCAAAAGGAAAAAGAGCACATGATAAACTGGGTGGAGAAGCACATGGTACAGAGCATCTCTGCGCAGCAGGAGGAGACAATTGCCAAGTGCATTGCAGATCTAAAGCTGCTCGCAAAGAAGGCTCAAGCACAGCCAGTTCTGTAAATGCATCTATCCCAATTGAGACAGCTAGAAACAGTTGACTGACTAAATGGAAACTAGGCTATGTGACAAAATCTCTCTGTGTTGCTGTCTACTGAAGTTACAGTTTCCCTTTCCTAAAAATGAAAAGTTTGTTTCATATAATGAGAGAATTAAAACAATCTATTGGCCAGTAAGATGTTTCTCTCATCCTTCTTGCTCTGCATTTTGAGTTGTTCCATGATCACTTTTGAGTAAGCAGTTTGCTTTGAATAAAACTTGGTACCTGACTAAAAATTATCAAGTTACAGTTTAAATTTGAATTAATTCAACCATCTTGTAATAAAGTGACAGTGGAAATGAAAAAAAAAGTGGGATCATAATCTACTTTTTTATAGTATATATTGCTTTTCTACCTTATCTCTTAGACCTCTTACGTAAATTTCTGTTTTAAGTTTTTTCTTACTATTATGAATATGGTATATACTCACAGTTAAAAAATAAAACTGTAAAGATCTAAGGTGATTTCTCAGTTGTACTCCTCACAGGCAATCACTCTTTAAAAGTGTTCCTTTGTAGCACATATTTGTTTTTGCATAGTTATGTACTATGATTTGTCACTCTCCTATTGATGGTCATTCACATTTCCCTCGCTTGCTTCCTTCCATTTAAAAACTGCTGCAATTCATAAAGTGCAGAAGATTGTTCAGTTTTTAATTGTGCTTTATTTATATGTTGTGGATAGTCTTTGATGTCTCCAAGGAAGATTGCTGTATCTTTGATTCTCAGCACACTACCATGAGCTAAACCTCTATGTGATGTATATGCTCTCACAGAATATTTCCGAGAAATATTCTCACTTTACCCTCAGTCCCAATACAATTTTTTATTTTGGTGAACTTAACTGAATCTTATGGGAGCCTTGAGAATTCCATCAGTCCTTTTATTTACAAATCTATCTTGGCTTGCTATTCACAGTTTGGCCCGTGAATCAGTAGCATAGGTATCACCCAAGAGCTTTTTAGAAATGTAGAATCTCAGGCCCTCACCCACGTGTACTAAAGCAAAACCTACATTTTAATTCAATCTCGTGGCGATTCATCTACATGTTACACAATGTGAGAAGCGTGGTTTAGAAGCAGATCTATTGCATTATCTTTTTATGCTTGGTCTTCTGTGCCCACATCATGAGTTTGATCCTTTGGTTCTTATTGTTCTGATATAGAGAAGAGGAAGAAAAGAAAAAAATGAAAAGTTTGAACTAAAGAGTGGAAATTACTAAGGTTAAGAGCTATTTACCCTCTGCTTTTATTGTCTTCTAATGGTAAGGTCTCCTATTGATTTTTACCTGGTTTTTTACCATACCAGTTATATGGAAAAGAGAAAATATAGTCAGTTCTACTATCATGCTCGGTTTTGTTTTGGTTTGTGTTTTAAAAATAAAATTATTTTTTTATTTTTATGACGTTTAAGGTGTTTTAAAAAAATTCTTTAAATTTAATTTTATTTCATGCTTGTTTTGAAAATGAGGATTTATACCATATGATTGATAGTAGGGAACAATTTGAGCATTACATGAATTTTGTGTTTGTTTCTGTGCCATTTGTTTGAGAAACGTTAGCTGAACACAGAAAACTATGTCCAAGTAAACCATGATGCTGTAGCAAGTACTGAAGGCATACATCTTGACCAACTCCCAGCTACCTCAGCTGCCCGCACTTGTTATGCGCCACATCTGTCCTCTTAAGTGTTACAGTTGTCCTTCAGATTTCAGGTAACCCACCTTTCATCACTTCCATCACATAAACACAAAAGCTACAACCGTTCTGATGACCACTTCCACAGGCAAACTTCAGGGTTTTTCCAAAGTAATGTGCTCTATTTATTTTAGCATTTAGGTGTTTCTTAACCATTTAACCTGTGTGAAATGGTCTACAGTTTTTATTAGCTTCTTATCTTTTTCTATGTGTTATTGTTTCTGAATGTTGCTTCCCAACCCCAGCTTCCTCACAAGTCTTGAAGTTTTATTTTGTGCAATTTTGTATAGTATGCTGATTTTTAGAAGTGCGTGTCACATTGTAGCAGAATTGAGTATAACAATAGAATCTCAAGATTAAGAGAATCTCAAAAGAAATTGGTTCTATCCCTTCTGCCTTAGATGTGGTTAAAAATTCCTTTACAACACACTTTCCTAACATTCTATAGGCTCCTCTTCCTAATGTCAGTCTTTCCTGGTCAACTGGCAGTTCCAAGAGGATAGGGACAGTGCTGTATTCTTTTATGTTCCTCTAGTCTTAGTGCCTGATACATGGCAGGCACTCAATAACAATTTTAAATATGGCTCTATGTGAATATAAGTACTTGTATGTTTATCTACAGGATTCAGATGTTTCTTTTGACTTAACAGAGTGGTTCTTAAAGCTGTGCTTTAAATATTACAAATTATTATTAAGAAAATTAATAATAATTAGTTGATACTTAAGGTGGTAGTAATGTTCTTGTATGACACTTCAATCAGTAGCCAATTTTTATATTAGGATTCATAATGAATGTGGTATTTCAGCAGTAGTAGTGTCATTGTTTCTAATTTTAAAAATTATAAAACCTGTGAATATTTTCTTAAAAATTATAAATTCATTATATATATTTGATAAAATTCAGAAAATGAAGTGTATCAAGTTATTGTCTTAAATTCAGATGAAAGATAAAACTTGGAGAAGTAACTAACATAAATGATATTAGGCTTTCCTAATGATAGAAGATAATTTGAAGCATTTGCCAGATCCAGCATTAGCCAGCTGTGAGAGACAGGAATCTCTTCATTTCTTTGATTATTCCTACAAAGAGACTGTCACTTCCTCAGTCTATAGTTCTTTTGTTTTCTGATTTCGCTTGAATCTTTTTCTGTGCTGTTTAATATTTTCCACTTCCATATTCCTTAAATAGGGAAGTGTATGGTAAGAAGAATTGTCGTAGTTCCTCAAAAGAATTGAGTTGACAAGTTTAGAAACTATGGCAATTATTTTTACCTTACCTATTTAGTGTGTAAAAGTATTTTCTCATTTAACATTGAGTCTCTGAATTTTACAATGTTAACTTTGGGGCTCAAGTTCTACTCCTATGGTGCAACTTTTCTCAAAGTTATAGTTTTAATTTAATTTTTCACTGAGGTATTTTGGTAGGGTGATCTTGATTACCCTCATGAAACTTGTGAAACTAGATACTTTGTTATATGTATTACTCAAAAGATATTCTGAAATAGGGACCATTACAGTATTAATAATAAAAATATCTGTTATAGACCCGAAGGAAGTAGTTTGAAGTTAAAAAAATTTTTACTTGTGTAATATCTTATTTTGATGTAATTTTAAACCTATAGAAAATTTACAAATGTGCAAGAAACATCCATATACTCTTTACCTAGATTCAGTAATTGTGTACAGTTTGCCCCATTTCTTTGGTCATATTTTATCTACCTTTACATGCATAGTTTTTTCCTTGAGTCATTTGAGAGTGAAGTGGAAACATCATGCCTCCAGATCCCCAAATACTTCAGTGTGAATTTCCTAAGAATAAGAACATTCTCTTTCATAATTAAAATCAGGAAACTTAATGTTGATATGATTCTATTATCTAATCCAGAATCCACATTCAAATTTTGTCAATTGTCCCAATTATGTTCTTTATAGCGTTCCCCCCACTTTAGGATCAAATCCAAAATTATGCATTACTTTCAATTGTTTCTTCTTAGTTTCTCCTTTGATTACAACAGTTCTTTAGCCTTTCTCTGATTTTCTTGACCTTGACATTTTTGAAGCAAAGGATACAGTTATTTTGTAGATTTTCTTTAATTCAAGGTTATTTGATGCTGCTTGTGATTAGATTTATGTTATACCTTTTTTTTTTTTTTTTTTTTGGCAGGAATAAATCACAAGCTATTCTTTCATAGCTCGTCATATCAGGAGGTGCATAATATTGGTTTGTTCCCGTATTGGTATGTCTGTCTGTCTGTCTGTCTGTCTATATGTATTCATTCATCCATTCATTCATTCTCTTCAATGCATTTACTCCTTATCTCAAGCCTAAAATACACAGAAAGTGCTTTCAGAATTGCTAACCCATTACACTGGATAAGTAACCTTACTGAGTAGAGTACAGTATTTACAGTTTTTTTTACGTAAAATTTAATTGTGGAAAAATGCATAAATTTTAAGGGAACAGTTGGATGAATTTGACAAATAAACACACCCATACTCACATGTATATCAAGACTTAGAAAGTTTCCATCACTCCAGAAAGCTTCCTGATGTCCTTTTCTTGTTAATAATGCCCTCCACCACTTACAACTGCTTTCCTGATTTTTCCCCACTGTAGATTAGTTTAGCCTGTTTTAAAACTCTGTAGAAATCATACGGTATGTGCTCTTTTGTGTCCAGTTTCTTTTGTTGGCATAATATCTGTGGTATTCATTCACATTGTTTTGTTATTAGTAGTTTATTCTTTTTATAGCTGAGTTGTATACCGTTGTATGAAAACATCACAATTTGTTTATCCATTCTACTGTGATGGACATTTGGGTTGTTTTCAGTTTATGGGTATTGTAAATAAAGCTGCTGTGAACATTGAAATACAAGTTGGTATATTTTCATTTTTTTTTCTTGAGTAAATGCCTGTGAGTGGAACTGATATGCATTAGGTAGATGTATCTTTATCTTTGTAAAAAAATAATTGTCAAATTTGTTCTATACCATTTGTATCATTTCATGCTTTCATTACTAATTATGAGATTTCTGGTTGCTCCACATCCTCACCAACATCTGGTGTTATTAGCCCTTTAAGTGTTAGCCATTTTAGTGAATGAGTGATATCTCATTATGGCTTTAATTTGTATTTCTCTAAATCCTGATGAGGGTTGAGTACTTTTTCATATGCTTATTGACCATTCATATAGCTTTCTTTGCAAAGGGTTTGTTCAACTCTCTTTGCCTATTTTTAAAAATTGGGTTTTCATTTTATTAATAAGTTGTGGGAGTTCTTTATATCTTGTGGTACAAATTGTGAGATGTATTGTGTATATTCTCTCCCATTTTGCTTGTTGATTTTCTTAATATATCTCTTATTAGACATTTTAAGGTTTTTATTTTTTGAATTCATATTTGTTAATGTTTTCCCATCATGGTTATTATGTTTTGTATTGTAAGAAATCTGCCTACCCTCAGTTCAGAAAAATATTCTCTTGTGATTTCATTTATAAGCTTTATCATTTTATATTTTACATTTAGGTTTATTTTCCATCACAGATTAGTTTTTGTGGATTATCTGATGTGCCATAAATAGAGATTAGAGCTTAATGTTTATTGTTTTTCTCTTTATGCAGATGGACATTTCAAAGTGTTTTTTTAAGACAAGGGAAAATTTTACGGTTGTAATATACTCTAATTTATATATTATGCTTTTGGGAAAGCCGAGCAGTTCAACATTTAGAAGTGTATAAATTTAGAGACTATATAAAACAAATGAAGATGAGATTATTGCTTTGTGATAATGGAAATAATTAGAACATTTTAATATGTTTCAAAGAATAGGTATGTTACTAACTTTACTCTTTGGCAGTAATAAGAAAGAGACTTAGTATAAGAACTGTTTTTCATTGTACATATTCTACAAATAAATAGATGGTTTTTTAGGTTTCCACATGAAATCATCATTTTTTTATACAACTTGCAAAGTGATTTGATTGCCATGTTATATCTCTTTCATTGGTGGTCTAAAGTCTGTCAGGCTTTCCATTCGAAACCCCTATTTTCAGGAGTTTATGAGCAGACAGTTGAAAAAAAAAATTAACCAGCCCAAAACTTGGCATTCATGATCTTGGTTCAATATAAGGTACTTGCCTTAAAATTCTAAGCAGTCAGCTATTTTTTTTAAAAGTTGCAAATAGCGCAAAGAGGAATAAAGGAATTTCTTTGGTTAAATAGATAGGGAATATTTTTCCAGACAACTTATCCCAATTAGATTTACAAAGCAAACTTTTCCCTGCTAGAAATCATTTAAGTATGTACTTTCCTGTGTTCCAGTTCCCACAAGATGTTGCCTCAAGACTTTCCTTTTCCTTTGCTATAGTTCATAGCAAATATCCTCTATCCCTTTTCTCTTTTCTATCCATCTGTGCTTTTAAAATTTTCCCTAGTATGTTTACATTAAAAATGGCTTTGTATTTTGGTATTCTTTTGTCCTTTTTTCCTCATCTTTGCAGTGCCTACTTGCACAAAACAGTATATGACTATCTGTTGGTTGATAAACAGCATTAACTTTGAGAGAAGTTGTGGTGTAAATAGCAAGGATTTTCTTGACATGCAGACTTTAAAAACTATTCTGAAGAGTTGTCACTTAGAGAGCAGGCTTTTAGGCAAGTTTTTTTCTTCTTCCGGAAAGTGTGGATGTCAGCTTGAGTACTTTCACAATCTGTTTTTAACCTAGTATCATTCACATAGTGAACGCTTAACTGCTATTGGTTCATGAAGGTGTCTGTGGGTTTTTTGTCGCTTTTATTTCACTTCTCATTTTTAAAAAAAACCATTTCCTGAAAACTCAGTGCAGAAATATAACCTACTGCAGGAAGCAAGATGATCTTCTTTTGTTGTATTCTGAAGATAATTTGCTTCAGACAGGAGGTTTTTGGGTTCTTGCTGAAATTTCGGAGATCTGGGAAAATGGGGTAATAACATGACACCAGCTCTTAAGCAGCAACATCTGCTGTGGTTCAAAGCCACACAAAGAAAGCTGCTTAAGCAGTTGAATGTTTTGGAGTGCACGAACAAGTGTGGTTCAACTGCAAAGACTGCAGAGCAGTGGAAATTTAACGTTTTGAGAAGTTAAAATATGGAGTCGTGGAAGATGAGCATCTTTAAGAGACAAACATCACCGTGTCCTCCAAGCTATCGAAGATCTTTGTCAGAACCTGCTTATGCACATTCAGAGATAGGAACAAACTTAAAGAGTTATCCATGGTGTGGTCCAGTGAAAAGCAAGAGGAAGAAAAATGAACAGGCTGTTTCCAACCTGGGAAAGCCACTGGGTGCTTATCGGTGGCAAACACATCCCAGCTTTAGGTGGAAAGGGGGCAAAAGGGAGCAATTGCAAAATAATAAAGAAGACTTGGATGAACCACAACAAGAGGTCCTGCCAAAGATGGTTGGGGATAATGTTTCTTCCTCTGCTAATGAGGTCCTTGGAACATCAATGGAGGAGCAGAACCTGGTCAACACTCAGTCACTTCGGGTTCCATTCAGCAGATCTCTTTCAGAGCCAGAACCCCACAGCAGTATCAGATTTGTTAGACGGTGGCCAACTTCAGTGGGGTCAGTGGAGTCTGAGCAGCAGGGATATTTCATCCGTGGCATTTTCTCTACTCTTTCCAATGGCTTCTCCAGGATGCTAAGTCTAAAAGGAGAATCAACCAATGAACCAGTAAGAGAAGGTATATTGTGATGAATAAGGGGAAAGAGGGAGGGCTCAGATTTAATTATTATTAGAATGTTAAATATTTGTGTTTTATAATAAATTACACCATTATATTTGGTCATTATAAAATAATTTACTTAATTAGTACCATTTTAAAAAGTAATAAATGCTACTTTAGAAACTCAATGAATGATAGTAATTAATAGTAAAAACTGGATGTAGAAGGAATTTTTAATTATGTTATATTCTTGAACTATATTTTGGGGCCTGTGTAAAACTATTTGTTTTGTCTTTCACCCTTTTTAATCCTACTGATCTACTTTTGTATGTTAAATGCAATTTAGAGGGAGAAATTATCAAATCATCTCCTCCTGACAAAGTTGAGAATTAAAAGGTAGAATTTCTATTATTATCTCTTCATAAAAATTGACAAATGTTATTAGAGAGAACTATTTGGGGCTGAATTGTATTGATAACTTTTAAGAAGTGGGACTTTTGATTTGTTCATGTCATAGTAATACACAGTTTGAATATGGGAGCAGAAGGTGCAAATCTTGAGTATTTCCTTAGATGACAGAATAGAAATTTGTGTTTGATTCATTTCAGGTAACAGAATCGTCAGTATTTAAAAAAAACTCATTTAGGACTTGTTTTATATTGATGATAGCATTTTAAGCTACAAAAAGAACTCTTAAATTTTTATCTGATTACCTTGGAAATGATTGACCTTATCTGATGAACTTTTCCAGTTATGAATGAGGACCTATGTTTGTTTCTTTTTTGAAAACCTTAACACTGAAACTTTTGAGTATGCTCTTACCATTAGAGAACTTTATCTTGTTTTTATTATGAGATTGATCACATCAGCAGAAGTTTAAACTCTTTCTAAAATTGTGGGAATTGTTGAATAATATTCTTATTGGAATACAATTTAATTTCTTTAAAAATATCAGTGAAAAATTGAGTAATTTTCCAAATATATTGTGCCAAAAATTCAGTATTTCTCCTAAACCTTGTTCTCCCTTAGATTTTCCTTGGCCTGATGAGTTTCAATTATACTATTAAGTAAATATATTTTCTTCTTACTCTTGGCTTATAGCTAATTACCGAAAGAGTAAAGTCTTTCTTGATGTGCCTTTATTAACATTCTGTTAAAATTTTTGAAAGGCTAGGTTGTTACATTTCCTTGGATACTAGTATATCTATTTCCTTGCCAGGTGATCATAGGATGATCTAAAGTAAAGGAGCATCAAAGGAAATTAAGAGTTTAAAAGAAATTCTTAGGATCAATGCCTCTCAGTGGTTAACACGTATACATTTGATAAAAGAAGGCTATAGGGTTTTTTTTTTTGATATCTGTATTTACAAACAGTTTTGGACTTTTATAGTTAACTTTCAGTTTTTAGCAACTGTGCCAACCTGTTGACAGCCCACTTATGTGTGAGGTGCTCAGAGCATGTGTCCTTGCTTTTTACACATTTATGGTCTACTTAAAGTGATATAAAATATCCTATATTTATTACTTCATAATATTTTATACATTCTGATCACATAATAATTATGCAAATGGTGGCATTTGCAGAGTTTAAGGTGCTAGGGATTTCAGGTCCAGGAAGTAAAGAACAGTACATAGTGTTCCTACCAGTCAGATCAGTAGTTTTTATTTAACGGTAACTATGATGTCTCCTAAGTGCTTCACTAGTGGAGAATCAAGCTCTTAAGACAAAAATGTACTGTTTAATACAAAGACTGGAGCTAGTTCTTGTGTAGAGATTTCCTTTTCTCTTTGGATTGTAACTTCTACCCAGCCTAGAGTCTACAGAAGTGGTTTTCTAATTTTCTGCGGTTGTGAACTTTTCTGCATTTCTCATTCCCCACAGGGGAAAGAGTACAATTGATCCAGGAGACTGAATTCTACTTCCATCTGTACCAGTTCTCATTTGTGAAATTTAATCTCTGAATTTCTCGTTACACTTTTGTGGAATAGTAATTTCTTTCTTATAAGATGATAAATGAAACTTGAAAATACTATGTAAATTATAGTTTATGTAGCATTTATTCACAAATATTATGTGTATTATAGTATTACGGCAAAGTGTGAGATTATTAGAATACAGATGTCTTTAAGAAAATCAATATACCATACTCAGGATCACTAATCAGTTGAAGAGGTAAAAGCTCAAAGGTTTCTCTACTGTACTGTGTTTACTCTCCAGTTGTACAGTATATATTCTTTCACCTGCTACAATATATAGGTCAAATGATAGAATATAAAAAATAAAACTTGTGCTTCTTATAGCCAAAAGTAATTCCAGCTGCTTTGGGCCCATGTCTGATGATGTCACCATGCTTGCAACAGTGGAAATAAATTGAAACACCCAATAAAAGAGGATTAACTAAACATATTATGACATATCAAATCAACAAAATACCATACAGTCTATATAACTGTCATGAGCTGTGTTAAGCTTAGAAGAAACTATAAAATATAAACATACATGGGATGTAAACTACATCTGTCGAATGTGTATAACACTTAAAAGGAGAAATTACTGGGAGGCAGTTTTATTCCTAAATTATTTTTCTTCCTCTGTCAGTAGGTATAGATAGGAATAAAAGATTTAAAAAGAAAAAAAAGAAAAAGAAACTAGGAAAAGAAATTAAATATACCTTAGGTAGTTCTCCTTTCTGGTTACAGTTAATATGTTGTCTTTATCTATAATGTTAAAGTAATAACAATATACTCTCTCCCTGTGTTACATTTTTAAAATTTTGAAAACCTCCTGACATGGGAACTAGAAAGCTTTACTTTTTTTCTTCTAGATAATTTTCTTATAATAGTCTCACTCAAATTTAATGAATTTATTAATAAAAAATCTTATTCAAAAGGACCTTATACATTAACTCAACAGACACTGCTCTCAGTACTGGGAACATAACACATTATTTTATTAAGTAACTAATGACTTCCTCACTTATTCTAAGGACTCAGTAACTAAATGAGGAAAAAATAGAGTACTCAGTTCATAAGATGTACATGTAATAAATAGTGGTAAGGTCTAGTTATTATAAGAACTTATATAATACCTCAGATCTTCTCTGTAATTGGACCTTCTGTTTTCTTTATATCATAATGAATTAACAAAAGAGACCTCTTTGCAAAATGCAGAGAAATATGTTCCTTTCCTGCCATTTCTCCTAAGAATCATTGCATTTCAGTATGCATAACCCTTACCCAGCTAGCATTTTGTCACTCATCTTTTGCTTTTAAGCTGTCTTGCAGTTGTTTATCCAGTGTTTTGTCACATATGATATTTATGTTGTCTATTGTTAAGCAACTTTGAAGTTAATAAATACATTTAAAAAAATTTTAGGCAATGAACTTTAATAATTTATACTATTTACATATAACTTTACTGTATTTAAAATTATCCAACATCAGTATAATTCTTTTATTTTTCAATAAATGTATTCTGGGTGTATTAGTCTGCTAGGGCTTCTGTAACAAAATACCACAGACTAGGTGGCTTAAAAAAACAAATTGATTTTCTCCCAGTTTCAGAGGCTAGAAATCTAAGATCAAGGTGTGGTCTGGTTGCTTTCTCCTGAGGCTTCCTCAGCTTGTAGTCAGGGCTGTCGTCTTGTTGTATTCTCACTTGACTTTTACTCTGTGCACAGGCAACTCTAGTGTCTCTTTCTCTTCTATAGGGACACCAGTCCTATTAGATTAGGGCCCCACACTTATGACCTCAGTTAACCTTAATTACTTCCTTAAAGACCCACAGTCACACTGGAGCCTAGGACTTCAACATATGAACTTTAGGGTGACACAGTTGACACAGTTCAGTCTATAACACCAGGGCACAAAGTTCTCATCAATTATGAGGTCATCAATGCAATATTTTAGCATAAATTTTAAAATGTTATCTGACATAGTCACATGCATGCTCACACAAAATAATTTGTTATGAAGTTAAGTAGCTTTAGAAAAATAGGCTATGTCACTAAATTTATTTTTCTCATTATGTATATTTTTAAAATGGTTATAAGCAGTATAAGTTGTCTTCCTTTTTTTCATTTAAGACTTTTTCATATACATTCCTATCTACTGACCAATAATCAAATTGTGGAGGATGTTGGACACTCTGATAATCTATTATATTGAAATGTTGAAGTAGGCTCTGTTGGACACTTCAGTTGTTTATAGTTTTTTCCCACTACAATTTTTCCTTATAGATATGCGCCCCATCCCCCTTTCCCCGATTTGGCTTATTTCTTTGAAGTATACCAGGAACGATTATACTGTGGAATATGACTATCTTATAGCTCATTATATATTATAAGATTTTCCACTAAAAAGATATAACACATTATTAATGCCTGTAACAATTTATGAGTACAGTTTTCCCCCATGACCTTACCAAGTTGGGACTTAAGCATTGT
Organism: Hippopotamus amphibius kiboko; assembly: GCF_030028045.1. Lineage (NCBI taxonomy): Eukaryota > Metazoa > Chordata > Mammalia > Artiodactyla > Hippopotamidae > Hippopotamus > Hippopotamus amphibius. Next base: position 171,967,740 of record NC_080188.1, on the reverse strand, counting down.
TTTATTATACTTCCATGATTAGTGTTTTACTCATAGCATAGGGTGAGCAAAGGAAAAGATCTTTGGAGTTGGACAAGTGGATTCAGGTTTTTACCCATGCGTTGTCTAGTTACATGACTGAGAAAGTTTCACAGAACCTTTCTGAGCCTCCACTTTCATATCACTAAAGTATGAGATGATGATGACTATCTTGCAGGGTTATTATAAATAGCAAATGAAATAAGATGCCCAGCTCATATTAGGCACTTAGTTAATAAAAAGTCTTTATGATTATTAGTTTAATAGGTATATAATGTTGCTATTATATTTTTATTTTATTAGTGAAGTGGTACATTTTCCCATAAAATAGTTTATATTTGTAATATGATATTTGAATATTTTTCAGGTAGACTCTCTTTTGTTTCTTTTGACTAGCAAGTGGAATTTGAGTATATGTAGCAATATTTCACTTATTTTCAGTTATTCTGCATTGTAGCTTTTAAATTATTTACATTTATTCCAGACATTTTTCTTAACAATACAAATATATTCTTATAGTTAATTATTTTAAAAATTTGTTTTGGAGGTACTTAAGTATATTCTATCTGGGATTGATTTAGTTGTATGAAATGAGGTATAGGACTAAGCAAATTACTTGTAACTTAGTAACAGTTGTAACAAATTATTTCTTTCTATATGATTTCAGTATATGTTTAAAATTTTCTTTTTTTTATTAAAGATTTTTCTAAATTGAAGTATAGTTGATTTACAATGTTAGTTTCTGGTTGAAAGCTAAGTGATTCATTTTTATATATGTATAAACATATATATACACACGTATATAATATATAAACATAAGCTTTTTCATATTCTTTTCTATTATGGTTTATTACAGGATATTGAATATTATTCCCTGTGCTATACAGTAGGTCCTTGCTGTTTAGCAGATACAAACTACTATATATAAAATAGATAATCTCAAACTCCTAGTTTATCCCTCCTCCACCCCCTTTCTCCTTTGGTAATCATAAGTTTATTTTCTATGTCTGCGAGTCTGTTTCTGTTTTGTAAATACGTTCATTTGTATCATATTTTAGATTCCACATATAAGTGATATCATATGGTATTTGTCTTTCTCTTTCTGACTTATGTCACTTAGTATGATAATCTCTAGGCCCATCCTTGTTGCTGCAAATGGCATTATTTCATTCTTTTTTATGGATGAGTAGTATTCTATGTATACGCCGCATCTTCTTTATCCGTTTTTCTGTCGATGGACATTTAGGTTGCTTCCACGTCTTGGCTATTATAAATAGTGCTGCTGTGAACATTGGGGTACGTATATCTTTTTGAAATAGAGTTTTCCTCTTTTCTGGATATATGCCGAGGAGTGAGTTTGCTGGATCATATGGTAACTCTATTTTTAGTTTTTTAAGGAACCTCAGTACTGTTTTCCATAGTGACTGCACCACTTTACTTTCCTACCAACAGTGTAGCAGGGTTGCGTTTTCTCCACACCCTCTCCAGCATCTTATTTGTAGACTTTTTAGTGATGTCAATTCTGACCAGTGTGAGGTGATACCTCATTGTAGTTTTGATTTGCATTTCTCTAATAATTAATTATGGTGAGTATCTTTGCATTTGTCTATTGGCCATCTGTATATCTTCTCTGGAGAAATGTCTGTGTAGGTCTTTACCCATTTTTTGATTGGGTTTTTTTTTTCTTTCTTTTTTTTTTGTTATCGAGTTGTATGAGCTGTTTGTATAGTTTAGAAATTAAATCCTTGGCAGTTGCATCTTTTGCAGATACTTTCTTCCAGTCCATAGTTGTCTTTTCATTTTGTTTATGATTTCCTTTGCTGTGCAAAAGCTTGTAAGTTTGATTAGATTCCACTTGTTTGTTTTTGCTTTTATTTCTATTGCCTTGGGAGACTGACCTGAGAAAACATTGGTGTGATTTATGTCAGAGAATGTTTCCCCTTGTTCTCTACTAAGAGTTTTATGATGTCATGTCTAATATTTAGGTCTTTAAACCATTTTAAGTTTATTTTTGTGTATGTTGTGAGGGAGTGTTTTAACTTCATAGATTTACATGTGGCTGTCCAGCTTTCCCAACACCACTTGCTGAACAGACTGTCTTTTCTCTGTTATATATCTTTGCCTCTTTTGTCAAAGATTAATTGCCCATAGGTGTCTGGATTTATTTCTGGGCTCTCTATTCTGTTCCTTTAATTCACACATCTATTTTTGTGCCAGTGCCACACTGTTTTGATTACTAACTTTGTAGTACTCTCTGAAGTCTGAGAGGGTTATGCTTCCAGTTTTGTTCTTTTTTCTTAGGATTGCTTTGGCAATTCTGGGTCTTTTATGAATCCATATAAATTTTAGGATTTTTTTGTTCTAGTTCTGTGAAAAATGTCATGGGTAATTTGATAGGGATCACATTAAATCTGTAGATTGCTTTCGGTTGTATGGCCATTTAACAATATTAATTCTTCTAATCCAAGAGTTTAGGATATCTTTACCTTTCTTTGAATCATCTTCAGTTTCCTTTAGCAGTGTTTTGTAGTTCTCAGCATATAAGTCTTTCACTCCTTGGTCAGGTTTATAGCTACCTTGTTGAATTTATCAGTTTTAGTAGTTTTTCTGTGGAGTCTTTAGGGTTTTCTGTATATAGTATCATGTCATCTGAATATAATGACAGTTTTACCTCTGTCCTTCCAAGTTGGATGCCATGTATTTCTTTTTTCTTATCTGATTACTGTGGCTAAGACTTCCAATACTATGTTGAGTAGAAGTGGTGAGAGTGGTCATCCTTGTCTTGTTCCAGATTTTAGCAGGAAGACTTTCAGCTTTTTGAGTATTATATTGGCTGTGGGTTTGTCATAAATAGCTTTTATTATGTTGAGATATATTCTCTCTATACTTACTTCCGTAAGAGTTTTTAATCATGAATAGATTTTGAATTTTATCAAATGCTTTTTCTGCATCTGTTGAGATGATCATGTAGTTTTCATCTTTTCTTTTGTTGATATGGTGTGTCACATTGATTTGTGTATGTTGAACCATCCTTGTGACCCTGGGATGAATCCAGCTTAATCATGGTATATCGTCTTTTTCATGTGTTGTTGGATTTGGTTTGCTAATATTTTGCTGAGAATTTTTGCATCTATATTCATCAAAGATATTGGCTTGTAATTTTCTTTTTTGATAGTGTTTTTGTTTAAAATATTCTGAATGTTTCTGTGTCTGTTTTAAAATGTTGCCTGGGATTCCTCTTATTTCACAGATTTTTCTATTTCTGAAAGCAATTAGGTATTTTTTTCCTGCAAAATGAAATAGCCTTTTCTCCAATTAGAAAACTAAAAAAAAAAAAAATTCTGTATAAAATTGATACATAACCTATCTGATTCTCTGTTTTCTTTACAATAAAATAGAGCTAGTATTACAGATGTCATGAAGTTGATATAAGGATTAAATCAGATAGTATGTGTCAAGCACATTACCTAACTTACAGTAAGAGCTCAATTAATGGTAGCTTTAAAATAATCATAATGCTGTATGTTCACGAGGATATATCCAGGAATCTTTTTGCAGTAGACTTAATAGATGTTCTAATATTAATTATATATACATATATATATATATAAAATCAGTTTTGTCTTAGTGCTATTTTCTAAATGGGTTCTCAAATTCTGGGAATACTTTAGCTTCCTATTTGCTAACTGTTTAATAGAAGAACTATTGCAATTTTTTACAGTATATAGTCTTCCCAACCAAGAGCTCTGTGTGTGTGTGTGTGTGTGTGTGTATATGTGTACACACTTCCATTTGTTCTTGACTTCTTTAATTTTTCCATTGGAATTTTGCAAATTTTTTAATAACATAAAAAATTAATCTTCAATATTATTATACTTATGATTGGGCTCTGTTTTTATCGTTATGTATTACAGTTAATTTTAAAGATGTTGAGGAGGTACATTGATCTTTGTACTGAGCTCTAGTTTATTACTGATTAATTATCTGATATTTAAAACCACCTTATTGTAGAAGTGGAGTATTTTAGTGAAAAGATCAGTCTTTGGAAGACATAAAGACCTGTTTTCAAACTCTTTATGTCATCTGTTTGCTAAGTAATTCTTGGTGAGTTTATGTTTGACTTTTGAGTCTTACCTTCCTCATATTTAAAATAAGGATAATATCTATATTGAAAGATTATTAAAAAGCAACATAATGCAGTTGTCAAGAATCTGAGGTTTTCTTTAGAGATACTTGGGATTTAAACCTGGCTTTAAAGAGAATGATTAACACCAACTTTAGGATTTACCTTTGCTGGGGAGAACTAAGGAGACATGAGGGAAGGAGTGCATAGGTCGATGTAAGTCACTGGCATTGTTTTCATTAGGGGTTGAATTATGGTTTTAATGATATTTGTTGCAGTACAGATAAGGAGATGAATGGATGAGGCCATTTACAAATCAGGCCATGCATGACCCCTTAATAACAATAGGTCATGAATGAAAAATGATAATTAAAGTGATTAAAGATATGCTTAAATTCTGCATCTACCACTCATCAGTAATGTGACCTTTGGCAAATTACTTTATCTCTCTAAGCCTCAGTTTCCTCATTTGTAAGATGAAGTGATATCTACTCTGTAGGTTGTTGTGAGGGTTAAATGAAAGGGGATGTGTAAAGTCCGTAGCATGGGCGTGTCAGATAGTAAGAGCTCAACAGAAGTTAGTACCCAGCGATGTGTTGGAGCCAGTAAGCAGAAGGCAGTTTTGTGCATCTATTCCCAATTCCCATAGTGACATTGTAATGATAGCTTAAAATTAGCCATGATGGGACTATTTATACTCTAGAAATGTTGCAAATCAAAGAGGGATGATGTTTGGGCTGGGGGCAGAGGGTGGTGTATCAGGAGCCATAGTGTTAAACATTTAGTATCAAGCACTGGTTACTCATATTATTATTTAAATATTTAGAGTTAATAACTAGTATTATTGCAGAAAATATGATTTTGACTGTAGATTTAAATATGCTTTTTCTCACATTAAGAACTTTTATATTTGATATTTTATAGTATCAATTAAAGTTGAATACTGAGTTGTATTAAATGCCTTATTGTCATCCATTGAGACTTTTTTAAATCATTCTTCCATTATTCTACTAGCATTGAATGTCTAGGATAACCTATGTATGGTGGATAACTAGTTTGAGGTATTTTTTGCTGAAGTATGCTGGCACTTTTTTTTTTTTTTGGTAAGTCATCTGTGACTATGTTTCTGTCTTTAATATTGCACAGTAATTTTTTTATCTTATTTTGAGTAATTTTGAGATCAAAACTATGTATTACTTTTTAGCCCCTTGAATAAAATATTATCCTTTTTGGAATATTAGAATGATATATAATACTTTGCAAATTATCTCTAGTAAATTCATTGATGGTGCCTTAATTATTCACTGATTTTTTAAAAAGATGATTTAGTATTTTGCATTCACTAATATTGATAATTGTTTTTCTGTATCTTGCTTTATTTTGGTGCTGTCTTTAAATTATTTTCATGTGACTTTTCAGTATATTAATATGTGCTAAATAAGTAAAATAACCTCCAACATTAATAAAATTTATATTTATTTTTGCCTCATATTTACGTAAATTCAAATTCAGCTAATTATTAGGTGTAATCAATAAAAATAACTTGCTTGAATATTTTAGTTTATTTCCCTCAGTGAATTTGTATCAAAGTATTCAATGAATCTATTCTTTTTTAAAAAATTAATTTGTTTATTGAAGTATAGTTGATTTAATGTTATGTTAATTTCTGTCATACAGCAAAGTGATTCAGTTATACATATACATTCTTCTTTATTTTCAGCGAATCTATTTTTGAAAGTAGAATTTTTTTGTCCTTTTTGTCTCATGCTTAAATGATCAAATTTCACTCTTTCCATGTGGTTATGTAATTTCTGAGCAGTCTGAATAATAAAATGAAAAAATATGTGCTTTATATGCAAAGACTTTCCTTAACAAATAACTGGTTTGATTTTCTTATCTAAAACAAAGTAATTTAACTTAAACTCATCAAATCAGTAAGTAAATCAATAAGTTTATAGGAGAGAGCCAGCATCCTAAGGAATAAAATTTCCTAGCTATTTGTTTATTTATCTAAAATATCCTAGTGGCATTTTCAAAAATAAAAATAAAAAGATTATTCAGCTGTTATATCTCACCTTCTCCTGGCTGCCAGTGTTCTTTTTCATGCTCATTTTTTAGGAATTTAAGTTAGAGAGCCATTGATTATCAAACCCTTAGATAATCAGAAGATATTCTTTATTGAGATATTAGGTGCAAATGGTAGTTAATGGTGACATCAACTATATAGCAGTTTTTCTAGGCTATGCCCAATAATCTTGAGTGCTGAGCTACCTCCAACCTAGAATAGAATTTCTCTCTTCATACATTTGTAATCTGGACCTGTCTCTCAGCGTTAGAATTTGTTGTTAATCTCAGTTTTCAAAATCGGATATTCTAATTTTGGACGTAGGCTGAAAGCTAGTAGAATTCTCAGTAACCATTCTAAAACTTGCCTGCTTGTCCAAGTGATATATGTATATATATTTTTTTGATGTAGTTGCAATGGGGTCCTTTTTTTGCTCCTTAAGCCTATAAAGATTCCTTGGTTTTCAGCTGCTCATAATTTTCCAGTAAAGTCTTAATAAGGAAAGCAAAGCAAAAAAAAAAAAAAAATCAGGAAGGATTTGGTTTTAAATATTGTGATTAATAGTTTATTCCACTGGTTGGAATTTTATGTTGTGACTTGCACCAAACACTAGGGTCTCTGGCATTTACCTTGGAGCAAAATTAACCTATGACTTTTTATATTGGGCTCTGATACCTTTATGTAACTGGACCCAGATCTTCCTTTCTTTATTGACTCTCTTCATTTTTTCTTCATCACCAGCCACTGATGAAAGGGATGTAGCCCATTATCCACACTCCACACTAGTTTACAGCATAGTGAAGAGGCAGACGTAACAGATAAATAATAATCCCTGAGAGATGTCATTTGAAATAGATTTGGATTAATAAAAGTCTCCCAAGTCAAGTCAAGGAGTTAGGGGTATTCTAGACAGAGGGAACAGTGTGAAGGCCAGGAGTACATCTAGGGATTGATGAGAAGTTCACAAAGTAAAAAGTGTAGAGGATATGAAGATGAGTAAATGTGACTGGAAAGGAAAGTGGAGGGTCAGTGTTTGAAGGATTCTATGCTGGGTACCAAGCTAAAGTTTTTTTGTTTTTGTTTTTATTTCCCTCAAACTGTTTTTCTTTATTTGAATCTTTACTGGGCCAAGCTAAAGTTTTAACAGCTCTTTTATCGTAGGAGATAAGCTTTGCATTTTAGGAAGATAATTTTGTGTTAGTATAGAGGGTGGACTGATGATAGAGAAACACAAGTAAATTGGGCCCAAGTGAGACATGAGAAAAGCCTAAATTAAAATGATGATAATGACTGAGGGTGAAGACTTAAAAAGACTTTTCTGAGGTAGATTGATAGAATTTGAAGAATAATGCAGAAGACAGATAGGAATCAAAAGTAACAGTTTTTGTAGATTTAGAAAATGATGACCCCTTTAAGCAATTTTGAGAATAAAGTAGAACAAGTTCATAGGGGAAGGCAGTGAACATGTGTTTAGTATTTTTTATATGTTCAGTTTTTCAACCTCTGGGTACTTTATATGCATTTATCTGGTTTAATCCTCTGAGTAATCCTGTGAGGTAATTATTCTCATTTTAAAAGTAAGGAAGCAGAGGCTCAGAAAGGTTTAGTTACTTACCTTAGACTACACAGCTGGTAAGCCCTGGGTCCAGGTCTCTCTGACTCCAAGCCCCTGTTCTCACCCTCCATTTTGTGGCCCTCTTTGAGCATTTGATGTTTGAGAGGTTTTCAAAAACCTGGGAATAGCTGTCCCATGAGCACTGAGGAATAAAGAGGCAGAAGTTTAAAAGTAGAGACCAGGTCCCATATACATGGTTGGTGAAGTCACAGCAGAGTATGAAATCACTCAGTGGAGGATGTAGTGTGAGGGTAATGAGTGTGTCAACACTAGCACCCTGACCTTGACACATCTGACCCTCTTACTCCAGGCTAACCAGAGTCTATTAGCAGAGCCACTAAACTTTTACGATTATAGACTTGGAGTAACTCAGTGTGGTGGCAAGTTTAACATTCTTATTTTATACGTACACAACTAATTTATCTAACAGCTTATTGAGATATAATTAACATATCATACAAATTACTCATTTAAAGTTACAACTCAGTTGGGTTTTTTTGAATTGTGGTAACATACTATAAAGTTTATCATTTTAACATTTTAAACATTTAATTTATTTTTTAACATTTGTAAGTGTGGAATTCAGTAGAATTAAGTACATTCACAATGTTGTGCATCCATCACCACTAGTCATCTCATAGTATTTCATCTTCCCAAACTGAAACTCTGTATCCATTAAACAATACCTCTCTTTTCTTCTCTCTCCCCAGCCCCTGGTAATACCATTCTCCTTTCTGTCTCGATGAGTTTGACTACTCTATAGGTATTTCATATAAGTGGAATCACACAGTACTTGCCCTTTTATACAATTTAGTTGTTTTTAGTATATTCATGGTGTTTGCAACCACACTGCAATCAATTTTATAACATCAAAAAGAAACCCTGTACCTATTAGCGTTCACTTCCCACTGCGCCCTCTTCTCCCCCTGACCTAGGTAACCACTAATGTGCTTTGTGACTATAAATTTGCCTTTAAGATTTCATATCAATGGAATCATCCAGTATATAGCCTTTTGTGTTTGGCCTCTTTTACTTAGCATAATATTTTCAGGGTTCATCCATGTTGTAGCATCCATCAGCACTTCTTTTTATGACCAAGTAATATTCTCTTATATGGATATATCACATTTTATTTATGTATCCATTAATGTCCAGTTGATGGACGTTTGAATTGTTTTTATTTTTTGGATATTATGAATTATGCTGCTTTGAACATTCATGAACAAGTTTGTACATGGACATGTTTTCATTTCTCTTGGGTATTTACCCTTCCGTTTTGTGAAGGACATATCCTGCATCCAAAATAATGATTCGGTGTTTTGAGACTTTAAGTCACATTTAGTTTTCCATCTGCTATCTAAACATGTAACAGTTTTGCCATTTTATTTGTTTTACATCTGTACATTCAATAAATATTTGTATAAGGTATTTGTAAGATTTTAGTCTTAATCAAATACTTTCAGTAATTGGCAATTTCCTACACCTATAATGAACATATGAACATAAGTATGTTTTTAGTTTCGTGTGATCTAGAGTTTTCTCTTGGTATTTTGACTCTAATGAACATGGTGATTTGTCTTCATTGCCAGGATGATTGTCATGTTTTTATCTGCCTGAGGCAATTTTCATCCAGTTTCTCACGCTCAAGTTCGGTATATCTTTGTGAGGAAGCAAAGAGGAGAGTAAGATGAGTAATGACTCTGAATCTATGATTTTGAAACCTTATCCATATGAGTATACAGGTTCTTAGTGACTGAGCTTTAGTCAGTGAACCACAGGCATTTTTCCTGTCATTCTCTTGTGAACTTTCTCTTTGAGATAGCCTTAGTTTCTTTTTTTCTTAGTTTATAATTTCTCGATTTCATGATGATTATTTATTCATTTGCCATTACAAAACAGAAATCCTGTGTTGTGTCCATGTTTTTAGGCATTGTCATCAATGTCAAAGTAGTTTGAAGCTTAAGGGATACCAATTCGATTATAATTTAGCACAGCATATAACCATAACCGGGGTGAAAATAAAGAGTATTTTGAATGCTATGTGTGTGGTTTGTTGTTCTGGAGAAAAGTGGTATCTGCTGGTTAGAACATATGAGTTGCTGTCAGCATTTGTGGGTTTATTCTCAGATCCAAGGTTTTTTTTTTTTTTTTTTTTTTTTTAAAGAGAGACAGACTCCATACTTGGTATATGTTTAGTACAGTGCTTTATATACTGTAGATACATTGTAACTAGCAAAGATTTTATACTACTGGCAGGATAATATACTGACAAATTACTGATAGTATAGGTAAAATAATGATAGCTGCCATGGGTACTTTGTGATTCCATTCTTTAAACTTTATTCAAGAAAAACATGATTAATATTCCTAAGTAGTAGTGATGGTATTTTAAGTAACTTCTAATGAACATTTTTTATCAAAGTGTTTAGACATTACCCAAGGGACTGCTCAAAACACTACCTATTAGAACTTACCCGTTTCACAGTATTACTTTCCGGAATCACAGAGTAAGAAACATGCTTTAAGAATGTGTGATGATTCTAATATGTGGAGACTAGGCATTGACATTCTAGCATTTAACTTTTATTTACCTCCATCCTCTTGACAGCTTCCTAAACCAAGGATTTTAAGAAATAGGCCTTCTTGTAATACTGCTGGTCCTTGAGCTGAATGGAGGTGTTGTGCCCTTAAAATAAGATACTAAAGATCTCTTTTTAGTTTATTAAAAAGAGATGAATGACATTGTTTTTTCAATTTAAACATTTGTAATAAATATTTCTTTATATTTTGGTGCCTGGATTAGTCTATAATAAAACAAAGTATTTAAATCAAATTTCTCTACTTGATTATTTTTATGTTTAGTATGAATGGTTGAGTTGCTTTTTTTCCTGTGAATTAACTTTAGAGTTTGGCCTTTCAAGTAATATTTTATGAACAACTGTTGACCACAGTGAACAGGAGTTGATTGCTGGTAGACATTGTGATTGTAGCTGGTTTATTAATCTCTTTTAGTCTTCATTCCAATTTATTGGATTCACTGTTATGCCTCAGAATTTGCTATTAGTCCCTAGATTGGGACTGTATTCCTTTGATTAATGCTTCCTGTTCCTGTTCTCTGTGGAATTCTAAATGTATCGTTTTGTTCAGCCAAAAGGAACTTAATATTTTCTTGTGAATCCCATCTCTTCTAAAGCCCAGTGTTCATTACATTTTTTTAACCAGTGAGGAATGTTCATTTAAACACTGTTAGCAGGGACATCTCTGGTGATCCAGTGGTTACGACTTCACCTTCCAATGTAGGGGGTACAGTTCAATCCCTGTTCAGGGAGCTAAGATCCCACATGCCTCATGGCCAAAAAACCAAAACATAAAACAGAAGAAATATTGTAACAAATTCAATAAAGACTTTAAAATTGGTCCACATCAAAAAAAAAAAAAAATCTTTAAAGAAAAAGAAAAAACACTGTTAATAGAGCCGTTTTTGTTAGTTATAGCCATTTTTCTTCTTCAGCATTAGACTACTTCACATATTAGATGCAAGGGACCTTTTATCCAAGAGTAAATAGTATTGGGAAAATACCACTTAAAATAAATTATTTAAAGCAGTTGCCAAAATTTCATACTAAATAATGTATACATGTGTATATGAAGGGGGAGCTAGAGCATGACTGAGAATTTACTTTGGCAAAATATGAGATGTGAATTTATGAAAATAAACTTTTTAATCTTTTAAACAGTATATAGGTTTTAATTGCAACTATGCACTAATTATTAAAGTAAACAGAGCTAAACGTGAACTGTTTTTGGAGTATTTTTTCTGAACAAAATTGTGTGTTTTCAAGTTATGATATCCTTTTTAAATTTTACTTTCCACAATTATTACAGTTTTTTAAAACAAAATCATTAGAAGAATTTGTTAGTTCTTTTAAGGCTCCTTTAAAAATGTATACTATTTCAATTTGTTGGAAGACTAAGCTGTTCTGTCATATCCTTTTGCCACATTGTTCTAATTTAACAACACTTTTAAAATTAAAATGTAGGATGTCAAGCACAAGGGAGAATTCTGGGGAAAGAATAAATAGTTTACAATTTATAAATGAAATTTTAAAATAGAATGAATTTATGAATACACTTGAATATTTTAGGTGTTGATAATCATGCTTCCTTCTGGAGTGCTATGTATTTAGAACTTACATATTCTAAGGAGTATTATTGATGTAAATCTTGGCTGTCCTTGGTATAAAATGCAGAGTGCTGAGCAACTGTGTTAAAGAATAAAGTGCTCTCTATGTACAGACATCAAAAGATCGACAAGATGTATTACTCGTAAAAGTACTGTATGTTTTGGGGGTTCTTTGTAGTTTTCAAACCCTATCACATGTGTTATTTGATAAGTACATTGTGGAGAAAGTAGTAAGTTCACTTTATGTATGGGGAGAAACACTTTATATGTGGAGCTAAATATTATATTTCCAGAAGGAAGCTCTTTCCTCTTTTAAAAAGGTGGCTGTAGATTTGGAATTGAGAAGTGGAAGACCCTGAGAGTTAGACCCAAATCCTCCACCACTCTGATATCTCTATCCTTCTATCTTTACATTAATTTAACTAGAATAAGTCTAGCTTTGATTGTGAGTGAGATTCATTAACCTTTGCTAATACCTTCCCTTTCTCTGCCAGAGAAAGATAACCAAGGATTGCACTGGGCAGTGAGCCAAGTATGACAAGCAACCTCCTAACTTAATCATTGCAGTATCTTGAGCAACTTTACTCTTCATTTGGTTAACTGCTAAATGCAGATAATAGTACAGATGAATTCCACCCCCACCCCTGTCACATACATACATATTCAGAGAGGTACATGCAGAGGCCACAGTTGGACTGATTAGTCCGGAAACTTCTTTGCATATGAAGATTTTGTGTTCTCTTGCTATGGTGTTTATCTTTAGCTGTCTCAGTTCAATTGGTCACTCACTCATGGAGCACTATTGAAGCACCAGGATAGAGAACAGCCTTATTTCACCCACAGGTTTGTTTCTTGATTTGTTGATGGTGTTTTTGAGTGTATCTCTTTGTATAGTTTTCTTAGTGGTTGCTCTAGAAATCTTACAATATTCATATGTGACATCACAATTTACTGGTATCAACATTTTTCCACTTTGAGTGAGTGAAGTGTGGAAATCTTACTTCCATTTAGGCCCCTCCACTTTAAAATAACATTGTCTTGAGTATCAGATGGTATTGTAATTTTAGCTTCAATCAGTAAATATTTTAAAAACTCATGAGGAAGGTAGAATATTATACGTCTTCATATTTCTGCACTTACCACTATTTTTTTCTTCCTTCCCAATGCTCTAAGATTACTTCTTTTATCATTTCCTTTCTGTTTGAAGAACCCTCTTTTGCTATTCTTTAAGGGTGGGTCTGCTAGTGATTTGCAGTTTTCTTTCATCTGAGAATGTCTTTATTTCCCCTTCATTTCTGAAGGATAGCTTCACCAGGTATAGAATTTGCAGTTGACAATTCTTTTCTTTCAGCACTTGAAATATTTTGTCCCATTTCCTTCTGACCTCTATGGTTTCAGTTGAGAAATCCACTGTCATTTTAATTGGTGTTCCCCTATAGGTAATGTCATTTTTCTCTGGCCACTTTCAAGATTTTTTCTTTGTCTTTACCTTTATGAAGTTTAATTGGATTTTTTTTTTTTTTTTTTTTTTGATTTATCCTATTTGGGTTCATCTAGCCTCTTGAATCTGTAGGCTTATGTCTTTGCCTACCCTTTGGGAGGTCTTCAGCCATTGTTTCTTCAAATACTCTTATCCCTACTTCTCTCCTGGGACCCGGATGATATAAATATTGAATCTTTTGATATTGTCTTATTGGTCTTTATTCCTTTTAAAGTATTTTTTCTGTCTGTTTTATCTCTTGTTTATTTTTAGTAAATTCTGTTGATCTGTCCTCAAGTTTGCTGATTCTGTCTTTTGTCATCTCCATTTTACTGTTGAGCTATGCTAATGAGATTTTAATTTGTTATTGTATTTTTCAGTTCTCTAATTTCCATGTAGTTTTTTTGTAAAATAATTTTGATTTCTTTGCTGAGATTTTCTATTTTCTTATTTTGTTCTAAGAGAATTTCTAATTGTTTGCAGAGCATTTTATGATGGCTGCTTTAAATTCCTTCCCAGGTAATTGCAACATCTGATTCATCTCAGTTGATTTTCTTTTCGTATTTGAATTATGATATTTCTGTTTCTTGGTATGATGGATGATTTTTTTAATTGAATGTTGAGCATTTTGGCTGTTATATTAGGGAACTCTGGGTCCTATTTAAATCTTTTATTTTAGCAGACAGTCACCCTATTTAGATTTACCATGTAGTTTTAGGCCTACCATTGAGGGGCATGGTTCCAAAGACAATTTAGTTTTCAGATCCTTTGCAGCACTATTTTAGACTGCTTGGTTTATCTGGGCCTCCTGCTGGTCCCTGCTAGTGCTGGCTGGGGGGAGTGGAATGAGCTTCCCCAGAATAGGCCATCTCTGCTTCTAGAAGGGAGAATGGAGTCTCCAGCCCATGGGTACAGAGAGGCTTTCAGGGCTGGCTGCTGTGGTAGGATCCCCCTGATTGTAGGAGATGGAGAACAGTTCCCAGTCTGAGCCCTTGTTGTGGTGGATCCTTCTTTCCAGTACCTTGACCTAGTGTCTCAGTGGGAGAGGGGAGTCTTAGGTCTGCAGGGGAAGGAGAGTGCTTTCCTTGGCTGCTCACTGTCTGTAGTCCTCCCTGTCAATACCCCCTTTCCAGTGCTGTTGGGTTTGTCTAGTGTCAAGCCTAGACAAGGCCACTTTCTGTTATTAGGTTTGAGGCAAGGTCTGGGTCACCTTCTTTTGTTCAACCTGGGGTTGTAAGATGTTCTGCCAATTCAATTAAAATTAGAATTATCGGACTTCTAGGTGCACAGTGGTTAAGAATCCACCTGCCAACGCAGGGGACATGGGTTTGATCCCTGCTCCAGGAAGATCCCACACGCCATGGAGCAACTAAGCCCATGTGCCAAAACTATTGAGCCTGCGTTTTAGAGCCTGTGAGCCACAATTATTGAGCCCATGTGCCACAACTACTGAGGCCCACATGCCTAGAGCCCGTGCTCCATAACAAGAGAAACCACAGCAATGAGGAGCCCGCACACCACAACAAAGAGTAGCCCCCGCTTGTTGCAACTAGACAAAGCCCGTGTGCAGCAACAGAGACCCAACCAGCCAATAAATAAATAAATAAATAAATTTTAAAAAATATATTAAAAATTAGAATTATCTACCTTTGATAAATAAGCCAAAACATATGAACCAAATAGCCTTTATACTTACTCTCAGTTCCACAATCCCAGAGATTTGAGCATATCCAATACCAGAGCATCCATAAGACACACCTTGTCCTTTAGGAGTTCCTCCATCTCTTCTTCCTGGGTCCATCCTTTTCTGTGATACCCTATACTGTCCTCACTGCAGCATGGAAACTAGACTGTGTTCACCAGGTTGGTAACAACTTATGGCTTAATCCAGTTCCTGTAGCCTCTCTCGTGCTACCCCTTTTGGGACATACTTGAACGTTTGTTACTGAAGCTAATCTGAGAAGCATTCCATTCCGAGGATACCTAATAGGTCAGTCTTCTTTCCATTTTCAGAGTCTTATGGCTACCTTTCGAAGTTCCAAAGTTTGTACTTGTATTTAGCGGGGAGCACCAGGAAGAGAGGAGTCTGCGTCATCTTGTCTGGCCCAAGACTCATTCTTTGTTTGTTTTTATAAATTTATTTATTTATTTATTGGCTGCATTGGGTCTTCATTGCTGTGTGCAGGCTTCCTCTAGTTGTGACAAGCGGGGGCTACTCTCTTCATTGCAGTGTGCGGGTTTCTCATTGCAGTGGCTTCTCGTCGTGGAGCACAGGCTCTAGGTGCACAGACTTCAGTAATTGTGGCATGTGTGGCTCAATAGTTATGGCTCGTGGGCTCTAGAGTGCAGGCCCAATAGTTGTGACACAGGGGCTTAGTTGCTCTGCGGCACGTGGGATCTTCCCAGACCAGGAATCAAACCTTTGTCCCCTGTATTGGCAGGCAGATTCTTAACCACTGCACCACCGGGCTACTCCCCAAGATTCATTCTTAATCCTTTGTTATTCACATTTTGGTTAGAGTGCCTAACCTGTGATCATCTATGTCAATTTTCTTCAGTTGTTAAATGATGTAAATCTTCTGTATCCTTTTTTTTTTTTTTTTTTTTGGCACACGGGCTTGCTTAGTTGCTCCGCAGCATGTGGGATCTTCCTGGAGCTGGGATCGAACCAGTGACCTCTGCATTGGCAGGCGGATTCTTAACCACTGCGCCACCTAGGAAGCCCCCTGTATCCTTTTTTATAAGAACTTTTACTTGGGATCTGAGTTCTTTCCCAACATTGCTCTCATTAGCTTTGAAATCCTGTCTCTTTTTAACAAGATTAGCAATTTGACTCTGCAGTTATTTTGCACTCATACGGTATTCAACAACAGTGATCAACAAAGTTTTGGGTATGGATACTGTTCAGGTGGGGATTGAGTTTTGTAAGGAGTCAGTTAAATAGTGAACATTTTTGTGTTTGGTAAACTTTTACATCTCTATAAGAAATGTATAACTGTGTGGACTATAATGAATACTTACATACACAAAAACCTTTCGGTATGTTTATATCCTTGCACTTTATTTTGTTGCATTGCTTTAGAATTTAAAAAGACTTTAGAAGTCTTCTGATTGTGTCTTTATTTTACATGAGTAAACTATTAAAGACATGCCTAATATTAAAATTTATTTATTTTATTGACTGTATTGGGTCTTTTTTTGCTGTGCGCGGGCTTTCTTTTAGTTGCAGTGAGTGGGGGCTACTCTTCATTGTGGTGCGCGGGCTCCTCATTGCCGTGGCTTCTCTTGTTGCGGTGCACGGGCTCTAGGTGTGTGGGCTTCAGTAGTTGCAGCACATGGGCTCAATAGTTGTGGCTCACGGGATCTAAAGCGCAGGCTCAGTAGTTGTGGCACACGGCTTAGTTGCTCCGTGGCATGTGGGATCTTCCTGGAGCAGGGATCGAACCCGTGTCCCCTGCGTTGGCAGGCAGATTCTCAACCACTGCGCCACCTAGGAAGCCCCAGAGAGGCTTTTAAAGATTGGAAAGGGGACATTATTAACATTTACTTTGGGACAACAGGTATAATCTGGGACATGTGGTCATTCTAGTAATGAGCAAATTGCTACTAAGTACAAAATCTAGTTTAATGAGACTCCAAATCTTCTGACTCCTGTGGGTAGCCCCGATGTAGCATAGCATTTATGATTATGATTGTGGGCTATAGAGTCAGACTACTTTGGTTCATATCCTGACTTTACTACCTACTAATGGTGTGACTGTGATCAATTTATTCAAATTCTCTGTGCCTCAGTTTCTTTATGTGTAATATGGCAGTAATTATAGTTCCAACCTCACAGGGATGCTGTGAGACTTAAGTGAGATTATGCATATAAAGCCTTTAGTACAGTCAGTGGCTAGCACTTAGTTTTATATTTGCTGGTGTTATTACTACTGTTATTTTATAAAATCCTAAGATCAGAAAAGGTAAGGGTTAAGTGAAGTCTGGTAGCTTCAGTGTGAGATTAAGAATCAGGAGTTTGGGATTCTATTTCTGTTTTGTTCCTGACTCACTTGGACTCTTTGGGAAACTGCTTAACCTTTCTGTGTCTACATCTTGCAGTCTAAAGCTAGAAGAATTTTGCCATCTGCTCACTTCATGGAAGATGGTAAAAAAATTTTTGGAAAATGCTTTGAGATCTGTGGGAGAGAGGTGCTATATAAGCTTATAACTTTATTCATCTCTGCATTGACATTCACTTGCTCATTGAATATGTATACAGTTTTTCATCAGTACAACTAGTAATCCAAAGTTACTATATATGTATAATGTGTGGGTGATGATACTTCTGTTAGAACATTTTCTTTTGTGTTTTCTTCATCATTTAAAAACATAGGTCCTCCTTGCCACATTATATTAGATATATATATATGTATATGTATATATGAATCGGATGTATGTTATAATGACTGAACAATAATTGCTTATTTTTATACTTATTTAGTTTTAATTATAATGTAGATTTGACTCTTTTCAAAGAAATAAAAACTATGAAAGTGGGGACAAAGAATGGTTGGTTGATTAATTATAATGACAATATAATATGGGCTAAAAGATAACTTATAAGAACATTTAGTCTCTTCTCCTGCTACAGTAGAATTGTATTTTAATGAATTCAGTTCAGTAATTATTGATCAAGTGGCTATTATGTGCATAGAAAAAGGTAAGTCAGTTCTTTTCCTCACATGCTTACATTCCATTAGAGAAAATTAAAATGTAACTATTTACTTTATTCTTACATTACCATTAATGGTATAGCTGGTAGTGGTTGCAGGTAGAGGCAGTATATGAAATGAAATCTTATACAAGATTTTGACTGTTTTAAATTAGTGAGATTTAGCTAAATATTTTTATAAAGTTCAAAGAGTCAAATGGTCAGGTCAGAAAAGGTATTAAATTTGCCAAGTTGATTTCTAATTGTAGTCCAGAATCTGTGCTAATTTATAATTTTTTAAATAAAGGGAAAACGTTACGTTATTCAAGAGACTAAGGTAATTAAAAACTTGTGTAATCTGAAAAATTATTTTAGGTGGCTTTTTTGTTCCTTATAATTTACTTTGAGATTTAGTCTGAACGATTTTCATTTCAAAAGTAATTCTAAGGAATTGAAAGAAATTTAAGATTTGTAAATAGGATTGTGAAAAATTATATTCTAAACCTATGAATTATTGCATTTTAAATGTAAAATTGGAATAATCCAGGTATATATTATGAATATTCAAATAGTAAACTCACCCTGGGATCTTGCTACTCACTTATACTTGGAGGAGGATATTAGGATGGTAACATCTTATCCCATCAAGATGGCAATATGAACATTGATATTTAAATAAAAAACTATATTTTAATGTTTGTAATTACAAGAAGATTAGAAAATGAATGATAAATTTTATTTTATTTTTAAAGGGACTTTTTGGTGTGATGTTTAGTAAATGGCAACCAGTTTCTCTTAGTCTTTTTCCTTCAGTTGCAGATCTCTGAAATGCTACATAGAAAGAGAAATGAAATAGTCTATTAATTATTAAGATTAGAACTGAGGCACTGGTCCAGAAAACTGAAGAATGTAGTTTTAGATAAAAGCTAAGGCAAAAAGATTAATATTTAGAAAAAGGATCAAATATCAAGAAACATGAAATCACAATCTACCATCTAGTTTGGCAGTCTAAAAACTCAGGGTTCTTCCATAACACCTTGTCTTCCCTTTCTGTCACCAAATCCAGTTCATCATCAAGTCATGTCTTTTCTTCCACCTAACTATTTCTCTTATATGACCTTGCTTTATTTCTTCTGCCACACACTGGTCCTAATCTACCATCCCTTGTGCCTGGATTACCGTAAGAGTCTCTGTGTTGGTTTCCTAGGGCTGCTGTAGCAAATTACCATAAACTGGGTAGTTTAAAGCACAGGTGGTTCTCACACAATTCAGGAGACCAAAAGTCTGAAATCTAGATGTCTGGGAGAATTTGTTCTAGGCCTTTCTCCTAGCTTCAGGTGATTGTTGGCATTCCTTGGCTTTTAGCTTCATCACTACAGTCTCTTTCTCTGTCACCACATGGTCTTTTTCTTTGTGTGCCTCTGCTGGGTTTTCAAATCTCCCTCTCCTTATACGGACATGAGTCCTACTTCAGTATGACCTCATCTCAACTTGACATTTTACTAGAAGTCCTAGCCAGGGCAGCTAGGCAACAGAAGGAAATAAAAGGCATTTAGATTAGGAAGGAAGAAGTAAAAATATCTCTATTTGAAAATGAAATATTCAAGTATAATATCCTAAGAAATCCACTAAAAAATTTTTTTAAGATGGTTTTATTTATTTATTTATTTTTAACAGACAATAAACAGCATATATTTAGAGTGTACAATTTGGTGTCCCAATCTCCCAATTCATTCCCCCCGAACCCTCCCCGCTTTCCCCACTTGGTGTCCATATGTTTGTTCTCTACACCTGTGTCTCTATTTCTGCCTTGCATTGCCTCTTTCATAGTTGTTAGTATTTATTTGCCTTATGTATTGAGGTGCTCCTATATTGGGTGCATATATATTTATAATTGTTATCTCCTCTTCTTGGATGAATCCCTTAATCTTTATGTAATGTCCTTTCTTGTCTCTTGTAACATTTTTTATTTAAAGTCTCTTTTATCTGCTATGAGTATTGCTACTCCAGCTTTCTTTTGATTTTCATTTGCATGGAATATCTTTTTCCATCCCCTCACTTTCAGTCTGTATGTGTCCCTAGATCTGAAGTGGGTCTCTTGGAGACAGCATATATATGGGTCTTGTTTTTGTATCCATTCAGCCAGTCTGTGTCTTCTGGTTGGTGCATTTAGTCCATTTACATTCAAGGAAATTATCCATATGTATGTTCCTATTACCATTTTCTTAATTGTTTTGTTTTTGTTTTTGTAGGTCCTTTTCTTCTCTTACGTTTCCCACTTGGAGAAGTTCCTTTAGCATTTGTTGTAGGGCTGGTTTGGTGGTGCTGAATTCTCTTAGCTGTTGCTTGTCTGTAAAGCTTTTGATTTCTCCGTTGAATCTGAATGAGATCCTTGTTGGGTAGAGTATTCTTGGTTGTAGGTTCTTCCCTTTCATCACTTGAAGTATATCATGCCACTCCTTTTTGGCTTGCAGAGTTTCTGCTGAGAAATCAGCTGTTAACTTTATAGGAGTTCCCTTGTATGTTATTTGTTGTTTTTCCTTTGTTGCTTTTAATAACATTTCTCTGTCTTTAATTTTTGTCAACTTGACTAATATATGTCTTGGTGTGTTTCTCCTTGGATTTATCCTGCCTGGGACTCTCTGCACTTCCTGGACTTGGGTACCTATTTCCTTTCCCATGTTAGGGAAGTTTTCAACTGTAATCTCTTCCAGTATTTTCTTGGGCCCTTTCTCTCTCTCTTCTCCTTCTGGGACCCCTATAATGTGAATGTTGGTGCGTTTAACATTGTGCCAGAGATATCTTAGGCTGTCTTCAGTTCTTTTCATTCTTTTTTCTTTATTCTTTTCTGCATCAGTGATGATCACCATTCTGTCTTCCAGGTCACTTATTCGCCCTTCTGCCTCAGTTAATCTGCTGTTGGTTCCTTCTAGTGTATTTTTCATTTCAGTTATTGTGTTGCATATCTCTGTTTGTTTGCTCTTTAATTCTTCTAGGTCTTTGGTAAACTTTTCGATCTTTGCATCCAGTCTTTTTTCAAAGTCTGGGATCATCTTCACTATCATTATTCTGAATTCTTTTTCTGTAAGGGTGCCTATCTCCTCTTCCTTTAGTTGTTTTTCTGGGGCTTTATCCTGTCCCTTCATCTGGTACAAAGTCCTCTGCTTTTTCATTTTCTCTCTCTTTCTGTGGCTGTGGTTTTCAGTTCCACAAGACGAAATACTGCTGATACTGCTTGATACTGCTGTCTGCCCTCTTGTGGAGGAAGCTATCTAGGAGCCTCCTGTGTGCTTCCTGATGGGAGGGACTGATGATGGGTAGGGCTGGGTGGGTGGAGCTCTGTAAAGCTTTAATCCAATTTGGTGGGCGGAGCTCAGTAAAACTTTAATCTGCTTGTCTGCTAATGGGTGGGGTTGTGTTCACACATTGTTGGTTGTTTGGCCTGAGACCACCTAGTGCTGGAGCCCACAGGCTCTTTGGTGGGTCTAATGGCAGACTCTGGGAGGGCTCACACCAATAAGCACTTCCCAAAACCCCAGCCGCCAGTGCCCCTGCCTCCTCGGTGAGCCACAGCTGCTCCCCCTACCTCTGCAGGCAACCCACCAACACCAGCAGGTAGGTCTGGTTCAGTCTCCTGTGGGGTCACTGCTCCTTCCCCCTGGGTCCTGGTGAGCACATTTTTTTGTGTGCCCTCCAAGAGTGGAGTCTCTGTTTCCACAAGTCCTGTGGAGGTCCTGCAATTAAATCCCGCTGGCTTTCAGAGTCTGATTCTCTGGGGATTCCTCCTCCCATTGCTGGACTCCCAAGTTGCAAAGCCTGACGTGCGGCTCAGAACCCTCACTTTAGTGGGTGGACTTCTGCAGTATAACTGTTCTCCAGTTTGTGAGTCACCCACCCAGCATTTACGGGATTTGATTTTAACGCGATTGCGCCCCTCCTACCATCTCATTGCGGCTTCTCCTTTGTCTCTGGATGTGGGGTATCTTTTTTGGTGAGTTCCAATGTCTTTCTGTCGATGATTGTTCAGTAGTTAGTTGTAATTCTGGTGCTCTTGCAAGAGGGAGTGAGTGCATGTCCTCCTACTCTGCCATCTTAATCCTATCTCCGAAATCCACTAAAATTTTATTAAATAAATGAGTTCAGCATGGTTGCAGGATGTAGGATAAATATACAAAAAATCAGTGGTATTTCTATACACTGGCAATGAGTAATGCAAAAATGAAATTAGGAAAACAACTCCATTCACAATAGCATCAGAAAAGAGCAAAATACTTAGGAATGAATTTGACAAAAGAAATGCAGAGCTTTTACTCTGAAAAAAATTCGAAACACTATTGTAAGAAACTAAAGGAGATCTCAATAAATGTCAGAAAGTCTCAGGGTCATGAATTAGAAGACTTAATATTGTTAAGATGGTAATACTCCCTAAACTGATCTGCAGATTCAATGCAATCCCTATCAGAATCCCAGCTGACGTCTTCATAGAAATGATATGCTGAATCTAAAATCTGTATGGAATTCCAAGAACCAGAATATGCACAACAATCTTGAAAATCAAAAATAGCAAAGTGGGAGGACTCGTATTGCCCGATTTGACCACTTATTACAAAGCAACAATAACCAAGACAGTTTGTTAGTGGCTCAGGGACAGCAGTATATATCAATGGAATAGAACTGAAATCCAGAAATAATATCATGTGTTTAAGGTCAACTGTTTTTTGAGAGGGATGCTAAGACCATTCAGTGTGGAGAAAGAATAGTATTTTGAACAGATGGTTCTGGGACAACTTGATAGGCAGATACAAAAATTTAAATTGGACCCTTACCTCACACCAGATACATAATTTACTCAAAATGGATCAAAGACCTACACATAAGAGCTAAAACTATAATACTCTTAGAAGAATTAATATGGAGGTATATCTTCATGATCTTAGTTTAGCAAAGGATTCTGAGAAATGATATCAAAAGTATGAGCAACAAGAGAAAAAATAGATAATTTGAACTTAAAATTAAAACTTTGGTGCATTAAAGGATACCAGCAAGAAAGTGAAAAAAAAAAAGACAACCCCACAGAATGGAAGAAATATTTGAATATCAAATATATGACTTGGGATTTTTTATCCAGAATATATGAAGAACTCTTACATTTCAAAAATAAAAAGACAACCCAATTTTTAAAATGGGCAAAGGAATAGGTATTTCTCCAAGGAAGATATACTAACGGTAGCAAGCATATGAAAAGACGTTTGAACAAACACTAATACAGAGAGAGAGAAAAAAAGATGTTTGACATCATTAGTCATCAGGGACATGCAAATCAAAACCACAGTGAGAGAGACATCACCAAGATAGCAACATAGGAGCCTCTAAATTTCTCTCGTCATGGACACACTGAATTCACAGCTACACACAGAGTGATTCCTTCTGTAAGAAATCCAGAAATTAGCTGAGTGTCTCCTATATATAGGGTAACTGAGAGAAAACTCATATCAAAAAAGGTAGGAAAGCCTGAGACAATTCTTGCCATAAATCCCATCCCAGACGTAGTACCATACAGCTGTGAGGGAAGCCTCAACTCCCAGCCTCTCCCTGAGGAGTGAAGGGTTTAGATCATATATCTAGGACCCAATTTTTAAAGCTGAGGGGCCAGCCCCCAAATCACCTAGCTCTGAAAGCCAATAGGGCTTCCACAGGAGTATAGCAAACAAGTATTTACTAATGGGTGTGTGAGCGCTCACTGCAGCTATTGCCCTGGGGCTCAGTGCAAAGGGAACAGGGGAAAACATGCCCATATCTCAGTCTTTCCCTGGAAGGGATTTGACTGCATACTTTAAAGGCTGCTGCCTGAGGGTACAGCCTCTAATTAGCATGATAGGTGCTGACTGTGATCCTCCTGGGAGACCGAAATAGCCAACGGGTACTTCCCCTGTATTCTTCCGCTGGTGCTTGCTCTTATTTAAAAAAAAAAAAAAAGTCCCCCCGCTTCTACGTGAAAGGAGCGTGTCCACCTGTCTAGTGCCCCCATTTTTCTAGCTGCCACCTGAGGGATGGGCTATCATATCACCTAGCCCTGATAACCAACAGGACTTGGCATTCATGAGTCCCACAGGACCATATTAAGCAAAACAAAAAACCAGTTTTCAAATGGAGGCACAAGCTCTTCTTGCAGCTTTCCTTCCCCTACCCTTCCACAGTTGGGGTGATGGGGCTCAGCCAGAAAGTCAGGCAAAAATGCCAGTTTCCAGTTGCTGCCTGGAAGGGATTTGACCACATACTCACCGCATTAGAGCTTCCGGCTTCTAATCAGCCTGCATGTGCTAACTGAGATACTAGAGGGGGCCTGATAGACTAGTGGGCACATCCTCTGCTGTTCCCAGCTGGCTCACTCCAGCAGTTAATCAAATTGCCAGCATCTCCCTGGAAGGAGCCTGTCTACACGTCTAGTACCCCAACTGTTATGGCTGCCACCCAAGAGAATGGTTCCTATATCACGTCACTCTGGGAGCAGGATTGGCATTCATAAGTACCCCAGCACTGAAACTGAGCAGGACCCTGTGGGACTCCTGCGCACGGAAACCTTTCTGTGTCTCTTATTTCTTGTAGGGAACAGACTACAGCCTGCATGATGTTCCCTGAGTTCCAAAGGGCAGATTCGAACAGTTGCTAATCAGGGAAGGGATCAAAGACAAGGGAGAGGCAGCCAAGAAACAATAGTGCAGCCTTAGGGCAGCATCCTAGTTCTGCCTCAAGGGATACACATAAGAAGTCTTTAAGCTCTTTATAGAATTAAAACCCAACAAATGAAAGAGATCAGCATTCTTTATACCAGAGAAGACCCACCTAAGGCCAGGAACCAGAGAAGCTCATCAGGAAGATTACCTGAGACCAGATTAGAGGAGTATAGGCCCTGCACACACCCTAATCTTATCAGCAACCCCACCCTCGAACCATTGCTGCAAAACTTCTCATCAAATCCTCCTGGGTTGGGACACATAGGTTTTTGGGGCAGGAGCCTGCTGTGTCCCCCTTCTCCTGGCAAAGCAATAAAGCTATTCTTTTCTACTTCACTGAAAACTCTGTGTCCAGGATTTGATTCAGCACCGGTGCACAGAGGCCAAGCTTTTGGCATCGGACCACACAAAACATAGAGGTGGTTCTGTTTGGGTGCACAAGTACCACAGAGTGAGTAAGCAAAACACCCAACTCCCAGTTTCTCCCTGATTGGACTTAGGTTATTTATTGAATGTCCTGATTCTCCCAGCCACCACCTGAAAGGTTTCTAATTAGCCTACATTGGGGAGCTGAAGGGTCAGTCAGTTTGTAATCCCTGGGAGCCTGTATGGCAATTCTCACACCTTGGAGATACTGATGTGTCTTGGCACACTGTCAATTACTGGGAGCCACTAAGAAAAGAAGAAGGTGCTTTGGACAATCACAAAGATTTAAGAGGCAACCAGGAGCTCAGATTGATCTGATTGACAAGATTTCTCTCTCTCTCTCTTTTTTATAAATTTATTTATTTATTTATTTTTTTATTTTATTGGCTGTGTTGGGTCTTCATTGCTGCACACGGGCTTTCTCTAATTGCAGTGAGCGGGGGCTACTCTTCGTTGTGGTGCGTGGGCTTCTCATTGCGGTTGCCTCTCGTTGCAGGGCATGGGCTCTAGGCGCGTGGGCTTCAGTAGTTGCAGCACATGGGCTCAATAGTTGTGGCTCCCAGGCTCTAGAGCGCAGGCTCAATAGTTGTGGTGCACGGGCTTAGTTGCTCTGTGGCATGTGGTATCTTCCTGGGGCAGGGCTTGAACCCATATCCCGTGCATTGGCAAGCAGATTCTTACCCACTGCACCACCTAGGAAGTCCAAAATTTCTCTCTTACAAAGGCTAGTATGTTAAGACTTTGAGGAGTGGCTTGAGAGGTGGCTGTTTTATTTAATGTGCAAAACCAACACAGAGAGTCAAGGAAAATGAAGAGACAGGGGAATATGTTCCAAACAAAAGAAAAAGATATATCTCCTGAATCTGGTCTTGTGAAATGGAGATAATTGATTTACCCAATGGAGAGTTGAAATTAATGGTCATAAAGATGCTCACTGAGATCAGGAGAGCAATGCATGAACAAAGTAAGAATTGCAGCAAAGAGATAGAAAATATTAAAAGAAGTCATAGAGCTAAAGAATAATTGGCTTGATAAATTCAATAGAGGGGTTCCCCATCAGACTAAATCAAGCAGAAGAAAGGATCAGCAAACTTGAAGACAGAGGAAAAAAGAATAAAAAAGAGTGAAGATAGCTTAAGGGACTTATGGGATACCATCAAGTGGACCAATATATGCATTATAGAGGTCCCAGAAGGAGATTAGTGAGAGAATGGAACAGAAAGCTTATTCAAAGAAATGATGCCTGAAAATTTTCTAACCTGGGGAAAGAAACAGACACCCAAATCCAGGAAGCCAAGAAGGTTTCAAAGAAGATGAATCCAAAGAGACCCCCACTGAGACATGTTATAATTAAATTGTCAAAAATTAAAGACGGGGAGAATCTTAAAAGCAGCAAGAGAAAAACATCATGTTACATACAGGGGACTCACCACAAGACTTTGAACAAATTTTTTTAGCAGAAATCTTGTCAGCCAGAAGGTTGTGGGGTGATATATTCTAAATGCAGCAAAACTTAATGGGTTGCAGCAAAAGCAGTTCTAAGAGGGAAGTTTATAGTGATAAATGCATATATTAAGAAAAAAGAAAGATCTTAACCTAACTTAATACCTCTGGGAACTAGAGAAAGAAGGATGGAAATAACTAATCAGAGTGGAAATAAATCATATAGCTACTAGAAAGCAGTAGAAAAGATCAATGAAACTAAGAGCTGCTTCTTTGAAAAGTTTAACAAAATTAATAAACCATTATTAACTAGATTATGGGAGAGAGAGAGAAGACTCAAAATCAGAAGTGAAAGAGGAGATGTTACAAATGATACCACAGAAGTACAAAGGATCAGATGAGTGTACCAAGAACATTTATATGCCAACAAATTGGATAACCTAGAAGAAATAAATTTCTAGAAACATAAAACCTACCAAAACTGAATCAAGAAAAATAGAATATCTGAACAGACCAATTACTAGTAAAGAGATTGAATCAATAATCATAAACCTCCAAACAGAAGTCCAGGACCAGGTGGCTTTCCTGGTGAAGAATTAATACCAAATCTTTTCAAACTCTTCCAAAAAATAAAGAGCAGGGAACACTTCCAAACTCTTTTAACAAGGCCAGCATTACCCAGATATCAAAACCAGACAAGGACACCACAAGAAGAGAATATTACAGGCTAGTATCCCTGATCAATATTGATGTGAAAATTTTCAACAAAATATTAGGAAACAAAATTCAATAGTGCATTAAAAGGATTATATACTACCATCAAGCAGGATTTATTCCCAGCATGCAAGAGTGGTTCAAGATATGTAGGTCAGTAAATGTGGTACATCACATTAACAAAATATAGAATAAAAAACATCATCTCAACAGATGCAGAGAAAATATTTGACAGAAGTTAGTATTCTTTTATGATAAAAACTCTCAACAACATAGGTATGGAAGAAATGTGCCTCAACATAATAGAGGGCATATATGACAAACCCACAGCTAACATACTCAGTGATGAAAAGCTGAATGCTTTTCCTTGGAGATTAAGAACAAGACAAGGGTGCTCACTTTCATCACTGTTATTCAACATAGTACTGGAAATCCTAGCCAGAGCAATTAGGCAAGAAAAAGAAGTAAACATCCAAATTGGAAAGGAAGAAGTAAAATTGTATTTGCAGATGATATAGTGTTATATACAGAAAACTCTGAAGACTCTGTCAAAAAACAGAACTAATAAACAAATTCAGTAAAGTTCCAGGATACAAATAAATACATGCATACTCTATTTTGTTGTGTTTCTTACATTTTATAGGTATTGTGCTTTTTATAAGTTGAAGGTTGTGACAACCTGTGTCAAGCAAGTCTATTGGTGCCATTTTTCTAATAGCATTATTTTAAAATTATGATATGTACTTTTTTTTAAAATCACATGATGCTATTAGAAACTCAGTAGACTACAGTATAGCATATACATAACTTCTGTATGCACTGGCAATCCAAAAATTTCATGTGACTCACATTTTTGCAATGTTCACTTTATTGTGGCAGTCTGGAACCCAATTCCCAATATATCTGAGGTATGTCTGCATACAAATATTAGTTGCATTTCTATACACTAACAATGAACTATTGGAAAGAGATATTAAGAAAACTATCTCATTTATAATAATAGCATCAAAAAGAACAAAATACTTAGGCGATGAAAGATATGTACATTGAAAAATAGAAGACTGATGATAGAAATTGAAGCAAACAAAAAAATAAATTGAAAGATATTTTGTGTCATGGATTGGAAGAATTAATATTGTTAAAATGTCCATACCACCCAAAGTGACTTACAGAGTCAATGCAATCCATATCAAAATTCGAGTGGCATTTTTCACAGAATAAACATTCCTAAAATTTATATCGACTCACAAAAGACCCCCAATAGCCAAAGCAATCTGGAGAAAGAACAGCAAAGCCGGAGGATATCACACTTTCTGATTTCAAACTATGCTAGAAAGCTACAGTAATCAAAACAATGTGATATTGGAATAAAAATAGTGGCATAGATCAGTGGAACAAAATACAGAACCCAGAAATAAACCTGTGCATATATGGTCATTTAATTTTCAACAAAGGAGCCAGGAATATACAATGGGGGAAGAATAGCCTCTTTAATAAATGGTATTGGGAAAACTGGATATCCACATATAAAAGAATGAAATTGATCTTCTGTCTGATACCATACATAAAAATCAACTCAAAATCGATTGAAGACTTGAATATAATGCTTGAAACTATAAAACTCTTGGTAGAAAACATAGGGGGTAAGCTCCTTGACATTGGTCTTGGCAATGATTTTTTTTTTTGGATTTGACACTAAAAGCAAAGGCAACAAATGTAAAAATAAACAGGCAGCATTACATCAAACTACAAAGCCTCTGCTCAGCATAGGAAATCATCAACAAACTGAAAAGGCAACTATGGAAATGGGAGAAAACATTGGCAAACCACAATCCAGTAAGGGATTACTATCCAAAATATACAAGGAACTCATACAACTAAATAGCAAAGAAAATTAAATAACCCAGTTAAAAACTGTGCAAATAATTTTAATAGGTGCTTTCCCAAAGAAGACATGCAAATGGCCAACATGTATATGAAAAGGTGCTCAGCATCACTAAAAATCAGGGAAATGCAAATCAAAACCACAATAAGATATTGATTGCCTCAGGCCTGCTATGATGGCTAGCATGAAAAAGACATGAGAAAACAAATGCTGCTGAGGATGTGGATAAAAGGACCCCTTTAATACTGTTGATAGGAATGTATACAGTCACTAAGGAAAATAGTATGGCAGTTTCTTGAGAAATTAAAATTAGAACTACATATGATCTAGCAGTCCCACTTCTGGATGCATATCCAGATGAAACAAAATCATTTTCTCAAGGATATATCTGTACTCTCATGTTCAGTGCAGCATTATTCATGATAGCAAAGGTATGGAAACATTTGTCTGCAAATGAATGGATAAAGAAATAAATACAGACACAGACACATACATATACATACATAATGGAATGTTTTTCAGCTTTGAAAAGGAAGGAAATCCTGTTATTTGCTACAATATGCATGAAGTTGGAGGGCATTATCCTAAATGAAATAAACCAAACAGAGAATGACCAATACTAAATGGCATCACTTACATGTAAATCTAGTTTAAATAAAAAGAAAGCTGAGCTCATAGAAACAGAGTAGTTTTATGGCTACCAGCAGCCAGAATTGGGCTAAATAGGGAGAGTTTGGTAAACGTGTACAAACTTTCAGTTACAATATGAATATGGTCTGAGAATTTATGTATAACATGGTGACTATAGTTGACAATACTATATTGTATAATTGAAGTTTGCTAAGAGAGTAGAGCTTACGTGGTTCCATCAAAAAGAATTTAAAAGTCAGATAATGACAAATTTAATGAGAATGTAGAGAAATTGGAACCCTCGTATACTGATGGTAGGAATGTAAAATGGTACAGCTGCTTTGGAAAACAACCTGACAGTTCTTCAAACAATTAAACGTAGAA
This sequence comes from Hippopotamus amphibius kiboko, assembly GCF_030028045.1. Lineage (NCBI taxonomy): Eukaryota > Metazoa > Chordata > Mammalia > Artiodactyla > Hippopotamidae > Hippopotamus > Hippopotamus amphibius. The sequence goes on along the minus strand of NC_080188.1, from coordinate 171,937,347 downwards.
TAACCATATGACTAAACAGTTGGACTTCTAGATAGCTTCCCAAGGTAAGTGAAAACATATGTCCATATAAAAACATGTACATGAATGTTTATAGCAGCATTAGTCATAAGAACCAAAGGGTGGAAACAACTCAAATGTTTATCAGCTGATGAATGGATAACCCAATTTGTATGTACATACAACGGTGTACTAATATATGCTATAACATAGATGAGTCTTAAAAATGTTATGCAGCGTGAAAGCCCACATATTATGTGATTCCAGTCATTTGAAATATCTAGAATAGTGAGATATATGGAGGCAGAAAGTAGGTTAGTGGTTTCTTAGAGTTGAGAGGTTGAGATTGAGTATGATAGTGAAAGTGTGATGAAACTTTTTTTTCTGAGGTGATGAAAATGTTCTAAAATTAATGGAGATGGTAGTTGCAGTTCTGTGAATATACTACAAAGCACTGAATTATACACTTTATATGGGTTGGTTTTATTCTATGTGAAGTATATTTCAGTAAAGCTATTATAAAAGAAATGTCTGTCTTCCCAGGTAAATTACATGTATTTTGGTATCACAGATATTTTTATTTTATAACCATTATATTGCTTTTTAGACTCTAGAGTATGGAGTACAGCCACAAACAGGCTTTTAGTGATTTGCGTTCCTGGGGAAAAAAAAATCTTCTATTTTAGACTGAGTGATCTTACAAATTGCCTCAAATGTGAGGCTTGCTTTGCCTTCATAGTAGACATTAATTTTGTTATTTTAAAAATAAATTTATAAAACTTGTTTTAGCACACTTGGAGATCCAAGAAAGATTGATGTCTTTTATCTTGTATGTATGTTTCTAGTTTTATCTTCCTCTATAGTCTTAACTTTTGTTAACATTTTTACCATTCTCATTAAGACATCTACTCAGTATAAATCAAACTATGTCAAACAGTAACGTGAAAAATGTCTTTTGCCAGGTAGAAATTTAAACCTGAATATGAAAGATGATATGATAGTAAACCAACAAAAGATGTATAAAAGACAGTTGTTCTTTAGAAAATGGATTTAATAGGGAGGTTTCCTTTTTGGTTTTAGTTTTAGGGAAAGGAAAAATGTAATGGTAGATTCTGTGACTTTAGGATCTTTTTTCTAAATCTTATTCCTTTTTTAAAAAATATTTATTTATTTACTTATTTGGCTGTGCAGGTCTTAGTTTCGGCATGTAGGATCTTTGTTGCCATATGTGGGCTCTTTAGTTGTGGCATGCAGAATCTTTTTTGTAGTTGTGGTATGCGAGACCTTTTACTTGCAGCATGCAGGATCTTTAGTTGTGGCATGTGGGATCTAGTTCCCTGACCAGGGATTGAACCTGGGCCCCTTGCATTGGGAGTGTGGCGTCTTAGCCACTGGACAACCAGGGAAGTCCTTCTGAATCTTATTCTTAAGTTGATTAGAATTATATTATTTCAATATTTTAAATATTAAAAATTTTCATTTTGTTTAACATTATGACTTTTGCTGTCAGATTTTAAAATTGATTAATGATTTACACAAAGCCTTTTTTAGAATCTTTCAAAGAAGAAAAAACAAGTTAGCTTACATATAAAATTATTTTGCATTATCTTTTTTCTTCCATAACTTAAAGTCTTTCTGTTGCCTAAATAAGTAGCATTGCTAAAACAGCTGGAGCATTTTATAAAACCTTGGTGGATTAGCTGATATGATTAATCCCCCCAAACTCCCCATTCCTTTTGTGAAACCTTGTGACTGTCACTGGACATTTGGGGTTGGAGGGCTGCTTTCCAACATGCACACTCACTTTTGTACATTTCAGTAAAGCTGGAAGCTTACCAAGAATCAATGAAGTTTCTTCACAAACCTGCCAGTTTTTTCTTGTTATTGTAATTACATTAAATTTTAATGTTTTGGGACTTCCCTGGTGGTCCACTGGGTAAGACTTCATGTTCCCAATGCGGGGGGCGTGGGTTCAATCCCTGGTAGGGGAACTAGATCCCACATGCATGCTGCAACTAAGAGTGTGCTTGCTACAACTAAGAAGTCTGTCTGCATGCTGCAATGAAGATCCCACATGCTGCAACTAAGACCTGGGGAGCAGCCAAATTAATTAATTAAAATAAATTTAAAAAAAAATATTTTGTAAATTGTTGAAGTATGAATGCAAAAAGTTGTTTCCATTAAGTTAAATGTTCATATTTTGGAAAGACTTGATAAAGGGAAGGTGTTTACAAGTAATTGCTCTTAATCTGATGAATCAACTATAAAAAACTGGGGGAAAAGTTTGTAAAGATTCTGTGTTCCAATTATTTCATCATTGTCTTCAAGTTTTCATTAAAGAATAAAATAACTGGAAATCATAGTTGGTATATAATGGGTGTGGTTTGTGCAAAAATACTGTGCAGTCTGAATTAGTAGACTTAGATTCTAAAAGAAGGTTTGGCTCTGTATCAAAATATTGGCCAATAGGTTTGCATTTATATGTATCATTTTAAAATATACTTTTTAAGGCATGCAAGTACAACTTTTAAAAAACTTTATTTACCTGATAATGGCTTTCTAAAGTTAAAAACCAAAGTGACCACATAAAAAGGCATCTAGTATACTTTGGACCTAATTTCCTGGTAGTCATACACGCCATCATTTTCAAGAGGTTTCCAGTCCAGTTGCTGTCCTCCCTATCCTTAACCACTGATAAGAGTATCACATCTTCTGTTCCGTCACTGGATGCCTGTAACTGTTAAATTATTATTCCCTCTTCTGTCTGCCTAGAGCATTTAATTCTTATTCTTCTTCATGTGTATCACATTGTATTGCTAATATCTGATTATATGTCTATCACAATGGACTCTGTACTTTTCTCCCTAATGTCTAGCACAATGATTTGCTTAAAGCAGTACTCAGTAAATACTTAAGATCATACATTTTTGTAACCTTTAAAATTGATAGATTTAAATGACATGCATTTTCCTCAAAATGTGTTGAAATGGATGTCTTCATCTTCTGCATTGGAGAGTGTAAATTTGTACACATATTTTTCCAAAGGATTGTTTGGCAAAATGTGTATAAGAGTCTTAAAAATTGTAAACCTTTGATTCAGTGATTACATTTCTTACAGCTTATTCTGAGAAATAATCAGAGACGCATACATACTTTGGGTGTGATATTTGTTGTGAAATTATTTATAAAATCGAAAGATTGGTACGAACCTATATTTGCAGCATCAGGAAATTCATTCGAATTTTGGTACATCTATATGGTACAATACTACATTAAAAGTCATTCTCAGAGACTGATAAAGGACATCAGACAATGCAAACTGTATTTATCAATTATAGCATATTTTTTCAGCTGTCATGATAATTTTGGATCCTGATTGTATGTCCATCATATGTAACACTGCACTCAGTTCTGTCATCAATAAGTTAATAATATGTATGCCATCTTGTTTATCTAGTTTATTGTAGGACTGAGAGTTTAACTATACAGTAAGCCACTAGAAATTGGGTAGGTTCATATGCTTCACCCTCTTGATCCAGACAATCTTCATGTGCTTGTTCTTGGTCTAGTTATGAAAACACACAGTTGGGTCCTTGGCCTGCAGTGCTAAAAGAAGGATTCACTCTGCCTCAGTAATATGCTGCCTTTTCCTTCTTTGCTCTGTGCTTCAGTGGACATTGCTTCTTCCATTTACCCTTCTATTTCAGGCTCCTGGCCATTTTTCCCCATTCTTTCTTGTTTCCTACTTGGATATAATGGAAAGTATGAAATTATAGGAGTTATTGAGTAGCTTCTTAGCTACTTATCTCAAACTCTTGACTAGATTTGACACTTTGAAAGCACTGTCAGTGGTGAAGCTGGTTTTTAATCAAGGAGATTAGGCACTTTTACAATAAGATAAGATGTTTCCACTTAAAAAATTACTTCTAGTAGATGCCCATTTTGAGAGAATTGATTGTGATTTATTATAAGCAAAGTAATGTTTAATCACATCTTACGATCGTGGTCTATTGGATAAAGAAGTGCACCTGCATGTAAATTTTGGCATGATAAAGATATACACCCTCGTGAAAATTCAGCTTTAAGGTCGGAAGGCACATTACCCATGATCTGGTTGTTTACTGTAATTATTGCCTTTGAGATGTGTACTTTAAACTTTCTTTTGCTTCAGATTTGTACCAGAGCATTGCTAACTTTAAGTGATACCTTTCTCTACCCTTCCTCGTTAATTGTCCTGTGGACACTGACGACTAGGCAATATTTCTTACTTTTAGAGGCTCTAAGGGACTTATATAAATAAAGCTCACAATGGCTTCCTAAAGTTAAAAAAAAAAATCTTTAGATTTTATGTCTCTCTCCTGTATTTTGAGGATCATGTAGTTGACCCTTTACGTAAATACATCATTCTTTACATTATTTTTACTAAAAGGGGTTTTAAGAATGGTTAAATAAATCACTTGCATAAATAATTTTTTCTTCACTAAGATTCTGACTTTTCTAAGGATTAAAACAATGTAATATATATCTTCAAAAGTACCAAGCAATATATAAGCTCCCTAAAATAAGCTTAATACTTAATAACTTGAATTAAGATAAATAGGCATCTAATACAAACTTCCCTGAAAGGAGTTTATCATCAACAATGTTATTCTAAAAACAAAAATACAAAAATGGCTAAATAGAAAGTCTCTTTCTTTGCCCTGTAATCTTGGCATTGTAACAGTCCAAATGTGAGCTAGTATAATGGAGAAAACCCACAAGGTGTGGCTTTCCATTCTTACAGCTTCAAACTCTCTGCTGCTGCCATCCTCATCAAGCAGCTCTTGGAAAGTCTCTAATTGCAGTCTCTGTGAGTTCTCCCTATTTTCCTTGTCCATTTCAGCCTGCATTTGGAGAAATACTCACTTAAAATATTTACCTCCTAAATAGAAAAATAACTCTGGAACTGTTCAAAATCTCATGGCACATGTAGTTAATGGAAAGCATTTCACAAAGTTGATGTAAAGATGATATAAATATTTAGGTCTAACTCTGGATAGACATATATTAGAGAAGAGCTTAGGTATAGATCTTTTATAACAATTTAGCCCTAAATTACCACCTTTTTAAAGAGTCCTTTATAAAAGATTACAAACTTGTTTGACTTTTAACAATAATATAATCATAATCCCCTCACACTTGGCCTGTGTTTCTGTGTTGCAGTGGTTACCCTAGCTAGAATAAACAAGTTTACATACTAAAGCCATATGTGTGAGCTCAAGGCTAATATTAAGTAAGGAAAAATAACTTTTTCAGGAAAGGCACACAAGGAAGAAGTTATTTTTCTGTTACTAAAAGAGTACTCCGTAACATAGAGGAACATTACCGTAGGGATTAATCAGAAGTGTTTATGTGCATTGCATTTTAAAAATCTGTAATGTGGTTTCATTAAAGATACCCTAGGCTGGCCTTTTGAGAATCTTTCTATTTAGGGCTATGTAAATTCTTAATCCCCTTTTTTATTATCATTATGTTGAGAATATAAAAATGAATAATTGAATGATTGAGGAATGTTCTGGAGAATATTATTTGGAGGAATTATTGGGACAAAATCAGTGCCTTTTCTCTGCTGAAAACAGTGACAAAAAAGAAAGTGGGCAGGCTCCTGGTATTGTTATGAAGGTCGTGCTCCTGGGCTTTGCATAATTGCAGGGTATTTAAAGTTCCTGGTATCCTTGGAAACACAGACTGTTTGTGATACCAATTGGTGCTTGTGTTTCAGTGATGTCACACAATTTACAGATCCACACAATGGATCTCTTGTTTGTGGACCTACAGAGGAGTTCAGATAGTTTTGGAAAAGCACCTGAAGAGAGAGAGTTTTCTCTCAGGCTTTAATTTTAAGAACCAGTGACAACCTTACTACCCATTCCTTAATCTTTTGAGTTTGGATTCAACTTTTTTAAAATAGAAAAAAAAAAAATCACCTCTTAAATTTCTGATTGTTTTACATATTTGTGATTGCTTTTAAGAAGTATATACATGTTTTTGTACTAATTGAAGCATGTAGAGAAACCGATGAGGATTACTTGCTGTTCTCAAGTTTAGCCATCAGCTGTGCAGTGGTAAGAGCTGAGAGTGTTTGAGCTAATTGGTTAGATTAAAACAGTGCCATTAAAAAGATTATTTTCTTTTTTCTTCTCTCTCTCTCTCTGGGATGTAATTGGTAGGCTGACTTAAATGATGTACATTAAGTTAACCAAACCAGTCTTAAAAAAAAGAATGTGTTTCTTCTCTTAAATTCACTTCTGCTTATAATTGTTTCTGTGGCCAAATGGCTCTAGGTTTATTGGCTCTTCCTTTGTAAAGTTTGGATCAAGAATGATGTGTAGATTCATGGCACAGTGATCTACCAGAACCTGTCCAATGATAACAGATGGAAGTTTCCTTTTGTTAGAGCAAACCTGTGTAGTTGTCTTTTTTTCCCAGAATATTTCCAAGGAAAAATTTATTTATATACATCATATAATCCTGAAAATCATTCACTGTTTAATTTTTTTCCCCTCATTTTATTTCAACATTTTTAGCATCAGTAGTTTTGAATTGGATTAAGAAACGACTCCATTATTTCAGGTATGATGTAAAAAGAATAAGAGCTAACAATTATTGAAGTCTTACGATATGCCAGACACTGTCTAAATGCTTGACATTTCTTATTTAATCCTCACCACATCCCTGTGAAGTAGAAATTGTATTGTTCCCATTTTAAAAGTAAAAATACTGAAGGCCCGAGAGGTTAAATATCTAGACTAGAATCTCATAGCTGGAAGCCATGGGATTCCTTATCAGGCAGTCTTACTCAGAGTCTGTGCTCTTAACCACTCGACCAGTATGCCTCTCAACAACAATGATAATAATGAGAGCTAATATTTATTGAGCTAGAATTTCTTCTCTGTGCCAGAAATTGAGAAATCATTCTCGGCTTTTTCCTAGTGTGTTAACTTAATCAAATAACCTAAACTGGGGACATGGGTCCTGCCATGGTTCTGAGCCTCACTGCCAAATTTCTGGCTTTGGTAGTCTCTTCTCAAAGATCTTTGTAAATAGGTCAAATATGCTGAAAATCAGGGTTGAGTTAGGTTAAGCAGCTCTATATAAGAATCCTAGCTGAGGTCAGTATGTGCCAGGGCACTGTGAGTTAGTATCACCTTCCTGTATATTGAAGTACTGTATTACTTATCTTCCAGGGGAAATTAAAACCTTAGAGAGTCATATGAGGAGTGTAAGTTTCAACTTGATGTTCCAAATGCTATATATATATTAAAGCCTTATAGCTAGCATTTCTTTTGTGATTCCTAGGGTCTTTAAGTAGACTTGAAGTAGTTAAAAATAAGTGGTTCCCTAGTAACAGGTGGTTCTCTAACTATTAATAGAGGAAGTTAAGAATCTGTAGACTCAAAGTTAGCATTTCTTTGCTGCTCACACTCTGTGTCATGATAGAGAAGTTGAAATCTGGATGTATTGAAGTGCTTTAAACTTTGTTTTGTTTCTTGTCTATCAGCTTGATACTGATCAACTTAAGTTTGGAGCTTGCCTTTAATCATTCTCTAATTTGATAGGACCTAGCTATATATTTTTTAATTGAATAAAGTTATTTTAAAATTTAATCTTTTTAAAATTAATTTTTATTGGAGTTAAAATTTAATCTCAAATCAAAGTAGTAGATGTATGTAGTTACAAGTGTGTACTATAATGATTGAAATGCAAAAGAGCAGTTAGCTTCCTTACCCATTGCTGCTGCAGCTGGTCTCTGTTCCATGCAGGCATTCACTTTCAGCTCCTCTAGAGGCTTTTGCTACTTTTTGCCTTCATATTTTAAAATAATTCATGCATTCACACATACGCATATGGAAACATAGATGGACTTACATAGTTTCAAACACTGCATTTGGAACTATCTTCTGCTTTTAATCTATTTTAAAAATTATCTCTAAACACACACACACACACACACACACACGCAGTACCATGATCTTATTCCCTTCTATAATTGAGAAGAGGAGTCTCAGAGAGATTAAATCATTTGCCCCAATTCGTGGAAATAGTAAATGGCAGATTTGAATATAATCTTCTGACTGCACAGCTAAATTCATGTTTCATATGAGTTAGATTTGTTCAAAATGGGACCATATAATGATTTCCCCCACCTTTTTAATGCCCAAGTGGTTAATAATAATACTAACAAAGAAACTTTTGTTGTGTGCTTATTAGTATGTGTGAGGCACTTTGTGAGGCACTTGATATATATTATCTCATTTGAACCTCACAGAAATCCCTAAGACAATAGGAATTTGTCTTATCCTTAAAATTTGTCATCCTTATTTTAAAGATGAAGAAATTGAGGTTTACTTAGGTTGAATAATTTGTCCAAGGTCACACAACTTATAAATAGAAGATCTAGAATCTCTTTAAAGATATTTTTATTGAATTATAATGTACACAGAGAAAAGTGCACAAATCCTGTAATAGCTTGAATGTAAAGCTTGATGAATTTGCATAAAGGCAAGATACCTGAGTAACCTGGATCCTGCTGAAGAAACAGGACATTACTTGCGTCTCAGGAGCTCACTTATGTTCTTTCTCAGTCACTGTACATCCAAAGAGTAACTATGATGCTGACTTTAATATTGTGGGTGATTTTTTCCTTTCTGAACTTTTTATAAGCCATTATACATCTTTTATTTCTGAATTCTCTTGCTCAGTATTTGGGAGCTTTATATATGGTGTTACGTGTAGTTCTTTCACTCTCATTGGCATGTAATATTCCATATTCTAAATTATCCACAATTCATCCATTCTATTTGTGGATATTTTGGATTGTTTCTAGTTTTTACTATTAGGAATAGTGCTGCCATGTGCATTCTTACACACGTCTTTTGGTGGATATGTGTCCACATTTCTGTTGGGTATATATCTAGGAGTAGAATTGCTAGATGTGTATATATTGTGTTTTAGTTAATACTGTCAGTTTTCCAAAGTGTTGTACCAGTTCACACCCCCACCTGTGGTTACTTTACATCCTCACCAACAGTAATCTTTTTCATTACAGCTGTTCTGGTGACTGTGTAGTAATATCTCACTGTGGTTTTAATTTGCATTTCCCTGATGATTAATAAAGTTGGGCAACTTTTTACATGTTAAGTGGACATTTTGATATTCTTTTTTATGAAGTGGTAGTCATGTCTTTTGCCCATTTTTCATTTGGGTTGTCTGCCCCTTTCTTAACAGAATATATTGATTTTCTTTACCTCTGTCCCCTTTTTCTGAGACATGAACTTCTGACTCTTCTAGCTTTTTATTCTGGCATTTATACATCTCTTTACTTCTAAACAATATGTATATACTACTGCTTTTTTATTCATCGATTTTAGAGCTTTTTGTTGATTTTCTGTTATGATAGATCAGCACTTAGCTGTCATATACAATCATCCCAACTTTCTTATAGTTATATGTATATATATTGTTTAAAATCATTATTCAATATTCCATTTTTCTTTTCCATTTCTTTGTCTTTTTGTTCTACTTTCTGGAATTATTTTCTGAACTTTATCTTCCTCTTGTACTATTGAGTTTTGTTTTACATTTTTCCTATCATGTTTTTAATATACAAAAGCTCTTTTCAGTTCTGTGAATGTTGCTTTTTATGAAAAGTATCCTATTTTTGTTTCATTGATGCCATTTCTTCTTATGTCTCTTTGAGGATAATGGTGGCTGTTTGGTTTTTTACCTCCGGTATCACTTGTGTTTCCTTCAAGTTGTCTTTTTCTGTTTGTTTTGATCTCTGTTTTCTTATGCTAGAGGCTTTCCTCTGATCTATGGTAATTCTTGTTTGTCTGCTCCAGATTAAGGATGGGTTATGAGAAAATTGCCTGGAAGATCTGAGCATGAAGTCGGGCTGGGCCTTGTCTACTGAGGGCTTTACTGTAAGGTGGTCTGGGTGGGCTGTTTGTTGGGAGAGCCCCTTTGGTTAGTATCTTTGGTTCTTTCCTCTTGAGCTGATCTGATTCCCAAAGAGTGCTCTCTAATTGCCTGCCTAGTGAGTAAAAATCTGTCTGCCAGTTGCGAGAGTCAAATAGGGGATGAAGAGAACTTTGGAGCAAGCATTTCTTAGCGTTCCTTTTACATTTTCAGGATGCTCTTCTCAACTGTGACCAGTCATCCTTTAGTCCACCCTTTATTTTACCCTTCCAAGCAAGCAAACCTCTGTTCTTTTACCTGGGTTGGGGGGATAGTTACTGAGAAAATAATCAGAGAGAGAATCTTGGAACTCTGATTCGTTTTTTTTTTTAATGCTTTTAAGTTTTTTTTGTTTTGTTTTGTTTATTTAGTTTATTTATTGGCTGTGTTGGGTTTTCGTTGCTGCACATGGGCTTTCTCTAGTTGCTGCGAGCGGGGGCTACTTTTCATTTTGGTGCACAGGCTCCTTATTGTAGTGGCTTCTCTTGTTGTGGAGCACGGGCTCTAGGTGTGTGGGCTTCAATAGTTGCGGCACATGGGCTCAATAGTTGTGGCTCACAGACTCTAGAGCACAGGCTCAATAGTTGTGGTGCACGGGCTTAGTTGCTCCACGGCATGTTCAGTCTTCCCAGGACAGGGCTCAAACCCATGTCCCCTGCATTGGCAGGTGGATTCTTAACCACTGCGCCACCTAGGAAGTCCTCTGATTCGTTTTTGTTTTTTTTTAATTGAAGTATAGTTGATTTACAATGTTGTGTTAGTTTCAGGTATATAGCAAAGTGATTATAAACATATACATATATGTGCATATATAACATATATATATACTTTTTCAGATTCTTTTCCCATATACGTTATTACAAAATATTGAGTGTGTTTCCCTGTGCTAAATACTAGGTCCTTGTTGTTAATCTATTTTATATATAGTCATGGGTATATGTTACTCCCAAATTCCTAATTTATCCCCCTGCCGCCCCACCGCCCCTACCCCCCCCTTCCTCTTTGGTAACCATAAGTTTGTTTTCTATGTCTGTGGAGACTCTGATTCTTAAATCAGTTTTACCCAGTTCTTATTTTAGACCACCTCTTCTCTCCATTGAGAGATACCTGGTGCTGGCCTGTCTCTGAACTTTTTTAGGATTCTCTGGTATAAATTGTGTTGGTTCTTACCTTTTTTCACTCTTATCTCAGGACTCAATTTTCTCAGGCCTGGTTAAGTCAGTTACCGTTTGAATATATTCTTTATATCTTCTAAAGTTTCACTTATTTCTTCTCTATTTCTGTTTTCTCTGTTATTGTGGGTTATTGTCACTGTCTCTACATACCAACATAAATTTATCTTTACTGTAGTTTTAGTGGGGTTTTGAGAAGGATGGAAATTATATGTGTTGTCTGCCATTTTATCCTAGTAACTGCCATATATTTCTTTTTCTTTCTTTTTCTTTTTTTTGCCATATATTTCTTGAACTGAAATTTGAATAAGGCATTTGTGGACCTCTTGAAGTAATTCCAGGTTCTTCTGTAGGCCAAGGTTAGAAATCTTGGACCTAGATAGACAGATCTAGCTTTTGACTGATTTTTGTTTCTCTTTAACTGAATGTGACCCAAACTAAATTCATCAGTTTCTGCCTCAAACCTGATCTTCTTCCACAATTCTTAATCTCAGTAAATGAAACCCCCATTCATCTCTTCACACAAGTGCAAATCAGTGGTGTCACTCTCTTGTTAAAACCTTTCAGGGGCTTCCTTTCCTTTCTAGGATCAAGATCGACATCCTTAACTTGGTTTATAGGTCTCTGGGTGATCTTAGTCTGGATGATTTCACCAACCCCCGAACTCGGCACTTACCTTCTTGCTCCCCATGCGTCAGCCATAGCGGCGTCCTTTTCATATTGTTGGGAGGAGCAGAACCACTTTATTCCTCAAGGGCTTTTGGGCCTGTGATTTCATTTGCCTGAAATGCTAATACTTACACTCCCCTCCATATTGACACACCACTAACCATGCTTCCAGCTGCACTCATGCCCCACACTAAGTCCATAGCTCTCATTCTGTGCTCTCACAGCATCCTATAGTGCTTCTTTATAGTGTTTATTATAATTGTTTAATCATATGCTAATTGTACAGTATTTAAGCCCTCAACTAAATTTAAATGCCATCAGTTCAAGTGGCTTGGTCTGTCTTGTTCACTGTTAGATTCCCCAGGATTGACTACAGTGCTTTACACACAGTACATAACTACTTACTGAATTACAACCAAAACCAAATGAAGCAAAACAAGGAGAAGCTTTATGATATGCTAGAAAAAAATCCTAGTTTACATATCAGACTAAATTGTAAAATACCTATGCTAGATGTGTCACTTTGAACAAGTAATTTTATATCTGAGACTCATTTTATTAATCGATGAGGAAGTGTGATTTACTGACCTTTAAGATATCTTTCAACTCTGATTCGTTTCCCGAAGGATCTCCCTCTCCCTCTTCTATGTGTTTCTTGTCCTGTTGACCTTTATTTTTTTTTATTTCTTCTCCCACTTGATTCTCATCATTATTTGCTTCCCTATATTCATTTTTTTCCTCTTTACTGTCTATAATGTGAATGTATCCCTCGATATCTGAACTCTCACCATTTAAATATTTGCTACGGTCTCTTGGAAATTTTTAACCTAAAATTGACTGTTCACATTGAAATATCATTGAAAGATAACTTGCGTGTGTGTTCTAGTCAAAAACATGAAGTTGCACATCAATCTGAATGAGAGAATATGGAGTAAACGATTGTCCTTGAATCAGTTGCTTTCACAACAGGATTGTGTTTCGTGATCATGTTTTTTAAAGATTTCATGCAATCTAAATTATCTTTTAAGGTAATGGAAAAACCTGTGAAAAGTAGATGAGCCTAGAAGGATTAGTAAAGCTCTTATGTTAGGAGCAAAGATGGAAATGATAAAAGCTGAGCAACGAAAGACAGAAATTTAAAAGATATAAACTTGGCTGTGCACATGTTCTGATGTTCATATGATTTTTACCTACTTGTGAGAAAAGTGATGTTTTTGAAACCTTCTAGTTAATTTTATTTTGTTGTGCTATTTACATTCATTATGCTTCTTTAACAGATAATTGTTTCTTTACCTTATAGAACACGTTTGTAGTAAAAAAAGGAAAAGGTAATTTGTATCCAATACCGTATATATGCACAAATGTTTTCACTAACAAGTTTATTAAATAGTAAGTGATTTTGTATGTTTATTTTTAATTTAGAAAATTTTGGTGGATTGTATATGGGGGTTTAAGAATACTTAATATTAGGGAAATTAATTGAGAGTTTTAGATGGGCTTGAACTGAATTATTCTTTTTCCACTTAAAATTTAAGAATATAGTCTCCATTATGTGAAAATTTGCCATCCAACACATTTTCAGAAATGCATTAGATTTAGATATGAGGGGTATGTGTTCTATTTGTGTTGATTTTATTGAAGAGAAAATGCTAAGTGCTTCCTTTTACTGCTTTATAGTCTCATGTTATAGTTGTTTGTTCCCTCTTACTCATTTGAGGTCGTTGGTTTTTTGATAAAAAGAAATGACTTACTCTCATGTAAGTCAGCTGAGTTGTGTCAGGATCTAGCTGACTGAATTGGCTTGTTGACTTTAACAGTGAGTGACTGATAGGATTCTTTAGAGAAGCCTATACATATTATCTCCTTGATAGTTTTCACTGTAAGCTCAGTGATTTGTGGTTCAAACAGGTCACAATTCAGAAAAGATGCCTATTTAGGTCTGTGTTCTATTCCATTTGATACTGTGGAGAGAGGTGGAGCTATTAAAATTTTTTTAATGCTGCCAAACTTTTGATAAGCTTTATTTTTTAATGCAGTCTGCCATCTTCTGCTTCCGTACATAGTGAGATAATGACACAGTATTGGCTGTGTAACCAATTGTGAAAACCCCAGAAACTGATCTCCCAATAGTGGTAAACTATTTACTTTTCCCCCCGCCTTTTTCCTCCAAGAATCACATTCCTTTTGAAGCTCTAATTCTTTCCCCACAGCAGCTGTCACTAAAGGAAAGCGATGAGATTCAATTCAAAAAGAGGCAGGCGTGGGGGGTATATTAATATAGGAAGAGGTACTAAATATAACAGGAAGAATGAGTATTACATAGTGTTTGAGATTAATTCTTAGTATAGTTCATTTTTCTACCAGTAACAGGAACATGAGATACAAAAAGGATCTTGAATTTTGATCATTTATATAACACCATGGTTATGTTTTAAGGGCCAGACTAATATTTTCTGATACTTAAATTTGCACAGTGCTTCAAAATCTGGAAACAACAAATGTTGGAGAGGGTGTGGAGAAAAGGGAACTCTCCTGCACTGTTGGTGGGAATGTAAGTTGGTACAGCCACTATGGAAAACAATTTGGAGGTTCCTTAAAAAACTACAAATAGAACTACCATATGATCCAGTAATCCCACTACTGGGCATATACCCAAAGAAAACCATAATCCCAAAAGAAACTTGTACCATAATGTTTATTGCAGCACTCTTTACAATAGCCAGGACATGGAAGCAACCTAAATGCCCATCAACAAATGAATGGATAAAGAAGATGTGGCATATATATACAATGGAATATTACTCAGCTATAAAAAGGGATGCGATGGAGCTATATGTAATGAGGTGGATAGAACTACAGTCTGTCATACAGAGTGAAGTAAGTCAGAAAGAGAAGGACAAATATTGTATGCTAACTCACATATACGGAATCTAAAAATGGTACTGATGAACTCAGTGACAAGAACAAGGACGCAGATACAGAGAATGGACTGGAGAACTCAAGGTATGGGAGGGGGCGGAGGGTGAAGGGGAAGCTGAGACGAAGCGAGAGAGTAGCATAGACATATATATACTACCAACTGTAAAATAGATAGTCAGTGGGAAGTTGTTGTATAACAAAGGGAATCCAACTCGAGGATGGAAGATGCCTTAGAGGACTGGGGCGGGGAGGGTGGGGGGTACTCGGGGGGGGGGAGTCAAGGAAGAGAGGGAATACGGGAATATGTGTATAAAAACAGATGATTGAACTTGGTGTACCCCCAAAAAATAAAAAATAAAAAATAAAAAATTTGCACAGTGCTTGACTGTTTAAGAAAACTTGGATATAGGCCCCCTTCCCCTCCTTTTTCTTCCCTTCTAAGGATGAGGATACAAATGAATTATTTTGAGTATTTCTGTTTTTCTGTTTAGGTAAGAGTATGAACTGTAGATGTGAGTGGTCTGTTAGGATTGAAGAGCAAGCTGTGATTGACTGCCATTTGTCATCTTAACGTGGCATCATTCATAACATTCCCTTCAGTTACCCCAGCCATATAGTTGCTTTAGCCGTGCTTGGCCCAATGTGACAAATATGGGACTTGTTTCTTCTCATGCGTATCTAAAAAGTGAAGGGAAATGAAATGATCTGATCTGCTTGCTGTTTCATTTCATGGCATGTGTGATCAGGTGCAGTGCAAACTGTGTACCAGTGATGTGGAAGGGAGAAGCAAGGTGGAACCATCATAGGTATGTTTCCCAAACTAAAATTAGTTCTTCTGCAAAGAAAAGTGTTACCTTTGTCAAGGAATACTTGATAAAGAATGTTAAGTCAGTCATGCCTTGAAGGAACTTATTACATTGTTATCAGTTAACTGTGATGGATCAGAGTTAGAATATAACCCCCATGCTTAGGCCCTGGTGCTGCTGAGACTGGGAGGGAAGCAGCAAAGTTTGCAAACTTTAGGCCTAAGGAAATAATTCACCAGAAAGAAGAGTCATATGCTATCTCCTCCCTGTCCTCTCTACTCATAAAAAGGGTGATGGTGAGCATAGGGGAGTTCCTGACTAGACACAAATGATCAAGTAGCATGGAAATTAAGCCTCCATAGTTGAGAAGGAAACTAGTTAGCTAAGGTTAAAAGACACAATATAAATTCATTTCAGCAAATAGTTATGGTCTCATAGGGAATTTAAGATAAAACTTAAATTTCCATAAAGGTAACCATTTCTGACCTGATTTTTTTTAATCTTAAACATATTGAATCTGACCTGTTTTTTTTATCTTAAACATATCTTATTCACTAAGGTGAGTGTGACCGTTTTTAAATGTACTGGGGCCATTGAGTCATATGCACCATAATGCAGTTTGCCAGCTTAAAGATTCACAGTATGTCAGCATGAAGCAGAGTTCATAGTGTTTGGATGGTTATCAATCTAAGAAAATTTTTTGTTTGTTTCTTCTGGAAACTACCTAGTTTCCTACTACAGACTATGGTGGGTGGAAAGATAATGGGAGGATACAATAAATAAAATTAAGCTTCATTTTAGTGTCCTAATTGGCTTTGTCTTTCCATTCCATACTTTAAGAATGAAGGAGAGTGATAGAGTGTATTGATGGTAGTAATGGATGGCAGCTTCACTAGGTCTCCAGCAGACAGCATTAACACATTTCTAAAATAATGTGGTCGTATAGCTCTAATATCTAGTGGACTGCTGCTGAGCAGCATGCTACAGTTAGTGGCATTATTAAAAATCATCTCCACGTGACAGCTCTAACATTTCTTCTGTTGTAGCAGAAATTGCCTATAGAACATAGCCGAGCATACACCACATTTTTAAAAGCTCTATGGCAGGGCAAGGATTTTTTTTATTTATCAGAAAAATAAAGAACTGCCTTTTAAAAATACAGCATGTTTGTTGGCCTGTTAATAGAAATGTTATTTAAACTTGAACTTCTGTTAAAACTGTCTGGACATTTTGATGAAAAAAAGAATAGCCCTTTGTCTATTTAGGGAAATTGATGTGTTCTTAGCTTGTTTAAGTGAATAGCTCTGTTTTAAAGTTATTTAGACTTTTTTACTTCTATAAGAAAGTGGTCACTCCAGTTCTGAGGTTTTTATAAAGTAATGCTTGCACTCTGTCTTTGAGTTCTGGCCAAATTCAGAAGCAAAACAAGTCTGATCATTGAAAATTTGAATATTGGGAAAAATTTGTCTTTTCTAAGCCATGTTAGCTCTGGTATGGGAATAAACACATACATGAAAGTACTGATCTTTCCACAGCAGCAGTTCAGAGCTCTGCAGTTGACAGCTACTTGTTAGAAATGTGTTTCTCTTTTAATGTATTAAAATCTTCCCTATTTTAGATTTCCCAAAACTATGTTTTGTTTTTGTTTTTGTTTTTAGGTTGGTACTAAGACTTGGTGAAAGGCTATTGAGACTGAATGAAACATTAGGGTTGTGTTAGCTGGAAGATTTTCTTTATAGAATCCTCTGTAAAGCTTGTTTTGGATGGGTTTAGGGTTTTACCAATTGCATTTAATTTATAATGTTGGAATTTTTAAAAACAGTGTAGCTAGTAAACGATGTAATTCAAAAGCAACTCAGATGAACTTCTAAGGAGCTGTGATATACAAAAATAAAATTTCCCACAGCAGTCTTTTATTTTACACTCTCCATGTTTGGATCATAGGCTTGTTCTTTCCACTCTCCTTTATCCCTATTTCTGCTTCCAGTCAGATCCCTTTACTTACTCTCCTACTGTAAGTCTTTTGAGATGCTCTCTAAGTCTGGAAGAGACAAGATGCTTACCCTCTAAGAGAAAAGTTACTTTGTGGATATTTATAGATAAGCCTAATGGAATTTCCAGCTCAATCATATCATTTTGGTTCCTCTTTTTGGTCAAATGATGCGACAGGCCATCTTGCTCCCTTCTCTGGTTACAAGGAAGAGTTATGAGGAAGGGTTACACACAGAAGAGAAGGTTTTTAGTTGTTGCTGTTGTTTCTTTGCCAAGTAGTTTACTAAATTTATATTAGTACTTGAAGAGGCCCAGAGTTTGACTTTTAAATTTACAGGTAGACAAAATAAATTGGTATTTTGAATGCTGTTTTGAAATTATTTGGATATAATAGATTGCATTGAATCCCTCAAATTTAATTCAAATTTAAAAGCTTCCCTTTTGGGTTTTCTTTCTGCCTTTTTTGAAGAATTTTTGTTTTGGACTTTCCTGCTAAAACAAAAGCAGAATTAGTGTTACACAGCCTGTTTTATGAGCATTTATTAATCTATATTTGTATTGATTGCTATTTCATTCTCTCATCTCTTTTGTGCTGTTCTTCCCCCACAAACAGCTAGAGAGTTACCAGTGCTGTTGATTCCTGTTTCAAAATTCGGCTCACACGGTCGCTTTCTTTCTATTACCATTTTCAGCAATCTGTGACTGTAGTCATCTCATACCCAGGTCATTACATTAGTCTCCCATCCATTGTATAAGACCTCTGGTCTTTTCCCTACTTCGTTACAAACTATTGCCACATTTTCTTAGAATCTTTCATTGTCTTCCTATTATCTAAAGCAGTGGTTTTTAAAGTATGAGCTGTGGCACTCTAGAAACCGAGGGTCCCCCTGATCTGCTAGGTTACAATTATTTTTATACTAAAACTTGCCTGTTTGTTTGTTTGTTTTTACTGTGCTGACATTTGCACTGATACAAAAGCAGTTATGAGTAAACTATTGATGCAGCTTCAGGAATCAAGGCAGTGGCACCAAACTATACCAGTAGTCATGTAATCTTCTCCGCCACATATAGTAGGGAAAAAAACCAGTTTTACTTAAGAATATCCTTGAGAATTCAGTGAAAATCTTTAATTTTATTAAATCTCAACTTTAGAGTCTGTCTTTTTAACATTGTGTGATGAGAGGGGAAGTACGCCTAAGCTGCACATCAAAGTACGGTGGTTATCACCGGGGAGAGCATTTGTGCAGAGCGAGCTGGAAAACACCATTGTTACTTGAAAGAACAACTGAAAGGCAAACTATAGTTATTCAGTCTTGGTTATTTATCAGTCATTTTCTGGGGGGGGAAAAAGACACAAACCTGTCTCTTAAGGGGAAAAAACCAACAGTATTGACAATGATAAAATTTAAAACTAAAAACAAAGATCAGTATTTTGGAAAACTTGAATCTGCCACATGGAGCTTTACAGCTTCCCAGCACTTAAAGACTTTTCTGATGATCAAGACTTTCTGAAGATTAATGAATGTGATTTTTTGATATTATGTAATGAAAGGTGTCAACAATGTTTGGAAGATCTTCAGAACTAAGTGAACCATCTTTTTCTAAATGATCAGTGCAGGGTGTCCCAAAGTCATGATATGGGTAAAAAGATCCATTCAAAGGGCAAGGTACACCAATGAGTTTTAACTTAACAGAGTATGAAAAGTTTACTGAAGTGGTGTCAAATTCCACATTTTACTTACTTTTAAGGAGCAACTGATTGTCAGTTTTTGCTATAGTATTAGAAAAGATGATCCACAACAACCTGAAAATGCTATTAAAATACCCTTCCCTTTTCCAACTACAAATCTGTGTGAGTCTAGATTTTCTACTTATAGTTCAAACAAAACAACGTAAAAGCAAGAGATTAAATGTTGAAACAGATATAAGAACCCAGCTGTCTTCTATTCAGCCAGATTTTAAAGAGATTTGCAAAACTTCGAACAGTATCACTCCTCTCACTAATTATTTTGTTTTGTTTTGGAAAATAGTTGCATTTCATCAAAAATGTGTTATTTATGTTAACATGCAGTAGGTTTGTTGTTAAATGAATAAATATTTTTAAAATTTCTCAGTTTTAATTTCTAATATGGTAAATATTGATTAAATATAACCCACATAAACAAAAGCTCTTTGAAGTCTTCAATTTTAAAAGTCTGAAGGGATCATGAGATCAAAAAATTTTGATAATTGCTAGTCTACATGATAATATCCAGTCTCAAAGAAGTACTTTCCAATGGGATTCATTGAGTAACCGCTGATTCTTCTTAATGTTTCTAAAACTATTCAATTTTTGTAGTAAGTCCAGCATCCGATATCCTTAGCATCCTTATAGGAATGGGATAGCGCAAATCTAAAATTTCTTTTCCAGTTTTGCTATTAAGATTCTTATTTATAATTCTAAGGTAGTTATCATATTTTGTAGTGAATTTTAGATACTAAATGTAATTGGAAGTCAGAAATTAGAAGTATGTCACCAGAGCAGGAGAGAGAGAGGGTGGGAGGTGAGGATTGGTAAAATTGGTAAAGTAAAATAAGGCAGTAATCTGAGTGTGTCCTGTTAATACAGTCTCAAGCTTTACAAGTGTACTATTAAACCTTCACGGAAATGAGGACAAGATAGAATGAATAAATTAAATTGATAGGTTTAAAAAATTTATTTAAATTGTTACTTAAAGTGTCCTACAAACCTTAATCCAGAAATGCTAAAAAGAACCAAAAAACCTGACTTATTCAACTTCTTTCTTATTTTCTTCCTTTCATGCATTCTTATAAAATGATCAAAATGTGGATAATAGATACTAGAAAAAAGTGTGAAACTATAAAATTTATAACATGGCTAATCAACCTCATAATTTAGACAGACAGAAAAATGTAAAATATAGAAGTATTGCTCCCTATTTCATTCTACCTTTAGCACTGGAGAGGAGTAATTCAGGGTCCCCAATGTGCTTTATGAGACATTGTCTTGTTTCATAATACCATGAAGAAACTAGGAACAAAGCTGCAGCTGGAGAAGGGGAGAACACAAGGGAGATATAAGAGAATTACTCAGGATGACACAGGGAAGATAATCTAGATTTTCCTAAATTCAGTGCTGATGCAGATTTGTATCTTGTCAGGAAAACTGGGTTTCCTGCTGTAATATAGTTTCCTGTATTCTAATTTTTATGGACAGAGTCTATCACTGTCTTCTTGGTCAGTGTGGATCATAAGATTACTATTCAGATTAAATTGCAGGTGGCAGTTTAGGTCACCCATGGCCAACTTACATAAGAAGGTTAGTCATTTGAATGAAAACTTGTCTAGGCCACAAAACCACCACATTTCTACATAAAGTAGGTGCATCCCTCTCTGTTGAAGTGGTCTTCGTATTTGACTCTAAAAATAGGCCTACATTGTGGTAAAAATCTAACCCATTTGTTTATCCAAATCATGTGAAGAAAAACAGCTTTGACATGGCTTTTAAGTTCAGGCAAGAATCTTTTATCTGTGTCAAAAATGATTGAGTCAGTTCCTTTAAAGATTTTTGTGATAATTTTAGGAAAATTTGAAGTATAAAGAAAGCTTTAAATTAGTTTAAATGCTTGAAATAAAAGAGTGTAGGGAAGAGAGAGTTGGTGTGGAGTGGAGAAGCTATTGATGCAGCATGTACTGGCATGCCAGGTTCAGAGGAGACAGAAGTGGAAAAACAAGGGGAAAAAGGGAAAAACAGTGAACTTCTGAGAATTAGTAACATGTCGAGCCATGCCCTGGTAATGTTATTGACTCTTGGATTTTGAGTTATTTTGGAGGGTAGTTCATAAGCTCCCCAAACATGCAGAGCAACAAGTTTAGATAGACTTTTAGAGAGCAAAGAAGTTAAGCCAGAAGGAGTACTGAAGATAATATTGGACACATAAGGGAATATAAGAAGAGACATACATCTAATTCCCTAGATACTGACTTGTTTACTTTCTAAAGATCTCCAGCTATAGTCATACATATTTGAGTAATTATAGCATAAAACATCTAAGAAATCATTTGAATTTCCTTGAAGTCAGTCAATACCAGGAACACTTATCATCCTGTGATAAAAAGATTAAAAGTCTATAGAAAGTAACAGTAATGAAGATTCTTACCTGATAGGTAAAATGTGCTTATTTATTATTTACAACTCTCCTGCACTCATGGGTGTTTGTTTTCTAATTTCTTCAGTTTGAGGTACTCCTCTAGTGTAATAATTAAATATTAATAACTAATGTATTTTAAATGTTTCCTGCAGTATACTCCTGAGAGGAATTAGTCCTTCATGGCTAAAGAACTTTTAATATGTATTGAACCATCATAAAAGCCTTACTCAATGGATCTAACGTGTACTTATGGTTAAGATATGTTCCAAGTTTTTCAACAGCCAAAATGAGAAAATAGTTCATGTTAAAATTTTTTTAAGTGATTTTTTTGGATCTGACCCCTAAAACAAAGGTAGAAAAAGCAAAAATAAACAAGCGGGACTATATCAAACTGAAAAGCTTCTGTACAGCAAAGGAAACCATCAATGAGATGAAATGGCAACCTACTGAATTGGAGAAAATATTTGCAAATCATATATCTGATAAGGAGTTGATATCCAATATATATGAAGAACTCATACAACTCAGCCAAAAAAAACCCCACAAAACAAAAACAAACAAAAAACAAACAAGAAAACCACCAAAAACAGTCTGCTTAAAAAAGGGGTAGTGAATCTGAAGACATTTTTTCCAAAGAAAACATATAGATGGACAACAAGTATATAATGTGTTCAGCTTCCCTAATCATCAGGGAAATGCAAGTCAAAACCACAATGAGATATCATTCACACCTGTTAGAATGGCTGTTATCAAAGGGACAAGAAATAACAAGCATTGGCAAGGATGTAGAGAAAAGGGAAGACTTGTGCACTGTTGGTGGGGATGTGGAAAACACTATAGAGGCTCCTCAAAAAATTAAAAATACAACTACCATTCAGTCCAACAGTTTCATTTCTGGGTGTTTATCCAAAGAACATGAAAACTCTGATTGGAAAATAGCCAAGATATGGAAACAACCTAAGTGTTCATTGGTGGATGAATAGAATACTACTCAGCCTTTTAAAAACGAAATCTTGTCCTTTATGACAACATGAATGGACCTAGAGGGTATTATGCTAAATAAGTCAAACAGAGAAAAAACACATACTGTATGACCTCACTTATATGTGGAATCTAAAAACCAAAACAAACAAACAAAACGAAACTCACAGATACAAAGAACAGAATGGTGATTTCCAAGAGGAAGGCGGCAAGGGGGAATGGTACAGACTTCCACTTTTAAGTAAGTCATGGGGATGTCAACTACAGCATGGCGATTATAATATTGTAGTGCATATTTGAAAGTTGCCAAGAGAATAAATCTTAAAAAGTTATCATCAGAAGGAAAAAAATAATTTTTTATGGTGATGGATGGTAATTAGATTTATTGGGGTCATCATTTTGCAGTTATAAATATTGAATCATTACATTGTACACTTGAAACTAATATAATGTTACATGTCAATTATAGCTCAATAAAAGAAAAAAATTAAAGTAGCATAGGAAATGAGATGTTTAGAAGAGTTGAAACATTTAACTTTGATATTGTGTGCCTCCACCTTTGAGAGACATGATGGTAATAGGTTTAGCGCTTTCCTTGAGGAAATTGCCTTCCATGTTTTTAAGATCTTACTGGCCTCTAGTGGTAATATAATGCTATAGTTTAACCATTTCTAAATCTTATGACTGACTAGAAATAAGGCCATTTTGAAGATATAGGCTGCCAATAACTTCACTTTTTCACTTCTGGCTCAGCGGTACTATTGGGTGTACATGCAGTATCATCTTCTTCCTAAAGGCTTTCTACCTTTTGTTCTTGTCTCTGAGTCACTGCCCCCCCCCCCCCCCTTCTTTCTTTTGAATGATACTGGTTTTGCTCTGAAGTGACCTCCCATTATTTTAGTGCATGTACAGTGGTGATTACTGGGTAAAGTTTGTACTGACAATTCGTCCTAGTGTTTCAGCCCTCTTTTCTGCAGAGTATAGGGCAAAATTTCCCTCTGTATATAACTTTTTATTTTCTTCAGAGGAATTTAAGTTTTCAATTTACCATTTAGATTTATGTTTAGACCTCCTTTGACTTTAAAGACTCTCACATTTGAAATATGAGTTTACCAAACATGGTAATGATTTGTTACTTTTGTTTTTTGTGTTTGTCACATAGATGTGAAAGGGCCACCTACCCATCGTCTGTCTTGTGGCCAGTCACCCTACACCGACACAACAACATGGGAGCGGAAGTACTGCATCCTCACAGACAGCCAGCTGGTGTTGCTCAACAAGGAGAAGGAGGTGAGGTGGATGTTACTGGGAAAAGCTACTTCCCTTTTCTGACCAAATTCCTGAAATAATGTAGTTTTTATCTGCATCTTGATGAGTTGCATTTATGAAAATGGAGGCTTTATGAATGATACACTGTTAAGTGGGTCTCAAGAACTGCCAGCATCATCATGATGATATGTGATTGCCACAAAGGAGTGGCATCAACAAGACCGGGCTGGATTTTCACTAAGGAATAGTGAAAGAGTTATTGAGTTAAGTAATTTGGAATGAGAATGAGTTGGACTGCGTAAATCTGGCCCTGAAAGTGGTCCAGAGGGGCTATTGGAAATTATATCAGTCTGGCTCCTCTCAAGTAACAAATGGCACAGTCAGCGGATTAATCGAAAGAAGTTTAACGAAGGGACTATACAGAGGTGTGGGCAGCATAGGGGACCCCCCCAGTGAAGTACCATGAACTAGCAACAGCAGAAAGACCTTCAGGGCAAGGGAAGGGAGCAGTGTTTCTGGAACCCAGAGAACTGTAGTTGCATGAGAGGGCAGCATAACAATTGCTATGGCTATACACAAAAGAACACATCCTCTACCAAAACAAAAATGGCCAGCAGGGAGGAAGCAAGGGAGAACAAACATGCCAGCTCTCTCTTCCTGCTTTCTGATTTGTTGCCACTGTTACCTACTGGCCAAACCTAACTTGAAGCCAAAGGAAAAGATTGCTTTTGATGTGTTCTGTAGAGATTTGTTTCCTGAAGCACAGCAAGGGAGAGAAGGGCAGAGAGTAGATCTGGAGAGGCAGACAGAATGTAATTAGCACAGACATCTAGTTCTAGATAAACTTTCTGTCCCTCTAAGTGAAAAAACCCTTGAGCTTATCATACGCTATCACTGCTTTACTCCTCAAACTATTACAATGTACAAATCATTCCACATCCAAGTAACTCATTTGCTTATTGGTGATTTATCATATAGTTGACTTGGTAAGGCCAAAAAACCATCCTACTCCCAAAGTCCACAACATAAAAAAATGAGTGAGTATGATCTTGACAAAGAAGAGGGATAATGGGAGGGAAGGAGAAGAAGAGATCTCATTCAATGAAGGAGAAAGAGTAATTGCCGAAAATATATGTATAAATAACTAGAAAGCTATAGGTAGAATATCAGTTTCATAAGTCATCCCTCTGGAAAAGTTAGTTCAGAGGAAGCAGTGCACAAAAAATACATTTCTTAATTCTTGTCTGTGGATTCCTACCTCCCTTTTCTCTTCTCTCTCTACTCCCCCTCTGTCCCTTTCCTTTTCCGTCTCTTCTCTTACTCAGCATTCTTCAGCATCATAAAGTCAAGGTCATAACAATAAAACAATTTCAGTTTCTTTTATTTTCATAGGTAGTTCTTACTTGCAAAAGCCGGGCTAATGTGCCCTCTATGAACTTGGTTATTCTTTTTTTCCAGCCATTGAAAAATGTCCCTTGCTTTTGTTACCATCTCCCTACCCAGGACCCTTTTCCAGTATTGTAATATAATTAAACTTAATTTTATTAAAATAATTCAATAAAGGTCAGCCTTTTCTGGATCAGTATAGTACATGTTGCTTTGTTTCTATTAAGTAAATACATAATAAAAATTGGTAGAGTGAATATTAGTATAGAATATTTCTAATTATCCAACTTAAATAAACAGATAATTCAAAATGCACATTTAAACCAATTGACTGTCAGCAGTCTTTTATCAGAGCTGTTAATAAGGAGTGATATGAACATATTGTGTACCATCCTTTTGTCCTTACCTACATTTTATTCAATTTAGTAATGGTAAGAAATTAAATAGCCTGAAGATAGATAGCATAAGGTCAAGAGCATGCTTTATCTAGAACCAAGGTATAATCCACGGATTGAATATTACTGATTAATTGAGTAATCTAGGCTCGGGCCCCCTTCAGTCCCATAAAATAACTGTCTGTGATGAATGATTTCTAAAACAGTTTCTTATGTACTTCATCCCTTTTTATGTCAGCTATCAAGAGTAGCCCTGGACGTCTGGGGACCCCTTATCTTCTTTGCTGCATATGACTCTGGGGATCCCCTTTGCTCTCCCTGCCTTCCACTCATCCTTTCCCACCTCTTGAAACCGTTTCACTATGCCCTCTGCAGCTCAGTCTGTCATCAGCCAAATCAGCTGTTTCTTCCACCTCTTCTCTGAAGGAGTTCCTTAACTTGGTCTCGTGAGAGCCTGTAGCTTCCCTGAGGACACTGTCATCTGTGAAGGCCTGTCAAGTGATGGCCGTTTTCCTCCCACAGCCTTCATGCCATGCTGCCTGTAGTCGGCATCCTTCGCCTTTCACGGCTGCTTCCTGTTTGTTCTCCCTCATTTTCCCTATAAAGCCCAAACTCTGAGTCCCATGTTGTAGTCATCTTCCAGCTTCCCTCCCTCCCCGCCCCCGCCACCATTTCTCCTCACTTCTTGTTGATTTTAGCTCCGGGCTCGTTATCATTATCTCCAGCACTGCTCCAGCCTTGACTTGCGAGGGTTCCAGTATCTGCAGAGATGATTCTTCCAACACACTGGCTCTAAGTTTCTCGAACTCCTCTCCTCCAAGAATCTTTTCCTCTACCCTACGCCATTGCTACAACTTCTTCATAGTCTCAAGTGTGTGCATCTTACTGTCTGACCATCACCTGCTATCTTTCTAGCTCATCCCTTTTCCCAACAGTTTTTCAATCCTTTGGGACCTGTGGGCCGTTGATCCTTTCACCTTTTCTGCCCCTCATATCTCTGATATCCTCTCTTCCCCTTCTCCCAGCTTGAATTCCATGATTAGTCCTTTTAATCTTTGCATACGATTTCCTTGCCCCCCCATTTAAAAATTTATTTATTTATTTATTTATTTATTGACTGCATTGGGTCTTCGTTGCCACACAGGTACTTTCTCTATTATGGCGAGTGGGGGCTACTCTTCATTGTGGTGTGCAGGCTCCTCATTGCCGTGGCTTCTCTTTTTGCGGAGCACAGGCTCTAGGTGAGTGGGCTTCAGTAGTTGTGGCAGACAGGCTCAATAGTTGTGGCTCACGGGCTCTACAGCACAGGCTCAGTAGTTGTGGCACACGGGCTTAGTTGCTCCATGGCATGTGGGATCTTCCTCGAGCAGGGATCGAACCTGTGTCCCCTGCATTGGCAGGCAGATGCTTACCCACTGCACCACCAGGGAAGCCCCTCCTTGCCCTTTTTGCATCATCATACTCACGTGGCAGTGTGACAGGTCAGTTAAATCTTGCTCCTTATCTATCCTGCCCTGCTTGCATGCAGCATAATGTGTCTGGAGAAAATCACTCCACATGCTGACAGTCTTTAAACTAATGGCTGCAAATCTCATGTGAGCCTCTAATGCTGCTTGGTAATCACAAAACATTTCCTAGTCCAGTTACTGTGCAGCTCTCCTGGACTAGTGCTTCTCAATCTGTGTGTGGTGAGGGACCAATTTTTTCTTTACCTCATCATAAACAATAAAATACAATAATATGAATTGTGAAGGAAAATGAAGTTTTAAAAAGACAAAACTCTAAGTCCAAATTTTTATTAGGTTGAACAAAAATGAAATTACAGTTCAATAATAGTCATAAAATAGGAAAAAATGGAATAGAATTACAAAAATTGTACATGTTCATGGAGAGTGTGCTGTACAATGAGATGAATCCACTGATCACACCAGGCACACTTCCTCTCAATTTCTGTGTTGCTAAATTGTTTATTGTGAACCGTTAACAAACAATTTGCCGAATAGCACAGGACCTTGGACCACACTTTAAGTAGCACAATCCAGAATGATTTCTAAGATGATTTTTTAAGTAATTAATTACTTGGCTGCATTGGGTCTTCACTGCTGCACACGGGCTCTATCTAGTTGTTGAGAGCAGGTGCTACTCTTTGTTGCGGTGCGTGGGCTTCTCATTGCGGTGGCTTCTCTTGTTGTGGAGCACAGACTCTAGGCACACGGCCTCAGTAGTTGTGGCTTGTGGGCTCTAGAGCACAGGCTCAATAGTTGTGGCACATGGGCTTAGTTGCTCCGTGGCATGTGGGATCTTCCCTGCCCAGGGCTCGAACCCGTGTCCCCTGCATTGGCAGGCGGATTCTTAATGACTGTGCCACCAGAGAAGTCCCTCTAAGATGATTTTTTTCACGCTTCCTCTTCTAATTCCTTCTCTGTTACCCTCACTTACAGCTGATTACGTCGCTGCTCATTATGCTGAGAAAATTCAGCTACTCAAAAGAGAACTCTGTTACCATGTCTACCCATCCACCAGCAACTGTTTCCTTATACCCTGATTTCCTTCTTTTCACTGTGGTTGGATTGCCCACAATCCTACTGTAAGCCCTTCCCCTTATGCCTGCTCTTACTTATTCAAGGAGGTATCACCAGCAATTCTCCCTTACCTCATTTACATCTTCAACTCTTCGCTCTCTGCTAGATCATTCTTATCAGCATGCTATTATTTCTCCCATCTTAAAAGAAAAAATAAGCCTGTTAATCTCACTTCTACCTCCAGTTACCACCCCTTTCTCTGCCTCCCTTACCAGCAAAATTTCTCGAAACTTCTAAACTCGTTGTCTCTAAATTCTTCTCCTCTCGTTCTCTCTTAAACCTGCTTCATTCATACTCTGACCTATACCACTTTGTGAAAATTGCTCTTGTTAAGCTCACTGGTGACCTCCACATTGCTAAATTCAGTGGTCAATTCTCACTTCTTTTTGTACTTAATCTGATAGTGGCATTTAATGCAGTTGATCACTCATTCCGTCTCCTAGAACCACTTTCTTCACTTGGCTTCCATGGCACTGTGCTCTCTTAGTTTTCCTCCTGTCTCTCTGGCAGTTCCTTCTGAGTCATCTTTGCAGATTTCTCTTCTACTCTCCAAATCTCAACAGGGAAGTGCTACAGATTTCAATCCGTGGACCTCACTTCTTCAGGGATCTCATCCAGTCTTATGAGTTCAAATACCTTCTATAGCTGATGATCTTAATTTTTTATCTCAAGTCTATACATCCCGTTTCTCTAGACTCATATCCACCTGCGCATCATACCCCTCTACTTGGATATGGCTTTGTCACTGTTTTAAGTACATCAGGCATGTTCCTGCCTCAAGACCTTAGCCTTGGCCTTTCCCTCAGATATTTGCATGACTCACTTTCTCACCTCCCTCATCTCTTTGCTTGCATATCACCTGTTCAATAAGGCCTACTCTTACCAACTTATTTAAAATTGTGACCCCTCCCTGTTTCTCCATTCAGAACTTCTGATCTAATTACCTGGCTCTATTTTTTCCCCTATAGCATTTACCACTTTCTAAAATGCTATGTAATTTCTTTTTTATGTTTATTGCCTCTTTTCTCTTATATAAGCTTTTAAGGCAGGAATTTTGTCTGTTTTGTTCAGTGCTGTATCCCTCAGTGCTTGGAACAATTCCTGACACGTAAGTAAATTCTCAACAAATATTTGATGAATAAATTTTGAAAAAGCCAAATTATAAACTTTGATTCCTGAATATCGATTTTTTAAATTTAAGTTTGAGGGGAGATGAACCTTTTATCTTTTCTTTTTTATGTGATGCGTCTTCCCACAACAAGAGGTGTAATCACATATTTTTTTCTAAGACTAGATAATAAAAGAGGAGAAAAATAATCCATGTTTTTCTGTTGTTGAATATGTAATTCCATCTTTATTTATTGAGTTTGTATTATGTGTGCAGTATTGTGGTTGCAAAGATGCAATTTTGTTGAGAACACATTGAGGTAAAGTAAAAGTTAAAATTGTTTGGAACTAGATATAGAGGTGGTGGTTGCACAACATCATGAATGTACTAAATGTCACTGAATTATTCACTTTACAGTGGTTAATTTTATGTTACATGAATTTCACCTCAATATAATTTTTTTAAAAAGATTGTGATATTAACATAAGAGAAAAGATTAAGTAAACTATTGCCTGGGGTGGGTTATCTTTTTTTTTTTTTTTTTGCTTTTTAAGAACTTTTCTTGAGATACAGTTAACAGGCAATAAACAGCATATATTTAGAGTGTACAATTTGGTATCCCAATCTCCCAATTCATTCCCCCCCAACCCTCCCCGCTTTCCCCACTTGGTGTCCATGTGTTTGTTCTCTACATCTGTGTCTCTATTTCTGCCTTGCAAACCTGTTGATTTGAACCATTTTTCTATAGTCCACATATATGTGTTAATATACGATATTTGTTTTTCTCTTTCTGACTCATTTCACTCTGTATGACAGTCTCTGTGTCCATCCATGTCTACAAATGTCCCAGTTTGTCTGCTAACTTTGGGTTTTATTTGCTCTTCTTTCTCTAGTTTCTTTAGGTGTAAGTTTAGATTGTTTATTTGGGATTTTTCTTGTTTCTTGAGGTAGGATTGTATTGCTATAAACTTTCCTCTTAGAACTGCCTT